>NC_092744.1:55634748-58034748 GCF_047496795.1 Chiloscyllium punctatum
GTTTGTAAAGCAGATAGATGGATCAATCCTGAGAGCGAATGTTATTTTCTTTTTACATGTCTTATACACATGCTAACTGATGTTGATCACAGCAGGTAGGAGAACACACAGCAGAGTTAAAATATGGAACCAGACTCGGCTGTTTTTTGTTTTAGAAATTAATAACATGGAATTATATAGACCTTACATCACAGAAACAGGACCTGACACCCAATTGACACTTATGCTTCATAAGACCTCCTTCCAACTCCGCTTCACCTTACCTTTCTTTACCGTGTATTGTAATCAGTATTTATTATGTTTAATATTAATTAAATAATTAGGGTGGCATGGTGGCTCCATGGTTAGCAATGTTGCCTCATTGTGCCAGAGAGCTGGGTTCAATTCCAGTCTTGGGTGACTGGAGCGACTGGGCTTGTATACCCTTGAGTTTAAAAGACTGAGAGAGGATCTGATTGAGACATATAAGATTACTAAAGGATTGGACACTCTGGAGACAGGAAACATGTTTCTGCTGATGGGTGAGTGCCGAGCCAGAGGACACAGTTTAAAAATATGGGGTAGACCATTTAGGACAGAGATGAGGAGAAAGTTCTTCACCCAGAGAGTGGTGGCTTTGTGGAATGCTCTGCCCCAGAGGGCATTGGAGGCCCAGTCTCTGGATTCATTTAAGATAGAGTTGGATAGAGCTCTCAAGGATAGTGGAATCAAGGGTTATGGAGATAAGGCAGGAACAGGATACTGATTAAGCATGATCAGCCATAATCATATTTGAATGGTGGTGCAGGCTCGAAGGGCAGAATGGCCTACTCCTGCACCTATTGTCTATTGTCTATTGACTGTCTGTCTGTGTGGAGTTTGCACATTCTCTCCCCATGTCTGCGTGGGTTTCCTCTGGGTGCTCCGGTTTTGTCCCACAATCCAAAGATGTGCAGGTTAGGTGAATTGGCCATGCTAAATTGCCCATAGTGTTCAGGAATGTGTAGGTTAGGTGCATTAGTCAGGGGTAAACGTAGGTGAATGGGTTTCGTGGGTTACTCTTTGGAGGGTCGGTGTGAACTTGTTGGGCCGAAGGACCTGTTTCCACACTGTGGTGCTTCTATGATAACATCGTGTATTGTTGCGCATCTTTTTAAATACATCTCGGTAATTCACCTCAACTACTTGATTAATATTCCAACGGACATCTTAAACATTCACTCCCTCTCCACCACACATCCTATAGCAGTATTGTGTACAATCCACAAGATGCATGGCAACACTTTGACTGACCTCTTTCGGCAGTATCTTCAAGACCTTGGGCCTTTACTACTGAATAGAACGAAGATAGCAGCAGCATAGCAATATCACCATGTACAAGTTCCCCTCAGGTAGCACATAACCCTGATTTGGAACTATATCAACATTCATTCATTGTCACTGGGTGAAAATCCTGAGACCCTCAGCATTGTGGGTTTACCTCTACCACATAGACTGTCGTGATTTAATAAGGCACCTAATCACCATCTTCTGTAGAACAATTCAGAATGAGTAATAAGTGCTGGCTTTACTTGTGATGCTCCCATCCCATGAATGGTGAAAAAATTGTTTTTCAACTAATTAATGCAGTTTCCGAGAAAATTCCTATGTGAGCTAAACAGCTCAGTTGTTGATTGACAATAAATGTAATCAGATAGAAACAGATGAGTCACATTGTTCATGTAAAAAGACCAGGATTCTGCTAACCAGAGGCCACTTTGGTTCCTTCATCAGCTGCAGTGCCTCCGAGTCTAACCTCAAGGCTGTTTTAATGTGGGGAATTACTATCTGTCCAGGAATTTCTTGAGTCTAAATCGTGCAAAGTCCAGTCAGAAGTGTGTCAACATCACTATCTGCATCCATTTGTGAAGAATACATGCCAACCATCAATCTTCTAAGTTTTTAGGTAGCATTTTAGTCACCCTCTCAGCTACATCTTACAAAAAGAAACATCAGGTCCTTCTGGTGATAGCAGAAGTTCTCTGTATTAGTCAATCAGATTTTTCACACTGGAAGCTGCTACAACAAATTCAATTAATTTGAGGGCAATATTTGAGTAATCTGAATTAATCTAAAATTACTTGCTCTCAGTTGTAACTGAGTGAGGCCAAACCTCACTGTAATTATGGCATGTGCTGGATCCTAACCATCACTGGTCGTTTGCATGGTATTTTTAGAGGTAAAGCTCTGGTTGCCTTACGGTTAGTACAGCATTGCTAACACTGGTGAATTGGCTGAATGTCTCCTGGGCTGAAAATGTGTTGCTGGAAAAGCGCAGCAGGTCAGGCAGCATCCAAGGAGCAGGAGAATCGACGTTTCGGGCATGAGCCCTTCTTCAGGAAAGAAGAAGGGCTCATGCCCGAAATGTCGATTCTCCTGCTCCTTGGATGCTGCCTGACCTGCTGCGCTTTTCCAGCAACACATTTTCAGCTCTAATCTCCAGCATCTGCAGTCTTCACTTTCTCCCTGAATGTCTCCTGGATAGACTATGTATCTTCTAGTGTCTGCTGCTCATAGCCCAGGAAGTATTATATTTTACATTTCTAATTTTGCAAGAATACTAAGATTATAGTGTAACGACAAAATACAACAATGATAGGTTAGCATTGGGAATGACCCTTAATTAAGACTTAATGCTAGCTTTACCTGTAGTAACTTGATTTGACTTTTCTTATATTGGGGCTCAACTGCACAAACATAAAACATTACTCATGTAAAGTAATTAAATCAAATCTTCAAACCAAGTAATACTCGACTATAATGATGTCTGGGACAGGGCAGAAGCAGGATATGTTTGTCCAGTTACTACTCACAATTCATAGATACAAAGAATTGTTACAGTACAAAATGCAACCACTTGGAGTGTCTTCTACTCTCTCAGAACTCTAGAACATCACAGATCAGATCCTGTGTGTGATGAACGAGGTGTGTTTTTTCATAGATGACATTGGAATTAACAATAAGAGACAGAAAGAGCATGTTCCAAGGTTGAACATTGTTTTAGACTAATTTCAAGAGCACGTCAAAGCCAAAATGCATAGTATAAATGATAAAAAGCGCAAATGTTTTTCATGGAGACAAATATCTCACCATCATCCCTGTACCTAAGAAAGCATGTGCAACGTGCCTAAATGACAACCTCCCAGTGGCTCCCACCTCCATGATCATGAAGTGCTTTGAGAGGCTGGTCATGGCCCACATCAACTCCAGTTCCTAGCCTGCCTCGATCCCTTGCAATTTGTCTACCGACATAACAGGTTCATGACAGATACCATATCCCTAGCTCTGCACTCATACCTGGAACATCTGGACAACAAGGACAGAAAAACATCAGACTCCTGCTCATCAACTACACCTCCACCTTCAACACCATTATCTCCCCCAGACTGATCTCAAAAATATGAGACTGAGGTCTTAGGTCTGCCATCTAAAACTGGATTCTTAGCTTCCTGACCCACAGACCACAATCAGTGAAGATAGATAACTGCATGTCCTCCACAATAACCCTTAACAATGGAGTCCTCCAAGGATATGTTCTCAGCTCCCTATTGTATTCTCTGAACACCCATGACAGTGCTGACAAATTCCAAATGACAGCCATCTACAAGTTCGCTGATGATACCACCACTGTGGTAGGATGGATATCAAGCAATGATGAGTCAGAATACAGAAAGGAGATTGAGGGCTTGGTGATATGGTACAATGATAACAACTCTCTCTCAACATCAGCATAACTAAACTGATCATTGACATCAGAAAAAAAGGAGGAGAACAAGCCTCCATCTACATTAACAGAGTGGAGGTTGAGAATGTTGAGAGCGTCAAGTTCCTAGGAGTGACGATACCTGACAACCTGACCTGGACTTCCCATGTAGATGCAATGGTCTAGAAGGCACAACAACACCTCTTCTTCCTTAGGCAGCTCAGGAAATTTGGCATTTCCATAAGGACCCTCACAAGCTTTTACAAATACACCATTGAAAGCCATACACCATATCTGGGTGCACAATAATGGCCTAGTACATCAACTGCTCTGCCCAGGACTATAAGAAACTACAGAAAATTGTGATGGTCTGAGCTGTCCACACAGAAGCCAACCTCCCATTTATGGATTCCATTTACACTTCTTGTTGTGGTGGAAAGGCTGCCAACATCATCACAGACCCCTCCTACCCTGGTAATGCTCTCCTACAATCTCTTCCATCAGGCAGAAGATGCAGATGCTTGAACACATGCAGCAACAGGTTCAAGCAAGAACAGCTTCTTCCATGCAGTTATTAGACCAATGAATGGACTCTCTGATAATAAAGGGCTTTTGCCCGAAACGTTGATTTCGCTGCTCGTTGGATGCTGCCTGAACTGCTGTGCTCTTCCAGCACCACTAATCCAGTATTTGATTTTCAGTATCTGCAGTCATTGTTTTTACCTCTCTGATAATAATGTTGATCTTCTCAATGTCCTTTGCAGTGCAACCAGTATGCCTTACTTTGCTGAAGATTTTCATCACCTTATGATTTGCATGTCCTTGCCACTATGATCTGCCTGTACTGTTCACAAACAAAGCTTTTCACTGTACTTAGGTATGAGTGACAATAAAATCAAATCAAATCTACAAAGCGTAACATTCCTGGGTCACCAAATAGTTGAAGAAGGTATCCATCAATAGAAGAATAAGAGGTGTTTAGCATACTTTTGTCTTAAAGTGCAATACATATTTAAAATGCATTCAGAAACTTTGGTGGGAAAAATGAGGTTGGAGATACGAACATGTGAAATAGGAGCACAAGTAGACTATTTGTCCCCTTGAGCTAGCTCCACCAGTCAATAAGATCATAGCTGATCTTTTTGTGTTTTGAATTCCACATTTCCAATTACCTCCGGTAACCTTTTGATTCTGATTCCCTAACAGGATTCTATGCTTTTCTGTCTTAAAAAGGTTCAATGACTACCTTCTGAGGCAGAGTTCCAAAGTCTAGCAACCAACTGCGAGAAAAAGAATCTTCTAATTTCTGTCCTGAAAGCATGACCCCTAATTGTAAAACAGAACCCCTTAGTTATGAATTCATTCATTAGAGGAAATATTCTTTCCATTTCCACCTTGTCAAGACCATTCAGGACATTACATACTTCAATATCATCACCCCTCACTATTCTAAACTGCAGTGGAACTGAGCTCCTGCTTATCCAACCTATCTTCATAAGACAAATTGCTCATTCCAGGTACCAATCTTTTCAACCTTCTCTAAACTATCTGTGATGTATTTCCATTCTTCCTTAAATAAAGAGATTGGAACTGTACATAATATTTGAGATGTGGTCTCAAAAATGTCCTTTATAACTGAACAATAACATCCTGACATTTATGTTCAATTCCTCATGTGATAAACAGTAGCATCCAATTGCCTGGCTCATCATGGGCTACACCTACATACTACATTTTGTGACTCATGCATCAGCACACCTAAATCATTCTGTATCTCAGATTTCTGTAGTTTTCACTTCCCAGTTTTCCATTTAAGTAATATTCCAGCTTGTTAATTATTCTTGCCAAAGTGAACAACTTCAAATCTTCCCATATTGTATTCAACCTGCCAGATTTTTGGCCACTCACTCAAACTCTCTATATCCATCTGAAAATTCCTTATGTCTTTTTTGCAACATACTTTCCAACTTATGTTGGTATCACCTGCAAATATAGTTACCATGCTTCAATTGCCTCATTTATATTATTGAAGTAAATTGTGAAGCGTTGAGGCCCCAGCACAGACTTCTGCTGGACTCCATTTGTAACATTCTGCCATTGTAGCATTCTGCCAATCAGCCAAAACACCCATTTATGTAAACGTTCTGTTATCTGCCAATCTGATGAAAGTATACTTTGCAAGAATAGAGAAGATGAGACTCCGTATTTGGAAAAGTGATGAGTTGAGGTGCAGCAGAGACAAGCAATGGTTCAGCCATAAAAGTAGAAACTCTTGGTGATTGTTATCCAACGCTTTTGGCCAAATATACGACCAAAGTAATTAGTTCATTGGCCAATATGGCAGCACTTCTTTTCCTAGTTCATAACAATTGTAGCATTAATCCAATTGCATTGTTAAAAGTGGAGGTGTTAGTAATGATGGCCATGTAACCATACAGTTGAAGACTTTCTGATTCTCTTTTCCACTAATATTTGGATCTCCTTAAACTGTATCTTAAGCTGTAAGTCACAAAAAGCAAATATAAAATACGTTTTCTTTTGCTGGATATGATGTCTTTATCTGTCCTTAAACTTTCCTGATGAAGGATTATGAGTTCTGCTTTTCTTTAAGGCCTCTGATAGCACACGCATCTGGAGATGATCAAGCCAATATAATCATTTTCTTTCCAAGGTCATACTTTCTTCAAAGTTCTGCTGAAACCTTTGTGGAGGTCTTCTTGAAGTGGCCCTAGAGGGAGAGGAAATCTTGCATTGTTGATTTTGCAGATTTACCGTCAGGAAGATAACATTGTTTGGATTCGGTGTTATGTCGGGACACAGACAAGGTTTTTCTTTGCTAGTTCTTCCTGCAACTTCTTGAAGTTAAAAACTGTATTCATTCCAAATCTCTGTTGAATGTCTTAGAATTATTGGCAACATTGTCAGCTGTCATGGGAGAATTCAACATTGCCTTTCTTTGTTCTTTGCCTGCTTCATCTAAAAATTGTAGCTGAGGCGTGGTTCATGACCTGTTTCTTTCTTTTCTCTAATCCTGGCAGCTGCCAAGTGGTACTAGATGGTACTCGGGTCTGACTGTCCATTTTGATTTTCACACATCCTACTACTTCTGTCTCCCTCAGAGAAATACTGCAATCCCTTTTAGTTGAACTCTGCTCCTGTTTGGAACAAAGCATGTGTGCACAGTGGGACTTGAACTTGCTCCTAGCTCTGCTACAAGACACTAAGCATTAGCTATAGGCCATTGTCCATAATTTGCTGTAGCAGGGCATGAAATGGCAAGTTTGCCAACAGTCTCCAGTTTAAGGAATTGTCCCTTACTTTGACTGCTTGCTCCATACCCTTTAAGGGGTGCTTCTTGTTGGAAATTTCTAAATTTTGGCTGAGTTGCAGTGATTTGAACAGGGTTTCAAGCGAGTGAGTCAGATAACAAAAAGATGAGAATGTTATAAGTCAATTTGCACAAATTTTAATTGATTTTAAAATCTGCCCCCCTCCCCCAAATCTGTGCTAGTGTTATGGTCTCATGAATCACCCTCTCATTGCTCCCACCCCCCCCAACTGTAGCATAAATGCTGTCCCCTCCACACTTTGCATCTGATAAAGAGTCATCTAGAAACACTAGCTTGCTGTCTCTCCATGGATCCTGCCTGACCCGCTGTGATCTCCAGCATTTGTTGTGTTCAGCCCTGAATGATGTGGGCAATGACAGGTCAGTCGGGAAAATAAGAAAATTAGATAAAGCTACCAAGTTTTGAATGGCAAGATGAGGATTTCAGAAGTAAGCAGCATGAAGCCTATTTTCTTGCATTAAAATCTCATTATCAGCTAATCTCACCTCATTTGTCTGCATGTTCCCATTCTCACATGCATCATGACAGTGACAGTTCCTGACATGATGGACAGTGTACCCGGTGACTCCAGCTCACAGCTTGCTTCTCAAAGCCTCCATCTTGGACAGCCTTTCCCAGCTTCTCTGGGTACATTCCAGCCTGCACCCCTTGTGAACAGAGGCTGAATTCTGACATGTACCAGCCTCACTGCATCATAATGAGAGCCTGATTGTTGGTTATTTTCTTGAAGAATGAGACAAAGGGAGGCATTGTGAGAAATGCAAGTGCCTGGCACAATCTGTTATTGCTGATGCGGGTAAGGGAAAAATGGCGAGGGGACTGACTAAATAGGCAGCACAGAGGGGATGTAGGGTTAGCAGTGTGGTGGGTGAGAATGAGCGAGCGAAGTTGCTATGTGCAATGGAGAGAGGTGGCTGTGGTAGCAGCATTATAGTGAGTGTGAGATAGCAGAGAGAATGTGGTGACACTTACAGATGTGATATGAACAATGACGCTGACCTTCATGTGGTATTACAGTATGTTTCCCTGGAAGGTGAACCCTAAGCTGACCCATGAGGCAACTTTGGACCAGGCTGGTAGAGTCTCATGAAATGGTCTCCTCTGGCTGTCCTGAAGGAAGAGGATGGTCCTCTTCTGCACCACGCCATCCACTAAAACCTCCAGATCATTATTGACAAATATGGAACTAACTTGCCTCTGTGTACTACCTCTGGGGCAATTTACTGGAACCTTGCAGGATTGGTCTGGACTGGCAGTCTTGTAGTGATGCAAAACTTATTTTAAAAATGGTCCAAGCACCAGGAAGCCTGTGAGGTTCCAGGGGTGGGATTGTCCTCGGGGGTGCTTTTATTAACACTGTTGGGCAGGATTTAAACTAATATGGCAGGGGGATGTGAACCAATTGAGGAGGTTAGTGGACAGTAAGGAGGTAGTAGCTAAAACCTGTAAGGAACTAGATAATGAAATCAGCATGACTAAAGGGAAGAGTAGACAGGGAGTAGATGATGAACGCTAAGGGACAGGTGGTCTGAGGTGCATTTGTTTTAATGCAAGAAGTGTAGTAGGTTAGGCAGATGAACTTAGGGCTTGGATTAGTACCTGGGAGTATGATGTTATTGCTATTACTAAGACTTGGTTGAGGGAAGGACATGATTGACAACTAAATATCCCAGGATAGAGAGGGAGGTAAAAGGGATGGAGGGGTTGCATCACAGGTCAGAGAGGATATCATGCTCTGCTGAAGGAGGGAACTATGGAGGACTTGAGCAATGAGGCAATATGGGCAGAGTTCAGAAATTGTTACCACACCCTTCCTATGTTGGGACTCTCCTACATGTCTCCCAACAGCAAGCGTAAAATAGATGTATAAATATGTGGACAGATTATGGACAGATGTAGGAGCAACAGAGTAGTGGTGATAGGAGATTTTAATTTTCCCAAGATTGACTGGGATTGTCTTTAGTGTTAGAGGTTTAGATGGAGCAGAATTTGTAAGGAGCATCCAAGAGAGTTTTATAGAGCAGTATGTAAATAGTCCAACTGGGGAAGGTGCCATACTGGACCTGTTGTTGGGGAATGAGCCCGGTCAGATTGTTAAAGTTTCAGTCGGGGATTACTTTGGGAATAGCAATCACAATTCCTTAAGTTTTATAATACTCATGGACAAAGACGAGAGTGGTCCTAAAGGAAGAATGCTAAAGTGGGGGAAGGCCAACTAGAGCAAAATTCAGCAAAAGCTAGGGAATTTGGATTAAGGTTAGTTTTTTGAGGGTAAATCCACATTTAATATGTGGGAGGCTTTTAAAAAGAGGTAATTAGAGTGCAGGACAGACATGTCCCTGTGAAAATAAGGGATCGAAATGGCAAGATTATGGAACCATGGATGACAGGTGAAAAAAGGAAAAAGGAACCATGTAAAATGTCTAGGCAACTGAAAACAGATGAAGCTTTGGAAGAAAATCAGGAAAGTAGGACCAGTCTGAAATGAGGAACTAAGAGGGCTAAAAGGGGTCATGATATATTTCATTAGAAAGACAGAGATCTGATTGAGGTCTACAAAATCATGAGAAGTGTAGACAGGGTGGATAGCAAGCAGCTTTTTTACCCAGAGTGAGGACCTCAATTACTAGGGGTCACGAGTGCAAGGCGAGAGGTGAAAAGTTTAAGGGAGATATGCATGGAAAGTTCTTTACGCAGAGGGTGGTGGGTGCCGGGAATGCCTGCAGAGGTGGTAGGGGTGTGCATGATGACATCATTTAAAATGTATCTAGACAGATACATGAATGGGCAGGGAGCAGAGGGCAACAAATTCTTAAAAAATAGGAAACAGGTTTAGGTAGAGGATCTGGACTCTAGGGCCTTGGAGGGCCGAATAGCCTGTTCTTGTTCTGTAATTCTCTTTGTTCTTATAGTGAGTGGAGAATAGTGCGTGCAAACTACTATATGAGCATGACGTTAATGAAGCAAACTGCAGGGATTAGTGTGAGAAAATATACTGCACTTCATGGAGAGGAGGCCTCCATGAAACTTATCAAAATTGACATTCAGATGATTTCTGTATAAAGTTTAGCCTCATGTCGCTAAGGGCAAGAATTAAATGTCCAATTTTTAGTGTAGGCAAAGACCAAAATAATTAAAAATGCAACACCTAGTAATATGCAAATAGAAACTTAATCACACTGTACCACCCATCTTTGAGAAAAGATGCAATATTGCTACTGGTAGCCTCATGTGTAGACTCATGGCGAACTTAAAAAGAGAATGGTTGAAAGTTATTACATTGAAAACATATGAATAATTTGCATATTGAAAATCTCTTTGATATTGCACATTAAATTGAATTCATTGGAGGCTAGAGAAATAATTCTCTAACAGAATCAATCTTTATTTTGTAGTCTTAGCAAAATCTGTGCTGGGAATGTCTACCTGCTTGTATAAACTCAAATATAAGCACAGAGAAGACTGAATTAAATTTCTGTTAGGTTAGATCATTTGATTAATGCATGAACTCCCAGTACCACTTTGAGCTTGTATTGTCAGTTCACCTAATTGTGAGGATTTGAAGGAGGCAGGGATATATCTGGGGAAATGCAGCAATTGGCTAGCAGCTCAAATTGAAAGGGATGAGATCCCTTAAAAATGAACAGCTACACATGGAGGGAAATAATCCCCTGACAGAGGGTTAGAGAAAGTGGTGGAAGAGGAGGAACAGTGAACAGTGAACAGTGAACAGTGAACATGTAACTTGACTCGAACAGACTATGCACGCACCTGCTGCCACTTTGACATGACAGATATTAGGTTGCCTGTTTATCCCATGATGGAAAGAGGATTGCTGATGCAAATACTTAAATTGGGCTTCGATTGTGCAATTTAAGGCCTAATTTGAAATTAATAGCTGCTGCCTGTATTTCCCAGGTATCAATGATTTAGCAAAAGAAAAGAACTACTGGATTTACAAGGAAAGTGGTTCTTTCAACAGTCCTGTGGATTAGGAGATTTGGAGTGTTCCCCTTCCTCAAGAAGGTATTTGGGTTACCACAATATATCTGCTTTCTCAACAGCAGTTACGAGTGGTGGCTGGGAAAACATGACTCATCACTTTGGAGAGCTGAATCTTTTAAAAATAAGTGGCCAGGACTGCTCATAAATACTATGGGTCTGGCTGTAATAGGTGATTCTGTCTTCATTGATAAGGTAAGTCCTGAACTAGCTTCAAAGAGCATCTGATCCATTTATCCCTCCAAAAGCAAATACCAGTAAAGTCCCATTTACCAGCTCTCAAGCATCCAAGATTCTCCTTTTGAATCGCGAATGCAGTTGAATGAGATATTTGGAATCCAGCTATTTTGGACTTTACTGCTTTGGTGTAAGGGGATGGAAGGTTAGTTGGCATCCTCTAGACTCGAAACATTAGCTTTGCTTTCTCTTCATCGATGCTGCTTGACCCACTGCGATCTCAGTGCAGGTTCCAGCATCTGTAGTAATTAGGTTTAGTTGGAGCTCTTTTCTTAGTCCTTCAGGAACTGTCTTCCTCCATCAAATCTAGAAGATCTTCAGGAATTAATTCTCATCATATTGATTATGGCTGTGATATACAAATAGCGGTCCAGACCAAAATAATCTCTGTTCTTGTTTGGGTGAGTGAGGTGGTGTGGGAGATGTATGGTCCACTCGTTCCTGCCCCTGCCTTCTCACACTCCCCTTGTTTCATGTGGTGCCCTAAACACCATTGTTCATGTGGATAAATAAAACCTGAGAACATTTGAGTTGCCACCTTCAGCCATAGGCCCTGCGTTCACATGCAGCCATGATCCTGTTGCCAGGCCTTTCCATCTACCTTTGTGCCACCTTCTCAAAGTAAGTTACTCCCAAATCTTTTGTTGGGAGACAGCCAATAAAAATGGAGTGGACAATGAAATATTGTGTTCAGCTGGGTCTTTAAGAAGGCCAAAATTGGTGATTTCAAAATGGCAAATGGGCTTCTGATTTCTGTGTCCACTTGCCTTTTGTATCACAGACTGGCACGATGGTATTAGACATCAGATTGCGGACCTCACATTATCGCACCATATTGTATAAGCACAATGGGGATGGGGATGAAAGAGTGTGGTGGGGGGGTTGGATGGCCCACCCAATATGCAGCCTTAAAGTATAGCACAAACTGTTAAAAGTCCTGCAATACAATTAAATTTCGGGTGCAAATCATGATAAAAGTGCATGCATTAATTAAAAAAGAAAACATATATGAGACAAATCTCCCTTCCAAAACAAAGTTCAAAGTAATGATATTTACTTTTATTCTTTAACTCTTATAGGTCGGGTCATTCCAAATGCTTTTGTGTATATATCCTGGGGGAAAGCATTGCGGGGTCTGATTAAATTAAATTTGTGGCATTGTTTACTGATATAACTGGCTGGCTTTTGTCTTCTACCTACAATGTGCTGTGTTGCAAATAGACCGTAGCGCCCTGTGCTCCTTATTTTGAGACCCACGCTTGACTCTTGCAAAACCCTTCATCTCCAGCAATGCCTTGTACAATTGGAGCTCATCTCCTGCTGAGCTTTATATAAACCACGCAAGTCATCATACTCACAGGCTATTTCCCTAACTAACATTGTTGTAAAGTCCCTTGGTGATGTCGGATTTGCTTTGACATTGCATGAGTAATTGCCTGCCAGCAGTGAAACCCTATATTGGATTGTGCATTATTTTTCCCCAGTCATTTTAGAGAAAGAATAAAAAGTTTTTTTTTGGATCACTGAGCTATATTGCCACTTCAACAATTTTGTTTGTTGTGTCTTAATTAAAATACTAAATATGTGATTTATAGCACTCTAAATTTAAATTCATTTATATGCATATGTGCATGAGAGTTCAGAAAAATCAGTGAGATCTCATTGAAGCATATAAAATTCTGAAAGGATTTGACAGGCTAGATGCCCTCATCAGGGAGTCTTGAACAAAAGGCTGGATTTTAACTTTTTGATCTGCTCACAGTGGGGAGGCAAGCAGCCTGTAGTGAACCTGAAAATTTCTGCAGCATGTTTGTCAATGTCTTTAACACAGCCACTGCATTTACATTTGATTTCTGGGTTTCCTGATGACAATATACAATCTATTTCAACTCAGCTATTTAAAGGATCTTGAGGGTCAGGCTTGAAATACTGTAAAGTTCTTCAGACAAGGCCAATCTTTGCAGAACATTGCTACATTTCGTCAAGAGAATGCCAAAGTACTACCACGACACAGTCAGAATTCTCCAGGATGATGAGGTCGGCTGTAATTTCCACAGGGAGATTCTGTTCATTGGACATGTGACAGGAAAGCCTGCCTCAAAAGACATAAGGATGTGACTGGAAATGGCAAAGGAGGTCAGCAACAGGAGTACGGTGGCTTGTTCCAGGATGCAGTCTCAGAAGAGATTCAATGGCCAAATCAGAGAGCAAGTATTGAGCTACATGCCACATTCATTTCTATCCTGCTGTGTATCCTCCCACCTCAAACTTCCACAGTTTGCCTGGCCATACCTTCTCCAGCACATCATTCCTCAGGCAAAAGTGAGGACTACAGATGCTGGAGATCGGACTCTAGCTTAGAGTGGTGCTTGAAAAGCACAGCAGGTCAGGAAGCATCCAAGGAGCAGGAAAATCAGCATTTCAGGCATTTCCTCACACCAGCAGACCTTCCGTGTGTTTCCCATCCCCACCTGAACAGTTACTGCTGACACACAACCTCAGTTTTGTGCAGTGCCACGTCAATCCCTCACAATAACATTGCACAAACATTACAGGAAAAAGATAGAATGCTTGGTGTCATGGTGCAATGATATCAATCTCTCTCTCTCTCTCTCTCTCTCTCTCTCAATGTTGGCAAATCTAGAGAACTGATCATCAGCCTCAGGAAGCAAGGAGGAGGACACATCCCTATCTACATCAGCGGAGCTGAGGTGGAGATGGTCGAGAACTTCACGTTCCCAGTGGTAGTGATAATGAACAATCTGTCCTGGATTTCCCAAGTTGATGCCACGGTGAAGAAGGCACAACAATGCCTCTTCTTCCTCAGGAGGCTAAGGAAATTTGATAGGTTCATAAGGGACCAGAACAAATTTTATAGTTGCACCTTGGAGAGTATTCTATCTGGATGCATCACAACCTGGTACTGCAATTGCTCTGCCTTGGACCCTAAGAAACTACAGAAAGTTGTGAACACAGCCCAGACCATCACGCAAGCCAAACTCCCATCTATTAACTTCATCTATACTTCTTGTTGCAATGGGAAGGCAGCCAACTTTATCAAAGATCCCTCCCACCTTGGTCATAATCTCTTCCGTTAGACAGAAGATATTAATGCTTAAGCACATCTGCCAACAGGTTCAAGAACAGCTTCTTCTCTGCTGTTTTTAGACTGATAAATGGACCTTTCAAATTTAAAATCTAATGTTGATCTTGATTTTTGAATACATTCCGTGCAGCCAAAATTTTGCATGCTTCACTCTATTCAATTATCTTTTGATCTGTATGTTATGATATACCCGTGCTGCATGGAAACAAATGTTTCACTGTACTTAGGTACATATGACAATAATAAATTAAATCTAAGCATTATCTTTCTATCTTGTTGACACACTAACCTTCATGCTCATCGGTCTCTTGGAGAAGAGAACATAGAACACCAGGGAGAGGCAGAGATCAGGAACTGGCTCTCAAATCATCTCAATTTTTACAATCATCCAGTAGGAAGTGCTAGAGAAAAAAAACAGCTCTCAGCATACCTGGCCATTGTTGATGAATAGATGGGCTTTTCAAAGTAAATAGTAGCATAAAATCGCAAATCCACACAGCATGCAATTCACACGATTCTTTTGTTCTGGTTCCTTTTGATGGTAATTGGCTGACAATACTCAGAAGTGAGAGACTGTCTTTTCCCTTTCTTTACCTTCAGAGCATAAGTGTTTATAGGCTGATCTTAAACTGTGACCATAATGGGCTCTGGCCCCCACACTGGAACGTAAGACCATAACACACACTGGTTAGACATTGCAATCCGTTTTTAGCCTGTTCTCTGGAAATGTAAAACCAGCAGCACAGTGGCTCAGTGGTTAGCGGTGCTGCCTCACACCACCAGGGACTCGGGTTCGCTTCCCACCTTGGACGATTGTCTGTGTGGAGTTTGCACATTCTCCCTATGTCTGTGTGGGTTTCCTCCCACAATTCAAAGATGTGCAGGCCAAGTGAATTGGCCATGCTAAATTGTCCCATAGTGTTAGGTGCATTAGTCAGGGGTACATGTAGGGTAGAGTAGGGGAATGGGTCTGGGTGGGTCAGTCTTAGGAGAGTTGGTGTAGACCTGTTGGGCTGAAGGGCCTGTTTCCATACTGTAGGTAATCTAATTTAAAAGAAAGTCACCTCCTGCTGAGGTTAGTCAGCCTCTCATTATGTCTTCCATTTTAATCTTTCTGTTTGACATTTCCTTGGCTCTGGATAGGTGTAATATTCCATGGTTTCCCAGCAGAACTCTGCCAGGCAGTCACAGAATTTACCTTCACAGTCCTCTTCAAGAAAAATATGTTGGAGCTAAATGTTTAAGACGTCACTCGTACTTTGAGATTTTAATCTGTGGTCATGACAGTACCCCAAGTGACTGAATTAAATAAAATCTATTCTCATTCCTTTACAAATGGAAAAAATGAATTGCATGCATAAAACAATGAACAACATACATTCATTCTCTTAGCCTTGGACAATACTATCTTTTCAATCTGAGTGGATTGTAATAAATTCTGGACTTGGCATCTGTAGCTTATATCTAATTGACTCCTTCCCAGTTTAACTTTGCTGTGGACTGTGGAGACATTCAAAGAGTATTTTTTTCTGTATCTGCTGACATGAACCAAATCTGAGAGTCTAAATTCTGTCAATTCTAAAAACCAGCAGATTTCTGACCAAACTCTCCTGGCTTGAATGTTTCACAAAGTAAACCTTTTTGCTGAATTAACTTGTTCCCTGAACTGGCTTATACTTCTTTCAGGAGAGAAAATATATTTGTTTTTGAGCTGAATTTTGGAGTCTGCTGAACAGACTATTAAATATGCACAATTGAAGACTCAACTAAACTAAAAACAAAGCCTTACCTGTTTATGCTACCTGTCATAAATCCAAGAGTAGTTTCCATTAACACCACAGGGACCTGTGGTCACTTGCTCTCTGATAAATGCTGGATTATGCTCCAAATGGATATTCTGGCCATGTTTTTGAAAGAAAGAAAACCTTTGACAGAAGTAACTAACACCCATCAGCCTCTACGTGGAAATCAGAATCCAATAGTGATATCTATATAATGCATGTTACATAAAATTATAAACCTTTGATCACCCTATTAACAAATTAAATTAAAATTCAGTATGGATGCTCTTAAGTTATATTAATTTTCTTGAAAGTTATAATTTGACAATGTCTTCAGAGATGCTGACATGAACTTAGATGCAGACAGATAAAATGAAGTCAAAAATACATATAGCATGTTACATTTACCCTGGATAACTTGTACCATGTCTGCTCTTCACATTTCAGTGATGATGATTAATCCATTTAAACAATTTGGACTGAAACCTAAACCACTGTGAAGCATGACATACATGCTGTTGATAGATCTTAGATTTGGAGTTGTGGTAAGGTGAGCCCCAGTTAAGAGCAAGCCAAAAATAAAATGCAGTAGAGAAAGAGACTAACGACAGGAAGACACAATGAGGATATGCAGCAGCAATTGAGAAATATAAAAGTATTACGGAAAAGAAAATTGAAACTGAGAAATAAAAAAGACGAGTGGGAGAAAATAAAAGTTGAGAGCAAATAGTAAGTAAGATCATGTTTATAAAGAATTAGATCAACATTTTTAACAGGTCGGTTGTTTACATATGCCTCTGTGCATTGTTAGTCACATGGAGCAAAACGTAGTGAACAAAAAAAAGGATTTAAAAAACATTTCTCTTTTACACATAGATTTTGTTTTTGAAACATTAACTGTAATTACATTAGTCTAACTGCCCTACAATTAGCTCTGTAACCTTAGATTTTATACCATGTCATTTAAGGAATGCATTGAGCTCACAATATTGAAATTGACTAGGATAAGCAGGAACTCTAATTTCTGTTTTAACTATGTATTAATTGCAGAGGTTACACTTGGTAAAGTAACGTTCCTAATCCAAGTCTCTAATATTGGTAAGACTGTATTCCCATGTTATATATAGCAACCATGATGAATTGAAACAGCACACATAATGTCATAAATTATCTGATCCATTCCTCAGTGACAGGAAGCAGACTACTTGTATTTTGGCAGAGATTGCATATTCTATAATCAAAAACGGAGCCTCAGAGTTGATGGGATAGAAGTCATTAAATAATAAAGGTCATTCTATGACAGCTGCTTAACATTAAGAAGCTAACATTAATGGTCAATTTCTAATACTTTTTGGATGTGTTAAAAACTATACATTTGAAATAAGGAAATGCTAAATCTGTTAGTATAGTCATCCTCAATCCTGAGTCTGCATAAGGTGGAAGAGGCATATATTTGTGTTAATCCAAATACTTTGCAATGATAACAAAATTCTTCTCATGGAATAATTACTGCCATAAATCTAAAATTGGAGTAATTTTAAATATATTATTATATCACCAAGGAAAAAAAATCAACTATGTGACTATTTCTCTGTGTTAATAATAGATGTCACAAATGTTGCAAGAATATATTTGAAAATGCTATAATGCAATGAGTGTCAAAACAGTGATCAGATGTAATCTTAGGGCCTCAGTGTTGAAAAGAAAGCATAGTAATTTATAAGTATGCTCTTTGGTGTGGCACAGGGAGGCGGGGTTAGTGTGTTCTTCTTCATAAATACACAGGTAAATTTGTCATAGTAAAGATGTAAAAAGAAAAGAACACTATCTATTATTGAGCTTTCAATCTGGAGGAAATGGTAAAATGTCAGAAAGGGTGAATAAAAATTCAAATTGCTTGTGCAAGTTGTACAAGAATGGTTACTGCAAGGTATGATTTTGAGGGAAATATAGAAGAACCTTATAGTTGATCTATCGCCTGACATGACATGCCACATCTCAGTACCCTGCATGAGGGCAGAAATAATCCAAATTAGTACTAGTTGGATAGAGTGCCTGGCACTGCTGACCCTTGAACCTGCCCATTTGTCAAGTGCACTACTAATGTATATGGAGGTTGCTTTGGTCATTGCAATGCTTTGCATAGAAGAATATCTATCAAAAAACATACTTTAACATAAGAAAGCTCTTTGTAATGGTCGCGGATATAAATGATGATTCTGTTTGTCGACTATCTGGCTGACTTTCTACTAGCATGACAGAAAAGCAATGGAAAGTACTTGTCATGACTGTGTGCTGAATTAACTTGAAATGCACCAAGTTAGCTGTGAGGTGTGGATGAATTTACAATTGTATTGTTGACCCTTACAAATTATTAGCCATTGTGAGAGAGGGAAATAATGCAACACACAAAGAGGTATTGACTTGAGGGAATTCTGAATGTACTCAAGATAAACAAAAAAAGGAGAAAAAGCCAGCAGAGTATTGAGTACAGGTGTTGGGAGGTCATGTTGCGGCTGTACAGGACATTGGTTAGGCCACTGTTGGAATATTGGGTGCAGTTCTGGTCTCCTTCCTATTGGAAAGATGTTGTGAAACTTGCAAGGGTTCAGAAAAGATTTACAAGGATGTTGCAAGGTTTGGAGGATTTGAGCTACAGGGAGAGGCTGAACAGGCTGGGGCTATTTTCCCTGGCGCGTCGGAGGTTGAGGGGTGATCTTATTGAGGTTTAAAAAATTATGAGGGGCATGGATGGGATAAATAGGCAAAGTCTTTTCCCTGGGGTTGGGGAGTCTAGAACTAGAGGGCATAGATTTAGGGTGAGAGGGAAAAGATATAAAAGAGACCTAAGGGGCAACTTTTTCATGCAGAGGATGGTACGTATATGGAATGAGCTGCCAGAGGAAGTGTTGGAGGCTGGTACAATTGCAACATTTAAGAGACATTTGGATGGGTATATGAATAGGAAGGGTTTGGAGGGATATGAGCCGGGTGCTGGCAGGTGGGACTAGATTGGTATGGGATATCTGCTCAGCATGAATGGGTTGGATCGAATGGTCTGTTTCCATGCTGTACATCTCTATGACTCTATGACTCTATGATTCTATAAGCAGCAAAAAAGAACATCTTCACTGGATAACTTGCACCAAAGAATGAGGCTTAAAACGGATTGTCTCTTGGAAATGAAGACATGCAAGCACCATTTGCACCAGGTGCAATGGACAGTGTTTTAAGCCAGACATTGTTACCTTCACCATCCCACTCACAACAGAATGGTGCCAGAAAAAAAATCCTAAATAAACTCACATTTGCCCACAGTCCCTTTGCATGACCTGAAAGACAGTCAATTACTTTCATATAGTGTAAGCAGCTGAGTGATATAATGCTAGAAAGTTCAGTATTTGCACAGCTCTTTCCTACCATTCCATGATGCCACCTCACAACATGTGATTGTAGGATAATGGAACAAGTATCAAAGGAGGGATGATTCATGGAAACCTGCACTTGAAAGTAGTATCGCAATGATATAAATACAGACATCCGAATGAAATTAATTGTTTATGTCAATCAATTCTTTCTTGGTCTGAATTCATTTAGCAAATGAAAAGGTTGCACATAGCCAATTGTAAACTACCTCAGGAAGAGTACTGGCAAAGTTAGACCTGTAAACATTGACAAGGAGGAAGTGTTTCACATATGAGGAGAGAAACATACGAGGCAGTGGGAGAATGTGTAATTGTGAGGGAAGATTTTAGGAAGAGGTTATTAATAGCAGAGGCAATCAACAGTGTACTGAATCATTAGTCTCCTGTGATGAGTTTATCACAGGTGCATTATTAAACTGTGATAACTTAAAAGTGACATGTTACATCCAATCTCCATTTTTAAAAAAACGTAGTTTCCATTTATTTACCTGCTGGGTGGAATTCAAGAATAAGTTGTGAATACTGAAAAGACCTGCCTGGCACGTCTAATTGACACCTTTGTAACTTCGTCACACATCTTTCATGTTTGGCCACCAGTACAGAAACACTTGCACAAGAGAATGTAATTAGTCCTCACTGAATGATAGATTGAATAGAAATGAACAGAAGCAATGTCAGAATCTGATCTCGAGCCTAGTTTCTTTTGTAAAAAGGTAAATGATATAGGAATATTATTCTCCTGTGAAGGTAGTGCAGATTGTTTGTTTTTTTTTTACACAGAACTTTATTGACCCTGTCAATTGGGATGTGAGGCAGGTGGGTACTTCAGTAGAATCACATCGAAATGTCCTCAAGTGGAAACCCAACAACACAATATTGGGTCCACATTTTGTTGATGGCAGAAACCAACAAAGTGACGTTCTTGTAACAATGCAGCAGGAAGCCAATTGTGCAGATATTAGAGGTAAGTAAGTAATCATTTCAATCAGTCTGAGTATAATTTAATGATGTGTAAAATAATTTAAAATGCTAAAATTAGGGGATCATGGGCCAGAAGATAACCAATTTAGAGTTATAGAGTCATAGAGATGTACAGCATGGAAATAGACCCTTTTGTCAAACCCATCCATGTCGACAAGATATCCTAACCCAATCTAGTCCCACCTGCCAGCACCCGGCCCATATCCCTCCAAACCCTTCCTATTCATATACCCATCCAAATGCCTCTTAAATGTTGCAATTGTACCAGCCTCCAACACTTCCTCTGGCAGCTCATTCCATACACGTACCACCCTCTGTGTGAAAACGTTGCCCCTTATATATCTTGTAGTTGCCCCTTTTATTTCTTTCCCTTCTCACCATAAACTTATGCCCTCTAGTTCTGGACTCCCCAACCCCAGGGAAAAGACTTTGCCTATTTACCCTATCCATGCGCCTCATAATTTTGTAAACCTCTATAACCTCCGACGCTCCAGGGAAAACAGCCCCAGCCTGTTCAGCCTCTCCCTATATCTCAAATCCTCCAACCTTGGCAACATCCTTGTAAATCTTTTCTTAAACCTTTCAAGTTTCACAACATCTTTCCGATAGGATGGAGACCAGAATTGCACGCAATATTCCAACAGTGGTCTAACCAATGTCCTGTACAGCTGCAACATGACCTCCCAACTCCTGTACTCAATACTCTGACCAATAAAAAAAAGCATACCAAACGCCGCCTTCACTATCCTATCTACCTGCGACTCCACTTTCAAGGAGCTATGAACCTGCAATCCAAGGTCTTTTTGTTCAGCAACACTCCCGAGGACCTTACCATTAAGTGTCTATGTCCTGCTGAGATTTGCTTTTCTTGAAGTTGGTGGCACTGGATGAGTCCTTTAGTTTGCAAATAGAAGTCACCCATACTGGAGCCATCTTAATTGTGATTTGGATCATTGATTAAAGAAGAGATCAGACTATTCTCTCAAAAATGAGATGAGGGATTCCCACTTATAGTTATTGCCTAAAAGGAGGCCAGACATTACTGCCACTTGTACTAGCAGGACTAATAACTATAGTCTGGACCAAGTAAACGTTCCTAAAAAGGGAACACATAGTAAAGGTGAAAGAAACATGTACGGCTCTTTGCTCCTGTAACCCCATGCAGACAAAGAGGATTGCAGAGGGAGGGACTACTAGAAAGCAGAGTTAGCAGCAGCAGTGGCAGCCAGAAGGTTAACATCTGCTAACCAACCTGCAAAAGTGTGCCAAATGGCTTTGCATGAGGACAGCATCATAGGACTTGGCCAAATATAGTTCAGCATTTCCTGGACTCTCCTGAGGTATTGCCAGATGTCACAACATTGGTGGCAATGAAAACTACAGCTGTCAAACGAGTCTGTTACTGATGTAGGCATGATGTTGCTGAATGGCTTGCAACCAATGATTCTGGGTGTGCAGTCAATTCCATTGGCATTGAAAGGTACTGTTATACTGAAGACCTGCATACCAAACTTATTTTTTGGAATCCACTGAGGACATGTCCAAGATGTCCCAGATAAAGTTAAAAATCACACAACACCAGTCCAACAGGTTTAATTGGAAGCACACTAGCTTTCGGAGCGACGCTCCTTCATCAGGTGATTGTGGAGGGCTCGATCGTAACACAGAATTTATAGCAAAAATTTGCAGTGTGATGTAACTGAAATTATACATTGAAAAATTGATTGTCTGTTAAGCCTTTCATCTGTTAGAATACAGTGATAGTTTCACTTCTTTCATGTGTAAATCACAAAACCCTTTTTTTAAGTTGCATTCTCGGGTTAGCTGTTAACAATGGTGATAGCTAGACAATATGTTGAAGGTGTTAGCCGCCTGTGTTCTCTGTCTATGACCTGATGTTTAGATTGATTCTAATCTAAAAAGTGAAATAACAGAGTTTTACATAAATTCATGCAGTTTTAAGCTCAGAGTTTTACATGAGTGTATGCAGTTTTTGAGCAAAGTGCAATGTAACTCTGCAAGTACAAATTCACCACACCACACAAAATATATGTGTGCATGTGGGTCTTTGTCTGTCTGTGTATATGTGTGTTTGTCTGGGGTGGGGGTTGTGAGTGTGAGCAAGTGTGTGTGTGTGTGTGTGTGTAGTGAGTGCAGAGTGTCTTAAGTCTATGAGGGGGTGCATGTGGGAGTGTGTGTGTCTATAAGGGTGTGTGTAGGTGTTCGTGTGTGTGTGTGTGTGTGTGTGTGTGTGTAGTGCAATGGTGATCACCTGTAATGTGACATGAAGCCAAGGTCCCAGTTGAGGCCCTCCCTATGGGTACCGAACTTAGCTATCAGCCTCTGCTCGGCCACTTTCCTCTGCTGCCTGTCCCGAAGTCCACCTTGGAGGATGGTCACCCGAAGGTCCGAGGCTGAATGTCCTGGACCACTGAAGTGTTCCCCAACTGGGAGTGAACCCTCCTCTCTGTTGATTTTTGTGTGGTGCCCTTTCATCCGTTGTCGTTGCCTTTGCTCGGTTTCCCCAATGGACCATGGATCCGGGCATCCTTGCCTGCAACGTATAAGATAGACAACGTTGACTGAGTCACATGAGTACCTGCCATGTACAAGGTGGGAGGTGTTCCCACGCATAATAGTGGTATCTATGTCCACAATCTGACACGTCTTGCAGCATCCACTGTGACAGGGTTGTATGGAGTTGTCCTGAGAGCCGGGCAGTTTGCTATGAACAATGATCTGTTTGAGGTTTGGCGGTTGTTTAAAGGCAAGTAGTGGAGGTGTGGGGAAGGTCTTGGTGAGGTGCTCATCCTCATTGATAATGTGTTGCAGGTCACGAAGAACATAGCATAATTTTTCAGCCCCTGGGAAGTACTGAACAACGAAGGGTACCCTGTCAGTTGCAGCATGTGTCTGTCTCCTGAGGAGGTCATTCCGGTTCCTTGCTGTGGCACGTCGGAACTGGTGGTCGATGAGTTGAACGTCGTACCCCGTTCTTGTGAGGGCATCCTTGAGTACTTCCAGGTGTCCGTCACGTTCCTCCTCATCTGAGCAGATCCGGTGTATGCATAGGGCTTGTCCATAGGGAATGGCTGTTTTAATAGGTTTTGGGTGGAAGCTGGAGAAGTGTAGCATTGTGAGGTTGTCTGTGGGTTTGCAGTAGAGTGTGGTGCTGAGGTGTCCGTCCTTGATGGAGACGCACGTGTCCAAGAATGAGATAGACAGTCGAGAGTAGTCCATGGTGAGTTTGATGGTGGGATGAAACTTGTTGATGTCACTGTGTAGTTTTATCAGTGACTCCTCGCCACGGGTTCAGAGGAAGAAAATGTCATCAATGTACCTGGTGTACAATGTTGGTAGGAGATCCTGCATAGAGAAGAAATCTTGTTCGAACCTGTGCATAAAAATGTTGGCGTATTGGGGTGCAAATTTGGTCCCCATGGCTGTTCCGTGTGTCTGGATGAAGAATTGGTTGTCAAAGGTGAAGACGTTATGATCGAGGATAAAGCGGATGAGTTGTAGGATGGTGTTTGGAGACTGGCAATTGTTGGTGTTGAGTACTGAGGCTGTTGCCGCGATGCCATCCTTGTGGGGAATGCTGGTGTAGAGTGCGGAAACGTTCATTGTGATGAGGAATGTTCCTGGTTCGACAGGTCCGTGGGTGCTGAGTTACTGTAAGAAATCCATAGTGTCGCGACAGAAGCTGGAGATCCCCTGTACAACAGGTTACAAGATGCCTTCCACATAGCCAGAGAGATTCTCACATAGGGTCCCATTGCCTGACACGATGGGATGTCCCGGTGTGTTGGCTTTGTGTGCCTTTGGAAGGCTGTAGAAGTCGCCTACACGAGAAGTATGTGGGGTGAGGGCACGTAGGGAATTCTGAAGGACTGGATCCAAAGTTCTGATCAGTGTGTTTAATTCTCGTGTGTGTTCTTTGGTCGGATCAGTTGGTAGTTGCCTGTAGTGTTCCTGATTGTTCAGTTGTCGGTACACTTCCTTGCAGTAATCTGTTCTATTCTAAATGACAATGGCTCCTCCTTTATCTGCTGGTTTGATGACAGTGTTGTCATTGGTTTTGAGAGCCTGGACGGCATTGCGTTGTGGACGGGTGATGTTTTGCTCTACCTTGTGGGTACGGCTGATGGATCTGGCATTTATATATTTCCTGACAGTTTGAGCACCCACGGACAAGTTGAACCGGGAACATTCTTCGTCACAATGGACGTTTCTGCACTCTACACCAGCATTCCCCACAAGGATGGCATCGCGGCAACAGCCTCAGTACTCAACACCAACAACTGCCAGTCTCCAAACACCATCCTACAACTCATCCGCTTTATCCTCGATCATAACGTCTTCCACCTTTGACAACCAATTCTTCATCCAGACACACGGAACATCCATGGGGACCAAATTTGCACCCCAATATGCCAACATTTTTATGCACAGGTTCGAACAAGATTTCTTCTCTATGCAGGATCTCCTACCAACATTGTACACCAGGTACATTGATGACATTTTCTTCCTTTGAACCCGTGGCGAGGAGTCACTGATAAAACTACACAGTGACATCAACAAGTTTCATCCCACCATCAAACTCACCATGGACTACTCTCGACTGTCTATCTCATTCTTGGACACGTGCGTCTCCATTAAGGACGGACACCCCAGCACCACACTCTACCGCAAACCCACAGACAACCTCACAATGCTACACTTCTCCAGCTTCCACCCAAAACATATTAAAACAGCCATTCCCTATGCATACACCAGATCTGCTCAGATGAGGAGGAACGTGACGGACACCTGGAAGTACTCAAGGATGCCCTCACAAGAACGGGGTACAATGCTCAACTCATCGACCGCCAGTTCCGACGTGCCACAGCAAGGAACTGTAATGACCTCCTCAGGAGACAGACACATGCTGCAACTGACAGGGTACCCTTCGTTGTTCAGTACTTCCCAGGGGCTAAAATATTACGCCATGTTCTTCGTGACCTGCAACACATTATCAATAAGGATGAGCACCTCACCAAGACCTTCCCCACACCTCCACTACTTACCTTTAAACAACCGCCAAACCTCAAACAGATCATTGTTCATAGCAAACTGCCCGGCTCTCAGGACAACTCCATATAACCCTGTCACGGCGGATGCTGCAAGACGTGTCAGATTGTGGACATATATACCACTATTATGCGTGGGAACACCTCCCACCTTGTACATGGCAGGTACTCATGTGACTCAGCCAACGTTGTCTATCTTATACGTTGCAGGCAAGGATGCCCGGAGGCATGGTACATTGGGGAAACCGAGCAAAGGCAACGACAACGGATGAATGTGCACCGCACAACAATCAACAGACAGGAGGGTTCCCTCCCAGTTGGGGAATACTTCAGTGGAGCAGGACATTCAGCCTCTGACCTTCGGGTGACCATCCTCCAAGGTGGACTTCGGGACAGGCAGCAGAGGAAAGTGGCCGAGCAGAGGCTGATAGCTAAGTTCGGTACCCATAGGGAGGGCCTCAACCGGGACCTTGGCTTCATGTCACATTACAGGTGATCACCATTGCACTACACACACACACAGATATTCCTACACACACACACACACACACACACACGTGCACACAGACACCCATAGACACACACACTCCCACACTCACACATGCACCCCCTCACAGACTTATGACACTCTGCACTCACTACGCACACACACACACACACACACAACTGATCACACTCAAAACCCCCACCCCAGACAGACACACACACACACACACACAAAGACCCACATGCATACATATATTTTGTGTGGTGTGGTGAATTTGTACTTGCAGAGTTACATTGCACTTTGTTCAAAAACTGCATACATTCATGTAGAACTCTGAGCTCAAAACTGCATGAATTTATGTAAAACTCTGTTATTTCACTTTTTAGATTGATTCTAATCTAAACATCAGGTCAAAGACAGAGAACACAGCGGGCTAACACCTTCAACATATTGTCTAGCTATCACCATTGTTAACAGCTAACCTGAGAATGCAACTTAAAAAAAGGGTTTTGTGATTTACACCTGAAAGAAGTGAAACTATCACTGTATTCTAACAGATGAAAGGCTTAACAGACAATAAATTTTTCAATGTATAATTTCAGTTACATCACACTGCAAATTTATGCTATAAATTCCGTGTTACGATCGAGCCCTCCACAATCACCTGATGAAGGAGCGTCGCTCCGAAAGCTCGTGTGCTTCCAATTAAACCTGTTGGACTATAACCTGGTGTTGTGTGATTTTTAACTTTGTACACCCCAGTCCAACACCGGCATCTCCAAATCATGTCCAAGATAGTCACTGATCAGTGCTATTTGGACTTTACCAGTGCTTTGATCAAGACAGTCCAAGAATTATTAAACTGATCTTGTTAGGGAGTTGGCTCAATTGGCTTCAAGGCAGGCCACTTTAGATTAGCTCCAGTTCCAATGTTTGATTGATTGTTACCAATTGTAACCATTAAAGTTCACCTTTATCAACCTATTTCCTTTATTAAAAGGAAAGAGTCTTAATCCATAAACACTTGACTGGTGTGTAACTCAACATATCCCACCAGTGCATGTCCAATTCTCTGGGAGCAATTTGTGTACTTATGTACTATGCTATTCTTGATCTGCGCATTGGAAAATAGGTTGGCAGTGTTGAATGAGCACAATGACATGGCATTGTTGTTGATATGCAGTGATATGAGTTTTGTCTCCAGCAGTGTATGATTGCCTGGTTTATGATGTTGCCCATAATGTAAGCATCGGACTTGGATAAGGTGGTATTGAAGAACCCAACAGAATGTTTATTGCAGCTCAATGTTGTTTCTAAACATTAAATTCACAGACACATTTGATTATAAAGATTTGCATTTTTATACCAGGGTATCATGCTTCAAGCAGCTGGAATTATGATACAGCGATGATGTCATGACAGTGTCTCTTAAAGATATACAGAAATACTGAGAATTTTACAAATCTGCTAACTTACTGAATGTGTGACATTTTAAAGCATGCAGTCTTGTGTAGACTTCCCAAAGATGGAGGAATCCTTCGCTGTATATTTTGAATACTTGTCTAGAACTGGTTGTAGCAACCTGATTAACTATTTGGTCAATTCATGTTGAACATCATCAGTCATTGATTATACAGGGTGAAAAGTGGCATCACTTTGTCTATCTTGGGAAGACCATGCTCGGGTTTGTTAATAAAACGTATGATAAACAAAAACATTAATAGATTATCTCTTCCAATTCATTATGAAGTTAACTTTTGGCTCACATACAATGTAATTGTGCTGAGCAGATGATGTAAAATTGAAAAAACTTACATGTTGAATTTCAAAATTCACTATCATCTCTGGAAAAGTCTGCGATTGGACACATTTTGAAACAGAATTCAACTTGTCTTTTGCAGCGTAAACACATAATAAGAAATCTAATTACTGTGCTGTATTATAAACTCCCAGCACAGCTAACTCATTTTAAGAATTCCGCTTTTTAAGATTTGAGCATTTTAAATAATTATAATGTCTCTTCTTGGAGTATTTATTGGCATAAAACTAATAAATATGTCTGTGATGATCTAATCTGCTGTTTGAAATAATAATTATCTTGATAGTTTTGCAGCACACAGTTTTCCATGATGAAATTATTTGCATGGGCAGTACTCAAATTTACATAATAATTGAATGCTATTGGTAAGTTATTTATGCTATTACTTGACTTACTAACAGTAAACTAGTTCATTGATGTGAATTTTTTATAACCGTTCTATTTTCTCAATGCTTTGAACAGTTCATTCAGTAGCTCTTTCTATTTTACTTCAGGTGACACAGATTTTGAAAGGGATACTTGATTCTCAATTGAAAAAGTTGACGCAAAAGTAAAGCTCATTGGAGATGTTAATTTTGAACCCAAGGCACAACCTGACTAGAGAAATTTGATGCAAAGCTGCAATACAACTAGTGAGCTATGAATTTCTCATTCATGGGAAAAAATATTAAAGCAGTCAATCAAATAAAGCATATATTTGATATGCATCACTGGAATATGAAGCATAGTGATTCTATTCAGATTCAGGCGACAATAGAAGCTAACAAATCGAAAGAAACAGCAGCCAAGAGGAAGAAAAATATATGAGAGCAATCTAACTGTCATGTATTATCTCATTTTTCTCAAAAATTGTCAACTGGTTCCTTCAAATATACATTTCTGAATTTTTACAAGCTGCTGATCAGTTTAATTGGCAAATATTTTAAGTACATAAAGGAAAACGAATGTAAATCCTACGAAGCATAACTTCAAACCAAGTCCAATCTATGCCCAAGTTAATAACAACAATTCTCTTGGCTATTAAAACTGGTTGATGTCTGAGGCTAGGTATCGGAAAGGGCAATCTTTGAAACCATTATTATCCTCATTTCCCTCTTTCCAAATTTAATTACATTAGGTCGTACCACTTATGACTTTCTCACTTTCTAAACAAGTTAACAATAATAATTTATAATATTAATAATAACCTGTCTGGATTTCCTATGTTATACGGTGCACCGTATTGTGGCCCTTAATCATTGATTACCTTTGTCATCAATTACTTTTATGCAGTTATCACAAACAATTGTTCCACTACAATCTCAAATACATAATTAGTCTCACAAGCAATATTAACATTGGAAGGTGCATTTTATTATTAACTTCACCATCTTTGCCTTCAGTCATGAGTGATAATACCTTCTCTTAGGTATTACCTATTTCTATTAATACCAATTCATTTCTTACTATACCGTCCATCCACTATCATTTACTTTTTTTTAAAAGTCCTGATCTCTTTTTCCATCTCCTTAATAGTCTTTTGAGATTTCTCATGATTTTTTTAAAAAGGATTGTTCACCCTTGTTTTAACATACTGTTTCTCATATTTCCCAGGTCTCTTACCAAATTCCTTTTCTCCATCCTATGCCATTATATTTCATTAGAGTCCATTATATCGCCAGCTTTTCCAAATCATTAGCCCGAAAAGTTAATGCTGTTTCTCTCTCAATGGCTCCACAGACTAACTAAGTATTTCTAGCATTTTCTATTTACTTTTTAAATTTTAGATCTTCCAGCATTTGGACCATACTTTGATTAAGCAGATACTTACCATTTGAAGTTTCACTATTCTTTTGATCTCTTAGTTACTACCTATCATTACCGCATGGGATTACATCTATTCTATCCATCATTCATAACTATTGAGTTCCTACTGTTGATTCATTGTCCTCTTTAAAAGGTAATGCCACAAATTTTCACGTAGATTAGACAAACCAAGCTAGCAAAAATATGGAATTATCACGAGACTGTTTTCTCGATTGTAAATCATGGAACTAAGTAGGGAATAAACTATTTTAGATCTTGTCCTGTCCAAACATAATTCATAATCTCATAGTAAGGAATCCCCGAGAGAAGATTGATCATAAAATGACTGAATTTCTCATTGAGTTCAACAGTGGCATATGTGAGTTCTGAACTAGAGTGTTAAACTTAAATAAGACCAATTACACAGGTGTACGGATGAATTTGCTACACAAGGAAATTGGACAGTAGCTAAGCCACAGTAAAATTCTAAGGAGATATTTCATGATTTTCAACAAATATGCATTCTGTTGAAAAAATAAATACTTCAGGCAACATGTGCTCCATCCATATCTAGCAAAGATGTTATTGATAATATTAGACTAAATAGATGATTATGTTGCAAAGGAAAGTAGTAATCTGGTGGAATGAGTGTTTTTGAAACCAGCAAATTGTGACATAAAATGATAAGAGAATGAGAAAATAGAATATAATGGCAAACAAACAAGAAATTAGCAAGATTGTGAGAGCTTCTACAAATACGTAAATGGGAAGAGAGTGGAGGCAGAGACAAGATAAATTATAATAGCAATTAGGGAAACAGAAGAAATAAGGCACAAATATTTTGAACCTGTTTTCATGGAAACAATATCAGGAATAGTAAGGAACCAAAGATCACTGTAAGCAGCATGGTCACAATGAGGTTAAAAATCACACAACACCAGTTTATAGTCCAACGGGGTTATTTGGAAGCACTAGCTTTCGAGGTGCTGGATCTTCATCAGGTGGTTGTCTGATGAAGAGGCAGCACCTCAAAATCTAGTTTTTCCAAATAAACCTGTTAGACTATAACCTGGTGTTGTGTGATTTTTAACTTTGTCCACCGCAGTCCAATGCCAGCATGTCCAAACATGATCAGAATGAGGAAGATTGCATCTTTGTGAGACAGAAACAGAGTGAGTCACTGAGAATTTGCGTCAAAGTTGGAATTCATGACAGAAGGGGCAAATGGTGCTTTAATTGAGGTTTATTGCACAAATGAAGTAGTCCAGAGTGCAAGGTGGATAGGAGAGGAAGTAAGGGATGGATCAAGAGGTCGACCTGGACTAAGTCCAATGGTGGCATAACCTACAAATGTAGGGAAAGTAGCTGAATGGTCAGTATTTTAAATCATTAAAGTGGTTCTTGTTAAATTTTCATAGTAAATTCATACTTATTCTAAAAGGAATAAATAGTTTTTAGAATTACAAATGGCAAGTCAGAAAGTGGAGGTCATAGGTAGACAGGGCGGTGAAGAAGGCTTTTGGCAAAGTGGCCTTCAACAGTCAGGGCATTGAGTATATAAGTTGGGAAGTTATGTTGCAGTTTTACAGGACGTTGATGAGATCTCACTTGGAGTACTGTTTTTAGTTTTGGTCACCTTGCTGTAGGAAAAATGTTATTAAACTGGAAAGAGTGCAGAAGAAATTTACAGGGATGTTGCCAGGACTAACAGTCTGATTATATGGAGCGGTTGGACAAGCTAGGACATTTTTCTTTCGAGTCATTGAAATGTACAGCATGGAAACAGACCCTTTGGTTGAACTCGTCCATGCAGACCAGATATCCTAAAGTAATCTAGTCCCATTTGCCAGCACTTGACCCATATCCCTCTTAACGCTTCCTATTCACATACTCATCCAGATGACCTTTAAATGTTGAAGTTGTACTAGCCTCCACCACTTCCTGTGGCAGCTCATTGCAGACTGAGAGTGGATTTTATAGAAGTATATAAGATCATGAGAGGCATGGCTGGGTGAATGCACTCAGTCTTTTTCCCAGGGTTGCGGAATCAAAGGCTAGAGTCCATCAGTTTAAGGTTAGAGGGGAAAGAATAAAAGAGAACATGAGGGGCAACCTTTTTACACAGAAGGTAGTACACATATGGAATGAGCTGCCAGCGGAAGTGTTTGAGCCGGGTATATTAACAACATTTAAAAGGCATTTGGACAAATACACGAATAGGAAAAGTTTAGAATGATATGGGCCAAGTGCAGGGAAATGGGGATGAACATTTTGGTTGACATGGACCAATTTGGGCCAAAGGGCCTGTCTCTGTGCTATAGGACTTTAAGAACGAAGTGGTTTATATACCCTGCAGTACATATGAAGTCATGAACATATCATGTGTCCCAAAAAAATGTATCTGCATAAAATGTCACCCGCTACATAAGCTTGAGTTTCTGGTTTCAGCAGTTAAACAGTGGCTGAAGTCACTGTTGTGCATCCACGAGGCAGATGACTACATGGATAGCATGTATAGGGAGGTGATCACAATGTGTAAGTTTAGAGGGAATGAGTGATTATTAGACAGCCTAAGAAAATCAGGCAGGTAGTGCAAGAGTTACTGGAGACTATCCTGCTTGCTAGTCGGTATTCCATTTTGGAAATTATAGAGGGCGAAGGTTCTCGGGGGAACTGGAGTCAGAACCAAGCTCATGCCCTCATGTTGATTTCGTCTTTATAGGGGAGGAGGAAGAAGAACGGAACAGTGATAATTAAGCAGGATTCCTTTGTCAGGGGATCAGACAGGCATTTCTGTAACATGAAACATGACTCCAAGGTGGTGTGTTCTTTCTCTGTGCCAGGGTCAAGGAGGGGCTGCAAGATATCCTTCTGGGAAAACTCCTTCATTACAGGAGTCATGATTTATATTGTTAACAATGACATAGGTAGGAAAAGGGACTGAGGCCCTGAAAGCAGATTTCTAGTCGTTAGAAAGGAAATGAAAAAGCAGGACCTCAAGATCAATAATCTCAGGATTATTTTCAGTGCCATATGTTACAGCATAAGCACAAGAGGAATTGAGACCTGTTCTGGAGTAGTTGTGACCTGTCCAAGTTGGACAGGCTACACCTTAATATGACTGGACTGATGTCCCTGCAAGAAGATTTGCTAGAACCCATTGGACTGGGTTTAAACTAACTTGTCAGGGAGTGGGAACCGAAGGAATAACCCAGATCCAAAGGAAATAAAGTTGTTAACAGGAAGTGAAAAATATGCTTGGGCTACGAGAAGACAGTGGAGTCAAAACCAAGCAATAAACGTGCTTCAAAACTGATGTTAAAAGACAAAGTTAAGACACTCTATCTGAATGCATGCAGCATTCACAAAAAGATAGACAGAGAATCTAAACACACAATCAAGCCGCATGGCTATGATCTAATTGTCATCATGGAAACATGGCTCTATGATGACTAAGACTGGGAACTGAGTACTCGAGGACATTCAGTATTTAGGAATGATTGACAAGATGGAAAAGGAGATGGAGTTGTGCTGTTAATAAAAAAAGGGATTAGGACACAAGTGAGAGATGATTTCAGATTGGAAGAACAATATGTAAAGTCTGTCTCGAGGTATGATTTATGCTGGAACAAATCCATTTGGAGCTACACCATTTAAAAAACATGAAAAACTAGTATAAAGTATATTGTTACCTGTTATATCAAAGTGCCCTCATTTTTAATTCTTCCTCTCCCTCCACTATATCTTAATGTAGTGCCTAGTTCCATAATTGGAGTGGAGAGGAACCATTGGTCCTGAATGTTTGGTTGGGTAACTCCTGGGGACACTTGTGTCTGGATATGCCAGACAGGCCAAGGGCCTTTTTACCAGATACAAGTTGACCCTCCCTTGGCATTAAAATTAGAATTAGAACTCAAATGAGCTTTATTGTCGTGGACTTGAATGAATGCAGTGAAAAATTTGCAATGTCGTCGCTTATGGTGCCATCTTAGATTCAAGATACCTAGGAACAGATATTTAGGTATTTGGTACAAAATTGAAAGAATAGTAAATAAAAGTTCAGCATAAGAAGAAAAAGGAAAACAAATTATTTGGATTGCAATCATTTTCACCCCAGTCCATGCCAGCACCTAGCCTCCAGACCACAACAGGGTAAGTTTCCAGACCATGCCGGGCTTCATGTCCAGTCTGCAAGGGTCTTGCATCCCCAGTTCTGGCCTCTGGTTGGCCTCACATCCCCAGCTCTGGCCCCCGGTTGGGATTCACCTCCTCTGCTCTGGCCCCTGGTTGGGACTCCCCTCCCCAGCTCTGGCTCCCGGTTGGGATTCACCTCCCCTGCTCTGGCCCACAGTTGGGATTCACCTCCCCTGCTCTGTCCCGAAGTTGGGATTCACCTCCCCAGCTCTGGCTCCCAGTTGGGATTCACCTCTCCTGCTCTGGCCCCTGGTTGGGATTCACCTCCCCTGCTCTGGCCCCTGGTTGGGACTCCCCTCCCCTGCTCTGGCCCCTGGTTGGGACTCCCCTCCCCAGCTCTGGCCCCCGGCTGGGATTCACCTCCCCAGCTCTGGCTCCCAGTTGGGATTCACCTCCCCTGCTCTGGCCCCCTGGGATTCACCCCATCAAGTTATGGCCCCCAGCTGGGACTTTATCTCCATCTCTGGCCCTGGTTGGGACTTGCTTCCCCGACCAGCATGGTCTGGGCCTCACCTGCAATAGCCTCCAGTCCAGGAGTTGCCTCTTCGTTTCCCCTCCGAGTGAGTTCAGAGTTAGAAGTTTGAAAAGACAAGAGAAAAAGAGAAACGACTGGTTGAGCAGAGGCGCCCAGGCTGGAGCATCCGACTGTGCTGACATCTTGGACTTTTATTTCACCAGGGAGCCACAGAAGACACTGGTGGGGTCTTTCAATCAGTCACAATTGCATCAAACCTTGTTACCAATGCCAATTGTGCCAGTTCTCGGCACTCCATCTCATTTTCCCAAGCTGAGTGCTGCAGTCTGGGCGGTAGCATTTAGCAATATACAGAACAATCTCAATCAGCCGAAAAAGACGAGCGGGGTGTATTTTGCTCGGATAACTGATTGTTCCGATAACTGATCTGATCATAAACAAAGGAAGCCAAACTGAACATATTTACATTTTAAAAATGTTTACAGAGTTTTCATTCCATTCAATTGATAGAATATGTACAAACATTGAGTATTGCTTAAAAATTCATGATATTTTACAAATAAAATCACTTCTTGGCCAGAGTATACATGAAGTCTGTGAAAGTTTTCACTGACGTTTATCCAGGACCTCGACAGCAGCTGACATCTTTCTGTTTGGTGACATCCCACCGTCCAGACTAATCGAGTGTTCTGCCTCCCGCCTCTGTGACCGCCGAGCCCTGAGGGAAAGAGAGAGGCGTAAACTATCGGGGGGAGCGCTGGAAAGAGGGAAGATTTTGTCGCTGACCTCAGTTTCCTTTCTCCCATCAATTATTTTTAAGGGGTAATGTTTTCGTCGTGTTTTCTCCCGTGAGGTTTTCCTCCTGTTTATTTTCACGTGTGCTAACTCTCTACGAATTGCTGTTCCCCATCATCGACAAAAAGTTACATTAAGTTTTCATGTCAGCTGAAAGATATTGAAGTACTTTTTGTTTTGGGGGAAAAAAAAGAGTCGTCATGGGATAACGGGATGCAACGCAATGGAGACGAAAAGTGCGAGCGCATTTTTTGACTTAACTCTCCGGAGAATGAGCTGAGGAAAAAAAAATGCTGGGGTTTGCAAAATGGAGTGAATCAGTATTGAGAGGGAATCTTGCTGTAAGAACGCACAGCTCGGGCTTACGCACATGTTGCTCTTGTATGTTCACAGTCACAAACTTTTGTCCTTAGAGAGAATAAGCGTTGGAGAGCCTTTTTATAAAAAGTGTAAGATTTAACTCCTGTCACGTCTTGAGTATATATTTGAAGTTAATTATTTATTAAAGCATACTTGCATCTATATTTTTGTACAAGTTTACAAAATTATGCATTAAATGGATGAATAAAATGTTCCTATTTCAATTGAAATGCATGTACAGGGATCTTGAGACCTTGTTTGGATAATTCCAAAATGAGGTTGTTCTGTACCTGGCTTCCCAGATGCAAGTCAGCATCAACTGGACACGTTTCATGCTGAGAAGATCATGTCACAATGCAGAGTTTGTCAATGGAAAAGAGTTCCATTTCATCAATGACCTGTGGTCACTTATATCACTTCTTAGAGACCTGCATCCAGTACCCTGGAAACTGCTGTGACTCCTGTACCCTTGAGAACTCTTTTGTTCCTGCTGCAGTAGAAGGGTAATTAAAGGACTACCAACTGTGACCATTGTTGATGATTCCATTATGTAACCCCCGGTGTGTAGCAGACCATATATTCAAATGTAGCATATTCTTCAACCAAGGCCATGGTGAAACAGTTGATAGGCCTACTTAAATTGCATGGGCAGGTCTGCTGGGGCATCAGAGTGTGGAACATAATCCTAGCATGCTTTACTTTGCATAACTGGAGCAGGCATGAGGGGATGTGATGGATGCTGAGGAGCTGGAAGAGTAGGTGCACTCTTTCAAGGTGGAGATGAGAACCTTTATTGGGAGGACCATGACCTTATGTGTGACACAGCAAGTGAAACACAACTTAGTTGATACTTTATTACCCATAAAGTACTTGTTGCTCAACATAACAGCAGTTTGATTGTAATATAGGGTAAAGGCAGCCTCTGTGTGTTCAATTTCTGTTTCTTTTGATTACTGTAACTAAAGGTTAATGTTGTGTTTGAATTTTGGTATAGCCAGATAAATTCAAGGTTTCTGTAAAGGTTTGTAGCTTGGGTGTTATTTGTCTTGGTGTAGGCATGTTTGCTGAACTAGGAAGTCAATTTGCAGATGTTTCATCCCCTGGCTAGGTGACATCTCCAGTGCTTTGGAGTCTCCTGTAAAGCACTGCTGTACTGTGTCTTCTGGAATTTATTTTGTACCGTTTCTACTGCTTTCGGTTGTCAGTTCCGGTCATTCGTTTAGTAGCTGGCATATTGGGTTCAGGTCAACATGGTTGTTGATAGAGTCCATGGCTGAGTACCATGAAAGTAGTTTCTCTGCTTTTCTGAATATATTTGGTCTTGTCCATGATAACTAGCATTCTGCTCTTGGCCGCAGGTACTATGATTATGTTCTTGTCATTTTTTAGTGCTACAAGTTCACAAGATGCCATGCAAAGACCGTATGAAACACTATGCAGGGGAACAGGCAGACAACTAGCAATCCGCATCCACGAACACCACCTAGCCACCAAATGCCACGACTAGCTGTCCCTAGTAAGCATACACACAGATTGCAGGGACCACAAATTAAACTGGGACAACACAACAATGATAGGGCAAGCTAAACGGAGGAAAGCCAGAGAATTTCTAGAAGAATGGCACTCATCCACGGGCTGTATCAACAAACACATTGACCTGGACCCAATATACCAGCCATTACAATGAACAAATGGAACTTACATCTGCAAGCAGCAGAAACAGGACCAAATAAATTCCAGAAGACACAGTATAGCAGCACTTCACAGGAGGCTCCAAAGCACTGAAGATGTCACCGACACAGGGAATGAAACATCTGCAAATCAACTTCCCAGCTCAGCGAATATATCCACACCTACAACAGCCATATACATGCTAATAGGCATTTGTGAAATGAGCTATGCCATAGTGGTATCAAATCACATTAACATTATCAAAGAACTGTGGGTGCTGGAAATCTGAAACAAAACCAGAAATTGGTGGAAAAACTCACCGTATCTTGCAGCAGCTAAAGAGAGAGAAATAGAGTTAAAATTCTAAATCCTGTGCACCTGCTTCAGAACTAATAGCATCTTGGACAAAGTGACTGTTATATTAATGACATGTTGTGTGGAGCTGTGGGGAAAGTGAGTAGATAGGTGGAGATGGAGCCCTGGCAGAGAGCTGCCAGAGGAAGTGGTGGAGGCAGGTACAATTACATCTGCATGGGTAGAAAAATAGAAAGAGTTTAGAGGGATACAGGCCAAATGCTGGCAAATTGGACAAGGTCAGATTGGGATATCTGGTCAGCATGGATGTGTTGGACCTAAGGGCCTGTTTCCATGCTGTGTGACCCCCCTATCACTCTATAATTAGAGTCTGGGTCGGTATCTCTCTAAATAAGATGTTCTATCTTTTCGCCCTCTGTACATAGTTATGTCCAATAAAGCCTGTGGTTATTCACTCACAAGAGTATAGGTCTCATATCATGACATGGTTCAAAAAATGACTAGATCTACATAATTGGACACAGATGGTAAGAGACTATAAGAATATAAGACCTAGGAGCAGAAATTAGGCCATTCGGTCCATCAAGTCTGCTCCACCATTCAATCATGGCTGATAAGTTTCTCAACCCAATACTCCCATTTTCTCCCCATAACCCTTGATCCCCTTTACATTCAATAACTTATCTATCTCTGTCTTAAATATACTGAATAATCTGGCCTCCACAGACATCTGTGGCAGTGAATTCCATAGATTCACCACACTCTGGCTGAAGAAGTTTCTCTTCTCTATTCTGAAAGATCTTCCCTTTACTCTAAGGCTGTGTGCTTGGATCCTAGTCTCTCCTACCATCGGAAACATCTTCCCAATATCCACTCTGTTTAAGCCATTCAGTATTCTGTAAGTTGCAGTTAGATTCCGCTCGTCTTTCTAAACTCCTTTGAGTACAGACTTAGAGTCCTCAAGCGTTCCTCATATGTTAAGCTGTTCATGCCTGGGACCATTTTCGTGAATATCCTCTGAACATGTTCTCAGGCCAGTACATCCTTCTTGAGATATGGGGCTCAAAACTGTACACAGTATTCCAAATATGGCCTGACCATAGCCTTATGGAGCCTCAGAAGTACATCCCTGTATTATATTCAAGTCCTCTTGAAATAAATGCCATTGATGCATTTGCCTTCCTAACTATTGACTCAGCCTGCAAGTTTACCTTGGGAGAATCCTGGACTCGAACTCTCAAGTCTCTTTGCACTTCAGACTTCTGAATTTTCTCCCCATTTAGAAAATAGTCAACGCCTCTATTCTTCCTACCAAGATGCAGACCTCAACTTGTATTCCCACTTGTATTCCACCTGCCATTTCTTTCCCCACTCTCCTAACCTGTCCAAATCCTTCTGCAGCCTCCCTGCTACCTCAATGTTACCTGTCCCTCTGCATATCTGTGTCTCATATGCAAACTTACCTCAAATGCCCTTAATTACTTCATTTAGATCATTAATGTATAAAGTGAAAAGTGTGGTGCCAACACTGAGCCTTGTGGAACACCACTTGTCACCAGCTGCCATAGCTTCTATCCATGCTAGCACCTTACCTCTAACACCATGGGCCCTTACCTTACTCAGTAGCTTCCTGTGTGGCACCTTGTCAAAGGCCTTCTTGAAGTCCAGGTAGATAACGTCCACTGACTCTCCTTGGTCTAATCTGCTTGATACTTCCTCAAAGAATTCTAGCAGATTTGTCAGGCATGACCTACCCTTGATAAAAACCATGCTGACTCTGCCTTATTTTAACATACACTTCCAAGTATTCAGAGATCTCAGCCTTCATGATGGATTCCAGGATCTTACCCACAACCAGGTTTAGGCTAATTCCGCCTTCTGCCTTACTCCCTTTTTTAAACAGGGGTGTCACATTAGCAATTTTCCAGTCCTCTGGTACCCTCCCTGATTCTACTGTTTCCTGAAAGATTACAACTAATGCCTCCACTATCTCTTCAACTATCTCTCTTAGAATTCTGGGATGTGGTCCATCTGGTCCAGGTGATTTATCCACCTTTAGGCTATTCAGTTTTTCTAGCAGTTCTCCTTGGCATTGACCACCATATTCTGCTCTGCACCCTCACTATCTTGAATATTTGGGATATTACTCATGTCTTCCATTGTGAAAACTGGCACAAAGTAATTATTCAATTCCTCAGCCATTTCCTTGTTCCCCACTACTATCTCTCCTGCATCATTTTCCAGCGGCCCAATGTCCACTTTTGCCTCTCCTTTGCCCTTTATATATCTAAAGAAACTCTTACAGTCTTCCTTTATATTACTGGCTAACTTACCCTCATATTTAATCTTCTCCCTCCTTATTCCATTTCTTTTTGATGCCCTCTGTTAGTCTTTGTGAGCTTTCCAATCCTCTGGTTTCCCACTGTTCTTTGCTTTATCTTTTGGTTTTATATTATCCCTGATTTCCCAAGTCAGCCATGATTACTTCACCGTCCCTGTGCTGAGCTTCCTTTTCCTTGGTGATGAATCGCTGCTGCATCTCTTAAATTACTCCCAGAAACTCATGCCATTGCTGTTCCACCATCTTTCCTGCTAGACTCCTGTCCCAGTCAATTCTACCCAGCTCCTCCCTCATGCCTCTCTAGTTAGCTTTATTCAGCTGAAATACCATTACCTCAGATTCTGTCTTCTGTCTTTCAAATTGCAGAGTAAATTCGATCATGTTATGATCAGTGTTTCCTAAGTGTTCTTTCACCTTAAGCTCCCTTATCAAGTCTGTCTCATTACACAACACTAAATCACTAAATTAAAGAAACCAAAGGGAAGACAGTGATGGTAAAGTCTGTCTCCAGCCCAGCAAAAACTCAGAGGTGGATAAGTATTTGAATTGAAGCTCTGTCCTGAAATGACCTGGTGACTGACATCAAGGTGTATTGGGCAGTGAGCCCTGGAATGGGAAATCTGCACAGAAGCTGAGGGATATATAGGAGGAGGCTATTGAATAGTACCCACCAGCAACGGGTAGGAAACAAATGGCCATAATAAATATAGTATTACAGAAACAACGGTACTTACAGAGATAGAGAAGAAACCACCACTCAGAAAATACACTGATGGCAATCTTGCCAAGAATCAGGGTGTAGCCCAACCCATTAAGTAACTCCACAGGTGGAAATCCACTCTGATCTGTTTTATACAGCATCCATGATTGCCGAGAAAGATTCAAAATATCTGTCAGCCAGTGAAAAGACCACAGAATCTGAGATGTTCAGATTTATGGAGTTAGCAAGAGATCTTCAATCCTACTCAAACTTTGACGCAGCCTGACACCAAGATGAATTTGATGCAAGATTTTCTCAGATTGTAATCTCAAAACCAGCCTACCTAGAATTAATTCAATAATGGCAAACAGCTGGTGAAAAGCTATCCATGGAAAAGGAGATTCAAATTCAGATTGGATCATGGCAACATTGAACATTCACATCATTAACTATTACAATAATCAGCCAAAGTCTACAAGTTACATCACAATGGGGTCTTGTGGTGCACTAATGGTGCACTAATGGTGGCCCTATGTTTGAGCTAGGTAGTCTAGACTCAAGTCTGACCTGCCACAGAGGTTGTCCTAACACATCTAAATAGATTGATCAAAAATAATTTATATGTCTAATCTGCAAACTATTGAGACACTCAAGGGACATTTCAGTAACTAACTACTGAACTTCTACAACTGAGGAAGCATCAAATAGTGGTTGACCATGTTAAATGTAAGGGTTGGAGAAGTCAACTTATCAAAAAGAACAGTGAGTTCAATTGTTAGCAGTCACAGTACTGTCGATCCCCAAATTTAGAAAAGGAACAGTTTCTTAATGCACTCATAAATTGTAGCAAATAAAGATTTCAAGACTGACACTTCGACAGCAGCTGCAAGCTGGCAGAAGGTCAAATGAACCATAAGTTTTCAGACTGCAAACTAATGCAATAGGCAGCATTGTTAATAATCCACAGGGAAGTCATAAGGTAAAAGAGACAGGAGCTCATAACTCAGAAAGGAAAGCTTAGAACAATTTTCCAAAACCCCTGCACAGAAACAGAGTTTTTAAACAATTGAACAATGAAAGAAGTACCCTGATAGGAGGAAACGTTCCTCTTTTACTGAAATATTCAGAGTTTGTAGATCACTACATAGAACATAGAACATAGCAAAATACAGCTCAGTACAGGCCCTTTGGCCCTCGATGTTGCACCGATCCAAGCCCACCTAACCTACACTAGCCCACTATCCTCCATATGCCTATCCAATGCCCGTTTAAGTGCCCATAAAGAGGGAGAGTCCACCACTGCTACTGGCAGGGCATTCCGTGAACTCACGACTTGCTGAGTAAAGAATCTACCCCTAACATCTATCCTATACCTACCACCCCTTAATTTAAAGCTATGCCCCCTCGTAATAGCAGACTCTATACGTGGAAAAAGGTTCTCATGGTCAACCCTATCTAAACCTCTAATCATCTTGTACACCTCTATCAAGTCACCCCTAAACCTTCTTCTCTTCAATGAAAACAGCCCTAAGTGCCTCAGCCTTTCCTCATACAATCTTCCTACCATACCAGGCAACATCCTGGTAAACCTCCCCTGCACCCGTTCCAGTGCCTCCACATCCTTCCTATAGTATGGCAACCAAAACTGCACACAATACTCCAGATGCGGCCGCACCAGAGTCTTATACAACTGCAACATGACCTCAGGACTCCGGAACTCAATTCCTCTACCAATAAAAGCCAGTACACCATATGCCTTCTTCACAGCACTATTTACCTGGGTGGCAACTTTCAGAGACCAAGATGTACATGGACACCAAGATCCCTCTGCTCATCCACACTACCAAGTATCCGACCATTAGCCCAGTATCCCATCTTCTTGTTACTCTTACCAAAGTGAATCACCTCACACTTACCTACATTGAACTCCAATTTATTGTCTGAGGAAAACATTCTTTTCCAATCCATGTGTGATGATCTTACCTCCAAAAATGAAACTCTTGAGTGAGAGAATCATGATTTTTGATTACGTTTTCAAAAGACAACCGGGAAAAGCAAATCTTTATTATTGAAAGTGATTGAGACTGGTTATGAAATTTTAAAGAAGAAACTAGAAAAGCAAAAAGATGTGGTGGAAGATGCAGAATGTAAGCTCTCAAAACTTTACAGTCCAAACTCAGAAGGTTAACAGAGTCGAGAATGTGTTGCTGTAAAAGCACAGCAGATCAGGCAGCATCCAAGTAGCAGGAGAATCAATGTTTCGGGCATAAGTCCTTTATCAGGAATGAGGCCTTTGGGTCAGGGCTGAGAGATAAATGGGAAGGGGGTGGGGTTGAGGGGAAGGTAGCCTGGAAAGTGATAGGTGGATGAAAGTAAGAGAGGAGGTGATAGGTCAGAGGGGGGAGGGGGGAGTGATGGACAGGTCGGGAGAGCGGTGCCGAGTTGGAGGCTTGGGATTGCGATAATGTGGAGGGAGGAGAATGAGGAAGCTATTGAAAAACCACATTTATCCCATGTGGCTGCAGGGTCCCAAGGCAGAATATGAGGTGTTCTTCCTCCAGGCGTCGGGTGGTAACAGTTTGGCAGTGGAGGAGGGCCAGGACCTGCATGTCTGTGATGGAGTGGGAGGGGGAGTTCAAGTGTTCAGCTATGGAGTGGTGGGATTGGTGGGTGAGGGTGTCCCAGAGATGTTCTCTGAAGTGATCCGCAAGAAGGCATCCTGTCTCCCTGATGTAGAGGAAACCACACCGGGCGCAATTGATGCAGTAGATGACATTGTTAGAGGTACAAGTAAATTTCTGATGAATGTGGAAGGATCTCTTGGGGCATTGGACAGAGGTAAGGGGAGTGGTATCGGCACAGTGGCAGGGAAAGCTGCCAGGAGTGGGGTATGATGGTTGGGGGAGGGGCATGGATCTGACAAGGGAGTTGCGGAGGGAATGGTCTTTTTGGAACACTGATAGGGGCAGGGAGGGAAATATATCTTTGGTAGTGGGGTCAATTTGGAGGTGGTAGAAGTGGTGGAGGATGCTGCGATGTATGCGGACGTTGGTGGGGTGGAAAGTGAGGACAAGAGGTTTCTGTCCTTGTTGCATTGGGAGGGGTGGGGTTCAAGGGCTGTAGTGTGTGAAGTAGAGGAGATGCACTAGAAGGCATCGTCAACCACGTTGGAAGGGAAGTTGCAATCGTGGAAAAAGGAGGCCATCTGACCTGATATATTTTTCCAGCAACACACTCTTGACTCTGATCTCCAGCATCTGCAGTCCTCACTTTCTCCTCTCAGAAGGTTAACAGGGAGGTGACAGACTCAGCATTTGTTTTCTGTCCCCAGTTGCTCCTGAAAAGGTGGAGGTGAGACGCCTTCTTGAATAACAGTAGTCCATATGGCTGTAGGTCAGCCTGCAATGCTTTAATGGAGGAATTTCTGGAGTTTCACCCAGCAATAGTAAAAGAATGATGATATATTTCCAAGTCAAGGTGGTGATTGGCTTGGAGGCGAAATTGCAGGAGCTGGTCTTCCCATGAATATGCTGTGCTTGTTCTTTTCAATAGAATTAGTCATAGGACACACTGCTGCTACTTATCATTGATGGTGGATAGAATGGATGCTTGTGGTTCTGGTGCCAGTCAAGCAAGCTGCTGTTTCCTGAATTGTGTCAAGCTTTTCTTAGTGTCATTGGAGTTGTCTTCATCCAGGCAATTGGGGAGCATTCCATCACACTCCTGAGTTGTGCCTTGTGGATGGTGGAGGCTTTGGGGAGTCTGGAGGTGAGTTACTCGCTGCAGTATTCATAACCGCTGGCTTACTTTTATAGCCACTGTATTTATATGGTGAGTTCAGTTGAGTTTCTGGTCAATGGTAACACCTAGGATGCTAATATAGAGTGATTCATTTTTCGTAACATCATTGAAAGTGAAGGAATGCTCTTATTGAAGGTTGTCTCTTATTGAAGGTTACATTTCCTGACATTTGTGTGGTACGAATGTTACTTGTCATTTGTCAAACAAAGCCTAGATGTCGTCTAGATCTTGTTACACTCGAACATGGACTGTTTCAGTATCTGAGGAGTCATAAAAGTGCTGAACCTTGTGCAATTATCAGTGAATATGCCCATGTCTGACCTTATAATGGAGGGACAGTCATTGATGAAGCAGCTGAAGATGGTTGGGTTTAGGACACTACCCCGAGGAACCTCCTGCATTTGAGAGCTGACACATCTGACCTCCAAATTCTCCAATCATCCATCCATGTACCAAGTATGACTACAAACTGTGGAGAGTTTGTCCCTGATACTCACTGACAGCAGTTGTGCTCAGGGTCCTTGATGACACACTGTCAAATACAGCTTTGATGCCAAGGGCTGTCACTCTTACCTCACCTCTGGAATTCAGCTCTTGTCCATGTTTGAACTGAGGCTTTAATGAGATTACGAGTTGAGTGGCCCTGGTGGAACCCAAACTGGGCATCACTGAGCAGGTTCTTCTTGCTGGGACTCTTGATGACACCTTCTATCATGTAACTGATGATCGAGAATAGACTGATGGGGCAGAAATTAACCAGGTTGGATATATCCTGTGTACAGGATGTACCTGGGCAATTTTTGGTATTATCGGGTAGATACCAGTGTTAGATTAGATTCCCTACAGTGTGGAAACAGGTCCTTTGGCCCAACCAGTCCACAGAGCAACCCACCCAGACCCTCCAAAGAGCAACCCACCCAGACCCATTTACCCTCTGACTAATATACCTAACACTACGGGCAACTTAGCATGGCCAATTCACCTGATTTGCACATCTTTGGACTATGGAAGGAAACCCACGCAGACAAAGGGAGTATGTGCAAACTCCACACGGACAATCGCTGGAATCGAACCTGGGACCCTGGTGCTGTGAGGCAGCAGTGCTACCCACTGAGCCACCGTGCCACTGTGTCATAACTGTACAGGAACAGGTTGGCTAGGGGGAGACAAGTTCTGGAACACAAGTCTTCTGTACTATTGCCAGAATATTGTTGGGTGATTTGAGATTGTGTTGGTTCCCACATTGATGCTGTTCACAATTCCCTAGATCTATGGGAATCCTGATGTTGCAGGAAAGCTGAGGAAGTTCTTATAAATCTCATTTATAGGAAAGTGGCATTGGCCACCTCAGGTCTCCATCTGTTCATTGTAAAATCCTATTAATTTCACCAGAAGAACATTGGAAGATGCTGAAGGTGGAATAATTCTAAACCATGAGGCCCACAACTGGCAATGTATGCCCACCTGAGACACAGGGAATGCTAGCTGCCTCACATTACAGATGACAGAAATAAACTGTCCAAAACATCTTAGGCTTCTGTGGCTATGTTGCGTTGTTTTGTGCGGAGAGTTGATTCTCTGTCAGTATACCCTCTCTGTGATTATTGGCTCCAGTGAACTGAAGTTTTGTGTTCATCTACTGTCCTTTTCATGACAGGTATCTGAGGAGGAGCCAGCTGCTGCTCCTGCTGGGGATGTTCTTGCTGTTGTTGCTCTTGCTAGTGTTGGTTTTGTTGGTAATGTTGCTCTTGTTCCTCATAGAATACCTGGCTATATTTAAAGTTGCACGAGTTACTCCAATGAATCTGAGAATCCTGACAGCAGGGAAATGTGAATCAAAGTAAAAAACAAAGATAGAGATCATTCCAAAGCAGGGTTTATGCATACTAAGACCAAATCCTGTGAAGAAAAGAATTTCACTGAGGCAAAGAAGCTGCTATCATCGTTCAATTCTTAAAAGCTTACCAACCTGTCAATTTCACAATGCTCTGAGCTCTCATTAATTCACCTTGATGTATTACAGTTTGGGAAAACTGTGTGCTGGTAGCTAAAATTAAATATAGGTTAAACTTTCAATCAATTCCCACTTTGCATATGATAATTAGCAAGCCAACTATTTAATGCTGTTCTTGACAGACATTGGGAGAAAGTGAGGACTGCAGATGCTGGAGATCAGAGCTGAAAAATGAGTTGCTGGAAAAGCAACACACTTGACAGACATTGGCTAACTATGGACACCAACAGGACCATGTCAGGCTTCTGACATGTATTCATGTTTTAACTTCCCCACATACCAGAAGTAGTAAGAACTTCGTATACTCCTGCATGATGGGATACTTGACCAAGGTAAAAGGTGACCTGGATCTCAGGCTCTCAGTTGTAGTGGAAAAATACTGCTGGAGATAAAGATTAAGGTTGTGTAATTATAGTTTGACGAAATATAGAGAGTGTATCTATCTTAAACCTGTTAGTCTCTTTGTCCTTGAGCAACATTGGGAACAAAAGGACTGGCTGCACTGTGCTTTTCTTCATCTTGAATTATTGTATTCAATATTACTTGAGTACTGTGTGTAATCTAAGTAAAACAAGCAAAGTTGTTTGCATCATTGTATAAATATAGGCTGACTGTTCAACCCAGGAGAGTGCTGTGAGACAGTGAAGACTGGGGCAGCCTATCTGTGAATTCACAAAAAATAAAGCTTCTTGAAACAAGGCTCAAAGTCTCAGACTAAGTCATTTCCTCAACAGAATCTGGTGTAGTTAGCAGGATCCCAATTAATATGGGATCCAAAAACAGTAAAGGAGGAAATAGTGGAAATAGTGCATGGGACAGTCCTAACTGAAAGGGGGACTGGGCCTAGTGCTCCCCTCATGGTGGCGGGTGGGGGGGCGCAGTGTACAGACTGTCTGGTGTCCGGCCAGTGTCTCCAGCTGAGCTAGACTACCGAAAGGCTGAGGCAAGATTGCGGAGAAGACTAAACTTACCAGGACAATGAGAGAGACTAAGAGGTGATAACTACCCAACTGAAGTAGGCTCGAGACTTCGACATCTTGTGGTTGGAAGAGAAACACCGGTGAGTACTTATAGTAGATTAGTGTATGCGAGTGCGGATAACAGTTTTTCTCTCCTTTTTCTTTCTTGGCGCGTGACGTCTCTTTGTAGTTTACGGAAATGGGACATCTAGCCAGCAGTCAGTGCCTCTCCATGCACGCAGATGTGAGGCACCCAGAAGGTGGCCCAAAGATGGAAAAGCGAACAAAACAAAGATATTGTAAGGTGATAAGATGACTGCAACAGGTAGGAGACCCCCATCCTTCCACTGGGATCAATAGCGGATATGGTGCTCCATGAAACATGAGAATCTGGGTATGTCATTCCTTTTTGTAATGATCTTTATGGATGGTCCTAGGGCTGTTGACCCTATAAAGGCTCTTTTGACTTAAATAAAATTGACGAATGGCAAGAAATTACTCAGGGAGAAGGTGGTAATCCTACTTGGGACAAATGTTATATGATGGATTGTTTTGTTAAATGGTTAGAGGTTGCTAAGCATCACCAACCTCCCAAATCTAAACCTATGAAAGATGCTGGTGCACAGAAGGAGTCACCTTCAAATGCCTTGACGGGGCTATATTCCCAGCTTGAATCTCAGGAGGATGCAGTTACGGAGAACGTCCATGTGGCATTAGCTGTGCAGGAACAACTGCCCTGGCCTCTCAGCCTCCACATTACCAAGATATAGTCCATACTACTGAATTGCCTGCAGCCCCATCTGATCCTACTCAACTCACTATGATGCAGACTTGCAGTTAGACTAAAATACGTCAGCTGAATATGGCATCTGGGTCACTCTCGTTCAATTCTTAAAAGCCTCTGATGCAATTGAACCTTCTAGTTCCACCCATCCTGCCACTTAGCTGTCCTGACTGATGGTTGGCAAATAGTTGTCCTGAAGCCTTGGTCCCCCTCTGAGGTTAGAAACATAATCAATGAGGCCCCTAACTCATTTCAAGAAGCCAATCCCCTTCCATAACTGGCTGGTCCAGACCTGTCAGATTCATAACCTCTTATCCAAGGATGTTCTTCTCCCACTCAAAATTGCATTTAGGCACCTCCTGGGTGGCTGTTAAGGATTGCTTTTCAGTCTTAGCTGGGGAAAATGGGGATTGGATAGATGAATCCACAGAGGAACTGCAGGGTCAGGGAAATATACCCTTGGGAAATGTGGCTCCAGAACCAAGCAACGCAGGCCTTCTCAAATGGGGCAGGCAGCATAATAACTTTGGGAGGTCACTTGATGCCTTCAGAAGAAAGGGGTACCTGTTTTAAGGACATGTGGGAATCATCCATGGGAGTGCTTCTGGAAGAAAACGATCCTTGGCGATACAGAATCTGTTAAATTGTGTTGAGCCCCAGATAGCTCAGGCTTTCCAGCTAACCAATCTCACCTGGCAACAGCAGAATTGGGGGGCTGTAGTTACCTCCCTCACTAATATGCATTGACAAAGTCTATTCAATAAGACGTCAGAGGGTCCCAAGGGTCAGTTTTTCCAATATCTCCAATCTTATAACAATGGCCCCCAAAGATATTATTCATTTCAGTTAGATGGGGGGAGGGGGGCAGGAGCTGGTTTGGTCCAAGGATAATGACATTTGCCATCAGTGTGGTCAGAAGGGTCTTTGGGCTAGAGATTGTTGGGGACAGTTGGTTGCTTCTCCTGGAATTCAGCCCTCTGTGTCTGCCCCAACTTTTACACTCATGGACCCCTTCCAGACTACACAATAAGAGTGTCATGAGAGGTTAAATGTAAGGGCTCCTCTCTCTTCAAACACTCAGTGATAGAAATTGATGTTCGGGGAAGCGTGTTAAGGTTTTAGTCAACTCCGGCGCAATTATTTCATCTGTATTCCCCCCCGTGGAACTTCAACTGTCTCCACCGTTGGTATAGCCGGAATTCCCATGGTGGAATCTCTCTCCCAACCTGTTCCTATTTAGATAGGTCAGCTCCCCTTAGCAGTGTCATTTGTCATTTCAAAGAATTCATCTGTTTCCCTGTTGGGTCTCCAAGCCCCGTGTAAACTCAGTTCCTCGATCCACTGTACTGATCAGGGTCTGTTCTTGGAGTTCCATGATCACTCTGTGGCGCAGGCCCTGAATTTGCTGATGAAGTGCTTTGACCCTGCAACATAGTCTGTATTGTACTGCTGGTAACTCTGAACAATTCTGCTGAATCTCTCTTGCGCCCCTGATAACAAACCTAGAAGGGAGCACTGATCCCAGCTTAAGCTTTCTCCAACACCTACTCCCGACATTCTGCTGTCCCGAAATCACTCATTGCATGGCCCTTTTTACCCACTGTCTGGTCCCTGACTTATATATACGCCTCGCAGCCCCTTGTTTAGGTCAGTCAGGTTTACTGCAGTTCAATGGGTGAGTTTATTTCAGTCCTCTGGGCTAGGTGCTTCCATCCAGCTTGATACTGTCCAATCATCTTTGTTCGCAATGGGTTCTCCTCAGTGCTCCATGTCACTGTCTCTCTTAAGTCCCCAAATCGGCCTGAGGAAATTGATCCGATGATCCAATTCTTGTCCAGCAGTGAATCTATAACGGAGACCCATTGCAGGAACGTTTGGATTACTGTATTCTCTGATGAGGCCAGTTATGCCTAGCTCCCATCTGTCCATTGTATGATGACTTTTCTCCGGTATCAGCTACCCTCCCCCCATGACTATATGCCCCCAGTGTTCCTAGCATCCACTTCCTCTTTCCTGTGAGCACTCTATAAAAATCATGTAGGGTTGGTGCTTTCTGCTCCGCCACACCATGTTACTGTTCATACAGGCACAGATCTCCCTTGCGTCCGTCAATGTAGACTTTCCCCTCTCGTGGAAGTAAGCATTTGGCCTGTTATTGATGCTTTGCTCTCTCAGGGGTCCTACTCGAAGTCCCTGTAATATTCCCATTTTACCTATTCCTACACTGGGCAGAAACAATGAGTCGTGGTTTGTTCAGGATATGTGTGCTGTGACACCAGTCATCCCTGATACCAATATCATCTTTTTCTCCCCCCTCCCCGATTTGGATTGTTGCACTGTCATTGACCTCTACTCAGTGTTTTACTCCATTCCCCTACATGAGGATAGCCAGGATCTCATTGCCTTCACCTGAACTCATCTTCCTCAGGGCTATACAGAAAGCCTGGCAGTGTCTGCTGTAGCAGTGCAAAGGGATCTGTCTCAGCTCTCTGCCTTGTGGCAGCATTGTCTTGCAGTATGCTGATGACTTCCTTGTCGCCTTGTGGTCCCACAGTGACTGTCAGCGAGATTGTGTGAACCTGTTGATTCACTTAGCCTCCTTTCATCCATGAGGCAGCTCAGACACCGCCCGTCATGGTCCCCTCCTTTGTTAAGATTCAAATCCCCTCCATCATCGAACTTACAGCAGCTCTCCAGGAGCAGGATGCGATTGTAGAGGTGGAGGTGATTTCTGGGCTTGTGCTGGATGGTCTCCTGATGCTTCTGGTCCTTGCAGCATCCTGAATCTAGGGTGGTCTGTCCACATACTCTCTCTCTGTACCCTTGTCCAGCTGGTGCATGGACAAGAGAATGTAGGAAAAGGAGAGATGTTACATCAAATTGCCCAACAATGGTTTACTCCTGGCAGATCTACTACCTTAAAACAAATAGCCGAAACCTGTATTATTTGCCAGCAATACAATAGAGGAAGAACACCTGCACACTTCAATCATCTACCTATCCCTGAAGGGCCACTTGGGAAGTTGCAGATTGATTTTGTCCACATGACTCCCTCAGGATGGTTTGAATACATTCTGGGAGGTCATGTTGCGGCTGTACAGTTCATTGGTTAGGCCACTGTTGGAATATTGCATGCAATTCTGGTCTCCTTCCTATTGAAAAGATGTTGTGAAACTTGAAAGGGTTCAGAAAAAATTTACAAGGACGTTGCCAGGGTTGGAGGATTTGAGGTACAGGGAGAGGCTTAACAGGCTGGGGCTGTTTTCCCTGGAGCATCGGAGGCTGAGGGGTGACCTTATAGAGGTTTACAAAATTATGAGGGGCATGGATAGGATAAATAGACAAAGTCTATTCCCTTGGTTTGGGGAATGCAGAACTAGAGGGCATAGGTTTAGGGTGAGAGGGGAAAGATATAAAAGAGACCTAAGGGGCAACTTTTTCACGCAGAGGGTGGTACGAGTATGGAATGAGCTGCCAGAGGAAGTGGTGAAGGCTGATACAATTGCAACATTTAAGAAGCATTTGGATGGGTATATGAATAGGAAGGGTTTGGAGGGATATGGGCCGGGTGCTGGCAGGTGGGACTAGATTGGGTTGGGATATCTGGTCGGCATGGACAGTTTGGACCGAAGGGTCTGTTTCAATGCTGTACATCTCTATGGCTCTATGATTCTATGGTCGCAGTAGATATGTTCTCTAGATGGATAGAGGCATTTCCCACCAGAAGGGATGATGTGCGAACAGTATTAAAATGTCTGATAAAAGATATAATCCACCAATTTGGAATACGGGACAAATGAATAGTGACAGCATTACCCACTTTACTGGGAAAATAGTAATGGAATTGTGTGCAGTATTGGGATTTGTATGGAAGGTTCATATCTCCTATCAACCCCAGTCCTCGGAAATAGTGGAACAAACTAACAGGATGCTAAAAAATATCCCTGCAAAGACTTGTCAGGACACTGGACTAAAGCAGCCTGAAGACTTGCTTATTACCCTGTACATCCTCTGAAACCAGGTTAATAGAGCCACTGATTTAATCCTGTTTGAAACTCTTATGGGAAGACCTATGACGACTGGTAATCGACACCCTCTGTCTAAATCAGAAATAGCTCTGATGTAGGTAGATGAGAAAACCCTACAGTATGCCCAAGCCCTGAGCAAAGCAGCCTGGGCCAATCACTCAAATGTGCAAGGGACCATATCAAGTGTTATTGATCAGCCAAACTGCAGTTAAGAACTTTCGAAAGCTGACTGGAGGCAGATGTTCGCAGGTAAAGGGACGGCTGGAAAATGGGAAGAAATGAGATAAGGAGAATCCAGAAAAAGTATATTCCTGTTAGGGTGAAAGGAAAGGCTGGTAGGTATAGGGAATGCTGGACGACTAAAGAAATTGAGGGTTTGGTTAAGAAAAAGAAGGAAACAAATGTAAGGTATAGACAGGATAGATTGAGCGAATCCTTAGAATAGTATAAAGGAAGTAGGAGTATACTTAAGAGGGAAATCAGGAGGGCAAAAAGGGGACATGAGATAGCTTTGGCAAATAGAGTTAAGGAGAATCCAAAGGGTTTTTACAAATACTTTAAGGACAAAAGGGTAACTAGAGAGAGAATAGGGCCCCTCAAATATCAGTAAGGCGGCCTTTGAGTGGAGCCGCAGACAATGGGGGAGATATTAAATGAGTATTTTGTATCAGTATTTACTGTGGAAAAGGATATGGAAGATATAGACTGTAGGGAAATAGATGGTGACATCTTGCAAAATGTCCAGATTACAGAGGAGGAAGTGCTGGATGTCTTGAAACGGGTAAAGGTGGATAAATCCCCAGGACCTGATCAGGTGTATCCGAGAACTCTGTGGGAAGCTAGAGAAGTGATTGCTGGGCCTCTTGCTGACATATTTGTATCATTGATAGTCACAGGTGAGGTGCCGGAAGGCTGGATGTTGGCAAATGTGGTGCCACTGTTTAAGAAGAGCAGTAAGGACAAGCCAGGGAACTATAGACCAGTGAGCCTGACCTCAATGGTGGGCAAGTTGTTGAAGGGAATTCTGAGGGACAGGATGTACATGTATTTGGAAAGGCAAGGACTGATTAGGGATAGTCAACATGGCTTTGTATGTGGGAAATCATGTCTTACAAACTTGATTGTGTCTTTTGAAGAAGTCACAAAGAAGATTGATGAGGGCAGAGTGGTAGGTGTGATTTATATGGACTTCATTAAGGCATTCGACAAGGTTCCCCATGGGAGACTGATTAGCAAGGTTAGATCTCATGGAATACAGGGAGAACTAGCCATTTGGATACAGAACTGGCTCAAATGTAGAAGACAGAGGGTGGTAGTGGAGGGTTGTTTTTCAGACTGGAGGCCTGTGACCAGTGGAGTGCCACAAGGTTCGGTGCTGGGTCCTTTACTTTTTGTCATTTACATAAATGATTTGGATGCGAGCATAAGAAGTACAGTTAGTAAGTTTGCAGATGACACCAAAATTGGAGGTGTAGTGGACAGCGAAGTCGATTACCTCAGATTACAACAGGATCTGGACCCAATGGGCCAATGGGCTGAGAAGTGGCAGATGAAGTTTAATTCCGATAAATGTGAGGTGCTGCATTTTGGGAAAGTAAATCTTTGCAGGATTTATACACTTAATGGTAAGGTTCTAGGGAGTGTTGCTGAACAAAAAGACCTTGGAGTGCAGGTTTATAGCTCCTTGAAAGTGGAATCGCAGGTAGACAGGATAGTGAAGAAGGCGTTTGGTCTGCTTTCTTTTATTGGTCAGAGTATTGAGTACAGTAGTCAGGAGGTCATGTTGCGGCTGTACAGGACATTGGTTCGGCCACTGTTGGAATATTGCGTGCAGTTCTGGTCTCCTTCCTATCGGAAAGATGTTGTGAAACTTGGAAGGGTTCGGGAAAGATTTACAAGGATGTTGTCAGGGTTGGAAGATTTGAGCTATAGGGAGAGGTTGAACAGGCTGGGGCTGTTTTCCCTTGAGCGTCGGGGGATGAGGGGTGACCTTATAGAGGTTTACAAAATTATGAGGGGCATGGATAGGGTAAATAGGCAAAGTCTTTTCCTTGGGGTCGGGGAGTCCAGAACTAGAGGGCATAGATTTAGGGTGAGAGGGGAAAGATATAAAAGAGACCTAAGGGGCAACTTTTTCACACAGAGGGTGGTACATGTATGGAGTGAGCTGCCAGAGGATGTGGTGGAGGTTGGTATAATTGCAACATTTAAGAGGCATTTGGATGGGTATATGAATAGGAAGGGTTTGGAGGGATATGGGCTGGGTGCTGGCAGGTGGGACTTGATTGGGTTGGGATATCTGGTCGGCATGGATAGGTTGGACCAAAGGTTTTGTTTCCATGCTGTACATCTCTATAACTCTATGAGTGGGTGCACATGACCAAGTGTAAAATACATGATCCCACCAACTTTGCAACTACTAAAGCGAATGATGAGAACCCTGTGGATGCAATTCCAAGGCCTTCTCAGCCTGCAAATGACTGAAATTAGAGATGTATGGCCTTGTGGTGCCAAAAGTACCCATCAGTTATGCAATAATGACATAATACAATGTGTATTGCGCTCTTACGTTGGTTTTAGTCAGAATATGCAAGGAACAGTTCAGAGTCTGAGGAGACTTAACCATCTTTCCTCCAGTGCAGTGAGAGGTCAAAAAGAGTATCTGATACTTTGCTATATTGGTCTGTAAGTTTAGCCTCTGCTGTATGACAGATTTTCCAGGATTCCCTGGTAGCGCTCCTCAGGGATGTGAGGGGAGATCACAACCTGCAAGGTATCCACTGCAGGGGAATATATTTAAATGATAAGGGTTTTCTTGCAAGTGCGTGAAAGAAGGGGGCAGGTTGCAGGCATGTATCAGAAAAAGATGTGATTGAATTGCTCTCAATCTCATATGGCGATGACTGACAATTCTCCTGTGACACACTGGGTTTGTCAACACAGGGGTCAAGGAGGCAGAGTATATTATTCCCTGTCTAGTGGCCCCAGGCAGAACCCATCTTATTGGTGCTTGGAGCACTGGGTTCAGCTTTTTGAGAAATTTCAGCTGCCAGAGAGTATGGCTCAGAAAAATGGCTTCCCGTTTGTTACGGGAAGAAAGCGACAAAATGATCAATACACTATAATACTTTTTTGTATTTGACCTATCAAAGCACCCATATGGTGGGAAAAGAAACTGCCTGTTGAGTATGTGCCCATATGTCAACCCATTCACAGGGGTGTTTTCCTTTGTGTCCCGTATCTTTTAACTGGTCTGAAGTTGCCAAATGGCTAATATGCTGAAACACTTCAGGTGAACCCAATAACTCTGAGGACGTGCAAGAATGGGAGTCAGCAGAGTATAATCTGGCCCTATTCCAAGATTGATATGAACCCAAGTGTAACAAATCCCATATGCCCACTTTTCTTGTAGTCCTTAACTACACAGTTAGTGATACCATTTGCTTCACACAAAACAACAATGTCTCTACTGATACTTATGTAGGATCTAATCAATGTTCTTTTATTATCCCCTGGATCGAACCTATCCAAAATTTGACAAGCTGAGGTCACTTTTTGTTTAATTGGTCTAGTGTCCTTAATAAACTGTCAGGCTCCCTGTGGAAAGACCCTGGTCCCACATGGGAGGGTCAGAGGGTCGGAGATTCCTACATAACCTCCTACAATGGTAGCTATTTTATTTCCAATCTTAAGGCCTTTTCTTGGCTTTCCTCAGATTGGAAAGGGTCGTGTTATATTGGATATGTAGTACCGCGCATCAGAGTTTTGGATGAGATTACCTTCACCCTTGAAGTCCAAGAGATCCCTCACCGGATCCCTCACCTGGATTGGGATATCTTCACCTTCTATTGGAATCTATCTGCATTCCACAGAATTGAGCAAATTAAAAACAGTATTTGAAAACTGTCACCAATGTTACAGCAGAGGCCCTGACTGAGATCAATGCTGAGCTAGTCACAGTTAGAAGAGTGGCCCTTCAGAGCCACTTGGCCTGGAATTTCCTATTATTCAAGGAGTTCATGTACTGTTATTGGGTGGGAATGCTGTACCAACATACCAGACAATTCTAAAAATGTCTCTAATTTAGTGACTCACGAAAGTCAAGAGAATAAGCTCCCCTTTTGATTCAGGATGGTCTTTTGACGATGCCTGGCTGGGTAGGTGGGGATCCTCCTTAGTCATTGGGCTCATCACCTTTACTATCATACCCTTGATACTTTGTCTTGTATGGAGAACTACAGGCTGTTGTTGTGCACAGTTTGTCCCTATCACATTTTTTGTTCCAAAACCAGTGATCATCTATTGGACCGTTTTCCATGATGATCCCTACGATGAACATGTGTATAAGAGCATTCGCCCTTTTCTGGAAGGATCTTCGCCCCCTTTTTTGGGTGAGCCAGTATCCTGAACTTAGATGTTGATCTGAAAAATCAACAAGGAGGGAATTGTGGAAGTTGTAAGGCCTTGGCATATTGCTGCATGATGGCATACTTGAACAAGGTAAAAGGTGACCTCGTTCTCAGACGCACAGCTATAGTGGAAAAATACAGCTGGAGATAAAGATTGAGGGTGTGTCATTATAATTTCACAAAATATAGACAGTGTATCTTAAGCTCATTAGTCTCTCTGTCCTTGAGCAAAGGGAGTAGCAGCACTGTGCTTTTCTTTACCTCAAATTATTTATATTCAAGATTACTTTGAGTGCTGTGTGTAATCTAAGTAAAACAAGCAAAGTTGTTTTTATCATTGTATAAATATAGGCTGAGTATTGGGCTCAGGAGAGTGCTGTGAGACAGTGAAGACTGAGGCAGCCTCTCCATGAATTCACGTAAAATAAAGCTTCATGAAACAAGACTCAAAGTCTCAGACTAAGTCTTTTCCTCAACACCATGCCACGTCAGGCTTAAGTGAGTGTGAGAGGTTGCTCCCAACAAACCCATTCCTACATTAAATCCCTCCTCCTGAAGAATTTGCTTCAAGATACAGAGCGGTGGAGCGGGTAGACAAGAAGGTGGTATATGGAGTATGAAGAATAGAGATGGGAATTTTTTCACATTGGGAGGGAAAACATGAAAACATTATTTCATTTAAATGGGAAAATCTGAAGAAGTTTTGGTATTTAAAGGGATTTAGATATACTTCAAAAATACAAGTAAACATGTAGAAATAGCAATAAATTAGGAATACAAATTATCAGTCTTTATTGAAAGGGAGTTGGAGTACAATTCCACATTACTTTGGTGAAACTATGTTTGTAATGTTGCATACAGTTTTGTTTCTCTAGCTGGTAAAAAATAAACTTGCCTTTAAAATCACAGAACAAAGATTTAGAAGGTTGATTTTTTTGGATGGGAGAATCGTCCTATGATGACAGATTGAGGAAAGCATATGCCAATACTTTTGTACATTAAAAGAATGAGAGGTGATTTCATTGAAGCATATAATCAAAGATAATGGGGAAAATGCAGCCCTCATCTCATTGAATGGCAAAGCAGACTCAATGGACTGGATGGCCTACTTCTGTTCTGACATCTTATGGTCCAGATATTTGTTAAACTATAATAGGAGGAGGAACAGGTTGTACAGGCCTTTGCAATTCCTCCATCATTCAATAAAAATTTTGTGGCTGATCTTCGACCTAAAGTTAAGTTCCCCACCAGCTCCACATATCCCTAAATTACCATTAGAATTCAATCGTCTATCAAACTCAAGCTTGAATATACTTTATAACTAAGAACACACAACCCGCTGATGCATAGAATTGTGATGAGTCCCAATCCTTCAAGGAAAGAAATCTCTCTAAATGGCTGATCCCTTAACCCTAAATCCCTAAATCCCTAAATCCTAAATTCTCCAGTCAGGGAAAAAACCTGTCAGTATCTGCATCATCTATTTCAGTCTTGAAAATACTTAACAATTCAGGCTGTACGATCCTCTGCAGTGAAGAATTCCACAAACCCTTTACCTTCTAAGAGAAGAAATGTCATATCATTTCTATCTTAAAAGGATGACCCCATATTCTGAGATTATGCCCTCTAGTCCTCGACTCTCCCAGTGGGGAAACAATCTTTCTTCATCTGCTCTGTCAAGTGTCCTCAGACTTTGCATGTTTCAATAAGAACACATGGGAAATATATGTTCAGAACAGTTATCTAACCGTCAGAATTCCAAACACATAGGAAGCCCTTGTTTTCTGAAGCTTTAAATTGAGGTGATATTAATTCTATATATTGTTATCTCAGAGCTGTGCAGGGATGAGTCTAATTTCTAGATGTAATAGATTTAATTCAAAGTGCTTTAACATGTCTGCTCCACGTTTATGGCTGCTAGTCTCAGTCAGTTGAAATCTAAGTGACCACATCAGACTAAACAAATCATATTCAGCAAACAGTCAACACACACACATTGGTAAACACTGAACAGTTGTACAATTTACAGTTGTTTCACAATTACTCAACTGGTTCAAGTTTACATTTATTCAAACTAAATTAGAGACCAAGCTGGATTCCACTACAAGTCTTGTCAGTCTGAAGCATTTGCGAGATTTTCTCCACCAGACAATTTTGGCCTTGTTCTCGAATTGGGTGAGGACCTAATTTAGGATTTTTACACAGAAACTTTTGTGTCAGTTTGAAAAGATCATCAAAGTTTAAACTTATAGTTTAAATGCGTTTGTCCCCAAAATACTTAAGTAGCTGCTGCAACTGAAGTAGTAATGTGTGAGGTAGCATTGGGGAAGATTGTAAACTCAAAATTTCCTGTTTTTCTTTCACTCATGTTGCTGCTGACAGTCATTTTAATCTTTATTGCTTTTCTCACTGGTTACCGTGCACATGTCAGAGCATATTTTCACTTACTTAATTAGTAAGGATCGCAAATGCTTACTTGATTTTCTATTCCCCAAGGCATACAATTACTGCAGGGGAAATAACTCACCAGGTCAAGTAATTGTTCCTGTCAGTCATTATCCATGTCTTCACCTCCTTCTATCAGATACTGGATGGTGAACAGTCACATACATCTGTATTCATTCTAGTCAATAATAAGTTCTGCCTAGCAATTAACCAGAAGCAAATCAAAAGCCTAAAAATATATTCATTGTTCATTTCAGCACCTTCACGAAACCAATTGTATCAGTCCATTAATAGATAGTTCTAGATCTATCATGTAGAATGCTGAGCTTTGTCAGTGTTATGGCTCATTGCCAAATAGCTACATTTTAAAGTTGCATCCCACACTTTTAATTAACCCTTGAATTTTTACATAGTCATTCTATCCTCAAATTCATCTCATTGCGGTGTACAGAGATCAAGCCAACTCTTTCTGTAAGATCAATTCTCTTTTGATAAAAAGATATGAAGTAGTTCTGTTATTTATTCATGAGGCAGCCAAGAAATACTGTAGGTTGAGAGCATTGACTCCTTTGATGGCATCTTGTTTGTTTCACTTTTCAGTGCCTGTATTCTCGACAAAAATGATTATGGTGCGAAACAAATAAGAAAAGTAAGGAAGCAAAAGTTGAGTTCAGTGGAGGGGGGGATATGGTTGCTACATTGTAGCAGCAGACGAGGTAAAGATGGAATAACTGGCAATAAGAAAGAAAATCCAGGAATGTAGCAGAAGAAAGACTGGTATCTATGGAATTCACTGCCACAGAAGGCTGTGAAGGCCACATCATTAAATATATTTAAGACTGAGATAGATAAGTTCTTGAGTATCAGGAGGATCAAGGTTATGGAGAGACAGCAGGGGTTCAGAAACCTATCAGCCATGATTGAATGGCAGAACAAACTCAATGGCTCAATGACCTTAATTTCTGCTCCAATGTTTTATGGTTTTATGATCTTGTGGTAGGGTTGGAGTCTAACCGTGGAGCTATATACCTTCAATTCACAAAATAAAAAATTACATTCCAGAACCATAATCTACTAAATAAAATCTTCATATGTTTTCCACTTCTGCTCCTCAGCAATGATCTGATGGGTTCAAAGCTAATAATATCCCCTGTGGTCTCCATCAAATATTCTGATTCCCCCAAATCGCAATCAGCTACAGGAGAAAGTGCCTGTGTTTGTGTTGTCACATAATTTAAGCCCAGACCAGCTCAACCAGGGGAGCTGGATAAAGCACTGCAAGCAGAAGACCCACTGATCTTGTTATATGAAATCTTTTTTGGGCACTAAGAAGATCAAAGGAGTTAATAAATAGAAGTTCAATGGTAGTAGTCCAACAAAGCTATTCAAAAAACAAGAGCTAACATTGTGCATGCAGAAGCTGAGGCAGACACAATCACTAAATACAAATATGCTTGAAAAATAAGGTCCTGATGAGAAAATGGACATCACCTCACTGATCTGCAAATATGAAGTGGACTGTGCCCTACAAAGTACTGGTTCTGCTGATGTACTATGGGGTTAGCACACAGAATTTCAATGGCTGGACATGCTGGTATACAAAATATCCACACTCACATCAGCCAGTTTTTTTATTGGCCTCAACTCCACAAGGATGTAATAAGATTTTGTAGAACTTGCCATACCTGACAAGTTTTGGGAAAATACCAACATGCGATAAAGCCTGCCCTTCGACATCCATATTGGTACAATTACAACATTGGGTATATGTTTACAAAGGGTTTAGAGGGATATAGGCTAAATGCTGGCCAAGGGGACTCAATTAATTTCGAATATCTGGTTGGCATGGGTGAGTTGGACTGAAAGGGTCTGTTTCTGTGCTGTACAACTCTATGACTGTAATCAACAGAGCATTATTTAACTGTTAGACAATTGCCCAAACCAAAAGGAGGCTATCAATGTATCCTTGCCATCAAGGATATGCCCACCCCTTTTCAAGAGACTCTTCCCCAAGGACCATATCTGCCAAAACAATAATAATAGAATTCATTCAATTCTTTACCCATTATGGTCTGCCTACTGAGATCTACTGGGATCCTGGCTCAAATTTCATGTCCAAAGTATTCATGTCCGAAGTGTTATGATGCTGGATCGGAATACTAAAATGCTACTGCCATTTTAGCCCTTAAGTCCATTTTTTTAGATGTGTTGACACAGCCATAAATGGCTGTGAATGTAATTTAAGTGGTTGTCTAGAGATTGAGGCAGTATTGAGACCTCTTGAAATTGAATGCAACACCTAAATTGTCAAAGAAACTTCAAAGAGACTGGACTGTGATCTTTTGTGAGTGCAAAATATAACGATGTTTTGACAAGCCTTTCCTCAACAGCAGGCTACCTCCTCGGGATTGTATCCCAATGTGGAGACATATTGGCTTTGAATGATACATGACAGCAGAGATTGAAATTCAATTTCAATGCTACTGGAATGGACTAGTAGGACTGAGCATCTTTGTATGGACCAGCCTGCATTAGAGCATTAGTGTTTGCTTAAGATCATAGTCAATGAACTATTCATTTGTTGCCCCTGTTTTGGAGATAAAGATCCTCTTTACTTCTGAGTTAAGCAATTCATAGAGTCATAGAGGTGTACAGCATGGAAACAGACCCTTCGGTCCAACCTGTCCATGCTGACCAGATATCCCAACCCAAACTAGTCCCACCTGCCAGTACCTGGCCCATATCCCTCCAAACCCTTCCTATTCATATACCCATCCAAATGCCTCTTAAAAGTTGCAATTGTACCAGCCTCCACCACATCCTCTGGCAGCTCATTCCATGCACGTACCATCCTCTGCATGAAAAAGTTGCCCCTTAGGCCTCTTTTATATCTTTCCCCTCTCACCCTGAACCTATGCCCTCTAAAAAAAGACATCCAATGACTCTCTGCAACCCTGAATGCTGAAATTAATTCATTTTCAAAAGGCATTGGAATGATGGAATCTCAGCCAATCTGCAATACCACGGATCATGAAGTGGACTGCTCTTATACCAATGTTCATGTTCTAGTAACATTCACTGCAAAATCTGCAATGTTCAATTATCCGCACGATCTGTATAACTGTGTTTTCAGTTTTACCATTTTGAGATTCACTATATATATATATATATATATATATATAAATTTTTTCATGTGTATTAATCAATAAACTAACTTTTATTCGTTAATTCAGGAAAACCTCATTTTAAAACCTGAGATCGTTTGGTTCTGGGTGAAAGGTATCTGTAAGGGAAAAGATCCTTTTTAAATGAACTTGGCTGCATCCAACTGAGAGAATGGGTGAATGAAGAATGGGAAAAAGTTCATCAGTGCTCACTTGGGAGCTTACCAGTTTCAGTTATTCCATCTAGAACAGAAATGAATTGGGGAACCTAGGCCAAGGTCTGGTCATAACAGTATTAAACCAAATGATGTCTAACAACACAATATGCATTTCAAATGAAATTATTTAAATTTCTAATTATTTTGCATTTCTGATTGGTGATAATGTAAGATTGGCTCAAAAGGCAGACATCAGTTCTAATAAGTGCAAATCTAATGGCCCTACCTAGCACCATCCCACCCAGTTTCATTGAGATAAATGGTCCTTTGAAATTGAATTTGGGTTTCAGTCATGACTCTGGCAAATCTCTATCTGCTTTAATTTCTGATTCGGAGATGCCGGTGTTGGACTGGGGTATACAAAGTTAAAAATCACACAACACCAGGTTATAGTCCAACAGGTTTAATTGGAAGCACACTAGCTTTCGGAGCGACGCTCCTTCATCAGGTGATTGTGGAGGGCTCGATCGTAACACAGAATTTATAGCAAAAATTTGCAGTGTGATGTCACTGAAATTATACATTAAAAAATTGATTATCTGTTAAGCCTTTCATCTGTTAGAATACAGTGATAGTTTCACTTCTTTCATGTGTAAATCACAAAACCCTTTTTTTAAAGCTGCATTCTCAGGTTAGCTGTTAACAATGGTGATAGCTAGACAATATGTTGAAGGTGTTAGCCCCCTATGTTCTCTGTCTATGACCTGATGTTAAGATTGATTCTAATCTAAAAAGTGAGATAACAGAGTATTACATAAATTCATGCAGTTATCTCACTTTTTAGATTAGAATCAATCTAAACATCAGGTCATAGACAGAGAACACAGGGAGCTAACACCTTCAACATATTGTCTAGCTATCACCATTGGGGTAAAAACAATGATTGCAGATGCTAGAAACCAGATTCTGGATTAGTGGTGCTGGAAGAGCACAGCAGTTCAGGCAGCTTCAAAATCGACGCTTCGGGCAAAAGCCCTTCATCAGGAATAAAGGCAGTGAGCCTGAAGCGTGCAGAGATAAGCTAGAGGAGGGTGGGGGTGGGGAGAAAGTAGCATAGAGTACAATGGGTGAGTGGGGAAGGGGATGAAGGTGATAGGTCAAGGAGGAGGGGGTGGAGTGGATAGGTGGAAAAGGAGATAGGCAGGTCGGACAAGTCCGGACAAGTCATGGGGACAGTTACTGAGCTGGAAGTTTAGAACTAGGGTGAGGTGGGGGAAGGGGAAATGAGGAAACTGTTGAAGTCCACATTGATGCCCTGGGGTTGAAGTGTTCAGTGGCGGAAGATGAGGCGTTCTTCCTCCAGGTGTCTGGCGGTGAGGGAGCGGCGGTAAAGGAGGCCCAGGACCTCCATGTCCTCGGCAGAGTGGGAGGGGGAGTTGAAATGTTGGGCCATGGGGCGGTGTGGTTGATTGGTGCGGGTGTCCTGGAGATGTTCCCTAAAGCGCTCTGCTAGGAGGAGACCGCATCGGGAGCAATGGATACAATAAATGATACTGGTGGATGTGCAAATAAAACTTTGATGGATGTGGAAGGCTCCTTTAGGGCCTTGGATAGAGGTGAGGGAGGAGGTGTGGGCACAGGTTTTACAGTTCCTGCGGTGGCAGGGGTAAGTGCCAAGATTGGAGGGTTGGTTGTTTGGAGACGTGGACCTGACCAGGTAGTCGCGGAGGGAACGGTCTTTGCGGAAGGCGGAAAGGGGTGGGGAGGGAAATATATCCCTGGTAGTGGGGTCTGTTTGGAGGTGGCGGAAATGTCGGTGGATGATTTGGTTTATGCGAAGGTTGGTAGGGTGGAAGGTGAGCACCGGGGTGTTCTGTCCTTGTTACGGTTGGAGGGGTGGGGTCTGAGGGCGGAGATGACGGATGTAGACGAGATGCATTGGAGGACATCTTTAACCACGTGGAAAGGGAAATTGCGGTCTCTAAAGAAGGAGGCCATCTGGTGTGTTCTGTGGTGGAACTGGTCCTCCTGGGAGCAGATCCGGCAGAGGCGGAGGAATTGGGAATACGGGATGGCATTTTTGCAGGAGGTAAGGTGGGAAGAGGTGTAATCCAGGTAGCTGTGGGAGTTGGTGGGTTTGTAAAAAATGTTAGTGTCAAGTCGATCGTCATTAATGGAGATGGAGAGGTCCAGAAAGGGGAGGGAGGTGTCAGAGATGGTCCAGGTAAATTTAAGGTCAGGGTGGAATGTGTTGGTGAAATTGATGAACCTCGACCTCTTCATTTCCAACTGCCGCCGGGACATTAACCGCCTCAACCTGTCTACCTCCCTCCCCCACTCCAACCTCTCACCCTCAAAACACGCAGCCCTCCAATCCCTCTGCTCCAATCCCAACCTCACCATCAAGCCAGCGGATAAAGGGGGCGCAGTGGTAGTCTGGTGCACTGACCTCTACACCGCTGAAGCCAAACGTCAACTTGAGGACACCTTTTCCGACTGCCCCCTCGACCATGACCCCACCCCCCATCACCAAACCATCAACTCCCAGACCATACAGAACCTCATCACCTTAGGAGATCTACCACCCACAGCTTCCAACCTCATAGTCCGGGAACCCCACCCTGCCCGGTTCTACCTCCTTCCCAAGATCCACAAGCCTGACCACCCTAGCCGACCCATTGTCTCAGCATGCTCCTGCCCCACTGAACTCATCTCTACCTACCTCGACACTGTCCTATCCCCCCTAGTCCAGGAACTCCCCACATACGTTCGAGACACCACCCATGCCCTCCACCTCCTCCAAGACTTCCGTATCCCTGGCCCCCAACGGCTCATCTTCACCATGGATATCCAATCCCTCTACACCTCCATCCGCCATGACCAGGGCCTCCAAGCCCTCCGTTTTTTCCTCTCCAGATGTCCCCAACAGTACCCTTCCACCGACACTCTCATTCGTTTGGCCAAACTGATCCTCACCCTTAACAATTTCTCCTTTGAATCCTCCCACTTCCTCCAGACCAAAGGGGTAGCCATGGGCACATGTATGGGCCCCAGCTATGCCTGTATCTTTGGTGGCTACGTAGAGCAGTTGATCTTCCATAATTCTTCAGAGGAATAGATAGAGTAGACAGTCAGAAACTTTTTCCCCGGGTACAACAGAGTGTTACAAGGGGACATAAATTTAAGGTGAAGGGTGGAAGGTATAGGGGAGATGTCAGGGGTGGGTTCTTTACCCAGAGAGTGGTGGGGGCATGGAATGCGCTGCCCGAGGGAGTGGTAGAGTCAGATTCATTGGCGACCTTTAAGCGGCATTTGGATAGGTACATGGATGGGTGCTTAATCTAGGATAGAAGTTCGGCACAACATCGTGGGCCGAAGGGCCTGTTCTGTGCTGTATTGTTCTATGTTCTATGTTCTATGTTCTACACCGGCACCACTCCCCACCTCTTCCTCCGCTACACTGATGACTGCATTGGCACCATCTCATGCTCCTGTGAGGAGGTTGAGCAATTCATCAACTTCACCAACACATTCCACCCTGACCTTAAATTTACCTGGACCATCTCTGACACCTCCCTCCCCTTCCTGGACTCCCCTTCCCATCTCCATCTCCATTAATGACGACCGACTTGACACTGACATTTTTTACAAACCCACCGACTCCCACAGCTACCTGGATTACACCTCTTCCCACCCTACCTCTTGCAAAACTGCCATCCCGTATTCCCAATTCCTCCGCCTCTGCCGGATCTGCTCCCAGGAGGACCAGTTCCACCACAGAACACACCAGATGGCCTCCTTCTTTAGAGACTGCAATTTCCCTTCACACGTGGTTAAATATGCCCTTCAACGCATCTCGTCTACATCCCACACATCCGCCCTCAGACCTCACCCCTCCAATCGTAACAAGGACAGAACACCCCTAGTGCTCACCTTCCACCCTACCAACCCTCGCATAAACCAAATCATCCGCCGACATTTCCGCCACCTCCAAACAGACCCCACTACCAGGGATATATTTCCCTCCCCACCGCTTTCCGCCTTCCGCAAAGAATGTTCCCTTCGCAACTACCTGGTCATGTACACGCTCCCAAAAACCCACCCTCCAATCCTGGCACTTTCCCCTGCCACCGCAGGAACTGTAAAACTGTAAAACCTGCACCCACACCTCCTCCCTCACTTCTATCCAAGGCCCGAAAGGAGCCTTCCACATCCATCAAAGTTTTACTTGCACATCCACTAATATCATTTATTATATCCGTTGCTCCAGATGCAGTCTCCTCTACATTGGGGAGACTGGGTGCCTCCTAGCAGAGCGCTTTAGGGAACATCTCCAGGACACCCGCACCAATCAACCAAACCGCCCCGTGGCCCAACATTTCAACTCCCCCTCCCACTCTGCCGAGGACATGGAGGTCCTGGGCCTCCTTCACTGCCGCTCCCTCACCACCAGAGGAATGCCTCATCTTCCGCCACTGAACACTTCAACCCCAGGGCATCAATGTGGACTTCAACAGTTTCCTCATTTCCCCTTCCCCCACCTCACCCTAGTTCTAAACTTCCAGCTCAGTAACTGTCCCCATGACTTGTCCGGACTTGTCCTACCTGCCTATCTCCTTTTCCACCTATCCACTCCACCCTCTCCTCCTTGACCTATCGCCTTCATCCCCTCCCCCACTCACCCATTGTACTCTATGCTACTTTCTCCCCACCCCCACCCTCCTCTAGCTTATCTCTCCATGCTTCAGGCTCATTGCCTTTATTCCTGATGAAGGGCTTTTGCCCGAAACATCGATTTCGAAGCTACTTGGATGCTGCCTGAACTGCTGTGCTCTTCCAGCACCACTAATCCAGAATCTAGCTATCACCATTGTTAACAGCTAACCCAAGAATGCAGCTTAAAAAAAAGGGTTTTGTGATTTACACATGAAAGAAGTGAAACTATCACTGTATTCTAACAGATGAAAGGCTTAACAGATAATCAATTTTTCAATGTATAATTTCAGTGACATCACACTGCAAATTTTTCTATAAATTCTGTGTTACGATCGAGCCCTCCACAATCACCTGATGAAGGAGCATCGCTCCGAAAGCTAGTGTGCTTCCAATTAAACCTGTTGGACTATAACCTGGTGTTGTGTGATTTTTAACTTTGCCTTAATTTCTATTCTTCTCAAACCAAGCTATCAAGTCATTTCTCTCCATCCAAAGGTTTTGCTGACATCTTTAGTACTGTGACACAATTTGAAGACTTAAACTTGAGACACTTTCCAAACCTTTCAACTTATTTTAACATTTTGCATCTTTGGCAGCTGTGCTATTTTGCCCGAATTTCCACTCCTGGCTGTTAGCTCTCTGTCACTCATTCTGATATGCTACTGCAGAGAGTTCTGTAAAATACCAGTAAAGCTCAGAAGTTTAAGCAGCACAGTCCTCAGTTTAAATCTTTATGGGGATTCCCTGCTGGTCTCACACGCTTCCCACAAGCTAAAATCAGGGGTAATAGCTTTGAGTTTCCTAGCAGTTGCACATTGATTTTTGTAACAACTTCCCTTTAATAAAAACACCGTTAATAGAACATTGAGAGTTGTTTGAGGATGAACAGTACAACAAAAAGAAACGTTAGAAAATGTTGCATTTTAGCTAGAGTTTTACATTAAAAAGGAAGGGCATAATGACTCCATCTTCAGTGAATTTAGTAAAGGTAAATCCAGTTTTTAAATGCACTGATTTCATATCCCCTCAAGCCATAATGATGTTCTTGCTTATGCCTTTCAAATACCTGTTCTATATGGTGTGATGCTATTTGATTCTAAAACTGTTGAACCATCAGTAGAGACTTTTGGAACAAATATCATGCCACACATACTCTGAAAAACACTGATACACTACACTATGTTAATCACAAGAATAACTTCCTCCAAGCAATTCATTTCTTTTTAAATCAAAAGTTTGAAATGTACATTCTATACTGATGTTCCTTTCTAATTACTGTAGTGTTCAGGATCCATTCCTCCCGTAGGTAGAAGTGATATGAAAGCTGTTTTTAATAAGCCTGAAACTAAAAAAAAAACTACAGGACATGAAATTCTTAGCATTAATTATCTCTCTACCAATCTTTCTTAAGAGCAGAATTCAATTATATTTAACCCTAGGGTACTCATTGTTTCTTCATTCCATCCTCTGTCCTTTGTAATTTTACATTCCAATGATCATTCCAAGCCCTGCTTGAACTGTCTTCTGAAAAATGCAACTATATTCTGAAAGTCAATGTTTTTTCAGATTTGTACAACAGGTCATGAAAGAACTAAAATATTGTATTAATTTCCCACTAATTAATTGATGTTTTTATTATTCCAAACATAGTACAGGAGAAATTACATTTCCTTGTGTTAGATGGTTTGTAACTTACCTATCTTGTCATTCTGATCATGATAACTTTATCTTGCCTTAAGAAAGGGATGATGTTTATCTTTAACCTTCATTAAACATACTAACCACTTCACATTGTGAATTAGTATGTAATGCAATGAGAAATGTTATTTTCTCCTTGAATTATGGATACTTTTGATTCATCTGCCCCTTCTGGGTACAGGCTGAACTTATTCTAAACACCAATGAGAATAGGCTTTTAACGTCTTCCACAACGTGGCTACTGATTACATCTCTATTATGGCAGAAAGCAATTACCCTTGAGTAATAGATTGTAAAACTTTCAACATTTTCATTTCCAATTTTGGAATAAAAATACCCACAACAAGTGGATAGTCAAGGACAATGACTGTATTAATAGAGAAATAAATTGTTCTATTAATAGTTTCTTTTCAGATTAGTTTCATGCCAGACAGGAAGATTCATAGCGGAAGGATGTTGAGAGTATCTTTTTGCTATGGGGTATTTTGATATGGTTCAACCTTATTACCAGATGTGTCAACATCTCATTTTGTTTAGAGAAAGATTGATTTTGCTTTAAAAATGTAACTGATGTGAAGGCTGCATGTATTTGACACAGTGTCTGCTTTCACAAGTATGTTGATGACACTTAGTTCTGTCTCTCTATCACATTCAAATACTCAATTGCTTTTCTGTTTTCGGACTGCTTGCCTGTGCAAGGCACAAACCTCAAAATTCTCCATTTCAACTTGACAGGAAACAATGATATCGGGGTAGCATTTTGAAAGGGCTATGAGAGATGAAAATTATGAAGCAAAACTGACATTGTGGGAAGTTTCTGAGTCACTACTCCCTGCATGTTGACATCAACTCAACATGAGCATTGTGTTTGGGAGACACAATGGTGTGGTCGTAGTGCTGCACTAGTAATCCTGAAATTCCGATGTGCTTTGATTCAATTCCCACAAGTATTGGTGGAATTCAAACATAATGAATAGATTCAATGAATTAATAAAAATATATGGAATTGAAAGCTAGTCTCAGTAATGCTGCCATTGATTTCCCATCTGGTTCACTAGAAATCTGCTATCTTTGTTTGGTCTGGCCTACATGTTCCTCCAGATCCACAGCAATGTTGCTGACCCTTAACTACCCTAGCAAACTACTCAGTTGAACCAATCTGACACAGAAAAATTGAAAAGGGACAGAACACCCAGCACTAGAAACAACGACGACACAATCGTCACAATTGACGCTGTCAATCTTTCAAAGTATTTGGACCAAAAAACTGAAGAGTCATGCAAAAATTTGGAGAGTTACCCACAGACCATAGAGCAATGAACTGAAATAGTTGCACCCACTGAATTAGAGCTTACACCCAATGTCCCAGACTCCACCATCACCGTCCCAGGTTAGTCCTGTTCCTCCTTAGCAGGCATATTGGTATGCAATTGGAAGACGTTGCTCTGGGAGTACAGAATATTGACTTTGGCCACAATGAAGACCCATGGCATCTGGTTCTCATTCTTAGGTTTTTTTTATGACTCAGATTTGGACAGCAAGTGCAGATTTAATGTGTTGAGTTTCCTTCTCTGTCTCATTTCCAATGTGTAATTGATATTTGTTACTATTCATGAGTGACTGAGATGGGAATGGAATTGTGTTGTGGTTTCACATCTTGTGATGTAAACTTGTGCAATTTATAATTATGTTCAATATCATTTATTGGAAGTTTGGGTTCTTGATTCTGCGATAGCCAGAGACAGGGGGTGGAATCTTATAAGAGTCTGAATGATGTTAGTCATGGTGAGACCTGTGGCAGAATCAGGCAATAAAGTGCATGAGATCTATTTCACCATTGAAGTTATCATGCTCAATCATTTATTCTTTACACAAACAGTGTGAAGAGATTCTCATTCGGCAGGATGCCAACTGATGGTCATTATTGCTTGTTAAACACATGGTGCTAATGCCCCACCTTGTCTCATTAATATTCAGATTGCCATCTTACGAAACTCACCAGATAAACTAGATGTTGTTTAAACTTGAAAAGGAACCACAGTGTGCACCTGGTGGATTTGGCTTGCCACTTGTTCTGAACCATCTTCATGTTGGACACTAGACAAAAACTTTCCCAGGGCACAATCCATAGGCACCGACTGAATGCACTCATCCTCCTTGGGCATTAGCATCCAGAATCAGCTAACACAATATTTCACAACTGTCCTTGCATTTGTACTATTCACTGGCAAGGAACTCTCGAACCACAAACCTGCATTGCAGGGCACACCAGCAAATAACATTGAAAGACTGCTGTAGGGACACATTGCAACCATGGAGACAGTAAGGACGACAGGTGCTGGAAGCTAGAGTCGATAGATGTGAAGCTGAAAAAGCACAGCAGTCAGATAACATTCAAGGAGCAAGAAAGTCAACATTTTGGGCCTAAACCTTTCATCAGGAAGGGTGATGAAGGGTTTCAGCCAGAAATGTTGACATTCCTGCTCCTTGGATGCCATCTGACCTGCTGGGCTTTTCCAGCTTCACATCTATTGACATTGCAAACATGGACAGGCATGTAGCTCACACATTATCTCAGTCTATTGTATGTTTCCACAGAAACTAAGGTGAGAAGGGGAAACGGGAAGAGGAAAAATAGGAGTCAAGAGCTGTTGTCAAGAGCAATGACCCTCAGCAATTTAACAATCAGAATTAGCGGCTGTGGGTTGTGGAAGGGCACCATGCAGTGGTGAAGGAGAGGGGTATAGAAAGATCTGTAGAGGAGAGATATGGTGAAGCATTGCTGGGAAATGTGTAATGTGGGAGGATGATACATCTACTGTCAGGAACACCCTGGCTTCAGGGATTGAAAGGGGTGGGCAGTAGGCAGTAAATGACTACAACAGACATGTGTCAGGTAGTCCATGTAGACATGGGTGGGGACCTGGGAGGTGTGAAGCATCTGGGATTAATGGGGTAACATACTAAGCAGAGAGAATGGATATTTTGGAGCTCATTAATGCAGTCAGACTGAGACTGGATGCTACTGGAAGAAGGCTGTTCACTGTTGTTTTCCATCATGCTGGAACTCAGATGTGCACAATGGGAACAAAGTGTCTGTGAGCATGCTTAGAGTGGAAGGTTAAGTAGGAACGACATTGCTCACTTACCCACAAAAGGTAGAGCACACAGACAAGTAGCCTGCTTACTCCCTGGTCATCTACAGCAATGACCCTCTCTGTCGGTTGCACCTTCCTGTCAGTAGCACTGCTGAACAAATTTTTGATACTTGTGTCTTTGTGCATGGAAGAAGCCAAACAGTAGATATGTTGAATGAGGAGGGGCAAATGTTTCAAACTCCAATGCCATTTGAATTCAGTAGTTTGTCGCTCCTTTAAGGGCAATCTTGTATTTCTTACTGTGTGAAGAATGGAGAAATCCTGAAGATTGATGACACTTGATTTCTCATGAGACATAGACTCCTGTACCTCTCAGAATAACTATGTCAAAATAGCCAGTAGTCATATGGCCTGGTTGATGTGTTTTGGAAAAAAGCTCAAAAGGCTCATCCACTTCTAGCTTGGTTATATTTTCTCTCCAAATTGCTGTGGTGCACACACAAATCTATTGGTTTGTTCTACGTAGTTGACTTTGCTGATTAGCATAAAAAAATGAGAAAATGATTGAGTTTTCTACAAGCTTTCATCTGTTTGCCAGCAGCAGGACACTTTCAGTCTGGTGGAAACATTCAACAAATTGCAATCTGTTCATAAAGCTACTGTATCGGTTTGGTAGTGGTTTCCATGCATGTGAGCAATGAATGGTGGCTATCAGAGCTGAACTTAGAGTGGTAGTTGGCAGCCTTAACTTCAGTAATCCTGGGTGCAGAATGCTTTAATGATCTTCCAACTCTCAGATGTGGTTTTCCAGTAGGCATGTTCAACATTACTATAGTTTTATTTATTTGCTAATTGCTTCAGTTGTGTGCAATACTGATGAGCAGTTATCTTTGTTTCCTGATTAGTGTTATAGATATTAACTGTTTCATCTGCTGTATTTTTGTTGGACATGAAATGGGTTGTGAATGCATTTTGTACTGATTTATAGTTATTTTCAACTTGCGCAAATATATGAGTTTCAAATATACCCTCCTTTCATTATTTGTGATTCCCAAACCTGCCATTGCACTTTTACACTTTCACAGCCACTTTTCCTAATATGGGAAAACAGACAAAAACTCCAAATACATACCAAATCATGTTAGATTGCAGACAAATAATACTGCTTTGATTGTCAAAGCTGTGATGGTGCTTGATGAAGGATCTATCATCACATTCCTGCCCAAGAAAAATCTCTCTGTAATGATCTGTGATCAATGTTTTTCTTATTTGGATTGGTGCTTTGATGAGATTAATGCATGCATTCGCTGCACACGTACCATTGCTATTCGTGAGTTGGAGTGCCTGGTCGGGATCAATCAACAGGCTACAACAATACTATATCCCTTAAATTATAATTTAGAAATAAGGGGTCAACCATTTAGAGCAGAGGCAAGGGAGAAAACTTCTGTAGGTTGTGAGTCTTCCTCAAAGATAGTAAATACAGAATCTTTTTTTAAGCATTTTTAAGGCAGAGGAGTTATATTCTTGATTACTAAAGTCATAAGGGGTATGGAAGAATGTAGAGTTGAGGTTAAAATTAGATCAGCCATGGTCTTATAGAATGGTGGTGCAAGCTCGAAAGGCCAAGTAGTCTACTTTGTTCCTGGTTTGTGTGTTCGTAAATCTTCAAGTTAAAATGGTTTCTGTAAAAAGAAATTGACAAAGATCTTCTAAATGTTTCTTATCTGAAAACAATCTTTAATATTTTTACTATACTTTTGCCATTGTGAAGTTCCTGGTAAGAAACTTTAAGGATTCTATAAAAGCTTTGAGATTCAGAACTGTATATGTTGTTGAGACATGAAATCACTGTTCTCCTCCACACTGTATCCTTGGGTGTATGTGTATGGTAGCATTTGGTGGACAAAATGTACAATGTAACTTCCAATACCCTACAGTTATCATGCTTGTGAGGGAGGGAATGACCTGATTGTGGTAGAGATAGGTATCCTATGGTGACCGTAGGGGCAGATGTTGTTAACTTTGACACAATCTCAGTTCACTTATTTTTAATTTGATAAGATAATGGATACCTAGCTAACGAAAAAATGCACGCTTATGTATAAGATTTATCTTTGGACTTATATTTAAATCTTTTGCTATCATCATTTATGTAGCAGTCAGTAAGTACATAGCACCTCTGTGTTCAGTATGAAAGATTTTCAGTCGCTCTGGCGAGAATACATCAATGAACCTGCAAGCAGGATAAAATAGAATTAGCCTCAGTTTCAGGTGCCATTCTCCCTGGTCAGCAATGTTGTTTTTGCACTGTTGAAGGTTGTTTTTAAGGATTTCCTCTATGGCCTGTTTCACTGTTAATCCTAGGATTTATAATAAAACCTACTCAGTTAGACCAACAACATCAGGCTCTGTCATATGGTGATTCCAGAAAAAGGAAGCAATATTTTGCTTCTCTACAATCATGGTAGGTACCAATTCAAACATATGATGGACCATTTTATGTCAATTTCCAGCAGCTGCGATATTCCTGTAATGTCGTGGAACTTATAGAGAGCAGTTCACATCTCACCAGAATCCTTGATACTCCTGTTAAATTTGTCTACAGCTGTATAATTGTTTAATCCAAGTTATTGTGAGAGAACATTGACAAAGAAACATGTCTACCGTTAAGTGATAGGTTGGACTAGGTCACAGTCTTTCCTCTCTTTATAAATCTTCATTTTTTATCACAGAGCAATCACATAGCTTGATTCTTGCATATGGATATGAGGCTCTTCTATTGCATTTTGTCCAGCAGCTTGAACAATGAAACAGAAATGTTAAAAAAAAATTCAGAATGGAGCTATACCACAAATAACTTGCAATGGAACTTTGATGTCATTGAATAAAAACAAGAAAGATCAAAACACTTTTTGCCTCTTCTCACAAGGAGCAGGAGGATTAGATCTAAGCCAGTTAAGATCCACAGGAGTGCTGAATACAACTTGTGCATCAATATTAGGGACACAAAGTGAGCTTTCCAGAAACTCAATAAAATTTGTGAAAGAAAGAACCTTGGTATTTACAGAAATGTTCTGAACTGGCACTTGGTCTGTCATAGCATTTTAAATCACTTATCATTCAGAAAGTAAGCAGGGAAATTTGGCTGTCTGGATACAGAATTAGTTGGCCCATAGAAGACAGAGGGTGCTAGCAGATGGAAAGTATTAATCCTGGAGCTCAGTCACCAGTGGTGTTCTGCAACGATCTGTTCTGGGACCTCTGCTCTTTGTGATTTTTATAAATAACTTGGATGAGGAAGTGGAAGGGTGAGTCAGTAAGTTTGCCGATGACACAAAGCTTGGTGGAGTTGTGGGTGGTTTGGGTTGTTGTAGTTACAATGGGACATTGACAGGATGCAGAGCTGATTCTGGATTAGTGGTGCTGGAAGAGCATAGCAGTTCAGGCAGTATCCGAGGAGCAGTAAAATCGACGTTTCGGGCAAAAGCCCTTCATCAGGAATCAGGCTTTTGCCCGAAACATCGATTTTACTGCTCCTCGGATGCTGCCTGAACTGTTGTGCTCTTCCAGCACCACTAATCCAGAATCTGGTTTCCAGCATCTGCAGTCATTGTTTTTACCCAGGATGCAAAGCTGATCTGAGAAATGGCAGATGGAGTTCAATGTGGAAAAGTGCAAAGTGCTTCACTTTGGAAGGTTGAATTTGAATTCAGAATACACGGTTAAAGGCAAGATTCTTGGCAGTGTGGAGGAACAGAGGGATCTTAGGGTCAAAGTCCATAGATCCCGCAAAGTTGCCACCCAAGTTGATAGAGTTTTAAAAAGGCGTATGGTGTGTTGGCTTTCGTTAACAGGAGGATTGAATTTAAGAGTGGCAAGGTTATGCTGCCGCTCTATAGAGTCCTGGTTAGACCACACTTGGAATATTGTGTTCAGTTCTGGTCACCTCATTATAGGAAAGATGTGGAAGCTTTAGAAAGGGTGAAGAGCAGATTTACCAGGATGCTGCTTGGACTGGAGGGCATGTCTTATGAAAAAAGATTGAGGGAACTAAGGCTTTTCTCATTTGGAGCGAAGAAAGGTGAGAAGTGACTTGATAGAGGTATACAAGATGATGAGAGGCATTGATAGAGTGGATCACCAGAGACATTTTCCCAGGGCAGAAATGGCTATCACAAGGGGGCATACTTTTAAGGTGATTGCAAGAAGGTTTAGGGGAGATGTCAGAGGTAGATTCTTTACACAGAGTAGTGGGTGCATAGAAAGCATTGCCAGCAGTGGTAGTAGAGTCAGATAAATTAGGGATGTTTAAGCAACTCTAGGATATGCAAATGAAAAATAGTAAAATGAACGTTAAGTAGGTTAGTTTGATCTTAGAGTAGGATAAAAGGTCGGCACAATATTGAGGGCTGAAAGGTCTGTACTGTGCTGTACTATTTTATGTTCTATGTCACTGATAAAAACATTAACCTCGATGCATTAAAATGGAAATGTGTCACTTTTGTAATGATGCTCCTCCTTTAACAAGGTTATGTTGTCCTTGGTTTTTCATTCAGAGAGGTTGTGAAATGCACAGGTTCTGAAATGTCTGAGTTTCAACAGGTTTTAGGGCCAGTTTGATTATAGGTTACAGATACTGCCTCAGGAAAAAGCATTTCAAGTTTTAAAAAAATGACTTGTATGAGGACAGGGGTGTGACCAGTTCTCCCAGCTCAGCTTTTCTGTAGTTTGGTTTGGTCTGGCTATTCACTGAAAGAAGTCAGGCAGTTAAAAAAGCTGCTGGACCCAAAGAAGCAGGTCCCCTCTCTCAGAGTTCTCACCTGTATGACTCGATGTTTGATTTTACCTTTTGTGCCAAGGGGTGTTATGGTGATTGTTGCAAGTATTTGGAAGAGCATCATTATTTGGAATAATCTGTTTGGTTTTCAGATAGATTACGTTATTCCGTATTCTGTTCTCTTTTGTTTGTGTTTCATTCAGTAATCTTGTAAATAAATTTTGTTTTGTTTAAAACTAAGTGGTTTCCTTCTGGAATATCTATGATACACCTGCTTAAAACAACTTGCAAACTTCGGGTCTGGGCAACTTTCTTGAAATGTTTTGAGGGGATCTGGCCTGGTCCATAACACTTTTCTTTCAAGATAGATGTGTTTAGTAGGTCTTCTATCTTTATATAAACCATGGTGTTGGAGTGCTCACCTTGAATAAAATCCAACTAATGCATGAGGGCTTCGTGATCAGGTATAAACTGAAAAGATTTTAAAAAATGGAAATTTTATAACATTCTGAGATCTGCACTAATCCATCCTGCATATTCTTTAGCTTAAAGTCAAGTATGTCACTTTCTGTTTAGTAGACACTGTGCTGTGATAAGTCCAAGAAGTAGCTTAACTTCAGTTATATCTATGAAATTCGTCAAGAGTTTTTTGGACATGAGTTCTCCTTCACGAGGTTGGAAACACTAACTGTGCACTGGAACATTGTTGGTGTAAGTGTTTCAAATAGAATTGTCACCCTCAGAAGAACAAATCAAGAAAAAAAGATTTTATTTGATTTATTACTATCATGTGTACTGAGGTACAATGAAAAGTGTTGTCTTCCATGCTTTACAGGCAGATCGTATAATACAACTGCATCAGAGTACCAGAACAGAGTGCAGGATACAATGTTACAACTGCCGAGAAGGTACAGAGAGAGATCAACACAGATATAAAAGAGGTCCAGTCAAAAGTCTGATAACAGCAGGGAAGAAGTTGATCTTGAATCTGTTTGTACACAAATGCAAACTTTTATATCTTCTGCCTGACAAGTGGGTGGAAGCGTATAACCAGAGTGGGAAGGATTTTTGATAATGTTGGTTGCTTTCCTGATGCAGTAGGAATTGTGGACAAAGTCAATGGCATGATTCGCGTGATGGACTGGGCTGTGTTCACAGCTCTCTGTAGTTTCTTTCAGCCTTGGGAAGAGAAGTTGCCACACCACACTGTTACACATCCAGATAGGATGCTTTCAATGCTGCATCTATAAAAATGTATAAGAATCTTTATGGACATAATGAATTTCCTTAGCCTTCTGAGGAAGTAGAGGCTTTGCTGTGCTTTCTCAGCTGTAGTATCAACGTAGATGGACAAGGACTGTAACAATATTGGTCAAAACTAATGTAACTTCTCTGCGATCTAAGGCAGTTTTGTCTGTTTGGCATGAATACCATTTCCACATGCAACACTGTACTGCTTGGGAAGTGCAATGCAGAATTCACTTCTCCACTAACCTTTGATCAGTACAGCACTCTACCAGCTTTTCTGTTTTCTGCTAAATCGATCTTTAATACAGAAGTTAACTCAATATAATGTTCATTCCAGATCCTGTGGTTATCATCATAGATTTGTCAGAGCACACTAAACTCGGCAGTCATTAGCAATAGTATAGAGGAGCTCTTTTGACCATTATTGATGACAGACTTTAGAGAATGAAATAGCAATTTAAGATAATTATTGGTATAATTCTGCATCTGTGCAGTTTTGCACAATCTACTAATCCTGCTTTGCCTCACTAATGATCCTTCTTGCATCAGGGCAGACTGTATCTTAATCTAGCTTTGCAGCAGTGCTTGATTACTTTAGAGAAGTTCAATTGCCACTTTAAACACTATCAGCTTTTGCCAGTAGCTCTTTACTTTGTAGGGACTTCATTTGGCTTAAATGGCTCAGAATAACATGCTCAAGTTGAGGTTTCCTTGGGAGAAAATTGAGTCATTGTCTGAAAATGGGTGTCACAGTTTATGGTTAATGCTGTATCCATAGTTTACAAAATAGGCCATCTGCTTGTTACAATATTTTTAGGGTCCAACTAGCTTTCCAAAAAATATCTGAGGATTTGGTCAAGGCAAGTCTACTACATTGAGTGAGACCTGATTCTACTGTAACATTGCCCCCTCAATACTGCATTGGAAGAGATATTGGTATGGATTTTGCAGTCAATGATGAAGCAACAGTGTTCCTGTGAAGATATGAACATATGAATGGGAAGCAGGCATTTGCTGTCTGGCCCCTTGAACTTGCACTGCCATTGAGAAGATCATGGTGGATCTGATTGTAATCTCAACTCCAAATCCCCATTTATCTTGATAACCTACCATCTCCTTGCTTACAAAGAGTCTATCCACTTCTGTTTTAAAAGTATTCAAAGTCTCTGCTTTTACCATTTCTTCATGAAGTCAATCCCAAAGTCTCATAACATCTTAAAAAACAATTCTCCTTACCTTTGTCTTAAATGGGCATTGTTAAATGATGGTCCCAGTTCTAGAGTTTTCATCCAAGAGAAAACGTCCTCTCACATCTGCCCTGTTAAGACCATTCAGGATCTTGTATGTTTCAATCTAGTTCTTTCTTACCCTTCTAAAGGTCAGCAGATACAAGCTAATTCATTGTACTTCTCCTCAGAAGACAACCTGCCCATTCAAATATATGGCAAACTTTCTCTGAACTGCTTCCAAGGCATTTATATTGTTCCTTAAGTAGGCAGACCAATATTGTACACAGTATTCCAGATATCGTCTCACCAGGGCCTGATTAATTGAAACTTAACTTGCCTAATTCTAGTCAATTTTCCTCATAATAAGCAGTAACACTCTATTAGCTTTGCTAATTATTTGTCGCACTTAAATCTACCCTTTCGCAATTCAACAGTAGGGCACTTAGATCCTTCTGCATCTCAGAGCTCTGCAATCTCTCAATATATAGATAATATGTTTCCTTTTAATCTTCATGCCAAAATTGTCAATTACATATTTTACCAGATATTCAATTTGCCAGATATTTTCCCACTAACTTAATCAAAATATATCTCCTTTTAGCTTCACTATATCCTCTTCATAACTTACTGTTCTATCTGGTGTAGTGTCATTTGCAAATTTACTAACCATAACCCCAGTGCCTTCATCCTGCTCATTACACCTCATCAAGTAGAAAAAGGCCCATTTTACCAAATATCTGCTTCCTGTTAATTTGCCAATCTGTTATTCGTGCAACTATCTTACTTCCTACACTTTGAGCCCTTATTTTCCATATTAACCTTTAATAAGACACCTTATCAAGTGCCTTCTTCAAATCTAAGTAGTGTATCTACTGGTTCCCTTTATCTACCTGTGTCTACCAGTGACCATACTAAACAATTCACATATCTGCTGGTCAAAGTGAAATTTTTATCATGTTGTACCATTAGGTGTGAAAAGTAATAAGGCCTTGTAGTGAAGTGCATTTTGTGAAGCCACACTGTCTGACTATATCATGAGGTAAAGTCATAACCATTAAAGTAATTTCTTAATTATTTTAAACACAGTTCCTGATAAAAAAATTAAAAACTTAAACAGTTTGGCATATTTTAAGAAACCTTTGAAAAATAAATGAATAAATTTGGAATAAATGGGAAATTATGTACATTGAACAGCTTCAGAAAAGATGAGCTCAGTAAAACAGTTGTTTTCATGATTACAGAAAATATAGTGACAGCACAAAGTTAGTTGTAAAGGATGGGTATCATAATTTAAATTGATGTTATAAACATCAGGAGTAAACTAAACCATTGCCCCCTCTCCTATCCATAATAAGTGAATGCTTTTAAAAAGCAAATATTTCTTCGCAGCTCCGGAATGTGTGAGGCCCACTAAAGTAAGAGATGGAAGCTTTTCTCAGTATAAATAAGAGTTTTTAAAAAAATATATTCAGACCAAAATTCTAAATGCTAAGTTACACATGCACATAAACATGAAAACATATCCATACTCAAATGGACCTATGCTTAATACATTCAGGGCAGTTATTTGAATGGAACTGTGAAATAAGAAAGGGATGATCATCTTATTGGGATTGTACCAAAGACCCCCTAATGGTCAGAGGAAAATTGAGAAACATATTTGTAATGAGATTTCAATTATCTGTAAGAATAACAGGGCAGTTATGGTAGGGGATTTTAACTTTCCAAACATAGACTAGGACTGCCATAGTGTTACGGGTTTAGATGGAGAGGAATTTGTTAAGTGTGTACAAGAAAATTTTCTGATTCAGTATATGGATGTACCTACTAGAGAAGGTGCAAAACTTGACCTATCCTTGGGAAATAAGGCAGGGCAGGTGACTGAGGTATCAGTGGGGGAGCACTTTGAGGCTAGTGACCATAATTCTATTAGTTTTAAAATATTGATGGAAAAGGATAGGCCAGATCCAAAAGTTGAAGTTCTAAATTGGAGGAAGGCTAATTTTGATTATATCAGGCAAGAACTTTCAAAAACTGGTTGGGTGCAGATGTTCGCAGGTAAAGGGACGGCTGGAAAAAGGGAAGCCTTCAGAAATGAGCTTATGAGATTCTAGAGACAGTGTATTCCTGTTACCGTGAAAGGAAGGCTGGTAGGTGCAGGGAATGCTGGATGACTAAAGGAATTGAGGGTTTGGTTAAGAAAAGGAAGGAAGCTTATGTAACATCAAGTGAATCCTTAGAAGAGTATAAAGGCAGTAGGAGTATACTTAAGAAGGAAATCAGGAGGGCAAAAAGGGGACATGAGATAGCTTTGGCAAATGGAGTTAAAGAGAATCCACAGGGTTTTTACAAAGACATTAAGGACAAAAGGGTAACTAGGGAGAGAGTAGGGCCTGTCAAAGATCAGCAAGGTGGCCTTTATGTGGAGCTGCAGAAAATGGGGGAGATACTAAACGAGTATTTTGCATCAGTATTTACTGTGAAAATGGACATGGAAGATATAGAATGTAGGGAAATAGATGGTGACATCTTGAAAAATGTCCAGATTACAGAGGAGGAAGTGCTGGATGTCTTGAAATGGTTAAAAGTGGGTAAATCCCCAGGACCTGATCAGGTGTACCCTAGAACTCTGTGGGAAGCTAGGGAAGTGATTGCTAAGTCTCTTACTTAGATATTTGCATAACTGATTATCATAGGTGAGGTGTCAGAAGACTGGAGGTGGGCTAACATGGTGCCACTATTTAAGAAAGGTGGTAAGGACAAGACAAGGAGCTAAAGACCAGTGAGCCTGATGTCGGTGGTGGGAAAGTTGTTGGAGGGATTCCTGAGGTACAGGATGTGCATGTATTTGGAAAGGCAAGGACTGATTACGGATAGTCAACATGGCTTTGTGCATGGGAAATCAAGTCTTACAAACTTGATTGAGTTTTTTGAGGAAGTAACAAAGAGGATTGATGAGGGCAGAGTGGTAGATGTGATATATATGGACTTCAGTAAGGTATTCGACAAGGTTCCCCATGGGAGACTAATGAGCAAGGTTAGATCTCATGGAATACAGGGAGGACTAGCCATTTGGATACAGAACTGGCTCAAAGGTAGAAGACAGAGGGTGATGGTGGATGGTTGTTTTTCAGACTGGAGGCCTGTGACCAGTGGAGTGCCACATGGCTCAGTGCTGGGTCCACTACTTTTTGTCATTTATATAAATGATTTGGATATGAACATAGGAGGTATAGTTAGTAAGTTTACAGATGACACCAAAATTGTAGGTGTGGTAGTCAGCGAAGAAGGTTACCTCAGATTACAACGGGATCTTGATCAGATGGGCCAAGGGGCTGAAGAGTGGCAGATGGAGTTTAAAATAGATAAATGCAAGGTGCCGCATTTTGTGAAAGCAAGTCTTAGCAGGACTTAAACACTTAATGGTAAGGACCTACGGAGTATTGCTGAACAAGGAGACCTTGGAGTGCAGGTTCATAACTCCTTGAAAGTGGAGTCACAGGTAGTTAGGATAGTGAAGAAGGCGTTTGGTATGCTTTCCTTTATGAGTTAGAATGAGTTAGTACATGAGTTAAGAGGTCATGTTAGTTAGGCCCCTTTTGGAATATTGTGTGCAATTCTGGTCTCCTTCCTATCAAAAGGATGTTGTGAAGCTTAAAAGGGTTCAGAAAAGATTTACAAGGATGTTGCCAGGGTTGGGGGGTTTGAGTTATCGGGAGTGGTTGAATAGGCTGGGGCTATTTTCTCTGGAGCGATGGAGGCTGAGGGGTAACCTTATAGAGGTTCCTAAAATCATGAGGGGCTTGGATAGCGTAAATAGACAAGGTCTTTTCCCTGGGTTGGGGAGTCCAGATCTAGAGGGCACAGGTTTAGTGTGAGAGGGGAAAGAAATAAAACAGACTTAAGGGGCAACTTTTTCACACAGAGGGTGGTGTGTGTGTGGAATGACCTGCCAGAGGAAGTGGTGGAGGCTGATACAATGCAACATTTAAAAGGCATCTGGATGGGTATATGAGTAGTAAGGGTTTGGAGGGATATGGGCCTGGTGCTGGCAGGTGGGACTAGATTGGGTTGGGATATCTAGTCAGCATGGGTGAGTTGGACCGAAGGGTCTGTTTCTGTGCTGTACATCTCTATGACTCTATGATTCTATTATACGCCTCCATATATATATACACTCCTGTTTATGCACACATCCATTTATGTACATACCTGTACACATGCACACCCATGCTCTTACACATTCACAAGATGAAGATGCAATCCAGGACAATAATGCAGATTTACCAATTACAAATAAACCAAGAATTCATCAGATGCAGGCCATTAAAAAAAATCACTCCTGAGGAATTAGTCGAGGCAGATTCAGATAACCAGCCCCATATATTAAAGTTATTGCAGGATTCCCTCAAACAGATAATGATAAATAAATAACACTTCCAGAATCGTATATGCTGAAAGCAGTCCACATTGAAAGTTATGAAAAAGATCTGTCTTCATTTTGCAACACTGAGCAAGAGTTCAGCACACTTTTCAGAGAGGTGATCGTGAAACATCACTACCTTGTCAGATATTATAATTACAAGACATCTAAAATATTTAGCCTCTTGGTTTGGAAGCAAATTGTGAAGATTATGACTGATAACAGTACATTTAATTGCAATGCTGACATAGTGTGGCAATTACTTTAACGATTTACCTGACTTGGCAGGTTTTACAGAGTTTTAGGACATTCTTCCATTCAAATTTTAATTTCAGATTTGAAAGATTATGAAGCAGAAATCTTGTTGCTGCTAGAAGGGAAACCATTATAAACTTATAGGGATTACTCATAGATAGTTGTAATAAAATTTAATTGCCTTTGGAAACAAGGTTCACTGTGTGCTTGTAAAATTCTTTCACTGAGAATTGGGTACAGAACTTCACTTACAAAGTACAAGTGTGAACTTTTCTCCAACCGTCCAACAAGTTTTACACAAACCAGCAAAGAGACACAAAGCAAATGTATTTTCTGTTTTGAGAACCTGGAGTGATGTGAGCAATGGAGACGATTAGAAAATATATTGAGGATGAAAAACATCTCAATCTCAACATCAAGAAAATAATTCCCAATTTTTTCTGCTTAAGCTTGAAATAATGACTTTAGGATCTTGCTATGACGTGGCAACGAGCTTAATTCCATGAATTCACATCCCAGTATAAGATAAACTCATCTTATTTATATGTCACTTCTAATTCTCTTATTCCTTCAGAAACTAGACAGTGGTAATTCCTACTTGAAAATAGGTGCAGGCATCTGATGGCAGTAGCTCACTGCTTGTTGGTTCAGGCCTTCATTCAGCTCTATCATCATCACAATATCTGTACATGCACCATAGCCAACATCCTCTTTGGTAAATTTGTCCCTGTAAATTGGCATCAGCAAACCACCAGATTCACTATGTCATTATGCTTGCTCTCAGATCAAATAAGTCACCATTTCAACCTTTCAGGGCTTCACTTTGGAGCTCAGGATCACCCTTAAAATGAAGGCTTCTGCCAGATATGGATATGTTTGTGTGTGTGTGTGCATGGGTAACTTAGCATTTAGAATTTTGGTGTGAATATATGAAAAAAGAATGCTCTATACTTGTACTGAGAAAAGCTTATGCAGGTTAAAATGAGCTAGCTTTAGTGATCAGAAAAGAGCAGCACAGCACAGCATGCCGGTTTTGTTGTTCAATGAGGTCTCCCCTTTCCCAAATGAGCACTCATGCTCTTCTCTGGCCAGCCTGAGAATTTTATCTTCAGATGGAGTGTAGAGCTTCATGTCTACCTCAGCCAAACTTCCCCCTCACTAGTCATGCAGGGCTTAACTTATTTTGGGGGGAGTTGTTCTTGCAATGAGACAAAGGTAGGATTAAATATGATGGAAGCAGTTAGGAGAGTTCTTCATGGTGATGCAGGGGTAGGAGAGGTGGTGAAATGTTTCCTGGAGTATTAAGGAAGTGCAAAGGGCAGAAGGAGTTTCGGAGAATAAGCTGTGTCTCAACTATTAAATGGATATGATTTATGCAATAATGAGAATTGTAATCCATGAGCCTTAGTGAGATGCTTGTAAATATAAACATTCGTAACTAAGTTAAGCAGTTAACTTCATTTTGTGACAACTAGTGCAGAGAGAGTAGAGTATGACAGTGCATGAGACAACCTTGATCATAACAATGACATCCTTGTCAAAAGGGCAACCCATAACTGTCTTCAGCAAGTTCTGACTTTAAAATAAAGAGTGATTGATAAGTCTGTGTGGCTAACCAGCTTTGTGCTGTAAATAACTGAGTCAAATCTTTCACTCATGTAAGTCGACTTTTAAATCCTAGGTCAGAGTTTCTATCACGTTGGAGCAAGCAATTATTTTTCTTGTCTAAGCAGCATAACACATAATGGCCACAACATTTGGCACCAGAGTATAGATTTTTCAGGGCTATGGAAGCTAGTTTGAGTGGAAAACGATAGCTGTGTTAAGTAGGCCTACCCTGGTGTCAATTCCAGACGCCAGTTTGGTGTGAGTGTCATCAGAGATTTTTTAGACCAGAGACATGCAGAGTAGGCAGAGCATGAGAGACATTAGTGTGTAATGCTGATTGGACTTAACAATGCAATTTTCAACATCAACACTGCACCTAATGCCCTCTATTAATTTTGAACAGCTGAACTTGCATTCAGCTACAAGGAACCCAAGCTCCACAAATGCAATTTTAAAATAATCATGAACTATTTTCAAGTTGTAGCTGATTAACTTCTGCCAAGTTTGGAGGAGTGTCTGGTGGTCTGTACTACTACTTGAAGTTGCTGAAATTTGTGTGGAATGGTGTGGCAATTGCTAAGTCTTGGTTCTCACATCTGCTCAGACCTCAGTTGTTCCCCATCATGGCTGATGTAGTTGCCACCTTGTTGACCTGCAACATGGCAGGGAAAATGAACATGGATGACACTGATGAGAACACTCTATTCTGAGAAGGTTGAGGAGAAGTAGAGAAGGGTTCTCCATAAGATACTGGTTTTTCAGTGGGCAGATTCCTTACTGTAACATCATAGGAACAGACCACTAGGTCACTCAGCCTTCGAGCCTATCTGGCAGTCAATACAATCATGGTCAATTATCCCCTTCAGCGCCCTTTTTGCCCATTACCCCCAAGTGCTTATCCATCACTAGTATTTATAACCTAGCAATCTCTACTATAACCATTCAATGACTGACTTCCACAACCCTGAGTTTGAGAATTCTAAAAATTCAGAAACTTCTCAACAAACAAGTTTCTCCTCATCTCAGTCCAAAATGCTTTCTTCATATTTTGAAATTGTGTACTCTGGTTCTAGACTCCCCAGCCAGCAGAAACGTCTTACCTGCTTCCACCATGCTTTTTCTTTAAGTGTGTTATAAGTTCCAACGTGATCATTTTTCATTCTTTGAAACTCTAGAAAGTTAACTCTAGAAAGTCCAGTTTCTTCGACTTCCATTCAAAGGTCATCTACTCTTCTAGCAACAAGTCTGGCAAACATTCATTGCACTCCCTCCATACAATATCCTCTATGTAATAATGTCAATAATATCTTTCTTAAGATAAGGAAACTAAAACTTATTAAAGTATTTCAGCTGTGATCTCACCAAGGTTCTATTCCTTGAAGCAAGACTTTGCTACTCCTGTACTCAAATCCTCCTGCAATAAACACAAACACAACAATAGCCTTCCTAATTATGTGCATATCTCTTGTTAGCCTTCAGTGACTTAATGATGAGCACATCTGCACTCTTACCATTTAAGAAATATTCTGCATGTAGGTTTATCCTACCAAAATGGATATTCTCATATTTTGCCACATTATATTCCATATGTTATGCTTTTGACTGTTCACTTAGTCTGTAGAAATCCCCTTGAATCTGCTTTATATCTTGCTCACATTCTCACCTAGTTCTGTGTTATCTGCGAACATATAAATATAACATTTGTTCCCTGCATCCAAATTATTGATATATGTTGTAAATAGCTGTGACCTCAAGTACTGAGCTTCACAGTACTTCACTATTTACAGCCTGCCAATCCAAGAATGACTCGTTTATTTGTAAACTGAGCATAACACAGTGGCTGGATTTTTGTGGTAAAATGTATTATTCTGGAACTAGAACCAAATCCAGGTACTTATCCTGTCTACCCTTCTGAGCTCTTTGCTTAATTAGAAGGTGGCAGCTTTGCAAATTTGGCATTTCCACTGGTACAGCTGTTTGCTGTTGAAGTTGCTAGATGAAAGAGAGTATCTCTCCATTTTGAGACACTGTGACAGGTACACAAAAAATTGTATGATTTGGATGGCAGTGCACAGTAATTGGGAGGATAAAGATCATGGGGTGACTATTGCCATCAGGGGATCCATCCATGGGCAATAGAAACTCCAAAAAAGAAGACACACAACACACCTTGGGATGACACTTTGCACAAACTTTGATGTAGTTGACAGACCCATCATGCACCGGGACAGCTTGGCTGCCAGTAAAATTCTAATAGTCTCACAAGATGGTCATCTTCGAGCATAGTAATTACCTTGAGCAGCCACTCACCTCTGGTCAGTCTGGATTAGTAGTGCTGGAAGAGCACCAGGCTTTTGCCGAAACGTCGATTTTACTGCTCCTTGGATGCTGCCTGAACTGCTGTGCTCTTCCAGCACCACTAATCCAGAATCTGGTTTCCAGCATCTGCAGTCATTGTTTTTACCTCTGGTCAGTCGTCAGTTATACTGCTGTGCGAGCATGTTACGTGGGAGAAGAAGTAGGCTACTTAGCCACTTGATGCTACAGTCACATTCAATAAGATCATGGCTGATCCATTTGTGTTTCAAATTCCACATTCCCATCCATCCCTGATAGATGTTTGTTCTTTTGACTAACAAGAGTTACTTTAATTGAGACACAAATAGATACTTGCTAAGCAAGGGGGTGAAAGGTTGTTTCAGGAGTTGGCAGAAATGTGAATTTGAGGTTATAAAAACTGATCAGTCAAGATCTTACTGAATAGCAAAGCAGGCTCAAGGGGCTGAATGGCATACTCATACTCCTTGTTCCAGGGTTTATTTGTACTATTGCCAAAAAATATTCAATAACTCCACCTCCACCACCATCTGTGGTAAACAGTTCCAAACTGCATAACTCTCTGCTAGACAAATATTCTTCCCATCTCTGTCCAGAAAAGGATACTGCCTTGTCAAGACAATTCAGAATCTCATACATTTGACAATGTGTAAATCGTATTTGTCAGGATCATGGGCTTTCTGTGATACATGGTGAACATTAGGGTTCCATGACTGTGCGCATGTTCTGTGACCAAGGACGTACTCCAGCTGCAAAAGATTGCACTTGCTGAATGTGTACATGGTGTGGTCATACTCAGCACATCATGTAGGTGCATGCTCAGTATCCTGGCAGCAGCTATGATTCCTTTTTTGGGCATGTCAGCCAGCAGCACCATCAGTTTTGATGAGATTCATCAAGCCAGAGGCTGAATACTAAGTGATAATTGCTATCACTGACCAGTTAGGTTGTCGACTGGAGACATGAACTGAGTATGCACATAATGAGAAGCATTTTGTCACATGAGATGATATCAAGCAGACAATTAGGTTCACTGACCGCTTCTCGTCCTGTTATAGTAACCTGCCATCTTTGCCTTTAATTGGTGCCATAGTGTTGTTTCTTGTAGCAGTCAATTCTTATATGACCCTTTACAGCACCTTGGAGCCAATTCTGATTTACAGCTTCTTGTTCTTTCTTGCATTTTAACTCAATCCATCTATATTTTGTTTCTGCTGCAACTCTTCTTTATGGCTTGATCAGGATTCTTACTTGTCATCTTCTTGTATTTGCTCAATATTCTTTTGCTGGTCCCTCCTGCTCCTTGTCAATTTTCTTTCGTCAATCCACTTCCACATTGTGTCAATGATCCATTGTTCTTTGTTGGTTTCTCTCCTCTGCTCCATGGTGCGTTCTGCACTCTTATTAATTACTCTTTTAATGACTTCCCACTGTTCCTCAATGTTACTCTCATTAGCACTTCAAACTAATTGAAGAGCACACAACACATGTCAAAGTCAATGCCATGCAAATTTATGCACCAAAAGAGAGAAACAGCAGAGAAAACTAAATGTTAAGAACAGTTTCAGGACACATTGAATGAGGCGCCCAACTGAGATATCAAACTACCTGATTGATGGATTCAATGTTAAGCTCAATGACAGTCAATAAAGACTGAGCAAAATGATTGGGCCCCTTGATAAGCAAGCATGCTCAACAGAAACAGAAACAGCAATTTGGAGGACCTTCATCAAGCACAAGAGCAAGGATACCCACAAAAAGACATAGATGGTGACATCCTGAATAATATTGACGATATATGCATTGGTTGAGGGTGGAGGACAGCCCAACAAGATGTTTGGACTTGTTTGCATGTTCAGAGTTCCTTGAAAGTGGAGTCTCAGGTAGCTGGGATAGTGAAGAAAGCATTTAGTATGCTTGCCTTTATTGATCAGAGCACTGTGTATAGCTTTTGGGAGGTTATGTTGCAACTGTACAGGACATTGATTAGGCCACTTTTGGAATATTGTGTGCAATTCTGATCTCCCTCCTGTAGGAAGGATGCTGTAAAACTTGAAATGGTTGAGAAAAGATTTAAAGGATGTTGCCAGGGATGGACAGTTTGAGCTATAGGGAGAGACTGATTAGTCTGAGGCTGTTTACCCTGGAGCATCGGAGGCTGAGGAGTGACCTTATAGAGGTTTATAAAATCATGAAGGGCATGGATTGGGGAAATAGACAAGGTCTTTTGCCTGGGTTGGGGAGGCCAGAACTAAAGGGCATAGATTTAGGGTGAGAGGGAAAAGGTTTGAAAGGGACCTAAGGGAGAACCTTTTCCTGCAAGGGTGGTGCGTGTATGCAATGAGCTGCCAGAGGAAGTGGTAGAGGCTGATACAATTACAATATTTAAAAGGCATCTAGATAGGTACATGAACAGAAAGGACCTAGAGGGATATGGGCCAAGTGCTGGAAAATGGGACTGGATTAATTTAGGATATCTGGTCGGCATGGACGAGTTGGACCAAAGGATCTCTTTTTGTGCTGTACATCTCTATGACTCTAACATCACAGTATCATTTCAGAGGTGGAGCTGCATAAGTTGCTGCATCTTCAGCTGCTTCATTAAGGACCTTTCCTCCTTCATAAGGTCAAAAATGTGGATGGTTGACAATGATTACACAATGTGCAGCACCAAACATGATACCTCAGACACTGAAGCAGTCCAAGCTCAAATCCAGCCAGATCTGGAAAATATCCAAGCTTGTGCTGACATGTGACAAGCAATGCACAAATGCCAAGCAATGACCATCTCCAAAAAGATAGAATCTAACGAAAAGTCCTTGACATTCAACGATGTCACCATCACCGAATCCTCTCCACAGCACCCCCCCCCCCCCCCCCAACTAGTGACATCCTGTGTGTCACTATTGAACAGAAACTCAACTGGACTCACCATATAAATATAATAGCCACATGAGCAGGTCAGAGGCTAGGAAACTGCTGTGAGTAACTCATCTCACTCCCAAAGCCTTACCACCATCTACAAGGCACAAGTCAGGAAAGTGATGGAATATTCCCCACTTGTCTAGATGTGTACAACTCTAACAACACTTAAGGACCTTGGCACCATCCAGGACAAAGCAGCCCACTTAATTGGCTCCTCAACCAATGCTCAGTAGCAACAGTGTTTTGCTATCTATAACATGTGCTGAAAACATTTGCAAAAGGTCTTTAGATAGCACCTTCTAAGTTCACAAACACATTCATCCCTAAGAACAAGGACAACAGATACATGGGAACACTACAATTGTCTGTTCCTCTTCAAGCTACTCACCATCCTGACTTGGAAATATATTGTAGTACCTTAACTGTTGCTGGGTCAACATCTTGGAATTCCCTCCCACGGCATAGTGAGTCAACCTACAGCACATGGTCTTCAGCGGTTCATGGGCAACTAGGGATGGGCAATAAAATGCTGGTCAGCCAGTGATGTTAATTTCCCCATGGGTGCATAAAACAATCAGTGGCTCACTGATTGTGGGCTTTTATTATTAGTCATTATTTTGAAGTTTCATTATTACTATCGCTATTAATGAAATGCTAACTTCCTTTTTAGTTTTAGGTAGAATGCTTATTCTTGATTCAGGTGGGGTCCATTATTCAGTCTCTGACATCAATGCAATAAGATTTTAAAATGAATTACAAGAGCTACTGGAAATGAAATGAACAGTGTTTAATTATTGAATATTAACTGTTCTTCCCAATGTAGCAGTTGAGTTTGGTATCAACCCACTTTCTACTCAACTGAAGTGTTGGTTTAACTTGGATCTTTCTAATTCGGAAACCTACCCCTCACCAATGGGATTTAAATGTGAAGCTTTGGCTTAATACACTGGATCAACCCAGTGGCACATTTTCTATGTTTAAGGATGCCAAAATGTCATGCTTGTAGAAAAGAAACTGATATCATTAATAATCCATGAAATTACCTCATAATTACCCTAATTAGCCTTAATTATTGCATGGGCTAGATACATAAATATGAAGATTGTCTTCATGAGTATAATTTTGAGGCATTTAGCTTGTTTTTGTCTGAATTTCACTGAAAAGCCTGACGATGTTTTTTACTCTGGTTTATGAGTGAGAATTTTAACTCTTTCCTCCCTGAAGTTGATGAATATAATCTGCGATATAGACTTGAAGGTGTTAAAGGAGTTATTGTAACAAAAGGTAACATACACAATCAAAAATACAAGGAATGGCATAAAAATTGGCGAAGTACTTATCCCCATAAAAGGCTGAATTCTACATCTTCCCAGGATGGAATGGTAGGCAGGATGTGAAGTAAATTTGGATGTTCTAGCAGCATCACAGTGTCCATTGTCTAATTGGTCCAACATTACCTGCAGAAATATTTTGCCCTTGTTTGGAGCAGAGTTGTACAGCTCATTTATGTCCATGGGCTAATTAAAATTCTGAAGTCACCACTTAATGGCTTTTTAAATGTCTCCATCTGCCACTGCTAGGTTTTTTTTCTCCAAGTGTCCAGGCTTTTGTCATTTGTTCATGGGATGTGGACATCATTGACCTGGGCAGCATTTATAACCCAACCCTAATTGCCGTTGGGATGGTTGTGATGACGTGCTCTCTTGAAATGCTACAGTCCTTAAGATATAGGTATAACTATAATAGTGTCGACAGGAAGGGAAATCCAAGATTTAACCCATGACATTGAAGGAACTGTGAAACATTTTTAAGTCAGACTGGTGAGCAGTTGGACAGGAGCCTTCAGGTTCCCATGAATATGCTTTCTTGTTCTTCTTGTTATGGATTTGGAAGGTGCTTTCAAATAAATCTGGGTGAGTTGGTGCAGTGTATCTTGAAGATAGTATCCACTTCCAATGTGCATCGATGGTGTAGGAAGTGAATGTTATAAGTAATGGGTTAGATGCCAAACAAGTGGACTGCTTTGTTCTGGATCTTGTCAAGCTTTTTTGGAGCTGCACTCATTCAGAGAAGTAGAGAACATTTCATCATACTGTTGATTTCAGCCTTGGTAGTCAGCTACAGAGTTTCTAGCCCTTAACATGTTCTTGTGGTTCAATTCATTTTCCACTCAATGGTAATCCCTAGGATGTTAATTGTGAGGGATTAAGTGATAGTAAAGCCATTTAGCATCAAAGGGAGATGATTAGATTCTCTCTTGTTTGAGATGCCCATTTTGTGGCACTTGTGTGGAACTAACATTATTGCTACTTATCAGCTAAAGCCTGGATATTGTTGTCATCTCATGGAATGTGGATATGGACTGTTTTATGTTGTGAATGCTACTGAAAACTGTGTAACTGCCAGTGAACATCACCACCACTTCAAACAGTATAATGGGGAAAGGTCATAGGCGAAGAAGCTAAGCTGATTGGGCCTAAGTCACAATCCTGAGGGACTTTTGCATAGATGTCCTGGAACTGAGGTGATAGACCTCCAACCACAAACATCTTCCTTTGTTTTAGGTATGACTCCAACCAGTGGTGAGTTTTCAGCTTTAACCCCAATGATGTCAGTTTTGCCTGGGTTCCTTGATGCCATACTCAGTCAACGGCTTTGATGAAAGGGCAGCCACTCTTTTTTCATCTCTGGAGTCCAACTGTTTTGTCAATGTTTGGACCAAGGCTGTAATGAGGTCAAGAATTGGCCCGATAAAACCAAAACGGAACATCAGTGAGTGGGTTATTGTTGAACAAGTGTTGTTTGATCACACTGTTGTGTTCCATAGTCTAACCAGACCATAAGGGCTTCTCTCTTACAGAGAGAAGCGACTGATGGTGATTTATCGCAGATCCATCAGACCTCAGGTAAGGGAAGAGGTAGAGAAGGAAAGTCCTTCATGGTAACGTCAAAACAGTGATGGGGAATTGAACTCACACTGTTGGCATCACTCTGCTCTGTAAACCAACAATTCAGCCAACTTAGCTAAACCAATAAGAGTATTGATGATAACTCCATCATTTTGCTAATAATCAAGACTAGACTGAAGGGGCAGTAATTGGCTGGGGTGAATTTGTGCTGCTTTTTTTGTGGACAGGCCATGGCTTGGCGATTTTCCACACTCTCTGGAAGTTGCCAGTGTTATAGCTGTACTAGAATAGGTTTGCAAGGGGTACATCAAGTTTGGAGCGTAAGTCTTCAGTGCTGCTATTGACAAAGTGTTGTCAGTGTACTTAGCCTTTGCAATGTCAATTGCATTCAGCCATTTCATCAAATTAGGTGGTGTAAATTAAATTGTCTGAAGAATGGAATCTGTGATGCTGTGGTCCTCAGGAGGAAACCAAAGAGGATCATCCACATTGCAATGCTGGCTGAAGGCTTCACTCACTGAGGAGGAAGCCATTGTATCTTTAACCATTTCATGACATTTTTATTATTGTGATACCAATAACTGGAGCCCTAGGTGTGTGATTTAAAGAGTCATCATTAACAAAGTATATTTTGATGTAAAATAGTAGGTAGGGACAGAAAAGAAATAGTGACCCACAAGTGCTCTGTTCTCTGCCACTCTCCAAAAGGGGACTACCTTCCTTGCTCCATAACCTCTGGAATTAGATCCAGGTTGACATCAGCGAAGGACCACCCTGCCTTTGGTGCAAGTCCTTACAATTCTGTGTGTCACATTTCTTTCTCCTAGCACTGTGGAAGGTTTTGGCACATTTAGAAAATCTCTTTTGGATAACCAACAGCATCAGAGATAGCTGCAATGGGAATCTAAAACAATCCCACCCTTCTGATCCATATTTGTTTCTGTCCTACTGGCTCTAAGTGGAGAGGAGAATTATCTCTTTATCCACTAGTGGCCCATAAAAATCTAAACTTCAATTAGTTTCCATCAGAAGCAGGCTTCTGACCCATAAACAAACCCAGCCCCTTCTTCCCACGTCTTTGGTAGAAGTTGAACCTATGTTCAAGAACACTGGTGTAATAGTTTATAGTCCAAGTGTTTAACATCAATACCAAATAATTTTAGATTAAATTGAATTCCACAATATATTTGAATGGTAATCACAAGAATATCCCTAAGACACACTGATGTCAAAGCAAATTACTTCAGACAATGGCCATTTAATCAGTTCCAATGTTACAATTTGGATTTTTGCTGCAGAGTTTGATAGTGAGAGTCAGGAAATTTCCTGATTTGTTTTCTGTCCTGAATAGTAGGATCGTTGTTCTGAGGATGACATGATCAGTGGCATCATTCAGGACCTGTGGTATTCGAATGCAGATTGGAGACAGACGCAAGCACATAAAATGCTGGATTTGGTTCTCCATAGATTTGTACCAGTTGTTTTGTTAAACAATAGGCTCTCTAGCCCTCACCTCTCATATCATCATCCCCATCTCTTTCCCTGTCAACTCATCCCAACCCATGGCCTCAACAACCTTCCAGTTGCTCCTCATACCTGTTGCCAACAGAATATGAATCATTCCAATTCATGACATGCCCACACATCACTATCTCATGAAAAATGTAAAGAGAAAAGTTGTCCATTATAAAAAATACATTTTGGTCATGAAAACTCATTCAATACTTTTAAACCCTTATCAAAACAGACTTCTAGTCATTAACTTGCATTTTAGACAGTTAATGTTTTAATAATGTCTTTGATTGTCAATATAACTGTGAACTGACATGTTCCCAGCATCACATGTGATAATTGTAAGCAGGCAGTCATGCATTACAAATGCTGTAATAAGAACACTAAGGGATAAAGAGCTGTTGAAACTACCATAACAGATTTTATCTATCACTCACAGGTGTAGGCAATAGTTTTTTTCAAACAACTACGCTGTTCAATAATTTGCCAGTATTGCATATCTTTTCCACACTTCAGGAGCTTTTCTGACTGCTCTAAAACTTAGTAACTTCTGCACTGCAGGACAAGAATCTCATTTGAAAATGGGGACTATTTAAACTTAGCACAGAGCACAAAGGTTTCCTACATGTGGAAGACCTGTCCTACCCTGGTTTGCCCCAGGGCAAGTAGTTTCTGATGTGATCCCCGATCCATGATTTATCTGCCATCTTAGAAAAGCCAAAAATTCTCTATGGTTTAAAACTTCCCAATAAATCTGCTTCTCCCAACACAGATGCTGCCAGACCAGTTAACAACTAACATTTTCTGTTCATATTTTTGATATTCCTCAGCCATTGGAAATGCTATTTTAAAATAAATGCTATTTTAAAATAAATGCTCCTTGTAAAAAAAAACATAAGATCAATTCATAAAGTATGAATATAAATAGAAAATGCTATAAATACTGTGCAACAGTGGAGAGAGAAACGTAGTTGTACCCTTTCATTTTCCACAAATATATTTTGACTTGCTGAGTGTTTAGAATATTTTTGTTTTGCTTCTGGCTGATTTTTTTGTTTCATTCTTATGCTAATCTAGAAAATATCCATTTTTCTTCTACTGAGACACATAATTAGGTGATAATGCTCCTCATTAAGGATCATTGACATACTGAATTTCTTCCTTTTCCCACTCCATATTTAATAATGCTTTTCCTTTTCAGCTAATCCTTATCCTATTATATAAGCTTGGACTGTATGCTACAAGACCATAATGAGATGACATGTTGAATAACTTTGAAGGCATAAAGGCTTTACATTATAATGTGGATAGCGTGTGACTGTTCCGATTTCACATTGCTTATTTGTTGGCAATCACTATTCTGCCATCGCTTAATCTTGCGGCTATTATTTTTGTTGATTTTTGTAGCAATCTACTGTGCAAAGGATATTGAACATGTTTTGATGTTGATTGCTGTGGGAACTCAACCTGCTAACCTAACCCTTATCCGTCCAGCTCCTTGTTAGGCAATCTCTTTGCTGCCTGGTCCTTTGATGTGTAAATGCTTTTCTTTCTTTATTTCTGCTTCATCAATTCTGTATTTGCTGAAAGTCCTTGCACTCTTGACTACCTAGATTTAAATTTTTATCCTTACTTTGAAATTCATCTATGGGCTGACCCTCCCGATCTATGTGATCTTTCCCAGCTTTACAGCCTTCCAAAATCTCTGCAAACCTCAAACTTTGGCCTTTTGTTCATCCAACAGGGTTGCAATTTTTTTGTTTTGAGCCCGGGCAATGGTGTAGACATGGTGGGGGAGATTGGGGTTTGTTGATGACAGGTCTGTAACAAGAAGAGTACCACAGAGATCAGTGTGTTGGAGCCTCGAATCGATACAATTCATGTTATTGGCATGGGTGCAGCTGCCTAGTGTAAAGTAGCTAAATTTGCTAATGATGCTAAGGTAGGTACGAAAGTAAGTTGTCAAGAGGAGGTAATGAGTCTTGAAAAGGATGTAAGCCAGTTCAGTGAGTGGACAAAAAAGTAGCAGATGGAGTATAATGTGATAAAATGGTAATTTGTCCAATTTGGCAGGAAGACGAGAAATACAGTACATTACTTAAATGGAGAAAAATTGCAGAACTCTGTGGTAGAGCAGTCTGGGTGTACAGTGATTAGGAGGACAAATGGAATGTTAGTAATTTTTCAAACTGGAATGGAGTATAAAACCTTGTAAGACTTTGGTTTTACAAGACCTATGGCAGGTGAGACCACATATGGTGTACTGTGTCCATTTTTGAACTCTATATTTGAAAGAGTATATAGAGTCGTAGTGCTGTATAGCACAGAAACAGACCCTTCATTCCAACTTGTCCATGCTGACTAGATATCATAAATTACTCTAATCCCATTTGCCAGCATTTGACACATATCTCTATCAACCCTTTCTATTCATGTACCCACCCTGATGACTTTCATTTGTACCCGAGAACTCTGTGGGAAGCTAGAGAAGCGATTGCTGGGCCTCTTGCTGAGATAGTTGTATCATCGATAGTCACAGGTGAGGTGCCGGAAGACTGGAGGTTGGCTAATGTGGTGCCACTGTTTCAGAAGGGCGGTAAAGACAAGCCAGGGAACTATAGACCAGTGAGCCTGACCTCGGTGGTGAGCAAGTTGTTGGAGGGAATCCTGAGGGACAGGATGTTCATGTATTTGGAAAGGCAAGGACTGATTCGGGATAGTCAATATGGCTTTGTGCGTGGGAAATCATGTCTCACAAACTTGATTAAGTTTTTTGAGGAAGTAACAAAAGGATTGATGAGGACAGAGTGGTAGATGTGATCTATATGGACTTCAGTTAGATGTTCAACAAGGTTCCCCATGGGAGACTGATTAGCAAGGTTAGATCTCACGGAATACAGGGAAAACTAGCCATTTGGATACAGAACTGGCTCAAACTTAGAAGACAGAGGGTGGTGGTGGAGGGTTGTTTTTCAGACTGGAGGCTTCTGACCAGTGGAGTGCCATAAGGATCGATGCTGGGCCCTCCACTTTTTGTCATTTACATAAATGATTTGGATGCGAGCACAAGACGTACAGTTAGTAAGTTTGCAGATGACACCAAAATTGGAGGTATAGCGGACAGCAAAGAGGGTTACCTCAGATTACAACAGGATCTTGACCAGATGGGCCAATGGGCTCAGGGAGAAGTGGCAGATGGAGTTTAATTCACATAAATGCGATGTGTCGCATTTTGGGAAAGCAAATCTTCGCAGGACTTAATGGTAAGGTGTTAGGGAGTGTTGCTGAAGAAAGAGACCTTGGAGTGCAGGTTCATAGCTCCTTGAAAGTGGAGTCACAGGTAGATAGGATAGTGAAGAAGGCATTTGGTATGCTTTCCTTTATTGGTCAGAATATTGAGTACAGGAATTGGGAGGTCATGTTGCAGCTGTACAGGAGATTGGTTAGGCCACTGTTGGAATATTGCATGCAATTCTGGTCTCCTTCCTATCGGAAAGATGTTGTGAAACTTGAAAGGGTTCAGAAAAGATTTACAAGGATATTGCCGGGATTGGAGGATCTGAGCTACAGGGAGAGGCTGAACAGGCTGGGGCTGTTTTCCCTGGAGCGTCGGAGGCTGAGGGGTGACCTTATAGAGGTTTACAAAATTATGAGGGGCATGGATAGGATAAATAGGCAAAGTCTTTTCCCTGGGGTTGGGGAGTCCAGAACTAGAGGGCATATGTTTAGAGTGAGAGGGGAAAGATATAAAAGAGACCTAAGGGGCAACTTTTTCACGCAGAGGGTGGTACATGTATGGAATGAGCTGCCAGAGGATGTGGTGGAGGCTGGTACAATTGCAACATTTAAGAGGCATTTGGATAGGTATATGAATAGGAAAGGTTTGGAGGGATATGGACCGGGTGCTGGCAGGTGGGACTATATTATATATTTGCATTAGAAGCAGTTTAGAAAAGGTTCATCCCGCTTATTCCTGGGATGGGAGTAATTGTATGAGGAAAGGTTATATGGACAGCCTGTACTCATTGGAGTTTAGAAGAGCAAATCTTATGGAAAAATACAAGGAATGATGGGAATGATCAGTGGATACAGGGAAGATGATTCCTCTTGTAGGGAACCTAAAACTAGGGAACACAATTTAAGAACAGGCCTCCTGTTATTGGGGGCTAAACTTGACAAGTTAACAAGAAATCTTCAGGGAAACAGGACAATGATTGTTTATTTGATACATTCATGTGGACAGGATGTTTTCAGACAAGATAAACTCACTCAGTTGAGGTTCATAACATCTTCAATCTTCAAACAAATTACAGCATACAAATGACAATTTCTACATTTCAATATCCATGTGTCCCACATTATCCTTGTTTCCCACCAAATGTTTAGGCATTATCTGTTCCTCACTGAGCATGGCTTCTAGTTACCAACTTTGAAAGTTTGGATGTCCTGTTTCTTAGTTCCCACATGCTCGGATAGTTTTGCTAATTAGTGAATATGTGGCTAAAATTTTAACCCAAACTATGTAACCTTTTTATCTTCGCTTTAAGATGGAGATGAGGAGAAATTATTCTTTTTTCTGTCGAAGACTTGTTAGTCTGTGAAATTCTCTTCCTCAGAAAGTAATTGAGGATATATAATTTTAACTTATTCAAGGCAGAGTTCGATAAATTTTTGATAGACCAGGAAGACCTCTGGGCAACAGACAGAGAAGTAAATTAAAATGACAACAAGATCATCCATTACATTGTTAAATGCTGGAACAGGTCTCTTGGGCAAACTTGCTGAATTCTGCTCCAAAGTCCTATACCCCTATACTCCTCTGTTGTTCCCAACAGGTGGGGATGGGGGGAGTAGAGAGAAGGAGATTACTTAAGGAAGAGTGTAGATGAACAGGTGAAGTTCCCAATGCTTAGTCTCCTGAAATTTCATGGATAGTCGTCAGGCAGCCAGTCACTCTTGGGCCGACTGAGACCCTTCAGAATATTTTGCTTGACACCTGACCAAGTGATCATACCTTGTGCAGGACCTATGCAGCAGAAATGTCAATTCTGCAAAGAGAAAACATCAAAAATTGCACTCTCTCTCCTGAGGAGGAAACTTGAAGTCTCCAGTAACAGCTAGCTGGCATCCTTACACCTTACTCTGCAAGTCCCAATTGAATGAGCAATAAAAAAAACATAGGCACTAAAATAATAAATTTTTAATTAGTGAGTGAAAAACTGAGTTTTGCAAAAAAAAAGCCCTTGTGTCAATATCAAAGAATTGACAAAAAAAGAAAGAAAACAAGACATCAATTCTGGGTGGTCCAGGATGGTGCTATCATATTGTGTTTTTGTTCTTTACTGCATGCTCCCTTTCCCCTGCCTCTGAATCATTTATGTCTCTGCAGTTCTATGTCAACTTGTGCCTTCTATATACAATAATCCTGCTAACTATGTCAAGTTGTTGTGTGGTGGGAAGAAATAACCCAGCCCAGATGCTGAAGTTATCTTTTACCTTTTATCAAGCATATTAACAGAAACCAAAGAACAGACTAACATCTCTCCTCTGACTCCCAGAACAGTGGTTAACAATGTACTTTACAGTATCAAGATATCAATGTTCATATTATCCCCAATGATTCAAGAGATTAAATTCAAATTTGGAAATGCCATTGATATAATATCATTTTTGGACAGAGTCCATCCATTCCTTGTTCTTTGCTGCTTGCCTAACCTGTTGGTTGGAGTTAACCCACTCCCTGAATGCCTAGATATGTTTGTGTTGTCTCAGCCTTGTTGGCCATGGTCCATCCACTCCCTGTTCTTTACTGCTTGCCTAGCCTGTTGGTTTGGGTTCACAAACTCCCTGTGTATTCTAGACTTGGCTTATGTTACATGAACCCGTTCATTCCCATTCTTGAAAACATTAAAGACGTGCAAACACCTTCACAAATCTGAAGAGGAAAAAAAAAGAATGAAAACTTTGAAGAGTGTCAATTTTAATGTATTTTGGCCGAGTAACAATTAAAATCTCAAAAAATGACTGCATTTCAGAATAGAGAAAGTGAGGACTGCAGATGCTGGAGATCAGAGTCAAGAATGTGGTACTGAAAAAGCACAGCAGGTCAGGCAGCATCTGAGGAGCAGGAGAACCGATATTTTGGGCAAAAGCCCTTCATCAGGAACCAGGATGTCTAACTGGCACTCTGATTCCAAATTCTTTCCACATAGACAGAGGTTGCTGGCACTAGTCTTTCTTCCTGGAACTGTCAATTTGACTGAATTCCCTTTGCATTCAATTGTCGAGTAAACTCCAAGAAAATTGTCTTCAGAAACTCTTCCTGAGAGGTAAAGATAACATTTCAACTTACATTTTGGTGCCTTTCAGACAAACTTCAAATTCTGCTTCACTGTGTTCTAAACTGCAATATTTTTATTTACTCACCGATTGAGTTAAGTGGCCACGCCCCCTGAATGTTCGGTTCCATGTAAATGCATCATTATTGATGTTTGTATGGAGTTCCTTTAACTTAGCATAGCGTCCTTTCTTTTAAAGTTAAAAATATATTTCTATAGACCCACATAATCCTTTTAAAAAATGTTATAATTGGATCATAGAGTGTTGATGTAGTCTACATAGACTTCAGAAAGACTTTTGATAATGGCTTGTATGGGAGGGTGGTTAAGGAGCTAAAAGCCCATAAGGTTCAGGGCAACTTGTTAAATGGATCCAAATTTAGCTTAATGGCAGAATCAAGAGAGAGATAGTCAAAGGATGTTTTTGTGCTTTGATGTCTGTGTTCATTTGTGTACCAAAGTTCCATTCTGGATCTTGTTTGTTGTTAACGTTAATGACCTAGACATGAATGCAGAAGTTATCGTCAGTAAGTTTGCAGATGACATGATAATTGGTGGTGTGGTAAATAGCAAAGAGGAAAATCTTAGACTATAGGATGATATAGATTGGCTGAACAGTGGCAAATGGAATTTAACCCAAAAAGTGTGAAGTGATGAATTTTAGGAGAACTAATAAGGCAAGACAATACACTTTGAATGATAGTACCTAATTGGTACAGAGGATCAGAGTAACCATGGTATGAGTATCCATAGATCACTAAAGGGAGCAGGGGATAGATAGATAAGATGGTTAAGAAGGCATATGGGATATTTGTCTTTATTAGTGAGGTCATTGAATACAAGAACATGGAAGTTATGATGGAGCTGAATAAAGCATACGTTTAGTCAGAATGAAATCCTGTGAGCAGTTCTGGTTACTACACTACAGGAAGGATGTAATTATGTTACATAAAATGCAGAAGAGATTCACCACGGTGTTGGTTGGACTGCAGAAATCCAGTTGTCAAGAAAGATCAGAGAGGCTGGCACTATTTTCCTTGGAGTCGAGAAGGTTGAGAGAAGATTTGATTGAGGTATATAAAGTTCTGATGGGCATAGATGGGATAGATTGAGATAACCTTTTCTCCTTAGTAAAAGGGTCAATACGCAGTGGGCACCATTTTAAAGTATGGAGCAGGAGGTTTCGAGAAGATTTGAGAAAAAAAAATCACCCGGAGTGTTGCAAATATCTGGATCTCGCTAGCTGAATGAATGGTTGAGACGGGAACTTTCAAGACATTTCAAAACGATTTAGACAAACATTTGGAATGACATAGCATTACAAGGTGATGGGTCGAGTGCTGAAAAATGGGATTAAATAGATGGATGTTTGATGAGTGATGTGGACAAAATATGAGGAAGGACCTCTTTTCAAACTGTAAAGATCTGTGATTTTATGATTCTATTTCTTCATAACATCTGTATTCTTGAGCAAAATGAAACTTACCTTGTAGTCAAATGCTTCAAAACAATCAAAGCATAAAGTTACAGAAAAAAGAAGCACATATGCACCCTTTAAGTCTAACTAATACAATGATACATTTTTTGATATTATTACACAGGTAATTTAGAAAGAAGCTCTATTCTTAACAAACTAGCAGTTATATTGTTTTTTCCCCTGTAATACATATAATTATTAAGTGAAAGGGCTATTATAGCAAACTCCATTGTACAATTTGGCATTTTGATTTTTTTGCACAAAAAATAGGAGGTTCTGACATACCCTGGTATGTCTTCCCATATATATCAAAGTGTTTAAGAGCCAGTAATAGTCTGAGTGTTTCCTTTCCCATATCAGTGTATCAATTCTGGTTGTTGATTTAACTTTTTAGAAAAGTATTTCATCAGTCTCATTCTTTATCTGATTCATCTTATTGAATGAGGACTGCACCTGCCTTCAGATCATTGTTGTCAGTCTTGACCTGAAAGGGCTTAATGCAATTTGAGACAGCTGGCACAACTTCGCTGATTAAGATGGCTTTCAACCTCTCAAAATGCTTGACACTTAACTAACAGCACTCACTTTGTGTTCTTCTAACACTGGAACAGCTATAGTGTGGAAGTTTGATATAAACTTGTGATAGAAGAGCACACATCCCCAAAACTTCATGATTATCCATTTGGTCTTAGGAGTAGGGAATTCAATCAATGCCTATAACTTTGCTGTTCCTTGCAGCACCTGTCCCTGACACACTATATGGTGAGTATTAAGAACTAATCAGCCATTCTCTTTAGTCAACAACAAATAGCAGGCTTATTACCAAAACAAACTGACTCAAACAAAGATATATAACTTATTGACAGTTTGGATTGTGCAAATATGTAGCTTTCAAAATTCCCACTTGCACTCATACACTTAGACACACACACAAAACAAAAATGAAAATCTTGCAGAGTGTTAACTTTGTAATATTTTGACCAAGTAATAATTAAACTCATGATAAAAGGTGAAATTGAAGTTGTTCAAATGTTTTGATTCTGAAGCGTTTCTGTAGCCACAAGCTGTTGGCACTGGTTTGTCTTCCCAGAACAATCATAATTGGCTAAATTCCATTTGGTTCAGATAGTGGTGTAGGTTCCAAGAAAACTTTCTTCAGGAACTCTCCTGGAGCAGTGAAGCCAACCTCTATGAGGGCTTCAGTTCTTTCTCCTTTGCTGAGCGGAGTTGCAAAGAGTGAGAATGAGGGTGACCAATGGGCTTTGCTTTCGAGGTAAGTCTCAAATTCTCCGTCTCTGAGTTCATAACTGCTCTTTGGTGCAATTTTGCTGCTGCTGTACTCAGTGTATTTTCGTTATTAAAGCGTGCTTTGTTTTAAAGTTCAAGATCTATTTAGATGGGCCTGCAATCTTTTAAAAATCTTTTAAAATGTGGTATTTTGATCACACCCTTTAATAACACAACCTAGCCTAATCCAATCTAATTGATTTCTAGACTTTCAAAGTTCACTGAATGCTTTTTAGCTAATTTAGCTCCAATTCCTTCTATTCTGATTCCATTAAACATCCATCTGTACTCTCTTAAGGCACATGACCCCAAACTTTTAAGTGTAATAAGCTTTTATGTGCTTCAGTTACATTTATCGCATTTTCTATGGTTAAACTTAAATTCCTAAATCTAAAAATTATATACTAAAACATATGGAACCAAGACCTATGCATTCACAATTTGGAGCTGTAGGGCTTTCAGACCTTTTGAGATTGACAGCACATATCATTTTTGCACTTTGCAGTTGGATCACAGCCATAATGTAAACAGCTCACATTGGAGGTAAGTGCGGGAAGTCAAAAGTCATGCGGGAAATAAGTGGAGAATGATTATAGGTGAGACAGAAAGCAGAAAGGTTAAAGCATGTACAAAAGAAACTGAAATAGTCCAGAAGAATCTTTAAAAAAGACCTATTTCAGCCCAGACTTCTGATTTCTGAACATACACATATTTAAAACTTCTGTATTTTGGCTTATCTGTACATATCCTGGAAGATAACATGTAGCATTGCTCATGGTAATTTGGAGGATGCATACCTTTCAATATTTTGCTCTAATTTTGTGAAGTTCCACCACTATAGTATGAAGTTTTGCAGGTGAGAAAAATCAACCTTACATTGTCAGATTATTGAAATAAGGTCCTATAATACATTTCACAGCTTTGCCAAGAGGTCTGTCTGCATCATCCAGAATGGCTGAACCATTTTGATTCAGCAGTACAGACCGGCATTGATTGTTAAAACATAGTTGAGGTTGAAGTATAGTACTTTCTTTACAGTGTGTGTTTATATCTGTTTTGAATATTCTTATACATTTTTAACTTATGCATCAATGGCTTTTTGTAAAAGCCTTCAAGCCTATTGAACAACTGTTCTGTAGTATTAACAATCATTCAAAAGTTTTCAACTTTAAACAGTGCGAGTCACATTGGCTATTCCCATGTTGCTACTCAAATTGGATACAAGGAGCAAATTCTTGAGAGAACAGTGCCTTCAAATTCAATAATATGTGCAGCAGCAACATGTTCATTGCTATCAATCCATTAGGGGATGTCTATACAAACCATGCTATATTGAAATGTAAGTGGCTTGTGTTCACTGCCTCTGCCTCACTGGAGAGACTATGCTTTATGCTGACGGCTGATGGACAAAGCTGGCTGGAAAGTTGATTCCTATGACTGTGAAGATCACCATGTCATTGAAATAAAGCTAAGAACTGTGGATGCTAAAGATCTGAAACAAAAACAGTAATTTCTGGAGAAACTCAGCAGATCTGGCCATCTGTCAAGATAAATCCGTGTCAGCATTTTAAGTCCAGAGATCCTTCTCTAGACTTCAGTTTCTCCAGCAATTTCCATTTTAGCTTCACCATTTTATTAATCTTGTGTAAAACATGGAATGTTCCAAACCATGGCATTTGGCAAGATAAATCTTCGGTTCAATGCTTGTTAGTGGTAGCAATTTTCCCACTGGCAAGATGATTTAACTTGAGTTTGCATGAATTTGAAAGGCTTCCAAGGAGAATATAAGAACATAAGAATTAAAAGTAGCAGTAGGCCATTCAAACTACCAAATTTGCTCTGCCATTTAAATCCTCGACTACTTTCTTATCTTTTCGCCATAACCTTTGATTCACATTTTGATTAAAAATCTGTCTACCTCAGCCTTGAATACATTTGAAAAGCAAAAATGTATAGACCTCTGCAAAAAAGGATTGTACAGATTTACTGCTGTCTAAGAAGAAGCTGCTCTTTATCTCGGTCCTGAGATTGTGCCCTTTCATTCTAGACTCTCCCACAAGAGGGAACAATTTGTCAATATATATCCTGTGAGGCTCCCGAACAATTTTACATGTTGCCCATTCTTCCAAACGCCAATTAGCCCAATCTACTCAACCTCTCCTGATAAGACAGACCATCCATAACCAGAATCAGCCTAGTGAGTCTCTCTGTACTGCCCCCATTGACAATCCCCTCACTTTTTCTCAGATAAGGGGACCAAAACTGTTCACAGTATTCGAGATGTGTTCCAGAATAATTGTGGTCCATGTTGTCTTGTATAGTTTTGGCAAGATTTCCCTACTTTTATATTCCATTCCCTTTGAAGTAAAGACCAACATTCCATTTGCCATCCCTACTACCTGCTAAATGTAGATGTTACCTTATTGTGATTTCTGCACAAGGACTGCCAAATCTCTCATTCCTGCTGATTTCTGAGATCTTTCTCCATTTAAATAGTATTCAGCTCATCTATTCTTTCCGCCAAAGTGCACAACCTCACATTCTCCCATATTATATTCCACTTGTCAAATTTTGCCCACTCATTTAACCTGTCTATATCCCTCAGTAGACTCTGTTACCCACACTATTTGCCTTCCCACCTATTTTTGTATCTTCCTCAAATGTGGCTGCAGCACATTTACTTTCCTCATCCAAGTTATTAATATTTACAGTACATAATTTGGCCTCAGCACTGATCTACATGACACTCTACCTGTTACAGGTTGTCATTCTTCTCTTATTCAGCCAATCCTCTACCAATGATAATATATTACCCACAACACCATGTGTTCTTCCCTTACTAAGCATGCTACTGTGCAGTATCTTGTTAAACACATTCAAGAAATTCAAATATATTATATCTACTGGTTCACTATATTTATCCTGCTTGTTATTTCCTATACTAATCCAAATAAATTTGTCAGTCTTGATTTCCCTTTCATGAAGCCATGCTAACTCTACTTGATTGTATCATTTTAAAATATTTTGATATTGCACCCTTTATAATAGACTAACATTTTCCTAATTACAAGTGAGAATTGTTTTCTGCTTGTCTTTTTTTGTCCCACTGTCTTTTTGAATAAAAGTAGCAGTTTTCTAATCCTTTGGGATCTTTCAGAATCTAAAGATTCTTGGAAAACTGCTACCCAATGGATCCAATATCTCTATAGTTCCTTCCTGTAATATCCTTGGATGCATCACATCAAGTCCAGAGGACTCATTGATGTTTAATTCCATTATTTTCTCTAATACTGTATTTGTTGTCTCCCTTACTTCGGCCTCTTGATTATTTAGTATTTTTGGAATGCTATTTGTGTGTTCAATATTTAAGAGCAATGCAAATTATTTAATATATTCCTTTAACAGTTTCATCACTCTGAAGTCTTTTTCGATGAATAAGCTGTTTTCCCTGGAGTGTCTGAGGCCGATGGGTTGCCTTGTAGAGGTTTATAAAATCAGGAGAAACATGGATGGTGTAATTAGACAAGGTCTTTTCTCTGCTTGGGGAATTTCAGAACTAGAGGCCGTAGGTTTAGGGTGATAGGGGAAAGATTTAAAAAGGACCTAAGGGGCAACTTTTACATGCAAAAAGTGTGTGTGTTTATGAAATGAATTGCTAGTGGAAGTGGTGGAGGCTAGTAAAATTACAACATTTAAAAGGCAGCAGAATGGGTACATGAATAGGAAGGATATAAAGGGATATGGGCCAAATGCTGACAAATGGAACTAGATTTATTACGGATATCTGATTAGCATGGATGTATTGGACTGAAAGGTCTGTTTCCATCCGTACATCTCTATGACTATGATTCTATGAAATGCTGCCACATTAAACAATAAGATGTAATGCTACAGTAAGCATTGAACAAAGAGTAGCATGCCCTTCAACATCATTCTAACATAATAAGTTGCTAAGGACAGGTAACCTGTGTAACTTAATTCTTATCGCTGCAGTTAAAATAACAGTCAATCAAACAGATGATGATCTACAGAGTCAATACATTTATGGCTGTGAAGTTGTACTGGCAATCAAGTGCTAACTCTGCCCCATAAATACCTTCAGCAACTTTGCTTTTTTCATTTCCCTCACACTACATGCATTGTAAACGGCTATATTTGGTTGACAACATTTGACCTGGTGCATAGCTGGGCTTTAAATCTGCTGCCTGTCCCAGAAGTCCTGTTTAGTCCTGGCAGTGGTGAGTACATCTCCTACCGGTGAGCATTCAGGTTAGCCTAAAGCTGGCACCATAAAGGTGTAGTGCATATATAATGAGGTGAGCAGTGTAACACTGCATGAGAAAACTCATGCTCACAGGGCCAACCTTCCATGAAACTCTCAAAAATTCAGACTTCACCAGTTTTTGGTAAACTTCAGCCAAAGAAATTTCATACTGCACTCTGACAATGTGTCAAAATGGAGGCACTTTTACTTTCTCCTTGCACCCATCACTCTCATGGTCCTGCCAGTGCTGCAGAGTTGTCAATGCGCTGATTGGATGATGGGCCCTGTGACAGCCAACTAAAACACAATTGAGAAGATCATTTCTATGGTTTCATACCATGCCTCAAGGAAGGTATATGATCTGGATGTCAGGATTTACTGATTTTCCCAGCCAATGTGTCTATAATGAGCAATTCCTATGACATTTCTGTATTATCTTTCATTTTAGACTCATTATGTTTCTGTCAATTTAGTGACAAAACAGTGTTGAATTGTGCAGATACCCACAAGAAATTGAGACTGGCCAAATCAAGTTAATGAAATAAACTGAAGTAGCAATCTGAATGATGTCGATCAATAAAAGAGCATGGGTTAAAACAGGAATTAGAATATAAACCCTAAAATTGAGTAAGTTTAAAAATTGTATGCCTTGCCATCATGGTGATACTTTCAGACTTTGTACTTTTAAAATAAGGCATTTTGTAGTTACATATAAGCTTAGAAGTCAATGTGTTATCAGAATAACTAAATAACAACCTTCTAAAATACTGGAGGATTCACAGAAGCAACTAGCATTTAACATACAATAAAGTTACCAGTCACTATCCAAACAGGTACACTTCCACATCAACCCTAATATGATTCCTCCCTTTTTACTTGCTTATATACAAAATACATGATATACTAAACTTATGTAATATTTTAACTTTATATCAGTGTAGTTGAGTCCATGGAGCTTAGGAGATATGCGTAAAGATATTTATGATATATTCTTTGCCTCCGTGAGCACTTTCTATTTAATTAGTTACTTAATAACATTTAAAGCAGGAAGTATTGGTCATATATTAATAAAACTGAAGATTTCTGAACACTGGGCAATATCCAGTCTTAAGCCTAACAGGAGGAACATTTCAGCAAAAGTAAGATATTATTCTTCTGTTCACCTTTGCTTTACTTAATCAAGCATAAGCCCTTCTTCAGGGCTTATGCCCGAAACATCGATTCTCCTGTTCCTTGGATGCTGCCTGACCTGCTGCGCTTTTCCAGCAACACATTTTCAGCTCTGATCTCCAGCATCTGCAGTCCACACTTTCTCCTTTACTTAATCAAGACCTTTCTCTCAGGTCTTTATAAATTGATCTATTCACTATAAAGCAGAAAATGCTGAGAATTCTCAGCAGGTTCAAAGTTTTTGGGAGAAGATTTATAGCTCGGGTGCTCATTGTTGTGGTTCTGTTCGCCGAACTGGGAATTTGTGTTGCAGACATTTCGGTCCCTGTCTCGGTGACATCCTCAGTGCTTGGGAGCCTCCTGTGAAGCGCTTCTGTGATTTTTCTTCCAGCATTTATAGTGATTTGTATGTGCCACTTCCGGCTGTCAGTTCCAGCTGTCCGCTGCAGTGGCCGGAATATTGGGTCCAGGTCGATGTGCTTATTGATTGAATCTATGGATGAGTGCCATGCCTCTAAGAATTCCCTGGCTGTTCTCTATTGATCTTTCCTCAAAACTGGGAAAAGTTCTAATCATAGCAGGTTTTAAACAAGTGCAACAGAACAAAAGGAGGTCAGTATTGCAGGAAAAAGAAGAAACATTTATTGGCAAAAGGTTATATAATGCAACAATTAAGGAAACAAAAGAGGATGTATAAATGGCAGAACAATGGCCAACTGCCAACCAAAAGCAAAAAAAACTGAAAACAATATGTAGACTCAATGAGGGCAGAGATTTATAGTCTTAAATTGTTGAATTGTGTTGATCCAGAAGGCCATAAATTGTAATGAAAACATGAGTGATTGTTCATTGAGGCTACATGAAGATCCATTGCAATATTTTAGGAGAATGAGAACTGGGACGTCAACGCGAGAGCAAGGTGAGAGTTAAAATGGCAGGAAATCAGAAGCTCAGAATTGCAAACTGAGACAAAGTATTTCAAAAACAGTCTCCAATCCATGTTTAGACTTGCTGGTGTTGAGTAGACTCCATTGTGAGCATGCAGTGCACAAAATTGAAAGAAGTACTGATAAATTGCTGTTAAACCTGGAAAAAATGTTTGACTCCTTGCGGTGAGGATAAAGGAGGTAGAAGGGCCTCTCTTGTTTCTCCTGTGCTTGCTTGTGGACTGACCTTTGTGGGCATGGCTGCTCAGTGGTTAGCACTGCTGTATCACAGCGCTAGGGACTTGGGCTTGATTCCAGTCTTGGCTGACTGTATGAAGTTTGCACATTCTCTCCGTGCCTATGTGGGTTTCCACTGAGTACTCCAGTTTCTTCCCATGGTCCAAAGGTGCACAGGTTAGGGAATTGGCCATGTAGTGTTCAAGAATATGTAGGCCCAATGAGTTAATTATGGTAAATGCAAAGTTTCGGGGATAGGGTGGAATGGGTCTCACAGGATGGTCTTTGAAGGGTTGGTGCAGACTGGATGGGCCAATTGGCCTTTCCCTTCACTATAAGAATTCTATGTTCCACAAAGTGGTTATCCAATCAGTGTCTGATGTCTCCAAATCATTCCACATAATTTGGAGGAATATCTCAATAAATAAAAAGCAAGTTCTAGTTTAAAGCTAAGCTTTTTATAATTTAAAAATTCTCAACTTCTGTACGTACTTGTGACTTTTCATATTTTATTGCCTTGTGAAGTATTTTATGATGTTACAATAAAAACTTGTATTGAGATAGCAACTTTAATATAATAAGATGTCCCTCGGTATTTTGTATTAGCACTTTAAAATACGAAATAACACTGAGCCATAATGAGGAAATATTACATCAAATGATTCAATACTTGATCAAAGACGTAGGTTGTTGGGAAGTATCTTAATAGAGAAACGTAAAATTTGAGCTTTTCTTTTTTTTGTGGTGATGTGGGACAACAAGCAAAGTCAACCTCTCTTGCCTATGCCTGACTGTGATTGAGCTGAATAAATTGCTGGACTATTTCAGCAGTTAAGAGTCAGTCACATTGCTGTGGGTTAGGAACCACATGCAGGCTAGATCAGGTAAGAATAGTAGATTTCCTCTTCAAAAGTGCCTCAGTGAATCAGATGGACTTTTTCAACAATTGCTGATATCTTCAAAGTAGAATTACTGAGCCAGGCTCTTAATTCCAGACTTCACCAATTCAATTCAAATTCAATCAGCTGCTTGCAGAGCATTATCCTGAGCTTTTGCATTAGTAACTTTCCTCTGGCATCTAAGCAAACTGAAGATTGTGGCACCCAAAGATGGAGCAATTAAAATTGGTTCCATTGAAATCAACTTCTCTGATATCCCATAAAAAGAATTTGAATGATCAAAATGCTAATGCGAAGTTCCTTTGGGTAATTTATTATATTAAGGGTGTTATGTAAATATTAAGTTGTTATTGTAACATGTAAAATAGTTCTCAAGATGGGGAAAAGGAAAAAATGATGAATAAAGGAAGTTTGTAAAGAAAGTGAGTGAAGGGTAATGGATGGAATGTGGCTATATACTCTGCACAAAAACTATGATGTTATTAAATTACTTTATACTCATTTGCTTCCAGGCGAAATTTCTCCTTATTCTAAAAAATGGCGAGAAGGAAGTTTACCAACTTGGAAGCAATGCTTATTGCTTTGTTCGTTATGATGACTATTGTGGCCATTGCTTTAATTGTACTTTCAGCCACTAGCAAACCAGAATGTCCCGACAAAGGTAAAGAGTAAAGTTCCAAGATATTTTGCATAATTAATGGTTTGGTTTTCTTTATTGTAATTTTATAACAAAGCACTAATACAAAAAGGATAAACGTGCCTAGATTTTAAACTAAACCTGAATTGACACATACAATTGAAAGATATATTCTAACCTGCATTGGATTCAGAGATTCTCTCTATTTGAAAGATTTAAATTTGAAAAGTGCTCTTATCTGAAAGACCATTGCCTGCTTGAATGAAATGTAATAAATTAGAATCCTTGTTGTGATGAAATTATTCCACCACTTATTAAATCATTTGTGGCTTTTCATTGCATCTGAAAGTATATTACGAGGTTTATAATTATTTACATGAGTTAGTACAACAAATATTAAGGTTTCTTGTGTTGGCTGTATTTCCTGTGCTGCTATGTTGCTAAACCTATGTCCATCCTTTCACAGATACAGTAGAACCTTTCACCCCATCTTGTCCTTTCGCCATTCAAGACAATGATCGAACCAACTGCCATCCAGAAGCTGGAGCTTCAAGGGTAGATTTCAAATACACCTTTAAAAGTTTAAGGAAAATTTGTTGTACTATGTAGTTTATTATGTTGTAAAAGGCATGTTTTAGTAATGAGCAGGCATACACTGAAGCAAATCCCCAGACACAAAACTGACGATAGTCTTGAACTGAAATGCAAGTTTCCTTGGGAAATTGTACTTGTTTTGATGGAGTTCCTGAACTGTGCTTAAATTTTCAAACACACAGACATCCTTGAAACCTACACAAATCAGTTGACCAACAGTGAAATAAAAGCTGTCCCGCTGTTCTAAATGTCATACATCTTCAATTAAAATTGGGGGATGGATGATTTTCTGCCTATTCCTCAGCATGAATTGCAAAGTTAAAAATTGTTTTTGACTTTGTACAATTGAAATTAAACATTGTCAAAGTTTACAGGCCTGAGAGATTATAGGTGCTTTCAGACAGTTTCAATTTAAAGACCCATGTTTCTGCCCTGATATTTTCCATGGCAAGAGCCTGACACTTTGGAGGCCCAGTATCTCTGTTCCATTTGCAAATAAATGACACTAGATTATGTTAGTTGATTGTGCTGATTCATGAGAGTATTTATATTCAATTTATTCTGAAGTTTCAACAGAGCTCAATTTTACTTTGGCCACGAAGAAAACTCCATGCTGTTCATGTTTTAAAAATCTCAAGAGCTAGCATAACCTAGTCTTTAATTGGAAAGCCATGAAAGTGGGGGGATGGCAATCGATTTATATTCCTCCGTTAGCCTTGCATCAAATTCCTTTGTATATTCTTTAGCACTGCTGCTGACCCATTTAAAATAAACAATTGTTTTAAAATTGTATGTGAATGCATTAAATAACATGGCTACTGGAGGAAATTAAACCCTTGTGAGGTCAAATATGTTATTTTCACAAAAAGAATATTACCATTTAAAATAACAGTTTATGAAATTTAGATTCCATGGTGACATTGGTCCATTGTGAGCAGAGCGCTGCACAAGTTCAAATCTGAACATCATATTATGGCTATTATTATGAAGATTAATGAGTAGGATATTATTGGATCATAACCATAGTAGTTTCCTCAATTGTTGAGAAAGGCAAAGGCGTTGTGAATAATTTAGACACAGTTATGCGGAATTTTACAGGGTTATTCTATAACATTTTTCTGACTACATTATGCGCAGCACAGGTATTGCAGATGATCAGCCATTTAATTTAAAATCCCGAATTCAAATCCTGTTAATAAAATCCAATTGTACATCAATTACATACAATTTAAAGTTAATGTCACACTTATTAGTCAGACCTATTATCAGACATTTTGCCTGTTTTGGAATTTAATTTCTTTTTGAATTATGCTTAGAGAATGGGGTTGATGATAGTATGCAGGTAAGTTTCACTATTTTATATTTTTCAAGGACTTTTCTTGTCAACGGATGTTAAGTTTGTGGAATTTTGGCATCTGCTTCACAAAATTGTAAAGACTAAAAACAGGTTCATACTAGAAGGAAGATCTAATGCTCTAGTGTAGTTGTATCTGTTATAGAATTCACTGTTTGGTATTGCAGGCATGATTTGGTTTCTTTTAACTAAGTCCAAACTAATTTTATTTTTGTGACAATGATCATACAATATCAGTTTGGTGCAGTTTTTAATGGATCTAATGGAAGATATTGAAAAGATAAATTCAGTACAATTTCTGTGAATGAATTTTCAAAGGACATGATTTGGTGCCATATGAATGGCATATGAATGGCATAGTAGGGAAATGTAATAATATGTCACTGACAGAAAACAGAGAATTAAATTAATAGAATTTTAAAAATATATTTGAGGGATGTGAGTTGTAATCTTTCTCATAGGTCAGAATGAGGTGTCATGGATACATAATGTAAATAAATGATTTGGTTTTGGGTAGAAAGGCCACGATGTTTAAGTTTTTAAAAATGATATCAAGAGTCAGATAGAAAAATAAACTCGGCAGATGCCAAAAAAACAATCTGAGGAAATCAGAATGCTGGGTTAGACTCCATTAACTTGGCATGAACATGGCTGTAATGAAAATTAAATAGCAAAGTAGCCTTACCAACCCATTCAACTACCCATTCCAGACTTGCCTTTTCTCTAAAGTCTTGTCATTCAAAGCAAACAGTTTTGCGGTACATTTATACAGAAACAGGTGGCTGCTCTAGGATTCTAGCAGGCACTATCCTAATTATACTGACTGATTAGAAACTCATTTCTCCAGTTTCTTCCGATCATACATGCATGGCTACATCATTTGTTAGGACCTCCTAAAAATAATTAAATGTGTAGTACTTACATAACTTAATATATGCTATCCGCACAATACCAAGTGTATATTAATTGTGGGTTCAAATCCTCGAGAAGGCCCAATGGACCCCTGAACCCTAGTTTAGCAATGTATAGGAACTACCATCTGAGTGGGACCATCTCTAAATGGAGTAACATGGGCTTCTTTTAAAAAAGTCACTGCTGTCTGATTGAAGGCAGAACCTTTATTTATTGTGGTTTCTTATTGAAACTTACAGCAAGTGGTCAGATTTTACAATGGATGGTGGTTGCATGCAGATTGTCACTATGCTCTTTCTTTCTGATGGAAGAGGGGAGTTTGGTATTTTCTGAGAGGAGATGCCACTCAGGGCTGTCTCAGAAATGCTAAGATGTACTTCCATTCTGACAGTCCTCTAATAATGCATAACTGTGGGGAAAGGCAAACCAAGCTCTCCTTTCACAGAAGGTAGCTGCCAGATTCAGAAAAGGAAAGGTTCTGACAGTCACTTTGGCAGCTGCTGTCATACCTTAAGTACATCAGCAAGTGTGATTATAAAGTGGTGGGATGGCTGGGGGTTTGGAAGGCAGCCAGATAAGAATAATGTCGCTGGGAAGGGTGCCACTGGATGGGAGGGGCAGGATGTCATGAAAAAAAAATTGATGTGAAATAATAAATAGGATGAAGTGTGCCAGGTTAGAGAGATGCCAGCTAGTGTACCAGAGACACAGCTGGATAGACGTATGGGTGCAAAGGATAAGATGCCAGATGAATAAGAGGTAGAGTGCTAAGTGGGTAGGATTCAAAGTGAGAAGAGGATATAGTAGTAAGTGGGTAGAATACCAAGGTACAAGGTGACAAGTTAGATGATATAGTGTTTAGGGTAGGTTGGGGCGGATGTGCAAAATTGTGGATCACTCCTCCTCACCCTGGAGATAGCACTGGCTTGGGTGGCACACTCTCTGCCAACCTTTCTAGCAAAAGTGTCCTCTTTTCTCCACCGCCCTCCCCCTCAGGATTTCCATGACCCTTTCAACGAAGCACAGTGCTATATTTTCCTTGCCTTGCTATCTCTCCTGACCCTATCACAGCTAAGCAGCACAGTTCGCAGATGGCAACTCTGCTGCAGGTGTGCAGTGGGCATTGAAAGATGATGGGGCACCAAGGGATGCTAATCTTATGAAAACCCCCATTGATTGTTGAGTTTGTCTACAAATGACATATGGTAGAATGGGGCAGAAATAGGATGAGTCATGTCATAAGGGCTCAAATTGCATTTAATGTGGTGAGTTTGGTAAGATACAGTGAGAAAACATGCTCTGCCTTGTGGCAAGAATCGCTTCGCCAAGCTTGATGCAACTCTCACTTTGCCAAGGAAGTGTAAGATTCAGCCCTTAGTTATTGAAACCAAGTGGGAAGAACATCCAAGTGAAATCTTTAGCATAAATAGGCTAAATCTTGATAACTAGTCAAAGTTAATTACATAATACTTAATAGCTAATTACATTAGATCTGAGATACATAATGATCTCTTATGAGACATCAGGCTCAAGCTAGAAAAAAATATACTTTACTCTTAGCTATGTTAACTTAACACAAGAGCAATTTGAATCAAATGCTTGGGACACAGTTTAGCTCCTCCCAGGATCAATCCTTTATACCCAGAGAGGTAGAGTTTACCTTATAAATGTCAGTTGAAAAGCAAAGTGTAATAGACCTTAACCTGACAACCAAGTAAGACATTGTGGCAGGGGATGGCACATAAAAATGATCAAACTTAACATCAGTCCAGACAAGGCAATTCGCATGACGATTTGACAGATATCAGTTTGAAATTTTCTGTGCCACAATTTAAAATTCATTAAACAAATGCCTCCTTTTGTTCTGTTGAACTGATATAAGATACAATTATCATCATAATACACCTTTTCAAAGGCAATTGTGCCAAGAGAATTATGATACACATTACAGTTTGTGTTAATAAAGGAAGATGGATATTGCAAATGCGTGGGAAACAAAAGAAATTTGAACAAAATCCGAACAGATCATTATCACGAGGGAGAATTGACTGCAATCACTGAGCAAACAAAGTAGCAAATTTATCATGTATTTACTGTTTGCTAGCCTTATCCTTCTCTGTTTAATTTTTGAGATTCTTTTGTTCAGGAAATTGCTTTAAGGGAGAAATTTAAATAAGCAATCTCTATTGGAGATCTGCAATCTGTGCATACAATGCAAGCAACAATATATTTTCTTAAGTAATCAAACTGAACCATTGCTATTGAGAAAATCAAAATCTGAGGAAGAAAAACAGGTAGCTGCATTTTAAACAGATCACAGTTAGGATTCGAGGTGGGCAGGACTGTAATTTCAAGCTGTTGGCCATCATAACAGTTTGAAGTCGTGATACTGACCCGGGAACCATGTTTGGAGAGCTGGGTTGGGTCAGAATGGCAAACTCCATGCAGGTATGAAGTAGCTAATTAAGAGCAATTGCCAACTAATCCTGCACTGAGGAAATAAACATTTGATTAAAAAAGTAAGTCCCATAGAGAAAAACATCAACGAAAACTGCATTGATTTCCTTTTAATCTTCAAAAGAGATTCCATACATTTCATTGTCAGTGTCAAAGAGGTTGTTTGGCAGTGATTCAGGTGTATCACACTGTTAAAAAAACAGATGGATAAACCTAACTTCCTGAGGGGAGTTGAAATTTGTCTCCCTATAGTGCTATGTCTCTCTACTGCATTTGCGCTTCCTACTTTTTCCAGAGTTTTCCAATCTTCTTACAACATAAAATGTTGCTATTTGATTCTTTTAAAAATGTGTCTTCTTCTGGGTAAAATTGAATGTTTTCCCACTTTTCATAGTCCTAAATATCATTCACTTCCTTCTACACAAATGCTTTAATATAATTCTCTGGTCCTAACATTTATAAACCTTCCTGCTGAAATCTCAGCTTAATTAATGAGTCCCTATCATTTTACCCTTCAGTCTGTCTTGATTTTCTTCTACTATGAGACTCTTCCATGAGATTTACATAAATCTTGTCACTTTTCAACTAAAGTAAATGCTAAGGCCTGCCTAATGTTGTAGCCCTTAAATAACTGAAATGTTTTTCTGGCCTTTTTATTGTTTCTTGAATCTCAATGTCAACGGTGGTGATGCTTCATTGTGAGAAATGAGAATTTTCTTTCTGCACAACATATCATCCCATTTCTGGTTTTTTGTGCTATTTTTAATAAAGTTATTCTCTTTTGGCGCAAGGTCTTCAGTTGCTTCTTAGGGAGTATATTTCTCTTAGGTGTCTGCATTTTGTTTCACAGGTTGCCTTTTCTCTTTTTGTTAATCTTAAGCTCTTGCCTCAAGGTAATTACGTTTCAGCTGCTAACTGACAATCTGTGTGTTTTTAAAGCCAGGTCCGCACTGTTACAACCTTGTAAAATCTGGTATTTTCCCAGAGATCTACTGTATCACCTTGTGCTGTATATCACCTCCATTAGTATTTGGTGTTGGGTAAAGCTTTTTTGAAGTAGCTTGCTGTCACAAATCCTCTTTTAACTTTGCTTGGGCCTATCAAATGAGGATGTCCCATCTTGAAGTAGCTACAAAGCAAACACTTTTTCAATAACAAAAAGGTTTATTGCATGATAGCAATAGATACAATGACATTTGGTAAGACATAATTACCAAGACATAGAGAACTGGTGCAGAAATACCATTCCCTTCAAATGCTAGAGTAGAATTCTTTGTTTCTACCTACAGACTGCGAATGACGTCAATACATTGTCTCAAGCCAATGTAACATGAATGTTAACTATTTCAGAATCATTGCCAATAGAATTTTATGCTATTTAATGTATTCGAATGGGGAGTTAGTAGATAAGACAATGATTTCATACAGTTTACCAAGGAGTGGTAGATATCAGAGTGCAACATTCAGACTTTTGCATTGCCTTTCATATCTGCAGTTGCCTGAAGCAATAGCTCAATTTGTGCAATTTTGTTTTGAAAGAAAGAGGTATGGGTGCTTTTAGCTTGACCATTATTTTTATTGTCAATTCTGATCTGATATTTTGCATTTTACTCTTTTTAGGAACGCTGTGAAGCCCGAGGTTGCTGCTGGAAACCAGTGACCAATGGAAGTGGGCCTTGGTGCTTTTTCGCTGTGAATATTGGATACAAAGTCCAAGAAAGTGTAAATAAAACACAAACAGGTCTATACTGTTGCTCTAATGATGTGATTTGTTGTCTGCCTCTTTTAACATGTAATTTGTATTTCTTTCCTCATGAGCACATTTAACCTAGATTTCATTTTGTATAGGGTTTGAAACTCTACTTCACCGTATTCCTTCTCCCTCCCTTTATGGAAATGATATTGAAATACTGCGATTGACCATTGAAATTCAGACACCAAATCGCTTCCGATTCAAGGTTAGTGTGCTTTTAAGAGAACAAAACTCTTTATGTACATTTTAGTAATTATATCTTATTGTGGACTTCAGGATAACTGATTGAGGCCAAACCAATGTTTTACACATGTTTAAAATATTTTTTTTTTATTCAATGCATCTGCTGTTAAAGCTCAGGATACTGTTTGCTTTATTAACTGCTCTCTCAACCTGTCTTGTAATCTTCGTTGCATTATTTACACATATACCTTGGTCTCTCTACTCCCGTATCTTATTCAGAATCATGCCATTTATTTTATACTGTTTCTCTGCATTCTACTAAAATGAATAGCTTCTATCTGCATTAAATTGCATCTGCTACTTGTGCACCGTTCCGCAAGTTAATGTCTTTTTTCAAAATTGATATTATCTTCATCCTGGCTCACAATGCTTCCCAGTATTCATAAATGTTCAAGCTGTACCTGTGCACCATAGTCTAGATCATAAATGTATATCATGAAGAGCAGAGATTCTGGGAAGCGTTGTGAACTCCACTATCAACACTTTCCCCAATTGGAAAACCAACCACTCACCACAAATGTTTGTTTCCATTCACTCAGTCAACTTTGTACCTGTGTTACTAAACATCCTTTTTATTGAATGTTGCTCATAAGTCTGTTGCCTAACACTTTATTAATTCACTTTTGGAATTCCACGCACATCCCATCAACATCATTCCCCTCATCAACTTTCCCTGTTCCTTCATCAGAAAAATTGAAGCAACTCAGTTGTACACATTTTGCAATTAGAGATCTGTTTACATAGGGCAGAAACTTATAAGAGACTGAGCAATGGGACCCTGTGAGATTAATGTCACTGAAGTCTGGTAAGGCCTATCACTAGCAGCTTGCTTCAATTATTGACAAGCATTGTGACAAGTTTCTCACCAGACAGTGGAAAGTTGCCAGTAAGGGAGTTCATTGCATATTAAATGACTTGGCAACCACCCAATTTACATCATTAATATTTTGCTTCCTGTCTGACAAGATGCAGAAATCAGATTGGGTACCATTAACTTCAGCTCGCTGCTTATTCTGAAGGACCTCCATGTTAGTTAGGGCTAAACAGCATCTCAAGACATGATTAACAGGCACCAGCCACATGCAAGGAAGCACAGACATGCATTTCCGGATGCACCAGCAACTAGCATTGAAGGAGCACTTTACGCACATGGATGAAGAGCCAGCTTATGAATTAGACCAGGCTGCATCTCAGGGCTGAAAAGTTGCTCTCTTAACATTTATCACATAACACTTACCTGGATGCTTGCACCATCTACACCTCACCTTGCCTTGCAATTAGCATTATCATTAGTGTAGTACAAGACAAGTCAGCTTGCAATGGTGGCGGAAAAGTGGGCAGGTCCAGGCTTTTGTAAGTTAGTCTGGTGGGGACCTGTGGAATTGCACAGCCTGTGGCTGTTTCGGAAAGACAAGCAAGATGACATTTGGATGTTTAAGGGCTTATTACCAAGTAGAAATGGAGGCTGGAAGCCACTGGTTAAGGAACTTAAGGAAGGGTCATTGAAAGAAGGTGGCTCAGCTGTTAGTACTGGTGCAAAAAAAAACCCGTTCTGCTTTAAAGTGCATCAAAACATTCAGCTTTTTCACACATTTGTATTATGTCTTATTATCAAAAGAATTAGTTACCAAAACCTCTAATTAAAATGATTGGATAAAAAACTTTGCTTTTCTTATGATCAGATTGATATCTTAGTGAAGGGATGGTGTTTAAGGCATAATGTTAATTATTTTTACAATGTTCTTTGAACAGACAAATTCATTTTGTTGACTGTCATGTTAAGATTACAGATGCTAACAAGCATCGATTTGAAGTTCCGCATGAAATCATTAAACCATTTGATGGTCCTGCAGCGCCAAATCCTAATTATGAAGTTGAGCTTGCTAAGAATCCTTTTGGAATTTTAATCAGGAGAAAGTCCACCAGAACTGTGCTGTAAGCAATTTTCTTTCTAATATTTGTTTACCATGTTATTGACACAGGATATTTGTAACAAATATATTATGGAATTTATCTTTCTACTTTTTGGTGAAGGTTAAAGGTACATAATCATAAGAAATTTTATATAAATGTGTTTGTTCCAAGATTTGGTTACCACCAGTTTAAATAAGTGGTTTTTACTGAAAATAAAAGTCCTATTTGCTCATACTGCATCAATTTTTCCCCAAATTCTATCTTTTTGAGTAGCTTTGGTCATAAATTGGCTTAGATTTTCATTCTTGAGGTGGGAATTGAGAGTTGAGATCATTCTACCCAATCCCACCCCTCAAGAGAAAATTCCCACAAAGACAAGATTTTCCTTGCAGTGAGGAGAACTTTGTGGATGCAGTTGGACCAGCTGACCAAGGAAAGAAACCAGAGCCAGTCATAATGGCTGCAGAAATGGAAGTAGGATGTTTAACAAGCCTGCTTCAATCCTGTGGAACATCATCGGAATTATGACCAGAAAAGTATGCCAACTCACTATCAACAGTAATATCTTCTCAACCTCCACACAAAGCCCCATTCATTTGACATCATGCTCTCCAGCAAACAACAATGGCCCGTTATGTCCATTCATGCACAATACACTGTTCTTACGACCAATTTGGAGTGGTCATGCCTCATTAAACATTATTGATGGAGGGTTAGACATTTATTAGCATAGTCTTAGTCATAGAGATGTACAGCACAGAAACAAACCCTTCAGTTCAACTCACCTGTGCTGATCAGATATCCTAAATTAATCTAGTCCCATATACCAGCACGTGGCCCACATCCTTCTGAACCCTTGCTATTCATATGCCCATCCAGATGTCTTATAAATGTTGTAATTGTACCAGTCTCCACCTTTTACTCGGCAGCGCATGCCAGGCACACACCATCCTTTGTGTGAAGAGGTTGCCCCTTAGGTCCCTTTTATAACTTTCCCATCCATCCCGAAACTTATGCCCTCTAATTCTGGACTCCCCCAACCCAGGGGACAGGCCTTGTCTGCTTACCCTATCCAGGCCCTCATGGTTTATAAACCTCTATAAGTTAACCCTTCAGCCTCCAACTCTCCAGGGAAAACAGTCCTGGTCTATTCAGCCTCTCCCTTCAGCTCAAACCCTCCAATCCTTCAATGTGTTTGTAAGTATTTTCTGAACCCTTTCAAGTTTCACAACATACTTCTAATGGGCGGAAGACCAGAATTGCACACAATATTCCAAAAGTAGCCTAACCAATGTCTAGTACAGCCGCAACATGATCTCCCAACTCATATAATCAATGCGGTAAAAACAATGACTGCAAATGCTGGAAACCAGAGTCTAGATTAGAATGGTGCTGGAAAAGCACAGCAGTTCAGGCAGCATCTGCAGAGCAGTAAAATTGACGTTTCGGGCAAAAGCCCTTCATTGGGAATACCTCCTGATAAAGGGCTTTTGCCCGAAACGTCGATGTTACTACTCCTCGGATGCTGCCTGAACTGCTGTGATTTTCCAGCACCATTCTAATCTAGACTCATACAATCAATGCTCTGACCAATAAAGGCAAGTATACCAAATGCCGTCTTCACTGTCCTATCTACCTGCAACTCCACTTTCAAGGAGCTATGAACCTGCACTCCAAGGTTTCTTTGTTCAGCAACACTCCCCAGGACCTTCCCGTTAAATGTAACAGTCTTGCCCTGATTTGCCTTTTCAAAAAGCAGCACCTCACATTTATCTAATTTAAACTCCATTGGCCACAACTGAACCCCAGGGAAGAACGTTTCTTGTTTAACAGGTCTGGCTCAATAATCTCTTTTGTCAGTTGCAGAATGCTTCTTTGTATAAGGTAAAGTGGTTTTACATACTTTCTGTTACTGTTTTTGATACTTTAAAATGTCTGAATGATTGATAATTCTATTGGCTGGTACTAGAAATGAGTTTTTTTAAGAATGTTGAAGTTATCAATTAATGACATTTTAAAAAAAAGCTTTTCTAAATATTCTATTATCACGACAAGATTCATTTGTTCTGGACAGTGTACAGTGAGCAAATGAGCATGAGGCTGTCAGAGGTTGGCATTGGGAAAAGCAGATCTGTAGGTAGTTGCTTGGACGTAGTTTTGCATGGAAAGGTCATGAGGGGCCATGATGGCCATAAGTGAATGGGGTGCTTGGACAAAGCTTGACATGAAATCATGGGCATGACATTTTTCACTTACCTTTCATAAGATCATGGAATCGCTACAGTGTGGAAGCAGGTCATTTGGCCCATTGAGTCCACACTGACTTTCTGAAGAGCATCTCACCCAGATTCTAACCCCACCCTATCCGTATAGTCCTGCATTTCCCATAGCCAATCCATCTAACCTGCACATCTTTAGATAATGGGAAGAAACCAGAGCATTTGGAGGAAGCCTATGCAGACATAGGGAGAATGTGCAAACTCCACACAGTTTATTTATTTTACTTAGGTCTATGTCTAACCCTAACCCTTACCCTAAACATATACCATATGTTCCCTCATCCAGACAGTGTTTTACAACTTCCCTGATGTGTCATGATTCAGGAGAAACAAGTTAAGCAAAACCAATCAAGCAAAAATGTTTCTGGTCTTTCTTGAATCTTGTTGTTTGTCAATTCATGTGCTGCAGTATCATAATCAGAATCTCTAAACACCATATTCACCCTACTGCCAGTGCCAACCATTAGAATTTAACAACTTGGACCGCATAATTCAAGTAACTTTTCTGTAATCATGATCTGGAAATCTGTTAGTCTTTCAGCAACATAGAGCTGTAAAGCATGTAGTCATCCATGTCAATCTTCCATCACTACTGTGGCAGTGTTTTCTTCCTCTGCTGTTTACTCTTTTTCTGTAACTTGTTGTCATGTTGAAAAATGAGGAGAGAGTGAGGACTGCACATCAGAGTCAAATAACCTAGAGTTTATGCTCGAAACCTTGACTCCCCTGCTCATCGGATGCACCACACCTTTTGACTTTGATGTTGAACAATGAATTACCTATTCAGCAGTATCATTCTAAAACAGTTTTGATGCAAGTTTAATGAAAAGATAAACATTATCAAACCACAGATTTCAAAGGGCAACCCTGTGTTCATTTACAAAACCATGACTCGTTTAAGATATGATTCATAAATCACTCACTGATAAGCAATATAAACATACAGCAATTGGACCAAAAATATGAACCTATCCAAAATCAAATGTACAGGATCTTTCATGCTGATTTAAGCTGGCCCAGTTCACGAACCTCATCAAGTCACCAAATCAAAATGAGAAGATTGCCATCTTTCCAACTATTGCATTTGGAGTTGATCAAGAAGGAGTTTCAACTCAAGGTTGATTATTAGACACACAGGCAATGGTTGACGTATTTTAAAGATGTTAACTATTAAATATATTTAATGTAGTGAGAAGCTAGCTAATCATCTGTGCTGATTTTCCAAATCATTTTCATAGCTTAAATCAAGTCAATCAATGCTTAATTTTTGTGATATTTTCAGCTATATTACTAAACCTTCAGCAAGTCAACACTCTTAAATATCATAAAACGCAGGAGCAGAAATTGTCCGGTCAGCCCAGTGAATTTGCTTTGCCATTCAATCGGGTCATGGCTAATTTGATAATTTGGTGGGTGGCATGGTGGCACAGTGGTTAGTACTGCTGCCTCACAGCACCAGAGATCTGTGTTCAATTCCCACCTCAGGCGACTGACTGTGTGGAGTTTGCACATTCTCCCCGTGCCTGCGTGGGTTTCCTCCAGGTGCTCTGGTTTCCTCCCACAGTCCAAAAATGTGCAGGTTAGGTGAACTGGCCATGCTAAATTACCCGTAGTGTTAGGTGAAGGGGTAAATGTAGGGTCAGTGTGGACTTGTTGGGCCGAAGGGCCTGTTTCAACACTGTAAGTAATCTAATCTAATGCAATAATTCTCAAGTCCACTTTCCTGTCTTGCCTCAATATTCTTAGATTCATTTCCTGATTTAAAAACTGATCTGGTATTGAGGACAAGTCTCAGGCTCATTAACTCAGCAGAATAGATAAAATAATACAGAATAAAGGTACACGTTCCAAGGCATTGCAATGCCCTCTACTGAAAGTCAGCAACCTTCTAGCAGCCATGCTGTAACCATAGAAATGTCATTACAAAAGATAAAGGTAAAGTTGCCATAGTCCCAGAGGACTTGAGGTGGGATAATGTGAAGGACATCATGTCTCGGACAAAGAAAGATGCTGAGAGGAGAGTTCTTCATGGTAACTTCAGCTGGTGCAAGAATTGAATTTACATTGTTGGTGTCGATCTGCATTGCAATCCAGCCAACTGAACTAACCTACTCCTTATGCCATTGTATAGGGGTATGATGATAGCAAAGGCATAGATTACAGGCACTAAGGAAAAACTCAATGATGATTAGTTGGTATTTGTATGCAACATGACATGCTTTGACTTTTATGTTTAATGTGTTTATTTTCTGTTGATTTTTATTTTTGTATTATCGTCAAATAGATGGAATGATTGTCAGCAACATGGGGATGATAATGTGTAAAACTGTGGTGAATAAGAAATTGATTGTTCGCTTTTACTGCTTTCCACTAGAGTACTTGAATATTGGAAGGCATCAGCTTCTGCAGCAATTAAGCCAGAGAAATTGTCCCCTATACTTTGGAACATGATTGGATCCATAATTGTATGAATTGTCTGTGGCGTTTATGGTTTACAGCAGATAACCACAAGTCATGATATTTGCTCTGTTGTGTATTTCACAACTCAAGCAGAGCAATCTATGCAGTGAATGCATTTTGTCAGCATGCTTGATCTAAAATAATTGACATAGTACAGCTTTCATTGTGTGCAATTGGGCATTGGCGTGATGAGCTAGCATGCATAAGAGACAGCAGAAAGCATGTGGCGCCTGGTCTGTTTGCTGTTGTGGCTCAACAAAAGACATAGCAGACAGTTACAATAATTAAGGCATCATGATCGCAGTCAAGAACAAAGTCATTGACCTGCAAGATTTACTACATACGGTCACACAGCCGCCAAAGATTGAGGGACTTAAATTCCTTGCATTTGTGATAGTTCAGTGTTAACATGCAGTGCTGAGAAAACAATATCTTACACTGTGGGAGTGATTAAATTCCTGGTAAAATTACAGAAGTAGTCTCTGCTGATCTCTGGCAAGTGAAAATGAAATCTAGTTAGGTCTCCAAACAGAGACCCTCAGGAATCTCTTCTTCAACAGTGGACAGCAAACTGCCAGCCATTTCTAATATTAAAAATGTATTTTCAGTTCAAGCCTTGGAAAGGTACTGATGTATGAAATGTGATGGCCACATTACCCATTTTGATTCTCTATGTGAAACTGTAGCAACTGTAAGATTCCATCTGAATTTTGTAGGATGCTCGTGATTCGGCTAGTACGTTGAGATAGAAACTTGAATCATACTTCAGTGCAATTTCATTATGTACCCATAAGTTTGTCAGTTAAGCCCAAAATGGAAACTCTAGAACACAATTTACAGATTTAGAATGAGTTTGTATTTTGAAAATAAATGTTGTCAACTTATCACATCTAATAACAATTTATATAATCAGCTTGTATTTTGACCTATAATTTCAATCTGACCATCTGCAGTAATTTGTTCCTAATAAAGTGTAACTGCTATTAATTTGATAAACAGCAATTAGTATTATCAATGATAAAAGTCATAGCGGATTAAGAAGCGATCTGAAATATATCAAATCATTCTTGACCTTTATACAGGGGTTTCAGGAGCTTTGTATGCTGGATTTTAGAGAGAGATTTATGAAAGTGAATAATGTTAAAAGTGATACAAGTTTTGGTGGACATGATAGAATTTTTAATAACTTTGCAAATATTGCAGATACCATTGAATTTTTTCCTAATGTGATGTAGAACATGATTTACATACCTGTCAAGTTATGTTAATTACTTACATGCATTTTGTCTCACAAATCGAATATATTAAGAAAAATTGTGGCAACTTCTAATTGTTAAGAACATATAAAGAACAGGGATTAAAGGTCTCAGTATTATGAAAATGAATTATGTGAACTGAGAAAACATAAATTGCTCATTGTAACATCTTTTACAATTTTGTTTGGAAAGTCAGGTTGTTGGCTTATTTTGGTTATGGGCAAGTAAGAAGAGGGACAAAATTTTTCTATTTTTCTCTATAGGTGTGTGTAAGTTGTAGATTGTTCTGACATTTTTTTTATATTAAAATGTTTCCAATTGTATTTCATACAGAATTGAAACATAATAGCATTTCTATCTGTAGGTTTGATACTTCAGTCGCACCATTGATTTTTGCTGATCAGTATTTGCAAATAACTGCAACACTTCCTAGTCACAACATCTATGGGCTGGGAGAACATGTTCATAGACACTATCGTCATGACACCAACTGGAAGATCTGGCCTATCTTCACCAGAGATGCATTTCCTAATGGGGTATGAAAACGATTTTGAATGCCAATTTTATTTTAAATAATACTATCAAATGTTTAAGCATGCCATGTTGCCACCTTGTTGTTTATCCTGTTGGTTCTATTCTGGAACAATTGAACAGAAAAACATACTTAATGTTCTCAGAAATCAACATTAAGCCAGCATTTGTCTCAGAAAACTATGGTTCAACTCCCATTTCAGAGGTCTGAGCCCAAAAATCAAGGTTGACATCCAAGCGAAAGATTGAAGAAATACTGCAACATTGGAGCTGCTGTATTTCATTAAACAGGTCCAGTACACCTTTTCATGGCAGTTGCAAAAAGATCCCACAGCACTATTCAAAGAAGAGCAGGGTAATTCTCACGATTACTGTTTGTCCTTTATCACTAAAATCAGTTGTCTATCAGGAATTGATGGTTAAAAGAAGGGGAAAAAACTGCCAGAGTGGTGTTTACTCATACAAAGGCATATTTATAGCTTATCTTCATTAAAACAGTCATCTTAATCAGGTATAACTTCTTTTCTTTACAACAGTTATAATCTTGATAATTGTCCTCTTATCTTTCTTCCCGTGCAAATACGTGAGTCTGTACTCATGCCATAAAGCAATTACGTAAGAAATCTTTCCATTACCTGATGTGATTGGCTGTTCACTCAGCATGAGTAGATCATGCTGGATTTGTGCAATGGTATTTGGCAGATTAAGTTGGAAAACTTTACAACTCAGCAGATCTGCCTTGACATAAAGTGCCTATCACATGTAATGTGATACAAGCAAGTGCCAAGCTGGCTGGGTAGAAGACCCACAACGGTTATCTAAGACACTGTCTGAGTTGTTTTAAGAGTTGTTAGGCCCTTTAAATCCTCCATGTCCCCACCATACAACCTTATAACTCCATACCACATTCATGCCACTCCATGCAATGTCACAGTTCCCATGCCAATTGACACCCCTCACCTAGGAACCACTGTGGTCAGACCTCAGAGCCACATGGAGGTGAAAAAAAAATGGAATTATTATAATTCTCATAATCTAATAGAATTTTCATTTATTCACAGTAATTACAGTGAAAAAAACATCATTCATGAAAATCTGCTCCAGTATTCAATCTGTTACAAAAATTAACAATTTTCTTCTCAGTAAACTCATCAATGACAGATAATCCTTTAAAAGATTTCCAAAATGGCCAAACAAAATGTGAACTAAGCAACCCACTCACCCCAGTTGAAAGAAGTGGTTTTGGAGCTTTTGAGAATCAACAAAGTATTCACAATAGGCACTGATTTACAACCCTTGGAAATATCAACAATAAACTATTTATCTTTGTTCTAGCTACATGAGATGACTTCTGTACCAAAGCAAACCAGCTACCAGTTTTGCATTCACTCTGATTGCTGCAGCCTTTTTTATTTCATGTTTTGGCAAGTAAAGAACTTGAAATCATGACACTTTAACAAACCTTATCTGCCCTTCAAGAGCATTTATTTTAACTATCACTAACTTCAAGTGATCCTGCTGAGTGTGGGACTGATTCATACTCTTGCTGCTATCCTTGCTGGCAAAAAAAATCACAAGCTGGAAGCAGAGTGGTAATTCTGCACACTCATCCCACCCACCACTTTTAGAGTTGGTTCAACTCCATGGAAATTTGACACATTGCATTTATACTTTGTCTTTATCATAGAAACTGTTGTAAACTATTTCATAGACGTTAAGCAAAATATTCAGATAAAAAGTTGAGAAAATAATCTAAGATTTTTAGATAAGTCTTATAGGAGGAAAAGGTGAAGGGATTGCATCGGAAATTTTCAAGCATGAGACTGAGGTGGTTTAGTCCATCACTGTCAACGCTGGACGTTGCACCAGCATTGAGTCAGGTTAATGTGGAATCCAATTTAATGTGTAGGAATTTATTTAAAAGGCTATTTTACAGTTTGTTGGTAGTATGGGCTTGCTTGCAACTGTCATTCTTCGTATTGGTCATAAGAAAAGAATATGGAATACCCTTGAGTTGTAACAGCACCTACGCACTGTCTTCCATTTTGCTTGGTGCTTATGTTATTTGTGGGAAACATCGGTAGATGTTTCATTTCAGAAAACCTACCATGCAAGTGCAAATTGTTGTCAAGCTCATTGCTTCAAGCAATTTAAAATTGTCAATGGTGTGACTGTTAAGATTAAATTGAAATTGATAACTGTAAATGTTGCATGAGATATGCATTCTCAAGATGGTTAAAGCTGCTCTTTTGCTTTGACAGGACATGACTAATCTCTATGGACATCACACTTTCTTTATGTGCCTGGAAATAGAGGATGGCTTAGCCTTTGGTGTTTTCTTGCTGAATAGCAATGCAATGGGTAAGCATATTATAAGGACTATGACAACAGATGAATTGATAATACTGTCCTAGAGAGTGGGCAGATAAATTACATGTTTATAAGTATCTGTCATTGCTGTTCTGAACCCAGGTTCTTGAACAAATATGAGAGTTGCCTCTGATTTATCCTTTCATCTGTGAGAAATACTTTTTTTGGCTTTTCTCACCACTGCAACAGAATTGAGGGAAATAAACTCAGCATATGGAGACCTGGAGATGCAAACCTTCAAAACTTCACAGTATTGCTTATTGAGTTTCATGTGCTCTGGATGACTATGTCACCATATACTAAATGACATAGAATTCAACAGTAGAATACTCACCAAATTGCCTTTTAATTAATACGATATGAAGACATGGCATGGCTCTAACTTTTGTTCCCTTTGTTTTGCAAATGCAGCTGGTTAATCCTGTACCAGGATTCTGTGTTTAGTAAGGATATGATGTTGTTTTAACAAATTAAATTTGTTCAACAAACCAGCCAGCGATTGTAGTGAAAGATTTCAGGCTGATCTATTTATCATTTCAGAATGAGAAGATGTCAGAGATTAAGGTTATAAAATTTATCCCTAGTGGTTTTGGTAATGACAGTATAGAATCCCAAAGCGTTTACAACTACTTTTGGCATGTTCTGCATTGTACCTCCTAACTCTGTTCACCAGACAAATGCAGAGAGGTCTGATCCTGTTTTCAAATGGCTTCTCAAATCCATTTTATCAGCATTCTGCCATTTCGGATCCTGTAAAATACCAAATATACCTAGTTGAAAACACGTTTGGTACCTGAGGTACTACCAGCCTAGGGTTATTAGAATTCAACATTCTGGAGGAGTGCTTTTGACTTTTCTTTGGTTTTGATGAGTCTGTGGAGGGATTGTGCTTTGTGTTATAGAGTCATAGACTCATAGAGCTATACAACGTGGAACCAGACCCTTCAGTCCAACTCATCTATGCCGATTAAATATGGTAAATAAATTTAGTCCCATTTGCCATATTTGGCCCATATCCATCTCAACCTTTCCTATTCATATACCTGTCCAGATGCTTTTAAAAAAGTTGTAATTGCACGAGCCTTCACCACTTCCTCTGGCAGCTCATTCCTTGCACGTACCACCCTCTGAGTGAAAAAGGTCTCTTTTATATCTTTCCCCTCTCAACTTAAATCTATGCCCACTAGTTTTGGAGCCCACACCCTGGGGAAAATACTTTGTCTATTTACCGTAACCATGCACCTCATGATTTTATAAACCTCTATAAGGTCACCCCTCAACCTCCAATGCTCCAGGGAACATCGCCCCCGCTGATCCAACCTTTCCCGATAGCCAAATCTTCCAACTCCGGTAACATCTTTGTAAATCTTTTCTGAACCCTTTCAAATTTCACAACATCTTTCCAATAGCAGGGAGACCAGAAATGCACACAGTGTTCAAAAAGCGGCCTCACCAATATCGCAACATGACCTACCAACTCCTATACTCAATACGGTGACCAAAAAAGGCAAGCATACCAAGCGCCTTCTTCACTGTCCAATCTACCTGCAACTCTACTTTCACGGAACAATGAACCTGCATTCCAAGATCTTTTTGTTCTGCAACAGGACCTTAAAGCGTATAAGTCCTGCCCTGATTTGCCTTTCCAAAATGTAGCACTTCACATTTATCTAAATTAAACTCCATCTGCCACTCCTCAGCCCATTAGTTCATCTGATCAAGATCCCATTGTCCTCTGAGGTAACTTTCTTCATTGTCCACTACACCTCTACTTTTAGTGTCATCTGTAAACTCATACCTCCTATGTTCACATCAAGTCATTTATATAAATGGAGGAGTTATCAGAAATATTCTTGATTGCAAGCTAATTGTGCTAGAATTTGTCGTGTGATCAGATTAATTGAAAAGACCAATTAGGAGAAGGCCAATGATGGAGAGATATTTGCATTTCTCTTCTGCCTTAGCATGACTAGAGCAGAAACAGAGACAGCTGAGAACCAAAGTATATTCATAAAGATAAGGAGAAAGACTTTCAATTTAAGGGCATAGCCATTAAGGTTGTGTAGGGGCACCACACCCTACTTCCACCTTTTACCTTTGTTCATTCATGACATGTTGCCATTGCTGACTGGGCCAGCATTTATTTACTGTCCCATGTTGTTCCTTTGAATGTGCGGTGAGCTGCCTTATTGAACCATCACAATCTATGTGCTGTAGGTAGGTCCACAATGCTGTTAGGAAAGGAATTCCAGGATTTTGATTCAAAGACACTGAAAGTAAGTTGACATATTTCTAAGTCTGGATGGTGAGTGGCTTCTTGGGGAGCTTGCTTGTTCCCACATATATCTGCTGTCCTTGTCCTTCTAAATGGGGAAGTTAATGGGTTACTGTATAAGGGGCTTTGTAGCTATGGATCCTCCTGAGTGGATCTTGTAGATGGTGCACACTACTCCTCCTGCTGGAGAGAACAGATGTTTGAGGATGTGGTGCTAGTCCAGCTGGTTGTTTTTTCCTGGATAATGTCAAGCTTCTTAAGTATCGATTGAGCTGCCCTCATTCAGATAACTGGTGTATTTCACATATTCTTGACTTGTGCCTTGTCAATGTTGAGCAAAATTTGGGAAGTCAGGAGTTGAGTTACTCACTGCAGGATTTCTAGTCTTGAATCTGCTCTCGTAGCCATTGTATTGGTGAGTCTAGTTCTGTTTCTGGTCAATAGGAACCCTAAAGATGTTGACAATGGGGGATTTCAGTGATGGTTATGGCACTGAATATCAAGGGGCAATGGTTAGATTTTCACTTGTTGGAGATGGTCACTGCCACAACATAGTCTCAGTCTAGATATTGTACACATCTTGCTACATTTGGATGTGGACTGCTTCAGTACCTGAGGAGTCACAAATGATGCATCTGCATTTCACCAAGCAGGTGATTACTAAACTGCAATTTCCTACAATTGTACTTACAGCCACAGGGCAGAATAAGGTATTGGCATCAGTGGCCTTAAAAATTAACTATACCCTCAATTTTTATGTTCAGTGTTAGCTCCAAGTAGGAATTAAAAGCATTTGAACATTTTGCAAGTATCACTGTGTCAGAAAGACAGCCAAAAAAAAAACAGAATTGTTTGCTTGGCTCAGAAGTCTAAAGTCCCAGTTCATATCTATCCAAGTACACCACGTATAAAACACAATGGAAAAAATGGCACTGATCATTTATTCACTCCTTTGTTGGCAGCTTTTAGCATCTACCACTGTTTGCTGCTCAATGATTGCATGTACATCCAAGCAAATGTTTTGTCCACATGACTCAATTTGCATCAAGTTGTCAAAGTAATCTGATTCTGGATTTTGACTTATTTAAGTTTGCTTGACTAAATCTAGGCTCACAGTTAGCATTTGATATCTAAAATGTTGAACAAGTGTCCAGAGGAATGGACATTTCCTGAAATATATCATCTCTTAGGGCACTTAATCACTAACTATCCAAATGGAATCAATCTTGACATTTTCCACAGCCATACATTTGAAATTTGAATATTAATCTTTCTGGACACACTTTCTACATGTTGCTAAAAGCATGGAATATGTCTACATCAGTCATGCAACTATGTTTTCCAAATTTATAATTGCTTACGTTGGCAATTGCGGCCTGATCAAATGCCACTGAGTATTTCCTCTTTCAAAAATCTGCTTTCCAGGTGGTCACATGGAAGGTGAATAAATTTACAGATTGCAGCAGTGTCAAGCATCAGTGTTGAAAGCAGTCAAAACCTCTTAAAGTCATCCCTCCAATGAACACATTAACCTAGATACTGAGTCTTCAGTTTTTTAATCTAGGCCATTGCAAATTGCATAGCTTCAATTATTGTTCAGTAATTGCTCTAAAAGACTCTGCACAGTGCTGTGGTTCACCTAGAACATTGTTCAGAGCTGTCAATACAATGAGATATTATGGCTTTTCTGAGCATTTTCAGGAAATATTTGTTTATTGGATCATTGGAATTATTCACTTTATCCATGCAAAACTCAATAAAAACATAGTTTTGCATTAATGCACTTACTGTGAAGTGTCTTGACAGCCATCTCACTTCACTCAGAGACTGAAATGCCACTGCATCTCATTCTGTCTTTGGCAAATTCTTCAAAACATCCTTTTTCCATAGCTGACCTGCTGAATATTGTATACACTATCGGTAGAAGTATTTCAATATCCTTCATAATTGAGACCTGCTTCCAAGCATCATCTTAAGATCTTCTGTGTGAGCACTGCAATGCTGTTCTGACAAATGTTTGATTTCATATTGCAACATGGCCACTGCTCTATTTTTCTTTCCAAACATAACAGAAGCTCTATCTAATATAAACATCATCGTCTGAAAATTAAGGTCACTGTTAACATAAAGATGCTTGATTGCTGTAACAGTAGTGACACTGTCATCAGTTTCAAAATACTTGCAAAGAAAATATTGTAAAACAGTTCAGATTCTGGTTAAAACCTAATGTACAAAACCAACATTTTGGGACTGAAGTGTTTGTATTTTCTTCCACTATCAATATATGAAATGTGATTTGCGTCATATAAAGGGGTAATTTTTACTCTCCCAACTCTGTGTACTTTGTCACAAGCATGTTTTGCACAGAAAGGATGGATGTGATCATCTTTACCGCAAGTGTCACATTATCAGTTGGATTTTTCACCATATTGGGATTACTATTTTTTAAGTTTTGAACACTCCACCCTAACCTCACAATCGCCCAGTGTTTCAAGAAGCATTCATAAAATACCACCTCTAATTTACAAATCCAATACAACAGTGGCATTCATCTGCAATTTTCAGGTCAAATGTCACGTTGTGTAACCCAATTTCCAATAGTACCACCTTTCCTCAGTGGTGAACTAACCTCCAGCATTGCTTTAGAACAAGTAGCGCATAAGACATCATCAGTTTCATGAGAGAGAGAAATCTGACTAATTCTCACCTTCTATTTCTGTGTTGAACATGGGAGTTTGGTTTTGATTATCCTGGATTATCCATGCCTCTAGGAATTCCCTGGCTGTTCTCTGTTTGGCTTGTCCTATAATAGTAGCCATATAAAAAATCCCATGCAAGGACTGCACAAAACACTACATAGGACAAACAGGAAGACAGCTAACGATCTGCATCTATGAACACCAACTAGCTACGAAACGACATGACCAGCTATCCTTAGTAGCCACACACTCAAATGACAAGCAACATGAGTTCGACTGGGACAACACTACTATTATAGGACAAGCCAAACAGAACAGCTAGGGAATTCCTCGAGGCATGGCACTCATCCACAGATTCAATCAATAAGCACATCAACCTGGACCCAATATACCAACCACTGCAGCGGATAGCTGGAACTGACAACCGGAAGTGGCAGATACAAATCACTATAAATACCAGAGGAAACATCACCGAAGCACTTCACAGGAGGCTCCCAAGCACTGAGGATGTCACCTAGACAGGGGACGAAATGTCTGCAACACAAATTCCCAGCTCGGCGAACAGAACCACAACAACGAGCACCCGAGCTACAAATCTTCTCCCAAACTTTGAATAGTGAAACTGCACTGTTTAGCTCCCTAAAAACACATCCAAAACAATTCAGACACAAATCTCTAGATATTGACTGTATTGAGGATTTAAATAACTTCTGGGGCATTTTTCAGCACATTGCAATCTGGTTTTCATTACCAAATGCTGTTGTTATTAGGGTGTTAAATATAACTATAAAATAACCATTGTAAAAGATGGGAGAGAGCTTGTTTTGTTTATCAGGCATAGTAGGGAAGATTTATTGTGGTTGCTCATTGTACTAGAATCATAAATAAACATTTTTCATAACGTATTAAAATAGGATTGATACTACAAATAGAAAATGTTGTAATAGACATACATGGTAGAATGGTGGTTCAGTGGTTAGCACTGCTGCCTCATAGAGCCACCTTGGCTCTGTATAGAGTTTGCACATTCTCCCTGTGTCTACGTGGGTTTCCTTCAGGTACACTGGTTTCCTCCCACTGTCTGAAGATGTGCAGGTTCGGTGGTCTAGCCAGGCTAAGTAGTGTCCTGGAAAGTACAGGCTAGGTGGATTATCCATTGGAAATGCAGGGTTACAAGGATAGGGTGGAGGGTGCCTCTGTGTGGGCTGCTCTTCGACAGGTCAGTGTGGACTCGATGGGCTGAATGGCCTGCTTCTACACTGTAGGGTTTCTATAATTCTAAACATGACTGATGTAATGCCAATGGAATTACCATGAGCTACCATGCATTCTCATGTTCCTTTAACAGAGAATGAAACCCTTTTTCCACCAATGGCTCAATGTTGAAATAAGGAAGAGCTAAGTGGTCAGCTTGTGATGTTCCAGGCAATTTCTCAGGATGAACGAGGATAGTTAAGGCAACATTGTTACGCGATAGCAACTTGTAAGTAAGTAGAAACATTGGAACAAGAGTAGGCTATTCAGCTCCTCGACTCTGTTCCAGTGTTTAATGAGATCATGGCTGATCTATGGTCCAACTCCATATACCTACCATTGACCTGCAGCCTGTAACACTTTTACTGAACTAAAAGTTATCAATCCCTGATTTAAAATATACAACTGATCCAGCATCAACTGCCATCGGTTGAAAAGAATTCCAAACCTGTATGTTTCAGGCACCTTGCAAAATGAACTGTGGAGAATATAAAGCACTGGGTTGCTTAGGTGTGAAAAACAAGAGTACCTAACTTTCAGTAGCCATGCCTTTATGAACTCTGTGGTGCTGAAACTCTGCCTAACCACAAAACCATATTGTGGGCCTTTGATATACATTGACTTTGACAACCTAAGGAGTGCAATTCATATCTAAGTGACAAGCTCACCTTTTTATCGAATGCCCATATCAGGGCACCATGATGAACCTCAGGATATATGGCCCAATTTTATATGGTTCTCACTGCCGTATATTCTGCTTTCAACTTTTGTGGACAGATGTATCAGCCTTGAGCTTACCTCCAATAAATACTAGCTCACTCTTCCTGCAAGCGTTACCACATTCCTATTGTGTATTCCATTCTTCATTCTTCTTCACAATCCCTCACAGAGATGTTAAAATGGGTTTTAGAACAAAATATTTTGGACAATATATAATAACTAGTTGGCATTATGATAAACCATTGCATGAATACAATTTGGGGCTGTCATAGTTGTTTACTTTACTTTCCACTATACTGCACAATGAAAACTCCTCATAACCATCATTATTTACATATAAAATATGACCTACTTATAAATCAGGTCAGGCACCATTCTAGGCTGTAGTATTTACCGTGTTAGTGCCTAGCTCCAGCATCAATTACTGTGATTTTGATAAGGACTGTTAACATTTAAAGAGAAATCAACATATAATTTTGACCGATAGAACTATGCCACAGAAGGCACATTTTTTAAATTAGAGAAGAACTTTCCTGTGTACAAAATACTTTTAAAAACAAAACACTTATCTTAAGAATATGGCTTAAACCCACATATGTAGTTCACTGATTTTTATATCTATCTTCCCAGAAGAATCTCTCATACATTATGAAAGCTTTGCATTATTTACTTCTGTCAGGACCCAAAAGTATGCCACAATGTTCTGGAAGTTCCTTTAAGTTTCCTCAGATTTACCTGTTCTGTGAAGTAAGTTTCTTTGTATAATTCTTTTTGGCTCTGTCTCCTATTTCTCTTCTCAGTGATAGGTTCTCATAAATTTCCTCCATGAACTGTGTGCTGGAATTAAATCTTCCAACTTATTTTCCCTCTCAATGTCCAAACTAAAATTGACCACCTGTATTCCACATAGGACAGTGAAATTAGTAGTTTCTTGGCTTGACTGATGACCTCTCTAACAACCATCAACTTTGGCTATCTTTTCAGTCTTGCACAGCTTCAGTGTATGACAATGCAACCTTTTTGGGGGGCTTGGGGGTATCCTCAAATGCAATTTTAGTTTAATAGTAAAATACTGTGGATGCTGGAGATCTGAAACATAAAGTAAAATTGCTGACGAAACTGAGCAGGTTTGGCAGCATCTATGGAGAGAGAAAAACAGTTAGCATTGAGAGTAATATAACTTTTGTTTAGAAATGTAGATTAAGTATCCCTAACATAAAAATACTAAGATTCTAAATACTTTTTTAAAATTATGTGATCCCAATAATTAATTTATGCTGTTTTAGATGTGATTGCTCTTTTGTCAGACACTCTAACCCACAAAGAATTTTTTTATGTTTGTAAAGTTTCTTATAACTGAAGATTTGATACATAACATAAATTGTTTATTAAAGTGGAGATCCTTTATATATCACTAAGATTTGAGAATGAGTCTTCCATTATTCAAATGTCTACATCCATCTCTGACCTTGCAAATTAAATATAGATTAACTTTGAAGTGTAAATACCTTCAAGTTTATTTGAATTACATCTACTTCAGGATTTCTTAGCTTTTTTAAAATCCAGATATGCTCCTTTATTCACATTTAACCTCAAACCTAAATGGCATATTCCTAAAACAAAGTTATATTCCAAACAAATAAACTATGAGCTAAATATTCCTGATGAAGAGCTTATGCTTGAAATGTCAACTCTCCTACTTCTCAGATGCTGCCTGACTAGCTGTGCTTTTACAGTGCCACATTTTTTGATTATGAAGTAAATGTGGTTGACACAATGAAATAATGTTATCAAAAAGCATGTACTTGAGTCTTTACAACAGCACACAAAAGTAATTGACCTGTGTTATTCATGCATGCACAATTAATGACCCTTATTTATTTATTTTTAATGGTGTGATACTGCATCAAAACAATACATTTTTTTAAAACAAGTATGTTATTCTGTGCTGTGAAATGTAGTTAAATTCCATTGATTTTTATCCTTTCAATGTGTGATGTTTGTCAATAAAGGTTTTTTCTGAAATGTAGATAATATACTATAAAGCCCATAGCAGTACAACCCACTGCATAAATGACTCCAGTGTGCCTTTCTATATTATAATGTTATCTGTAGTGTGTAAAGAGCTAACTACAAGTACAAGTTATTATTGTTATTGGAAACCTCACTCAAAGTAATGGATCTGAAACTAGCTATGACTACCAGTTATGTATGGTATAAGACTAACCCATTCTGAACTGCAGACTGCCAATCCTGAATTAATTTTATTTTACCTTACCAACAGAGATAAAAATATAGAGGGCTATATAACAAAATGCTTGTTCATTACCATATACTTGCTGTTAATAACCAATTTTAATTTATCATTGTTGACCACCCTGTTTAAATCTGATTAATGGCTAACGATTCTATTTCTTCTCTTGAAGAGGTTGAACTTCAGCCAAGGCCATCAGTAACATATAGGACAATAGGTGGAATTCTGGATTTTTACATTTTTGTGGGTTCTTCACCTGAGGATGTTGTTCATGAATACTTAACAGTATGTATACAACTTTCAGTAACGAGCAATAGAACTTGACAATATTACAAAATCATGTCTTTCAAACAATTACTATTTGATGTTATTGTAGAGAAACTACTTCTAAGTTAAATTTTTGACAATTGAAATCTATATAGTAATGAACGTTATATTTATTTTTTGTTTTTCTTTGAAATAATGTAGCTGGTTGGCAAACCATTAATGCCTCCATATTGGTCTCTGGGATTCCAACTTAGTCGCTGGGGTTATAAAAACCTCAGCGATGTTGAAGCTACAGTGGCGAGGAACAGAAAAATTAATCTGCCATATGTGAGTACTGTGCATTGTTACAAAAAAATCAAATCAGAAACATAAAGAAAATAGTTTGATATCTTTTGTTTTCTAAAGGGTTATGACCGAGAAAGGTAAAACTGCAGAAGGTAACATCACAAATGAAAAATATTTGGCCTGTTATGTCCTTGCCACCTTTGTGCAATTATATATCAGCTAATCCCATTCCTTGGCATTTTACTCCTCAAATAATTATCCTCTTATCTTTCGAAAAGCTCAATCTAATCTGCCTCCACCGGGTACTAAAGCATGGATTTCAGATTTCAGCTACTCGTGACTTGCTGCATAATAGAGTTTTTTCTCCTGTCACAGTTGCTTCTTTTTCTAGCCAGGTTAAATCAGTGTCCCCTTGTTTAGGCTCTTCCACCAACAAGAGCAGTTACTCTCTGTTTTGTCCGGACCCCTCATGATTCTGAAAACCTCTACTAAATCTCTTAAACTTCTCTTTGTCAGGACTATAGTCTGGATTGGTGGGGTGGGAGGAAGGTGTCAAGTTGGTGGGGTAGCAGATTGCCATTACAAATCATTTGTTATTAAATTATTTAATTATTCGTTATTAAAAGAGAAAAATATTTTCAACATGATTTGTTCTTTAACAAATCCATTTCTTAAATCAATCAACATTTATTCAAGTGACAGTTAATTTTGTCCCACATTACTGTTCATAATAGTTGCACCACCATTGAATTTCTTAGACCTTCCTGCAGCTGCCAAGGTTAAACTAAACGGTTCATTGAAAAGACTGTAATATCTGCCATTCTCCAGTATTTTGGTACCACCCCTGCTTCTAAGGAAGATTGTTTCCAATGTGTCTGCAATTTCCACTCTTCTATCAAGATTTTTGGATTCAGGTGATCTGGATTGGATGACTTGTTGAATTTAAGTATAGCCAGTCTGTCCAATAACACTGATAAGTCCCACTTACCAGAGTTTAGTTCATCCAGTATCTCAAATACGTCTCTTTTCACCATGATGTGGGCACTACCATATTTCTTGGTAAAGATAGATGCAAAGTATTCATTCACTACCTCACTATGACCTTTCTCTCCACTTATATATTCCCATTTCATCCTCCATTTGCCCCCTTGTCTCATTTTTCTTTGACTATTATCATCCCTATATAATAAGTTATGTTCCATTTTCCATGTTCTTGTCATACTCTTTCTTTGGCTTTCTTATTTTTTTCTGCTTCTCCTCTAATTGTTATATTCTAATTGTCATAGTCATCAACTTGTTCGCATTTGTGTTATCATTCTAATATCTGTTATTTGTCCTATTTTTCTGATTTATCTTCCTCACTTCTCTTTCAGTCATATAGGTTTGGACTCATTTGTCCTATTTTCTCTCTGTATAGAAGGTACTTGAACAGTTCCCAATTTACCTCAACATTAAATTTAGCTCAGTGTTCCATTATATTTTTGCCAATCAAGCTTTGTTTCCAATTTACCTGAACCAGATTTTTCACACCCCATTAAAATTTGGTCCATCTACAATTATTTTAAAATTTAATTGATCCTTGTCCTTTTCCTGAACCAATCTATAGCTTATGATGTTATGATAATTGTCTCCCACATGTTCCCCTAATATCACTTGATCCATTTGAGTCACCTCGTGCCCTAAAATCTGATCCAACAATGAATTCATAGAAACTTGAAGATCAAGAGCAGATGTAGGTCAATCGAGCCTGCTCAGGCATTTAATATGACTATGGCTGATTATCTAACTAAGTACATCTTCCCAATTTCACCCCAAATCTTTTGACCCTTTAGTTGTAAGAACTGTATATAACTTCTCTTGAAAACATTCAAACTTTTGGTCTCAATTGCTTTCTGTGGCAGAGGCTCATCACTTTCTGGGTAAAGAAATTTCTCCTCATCTCAATCCCAAAAGACCTGCTATACATCCTGAGACTGTGACCCCTGGTTCTGGGCTCCCCAGGCGTCAGCCATGTCCTTTCTCTATTGCGTGGTCTACACCTGTCAGAATGTTATAGCTTCTATGAGCTCTCTCTTCATTCTCCAAAATTCTAGTGAATATAGTGCTAACCAATCCAATCTTTCCTCATTTGTCAGTCTTATCATCTCAGGAGTCAGTCTGTTAAATCTTTGGCAACTGCCTCCAAAGCCAGAACATCCTTCCTCAGTTAAGAACACCAAAACTGTACATAATACTCCTGGTGTGGTCTTTCATTCCAAAAAGGAAGAAAGATCCTAGGAGGAGGCATGGGTGGCTGTGGTTGACGAGGGAAGTTAAGAAACATATAAAGTTAAAAGATAAAAAGTATAACACAGTAAGGATAAGTGGGAAAACGGAGGACTGGGCAGCTTTTAAAGAACAACAGAGGATTACTAAGAAGGCAATACGCAGAGAAAAAATGAGGTACGAAGGTAAACTGGCCAATAATATAAAGGAGGATAGTAAAAGTTTTTAGGTATGTGAAAGGCAAAAAAAAGGTTAAGACTAAAATTGGGCCCTTGAAGACAGAAACAGGGGAATATATTACAGGGAACAAAGAAATGGCAGAAGAATTGAATTGGTACTTCAGATCTGTGTTCACTGGGCAAGACACAAGCAATCTCCCTGAGGTAACAGTGGCTGAAGGATCTGAACTTAAAGGAATTTATATTTGCCAGGAATTGGTGCTGGAGAGACTGTTAGGTCTGAAGGTTGATAAGTCCTCAGGGCCGGATGGTCTACATCCCAGGGTACTGAAGGACGTGGTTTGAGAAATCGTGGATGCATTGGTGATTATTTTCCAGAGTTCGATAGATTTGGGATCAGTTCCTGTAGATTGGAGGGTGGCTAATGTTGTACCACTTTTAAGCAAGGAGGGAGAGAGAAAACAAGAAATTATAGACCAGTTAGTCTGACCTGAGTGGTGGGAAAGATGCTGGAGTTTATTATAAAGGATGAAATTACGACACATCTGGATACTAGTAACAGGATAAGTCAGAGTCAGCATGGATTTATGAAGGGGAAATCATGCCTGACTAATCTTCTGGAATTTTTTGAGGATGTAACTCTGAAGATGGATGAGGGAGTTCCAGTAGATGTAGTGTACCTGGACTTTTGGAAAGCTTTTGATAAAGTCCCACTTAGGAGGTTAGTGAGTAAAATTAGGGTGCATGGCATTGGGGCCAAAGTACTAACTTGGATTGAAAGTTGGTTGGCTGATAGGAAACAAAGAGAAGTGATAAATGGCTCCATTTCAGAATGGCAGGCAGTGACCAGTGGGGTACCGCAGGGATCAGTACTGGGACCGCAGCTTTTTACAATATATGTTAATGATATAGAAGATGGTATTAGCAATAACATTAACAAATTTGCTGATGATACTAAGCTGGGTGACAGGGTGAAATGTGATGAGGAAGTTAGGAGATTACAGGGTGACCTGGACAAGTTAGGTGAGTGGTCAGATACATGGCAGATGCAGTTTAATGTGGATAAATGTATGGTTATCCAATTTGGTGGCAAGAACAGGAAGGCAGATTACTAACTAAATGGAATCAATTTAGGTAAAGGGGCAGTACAGAGAGATCTGGGTGTACTTGTACACCAGTCAATGAAGGTAAGCATGCAGGTACAGCAGGTAGTGAAAAAGGCTAATAGCATGCTGGCCTTCATAACAAGAGGAATTGAGTATAGAAGCAAAGAGGTTCTTCTGCAGCTGTACAGAGCCCTGGTGAGACCACACCTGGAGTACTGTGTGCAGTTCTGGTCTCCAAATTTGAGGAAAGACATTCTGGCTATTGAGGGAGCGCAGCGTAGGTTCATGAGGTCAATTTCTGGAATGATGGAATTACCTTACACTGAAAGACTGGAGCGACTGGGCTTGTATACCCTTGAGTTTAGAAGACTGAGAGGGGATCTGATTGTGACATATAAGATTATTAAAGGATTGGACACTCTGGAGGCAGGAAACATGTTTCTACTAATGGGTGAGTACTGAACCAGAGGGCACAGCTTAAAAATATGTGGTAGACCATTTAGGACAGAGATGAGGAGAAACTTCTTCACCCAGAGAGTGGTGGCTGTGTGGAATGCTCTACCCCAGAGAGCAGTGGAGGCCCAGTCTCTGGATTCATTTAAGAAAGAGTTGGATAGAGCTCTCAAGGATAGTGGCATCAAGGGTTATGGAGATAAGGCAGGAACAGGATACTGATTAAGGATGATCAGCCATGATCATATTGAATGGTGGTGCAGGCTCAAAGGGCTGAATGGCCTACTCCTGCACCTATTGTCTATTGTCTAGCAAGACTCTACAATTGCAGCATTATTAAACTGTTAGCCTAAGCCTTTAGATTACAGGTCTGGTAACATTAGCGCTGTTCTTCCTGAAGCAATCTTTGAAGTCTGTTCATGTTTTTCCAAGCTCCATAACCTCAGACTCAGGGAGCTTATCCTTCCGACCATCTATGTCATTTGTACTTTAGTGGACTATGGCCACTGGCTGTTCACCTTCTACATTCCAAGTGCTCCATGTGCTCGCAGTGACATCTTTGACCATCCCGAATTTATGTCAGCAACCAAAGAAGCACCTACTTATAAAACTATTTATCCCTCTTTATTGATCTCTTCACCTTCCTCCTGGTCCTTTGCATTGCTGAACGTACATGGTGCCATGGAATTGACCACACTCATGCACTTCAGAATACTACACACATCGGAGAAAAGAGATGCAAGCAATTGCTGCACTGCTTCCTTGATTATCCAACGGTCACTACTTCCCTCTCTTCTTGCATAGCCTCAAGCTGTGGGCTGAACACATCTATCCACAAAACTCTAGCCTCGATTTATACATCAGCCATGCCAGGATTGCTCAAGCTGTGAAACCCACAGTTCAAGCTGCTGCTGCTGCTGACAAAACCTCTGGCACATGTGGAAATCTTCCACACTACATGAGAAGGAGCCTTCATTTCCCACAAGGAACAGAATGCACACTCCACAGGATCAAGCCTTCCCACTGTGTCTGTTTATTTGATTATTAAAGTTAGTACTTAAGTTAACTCTCAGCAGTTCCTTAAAAATTAGCTGTTTATCTTGTGCTGACATCACTTTATTTTTTTTTTAACTTTGGTTATCAGAAATAATATCATTCAGTTCTTTTAATAATAATCTTTGATTTTAAACTAATAATGAAATCAGACTGCTTTAATGCTACTTTTTAAAAGTTCTAGCTACATATCCCTAGATCTGATGAATTAATTGAACATTGACTTTAACCACTTGACAAATTATCAATTTGGCTTAGTTTTTAGCTTTTATTCTAATTAACTGATTAACTGATTGAACAAATTAATTTTAAAAATAACCCGAAAATTCACCCCATGTGCTATCACGTAATTTTAAGAATTATTTTCTTCTCACCCTTTCAGTTCAGACTCACAGCTCAAATCCCACTCCACTTGCTGGTTTGTTTGTTTCTCCAATCCCCACTCAGAAATGATGCAAACTGGTCCAAATCCCCTGGCAAAGGCAAGCCAGAATATTGAGCTCCTGTATGATTAGTACATTTATCCAAGTTTCAGTGTTCCTCTGCTCCACTCCCTTTCTGCTCTGCTCCCAGTAAACTCCACACCACTCTCTGCCTGCTTATTGTTCCAAAATGTTTCTTTCTCCACAATGCCAAAAGAAACAGACAATACGCAATATTCGCCAATATTAACACCATATCATTGACAATATCATTCCTTTGTGCATTTGAGGGCAGAAACTGGCACAACATGGTGCTGTCCACACAAGATTAGCTAATTGCTTACAATGGATTTAACAGCTTCTTGGGTAGACACCCAAAAATGTTTGTATTATTGAAATGGATGAATCACTGGCATGCACAGATCCATGAGGTAACAAATCCACCAGTTCCAACCAAAAATTCTAAACTACAGAATTGATCTTATGCATTTTGGCAATAACTGAGCAAAGCTGATCTAGCAGATCTATGTCAGATGATGATCAGCTCCAAAGGCCAAGAAGGTCATTATCAGTGTGCCACCTGAACACATCTTTGAACTGCAAGAGTTCCTCAGGGTAATGTCCGAGGCCCAAACATTAATTTTCTTCTTCATTAATGACCTTCCCTCCATCATTAGTGGGGATGTTCACTGATGATTGCGGAATGTTCAGCACCATTTGTGACTTCTCAAATACTGAAGCCATCAATGTCCAAATGTAACAAGATCTGGACAATATTCAGACTTGGGCTGATAACCTCAATGTAACATTTGTGCCACACAATTACCAGGCAATGACCATCTTCAATAAAGGGATGATCTAACCACTGTCCCTTGACATCCAATAGTGTTACCATCACTGAATTCCCCACTATCACCATCCTGGGGGTTACCTTTAACCAGAAACTGAACTGGACTCACCATATAAACAGTAGTCACAAGAGCAGCTCAGAGTCTAGGAAAACTGATGAGAGTAACTCACCTTCTGACTCATCAAAGCCTGTCCATCATTTAAAAAGGCACGAGTCAGGTGCAAGATGGAACACCTCGCCACTTGTCTGGATGAGTGCAGCTCCAACAACATTTGACAAAACCCAGGACAAAGCAACCTATTCATTGGCGCCACATTTGCAAGCATCCATTCCCTCCATCACTGACACTCAGCAGCAGCAGTGTGTACTATCTACAAGATGCATTACAGAAATTCACCAACGATCCTTAGATAGCTCCTTCCAAACCCATGACGACTTCCACCTAGAACAAGGGCAGTAGACACATGGAAATACCACCACCTACAAGTTCCCTTCCAAGCCACTCACCATCTTGACTCGGAAATATGTCACCATCCCTTTATTGTCACTAGGTGAAAGTCGCAAAATTCCCTCCCTAACAGCATAATGGGTCCACCTACAGCACACGGACTGTGATAGTTCAAGAAGGCAGATCATCACCACCTTCATAAGTGTAACGAGAGAGAGGCAATAAATGCTGGCACAGCCAGTGATGCCTACATCCCATGTGTCAATAAAAAACTTAATATCTCCTGCCTACATTGACCTCCCCTAAGTACTCCAGTCCCTACCAAACCCCCTTCCTACCTTGCATATGGCATCCTAAGTACCAGGCACACTGCTCTCTTGGCATCTAACCTTGCAATTACCTTATGTATTTACACTTTCAGAGAAGTTTTCAATGTAGCTGTCTGTGATGCTGGACGTTTAAAACTGCAGAATATGGCAACTGTTACAGTTAAAAGGAAAGTGTGGTTTGACTTGCACTACAACAGACTAATTAGATTTAAAGTGCACATAAGATTTCACAAGGAGCTGTGATCAGAAACTCTTGTCAGAAGCGTGGAACTCTTTCTTTCTGTATAAAACATAGGAGCAGAGTGATGATCTGAGTATGATTGACACACCTTCAAAATTCTTGCTCAATATATCAATATTCATATTTGTACATATTTATTAGGAAAAGGAATCCTAATCTTTAAAGGGTAAAGCAGACATGTTGAATTATAACAAATTTTGATAACATGTTGATATTGTGCTATTAAGGAATCCAATTCACCTTCAACCACTATGTCTATGTCACAGAGCCAACACAGTTGGTCAATTTTATGTTTGTAACATGCAATAACATCACTAAGCACACAACCCAGACAATGGATGTAAGCCAATATTATTGCAGCCATTTAAATTATTAGTGTTGTTAGTAAACTTAAGATATGTGATTGACAAGAGCTTGAGTCTTTGTGGCATATGTTATGCGGACTAAAACATAGGAAACCATAAACTTACATAACATTAGTCTTGGGTTTGACATCTTGGTCCTCAAATACTCTTTTGCTAAGATGAGCATATTGGAGGTGAAAATGATATTTTCACGTTTGTCAGTCTTAGCTGAAAGGATACAGAAAATACTCCATAATACAAAAAATATTCCACATTATCCAGAACCTTCATATGCTGTGAGAGCTTGGAGGTAAGGGATGCAATGGGAACAATTGCAATCATTTCTTTCTGACTTATAGGAATAAAATACAGTAATTATACTCTGACAAATACTCTAATTTAACTTGAGCCAAAGGTTAAGTATTGTGATGACTGCCTCAAATTCTTATGAACATCTTATTACAAAATTGATCTGGTCTTTTTTCTTCGCTCTGTCACCACCAAACTGATCCATTTCAATTGTTCTTTCTTGTCCTCACATCAGGAACTATAATTGCCTCCTTCCAAACTAGATCAAAAAGAAAAAGAATCTGTAGATTTTATCCAGGAAGTTTTGAAGGTCTACCTTTTGCTCTTTTACTAGTTAATTGTAAGGCTGGGTACTTCAGATCCCAGAATGAAATATGACATGGTAGAATTTTTCACTCGATACTGTGGGGTTTGTCATAGAACCCACACAAGCCTGTCAATGTTCCTTTAACACAAGAACAATAGTGTATTACACAAAGGAAAACAAAATACTAAAAATATTTAGGCATTTTTAAAAGATCTTAGCATGATTAGGAAAAACCCATCCACATCTACTTTAAATATTCAAATTTACAAATTACAACAATATATGTTGTACTTCTTCATCATTGTTATGATATGATTTATGATAAAAAAATCACTTTTTTCTGTTCTGGGACTGAAGTAAATATATAAATATTGCACAAATTGTTGGTTAATTGTTTATTGTAAAAATGTCTATCTGTAGATTTGAAATACTGATACTGAAACAGTGGTTGTTTTTTTAAAAAAATCCAGTTGTGTTAGCTGTATATCAATTGACTATTTAATTGTATTCAATAGTGGTCATTAACTGGTGATTCACTTGTACCCCTATATGTTAAAAAGGATATTTCTTTTGAAAGTAAATATTTATAATGTGTGATTCTGTAAACAAATTGTCTTAACTTAGATTCATGTTCTGTACTCCATTACCTAATTATTTGGAGTTGAACAATAATTATACTTTTAGATAATGGAGACAGAGAGCAGAATTCACAGATTATGATTGACTTTTCATTCATAAAACTTTATTCAACTCTAATGATAATTTTAGAATGTGTATGCAGAAGTTTTGATATTTGCATGGATTAAGTCTTAAAAGCAAGATTTCTTTTTGTGGTGACATTGTTATTTATCATGTTAACTGGGTTTATATAAGATGAAAGTCTCCATTGCCTATTGATCGTGGAAGTTGTATTAGTGTTACCATAATCTAAACTAAATTTTCACTCTCAGGTCAAGAGAGCAAAGTTAGGATATTTCCTAGTTCTGGAAACCTGACCAAGGACAAAGTGCCCCAATATGTCACATTTTCATTCTGGGGTGGCTGTGTTCTTTCAGTTTGTGGTGAGTGATCTCAAGAAGAGTAGAGAGGGTGAGGTCATCAGATGTGGAGAAGGTCTAAGTGGAAGAGCTGCCTCAGTGCACCTGTATATTGTGGGAGAAAATTAAAAATAATCAAGCATGAACCATTACTCAGATATCACTCCCCCCCCCCCCCCCCACATTGCCTCAAACCACTCACTCCCCATTTCCAATGCTTAACAATACATTTGACCTAATGCCTTCGATCCACCCCCAAGACTCTTCATATGCTCTGTATTAACCAATACTCCCCTTCACATCCCACATTTCCTTTTGTAGACTCTATTGCCAACTCAGTGCCAACTCATGCCTTCCCATCCATTAAATTTTGTATTTATAGTGTTATGCCAACTTACTCAGTATCCAACCTGGGCAGAACTGAGGACTCACATTGAACTTAAATCAAGTTCATAAATTGCTAAGAAATAATTCACTATTTCAAAAAGCAAACACCCCAACTGATGAAAGTAAACTCACCACTTTTAACTTGCTGTTACATTTTTATAAAAATAAGCATTGCAGCATGGCCCTAACTTCAAATAGTACATAAACACCTGGAGACGTCTATCAAATAATAATTTGAAAGGCACGAGATTGTGATAATGGAAGGTTGTGAAATCAGACATGCATCACTAATCCAGCAATGATAAATCTTGGTGCGTGTCAGAGTGAAATATCAAGCACAAGTTATTTTAACCACAACATGCATTTTTCTCCAATATTTAAAAGGAAGGGAGTTTAAATGCCTTATCAGGTTGAAAGGCCTTTTCACAGTTCTGTTAACAGTTTCAGTTAGTTTGTGCATCTTTTATGCATATTTCCAATTATTTTTAACCTCCCAAAGAGTGTCTTACCTCAATAAAAGAGTGACTTTTCTCTCCTAAAGGGGATGTGACTTGCCCACAAGTGGCCTGTGAACAAATTAAAAGGATTACTTTTCCTCTTCAAAAGAGCACCACATCCATTCACTAAACTCTGAAACTTTTAGATGTTCTCCAACCAGATATAGTCTGCACATAAGAGTTTCCCACTCATCTCGCTGATGAAAACAGACATGCAATGTATTATATGGGCAGCTGTCACTTTAAACCATTGGTGTGCAATTATGCTTGGATTGAGACTTGGTAGTTTCAAAATTCCAATTATATCCACAATTATAGAGGAACTCTCCATGGTTGTGAAAATTCAGGCCCTAAATTCTAAAGATCCCGAAACTGGCAGTCCCACTAATTGAGGCAATGGAAATGCTTGCAAAATAAATAAAATGTTTCAAATTCCATCAACAAAATTACACCATGATAACGTTTTTGGCAAGACTGGGGAAAGTCTAAACCAATATTGAAAATAAGGATAAATATTAAAAACAGAATATTTTCAATCTGTGTCAATACAAGTTAGGGCAACATTCTGAATTCTTGGAAAAACTTCCATCTCTGCTTTGCATTCCTTTATTGGTTATGGACTAATGATGTATTAAATAATATTGCTTAGGATATCCAGATCACTGATATTGACTACATGGAAAATAAAAAGGATTTTACTTATGATATGGAAAAATTCCACAATCTACCTGAATTTGCTCATGATTTACATGCACATGGCCAGAGGTACATTATCATTCTGGTAAGTTGCATAGTTTTTCGCTCTCTGTTTTACTGTGATAATTTGACAATTTTCTGACAAATTAGAACGAACAGTTTCAAAAATGCAAAGATATGTTTTACTAATACATTATGATTGCATGTCATGCTGTTACAAGAATATAAAACACAAAGAATAAGCATCAACAAAATAATGCTGCATTCAAATCCCAATTATGCAATGAACTACATTTAATAAATTTGTGAACAAACATTATGAAAGCTGCCAGGTCATCATAAAAAATGCAACTGCTTCACAAATGTCTTCAGGGAAAGGATTCTTAAGGCAACTATGGTTGGATAATAAGTGTTACTTCACCATTGTATATTGCTTCTTCAAAACAAATTAAAATAATATATCAACGTTTTGGAAACACATTGTGATTGACGGTTTTTGTGACTTGACTGCTTGAAACTCTGTTCTTTCATCAAAACTCAGGATCCAGCCATAAGCACTCAGGCACTAATAAATGGTCCCTATGACTCTTATGATAAAGGCACAAGAATGGGAGTATGGGTCAATGAATCTGATGGAAAGACACCTCTTTTCGGAGAGGTAACTGTTTTTTTGTATGTACAGTATGGAATTCTGGAAAGATAAAATCTGGAAAGGAGCTATGTAGTTGTTGACTATAATAATATATTTTATTGTTTTTATTGATTACATATTACCAAATGATTTCAATACATATCGATTAGAATCAAATTCTAAATTTGAAGTTGTTTATGATAAAAAATTAATCATGTTCTGATTCATAACATTGATTTTCCATTATTGTTTATAATGCTATCAGGATAAAATTCACGATACATCAATATGCCGCTGTTTCTTTATCTCCTTTCATTTAGGTCTGGCCAGGTGAAACTGTCTTCCCCGATTACACAAATCCCCAGGGTATTAAATGGTGGGTAGAAGAATGTTCGAACTTCCACCAAAAGATAAATTATGATGGACTTTGGATTGTATGTTCCTTTTTTTTAAAATCACCTTTTCATTTATTTGTTTGTGTTTTCTCTTTTTTATGAAGTCTAATTGTAAAACCTGTCAGTACACATTGTTTCTATACCTTGTTATATCTTTCATTTGCAGGATATGAATGAAGTGTCAAGTTTTAAGCAGGGTTCAATAAAAGGATGTGTTAAGAATCAATGGAATTATCCTCCTTTTGTTCCAAGTGAGTTTTATTATACCCAAAAATCTGAAATTTCTGGAGAAATTCAACAGATCTGGCAGTATCTGCAGAGAGAAAACAGAGTTAACATGTTGAGTCCACTGAAGGGTCACTGGACCAGAGATGTTAACTGTTTGCTCTCCACAGATGCTGCCAGAACTGCTGAGTTTCTCCAGCAATTTCTGTTTTTGTTTTAGATTTCCACTTTTATTTTAAGTTTACTTTTAAAATGGAGTGAGTGCTTCCTTGAATCACAGTAATCGTTTTTCAGCTACATGTGTTGGTGCATATGTTCCCAGGACCTGTACAATCCATGTTTTAAAAAGATGCATCAAGTCCATTTGAACAACTATTTGAAGCCATGATCATGCCAATCCTGATATTTTAAAGCACACAAAACACATTCACACTAACACCTTTCCCAGTATGGAGTACTATGTAGGAGGTACTGGACATTCCTAGAAATGCAATGCACCATTTTCTGATGTCAGGGCTGCTGGCATTTCATGCCTGTGCCTCTATTCCTGATGAAGGCTTTTGCCTGAAATGTTGATTTTCCTGCTCCTCGGATGCTGCCTGACCTGCTGTGCTTTTCCAGCACGACTCTAATCTAGCCAGTGGTATGGTGGTCTAGTTTCACATGTTGTATATTTTGCTTCAGAATGTGTATATCTCTGTCATTCTGTAATAATGGACAGAAATTTTTGATTGCCCACTGGTGGGTTTGCAGCCAAGATTCCATGCTACCAGCCACTGCCTTCACTTTTATGTGGGACAGGTGAGGGTAGCTGAAGCCAATTGAGACCCGGAAAGTTTGTCTGAACAGAAGTACTTGTGAGGTCAGTGTGAGGAATGAATCACTCCGTGTATGTGTGTGTGTATGGTAGTGACACCCAACATGTCATGTCATTCTGCTGTGGCCTTGGGTAATGCAGTCAGGGTGGGGGGGGAGGCGGGAATTCACCTCCTTCAAGGGCACCTTTCCATATTAGGTGTCCTGGGTGCCTCACTACCTCTTCTTCCATTCCCTCCATCCCTAGTAAATGCTTCCAACCCCATCCTCTGCATCAAGACATTAGCCATGATCTCCTCACTGCCCCAAAGACAAGGGTTCCCAAACCAAGTATCAGGACCGACAGTTGGATGGTGGGATGAGCTTCTGTTGGGGAAACTCTGTTTGGAAAGTCCTAGGACAAGGTAGTGGTTGGATATACATGGGAGCAAACAGGTTTTGCACGGACCATATCAATGTGATTTTTATTTCTGCTGGCTGAAAGTTCTAATGAAGTATATATACCTTGGATTTGATATGTTTTCAGAGTGAAAATTTAGGTCAGCAAGAGTTGAGTGGAGCGTATGAGAAAGGATTTAGGCTGAGGGGGTGGCTTTCAATTTTTGAGTTAGGGTGAGGGATGGGATCAACGAAACTAAACAAAACAAGAAGCCAAAATAGTATTGTTCATGATTTGCCTACCTATAGTGCATGGTAATTTTAAACATATACAACTCACGAGCTTTTCAATGTAGACTATTTTATGAAAATTTTATCTAGCTCACTGAGCTCAGGTAGTTATTTGGAAAAGTGTGCATAACCCCTCCTCTCCAAGTTAACATTGAGCCAGAGGAAAATTGCATGTGCCTGTGCTAGATCCTGAGACTGGTTCACTTGTCCTCACAATGAACTTTGAGCCAGAGGGAAAATTGGTGTGCTCATGGCAGCCCCTGAGAAATGCCAGTTACTTTCCTTCCCCATCCCACAAACTGCAAGGTGGGAGGAAAAAAATAAGTGCATGTGTCATTGTATCTTGGAGCTCATCCTAGGACTCTCCCAACCGACTGTCCACTCCATAGCTGTAATTATGACATTGGAGCTCTTAACCCCAACATTTCATCCCCGTCTAAAGTAAATGTTGCTTTCCTGAATCAATTATTGTCAATAGACAAGAGGCAATAAGTGCAGGAGTAGGCCATTCTGCCCTTCGAGCCTGCACTGCCATTCAATATGATCATGGCTGATCATTCCTAATCAGTATCCTCTTCCTGCCTTATCTCCATAACCCTTGATTCCACTATCTTTGAGAGCTCTATCCAACTCTTTCTTAAATGAATCCAGAGATGGGGCCTCCACTGCCCTCTGGGGCAGAGCATTCCACACAGCCACGACTCTCTGGGTGAAGAAGTTTCTCCTCATCTCTGTCCTAAATGGTCTACCCCGTATTTAAAGTGGTAAGAGTAAATTCGCTCCTGGGAACATGTTTGAGGGAAAGACTAATTCCAGGTATTGGCAGCTGGTTTGTTGTTCATGTGGGCACCAACACCATTTGAACTTGCTCAGAATTTTTCTTCCAGATTTTTCTGCATAGCTGTGTTAACATACTTGTGTAAAGAAAATGCTTCCTGATCAGGTCAAAGACTTTCCTTTAAACTTCAAACATTCTTCTGTTTTTTTTCTCTACCTTGCTCTGCTTTACTTGTTAGTTGGATTACTGCCAATGAAGCAAATTTTCTGGGGAATATTTCATGACGTCCCTGCACTGTCACCTGACGTTTGATATTGAGACTTGACAGTGACAGATCCTAATCTACAGACAACAACTTTGTTACATACCAGAATCAAAATAAGCATATGAAACAAAATCCATACACAGTATAATATGCATGATAAGTCTGCAACTTTGCCACAGTAACTGTAAAACATATGCCAAAGTTACACATATATTCTTTATAATTTTTGGATATCAACTTCCACATAATGAAATATTTTCTTTTGAAGAGATTCTTGATGGATTGATGTACTCTAAGACCCTTTGCATGGATGCCAGTCAAACTGGAGGAATGCATTATGATCTTCACAGTCTTTATGGACACTCTATGATACTTGCAACTGAACAGTAAGTGTTAAATATAGGAATAAATGCTTATACATTGAGGTGAATCAGTGTCATAATGTGAAGGAGTTTGTTAATAGAGGTATAGAGATGTACAGCATGGAAACAGACCCTTTGATCCAACCCATCTACGCTGACCAAATATCCCAATCCAATCTAGTTCCACCTGCCAGCACCCGGCCCATATACCTCCAAACCCTTCCTATTCATATACCCATCCAAATGCCTTTTAAATGTTGCAGTTGTACCAGCCTCCACCACTTCCTCTGGCAGCTCATTCCGTACACGTACCACCCTCTGTGTGAAAAAGTTGCCCTGTAGGTCTCTTTAAATCTTTCCCCTCTCAACCTAAACCTATGCCTAGTTCTGGACTCCCCGAACCTAGGGAAAAGACTTTGTCTATTTACCCTACCAATGCCCCTCATAATTTTGTAAGATTTCATTGTTTTACTAAACCAATTATCACAACATGTCTGCTGGAGTTAAACATTCTCTCCAAACATTCTGATTGAGTTCAGAACTTTGAAGGAATTTTTTTCTTACAGCCTTACTGTAAAACTGATTTTTTCTGAATCAAGAAAAGATTGCTTATTATAGAAACAGCCAAATAGTTGTTCCTACTTAAATAAATGTCAGAACAATCAGATAGTTTATAAAATGGGGAACTGATCCACAAAGTTCCAACCAGTTAAACATTCACCTCATTACAAAATCACCTACAGTGCTACTTCATTCACACATCAACTGTATTCTGTTACTTTTCTACTTTTCTGTGTATCTAAATTCCTAGAAGCATGTTTCAATAATGGCTAATTTCATAACTAATTATACTGAAGATCTGATATTAGATAAGCTGCTTTAATGATTGAAAAGTATTTACCTTTCTATGATATCTTGTGGCTACAACAGCCAAGCTTACCATAGAATCATTTCGGCAATTAAGGGCAAATAAGATATTTTAAAACAAAACAATATGAAAACAACTGGAACATTTGGGGCATTACAATTAAACAGTTTATGCTTCTGGACTGCTATTCTTTCTCAGCTTGGAAATTTTGTTTACGTAATGCATGATCTGGCTTAAATTTATTTACTTCATAATTTTAAAAGCCAGAATTCACTCAGTGGAAAATTGGGAATAAAAATGATTGTATATGTTGGCTTTAAATTGTTTCTGAAAATGAATTTGATGTAGAGCAAAAGAGCAACGCTTTCCATATGACAAGAAAATATTTATCAATGTTCCTTTCTCCCTTCCATTTGCCAATCCTAGGGTGCTCTCCTTTGTTAAATGGTTACTATCATGGTCTTGAAATACTGAAGGAGTCGCCAAAGTACTTTGGTTAAAGCCAACATCACCAATAGAGAAATTATATATAATATATATATATGACAGAAGGTGGTTGCCACTTGTTTTCTAATGAAGTTATACAGGAAATGAGGGAAATTCCCAGAGAATTTCAGGGTCATTATCTTGAGAATGAGTTCCGAAACCTATGCAACTCAGTACTTATGCACTTTCAATAGTGGTGAACAGCCAGAGAAACCATAAATGATGTTCCCATTCTTGAGACAATCTCTGCAAAGAGAGAAACCCAGGTTTCATATCAATTATTTGTAACAATTATTTGTAACATCTTTACTGTGACCCACCAGAGATCAGCTAACTCTTCAGCCCTTCAGGTCTGTCTTACTTAACTACAATTGATAGTCTTCTTTACTATGTCAGTCCCCTGTATCATTGGAGAATGTAGCGAACTTTTAATGGTACAACACTAATCCAAAAAAATTTAATTGGCAAAGCTGCCAAAATCATGAGGTGCAACTTTGATTTATTTATTCATAGGATTTCAATCTCACTGGCTTAGCCAGACTTTGTTGCTCTTCCCTAATTACTCCTGAGAAGGTAGGGGTGAAATGTCTTCTTGAACGGCTACAGTCCATTTGCTTTAGCACCAACAATGCTGTTAAGGAGGGTGCTCCCAAAGTTTAACCCAGAGACACTGAAGGAACAACGATTTATTTCAGTTTAGGATGTTGAGTGGCTTAGAGGGGAACTTGTAGTTGGTGGTGGTGGTCCTATGTGTTATTCATTTTTATTGCTCCAGCTGGTCATGATAGCAGGTTTGGAATGTGCTATCTAAGGGACTTTGTTGAATTTCTACATCAGTGGTAGTGAATATTTGTGGATGTGGTGTTAATCATGGGTTGATTTGTTCTGGATGGTGTCAAGCTTCCTGACTGTTATTGGAGATGTGCTCTTCCAAGAAAGTGTGGAGTATTCTTACACACCCCTAATCTTTGCCTTGTAAATGTTGGACAGACATTAGGGAGTTAGGAAGTAAGTCAGGTTCTCCAGATTCATAGTCTCTGACCTTGTCATATAGCCAAAGGATTATTTTGACCAGTCCAGTTCACTTTCTGGTCAATGATAAACCCTAGAATGTTGAGATTTCAGTATAGAAGACAGGCATATACATCATGAATCCTTGCTGTAATGTAATAATTCCTGCCCATATTGTCACAACTCATTGGCATAGAGAACTAGAAAGCAAGCTCTGAAATAACTCCACAGAGGCTGCTATCCCATTGCTAAGTCACTCTTTATTTACTTGTGGAGAGTCCTTGACAATAATCCAGCCCTCTCAGAGGCAGCGCTCAAAGTGAACAGGATGTCTGACACTCCTGTTGTTATCTGTCAAGCCGGGCTCCCTGATTAGACCAGATGAATCGCTCCAATCAGGGAATGCCTATTCTATGAGGTCCATCTGGCTGCCCTCATTACAATTATTACACCCCTGCCCCTCTGAATCCAAAGACATAAGCCAGTTTTTTGTTTTGCAGCTCCTGCTGCAGTGTTTTAACACTGGGCCCGTTTCTCTACTTATGATACAGGGTGGCGTGTAATGCACAATTGCTTGCCTCTTGCGCTCAGAACATCACAGGAGAAATTAGTTCTCTTCTTCAGGCAGCAAAGGCATTGAGGCAGCGATGTCCACTGTGTCCATCCCAGATTCCCAGGAGAAGGTTCCAGAACAACCAGAAAGGCAGTTGAGGAACTGGGTATATTTTGTTCCTACACTGTTTGCAAGTTTGCTGATTTCATACGGTTCCTGAGCTTGTTCAGGACTGTCACAGCTATCTGAACTTTACACATCACTGATCTCGCATTGAATATGCCTCTTACTCATGCAGGTGATTCCCATGGTTCTAACACCAAACTTCGTGCCCTGAAGTAAACCGTTTCTCTTGCTTTGCAGAGTCTTGTGTCCAGCTTTGGCATTCCTTGTGCTGTTTCACACCACCACCTCCCACCAGGAACAGGAAGATCAGCTTTAACCTGATACAGAGTCTTCTCCGTATTAGCAACTCTGCTGGAGCTATCAATGTAGTTGCATGAGAGGTGATCCTATAATCAAATAGGAACTGGGACAATTTGGTATCTAGTGAAGCTTGTTTCTTTAAAGCTGCCTTTAAAGTTTGGACATCTTTTTCTGTCAGACCCTTGGATGGTGGAAGATATGGAACTGTCCTTGCAGGGCGAATACCATTTGACTTTCGGAAATACTCAATTTCCCTTCTCGTAGACAATGGCCTGTTTTCTGTGACCAACACTTCTGGGAGTCTGTTACAAAAGATGTACACAGTTCTTCTATTGTCTCTTCCATGTTTGACAAATTTCTTCTCTGCACTTTGAGAAGGCATCCCTAATGACTAAGAACATTGAGCTCATGAAAACACCTGCATAGTCGATATGTAACCGAGTCCCGGGTTTACCTGGCCATTCCCATGAATTTGGGGAAGCTGCTGACAGTAATTGTTGTTCTTGTTGGAACTCTGGGCACTGCCCAACAAATGTCTGCATCCAGTCGTGGCCACCAGGCATAATTTATTGCCAAAATCTTCATTTTAGACACCGCTCGATGATCCTGGTAGAGTTCAGCCAATATCTGGCGGCGACCTTTATTCGGGACAATCACTCTCGTCCCCCATAAGAACTTACTGTCCTCTGCTGTGATCTGGTCTTTCTGGGTCTGAAAATGTTTAAATTCTGGTTGTGATGGCCCTTTGGTTTCCCTGTCACCATTGGCTGTTTCAGTTTTGCCAGGACTGGATTTTTCTGCAACCAAAATGTGATATTGCCAGCTATGACTGGAAGTGTATCTAGAACATTTATAACCATTATGAACTCTTCCAGTAGTGATATCACTGGTGAAATTGCTTCCTGATCAATGTGCAATGTGGCCTTGGCTCCTTTGAAAGTCCCTAGACTATTCTGGCAGTGTATCTGCCAGCAGGAGGCAGATCAATGCATCTACATTTACTACTTGACCTCCCAGATGGTGTTCCAATATGTAATTATATGGACTTGGTAATAGCTTCAGGCTGAATTCAGCAGTGGGCCCGATGGGTGGTACTGCCATATCCTCTTTAATTGGACCCAGTAAGGGTTTATTGTCTGTTTTTATTACAGATTGGCATCCATAAAGGTATTGGTGGAACTTTCTGACTCCAAAAATGACTCCCAAACCTTCCTTCTCTACCAGGGCATATTTATGCAATGCAATTGCCGAAGTCCTGGATGCATATGCAATTGGGCCACTTATAAGCTACAATGCCATATGGGAAGGCATTCCATGTTCATACCAGATCACACTTGAGATTGTAACATGCCAACACCTTAGGGGATGATAGAGGATGTTTCTTCACTTCCATGAAAGCTATGGCTTGGCTACTCAAGTCTGACCCTTGAAGAGTTGATGCAAAGACACCAGGATGTAGGCCACATTATCTATGAACTTTCCTGAATAATTCACCAAGCCAAGGAAAGAGCTAAGATCTGGAACGGACATGGGAGCTGGGGCATCTTTGATCATTGTTACTTTATCTTCCAAAGGGTGTAACCTGGTCTTGTGAACTCTAACCAATGTATGTCACTTGGGGTGCTTGAAACATGCATTTTTCCTTTCTAAGATATACACTTGCCTGAGAGAAACATCTAAGGATGATGTCCAAGTTCTCTAAGAGCTCTTTATTGGTCTTCCATGTTATCAACACATCATCTAGATAAATGGCCACGTGGAAGGCCTTAGTAAAATGTTCTCCATCATCCACTGAAAAATGACACAGGCTGATGGTAGAGCTGAAAATGTGTTACTGGAAAAGCGCAGCAGGTCAGGCAGCATCCAAGGAGAAGGAGAATCAACGTTTTGGGCATGAGCCCTTCTTCAGGAATGAGGAAAATGTGCCCAGCAGGCTAAGATAAAAGGTAGGGAGGAGGGACTTGGGGGAGGGGCGTTGGAAACGCGATAGGTGGAAGGAGGTTAAGGTGAGGGTGATAGGCTGGAGTGGGAGTGGGGGCAGAGAGGTTAGGAAGAAGATTGCAGGTTAGGAAGGTGGTGCTGAGTTCGAGGGTTGGGACTGAGACAAGGTGGGGGGAGGGGAAATGAGGGAACTGGAGAAATCTGAGTTCATCCCCAACTGGCAGTCTTGTATATTGGTACAAATCCTTATGGGTATGAATTGTAGCATACTTCTGGGAATGCTCATCTAACTGCAATTCCAGGTACGCATGGCTCATGTCCAGCTTCATGAAGGGCAGCCCCTGCCAGCTTTCTGCATAAATCCTCTATGTGGGGATCAGGTATTTATCCAGCTGCAAAAAGCAGGTTACCATTTCTAATATCCCCACAAAGATGAACTAACCCATCAGGCTTCACAATTGGTATGACCAGTGCTGTCCATTCTGCAAACTGGACAGGATTGATGATTCCTTTGCTTTTCATCCTCCTGATTTCTGCCTCTACTGTTGCCCATAAGGCAAATGGCACTGGGCGGGCCTTGCAAAATCATGGAATTGCTTCCTGGTCAGTATGCAAGGTGGCCTTGACTCCTTTGACAGTCCATAGACCTTCCTGAAAATCTTCGAGGTATTTAATTAGGATTTCCCTCAGGCAGCCATTTTCTAATCAAAAAAATGTTGAGCCAATCTAGGTGAATCTTTCTCAACTAATATCGCCTCATCAAGCTTCAGCCTGAGTCTTTTACGACAATAAGTGGTAACTGTACCAGCTGCTTCTCATAAGAGACCGGAACTGAAGTTGCACCTTTAATCAGTAAAGCTTCCATGGTATAGATTCTCAGTCTAGCCAAGTTCTTGTACAAATTTAAGGGTTGAAGTCCAGAGTGAATTTTGTTGAAGACTGGTTCTGCATTCACTGATACAGCCACACCAGCATTGACCTCCACCAGAACAAGGTGACCAATTGACAAGATTTTCATTTTGATTGGTTCTGATTAGGATGTTGCTAAACAATTTAACTATTGCAAAAAAGATGTAGATAGACTTTCCAGGGCATGCACTGTCCTGAATACTGCCCTATGAGTTCTTTTACTTAATTTTGGTCCTTTGAGATTCTTTTGCTGTCTTGAGTCTGCATACCGGCAGCAATAAGAATGGCTTGCTGGCCAGATCCTGAAGAGAATTTTAACTGAATTTGGCTGAAGCTTCACTTTGTTTTGGGGTCTGCTATGGGATTGCCTAGAGCTCCTCTGTTCAGGATATGTCCTGAGTGAGGCTGTGCAATTGCCTTCACTCAACTGGTGTTCCCCAAACTCAGTTGGCCAGGTGAGGGTGTCCACTTCTATCAGAATACCTAGCAAATTGATGCAGAAAGATTCACCTGGATTGGCTCAACAAATTTTTGATTAGAAAATGGCTGCCTGAATGGCGTACTATTTAAATACCTAGACATTTTTCAGGAAGCTCTATAGACTATCAAAGGAGCCAAGACAACCTTGCATGTTGATCAGGAAGCATTTCCTCAAATCTGCAGGGTCCCCAACCTGTACTCAATTTGCTATATTTTCCAATAGTAAAGCCAGCTGTAGTGCCTGTTTTTGAAGATGAATTGGGATTCAGCTAACATGTGCTTTTGCATGGTTACATCATTAATCCATCATACCAAACGATCTCTCAGAATCCCATTAAGGGATAAACCAAAGTCATATGCCTCAGCCAGTTACCTTAACCTAGTCAAAAATATCAATAAGATTCCCCAACTCCTTGAATTGCCAAGTAAAACCAGTAACATTTTAGAATTAGAGAAGGCTTGGGGTGATGAAACTCCTCAACTAAACCCATCGACTCCTGAAAGGTTTTAGCTTTTGGTGCCTCAGGGAAAGTTACATTCTATAACCGAAAAAGCTGCAGATTGACAAACCATCAGGAGACTTACTCCTTGCATTTCATCTGCCCCAGTGTCATTTTCCTGGAAAAGTAATGCATTCTTTCCACATACTGGACCCAGTCTTCCATGGCAGGATTGAATGAGTCGAGCTTCCCAAATAATGGCATGATGCCAGAAATGCTTATCCCAACTCAAAGGCGACTATTGCGAGTGACTTTCTTCAGGAGTGTGCTCTTCTCTTATTACCATTGAAATAACTCAATAGAAACCAATATCCTGTCACCATGTCACCCTTTATTTAGACATCCATGACACTGATCCAGGTCCCAGAGCCAGCTGTCAGAGTGAACAGGATGCCTGACGCACCTGCTTTTATCTGTCAGCCAGGGCTCCCTGGTGACACCAGATTAACAGCCCCAAAATGGGGACTCCTATTCTATGAGGTCCATCTGGTTGATCTTGTTACAATCACTACAAGAAGGGCTCATGCCCGAAACATCGACTCTCATGCTCCTTGGATGCTGCCTGACCTGCTGCGCTTTTCCCACAATCACTACAAGCCCTACTATTCCTGGAATCATACAATTAAAAATAAAACATTGCTCCCAAATAATTGTCTCTTCATTGAGAATTATTGGCTCTATAATGTCTGGTTTTACTGTCTCTGTTCTAGGAACAAATGTAAATTTGTATACCATTCACAATGTGGTTCTGTAAATATAATTTTTAGAATGGCAACAATCTCTTTGAACAATTTCCTTTCTTTAGTCCACAGGCAAAGTTTGGAACAAAAAGAACTGGTCTTTACAACATTGTAACAAAAAAAAATCCTTTGCTTGACATTGCAGAGTAATTAACCATGTGTTTCCTGGAAAAAGAAGCATTATTCTTTCTCGATCAACATTTGCTGGGTCAGGAAGTTACTCAGGACACTGGCTGGGAGATAATGCAGCAAACTGGAATGACATCAAGTGGGCAATTCCTGGGATGCTTGAGTTTAATCTTTTTGGTTTTCCATATGTAAGTTAATTTAAGCATGTGTCCGCCAAATTGACAGTAAAATCCAGAAAAGTGACTTTCAAATGGTTATATGTTTTGATGACAAATCCTTTCCATGCAGTATTTGGCACATTATCAAGATCACAAAATGTCAGTCATAATATGGATTGCATATGGACAGATTAACTGCTTATAGAAACTGAACAGTCTCAACCTATTGAAGAACTGAAAGAGTCACAATTGTACTTCCTTTCAACAGATAGGAGCAGATATTTGTGGTTTCTTTGATGATTCACCTGAAGAACTATGTAGGAGATGGATGCAGGTTGGAGCATTTTATCCATTTTGTAGGAACCACAATGCTGAGAACTACAAAGTGAGTTGACAATGAATATTTATTGGCAATAGTAGAAAATGCAAGTCATGAAAATGTATACTGACTCAAAAGTAGTGTGACATCAGATTAGATTTAATTCATAATGAGAATAAAAACAATTTTCATTTTCATACAAATCTTGCCTTTTAGCCTCAAGATCCTGCCTATTATGGTGAAGACTCCCTTTTAGTGAACAGTTCCAAGCATTACTTGAATATTCGATATACATTGCTTCCTTACCTCTATACACTCTTTCACAAGGCCAATGTTTATGGAGCCACTGTAGTTCGACCACTGCTTCATGAGTAAGTTTTGTAAAGAATCAAGGAGTGATGTTAATTATTAAAACCATTTGAACATATTATCAAACCATTCTCGGTAAATTAATTCCCCAGAGTGATTTGAAAGTATGTTCAATGAAATTCAGTACACTTGTGGTATTCTTTCTACGTAAACAGTTTTGAGCTCAAATGAACAATTTCTGTATAAATTAATTTAAGCATCAAGAAAATGGAAAATGAAACCCAAGTAATTATAAGAAATGTTAAAATGGCCAAACCTGCTGCTCATATTTGATTCATGAGTTTTTCTTTATTTTCACATCCAGGTTATATGCCAAGCATATTGATCAGAACCATGACATCTTAGATGATGCCCACACAGTATATTACCTCAAGTTATTATTACAAATTTTCCAGCGAGCAACTTAAGATGGAATTGTCAGAGATCTAGAGAAAAGTTGCCTGTCTCAGTTGATAGATGAAAAGCATGGCACAGTGTTCAGATTTCACAACACAGGAAAAAGACAATGGAATATTTTGTGTGATTCAGAGGAAAGTTCATTCGTAGGATTATTATGTATAGATCTTTGCAGTTTGTTATTATATTGTGCTTTCTACATGTCTAGCAAATTCCTCAATATATCCCAAATAGATGGATACATCTTTTTTCTTGCATGATAAGTAGGAATCACAAACAAAATAAGCCTGAGTAGAATCCTTCCAGTTACCAGTGAACAGTTCATGTGATGAAATTGGGTGTATCCTAAGACACGATAGAAATATTTGGAGCATGAATGTGGCCTGTCCAATAGATACTTCTGCTTGAGCTTGGTCACTACTCCTGGCCTTGATTGTAAAATGCCTTATAGTATTTTTCTCTGTTAACTATACAGTAAAGTACAAATCATAATAACTGTTCCAGAGGTTTCTGACACTAGATTTACAAAACTTTATCAGGAAATGCTTTTCATCTATCAGCTGAGACTGTTAGGTCTGAAGGTTGATAAGTCCCCGGGGCCTGATGGTCTACATCCCAGGGTACTGAAGGAGGTGGCTTGAGAAATTGTGGATGTGTTGGTGATTATTTTCGAGAGTTCGATAGATTCGGGATCAGTTCCTGCGGATTGGAGAGTAGCTAATGTTGTATCACTTTTAAGAAAGGTGGGAGAGAGAAAGTAGGAAATTATAGACCAGTTAGTCTGATCTCAGTGGGGGGAAAGATGCTGGAGTCTATTATAAAGGATGAAATTACGACACATCTGGATAGTAGTAACAGGATAGGTCAGAGTCAGCATGGATTTATGAAGGGGAAATCATGCTTGACTAATCTTCTGGAATTTTTTGAGGATGTAACTCTGAAGATGGATGAGGGTGATCCAGCAGATGTAGTGTCCCTGGACTTTCAGAAAGCTTTTGATAAAGTCCCACTTAGGAGGTTAGTGAGCAAAATTAGGGCGCATGGTATTGGGGGCAAAGTACTAACTTGGATTGAAAGTTGATTGGCTGATAGGAAACAAAGAGTAGTGATAAACGGCTCCATTTCGGAATGGCAGGCAGTGACCAGTGGGGTACCGCAGGGATCAGTACTGGGACCGCAGCTTTTTGCTATAGAAGATAGTATTAGCAATAACATTAGCAAATTTGCTGATGATACTAAGCTGGGTGACAGGGTGAAATGTGATGAGGATTTTAGGAGATTACAGGGTGACCTGGACAGGTTAGGTGAGTGGTCAGATGCATGGCAGATGCAGTTTAATGTGGATAAATGTATGGTTATCCACTTTGGTGGCAAGAACAGGAAGGCAGATTACAACCTAAATGGAATCAATTTAGGTAAAGGGGCAGTACAGAGAGATCTGGGTGTTCTTGTACACCAGTCAATGAAGGTAAGTATGCAGGTACAGCAGGTAGTGAAGAAGGCTAATAGCATGCTGGCCTTCATAACAAGAGGAATTGAGTATCGAAGCAAAGAGGTTCTTCTGCAGCTGTGCAGGGCCTGGTGAGGCCACACCTGGAGTACTGTGTGCAGTTCTGGTCTCCAAATTTGAGGAAAGACATTCTGGCTATTGAGGGAGTGCAGCGTAGGTTCACGAGGTCAATTCCTGGAATGATGGAATTACCTTACATTGAAAGACTGAAGCGACTGGGCTTGTATACCCTTGAGTTTAGAAGACTGAGAGGGGATCTGATTGTGACATATAAGATTATTAAAGGATTGGACACTCTGGAGGCAGGAAACATATTTCCGCTGATGGGAGAGTGCCGAACCAGAGGACACAGCTTAAAAATACGGGGTAGACCATTTAGGACAGAGATGAAGAGAAACTTCTTCACCCAGAGAGTGGTGGCTGTGTGGAATGCTCTGCCCCAGAGGGCAGTGGAGGCCCAGTCTCTGGATTCATTTAAGAAAGAGTTGGATAGAGCTCTCAAGGATAGTGGAATCAAGGGTTATGGAGATAAGGCAGGAACAGGATACTGGTTAAGGATGATCAGCCATGATCATATTGAACGGTGGTGCAGGCTTAAAGGGCAGAATGGCCTACTCCTGCACCTATTGTCTATTGTCTATTGAAATGTAGAAACAGCTTGATTGTGCTTTCCTCATTCCGTATGTAGTGTGGCATTAATTGTTCACTGTTTCACTGATGATAAAGCAGCAAGTTTCATTTTACAACACTTGCAACCACAACAAAAAGATTTTTGAGTGCAATGATGTTTAAACATGAAAATTGTTTTATCTTTTGCAAGGTTTCCTACAGACAGTGCAACATGGACTATTGACCGTCAGTTCCTATGGGGGCCTGCTCTTCTTATCACACCTGTGCTGGACCCTGTATGTTAATTAACATGTTTGTTTAAAAATTATTTAAATTATGAACAAACTAATAACAACTGACACTCTAATATTGTAGAATAGGAATGACTTTTTTTTTCAAATACTAAAACATATGCAAATTTCTTATAGAGCAATTTATGGTTTACACTGTTACTGATAACTGGATAGTTTCACTGAATTTAATATGATTTGATTGGTATGCTTTTCCTATAATTTTAACTGCTTAGTCGAGGCTATCCACATAAGTAACTCCAGGATAGATGGGTCTTGACCAGTCTCGGCTTTGTACCTTCATGGTCAGGTAACTTAACAGGGTAACTACTTACGTCCTGGGGAAAGTGAGAAACTCAGGTTAGGGATGGGCTTCATTAAAAGGCATCATTGAGGGAATGAAAGGACAAAATTCAAGGTAAAAAGATTAGACCATATACACTAAAGAAGGGAATGCGAGCTTGAGATTCAAGATGCAAATTATAAAGTCACTATCGTTCTAAATACTACCCGAGAACAGTATATGACCAAAAATGGCACTGCTATTCATGAAGTTTTATAATATGTTACAACCTAATTGGGAAAAGTGCCGAATAAGACACTACAATATGTAGGTACCGAATTAAATCACTAAGATAACCAATTTGTCTGACTGACCATTATTTAGTATAAAAGCAATTCACAACAAGTTTCACCATTAACAATAAAATAACTCCATTATAAACATATCTATTATTTGACAAATGGCAGAGAAAATAAAGGATTATAAAACTACTATGATCTGATTAAAGCTATACCCACTGAAAAACCCAAATTCACACAAACTCATTCATGAATATACAAGAAACAAACATTTTGACCCTGGCACAATGGGCAGAAAAATATAGCAGGGAAATTAAAATTTTGAATATCAGCAGTATAGCTAACATTGGGTGAATTAAATTGTCTCTAATATCTCTTTTCATTTTACAATAATAATGCATTGCGTGTGAAGCAATGGCCATTCTTCACTTCAGTAGTTGATCTGGTGCTTAGGTCTTTTTTTAATATTTGAATTCTTTGTCTTTTCACTCATAGCAAAAGTAGGGAGAGAAAGAGGTGCTTTCTGTTCGCTAATTCTGGAGGTCTATGGCCGCTCTCCACATGCAGATCTGGTACAAACTGCAGCTGGACCAATCCAAGCACTGTCATCAGGCAGTCTTTCCTTTACTCAAAGATTCCTGGTGATACTCTGACCCAGCACTATATTGATCTCACTGCTTAAACAGAAACATTGTCTTGTGCGGCTAAGGATGCGCACCACTTGATTTTACCAAGTTGAAAAACTTTTGTTTTATTTCATCTGTGTAGTCGTCTAACATCCATTCCAGTTTATAACCCAAAAAGGAAATATATGTGGTCTCTAACAAATGTTAAGGCATGCTGTTTTGTGGGAGGGGACTTTCGTGGTGCTCTATTGCCAAAATTGCACTCTCCCTGTGTACCATGAATACTTTAGTTATAATAAATACATTTGTAACATTTGACACACCTCAGAGCTCCTTTTTGCAGCATAATATATGAACATGTGCATTAGGAACAGGAGTATGCCAGAACTAGGGGGCAATATTTTTAAATTAGGGGTCACTCTTTTAGAATAGAGAAATATTTTGTTTCAGAGGGTTGTATGATTTTGCAACTTTCTGCCTCAGAAGGTGGTAGAGGCAGCTTCATTGCATATTTTTAAAGTGTAGTTCATAGATTCTTGTTAGGCAAGGAACTCAAAGGTTATTAAGGATATATGTGGGAATGTGAAATTTAAAATACAAATAGATCAGCTATGATCGACCTAAATGGTGGAGCATACTTGAAGAAATGAATGGCTTATGTCTGTTTCTAATTCAAATATTTATATGATGCAGGACCACAGCTCAGTTTCTAGTTTGCAGCATCTGAAGTGTTGTGGAGCTGGGGTTTAAATTTGGCGCTAGCAGAGTGAGCATTGCAAACTCCTGGCCGCAGTGAGTATTTCCACCTGTCTCACCAATGCAATTGCAAGAGATGGGTAATGATATAAACAAGGTGAAGAGCAACAAACTACATGAGAAAAGTGGACATCAGCCACAGGAGGCCAGATGTAACAAATCTCACTTGAGCGAACCCTTTGTCAAAAGTGGGAAAATTCAACCCTTGATGTCACACAGATATCAACACTATTCCTCTCCATTTTTTTTGTCAATCAGTCTAACATCTTACCTGAAAAATTGTGCCTCTGATTTTGCAGTGCTCCCTCAGTACTGCATTAGTGTTGCAGCTACATATGGTTATGTAGTGGTGCCTGAACCCAAACGTTGTATCCCAGAGGTAAAGATTATGAGTTATGGCTGAAAATAGTCTAGTAATACACCATACCAGAAGCCAAGGAATGTCTGTCAGTCTGAAGTAAAAATGAAGCCTTCCCTATTTCATTTCTCAAATGTAAGCTGAATACCTTTCTTAAAAATTCATAGCAATGTTACTCACATATTTCCTTTTTTTTCAGAATACAGAAATTGTCCATGCCTATGTGCCTGATGCAGTTTGGTATGAATATGAAACAGTAAATATCACTTTAATTCAATTTTGAGTTCATAAATTATTTTTCCACAATTGAACACTCCTGCAGTGCAATAGCACTAATAATGAACACCACCCAATAAGTCATGGTTCAAATGCATCAGATTTTCCAAATATTAAATTAATGGATAGAAAATTATACACTACAGACCCACAATTTGTTGGCTACAGTTCGCTGCTAGGATAACACACATAGAAATCAGTGCTATCATTTCTGAGAACTAAAGATTTTCCTTAACCATTTAGTACATCAAAAGACTTATTACAGATTAAGTATACTTGGATCCAGAAATCAGATATTCAATTACGAAGATAATAGCAAGAAAACACAAAAGGTGGTCATTGTTGTCTCCGAAATTAATTCTGCTGCCTCCATACCTTGACAGGAATGTGGAGGTGTTATCAAATTGGCTAATACAAAAAATAGGAAGACTGTATTTTTCAGCCAACTTTTTCTATCATCCAGCATGCAACTATCTTATAACCATAAGGAATGCCAAATTAACAGCTTGACTGACAGCTTATCCCATTGCCCAATAGGTTACTAATTTCATCTTGATATCAGTGTAGAATTCATTTTTAATGGTTGCTGACTACCATATGATGAATTGAATGGCCCAGATATTCCAATGGCCAGATAGTAATTGAAACTGCACAGACAGAGGCTGACCCACATGGAATCCCACACACAGCAGTCTCTGCAAGAATTACCTGATAAACTGAAGATTATGATGGGAAACTCCCTTGCATGTGGAACTCAGCAAAAATCTCCCTTAAGGTTAAAGAATTTGGAGTGATTACCTTCTGTTTATAAATAGGTACCCAGGAAAGATTAGACTGTTAAAATCTAATCCATCTCCTGGATAAATGTTAAGCTAACCCTACAATTTAACACTCCACCACAACTACATTTCCCCTGACTCCTTACACCTCCCCGGTCTCCAACAAGCCCACCATCTACCAAATGCCCGAAACCTAAATTCATTTCACCCCTGCCTCACCCAGAGCTTAGCATCATTCTGCACTGGCCAACCATAACCCTACTGTATCTACTCCTCCCTCCCCACCCCCTTCCAGTACTGGCAGGATCCTCCTGCCTCACCCCTTGTTCTTTGGCACAGATAGCCCACCTCACTCACTGCCAGCCATACTTCTTGCCACCTATCCCAATAACCCACCCATCCACTGACCGGTCTTCAGTACCAACCATCGCTCTCCGCCACACTTCTCATCTGCTGGCCATAGCATCCCTGCTCAGCACAAGGAAAATCCCTCGCCAGCTCTGACACCCCTCCAACAAGCTCTGACACCTTTTGCCGAATCCAGAAAATCCCTTGTTTGCTGGCCTCAATATCCCCTTCCATTTCCATAATCCATTAATATTCCCTGCTTCCCTCACAGACCCAGACATAAACTTTCTCTATCCTGACGACCCTAATAGCTGGCACCCATTCACTTGACACTTCAGTAGTTTCATTATCCATTGTGTGCGTGTGGACACTTCATGAAAGTTAAGTTCAAAAGAAACTTCAAAAGTCAAAATATAACCTCCATCCATCCAGATTGGCTCCTCATGCCCCCATGCCATGCTTTTGTACTTAAATATCCATTCAACAACTATGCACTGCAAAGAAGCAATGAACCCTAAAATAACCATAGAATCTGTAAAATAAAGCTTTGAAAACATTCATGGAAAGTGTTACACGATGTTAAAAGCACTTTCTTCCTACTACAAAGCAATAAAAATGCCAATCATCCAATAATTTAAAATTTTAATGGTCGAAACATCTGGCACTTGAAACTTCCTAACATTATATAAATGAACATTGTGAAATTGATGGCATAGATTAGATAATAGTGTTAATAATCAAGCAGGGATCCATGTATTTCAATACAATTATGGATTTCATTAAGTTTTTTTTGCGGGATGAGGCATGTACAAGTGTATACTTTGACAAGTGGATATGGGGACTGTTTGGAGGACATGAGGCACTATTGGTGAGCATAGTAAGAGTGTGGGGGTTAGTGGGGATGGAACGGGATGAAGGTTGGATGGCCTTTCTATTTCTATCCTAACTTGGAGAAAGTCCCATAAGGCTGAGGCTGGCCTTTTAAATATTCCATCTTCACATCCAGCAATCCCTGTGGATGTCTCAGAATATTTCTCAGGTCAGTTAGTCTGACCCTTGTTAGCACTTCCTCTCCCTGAACTCAATGCCATTCTGCTAGAATTGTTATTTCCTAAGATGGGAATGTGAAACCTGGAAATTTCTTATTTCTACTACCTACATCCAAGGTAAAACATCATCTCCATAAGTCTATCTGTTTTCTGCCAAATTTTACAGTATTTATATTAGATGCCAGGTTAAAGACATAAATTGATGCATAAATTATATTTAATATCCATCACTGTCACACTCGCATCTTGTAGTGCTGTCATCCTAATTAATAGCAAAAGTGCATTATGTATATATTATAAGAAAGTCTTTATTATTAAATTAGGGTTCTGCCATATCGGCTCAAAAGCAGTTTATGGATATGCATTTACCAGGTGATAAACTGGGGCTTCATGTCAGAGGTGGATTTATCTTCCCAACACAGCAACCAGCAAACACTACCTTTTATAGGCAAGTACAGCCATATTCATATTTAACTTTTCTGATGTTTTAACACATTTATGCTAAGCTGTCATAGGTAATGTCATAGTGTCACTGAATTGCATCCAATAAATATTCTGTTCTTCCACATAGTCGGAAGAATCCATTGGGTCTCCTCGTTGCCCTTGATGAACAAGAGAAGGCTAGTGGAGAATTATTTTGGGATGATGGAGAATCCAAAGGTATTGTATTCATTACTATGGCTGTCCAAAGCTGCTTTAAATACTGGATTTGCACTAAACAACATTTTAGATACCGATCAGGGAAATCATTTTCCTCAAAATATATATTCACTATTAAAGGTGAAGATTGTTGCCAATCATATCTCCTAGATTAGTTTCTGTTCAAGATAATTGTCCAAGCTACATAGTTTATTTCTCAACTCAGGCTATCATACAAAAAGAAGAATTAAATCTGGTTAGCACATGGCTGTTAAGCTAATTCAACCTTTGTAATCAAGCAATCATGTTACCTGTAGTAGTGACCTGATGTTCTTAATTCTCAGTCCTAAATACTTTTAAATATTTTGCCTAATGTACAAGTAACTCTGTTACTGGTGATTCTGATGCAGTGTTGCTGGATAATAAATTTCACTGGTTTTGTCTTTCAGATACTTACGAAAAGGGGGTCTACACTGCCTATCAATTTACAGTTGCAAAGGTTAGCTTTCTCCACATTGGTTAAATGATCATTTGTCTTTGTTATGGTATTACAAAATGTATTGCTCAATTTGTATTGGAACACATTTCTCAATTGTTGGCTGAGATGCTTTACAGAAGTAACTATCCATCCCTTTAAACTTCATAAATACTACCCTTTGTCAAAACAAACTGTTTTCAGATTTGTTTCTAAAGGTTTGGTATGTGTTCATTCTCCAATCTATAGAAATTCTAAAACGTGATGGCATATCAAAGCATATACTCAAACGTCATTCGTCATCAATTCAGTAGAATTCTTAGAGGATGTGTTAATTCAAATCAATTCCTCATTAAAGTCGTGAAAAAATAATTTAAATAGGACTTTCAGCATTTGAAATGTCACAGTAATTTTCAGGTTCAATCTTGGCATGTCTCATTTTATTCGGGATTGTTTCATGCTATGTTACATATCCATCAGACAGTTATGAGCCAAGTATGGCACCAAGGAGCACTTCAAACTTAAATTCAGTGAGATAAACAAACACAAAACTGTCCTTGGCTGAAACCAAACCTCAAACATCTGGCAATGCTGTTGTTATCAGAGAATGGCCAGCACAGTCCCAGAACATCATTCCATGACTTCCTCAGGAAATGATGGTCAGACCATTCTTTTCTTTATCTTCTACAATTCATTTTTTCTATTGTAAGGGACTGTTTCCATGTTGAGAATATGTTAGCTAATGAAGAAGTGAAAAGTAATCAAGGATGAAAGCTACAGGAGTCAATAGAAGTTTGCATGAATTGTAATAGAGAATTTGAAGTATTCTGAGACAAAAACTTGTGGTCCAAATAGACATGTACTGTAAGAGTGCACCTATAGACTTTACTGCATCAATGTATTACATGTAAAATAATCCAGCATTTGACCCGGTTCCAAACAATGAAGCAGGAAAATAATTTACCTCAAGATAGGAGAACCATTTGGTAATAGTTACAATGAATTGAGAAGATTCACATAGAAATAGATAAAGAAAAATAAATGTTAACTAAATATAGTGCAATATAAAAGTGTTGGACTGAAAATTATCTTATTGCCATGAGGTGTAAAGGATGAAGCCCAGATTTAATCTGGGGTTAACCTGAAGCCTTTGGTAGTTGAGTGTGACATGGTTCCAATTTTACATTGTACGTTGATGATGTGACCAACTCAACTATAAGTATTAGGCAGTATCATGCAGAAGAGCAGGTGTGAGGGAGTTGTTGTATATGGGTCTGAAAGGCTTAATACTTGATTGAGTGCAATAAATACTATCCAATCTAATGATATAGTGGGGACTTGGTCAGAGTACAGAAGGAGACCATTACCTCTATGTCCTGCTTCTCAGCAAAGTCTATGTCCAACTGTGGCAATTTTTTGATGTGTGCATTTTGTTCTAGCATCTCTTCCCACAAGTAAGAAGCATTTTGCCATCTCCTTCTAGGTACAGTATTCCGCCCTTTTTTTGTGGGAAGGATGCTCAAAAGAGTTCAATAACTTGCTCACGTCTGTCAGCTGCATCTCCTCTAGTATTGCTTTCATAGCACAGTGTCCATCCTTTCAAACCACATCTGACATTTATTCTTTCCTTATCACCTTTACAAAAATTAAAATCTGAGTAAACTATTTTACTATCTTTAAAAAGGCTCTAACACTTTTTATTCTCATATGTAACATCACTTAACTTTAAATGGTGGCATACCTAGATATTGGTAACAGCTGCAATCTCTCAATCCTGAAAGGTTTAGATTTAGATTGAGATTACTTACAACAGACACTTCGGCCCAACAAGTCCACACCGATCCTCCGAAGAGCAACCCACCCAGACTCATTCCCCTACATTTACCCCTTCACCTAACATTATGGGCAATTTAGAATGGCCAATTCACCTAACCTGCACATTTTTGGACTGTGGGAAGAAACCGGAGCACCCAGAGGAAGCCCACGCAGACACGGGGAGAATGTGCAAACTCCACACAGACAGTTGTCTGAGACGGGAATTGAACCCGGGTCTCTGGCGCTGTGAGGCAGCAGTGCTAACCACTGAGCAACCACACCACCCCGAAATCCCCCTCATTAAATTTCCCAAATAAGGCTTAAGATAAACAGGTACCCAGCTTCAACAATAGATGTAATTTTGGCCTTATCGGATGCACTAAGGCCAGGTCTTCACTGTGATATTGTTATTTTTGAAACTTCACCATTGTCATGTCACCTTGGATGTTAAAAGAATCAGTTCAAGTTACACCAAAAAAAAATTAAGTGTCAACCTTTTATTGTAAGACTCAAAATAAGTGACTGTCCTTCATTGGTCCCTTTAATAATGCTATCTAATTTTTAATCTCACAGTATGTTGAGGGTTCATTTGTTTTTCCATTTGTATTTATTGGATTATTTGGCAGGAAAGAATAGAGAAAAAGTTTGGATAGCAAATCAGATTACTATATTTATCTGTGTTTCTGAAAGCAGCATTTTGCATTGAATATGATCCAATCTCTTCATAGCTAATGGAGCTTTGTCAATTCTAAACAGCCTTTTAGCAACATATGAAGCACTAACTAGCAACAAATATCTATGTCACTGAAATGTGAATGCATCCTTCAGCTGTTGGGAATTTTTTGTTTTACCTACCAGATTTTGGATTGAATTAACCTGCTCTAATTTGTACTTCTGCCATGGTTCTAGCACTCTTTTTTTAATTTCATAAACCTACTGTATAATTGGTTAAAGAAACAGTTAGAATTGCATAACTAACTTGTGAGTCCTCAACTAGAGTCCACGACCAGCACGTTACAGGACAGATATGATTGCACTAGAGGTTACAAGAGAGATTTATGTAGATGTTGTCAGATCTACGAAGATAAATTGGGTAGGTTAAGATTCTTTTCTTTGCATTAAAGGAAGCGAAAATGAGATTTATTTGTGTTGGACATAATGTTGAGGGCCGAGACAGAGATGATAGGAAGGATTGGGTTCCCCTAATGGAGAGGTCAATAACCAAGAGGCATACATTTAAAAGTGGAATTGGACTTGCTGGTCAGAAATGTGGAGCAGCAGAAAAGCAGGAATGGAACAGCAATCAGATAGTGACTGCCACTTTGTAGCAAATTTGACCATTATCAGAATCGATGCTAAGGGTGGAGGCACTCCTCCCATTTAAAAAGAAAACTTGGTTCTGCACTTGAAGTGTCATAACTTAGAAGGCTAGAGATCACAAACAATAAAGTGACACAAGGCTGTATGTAATAAAACGAAAATTGTTGGAAACATTCAACAGGTTTTGACAGCATTTGCAGTGAGAAATGTAATTAGAGTTTCAGGTCTGTGACCTTTCCTCAGAACTGGAAAGGGTTAGAAATGTAATAAGTGTTGAGGAAGGGATAAATGGGATAATGACAAAAAGATGTTCCAAGACCATGTTAAATTCTGGAGAGATTTTGAGTTATTTTTCCAGGTCTAAATCAATTGGAGAGAGAAGGAGAAAAGTACCAAAAAAAAAACAAATATGTGCCGAAAATAGGTTTGCTGTTGACTGGATAAGAAAAGTACAAACAAGGGAAAAGGAACAAAATGGACCAGAGACCATGGTCTCAAATTGATTAACTCAGTATGATTCCAGAAATGATGGTTATATGAATAGGGGCTGAATCAGTTAGGACTCTATTCACTACAGTTTAGAAGAATTAGGTGGTGGGGATTCACATAGAAACCTATAAAATTTTAATCAGGTTATACATGGCAAACACAGGAAGGATGTTCCGATGTCTGGGAAGTCCAGCCCAGGGATCACAGTCTAAGGATGTGAGATAGGCTATTGGAATGACATGATGAGAAATCTCCTAACTCCAGTTGGTGAGCCCGTGAAATTCTCTGTTCCGGAAAGCAGTTGTGGCCAAACTATTGAATGTGTTCAAGAAGGAATTAGATATAAGTTCTTCAGATGAAATGAATCAAAGGGTATGGGGTGAAAATGGAAACGGGCAACTGAGTTGATGATGAGATCATGATCACATGGACTGAGTGGCCCCTTGCTCCTGTTTTCTATATGGGTGGCACGTTGGCTCAGTGGGCGACACTGCTGCCTCACAGTGCCAGGGACCTGGGTTCAATCCCAATCCTGGGTGACTGTCTGTGTGGAGTTTGCATGTTCTCCCCATATCTGCACGGGTTTCCTCTGAGTGCTTCAGTTTCCTCCCGCAGTCCAAAGATGTGTAGGCCAGGTGAATTGGCCATGCTAAATTGCCCATGGTGTATGAGTCAGGGGTAAACGTAGGGGAAAAGGTTGGTGTGGACTTGTCAGGCCAAAGGGCCTGTTTCCACACTGTAGGGAATCTAATCATATTGCTATGTTTATACACCCATATCTGGTTTCTACTTAAGCTTCACTGCTCCAAGGAAAACAATTGAACCCATTCAATTTTTTCTCGTTGCTCAGACCTTCCTACCCAGGCAGCATACCGGTGAATCTCCTTTGCATCCTCTCCAGAGCAGTCATGTTCTTCCTATAATGTGGTGACCAGAATTGCAATCAGTATTAGAGTTATGGCCCAAGCACTTGCTTTAAATGTGTTGGCCTTCATTGATTTTTTTTCAGCAATCAAGTTCATTTCTTTGGGCAAACAATGTACATGCAAAAGCTAAATATAACAAAATATGGACCAATATTTGCATGATGAGTCTCAACACTTCCAGGGAAATGAAACATGGTTTAATATGGCTTTATTCTCTTTTAGAATGTTTTGGATATTAAAGTACAACAACGGGGATACATTGACCCAAACAACCTTATATTTGAAGAAATAAAATTCCTTGGCATGAATAGTGTTCCAACATCTGTCATTGTGAAACATGGTCAGGATGTCAAAACTTTATTGCCAGAAAATATCATTTATCATCATGCCACTAAGGTAATGGAAATCTTCTAATAATCTCAATAATTTCTGCTAAAATCTGTTTTTTCTCTAACTATCCCATTCTGTGCTTCTTCATCAGAACAGTTGAACTTTGTTTTGCCATTATCATTTGGATGTGAAAAGATATATTAATTATTCTCTTTGCAGCAGAAGTACTTCATTCCAGGGTTAACTTCATTCTCAGATTTTAAATCTAATAAATGCGGAGTGAGAATTAAGTCAGATTATATTGTTTTGTGGGGCAAGGTTGATAACACTAAAATGATTTTAAAGATTATGATCTATATACGTAACATCTGTTAGTTGCAAAGCAAATTCTCCTGGACTTCATTGCTGTTCATGTTGGACTATGATAAAGAAGTCAAAGACACATATCTGCCTAGATGTTGTGTTTGAACATTTAGGATTTTCCTGTAAAATTGAGCTCTTTGTCTTTCTCCGATCATATTGCACTTTGACACATGAACCTGGAATGTCCACTCAGTGTAATCTATCACGATGTTCTTTGATCTGGTAATGAAATAATATTTTTATCAGTTAAATGGATTAGTACACTAGGTGTTCCACTGTGGCCAGGATTCTTGCTAAAAAAGCAGTAAGCCAGAATTTCTGAATATGTATGTGCTCCAGAGGCAGATTTGTTCAAACTTTGGTGGCAAGTGCTCAAATATATTTTTGGGGCAACTGAAATCACTAATATTCAACAAGTGAAAAACATTTTTGTGGTCATTGGTACCATAGAAAAGAGAAAATAATTGAAACACTACAAATAATTTTAAGTTCACATGATTAACTGTATTATTTTGGAAAATAGACTTCTCATACACAAGAGATACTGAATGAAGGTCATTATGTAAACCATTGTTTAGAATAATGATTAAAAAGGATAATTTCCATTTAATTGACCCGTCCAATAAAAGTGTTTTTCTCTAAATAGGTTGCTTATTTTACTGGTCTTCAGCTAGAACTAGGAGAATCATATTCAATAGAATGGAATTCTTCTTCAATAATAAGGATTGACTGTCATCCTGAAGAACATGCAAATGAAGCTGCTTGTCGAAAGCGGGGTTGTATATGGGCAGTAAGTAATTGATGGACAGAAAATTATTTTAAGACAAAAAGTTATTTTGTTGGATACACTGATATGCATCTCAGTGTGTACACATACATAAATCATCTTAATATGCAGATTTGTACTTTGCAATATCAGTTTGTGAGGCGTGTGGGGAATGATTTTGATTATCAGTTGCATTTCAGGTTGCTCAAAAATGGGATGCAACTATTTTTTATCATCAGCTGGATGGACACTTCCACTCAAACTTCATGTAGGTGCACAACTCGATGCAGAGTTGAGTCTGCAGCTACATGAGCAGCTTCAGACCATTATCACCCCAGGCTTTGCAGAGTCATGGCAGTCAGGATAATTTATGATCTTCAATATCAAATAATAACTACTGATAAATGTTTTTTTAAAGGAACATTTAGAATTCCATTATCAGTGGCAAACATTGTCCCAATTTTAAGTAGCTGCCATGAGAGATGCAGGAAAATCCAAGAGTATGCAAGAAATCCTAAAGGCATCATGTATATGTCAAGGTCTAATCAACCTTCTACTGTATTACCATATTATTATTGGATTTTCTGACCAATTAGCTTGAGCAAACGTGATAATAAAGCAAATGTGTTCACCTCAATGCCAGTATTTAAAGATCAGATATGAAATTTGATGGATTTTGAAGTTGAAAATAGCAAAGAAGAAATTAGTAGTATGGGCTCCGCACATTCGTAAGCTGCACCACATTTTAGAGAGTTATAATGTTCGTCACCAGCCAATAGAAAATGTTGTACATAAGTTTATTACTTTCTTGGTCCACTTGCTTGCTGATTAAAATCCTTCTGAGTTTTTCCACATTCTGCTTGGATTTTCTGCCAGATCTGAATGCACAACTACTGTCATCAGCCAAAAATTAGCAACGGCTGCACCTGAAACATTTTCTAGAGTCAGCTATTTTGATTATTGTTTAATTGACTGTCATTGGAAATCAGACGTTGACAAATGAGCATACAGGGCAGCAAAATTCAAAGTTAGAGGCATAACGTAAATGTGTCATTAGTGGATAAGGGAGTTAAATGGAGTAAGGTCTTTCAGAAGAGGGGAAAAAGTATTTTGCTTGCTGCTGTGAAAAGAATGAGTTGTGAGATCCTTCACATATGCTCAGACACTCTGTGCCACTGCACTATGCCTTCAAATGGCTGTGCTGGTAAAGATACTGCCAGACATCTTCTACTGGCATGTGCCTTGACAAAGAAGGTCTGGAGAGAGATGCAATGGTTTTTGTTGAGTATCGTCCCAAACAGCTCTGTCATGCAGGACTTTGTGCTCTACAGTCTGTTCTCCAGAATGCACACTGAGAAAAATATCAGTTGTTCCTGGAGGACCATCAGTTTGGTGGAAGTTGCTCTTTGATGTGCCAAGATAGTTTGGTCTTCCAATGACCTTGATTAAGTGTTGCCGACTGGTACATTCCATGGTCCAGGACTACGTGCTGAGGGACAAACTAAAGCTTGGGGTAGCCCTGCCAAGGCACAGAGGATAAAGACCACCTTTCTGCAGTTATCAGACCCTCATGGTGCCTCAAATGTTTATAAATATTGTCCTGCATAAGTAAGAAATGCCTTGGGTTTTTTGCAACTGCAGGAAATGTCACATTCCAATGTTTGTTTGCTTTTCATGTGCAAAGAGAGTAGCGAAGTGCTTCAGTAACTATATATGTGCACAAAGATTGCTCATGAATAAAGTATATTTTTGCAATTTAAAAATGTTAGATATATTGTACAGCAATATAACTGGGCACCATTGAATATAATACAGTTCAGAATAGTTGGAAAAATAATCTTCCAACAGAAATATTCCTTCACTCAGGGATAGACAAACTACTGGAATATCAACAAACTCCCAAGTACAAATTAGTCACTGTATGAAGTGAAATGAAAACAAAATGGAATAAACCAGACTATTTACTTGTACCACAAGCTTAAAAATTTTGAAACAAGCTGTGAAATTAAATCCCAATGATTCAAAAAATCATTGTTATATAGATTCAAAAGCACCACTGCACCTCATCCAAGGTCACCCTTTTTCAGCATTCATCCAGAAAAATCTCTTTTTCTTATAGCTAGATGGGTCTCTAGAAAATCTGATAGCTTCTTCCTAAAGCAATCATTCACCTGAATTTAAATATTCACACCTTTACATAACCTCTTCACGATTTTGTTTTAACACTTTCAGTGTGAAACTGTCAGTAACCTTTACTTTAAGGTAATCTCCTGCTAACAAATTAAATTATCTTCCCATTTTCTCATAAGCAACTTTACACATGAAAGATATGCAAAACTGCCATGACCTGAAAATAAAACTAAAAAAGATGTCTCTCTCACTAAACTATGAATGTTTCCCCTAAGCAAAAAAAAGTCAGAAATTTCTAACTGAAATATTGAGGCACATTTGCTTAGTTGCTAGATCCTCAACCCTCCTCAGAAAAATGAAAACCCAATAGTTCTGAAAGCTAGCCTCTTTAAACTGTGTTTTTGAAAATCACCATGGCTACAAGAACACTCAAGTTAATTATTAAATCCCTCAGAAGCAAAGAAAAACCCATATGTCATTATATCATGATCCAAACTTAACACAAAATTATATTAAATATATATGTGTATACCCCAAATCATATAATCCATATTATAATAAGATGAAATTTAAAACTCAGAGGCTACCAAAATAGGATAGAATGAAGCTGTGGAGAGATTTGAAGGTAAAGACAACAATTTTAAAGTTGATGCATTGATGAATCTGGAGTGAATCATTGAAGGGATTATTTAGAACAGACATTAATACCAGATTAAGACTGTTACTTTTAGCATTGTTAAAGTCAATGAAGGATGGTAGATGGGAAATTCAACAGAAGGTAATTAGAATAATTGAAGCAAGTGATAATAAAAACTGTGAATAAGCATATCAGCAGAAATGTTGTGAAGGTAGAAATGAGCGATCATTCTGAAGGACAGAGAATGAGGATTGCAACTTATTTTGGAACTAACATATGTTCCAAGGTTTTGGATTGTCTTTTTAATTGTAACTGAATCATTGGTACAGTGGATGAGGTTATTGGTAAGGAAGTGGATTTTATTACAAAATTTATCTTGATCTTTTCACTCATCACATGAAGCAAGTTGTGTCTCATGCACATTAGACTGGCACCAACCATCTATAACTTTAGAGTAGAGCTAGGTATCATTTGTATGACTGTGGAAGTTGCCCCCATTGTCAAACCAGATATTTAAGGAATTACAAAGCATATTTTATGCCATTTTATATTCCATGTTTGAGCAAAATTTGATGCATCATCACACTCAATCTGCATACATTGCATGTGTGAGAAGACGTGATGTGTAGGTGCCGGTGTTGGACTGGGGTGGGTAACGTCAGAATGCAGACGACACCAGGTTATAGTTCGACAGGTTTGTTTGAAATCACAAGCTTGTGAGGCATTGCCCCTTCATCAGGTGGAGTGGGAGAGAAGCACACAGGCACTATATTTATAGGCAGAGAGATCAATGGGCAGAGAGATCAAAAGATCTGCTGTGCTCTTCCAGCACCACTAATCCAGATCAAAAGATCATACAAGTGGTGTGAGTGGAGTGTGAAATAATAAATCTCTGCAGGTGATCACTGTGTCAGACAGTGTGAGTAAAGTGTCAACAGCTGAATAACGAGTGAAGGGATGACCTATAATCTGATTAAGTGAGGCAGAGAGATAATTGCAAAAAAGTAAAAAAGAAGGTGGTGCAGGAGGCAAATCAAATACTCAATTGTGATCTTGGATTGATTTGTACTACATGTAACCCCACCACACTGTTCTGTGTCTGTAAATTTTTTTTTACTGTTCTGTTTTGACACTAGCACCTTGGTAAATTGCTATGATCTCTCTACCTTAATTAATTTGTACAGTTTTGGATTACTGATTAATTTGGTTAGACCCTCACAGTGCAACTCCCATTCCTATCATGTTATTCATGTTATTCCAGTCATTTGGTTTGTCTCCAGCATCACCTTATTTTTAATGTTTTATAATTATTGTTCTGCCTCATTTAATCGGATTATAGATCATCCCTTTGCTTGTTGTTCAACTGTAGACACTTTACTCACACCGTCTGACACTTTAATCACCTGCCGAGATCTATTATTTGGCTTGTTGACATCCTACTCAGACCATTTTATATGATCTTTTGATCTCTCTGCCCATTGATCTCTCTGCCTATAAACTCTGTGCCTGTGTGCTTCTCTCCCACTCCACCTGATGAAGGGACAACGCCCAGAAAGCTTGTGATTTCAAATAAATCTGTTGGACTATAATCTGGTGTCGTCTGACTTCTGACCATGTGAGAAGAAATATTTACAATTGAGATGTAGCTGGAGTATGCCCATTACATGTCATAATGAGCAGAAGATGTTGATCCCACATTTTCATCCATCAAGCTGACTCTAACCCTGTCCTCCCTGACCATTTACCCAACCAATTTCTAATTGCATTTCTCATTTAGAAAATGGCAAGTAACGACAGGGAAGACAGCTCCTCAGCAATGTACCTGCCTCGCTGTCAAGTAACCCTCCACTTTTACCACCATTTACCCCCCATCTCCCTACTGTGTATGCCTACCCCATTAAACTTCATCTCTAATTGACCTCTCTTCTTCTCAAACCTAACATTACACCTTAACCTTATCCACCTTTATCCTCTACAAACCCCCTGTGGAGGCCATGGACATGGTCAACACCAATAATCTGCCTTCTGTAGTGTACCATGCCCTCTGATGCTGATCTTCATACCCTTGAACTACCCCATAACTGTCCTTGCTCCCACCTCCACAAATGCTATTACATCTCCTGACCTTCCAGTCTTGATTCCCAAATTGGTTTGACAGTGTTCTCAACACTGCCCATACAAGCTTCCCCTTGCAGCTTCTTTAATGATTGACATTACTCCACCAAACCCCACCCCTGCCTCTCCAACCACAGACTGTATTTGGCCCAGACCTTAGACCAACATCACTCAGCAGCTCCTTGACATGTCTGACTAGATCCTGGCCATTATTTCACAGCTCCCCAACTGATGATACATGACATAGATTGCTGCTGTTGGTACATCAACAGATTGCTGCTGTTGGTACTGTAGAAGAAATTGTTGCTTACTCCCTTGGCTGCATTCAGACAGATCCCCGCATCCCTTGACAGTGAGTGTCTCAATCTGATGGCTGACTATGGTCAAGTCCCTGGACTATATCTGACTGTGTCCCTAACCTAATAGAACCAAAATAGCTCCTCAAAATGGCAGAAATGAGAGTTTTCGGCTCTCTATGAAGCACTAACATGCTAACTGGCTTAGCATAGCATGGCACGGCAAGGTAAGGCATGAATGGTGTGAGTATACAGCTGGGCACAACGTGAACTATTGTTCATGGACAAGCAGATAAACCTTGAGATGCAGCCTAGTCCACTTGTTGAGTTGGGTGCCTATCCCTGCAGCAAGGTATCCTTGTGGCAATCTTCTCAATGCTAGCTGCTGGTATGTTCTTCAATGCAAGTCTGTGTCTTAAAAGCAGCATGACAAAATATTGGAGAGGTTCCATAATGGTTGTGGTGCATTGGCAGATGCTGAATGCCACTGATTGTACATGAATGGTGCGTGTGACTACTGCCCATGTCTCATACCTTGAGATGTTGCTGGCAGTATCCAACCTGGAGGTAATTTGGAGCAAGCAATGAACAACTATCCCACCAGGTGAAGAGATGCCATGTTGGTTGTGATGCATTGGCAGACGCTGGATGCCAATGGTTGTACATAAACTGTGTACATGACTGCTGCCCATGTCTTTTGCCTTGAGATGTTGCTACCAGGATCTAACCTGGAGGTAATTTGGAGCAAGGTTCTCGCTCTGGTTTCCAGACATCTTGTTTGGTTCATGAGTTTGACAAGAATTGAGTCTGGATATTAATGAGGTATGTTGTGACATTAACAAGGCACTTAACAAAGCTAATTCCTGTTCACTGGCATCTTGCCACTGCCTAGTGAGATTTGTGGCACATTGTCTCTCAAAAGCATATGTGAAGCAAAATGATCTTGAGATCAGTAGATTTGTCACCTGATACTACCACACATTCTACCATAGCCCATATTGCTCAAGCTCCTCAAGGATTTACCCATAATGTTTAACGTTATGAAAATAATAAATTAAGCATTGCTTTTTAGTGAGGGAACAAATTATCAATGATCTAAATTGAAGTAGTGGTACAAAAAGGTCAATAACTCTGTTAGATGAATCTGAAATATTGAGATATTACTTCACATCTGTTGACAAATATTTAAACGCATTTGTTTAAACAAACTTGTATTTTCTCCTCATTTATTTGATATGAAACCTGGGTTTCTCTCTTTGCAGAGCAGTCCCGAAGTTTCTGAACCATACTGCTTTTATGAGAAAGACTACGGTTACCTCCTGAACAAAGGCAAGGGAATTACAGTCACAGAACGTGGAATGACAGCTGAAATTATGAGAAATAAAGCATATCCAGAACGTTACCAAGGCATCACCCCAACTGTGCAAATCCTTCAAGTTGATGTCACATACCTGAATGACCATATGTTGAATTTTAAGGTAGGATTCCAATGAAAGAATGAAAGTCAAGAAAGCTGGGAAGTTTACAATTAAATAGAAGACATATTAAATTTATAGTCTGCTCCTGGTAATTCAATGTTGTTCTTTGAGTAAATAACATTTGTGCCTCAAAATCTTTCACATGCAATAATCTAAATGGAAAGTAGAAATATGGGCTGTCAGCAGGAAGACCTTCCCCACCCAGAGACTTCAGACAATTCTCTTACCTCAGGCTAAACTAGAAAAAAACATAATCAAATATAAAAACAGGAACATTTCCCTGTCACCTGCAGCATCAAATGAGGTTAAACAAGGCATTGGCAGTGACTACAAAGATTACCACGGCCCTGAACCTCTTCAAACTAGAGCAGTTAGCATGCCAAACATCTCTCAGTACAGCATCTTTTGTAGCATAATGTGGTGAGTAATAGGAAAAGGAAGTTATAATGTTCCTGTGACCAGACAGAAGGAAGAGGAATGTGCAAATGGGTTTTTCAGTACAATAAACTTTCCTATGGTACAGGGTGCCATTAACTACAAAGATATATTTTGCAGGTATCAGAACATTAAAATTCTGAAAAACATAAAAGCCTTACTATTTCAGCCTCAGCCGCCAACCTGAACAAATTGCATCCAATTATACCTGAGCCAAGGCTCGTCCACTCCAACAGCTTTTCTCTTCTTTATTTCTCTTTCCTTGTTTTCTTTTCTTCTCCATTCCTTTACTTACCTCTTGTCCTGAGCTCAGACAGCATCAATGGCAGCTACAAATCCCAGCGTGCACGTCGTGATTTAGCCCCCGCTTACTTTTCTGGGGTGTGCATGGGACCTGGCATTAAAATTGGCAGCTGCTACAATGTTGGCGGTTACATTGGTGAGGAAGGTCCAGCAACGAAAAGTGGCACCTGAGGGTCAGTGACTTTGTCATTGGCTGAGTCTGACACTGGCATTGGTGAAGCAATGGCAGATGGGCATCCCAGTGTCATCAATAAAGTGGGCCCAGTGGTGGAACATGCAACTCGGACAAGGGCAGGTCCAGTGAGGTGGTTTTTTTTTTAGATTACTTACAGTGTGGAAATAGGCCCTTCGGCCCAACAAGTCCACACCGTCCCGCTGAAGCGCAACCCACCCATACCCCTACATCTACCCCTTACCTAACACTACGGGCAATTTAGCATGGCCAATTCACCTGACCTGCACATCTTTGTGACTGTGGGAGGAAACCGGAGCACCCGGAGGAAACCTATGCAGACACGGGGAGAACGTGCAAACTCCACACAGTCAGTCGCCTGAGGCGGGAATTGAACCCGGGTCTCTGGTGCTGTGAGGCAGCAGTTCTAACCACTGTGCCATCGTGCCGCCCACGAAAGAGAATTGGCCCAACGGTGAAACATGTTGCCTGAAGAATGATGACTTCAATGTTGATTGGGTCCAGAGTAGATGGCAGCGGGGCGGTGGAGGAGGGACAGTGGTACTGGTGTTGTAGTGATGAGCTGGCTCAGGACTGATGGACTGTATTTAAGCACTATCTTCCTACTTTTCATTTATTCTTAAACTATTCAAAATGGTGCTGGATTGTGGTAACAGTGTAAAAGATTTGCACTGTATTTTATTGTTTTTCTCATTGTAAAATACACTGTGAAATCATTCATTTTTTCATGTCAATTCCATGTCTACGGTGGTCAGGAACTTTGTGCTGTGCAATGAATACCTTGTCCCATCTCTTAAACCTCTTTACCATCTATAAGGCTCAAATCATGTCTGCTAGACTACACACCAAAGGTGATTTGATGTAATCACACTGCTCATAGTTCCTGTGAATGCCTTGACAGACCTGACCGCATGTGCAATACTACTGTCTTGAACTCAATTTCTGTATTTCCCATCATTGTTCCTGAGTTACATACATACAATGCACTATTCCAATTTACCAAACCAGTTTTCATATAACCTCTCTTTCCTTTGAATCCTACTACTGTGGAGGATATGAGCATTGATGTAATGGAAACATTATTACCTCCTTGTTCTCCATCAAGTCATGTACCACAATGATTGGGATATTAATCATTGCTCCTTTATCTTCAGTGAACCAATATCCCAAATCTTCATTTTAACACCATCCAATGTGTGCCATCATCTTGAGGGTTCCAGTGGTTTGCAGGGAAGATCCAACATCTCTTTCACTGGCCAAAGATGTGTAGTTTTGTTCATGCTGACTATAGTCTGAGAACAAGTGTAAAAACTAAGCCAAGATTGACACATTATCCCACAAACAGGAAATGAAATAAATTTTAATTTGCGAACAGGACACTGAATTGGATGATCAGTCATGATGATATTGAATGGAGAAACAGGTTTAAACAGCAAAATGGCCTACTGTGCTTCTGTTTTCTATTTTCTACGTTTTTATGTTTTAATATTGCTTGTTGAGGGAATAAGGATGGCCTGCACTGTTAGATAAAATTATTGTCCTCCTCATAAGAATACAATAACAGTAAGATAGCAATGTAGGACATTTTTTTTTCCTGAGCACCAGACTATGTCACAAGTAAGGTTGCTACGATAATACTTGTTAACTGCTAGAATTTAAGGATATTAATGACAAAACTTAATTTTTCTCCAGATTTTTGACCCAAAAGCAAAACGATTTGAGGTTCCAATCCAGCTAAACATTCCCAAATGGACACAACATGATAATTCTACAAGACTTTATGAGGTTCAAGTTGTCGATTTTCCATTTGGAATCCTGGTCAAAAGGAAGAGTACGGGTGCAGTGATGTGAGTAACGGGTTTTCGGATCATATTTTATTTCTGATTTTACAACCAGTACTGATAATAACTTTCAAATTCTCGTACACAAAGAGAGATAAATAGTAATGAGATACAAGTAATCAATGCAACAAAGAACATAGTGGAACCTGATTATAGCAGATGATCCTTCTAATAAAATAAGTCCTAGCTAACAAAGCAATGAACTAAATCCACAACAGCTGACTCTAGCTTTTCAGCACTGATTGATTTTTTTAAAATTGAGCTACTGGATTCAATATTATTGAATACTGCTTACAAAGAAGCAATGCTTTCAGTGATACTTTTAATGTAAACTTTTGCAAGTTTATATAACCATCAAAGGTTTTCAGCTCAGCCATAAAATTGTCTCTCTTTTTGCTACAACTGAGTAATTTGTTATTATTTTCCTTGAGAATTTGTCTTTGAGCAAATTGTGAATGTTTTAAAAATTATTATGAGTCTCTAAGAAAACTTAATTCCTGGTTAATTATCTTGCTACATCACTAAACAGTCTAAAATAACCAAAAAACATCAATTAGCCACACACAAAACTGACTTAGCCTAAAATCAGGCCTCAAAAACTCTTAAAATAACAGCTTGGCTATAGAAATGGTTACAGAAATACTTAGGTTAATTATTAGCTATAGGCATGTAGAAAATTCATTGATTACTATCTCAGAAAGATGGTAGCTAGAGAAAGTGTAATGCCCACTCAAGGAGAAAGGAGGGAATTTATCCTGGGAGCCAGAGGAAGTGGGTGAGGTTCTCAGTGAGTACCTTGCATTGGTTTTACCAAAGAGAACAACATGGATGATGGTAAGTTTCAGGTGGGGTATATTGATATTCTGGGGCATGTTGGTGTTAAGGTTCTTGAAAAACTTGAAGGTAGATAATCTTATCAGAGCCTGATGTGATCTGTCCCCGGATACTGCTGGAGGCAAGAGAAGAGATCCAGGATACTATGGGCCAGTGAGCCTAACACCAGTTGATAGGGAAATTATTGGTGAAGATTCTTACTGATAGGGTTAATTTGTATTTAGAAAAAAGTCATATTATTAGGGATAGCCAGCATGGCTTTGAGCATGACAGGTCTTATCTCATAAATTTGATGGAGTTTTTTGAGGAAGTGATGAAGATAATTGATGAGGGTAAGGCAGTAGATGTTGTCAACATTGACTTTACTAAAACATTTGACAAAGTCCCCAAGATAGGCTGGTCCGGTGGATTAGATCACATGGGCTCCATGGTAAGTTGGTAAATTGGAACAAAATTTGCTGGGTCATAGAAGACAGAAGGTAGTTATGGAGTGATGTTTTTCAGATTGGAGGTTTGTGACCAGTAGTGCAAGGATCAGTGATGGGACATCTGTTGTTTGTAATATAAATCAGTGATTTGGATGAAAATGATAGGTGGTCTGATTAGTAAGATTGCAGAAGACACATAAATTGGTGGAGTTGTGGATAGTGTTTTGAGTGTTGCAGCTGAAGAAATGTTAGTTAGGATGCATTTAGAGTGTTGTGTATAGTTCTGGTCACCACACTGTAGAAAGGAAGTGGAGGCTATGGAGCGGGTATAAATCAGGTCTATCAGGATGTTGGCTGGATTGGAGTGTATTAGCTGTAAGGAGAGCTTGGACAAACTTGGATTGTTTTCACTAGAGTGTCAAAGTCTGAGGGGCGACCTAATAGAAGTATATAAAATTATGAGGCCTGGATTGGGTGGATAGTCAAAGTCATTTTCCCAAGGTGGAAATGTCAAATACTACGGGCCATTGGTTTAAAGTGAGAAGCTGAAAATTTAAAGGAGATGTGCAAGATCTTTTACCCACAGGGTGGTAGGTACCTGGAAGCAAGGGGAGGTTGTAGAAGCAGTTGTGATAGCAAAATTTTAGAGATACTTAGACAGACATATGAACAGGCAGGGAATAGAAGGATATGGACCATGTGCAAGCAGATAGGATTGATTTAGAATGGCATCATGGTCAGCACAGACACCGTGGGCTGAAGAGCCTGTTATTATGCCATAGTGTTCTATGTTTGTCATAGATTTGTCATCTCCAGATTTGATTACTCCAAGTTTCTTCTGGCTGGTCCTTCCCTCCAGATTCCATATAAAAAAGTATTCAAAACTCTACTGCCAATGCTATCCCAAGTCCCACTCACAAATCATGCCTGGGTCCAATGTTTTGCAGATTCCTGATGAAGGGCTTTTGCCCAAAATGTCAATTTTCCTTCTCCTTGGATGCTGCCTGACCTGCTGTGCTTTTCCAGCACCACTATAATCCAGACCCAATCTTTTGCATGCCTAGACCCAATACCTCAACTCCAAAATTATTTTCATTATATTTAAGTATTTTCATGATCTCTCCCAATCTCATTTTTCCTTACCACTGTAACTGTTCCTCTGAGTTAAACCTTTGTCAATATCTACTCTTTGCACCCTTCCATTGGTTGCTGAATATAATCTCTGGAATTAGATTCTTCTTAGATTGATCCACCTTTAAGACCCTCTTTAAAACATTGTCATATAGCCAAGGCTTTAGCCACTCTTTTAATATTTCTGTCTTTAGCTCATGTTGAGACTTATCTGCTTACTCTTCTCTGAAGAAAGATTAGATATGGTTTTCCCTGTGAAACTCAGTATGCAAATATTAGAGGTTGTGGCTTGTAATTGTTATATAATTTTGTACTTTATATATATATAATATACTCAAAAATGTTTTCTGTGCTATTCCAAAATTCTTTATAAACCTTGGCAAAAAGTTTCAAATGTATTCATTAATGTCTGATTAGGTGTCTGCAATTATTAATAGATACTGGTAATTAAGGCATGCAGACATAACATTCTCTTTGTGCCAGAACCAAGAATCTTGCCCACGACCAGTGCAAATTAGAAAATTGTACAGCACAGCCTTAAGTTTTGACAAACAATAATTGAGAGGAAGTAATATACTACTGACATGGACCCAGAATAGTGACCCATAATTGTCTAATGTCATATATTTGAAATGACTAACTGTTCCCTTCTACATTAGACATACTACAACAAACTCCTACTATGTTAGCATCTAATTGCATTCATCACATTAAATTGCTTTGATTATGCAAACTGTTAATTTCACTGTCCCAACTTATATATTAATATTGCCTTTGGTGTGAATGCTTAAGAATTTGCACTTCATAATAGCAGTCTAAACTAGATTAGAACACTGTTAGACTTTAACTTTGTTGTGAGTTAATTTAATTCCAAAACGCTAAGAATTCCATTCTTCCTTACTTTTGCAGTTGGAATTCCCAATTGCCTGGTTTGACATTTACTGACCAATTTATACAAATTTCAACACACCTCCCTTCAAAGTATATTTATGGCTTTGGAGAAACCGAACATCGAAGTTTCAAACATGATCTGAACTGGAATACTTGGGGAATGTTTGCCAAAGATCAGCCACCTGGTGTAAGTTTGAAACTTATTTCCTTAGCTGTGGCTTATTGTGTTTTATTACTAGCATCAAGTGCTGTGAAAAATTGAATTACCCCAGCTACACATCAATGCTGGGATTCAATGTTGTAAGTCAAAGTGATTACAATTGCTCAAAGTTTTACAGTGAAGAACAACAGAGCCCATTCACACATAAATCACAGAGCCTTGATTTACTGTAACCCTTTATCTCACCTTTTCAGGATTGTTGTCTTCAAAATTGTAAAGCAAATGACTGAATGCTCCTGTTTGATGGTAGAATGCAGGTTAATACAAAAATAACAACCTACATTCTATTCAAAAAATATTTATGCCACAGCAATGATCTCTACTATGATTTCTGCATCCTAGACTAGAATGCTGAGTATTGCTGATTTAAAGTAAACTGATATTTATTTGCATTTTCACAAAAACAGTTAGATTGCACAAGGGTGGAAATTATTTTTATCTAATGATTCAAATGAAATTCTATCTTTTATTATTGTAGTCCAAATAACTTAAGTAAATTTGGTGCAGGCCATCTAGGTTGTTGTTAGAGGTGCTTGACTTGTCTATTTTAAGTAAGATAACATTTCCACTAAAACAGTTGACAAAGAAATATCAAACCAGTGAATTAATATTTCATTGGTTTATGTTGCCAATGATAATACAGTGCACTGTAATAAAAAAATTCAATTGGTAACACCTGAAAAAGACAATAGTGGGATAACAAACATAACTGCAGGTAAAATTGCTGGCTCAATTCCCCTCTTCCTCCATCATGAGTGTAATGGCAAATGTGAAGCAGAATTACAAATTTATTTTTTGTGTTTAATTTTCAATCTATTACTTTATAATTTACTTTTCATATTTATTTTTCAGTTGTCTTTGTTAGCTTTTACCGGCTGCATTTTTGTACTTAGGCAGGGCAGATTTTTTTTCCCCTTGGACACAATGACAATACAAAGATGATTGTGAGGTTGTTAATGGAATGTGACACTTTAGCACCTTAGACTGTATACCTAAGCAACAGTATTGATGCTGCACTCTTTTCTGAATACATTGAAGGTGACTATTTTGAGGATATTTTAAAATGGAATAGATGACAATTAGAATTGGTAGAGTGGAGAAGGGATAAAAATTAATGTTATCCATCCTGGAAAATTGAAGACAATGAGCAATGTGGGTTCAAAAGAATGCAGAAATGTTTAAGAAAATGAAAGGCTTTAACAATAGAGAAGATAAATGAAGTTTGTGTCAAAAGTGTGATTTTAGATAGTACGAGAGACAGCAGTGACTGAGTTGATGAATGTACAGCAACAAAAATGTTACATCTAATCTCAGATCAGAAACTCATTGACATTAGGAAAGATCAATTTAACACCCACCCTCACACACTCATGGAAGCATAATAAATTATTCTGGGTTTGGTTATTGGAAATGTTCTTCTGAGAATGTAGAGTCGTTTCTAGTTTTAAGTGGCAGCAATCTAAATTCTACTCAGGTCACAGAAAGACAGTGAGCGATGAGTTATGATGATCAGTGTATGCAGAGAGAATGTGATTCATCTGTAGATCTCAGATGGCATTATCCACGAATAGAATCTCATGCTTGTTGCACTTTGGTTCTGTGCACTGGACAACTATAATATTCTGTCTTCATTAAAACAAAACTTTCACTGAATTGAATTTTTTGCCCAGTGCACAAAGAGTAAATAACTTATTAACATAAATATAATTTGATGACTAGATTTTATTTCAGAATAAGAATATCAATGTCCTCAGTAGTAAAGCAGTTGCTATGTAAAGGACATTTACATATTGAAAGAAACTTCATCTGTAATACTTTGATGGATGCTGTTGATTGTCTCTGACAGGAAGAAACACTCAATTTACACAGGATAGAATTTTACATCTTTTCCACTTGCATAGTAGATTATTAATGAGACAAATGGATCAAATCAGGAATGTTGGCAATCTGCAATAAACATAAAATGTTTGGAATGCATAGCAGCTATTCAATAGCTGAAAAGGAACATGAGTTAATGTTTGGAATCATTTTATTAAAATTATCTGAAGGATTCGAAGAAAAAGAGAAAAGGTTCTTGTTTGTTTCATTTTTGGATGCACAGAAGATGCAGTGACGTATTATGCATCATAATGATGAATCAAGTGGAACCCAGGAATGGATTGCTATGATGTTGCAATGGCCCTCGAGCACACCATGAGTCAGGAGTTAAGAGATCAAAGGGAATAAAAAGGAGCCATACGATTGGGAGTTATGAGGCCAATGACTGGTTCAAACATCAGAATGAGGAGGGATTTGGGAGTTAGGAGTGCAGATCAGTATTTGGGCTTTCAAGATCTGGGTTGGTAGAAGACCGAGTCAGGTTAAAGAAGGGTTTAAAGAAGGGCTGACAGTGAAAGCAGTCATGTATTTATTCTTCACTTGTGAAGGTTTCATTCCTACTCCTTCCAGTATTTATTTAGGTAAATACATTTCAAAAGTTTATTACCTGTCCTTCATAGAGAAACTTGCAAAGAGAAAGACTTTTAAACACAAGTTCTTCAGGAAGTGGTCAGTACACAACGTCCTTGAGACCCTGTGGAGAAAGGAGAGGGTGGATCCTGTCATGTGGTTCCTTTAAGCAGACTGTCAAAATCATTTGACAGATTGCCTCATCACCAGAGTTTTCCACCAAGCACCATGACATTGCTTGGCTGGTGTCGAGAACAGCACTACCTGTGAAGTCCTTTTTGTATGCCTGATCAGTCTGTGCCACCACACACTGCCCTGGAAGTGGTTATGGAAGGTGTTGAGATTGTTACACATCTTCTTCTGGAATATGCCTTTGCAAAGGAAGTCTGGAGGAAGATGCAGTGTTTTTGTCAAGGTTTCTCCCAAGCAGATCCACGATGCGTATCTCTCTGTCTACGGTCTGTTGCCTGGATTGTATACTGAGACAAACATCACCCCTGCCTGGAGGACCATCAACTCGGTGAAAGATGTTCTTTGGTCTGCCCGAAACTTGTTGGTCTTTCAGAACAATCAGTTTTACCTCGATCGAATGTTGCAGACCGGCACATTCCAAGGTTCAGAATTACATGCTGAGGGATGTAAAGTTTGGGGCAGCTGCTGCTAGGGCACTGTGGGGAAAGACCACTGTCTGAGGTCTTGCTACTGAAGGCAAAGGGGTTTATCCAGTTATCAGAACCTCCCAGTACTTCAAATGCACGTAAATATTAATATTGTATGAGTAAGAGAGAGTCAAAATCCAATGTTTTGTTTATTTACTTGAAATGCAACTGCACAGAACTGAACTGCTTTTGTGACAATGTATATATACAAAGATATTTTTCATGAATAAAGTATATTTTTTAAATAAAAAAAAAGCTTGTGTGTTAAAGTTCAGGCCTGGGCTTTGAGCAAATATTTTATCCCCTCAATAATATGGCAGGTGGCATACATCCAGCAAAACATGTTTACAGTATTGCATGTGACAACCTTATTAAGGCTCTTAGTGTTGAAACAACATGCTTGGTATGATTGAAGTTATAAGTCATTGACTTTAGTTTACCAAAAGTTTATGTTTAGGTTTTCAATGTTCTGACTGATGCCATTGTAGATTTTGTTTTGTCTATTTTTCACTTTATATATGTTCACAGTATAAAATGAATGGTTATGGGAGCCAACCTTTTTATATGGGTCTTGAAGAAAATTTCAAAGCCCATGGTGTATTATTGTTGAACAGTAATGCAATGGGTAAGTTAAGATGTTCTTTTTTATGCATTGACTTTTCAGAATGTCATGTTAATCATTTTAAAATATTTTTGTTGGCATTAACATTGAAAATATAACAAAAGTCTAGTCTACCTTCACTGTAATCTTCTTGAACTGTCTGCAGTCATTGAAATGGTTGACCACAGCATCATCCTCCAGTGCATCACCCCAACTGTCTAGTTTTATTCTTATCTATCTAATCTCAGCCAGAAATTCACTTATTTAATGGCTTATCTTCCTGCTAAGCACAATTCCTTCTTGTAACCCACAGAGATCCATTCTTGGCCTTCCCTTGCTTCTTATCTGCCCTTTGGTTACACCATCCAAAAGCACAGCAATGTTTTTCACATACATGCTGAAGCCAGACCCCTCTCTCTCCCCAGCACCTCTCTCCACTCATCTACAGCTGTGAAGTTATCATCTAGAGCTAGATGATCAGAAATTTCATCCAATTAAATATTGGGAAGACAGAAGCCATTATTTTCTGTTCTAAACTCTATTGCCAAACTATTAACTTCATCCATTTGTTGATGCAAATCTGCAGTTAAGCTTGTTTGTTTGCAACCTGGAGTCACACTTGAACTAGACATGAGCTTCTTACCTCATATTTGTGCTGTCAATAACACCATCTATTTATCAGATTAACCATTGCTGAAACCTGTGATTGTATTAAAGGTAAGTAACTCTCATTCCTGCATTTGTTACCTCTTAACTGTTCCAGATTGTTTTTGGCTGATCTCCCACATTCTGTCCTCTGTAACCTTCACACAGTCCAAAATTCTACCCATAACCCTCTCTTTTTCTGTAATCTTCTCTAGCTCCACAATGCTTCAAGACCTCTGGATTCTCTAATTATGCCCTCTTGTGCCTTCCAATTGTAATTGCTCCGTCTTTAATGTCTACCTCCATTTGCCGATGTGCCAAGCCTGAAATAGCTTGTTTGCACTCCTCTGCCTCTTTCCAGAGCTGTCCACCTTTAAGACACTCTCCAAAACATACCTCATTGACTAAGCTGTTGGTCATTTAATTTAATATTTCTTCAGTGGTACAATATCATATTTTGTTTCATAATGCTCCTATAAATTAACCGTGCTATATAAATTTGTTATTGGTCAGAATATCAATTAACCTCTGAGTTTACATCCACATTATAAATGATAAATGAAAACACACATGGACATTTTATGTTACTAAAGAATCCCAATATTCGAAGAATTAAGTACATTTTATTTAATTTTATGTTTGACATAAGTAATAAAGATAATCTTTTACAATCGATACCAAAACAAACAATATAAGTATCAAAGATTACACTAACCAACTGGTATAAAGATCAAAGAATTCTTCAATGAGATAATAACAGATGATATGAAAGGAAAATATTAAAATCTTCAATTAATCTTAATTTATCTTAAATGACATTGGAAGTCATTGAAAGTAAAATAAAACAAGAGGAAATAAAAGCAAAATACTGCCGATGTTGGAAATCTGAAATGAAAACAGAAAACACTGAAGAACCTCAGCATCTGTGGAGAGAATGAATTTAATAGCTTCTCACTGAACTTCTCCAGTCATTCCTAATTACATTTTAAAACTGAGATGCTAAATTATTCTCAATCTGTGGTATATAAATATTTTAGCACTTTCCTGGAGGAAAGTGGCATTAAACAGTGAAATCAAGAATGTGACACAAATCTATTAACCCGTGCATATTTAAATCAAATAATAATTGAAACTTGAACTTTTATTTTCCACCAATATTTACTGTCTCCAAGCCAAATAAATTCACTAAATTTAAATTTAGCACTCTGTAATTGAATCTTGCCCTTTTATTTATGATGACCACAGTAGCAATATATGGCCATTAGTGATCATACTATCCATGGAACTGCTATTAGTATTCTAGCCTGAGTCAGAAAGTAGTCCCACTTCAGAACCTGAACATGAAAACCAAGATTAATACTTCAGTACAGCTTGAAGGAAGTGCTGTACTTTTGGAGTTGCTGATTGCAGATAAGACATTAAGCTGAGACAATGTCTGTCCTCTCAAATGAATGCAGAAGAATCCAAGGCACCGTTTAGAAGATTAGATAAGTCATCATCAGAGGTCTTTCTAATATTTACCCATCAATCAACATCACATAAATAGATTATCTGCATATTAGTATTGCATTTTTAACTGTGAAATCTTACTGTATGAAATTTGCTGAAACATCTAATATTATAACAGTAGATCCACTTCAAAAGTACTTCTTTGGATATAAAACACTTTGGGACATCCAAAGGTTATGAAAATTGATATATGAATGCAAATCTTTCTTTCTATGTGTTACAAGTCATATTATTATGAAACTATTAGCATTTTTATTTTGGTCTATATCAACATGAGTTTCAAAAATATGCTAAAGTACTCAGAATAAAGCAAATTTGCTGTTGTGAATATTAATATAATGAGTCAATATCCTACGCACAGGAAATGGTTCTTGCATATATTTTCAGTGAGAACTTAATGACAATACCTCAAACTAAGAAAGTGAATTTAACAGTTACTGCTCATTTAATGTTTTTTATGATATTTCTGACTTCCAGATGTAACACTTCAACCACATCCTTCTCTGACATATCGCACTACTGGAGGAATCCTGGATTTTTATATGGTTCTTGGTACAAATCCAGAAAATGTTGTTGAACAATACACAGCAGTATGTATCTATGCCTTAATAGTCTGGTTTGAATTAATTTTAGTATTGCTATTGTACAAATTATCAATGTGCATATTTAAATATATTTACTGGGTAATATAAATGTAGAAAGGCAGTTTAATGATGATTGAAGATTAATTCACAAGGCAGGTTTTACATTTCTCATCTGCAATAAATTTTGCAAAAGAACAAATTCCAATAAGCATTAACACACCTCATCGTCCTACAGACACGGGACTTAAAGATTTCAGCAGAACGCTGAAGAAGTACTAGCAATAAGAATACAATCTTCCACATTTCTGAGTGGGCAAAAAATGCCAGCGTGGTCAACAAATATATCAGATAAAAACTTTTAAAATAAGGATATAAAACTTTTTTTTTGCATTTGTGGGGGAAAGGGTGTTATGGTGGCTATTGTTCTATTGAACATCAGAAAGTCACTTTACCTTTAAGGGATCCAAATTGCATCACAACATCGCTCTGATGATCTCTGTCTTAGTTTCCATACAGATTGCAAACAGACAATCAAGTTAGCAGTGTGTTGGACAAAGAATCAAAGGATTAGTTAGGCAGTCAACTATGTACGTGATGCATACACTGAATCCCTTTGCATTTGCCTCCTGTTGGACAAGCCTGATCGAAAAGGTCACCCAAGCATAATCCCAGTATTCTGCATTTGAACGTCTCAATTGCAGCACTAGACCAACCTGTATATTCCTGATGAAGGGCTTATGCCTGAAACGTTGATTCTCCTATTCCTTGGATGTTGTCTGACTGGATGTGCTTTTCCAGCACCACACTCTCGACTCTGATCTTCAGCATCTGCAGTCCTCACTGTCTCCAACCTTATATCCTCCTAATTGTAGCCTAACAATGTAAATGTGAAAAAAAATTGATTCGATTGTAGTAATCTATGCATGGTGAGTGGATGAATTTCAATTTCAGTGCCATGAACAAATGTCTATTATCTCATTTCTATATTCAGAGATGCTGGTGTTGGTCTGGAGTGTACAAAGTTAAAAATCACACAACACCAGGTTATAGTCCAACAGGTTTAATTGGAAGCACACTAGCTTTCGGAGTGACACTCCTTCATCAGGTGATTGTCAATCACCTGATGAAGGAGCGTCGCTCCGAAAGCTAGTGTGCTTCCAATTAAACCTGTTGGACTATAATCTGGTCTGGTGTGATTTTTAACCTCATTTCTATAGTTATTGACAGGGTGATATGTAGTAGGTACTGTTAACACTGTCGGAGATCAAAATTGTGTGTTGAGGGTGAACCAGGAGAAATATTTCCATATCTAGTTTCAACATACAATTCACATCTGACTGCTCATGAGTAAAGCCCCATACAACCCAGCCACTGTACAAAATAAAATGCACCAATAGCTCTGCACAATAGCTATGAAATCATTAAGCATCTTACAAGATTGATATGACTTCAGCAGGAAGTTTTAGTGCTAAAATGCCTAACCATTCATCAGTCCTTCTGAATCCTGAACTTTAAACTAAATAGGCACTTATAATCACATTTTGAAACCAAAAACAAGTTGTGAAAAAAAATTCTTTCCAGCTTGGAAAACAAATTTTAAAAATGTTTTACTTGTACTTTTTAGCTTATTGGCCGCCCAGTCATGCCTCCCTATTGGTCACTGGGATTTCAGTTATGTCGATATGGATACGTAAACACCACTGAAATTGAGGATCTCTACACTGACATGAAGAATGCAAAAATACCATATGTACGTTACTTATATATTAAGTGCATGTATTATATCAATCCATCTAATAATCTGTCAAGAATATGAATTGTTTAAATATGCCGAAAGAGTAAATAATGTATAAAAGGATTTTGAAGATAATATAAACCAATTTATGCCAATAGAAATTAGTCTCAGGTACATGCTAATGCTAAACCAGCAGCAGATCTACCAGAATTTTTGCATAGCCAATTGATGTAATATCTCCTAAAATAGGTGACCACGTATTGATCCTTAGTGGTGTGAATATAGCAAAGTGCTAAGAACTGCACTAGTTGTATATTTTTATATCTCTTTTGTCCCTCATTAGATTAAAAATTAACTTGTTTTGGAGAAAGGCTCTACATGTAATGCAAAATGTGCTCACATAGTATTTCTGTGTCATTGGGCTCAATACGACATAGAGTTGTGGCTGTCAATGTAAATCAGGTCTCCAAACTAGGTATTACACAACTTGCTTGAGACTGATAGCTGGGATTGTCTCAAGGGGCCTAAATAATGCTTATTCCAACTAGTCTAGTTTGCTATGAAATAATTTTTTTTTAAAGGATGTACAATATGTTGACATCGATTACATGGAGCGGCAGTTGGACTTTACTCTTGATGGCAATGATTTCCAGAATTTGCCAGACTTCTTTAATAAAATAAGAAGTGAAGGGATGAGAACTATTATCATCTTGGTAAGTTTTGTGTGCATTTCTTTTTAAGATGACTTGAATAAAATGAATAATGTAATTTGGAGCTATAGATTTTGATATTTGTGGTTGTGTATTTTTTTAATTATGCAGGATCCAGCAATTTCAGGAAATGAAACTAAAAGTTATAAAGCCTTTACCACTGGAAGAGATAACAATGTCTTCATTAACTGGAAAAATAATCTTGGTATTGTATGGGGCAAGGTAATCCGTTTTTAAAAAATATTTGAGAGCCATTTGAAATTTAGCAATATTACAAGGTCGCTTTAGTTACCGTTGTAATTAAGACAGTTTTGCTAGTAATTTCATCCCATAAATTCAATTATTTGTATATTTTAACAGCTGCAAAATACATAAAGCAATCTTAATCTTTGAACTTATTGAATACCAATTGCAGGTATGGCCAGATATTCCAAATGCAACAGTAAATACTTCAAAAGACTGGGACTATCAAGTGGAGGTAAGCCTGATTTATAAAACAAATTGTATATCTAATGATAATCTGTCAACATATTCACTCTTGAACCTGAAATATATTAATTTAATACTTATCTGAAACCATATGCTTTGACATTAATGTTTGTGCTCACAAAGAAAACCTGAAAAGATTAAAAAGAAATTCAAAGGAAAGGTCACCAGACCGGAGACATTAACTCTGATTTATCTTCACAGATGCGGCCAGACCTGCTGAGCTTTTTCAGCAACTTCTATTTTTATTTCAGAAAAGATTAAGCTTGAGTCATGAACACAGTTAATAATTAACAAACAAAGAAAGCAGAGATATTTGATTAGCCTGATTGAGAAAATTAGAAAGAAAGCCACAATAAGGTCCAGAATTCATTTTTAATTAGCATATATAAAGAATTTATCCTGTTTTTGTTAAATCAGTGTTTTGTGTTCTTACAGCATTATCGAGCTTATGCTGCTTTCCCGGACTTCTTCCGCAATGAAACAGTCAACTGGTGGCACACAGCAATAAAAGAATATTACGAGAGAACTTTGAAGTTTGATGGACTTTGGATTGTGAGTTTTTGCTGTTCATTTTCTGTCTCATTAAAAAGCAATTCCAAATTTCAATTTGCAGCAAAAGCATTTTACCTTGCATTGTTTTTTTAGGACATGAATGAACCTGCCAGCTTTGTTCATGGATCTGTTCATGGGTGTCATGATAACAAACTGAACTATCCACCTTATATGCCAGGTTAGGATATTTTCACTTAATGGATTTATCAAATGTGTTTTTCAAAGAGTTATGATTTATTTGAGTTTAGTGATTGATAATCTATGTTAACTTGTCATTTAGACTGGAATCAGCTTGTCAGTGTTCAATGCAACTTTCTGTATACTGGATTGCCCTGTCAAACTTCAATATTGCTGAATATTGTTTTCTAAGATACATCATTGTCGTGAACCATAGTTTATTAAGTATTAAGGAATTTGCTTTATCAATATTATTTTGAAGAATTAATACAATTTTAGTTTATCCTCTGGATAGATCATCAGTTGATCAAATCAATGTTAACAAAATGGTAACATCTCTGAAATGGAGTAAATATGTGTGAACTGTAGCTACCACTTTTAATGAATTCTTCCCTTGGTAACTAGGTTGTCTCCATGTTAATGAGCAGTTTCCTGCCTGAGATGGTAGACTTCTTGAATACGCAAATAGGAGATTTCAGTGTTTTGTTGGTTGGCATTTGAATTTATAAATGTAACAAATCTGGAAGCAACCCCTTTCTCAGTTCATCTGATCACCAAACCTTATTTTGTCCAACTTGAAGGTATACAGCAGTATTTTCCCCTTGCCTGGAGGTGGGAGAAAATTAGCAAGTAAGGGTCATCATTATTGAGTTGATACTGGCAAGATACTATTTACCTCATAGATTTACTTCTGGACAAGATTGACTAGGGACAATTGTGACATGTCTCCTGTTATGGCACTTAAATGCAAAATTAACCATATGTCATATTCTCATTTTTAAGCTCTTGAATCAAAGCAGAGATACAATTCTTATTTTCAGGCACATTACTTTTCCACGTAAGAAAAAAGGATTAATGTTTTTCATCGTTTTGTTTTCATTTTCAAATTTTAAAAACTTGTGAATTTAGAAGTTACAGGTAGTATGTTTCAGTGGCTGAAAATTATTTTACAAGAATTCCAAGCAATGAAGTATGTGGCTAATCATTTTATCTATTTCATTCTGTTACTGCCTTTTTTTTAACCATATGTCATATTCTCATTTTTAAGCTCTTGAATCAAAGCATTTGGGACTGAGTCACAAAACCCTCTGTATGGAAAGTGAACAGTTTCTACCTGATGGAACTGCAGTAAGACACTATGATGTGCATAACCTGTATGGATGGTCACAAACAAAGCCAACACTTGAGTATGTTGTAGTCGATTACTTTGAAAAATCTTGTGGTTTGAATATTATATTTGATTAAAATTTAATTGATATAATTGTAGATGGGCTGATTTTGAAGTTTGAAAATAGAATTAGAAAAATATGTCATAGTATCTGATTTATGTAGAGAATATCAAAGAAATACTTTGATTGCAAAACTAATGAAATTATATGCACAGAATAATACTTGTCGGAACAATTTTTACAGGCCACAAATTTCCTCAAGTTTTCGACACTGTACTTTCATAACAGCACAAGTTGTATTGTGGAATCATTATGTAGATGGAGTTACTACAATATGTCTAATAAGTTATAATAAGTTATAGTAAGTTATAGCACTTAAGCAAGGTAAAGCTTAAAGAAATTCAGGCCAATTGTCCCTATGCTGCAATCATTCTACTCTTCAAAATTGAACTTTAATGGTTTAAGTGAACAGCAGACAAAAGAAAATCAATAGGACCTTAATGATATAAATAGTGTCTGATCTTGGAACAGGAAAGGCAGATCTATGACATATTTTAGTGAAGTAATGCAATGTCATCCTAAGAGCACTCACTTTATACTGTAATTCTTTCTGGTGAGAAACATTGCTGTGAAAGCATGTAAATCGAGAACTTGGAAAAAGGGAATTTCACATTCGTCAAAGTGAAAATAACCAATGCAGCATTAAATATTTCTCGACTTGTAGACCTGAAAGTGAGTGTCAAGCTCAATGTCAGCTTCTTTTATGTAACGATCAATCTTATTATATCCAGATCAGATTGTCAACTTCTTCCAAATTAAAGGCAGCTTGGAGTTCTCAAGTTTACATTGCAACCTTCTTAATCACAAGATCTTTACAGAGGGAGAAAGCTTCATGACTTGTTCAATAGGGAAATGGACCTGGAGAAGTTGATAAAAAAAATTAATAAATCTACATCCCAAAATACTTAAGAAAGTGACATTGGAAATAATGGATGTATCGGTGGTCATTTTTCGAGATTCTAGAGACACTGGAACAGTTCCTATGGATTAGAGGATAGCTAACATTAACCCCTCTGTTTAAAAAGGAGGCAGAGAGAAAGCATAGTCAGATGAGCCTGACATCAGCAGTGGGGAAAATACCAAATTACAGAACCAAAGAATTAAAAACAGAGCACTTGGAAAACAGAGTCAAAATCAGACAGAGTCAGCATGGAAATACAGGAAGGAAATAATGACTGACAAAACTATTGAATGTTTTTGAGGATGTTATTTGTAAAGTTGATTGGGAGAGCCAATCATTGTGGTTTATTTGGATTTTCGGAATGCCCTCAAGGTCCCATATTAGAGTTTAGCATGTAAAGTTAAAACACAGGATTGGGGTAGTGTCCTGACATGGATAAAAACTGGTTGGCAGACAGGAAATAAAGATAGACAGGCAGTGTTTAGTGGGATACTGCAAGGATCAGTACGTGGATAAGTATTTTGCATTTCCTTATTGTAACAATGAGGCTGTGGCTTTAGGGATGGTTTTGTCCTTTTTATTGAAGGGAGGTCTTACAACAGAGGACTTGAACTGGCTAGTGAAGATCTATAAAGTAAACAGGTCAGGAGGCCTGGGGTCTTTTTTAAAAGTTGGAACAATAGAAGCAGCCTGGATAGGTGTGGCCAGATGTTATAGACCAGGATTTCTAGGTTTTTTCAGTTTTTGGGTTTAGCCTTAAGCAGTTGCTGTTGGAATCTCAGCAGAGCAGAAGCTGTTGGAGCTTTCAAGAAGTAGAAGCTATATTTTCCCTCTGTTGGGGTTACAGCTAGAAGCTGGTGTTTCTTGCTGCTACTGGCTTACCTGTGAGACAAATCTATTTTTCTGAATTTGCCTTTTTGCCAAGTGCTGTGTTTATGGGATGTTGCTATATTGGAACAATTATTTAGTAATAGTTACTATACCTATTTTTTGGTTAAATTTTCTAATAAAGTTATTCTCAGTTCTTTTTTTATTATATTTTACCTTTAGTGTTTAAATAAATTGTGTTTGCTTAACATAGAGTAGTTTGATCAGTCACATTATATCTGGAAGACGGCACTTCACATTTGCCTTTAAAATAAGAAAATGTTAGGGTCTGGGCTACCTTGTTTTGAGGGGGTCGGGTCTGATCCATAACATTGTGTGCAACATAAGAAATTGACACTGATCATGCATAAGAAACTCAATACCTATGACTGATTCTGGTAGTCATTATTAACAAAAAGAACCTTTTAAGTCAATTTCTACGTATAAAATGAATACTTACTCTGTTTACGTGATACATTACAGTAACATCTTACTTCCCATAATGCCAGTGTTATCTTAGTTTTGCATCTTGCAGCTCACCAGGTGATTTTTCAGGGGAATTCCGTTTACATCAATTCTGTTTCCCAAATTGCCTGAAATTTCGCAATCATGTACTGAAAGCATAATAAAGACAAAAGTTGATGTATAGTTGGTAAAATAACTCCAATGATTAATCTAACTCCAGCTGAACACTAAACCTTGTGCCCATCCAATACCCTGACACACTGATATATTCTTAACAAAAGATAAGTGCAGGCAGGTGGGATTAGTTTAGTTTGGGATTAAGGGCAGCATGTTTCTCCTCTACATTGGGAAGGCAGGCTGCTAACTTGTGGATCATTTCAGAGAACATCTCTGGGGCACCTGCACCAACCAACCCCACCACATCATGGCTGAACAATTTAAGTCTCCATCCCACTCCAACAAGGATATACAGGTACTGGGCCTCCTCCATTGCCAAACCCTAACCATACAATGACTGAAGGAAAAGCACCTTATCTTCTGCCTTGGGATGCTGCAACTACATGGGCTCAATGTGAATTTCACCAGTTTCTTCATTGCCCCTCCTCCCACCATATTTCAGTCCCAAGCCTCCAACTTGGCACCACCCTCTTGACCTATCCATCTTCCTTCTCATCAATCCGCTCCACCCTCCTCTCGGACCTATCACCTTTTCCCCCACCCTCATCTACCTACCACATTCCCAGTTGCCTTCTCCCCCCCCCCCACCACCCCACCATTTATCTCTCAGACCCCAGGCCCACAAACCTCATTCCTGACGAAGGCCTTATGCCTGAAACGTTGATTCTCCTGCTCCTCGGATGCTGCCTGACCTGCTGTGCTTCTCCAGCACCACTCTCTCAACTCTGATCTCCAGCATCTGCAATCCTCTCTTTCTTCATTATGGAGAGCATGGACTGGTTAGACTGAACAATCTGTTTCCATGCTGCATGAATCTACAATTCCATAAAACAAATCTCAAACACAATAAACAGAGCACAGGACACAGAAATGTAATTGTTCATATCACATTCTGAGCAAAGTAAACATTTTAAATCAAGTTTGTGGAAAACTCTAGTTCTCAATTGATTCACTATATTAATGGTATAAACCTTACTATTATCATTCCAAATAATTATTCATTTTTATAGCTCATTACAGAATATAACTGGAGAGCGAGGGATTGTGGTGACACGTTCAACTTTCCCATCTACTGGCCAATGGGCGGGACATTGGCTTGGAGACAACACAGCCGCCTGGAACCAGATGCATAAATCAATTATTGGTATCGAGTATAATAGTCTTATGTCCTTAATGCAACTATATTTAATACTCTTCTGTAATTTTATTATCTGTCTTCCCATGTCTATTTTCATCAACTCACCTTGCAGGCAGTGACTCACACAGTCATACTCCTACATATGAAATCATAGCAAGGATAGCAGTAGAATGACATTCCCCTTTGTAATAATTCCGCCGAGTCTGGTGTCCCATCACCAAGTCACCCTTTATTTATATGTGGAAAGTCCTTAACACTGATCCAGTTTCCTCAGAGCCAGCTCTCCAAGAGAGCAGAACTTCTAACACTCCTGTTTAGATATGTCAGCCAGGGCTCCCTGATTGGACCAGATTATCAACTCCAATCAGGGAACTTGTATTCTGACCTCATTACAATGACTACACTCTTAACTTTCACAATTGCCTTTGGATTCTCCCAGCAACCTGATCCCAGGCTTTTCCATTTTATCATTTACATGCTGAAATTTGGTAACAACTCTGGCCATACTTATCTCCTTCCTTCTTCTTAGACAGTTCCTCGGGATTTTAGTTAACTTGGTTGCACTTCAGGTTGCTGGGTTCTGAGATTGTTGAGAGGTCTAATGTGCAAAAGTAGATTATTTCACATGCAATGCAGATTATGCTTGAAAATTAAGCAGATGAGTTGTCTGGAGGTGGGAATCTCCCGTCAGATTGCTTGGCTAACAAACAACCGTGAAATAAGTTGCAAAATTGATACCTGACCTTTGATTCCATCCATCTAACAGTCAAACACAAAACACTGCTCTAAGATGCCCATATATATTTCACAGTTTGTACACATTGCCAGATATTCATTTCTGTAAGTCATATTATCCAAACATATTGGATAACACTCACTGAACGATTTCACTCTCATTGAATCAGGCAGCCCTTTATTGGTGGTGGTACCTCCAAATGGGTAGGGATGGGGGCATAGGCATGGCTGCATGTCCTCAATCCCATGAAGGAGACAATGCAGTAAATCTTTGATGTGACTGAGGAAGTGGTACTAGTGGGTTAAGGATATAAAAGGTGACAACATATCCCAGGCAGGACACATGCCCATATTCCATTTCGCCCACATCTGACCATCAGCAATTATTCAATGAGTTTTGTTTGTGTAATCATGTATCTTTGGCATTCTTCCCCCTTGCTCCCCCTCCCCATCCAATTTCATCTCCCCAAGCACTATTCGACTGGAATGATACTTTTCAATGAGACATGCTAAAGTGATGACTGGAAGCAAATTTTCAGTGCAGAGTCCCTGCTGTAATAAACAATGCCTTCCCCACGTCCAGCATCTCTCACTGCAGACTTCACCACAGTAAGCAACTCTGCACAACATTCACTTTTACAAACTTAAAAAATAGCAGTAATACACCATAATTTGATGATTCAATTCTACATGAATACATGAATACAAGACCTTTGTGATTCATACTGCTATAACGCTGTGCTTTGAGAGTAGAAAAGATGATAAGCCATTTTAGGAACAGAAGCAGGGACTTTCTTAACATGTTTCTGAACATCAGAGAGTGTTTCAATCTGAAAGAGAAAGAGAAATATAGGCAGTAGTTTATTAATTGCTACTCAGATTGTAGGTGAGAGTGCAAGCTCATATTGAAGAGATCACATTCATGAGGAAAAGTTTGTCTAGTTTAGCTATGGAGAGAGATTTCTGGAGTAATCTTTACATGCAAGTCAGATTAGATGTTAGCTGGTTCAAAATGAAAAGAAGAAACAAGCTATTCTTTGGAATAACTTTTGGACTGATTCTGAAGAGTGAAGTGTCCACTTAAGTGACAGAGTAAAGTATAATTGTAAGGAGGGATGTTTGTTTGCTTTAAGTTATTGAGGGAAACATTTGTTTAGTTTAGATTATAAATTGTCTATTAAATAATGTTTAGTCAAGTAGTTTTTAGTTTATTACAATAAAAGTCTTAAAGCTTGAAAACTTATCATGTGGCTTTTGCAGCCTGTTTCTGGAAGTTTGGATATATTTTTAAAAGTTGAAATTATTTGCCTCTGTAGGGAATAAACAATGCATGATACAATAATTTTCTTTTTTGTGTCCTAGGAATGATGGAGTTCAGTCTATTTGGGATTTCTTATGTAAGTCCATTTGTGAAGCTTTTTAACAGAATGCATTGCAATCTGTTTTTCATTATATTAAACAGAAATTCAGCATTTTCTCATGGAATAATATATATTTCACTAAATCTCAGACTGGAGCAGACATCTGTGGCTTTTTTAAGAATGCTACATATGAAATGTGTCTTCGATGGATGCAACTTGGAGCATTCTACCCCTATTCTCGGAACCACAATGGATTGGGCTCCATTGTAAGTCAGTTTTGAGTTACTATGAGAAAAACAATTCTAAGTGCAAAGTAGAAAAAACGATTTATATATTCATACAATTATATTTATATAGTAAGGATACTTCTGGTATCAAAACTTAATCCTGGAGTCATGTTGCATATTTTCTTATCCACGGATGTTCCACACATTTTCCAAGGATTGGCAATTGCATGTCTTTCCCAGCATGGTGGTTTCTGTAGGAGATCTGTGGCATGTATGAACAAGGCCAAGAACCAGCAAGGATCTTAAGCTGGTCAGAATACCCTCTCTGAGCCTGCAGAGTCTGATCAATGAAGTGTAAATTGGGAAATATAAACTACATTTAAATGGAGGACAGAAAGTAAAGTGAAAGAATAAAACTCTCTATCACAAGTATTCCTCTGAAAGATTTAAATTGTACATGTTTAAAATTAATTACTTAATTAATCTGTGGTCAAATTTCCTTTGTCATATTAGTAAATGCTCATAGCTTCACGATGAGGGTTAGTATACAGCACGAACTTTAACCTTCAAATTTACCTGAGGTCAATACAAGTGTGTGAAAATTACATCTCAAGTGTAAAATGTTAAAAATCACATAATAGGTTTATTTGGAAGTACGAGCTTTTGAAGTGCTGCTTCTTCATCTGGTGGTTGTGGAGCAAAATCGTCAGACACAGAATTTATAGGAACAGGATCGCAGTGTCATGGAATGTAATATTAAACAAATTTAGCTTAAGTCTTTCAGCTTTTAGAATGATCATATTAGTTTTGGTTCCTTCATATGTAAATCCCAGAACTTTTTTAAAGTTGCATTCTCAAGGTAGCTTTAACAATAGGTGCCATCTCAGCTCAGAAAGTGCATTGAAGGTGTAAAGTTCAAGTCTGACTGTGTCCCAATGTTAAGTCAGACTGATTCTATTTCTAAAGTGGGATTTATAGAATCTTATGTGGATTTATGCAGTTTTTGAGCAAAATAAAATGCAGGTACAAATTCACCTTACAAACTTATATGTATGCACATGTAGGGGAGACCGAGTGAGTGTGTGCATGTGAGGGTGCGAGTGTCTGTGAGAGAGTATGTGTATGTGTGTGAGTGTAATGGGGCATAAGTCTGTGAGAGCATGCGTGTGTGGGGGAGTATGTGTGAGTGTATGAGAGAGAGGTTGTGTATGAGAGAGCATCTGCATGTGTTTATGCATCTGTAGGTGTGTGTGTGTGTGTGTGTGTGTGTGCTGTTATAGGAAGGGAGAAAAGCCGCATATACAATTAGATAGATGGGTTAACTCTAGAAAAGGTAAAAGAGGTAGGCAGGTAGTGCAGTTTTCTGTGGCTGTCCCCATTTCCAACAAGTATGCTGTTTTGGAAAATGTAGGGATGATGGACTCTCAGGTGAATGTAGCATGAACAGCCAAGTTCTGAAGGCTGTTAGAGATAGGCTGTAATGTAATAAGGGGTACGTCTAGTTCCAAGCGATCAATTGTGATAGGAGACTCTCCAGTCAGAGACACATACAGACGTTTCTGGGGCCAGCAACAAAAAATCAGAATTGCATGTTGCCTCCCTGGTGCCAGGATCAAGGATGTCTCAGAGAGGGTGCAGAATGTTCTCTAAGGGGAGAGAGGGACCAGCAGGAGGTCATTGTACACATTGGTATCAAAACATAGGAAGGGAAAAGGATGAGATTCTGAAGGGAGAATATAGATAGTTAGGCAGGAATTTAAAAAGGAGGTCCTTGACAGTAGTAATATCTGGATTACTCCTGGTGCTAAGAGCTAGTGAGGGTAGGAATGCGAGGAAGAGCAGATGAATGCAGGGCTGAAGAGCTGGTGTATAGGAGAAGGATTCACATTTTTGGATCATTGCAATCTCTTCTGGGGTAGAAGTGACCTGTACAAGAAGATGGATTGCACCTGAATTGCAAAGGGATGAATATACTGGCACGGAAATTTGTGAGAGCTGCTTGGGAAGATTTAAAATCATAAGGTGGGGAGGGGGTGGGTGATGGGACCCAGGGTGATAGTGAGGAAAGCGATCAATCTGAGACTGGTACAGTTTGAAAAGGGAGCAAGCCAAATTGTCAGGGCAGGAAAGAGCAAAGCAGAGAACAAGGTAGTACTGATAAATTAAACTTCATTTACTCAATGTGAGAGGCCTCACAGGGAAGGCAGGTGAATTCAGGTCATGGTTAGGAATATGGGACTGGGATATCATAGCAATTACTGAAATGTGGCTTAGGGATGACCAGGACTGGCAGCTTAATGTTCCAGGATACACATAAGACAGGAAGGACAGAATGGGGGTCAAAACAGGAGGGGGAGTGATGTTTTTTATAAGGGATAGCATTCCAGCTGTATTTAGGGAGGATATTCCTGAGAATACATCCAGGGAGGTTATTTGGGTGGAACTGAGAAATAAGTAAGGGATGATCACCTTTTTAGGGTTGTATTATAGACACTTTAATAGTCAGCAAGAGATTGAGAAACAAATTTATAAGGAGATTTCAGTTATCTGTGAGAATAATAGGGTGGTTATGGGAGTGGGTATTTTCACTTTCCAGACTGCGACTGCCATAGTGTTAAGGGTTTAGATGGAGATGAATGTAAGTGTGTATAAGAAAATTTTCTGATTCAGTATGTGGATGTATCTACTACAGAAGGTGCAAAACTTGACCTAATTTTGGGAAATAATGCAGGTTTAGTTTTAAAATAGTGATGGAAAAGGATAGATTGATCCAAAAGTTGAAGTTCTAATTGAGGAAGGCTAATTTTGATGGCATTAGGCAAGAACTTTCAAAAGCTGTTTGGGGGCAGATGTTCACAGGTAAAGGGATGGCTGGAAAATGGAAAGCCTCCAGCAATGAGATAACGAGAGTCCAGAGAAAGTATATTCCTGTTAGGGTGAAAGGAAAGGCTGTGGATGCAGGGAATGCTGGATGACTAAAGAAATTGAGGGTTTGGTTAAGAAAAGAAGGAAGCATATGTTAGGTAGAGATGGCAGGGATCAAGTGAATCCTTAGAAGAGTATAATGGCAGTAGGAGTATACTTAAGAGGGAAATCAGGAGGCATAAAGGAGACATAGGTAGCTTTGGCAAATAGGGTTAAGGAGAATCTAAAGGGTTTTACAAATACATTAAGGACAAAAGGGTAACTAGGGTGAGAAAAGGGCCCCTCAAAGATCAGCAAGGTGGCCTTTGTGTGGAGCCACGGGAGACGAGGGAGATACTAAACGAGTATTTTGCATCAGTGTTTACTGTGGAGATGGACATGGAAGGTATAGAATGTGGGGAAATAGATAGTGACATCTTGAAAAATGTCCATATCACAGAGGAAGAGGTGCTGAATGTCTGGAAACGCATAAGAGTGAATAAATCCCTAGGACCTGATCAGGTGTACCATAGAACTTTGTGGGAAGCTAGGGAAGTGATTGCTGAGCCCCTTGCTGAGATATTTGTATCATTGATAGTTATAGGTGAAGTGCTAAAGACTGGAGGCTGGCTAACGTGCTACCATTTTTTAAGATAGGTGTTTTGGAAAACCCAGGGAACTATAGACCAGTGAGCCTGACATTGCTGGTCAGCAAGTTGTTGGAAGGAATCCTGAGGGACAGGTTGTATATGTATTTGGAAAGGCAAGGACTGATTAGGGATAGTCAGCATGGCTTTGTGTGTGGGAAATCATGTCTCACAAACTTGATTGAGTTTTTTGAAGAAGTAACAAAGAGGATTGATGAGGTGGTGTGTTCTGTTTGGACTTCAGTAAGGCATTCGACAAGGTTCCCCATAGGAGACCGGTTAGCAAGGTTAAATTTCATGGAATACAGGGAGAAGTAGCCATTTGGATACAGAACTAGCTCAAAGATAGAAGGCAGAGAATAATGCTGGAAGGTTGTTTTCAGACTGGAGGCCTGTGACCAGTGGTGTGCTACAAGGATCGGTGCTGCGTCCACTACTTTTCATCATTTATATAAATAATTTGTATGTGAACATAGGACATATAGTTAGTGAGTTTGCAGGTGACTTCAAAATTGGAGGTGTAGTGGACAGTGAAGAAGGTTACCTCAGAGCACAATGTGATCTTGATCAGATGGGCCAATGGGCTGAGGAGTGGCAGATGGAGTTTAATTTAGATAAATGTGAGGTGCTGCATTTTGGAATAGCAAATCTTAGCAGGACTTATACACTTAATGGTAACATCCTAGGGAGTATTCCTGAACAAAGAAACATTGGAGTTCAGGTTCATGGTTCCTTGAAAGTAGAGTCACAGCTAGATAGGATAGCGAAGAAGGCGTTTGGTATGCTTTCTTTCATGAGTCAGAGCTTTGAGCATCGGAGTTAGGAGGTCATATTGCGGCCATACAGGGCATTGGTTAGGCCACTTTTGGAATATTGTGTGCAATTCTGGTCTCCTTCCTATCAGAAGGATATTGCAAAACTTGAGAGGGTTCAGAAAAGTTTACAAGGATTGGAGGATTTGAGCTACAAGACGAGGATGAATAGGTTGGGGCTATTTTCCCTGGAGGATTGGAGGCTGAGGGGTGACCTTATAGAAGTTTATAAAGTCATGAGGGGCATCAATAGGATAAATAAACATGGTCTTTTCCCTGGGGTGGGGGAGTGTTGAACTAGAGGGCACAGATTTAGGGTGAGAGGGGAAAGATATAAAAGAGACCTAGGTAGTAACTTTTTCATGCATTGGGTTGGGCATGTCTGGAATGAGCTGCCAGAGGAAGTAGTGGAGGCTGGTACAATTGCAACATTTAAAAGGAATTGGATGGGTATCTGAATAGGAAGGATTTAGAGGGATATGTGCTAAGTGCTCGCAAATGTGACTCGAATAGGTTGGGATATCTGATCAGCATGGACGAGTTGGTCCGAAGGGTCTCTTTCCATGCTGTACATCTCTATGACTCTCTAACTCTATAATTAGCATCCGTTGGTACTGAAAGATCCAATGCAGTGACTACTTTCCATACATGGAGGTTGCGGAGCATAGTTTTGAAACTTCAACTGTCAAGTGTTATCCTTGTCACTCTGTGTCGTGGCCTCCCACTGAGCTGGTTGCTACCAAGTCCATGTAACATGCTTCCAACAAAGCAGGCTCACTGGAGGTGGAAACAACAGTTCTTTGAGACATGTGACTGTTAGCTCTTGGCCTTGTAGTTCCCCCAGGCCTGTCAGGAAGTTGATTGTCCCATGACCTGGTTTCACGAATACCATTTGTTCCTGCTTTACATATTACCTGTTTAGATTGTTTGAATACATCATTGGTGTTTAACACCAGGAATCATCTATAACTGACCCCAGAATTAAATTAACAATGTTAAAGGGGAAACCCATGTCACTGTGATTGCTTTGTGAGTGGCTGCTTTTAAGGTCCACTTTCTGAATGTTCATTTCAGTACTGGCCACTAAGTACATGGAAAAACTTTATGTATTAACAAATTAATCAAAATTAAGATATTATAAATGACAACAAGCAAATAAAGTGGATAATTGTAACTTTTATCACCAGGCAAAAAATAGGCAATTGCAAATAACCAGCTCATTTGGACTTGGCATAGTACAGTTTTCCTTCAATGCTAATGGATTACAAAATTAGGAGAGGAGTAAATTAAACAGGTGATCTACTATCATACATGTTCACCAAAGATAAATATTAAAATTATCCAGTGGTCAGTCAGTTGAAATAAAACGAGTATTACAATATTGGCAATCTTATGGTCAAAATATTATTCAGTCAAGTTGACAAGGATAAAGTCAGAAGACTGTTTAGAGTACAGTAATGCGCATAAATAAAAGAACCTTTTAAGGCTTTTTGTCCATTTAAGGTTGCATTACAAACTATTATTTTAAATTTTTAAGACATAAATCTTACCATTTGCATTATGAAGATTTAAATTTTAAGTTTTAAGTCTTCATAATGCAAATGGTTTCTCCATAAGTTAAGATTGGAAATTAACATTGTGTTTTAAAATCTTCTGGCAGCTAATCGGAAAGTGAATTGTTAGAACTGATTGACAAATGTAAAATACGTTTGTCAATCACTGTTAACACTAGATGCAAAACTGATCTTTTTTTTTAGGAATTTTAGACCATGACTTATTTCCTAATAACTTGATGAAGAAGGAGTGTAATTCAAGTGTTAGGAAGTAAAATTAGTTAAAATTAGTGTTTTTTTAAAAGGTGGAACAGACATTAATTAAAATGTTGTCAAAGGAAAATGTACTTTGTTTAGGAACAATGATAAGTTATTTTTGAATATGTTACATCCAAACCTTTGATGAAGAGCAGCTATTGGTGGAGTGTAGCCGTTACTGAAATACATGGTCAAATAGAGTGTGATGTTTAATTGAGTATATCAACTGGTGCAGGGACGTGATTGGTTATGTGTGGCAATGAGCAATTTGCAGCAATGTTTGGATTGCAGGGTGATGATTGGTGATGTCAACTGACATGTTGAATGCAATGTTTGATGAAGTATGCTACTGATGGACTGCAATGGTGTGTCAACTGAAGGAATTAGTGGAAGGATGAACAGTGAAAGATGCCGTAAAATAGAGTGGAATGTGGTGATCCAAGGTCAACAGAAATTTGGTGATTGGTACAGTGTGGTAAATGCTGAAAAATGCTGTCAAGTGGAGAATGTCTGCTTACGGATTGTGGGGTATTGCTGGAGTATACCAACTACTATGATGTATTGGTTTGTAGGGTGTGGTGTGCTGAATATTTTATGGGCCTGGACCAGCTTTTCTATGCCAAATAATTTCATACTTATGCTGCTGGGTATCATCAGATGTTATGTTTGTAGAATTTACAAGATTAGGTAGAAAGGAGGTTAACCAGAATGTTGCCTGGGATGGAGAAATTGAGCTATAGGGAGAGAACAGATAGGCTTGGATTGTTTTCTTTAGAGGAAAGAAGACTGAGGAGGGACATGATTAAGGTGTATAAAATTGAGGAGTATGGACAGGATGAATAGAGAGCAGTAGTTTTCAATCACAAGGAACATAGTTTTATGGTAAGGGACAGGAGATTCAGAGGGGATTTGAGAAACAAAAACTACTTCATTCAGAGGGTTGTGGGATTCTGGAATGTACTGCCTGGGAAGGTAGTGGAGGCTGGAAACCTTACAACCTTTAAAAGTTTTTTGGATGAGCACTTGAATTATCATAACTTTCAAGGATATGGGACAAGTGCAGGAAATTGGGATTAGTGTGCCTCTAGTGGTAGTTATTTTCAGTGTAGACTCAATGAATCAAAGGACCTTTTTCTGTGCTGTAAAGCTGTATGACTCTATAAGCATACAGTGAATCCTCCAACAAATTCCAATCTAATTTGCACATTAAAGCTCCTCAAGTGATGTACAAAGAATCTCTTTTCAAAATTGGCCTGATTCCTTTGATTGGATATGTTACCACATCTTAATATCTTGAAACATTTTTATCCCACTGAGCTCCTGAAATGAATGAAGGTCACTATTTACATACATAGATGAACAATCAATTTAGAAATTGTGTAAAATCTGATTACAAGTTATTAAATGAATAGTTAATTAGTCATATAATGTAAATAACACACACACAGTACTAGTGAAAGCTAATGTGGCTTCATATTAAAGATAATAATATTGCATAAAGAATGCAGTGCATCACATTTTCCCAAATCAGAAAAATGGGAGGGTTAACTCAGACCAATTAAATTCCAGGATTTCTGAAATCCATGGCAACCAGAGACAGAAAGCACAACTAATTTGTGGAACAAAAGCATCAAGAAGCAAGACAGAGATTTGTTTACCTGCCTCTCACTTTGCCTTGTCAGTAAAATAACATATTTTGATGAATGAATGCTCCGTTAATTACATTATCTAAGCCTTGGAAAGAATACATGGATAAGCATGCAGAGGCATCCATCTGAAGTTCTGATTCACATTCTGTTTGATTGATAGAATTCTCATAATATACTTGGAATCTGACATCAGCATTTGGCTAATTTTGCAGACATTCAGATGTTTGTAAAACAGCCTAAATCATACAGTTTAAATCATGTCATACTAAAATACTGGTTAGTAGCCCTTTTTAAAAATAGAACAGCGACTGAACAAAAAGCTGTACTACGCAAGTGCTAGGCGGTGACAATCTTTGGGAAGGAAAAAATGAGGACTGCAGATGCTGGAGACCAGAATCAATAGTGTGGTACTGGAATGCACAGCAGGTCAGGCAGCATCCGAAGAGCAGGGGAGTCAACATTTCGGGCAAGAGCCCTTCATCAGGAAAGAGGCTTGTGGCTGGGGGGCTGAGAGATAAATGAGAGGGGGCAGGGCTGGGGATGAAGGTAGCTGGGGGTGCGATAGGTAGATGGAAGTGGGGATAATGGTGATAGGTTGGAGAGGAGAGTGGAGCGGTTAGGTGGGAAGGCAGATGGACAGGTAGGACCGGTCATGAGGACGGTGCCGAGTTGGAAGGTTGGATCTGGAATAAGGTGGAGGAAGGGGAAATGAGGAAACTGGTGAAATCCACATTGATCCCATATGGTTGGAAATTGCAAAGGCAGAAGATGAGGCATTCTTCCTCCAGGCATCGGGTGGTTGGGGTGTGATGATGGAGGAGGCCCAGGACCTGCATGTCTTTGGTGGAATGGGAGGGGTGTTCAGCCACGAGGCGGTAGGGTTGGTTGGTGTGGGTGCCCTGAAAATGTTCTCTGAAGCGCTGTGTGTGGAGGTGCCCTGTATCCCCAATGTAGAGGAGACTGTATCAGGAACAACGTTTATAGTAACTGACGTATGAAAATGCAGGTAAACCTCTGATGGATGTGGAAAGCTCCTTTGGAGCCTTGGATAGAGGTGAGGGGGGGAGGCAAGGGCACAGGTTTTGCAATTCCTGCAATGGCAGGGGAGGTTGCTGGGAGGGGAGGGTGTGTTGGTGGGGGGCATGGACCTGACAAGAGAGTCGCGGAAGGAATGGTCTTTACAGAAGGCAGATAGGGGTGGGGAGGGAAATATGTCTCTGGTGGTGGGGTTCATTTGTAGGTGGAGGAAATGGCAGAGGATGATGCGATGTACACAGAGATTGGTGGGGTGAAAGGTGAGGACTGAGCGGTTCTGTCCTTGTTGTGGTTGGAGGGGTGGGGTGCGAGGGCAGAGGTGCGGGAGGTGGAGGAGATGCACTGGAGAGCATCATTGACCACATGGGAGGTGAAATTGCGGTCTTTGAAGAAGGAGGTCATCTGGTATGTTATGTAGTGGAATTGGTCCTCCTGGGAGCAGGTGCAGTGGAGGTAGAGCAATTGGCAATAAGAATAACAGTCCTCGACTAAGAAAGGAATTAACCATTACCAATTGACATTCAAAGTCTTTTGCATTGCTGAAACACACCCACTGCAAACATCCTGGTGTTTACCATTGACCAGAAATTGAATTAGATGAATTGTATAAACAGTGTGGCTCCAAGACTATGTTAAGGCTCGGAATTCTGTAGGTAATTCACATCCTATCTCTCTAAAGTCTATCCATCAACCGCAAGGCGCAAATCAGGGGTCTGATGGAATACTTTTCATTTCCCTGGGTGAATGCACTCCAAGAGGTTCAATATCAACCAGGACAAAGCAACTTGCTTGCTTGGCACCATGTCTACCACCTTCAGCAGTTCCTCTCTTCACCACCAGCACTCAGCAGCAGCAGTGTGCACCTTCTCCATAGTATACCAAAGTTACTCAAAGATATTCCAATAGCACCGTCTAAATCCATAACCTCTACTAAATAGAAAGGCTAGGTCAACAGATGCAAAGGAACATCACCACTTGCAAGCTCTCTCCAGGCTACTCACCACCCTGATTTGAAATATATCACATTTCCTTCATGTAACTCGGTCAAAATCCTGGAATTCCCGCCCTAATGACACTCTGGGTATTCCTAAACCTAAGGAGTGCAGTTATTCAAGAAGGCAGTTATACAACCTTGTCAAAAACAATTAAATATGGATCATAAATGCTGGCCTACCCAGGAGGGCTAAAACACCATGAAAGATCTTCAAAAGTACAAAAGAAAGTTAAGATGATGATTCGGATTCTGCCTGAATTGAGGAAATGGAAATGGAAACCAAGGGCCTATTGAAATACAGATACATATTGCTGGGATGGCTCACATACATATCCCAGCCTCTGGAAGATTTCAATGGAAGCAGTTCAGCTCCCAGCTGCAAAGTGGTGGCCAACCAAACAGAGCTATTAATGTTCCATTTAGGAGCCAGTTAGCAATGATGCCAGTACTTTTCTGCCTTCAGAGCAGCATTCCACTATGTTCAGAGGCTGCCTGTTTTGTAATTGAGGTCCAATTGAGATGCCTTCAAATGGCAGGCTCGAGAGCCATTGAAGCCAGAGGATCCATATCCCAAAGATAGGGTTATTGAGATGAAAGGCCATTTCCATCACTACTCATTCAGCAAGGTTGCCTCTCAATACTCATGTCTCTTCCAGCTTTAGGCCTCTTTATCTGCTTACTTGACCTACCTCAGTAGTATCAGTGCTATTCAATGGGGCTGTTAGCCTCAGGAATCTCCTGACATCATTAATTGGTTGGTAACAAAAAGTCAGCTAACAAGGGGACTAATCTCACTGAAGATTGCTCAGTTGGGTGCATTGACAACATAGGCAAGCTTGAAACCTCTACACCAGCCTAACATTAGGATCTTGACATGCACTAGAAAATCCAATCTGACATGTTTTCTGAAGCAGAGCAGACATATTGAGGCTATGACCAATATCTTTCTCCTCCTGAAGACCTCTCCTTTTTAGGAGATGAGTTAGTTGACCTCAGCAGGATTTAGGAAACAATTGCAATGTTCACATCTATGTACTTTCCTACAGCACTAGGTGTGAACAGTAATGTGCTCAGCTCTGGTTTTTCACCTCCCACAACTCCCATGTTGGATACACAGCTGAAGGAATGACCTTGAGGTGTAATGCTGGGGAGTGCTGGCTGCAACAGCAGGGGTTAACATTTCCAGGCAAGTTGGGAATCTGGGAAGAATAAGTAAAGTCAAACTGCTTAAAAAAAAGTTGCTCTGTCAGAGATGTCATCTGTAGGATGAAATGTTAAGAAAAACCATATTTTCCCTAACATAAAAGATCAAATGACAATATTTATAGAAGAGCAGGGAAGATTCTCTTCGTGCCCTGTGGTGTGTAAACTAGCTGTCATTCTTGCTCACAAAGCAGTGACTGCATTTCAAACATATCTCATCAACTGAGAACTGTTTTATGCTGTCCTGTGAAAGTAAGATTTGCTACATAAATATAATTTCTTTATTTCTGATAAATAGGAAATGCAATGTTATAGCCGAATACACACCAGCAAGGGCACATTATGAGTTGATTTTCCGTAGAACCTGCCTTGTTAGACTTTGAAGAGCGACTGAGACAGATATGACAGATTTTCTGTCATTTTCCTGACATTTTGCATGATTCTTCCATTCAAGATGTAGCAAATAAGCAAGAGAACACCCATGGAAATTCGTCCCTGCATTTTTCATATCTTGTTTCCATTATAACTGGATTGTTTGATTGTAATTTTTATATGTCCATTACGTTTCTTGTCTGTACAACCAAAGGTCACAAAAGACAATTATGCAAATTGCTTTTTTCCTCACATGATTGGAAAAGTAAACAGGACGTACTGCAAGAGTGTCTCAAGTTTCTTCCAGGATATATTTAAGTGAACAGTAAATGAATGTAGTTTTGATTAAATTATACACCTGATTTAATTATCATATTCTTATTTTTCAGAGACAGGATCCAGTGGCCTGGAATGAGACATTCCAAAACATCACAAGGAATGTTCTTCAAATACGTTACAAATTGTTGCCATTTCTCTACACATTGATGTATGAAGCTCACGTTCAAGGCAGTACAGTAATTAGACCATTACTTCATGAGTAAGCACACTAACCTAATCCAATGTACACTGATTAAGCATTGCTTAGTATTTCAATCCACTCATGATGTTGTCTTGCTTGATCTTGTTTTGCTTTTGAAGGTTTTTTGAAGACAAAAATACGTGGGATATTGATCGACAGTTCCTCTGGGGTGGGGCACTGATGATTAGTCCTGTGTTGGATCAGGTAGGGATTCATATTTATTTTATTACTCACATACCTATTAGGTATAATTGATCATAAATATAAGTAACATTTTTTTAACCATACTCTTGATTTTAGGGGGAAACTTCTGTGCATGCATATATCCCGGACTCTCTCTGGTATGACTGGTTTACGGTAAGTTATTTCAAATTGTCCTCAACCTCAATAACATGAAGTGTAAAATAATATCATTTAGAAAAAAATTCAAAAGACCAACAGAGAAATAATTCACCTCATCTTAATCTGAAATGGGAGACTCCTTAATTTCATTTTAGAATCTTATATTTCAGTAAGATCTTCATTCTTCTGAACTCCAATGAATTGACTAAATGGTCAACCTTTCCTGATAAGACTATCACTTTATTCCAGGAAACAGCCCAGTAAACTTTTTCTAAACAACCTCCAATGCAAATCAGGTCAGGTGAATTGGCCATGCTAAATTGCCCGTAGTGTTAGGTAAGCGGTAAATGTAGGGGTATGGGTGGGTTGCGCTTCGGCGGGGCGGTGTGGACTTGTTGGGCCGAAGGGCCTGTTTCCACACTGTAAGTAATCTAATCTAATCTAATCAAATATATCTCTTCTTGAGAAAGGAGACTGAAACATTACACAGTAGCCTCATGTGGCTTCACTGATATCATATCCTATAACTTTGAAACAGGATGTCCCTCCTTTTATATTCCACCTCCATGCATTAGCTTTTTCTTAATGTCACAACATTTATTTGATGCATCCAAATAATTCCTATCAATTAAAACATTGCTAAATAATATTGAGATTCTTCACCAATTAATAATTTTGCTTAAAGTGCAGTTCAAGTGGACAAGAGCAATTTGGCATATCTTCCAGGTTAAGAGTTATTTATAGCTTGTGTCTTCCAGTCAGCAGCATTCATTGCTGCCTATGCGAAAATGTACAACCCAACCTTTTCTGTAGGCTGCAGTGAGGAATTGCTGTCTGGCTGTAGCAGGAATTTAACAATAGATCGAATGTTAATGCACATCAGTAACACTTTAGATTGCAAGAGAAGTAATGTTCTATTTGGATATTATGAGCTGAAGACATGTCCCGTGTTCTGTGTTCACCTCAATGACAGGAATTGTTTCTTAATTCTTTGTATTTCTATATTTAATGTAGTTTTAGTTACAGATTCACCACCACCATTGCTTCCCCATCCAAATCAAAGACCCACAGCATCTCCATTCAGTTTCCTCAGTTCCTCCAATGTCAGAAACAATAATTGATGAAGAAGAAAATTAAGTTGAACTGAGGAGCTGAAATGGAGAGGAGGTGTGTGTTAGAGGAGGGAGTAATACTGAGGTAGGTAATTGGAATTGAGGAACAAGGCAGACTTGAAAAATACGAGGCTTTTTTTAATTAAAGAATGTTTATTTCACCTGCACAAATAGAAAGAGAGGAAAGAGAAATTTACATCTTTCTTTAAATTTCTATCAGCAGTACTTTCAACCCTTGTGTTACTAGTTCCATTGAGTTTAAGGACTGAAATATCTACGTTAGAATTACATTACCTCATTACACTGATTTATGAATGTGATACTCGAGAATCATGTAAATCATATGATGTAACTGATAAATCTGATCAGTAAGATAGAAAGGACACAAGCCCAGAATGAGCATTTGAAGACTGAAATCTTTGTGACTGTAGAGAACTGTATATGGTAGCCAACTACGTCCAAGTGCAAATAAAAATGTGTTAGAATATATAAGAGTTGAAGAGCCTTTGTGATAAGGAACAAGAAGTGTCAAAGTTAGTAATGTGCAGCCATCCACAGTCTGAGATACTCCAGAGCAGTATTAGCTTAAAGCATGATATAAAGCAGATCAGAGGGGATGTTTTAATGTCAGCACAAATGTTGTCACAATGGGCCAATACATAGGTGAACACTATTATGGATAAATTAATTAAAATGTTCCCAAAGTAGAGAATCTCAACTACTGGTAACATTCTCATCCATCAATGTAAATAATTCAGTTAACCTGGTTCATATTTTACCCTCAATCAACAGCATCACAAATTAGGCTAACAAGTTGCTACTATTTAATGAAAACACCTGACTAAAATGGCTATCACATTCACTTGCAGAGGAAAAAGCTTAAATCATCTTCAAAACTTCTTCTGAAATTTCTCAGTTTTTCCTGGTGACAAGAAAGATGGGAAAATATGACGAGAATGAAGAAAATCAAATTCTCAACATTATGAGTTTTTTTTTTCTGATTTTCACTTCAAGCTGTAAATGGTAAATTCAGAATCTCACAATCGAGTGATGACTGACTAGGTTCTATGAACTTGCATCTTAATAAAGGTCCATCTTACTCATACATATATAAGTTGCTTCCACTGCAAAGCTATATGGCACTAATTCCCAACAGGCAGACCAGAGCAAGTACCTGGCAGCTCCAACTCACCAAGTTCTTGTCCCAATCATCATCCAACTACTACTTCACAACAATATCCCTGCTTGTTCCATGGCTTCTGTTGTCTGTGGCACTTCATCAATTAACATGTTGGCACCAGCAACCTAAGCATATCACCATGTGTACTCTGAGACTAATTACACTTTAGCCATTCAATTCATTAATTTGGATCTCAAGGACACCTGTGATCATTCTGCCAGAACGCTTCACATGCAGCGACGCAGACTCATCTCATGCATCTTCCAAGGATGCATCTTACAGCTTATAGCCTTTTTCCTTAGTGCTCCATTCACTTCACCACTTTATTGGAGACTGCCAGCCTCTTTATACCTCTTATGGTTTTCTTAGTGCACACTCACTTACTTCAGCAATGATTCATAATCTGCCAGTTGCTGTGGCTCACATTGCCACCTTAGGTCTCAAGTTATTCAGTGCTCAGCTGTAGGCAGCCAGTCTCTGTGGCTTGCATTGCTATTTAGCACAGTGAGACGAAAAAAGCTTGTGATAGTGGGAAGCACTGAACAGTCAAAATGTCATTTACAGAAAGGTGGAGGACATGACAATGGGCAGCACCATGTGTCCCACCCAGGATATACCAGTAGGTTACATAACAAACACACTGCATATGCTTCAAGCAAATGTCCATGTGTGAATGTCAAAGGGAAACAATACTTAGTCAGGTCAATATGGACTAGTTAGTCACAGAATACTGCCACAGTCAATTAAGGGGCTTGTAACAATCCTGTTTGTAATATTCAGGCATGCAGGTCAAAGTGAGTCTGGGATCATTATCCTTGCAAATCAAGCACTGGGCTATGATCAGTCCAGGAGATCAAGTGCAACCAGCCTGGGAATTACAGGCAGGTCAGTCAGGATGCTATGGAGTTATGCATCCAGTGGGTGAGTTGTGATCAGCAAGGACTGTCCTAATAAGTCAATTTGGTGAGGTAACCCATGATCAGTCCTCAGTGTTTAGTCAAGAATGATCAGAGAGCAGTCCATGTAATCCCAGATAAAGCAGGCAACTCAAATCTGGAGATAAGCTGTGTTATACTGCATTGCCAAAGGATTGGTGACTGGGATAGGTACAATTGTATTTAACAGGGTGCAATTTTATTAGTGAATAGGAATGGACTGGGGACTCTAGAATGGGGCAGGAGTGTTCAAACAAATCATGGTTACTTTGACCATTATGTTAATAGGGTGTAGGGCAAATAAGGGTATGGAAAATTCCAAAGTCACAGACTATGGGGTAAAGTATGCTCATAATGCAGCTGATCAAAAAAATGGGACAAGAGGCTGGAAGGTCACAAGGCCTCAGGGTAAAAACAATGACTGCAGATGCTGAAAACCAAATACTGGATTAGTGGTGCTGGAAGAGCACAGCAGTTCAGGCAGCATCCAACGAGCAGCGAAATCGACGTTTCGGGCAAAAGCCCTTCATCAGGAATAAAGGCAGTGAGCCTGAAGCGTGGAGAGATAAGCTAGAGGAGGGTGGGGGTGGGGTGAGAGTAGCATAGAGTACAATGGGTGAGTGGGGGAGGAGATGAAGGTGATAGGTCAAGGAGGAGAGGGTGGAGTGGATCGGTGGAAAAGAAGATAGGCAGGTCGGACAAGTCAAGGAGACAGTAACTGAGCTGGAAGTTTGAAACTAGGATGAGGTGGGGGAAGGGGAAATGAGGAAGCTGTTAAAGTCCACATTGATGCCCTGGGGTTGAAGTGTTCCGAGGTGGAAGATGAGGCGTTCTTCCTCCAGGCGTCTGGTGGTGAGGGAGCGGCGGTGAAGGAGGCCCAGGACCTCCATGTCCTCGGCAGAGTGGGAGGGGGAGTTGAAATGTTGGGCCACGGGGCGGTTTGGTTGATTGGTGCAGGTGTCTCGGAGATGTTCCCTAAAGCGCTCTGCTAGGAGGCGCCCAGTCTCCCCAATGTAGAGGAGACCACATCCACCCTTGGTGCTCACCTTCCACCCTACAAACCTTCGCATCAACCAAATCATCCACCGACATTTCCACCACCTCCAAAAAGACCCCACCACCAGGGATATATTTCCCTCCCCACCCCTTTCCGCCTTCCGCGAAGACCGTTCCCTCCATGACTACCTGGTCAGGTCCACACCCCGCTACGACCCACCCTCCCATTCTGGCACTTTCCCCTGCCACCGCAGGAACTGTAAAACCTGTGCCCACACCTCCTCCCTCACCTCTATCCAAGGCCCTAAAGGAGCCTTCCACATCCATCAAAGTTTCACCTGCACATCCACCAATATCATTTATTGTATCCGTTGCTCTCGATGTGGTCTCCTCTACATTGGGGAGACTGGGCGCCTCCTAGCAGAGCGCTTTAGGGAACATCTCTGAGACACCCGCACCAATCAACCAAACCGCCCCGTGGCCCAACATTTCAACTCCCCCTCCCACTCTGCCGAGGACATGGAGGTCCTGGGCCTCCTTCACCGCCGCTCCCTCACCACCAGACGCCTGGAGGAAGAACGCCTCATCTTCCGCCTCGGAACACTTCAACCCCAGGGCATCAATGTGGACTTTAACAGCTTCCTCATTTCCCCTTCCCCTACCTCATCCTAGTTTCAAACTTCCAGCTCAGTTACTGTCTCCTTGACTTGTTCGACCTGCCTATCTTCTTTTCCACCTATCCACTCCACCCTCTCCTCCTTGACCTATCACCTTCATCTCCTCCCCCACTCACCCATTGTACTCTATGCTACTCTCTCCCCACCCCCACCCTCCTCTAGCTTATCTCTCCATGCTTCAGGCTCACTGCCTTTATTCCTGATGAAGGGCTTTTGCCCGAAACGTCGATTTCGCTGCTCGTTGGATGCTGCCTGAACTGCTGTGCTCTTCCAGCACCACTAATCCAGTACAAGGCCTCAGGGGCTGGCAATGGTGTAATGGTATTGTTGCTGGATGAATAACCTCAGTAATGTTCTGGAGTCTTGGGTTTAAATCTAACCACAGCTTATGATGGGATTTGGTTTTGTTTTTAAAAATCTTGTGATGATTTTTAAAACACCTGGGTCATAACTTTTGTTCGGAAAGTAAATCTGCCATCTTTACCTGAGTGGACCTACAGACCCACAACAATGCGGATGAACAAGCCATTCAGTTCTCAGTTGCATCAAACTATTAAAAATTATAAGAACAGTAATGAAACCAAATGAACCATATGGCACCTATCTCATCACTGGAAATGTTGGCAGCTTCAGTTCAGTTCTTAAGTTCTCCTTACCAACATTGGGGGGCTAGGGCGTTTGTGCCAAAATTAGGAGATCTATCACTCAAACTAGCCAAGGAACAGTCCAACAGTCATACTCTCAAAATTGTGCTTTAAAACAATACCCCAGACAACACCAACAACATCTTGTCCTGTCCAATGAGCAGGACAACCTTAACAACACTGGTGACACAGAGGTATGCAGGAATATGGGAGTGCCCCGGGAGTCCTGAACATTGACTCTGGAACCCATGAAGTATCATGGCATTGGCTCACAACTGAAGAATAGCACCTGCTGATTAATATGTACCCCTCACACACACATACACACTAACTTGGTCAAGTAATGACTTAGAGGTGCCAGTGTTGGACTGGGGTGGACAAAGTTAAAAATCTCACAACACCAGGTTATAGTCCAACAGGTTTATTTGGAAGCACTAGCTTTCGGAGCGCCACGCTGAAAGGTAGTGCATCCAAACAAACCAATTGGACCATAACCTGGTGTTGTGTGATTTTTAACTTGGTCAAGTAAGCATTGCTCCATTTTGAACAGCACTTGGAGTAAGCACAGAAGGTGGCAATCATGCAAAATGTACTTAAGCAGGGACTTCAACTTTCATCACCAAACACCATTACTGGTGAGCTAATCATATCCTAATGGACATAGCTTTTACTGTAAGATAAAAACTTTGATTGTTCAATATAGAGTTGGATAAAGTTAGATAGCTCAGAGTCCCTTACAGGGAGAGAACAATGACGTCCTTAAGAATCCTCTACATATATACAACTTCATATTCTTGTAAACTACATTACCCACAGAGCATTTAATATCCTTTCCATAGTCTACTAAAACTGTGTACATGTTTCATGTATGGCTTAGACATTGAAATGCTTTCATCCATTTTGTTGCATTAATTACTTTCACTTTCAGGGAAGTTACATATCTGAATCCTTGGTTCTCTCTGTTTTTCACAAAACCAGTATGTTTACTTTAAATTTATGTTCCTACTCTCTCAAATGCTGCTGTCTTGCATTAAATGATATCTGCCTCCTTTATTTTATGGACATGTTTATGCTTAGGTCTCTTGCTTGTCAGAAACAAGACCTTGTCTGTTCAAAATCATTTTATTTGATTCCTTTATTCTGTGCTGGATCCAATCCTCAAGGTTGAAAGCAACGTGTGCTAATCTGTGCACAAATCTAGTCCCCAAATGCAATCTAATTAAAAGAACATAGATCTCTGCAAAACCTTCATATCTTGGTCATCAGTATTACACTGTCATTCACAGCTTGTGAAATCAAGAAATTGAAATGAGTTAACAGCCAGGAAAGTGGGATGACAGCAAATTAGTGGCTAATATTACTAAGAGCCAATGTGCCATAAAATCACATACGGAGTAAAACAGGCTACCAATTTCTAATCAGCCTATGTTACACTGCAAGTGTTGAGCAGTTTAACTTCCCCCTGACCTCCCAATGCCTTTTAGGTTGCTAGCTGTTTATAATTTTTGATTAACATTTTGCTGCTAGTTACTTAGTGAAGTTAGTAACAGTAACATGAATCTGTTAAATTTTACAATGCAATTACAAATCACTCAGCTGGAAAGATATTTGTGAATAATGTAAGAACTCAAAAAGATCTGATTTGCACCCTTGTAACTTGATTTTTTTTTTCAACAAATAAACAGGAAGAACGAATAATAATGGTAATTAGTATAATTCTAATTGGCAACTTGAACAGAGAAATAGCACTCTTTAATAGCAATGCTTATTTCATTCAGGCCAAAAGCATCCCTCAAAGACGTAAGTGGATTGATATGCCGGCACCATTCGATCACATTAATCTTCATATCAGAGGAGGTTATGTTATTCCCTGGCAAGAGCCAGGAAATACTACATATTACAGGTAAATGCACATTTCAAAGTATATTCCAATTAACAAAAAGTGGTAACCCAATGGAAAACTGTCTTCCATGTAGATCATTTTCCCAACTTTACATTCTTGGCAGAGGTGGTCCAGCAATAGAAAGTGCATTTTGGAATCATCAAAATTTTCAACCTGTAATTGCAATGAACAAGAATTGACAATAATGAACACAATCTTGTAACATTATCTTCCACAGAATACTTAAATTTCAGAAATGCTTGACAGATGCAGGAAGATTGAAGTAGAAATCAAGTCAGTTGAAAAAAATGCAGAGGGATACTGTTTGTTTGCAAATGAGTGCATTCAGGCTCTGAGATTTTAAAGCCAGGAAAGGGCAGGACAGAAAGGAATAAGAGTAGGAACATGTAAAGTGAAGTATACATTTGTGTAGAGTTCTTACTGTGTTTGGATGCTTCATCCAACATTTTCAATTCTATACTAAATACATGAACACATAGTAGGAAGCTGATTTATACAACAGTTATGAACTTAAAGGATATGTGATGGAAATTTTCTTTATAAATTAGTTTTAAGACCATAAAACCATGAGACATAGGAGTGGAAGTAAGGCTATTCTTCCCATCGAGTCCACTCCGCCATTCAATCATGGCTGATAGGCATTTCAACTCTACTTACCCATACTCTCCCTGTCGCCCTTAATTTCTTGAATTTTAACTAAATAAATTTTATTTTATAGCCGAAGGAACTCCCTGGGACTTATAGTTGCTTTGGATGATAAACAAGTCGCTCGTGGTCAACTTTTCTGGGATGATGGTCAGAGCATCGGTAGGCATTTTCACTGCGGTTCTTTGTTTTGCCTAGCTGTAAAATATATAATGGTAGGCAATCCTGTTAAGGAGTCATATAATCTGTGTAGGAATGTAATTCTGTTTAATCCCTTTTGGGACAATAATGAATGTATTTTCGTATAATTTATTTTCTTTGATCCTGAAGACGGAATTCTTTTGAAGTTCTGTTCTCTACACACAAACACCTTACTGATGGCCTGTTTCAATTGCATGATTGGACTGCACAGTGGCTTAGTGGTTAGCACTGCTGCTTCATAGTGTCAGGGACCTGGGTTTGATTCCACCCTCAGGAGCTTGTGTGGAGTTTGTACATTCTCCCTATGTCTGCATGGTTCCTTTTTTCTGGGACTCTGGTTTCCTTCATAGTCAAAAAACATGCAAGTTATGTGGAATGGCAATGCTAAATTGCCCATAGTGTCCAGGGATGTACAGACTAGATGGTTTAACCATGGGAAATGCAGGGTCTGGATGGGGTGTTCTTCAGAGAGTTGATGTGAGCTCAATGGGCCAAAAGGCCTTCTTCCACACTATAGTGGTTCTATGATCCTCTATGACATTTATTACTTAACCCCACACCAAACTAACATCAATAGATGTTTAACAGGAGAGATCACTGGGTTAGTAGTCAAGTGAAGGAGACGCAGTACCTAATCTTCAATTCCTTCTCTTGGCTACAGATGATAAATTGAAGAATCTACAGCCCCTCTGTTTGATGTCCAATGTGCTGCTTTCCCTGTTGTCTCCCTGATTCCATACTGTGCCATAAACTTCAGAACCAAGCTGTCGTATTTCACTGTATCAGCATAAATACTACACTATGCAGAAACCGTTGAACATTACAGGCCATGTCTTACGTGCTAAAAACCACTGGGGTGAGGTCATCTTGGAAATTATGTGCCAAAACATCTGGAAATGGAACTGTAGTCACCTCAAGACAGCTCACTTTCAGGTTTAACGGAGTTTGGATGAAGGCTAGGCAAACAGTCATTCATAAGGAATGGAATAGTTACTTAAACTATCACAATTAGGCTCCATGACGTAATTTTAAAAGTCACACAACTTTTACCACAAGTGGCCGGGTGTCCAACCATGGGTGAATTTACAGATTCAAGGAGGACAGTTGGGATGGATCCCTGAAATAAGTGCCAAATAGGCCAAAAGGACATTGGTACTTCCTCCAGACTTAGTAAGCCACATTGTTCTCCATGAGCTGTTAGCTTGCTGCACCTGCACGACTATTGGCAGACTCCTCCCAAGGGATCCTTTGACCTTAACTCCCTCCACCACAGCACCCCAACCACCATCTCCCAAAAGCACTCCCAAAATGTCCAGAGGGAAGTGATAGTAATTCTTTGAAATGGATGGACTGGCCAAATTGACCTAGATTTTAAAGTATACAGAAGTCTCACTCACTATTTTATTTTCCTTCTGGCTGTTCTTGGAGCCCCTACAAATTATGATTTTGATCCCTTTATAAGCTAGAACCACTCCCCAACCCCTCCTCCACTCTACCCAACTGTGATCCAGAACAACTCTTGAGTCGGCTCCAAGATCTGTTTCAGAAAGAATGCCTGATGTGTTAGGGAATCATCTGTGGGCAATGGAATGATGAGAATGCATTCAGTGGGAGGTTTTCATTTGTTCATTGTCATCATATAGTTTGACCTCATTGATATGTACATAGTCAACATTTAGCAGCAATGTATTGCATTCTGCAACTATTTTAAAACTGCATTAGAATTTCAGTTAAATTTCATTCTTGCAAGATGCATCTGTGCTTCCAGTTACACCTTCACTGGTGGAGAGCATCGTAACTCATTCATAGCTGTCATGCTTGTGAGTAATGGATCCTTCATGCTTGTAAGAGAAGGGCAGTAGCTCAACATCATTGTTTAGATATAATACACAGAATACCAGAGATGTATTATTGATGTTGTTTCAGTCATGCCGAAGATCTTTATAACTTATGGGAATCTTTCAAACTCATAATGAAAATAAGTGGTGCATGGTTATCAGTGCCAATTGCTATACATTTGAAAAGTCTGAAGCTCCATTGAGGTTGTATTTATTGACACTTTCTTTCAATTCTACCTTGCAGACACATTTGAAAGAAAGGAATATTTCCTGGCTAAATTCACCGCTGATGAGGTATGTGCAATTCTCAGCCTTTCAAAACTCCTAAAGTTATTTCAATGGACTGAAATAGCATTTAAATGTTTATGACACAAGGATTTTTATTTTGAAAACTTGCCATCCTCGCCAAAAACCCCATCAACTGGAGTTGTATAATGATTGTGCTTTGAATGGTTTGCCATTTGGTAATTTTATTTAAAATTGGTTTAAAAATTATTGCTCCTTTTCCCCTAGAGTTACTGTGGGTAGTTATGTTTCTCTTGATACACTATATGGTGACATTGCATAGCCACAGCTGATCATGAACTTGTGATAGCAGTGCCCCTAGGCCAAGGAAACTGGTGTTCACTCCAGTGTGAAAGCGAGATGGAAACCTGGAAGACAAAGACAAGTAATGAGAAAAACCTTTGCTTCACAGTGTAGAAGGTGTTTTCATGTGTTGACATTCAGGTCCCAGTGAAACGCCATGATGTTTCTTTTTATTCATGGGATGAGGTGTCACGGGCTAAGCCAGCATTTATTGCCTATCCCTAATCATCCAGAGGGTAGTCAAGAGCCAACACAGTGCTGTGGGTCTGGTGTCACATGTAGACCAGACTGGGTAAGGATGGCAGTTTCCTTCCCTAGAGGACATTAGAGAACCAGGTGCATTTTTCCCAATAATCAAATCATGGTCATTATTAAACTCTTATTTATTGAACATCAAATTCCACCATCTGGTGTTGCTGGATTCGAATCCAGGTTCCCAGAGTCTCTGGATTAACAGTCCAGCAATAAGACCACTAGGCTATTGCCTCATCACAAAGTATCAAGCATTGTATACCCCTTCACAATTACTCCATCAACATTCACCGATTTTCTCAACAAGTCATGCAATTGGCCAGTCAACTGCTCAGAGCCTTGCACAAACACCCTAACCTGCTAGACCAAGGTAATCACGCAGTTCCCTCCCCATTTCAGGCTGAAGCTATTCCTCTAGCACTAGGATTTTCTCTTTATTACCAAGGAAGGTAGTATTACTGACAAAGTGTACAGGATACGTTCTTTGGTCTGAAAAGATCGGCACTTCTCTGGTTTAATTTTCAAGTTAAACTGCAAAAAAGAAATTGAATGTAGTGTCTAGCCTTTGAAGGATCTCCTCAAATGTTGAGTCAAAGAGGAGTACTTTGTTCAGATATACAACGAGGGACTGAAGGTTGAACAAAACTTCATTCATCACATGCATGAACATGGCAAGAACATTTCAGACCTCAAATATCATCCTTGATATTCATAAAGTCTCCCTGTGTCTGTTTGGAATACTGTCTTTTCAAAGTCTTGTTCAGTGATTGGCTATAACATAGGCTAAATCAAGGCTGCAGAAATACATTGCATATTTAAGAATTTGTAATGTTTCTTCAATCCTCGGGTTGAGGAAAAACATCCTTATGAAAACTTGCATTGAATGTCCAGATCCTCTGTCTCACAAAATATCAAGGGGAGGTGAATGGACTTACTCTCATATGACACCTGTTGCTAAAGACTTTTGTAGGTAGTCCTGGTCTTCCTTCCACTAATGGTCATCTTGTGTCACAAAGGTAAAAACAATGACTGCAGATGCTGAAAATCAAATACTGGATTAGTGGTGCTGGAAGAGCACAGCAGTTCAGGCAGCATCCAACGAGCAGCGAAATCAACGTCTCGGGCAAAAGCCCTTCATCAGGAATAAAGGCAGTGAGCCTGAAGCGTGGAGAGATAAGCTAGAGGAGGGTGGGGGTGGGGAGAGAGTAGCATAGAGTACAATGGGTGAGTGGGGGAGGAGATGAAGGTGATAGGTCAAGGAGGAGAGGGTGGAGTGGATAGGTGGAAAAGAAGATAGGCAGGTCGGACAAGTCAAGGAGACAGTAACTGAGCTGGAAGTTTGAAACTAGGATGAGGTAGGGGAAGGGGAAATGAGGAAGCTGTTGAAGTCCACATTGATGCCCTGGGGTTGAAGTGTTCCGAGGCGGAAGATGAGGCGTTCTTCCTCCAGGCGTCTGGTGGTGAGGGAGCGGCGGTGAAGGAGGCCCAGGACCTCCATGTCCTCGGCAGAGTGGGAGGGGGAGTTGAAATGTTGGGCCACGGGGTGGTTTGGTTGATTGGTGCGGGTGTCTCAGAGATGTTCCCTAAAGCGCTCTGCTATGAGGCGCCCAGTCTCCCCAATGTAGAGGAGACCACATCGAGAGCAACGGATACAATAAATGAGATTGGTGGATGTGCAGGTGAAACTTTGATGGATGTGGAAGGCTCCTTTAGGGCCTTGGATAGAGGTGAGGGAGGAGGTGTGGGCACAGGTTTTACAGTTCCTGCGGTGGCAGGGGAAAGTGCCAGAATGGGAGGGTGGGTCGTAGCGGGGTGTGGACCTGACCAGGTAGTCATGGAGGGAACGGTCTTTGCGGAAGGCGGAAAGGGGTGGGGAGGGAAATATATCCCTGGTGGTGGGGTCTTTTTGGAGGTGGCGGAAATGTCGGTGGATGATTTGGTTGATGCGAAGGTTTGTAGGGTGGAAGGTGAGCACCAGGGGCGTTCTGTCCTTGTTACGGTGGGAGGGGTGGGGTCTGAGGGCGGAGGTGCGGGATGTGGACGAGATGCATTGGAGGGCATCTTTAACCACGTGGGAAGCGAAATTGCGGTCTCTAACGAAGGAGGCCATCTGGTGTGTCCTATGGTGGAACTGGTCCTCCTGGGAGCAGATACGGCGGAGGCGGAGAAATTGGGAATACGGGATGGCATTTTTGCAAGAGATAGGGTGGGAAGAGGTGTAATCCAGGTAGCTATGGGAGTCAGTGGGTTTGTAAAAAATGTCAGTGTCAAGTCGGTCATCACTAATGGAGATGGAGAGGTCCAGGAAGGGGAGCGAGGTGTCAGAGATAGTCCAGATAAATTTAAGCTCAGGGTGGAATGTGTTGGTGAAGTTGATGAATTGCTCAACCTCCTCGCGGGAGCACGAGGTGGCGCCAATGCAGTCATCAATGTAGTGGTGGAAGAGGTGGGGAGTGGTGCCGGTGTAATTACGGAAGATCAACTGTTCTACATAGCCAACAAAGAGACAGGCATAGCTGGGGCCCATACATGTGCCCATGGCTACGCCTTTGGTCTGGAGGAAGTGGGAGGATTCAAAGGAGAAATTGTTAAGGGTGAGGACCAGTTCGGCCAAACGAATGAGAGTGTCAGTGGAAGGGTACTGTCTGGAGAGGAAAAAACGGAGGGCTTGGAGGCCCTGGTCATGGCGAATGGAGGTGTAGAGGGATTGGATATCCATGGTGAAGATAAGGCGTTGGGGGCCAGGGAAACGGAAGTCTTGGAGGAGGTGGAGGGCGTGGGTGGTGTCTCAAACGTATGTGGGGAGTTCCTGGACTAGGGGGGATAGGACAGTGTCAAGGTAGGTAGAGATGAGTTCAGTGGGGCAGGAGCATGCTGAGACAATGGGTCGGCCAGGGTGGTCAAGCTTGTGGATCTTGGGAAGGAGGTAGAACCGGGCAGTGCGGGGTTCCCGGACTATGAGGTTGGAAGCTGTGGGTGGGAGATCTCCTGAGGTGATGAGGTTCTGTATGGTCTGGGAGATGATGGTTTGGTGATGGGGGGGTGGGGTCATGGTCGAGGGAGCAGTAGGAAGAGGTGTCCTCAAGTTGGCGTTTGGCTTCAGCGGTGTAGAGGTCAGTGCGCCAGACTACCACTGCACCCCCTTGTGTCACAGCCTACTGGATGTAGCATACTGGATGACAACACCCAATGTCATCTTAACTTATCATCATCTCTACTGAAATATGTTCTGTACTTGGAGAGAGTAGAAACAAGCTGTCTCTTCTGGGTCATCTCCAATTCACTAAAGTTAACCTTGCAATTAAGGGTAAAGATGTTTCTCTAAGTTGATTCAAAGTCAATAACATTAGCAGCTTTAAACACAGTGACTGTTCTTAATTGGAGTGAAATATCTTTGTCACTGAAGTTGGTCCTCTCCCAATTTCACCCATAGTGATGAAGGAAACTCCCTGAATTGCACCAAATTGGAGGCTCTGCCACATGTGGCACTTGATGGTCGAGCAAAGCCCGATACCAGCCAGTTGCAGTTGGCTGGCATGAGCCTCCAAGAACAGTGAATGTGTAGGCTGGTACAAGGTCAGCCTGATTTCCTGCAGCTTAAACAGTTTGGGGTCCCAGAGAGATGAATATATTTTGAGCGTGCAGAGCAAATTCAAAGATTCCTTTCACGATGCAGTTTCCAAGGATGCTCCGACGTCTCTTAACATATTCAACCTCAACACCGTGGTTATTCTCAACTTCATTACTTCTCATGGAATGTTAATCAGGTCAAGAGCTACCAGAAAACCTCGGTCTTGGTAAGTATGATTGAGAACTAAGTGGGACAGTTTGATGTTGCTGTGAGAGGGCATAGCTTATTCCTGCAACATAGAGACGGGGTGAGAGAAGTGACTTCAATCATCTTTCACCTGTCAGTGAGATGCTTCTAGAAAAACTGATGAGTAGTGGCAACACTTCCAATCCTCTGTCAGTTCGACACAACACTTCATCATAGGGCAAGTCTCTATTTTTCTACATAAGTCTAAGCCTGTTGCTGAAGGATCTCCCCACCACCCAACTTGGCTCTCTGTAGAAAGTTCAATTGATTTAACATTTGGTGAGAAGGAAAGGTCATTGCAATGGATGAGGGGTTTGTATCTGTTAACAGTAGAGGTCTTCATTGTTAAAGGCAAGTTTATTTGAAGTGCCCAGCTCTGCTCTGATTGTGATACCTCTTTGGAGCATTGGATCAGCTGCAAGGTTTATCATGAAGCTATGACAGCAAGGATTGAACATGTACTGACTGTGCAGAAATCAGTTCTGTCTGCCTCTCCAAACCCAAGATTTACATCCCTGTCCATATCAATTGTCACCTCCCTGATAGTAGTTTCCTTCCGGAACATAGAAGTCCAATCTTTCTCCATGGTCCAGATAATGCATTCTGTATGCCAAAGACAATTGGCGTTAGTTACTATTATTTCTCAGTGCGGTACAGAGATTACATTTCTTCACTGATTCCATTAGGCCGTAAACAGTACTTTGTCCATGGTCAATTTGAAGGAGGGTTCCAGGAGCATGATGCAGTTGAACAATTTCACCAGCACTAGGGATACAGAGACTAGGCCCTTCCCTTTGACTTGCTTGTACTCATGGAACACCTGTGATTGCTATCAGACTACAGCTGTCCCCAAAACCCTTTGACAAGTAGCTCAAGAATCTGCTGAGAGCTTCTCTGAATATCTGTACCTCTTCCAAGAATTTCCTGATGGGCTTTCATGCACTGATGCCCCATCATAAATCTGCCTGCTCAATCACTGGATCACTGGGTGTTTCTAGTCTTTTCTGGGCTTCCTATTCTTTGGCAGGTAAATGCAACAAGGAATACCACTTTCCTCCTCCATAATCTTGAGGGAATGCATAGCAGGAGCCTCTGCCTAGAATGAGCCCAAACGTCTATTTTCCTCTACCAATGTCTGAGCCTCCAATGATACTGGAGTAGCTTCAGCTTTCCTCATGAACATTACCAATGTCAACCCCTTCACAATCCACTCCATCTGAGCTTGGCATCTTTCAACCTCTTCGATCATGTCTTGATGCCTGACCTGTTGAATTCTGCTAACAATGTCAAAAGTTTAACATGAGATTTCTCACAGAATCCCGACAGTGTGTAAACAGGCCCTTTGGCCCAACAAGTCCACACCAATCTTCTGAAGAGTATCCCACCAAAACCCATTCCCCTACCCTATTACTTTAGATTTACCCCTGACTAATACACCTAACCTAAACATCCCTGAACATTATGGGCAATTTAGCACAGTCAATTCACCTAATCTGCACATCTTTGGATTGTGGGACGAAACCCATGCAGGCACGGAGGGATCTTGCAAAGTCCACACAGACAGTTGCCCGAGGCTGGAATCGAACTTGGGTCCCTGCCACTGAGGGGTAACAGTGCTAACCACTGAACCATCGTGCCGCCCACAGCGGCATTTGAACTCACGGAAGGCCCAAAGATTATAAAGCAGGAATTCTTTATTTTACTGACATCAGATCATAGCAAACCTGCATGGAAATTAAGATTAAACATGTAAAACACAGCATTTATTATGGTATTACACTAGTAATTTATATCTGTTGGGGAAATCATTCATCTGTCTGATCATAGAATCCCTGACAGTGTGAAAGCAAGGCATTCGACCCATCAAGTCCACGTTGACCCTCTGAATAGCATCTGACCCAGACCCTGCCAATCCTGTAACCCTCCATTTCCTACGGCCAATCCACCTAACTTGCAGATCCGCAGACACTATAGCATGACCAATCCACCTAACCTGCACATCTTTAGACTGTGGAAAGAAAGTGGAGTACTCAGAGTAAACCCATGCAGACACGGGGAGAATGTACAAATGTTATACCTGAGGGTGGAATTAAACCCAAGTCCCTGGTACTGTGAGGCAGCAGTGCTCATCACTATGTCACCACTATAAATGCTGGAGGAAACATCACAGAAGCGCTTCACAGGACGCTCCCAAGCACTGAGGATATCACCTAGACAGGGGACGAAACGTCTGCAACACAAATTCCCAGCTCAGCGAACAGAACCACAACAACGAGCACCCGAGCTACAAATCGTCTCACAAACTTTGAACTATGTCACCATGTCGCCCCTTCTATAATCCCTCCCCTAAGACATGTTTTTGGTCAGATCAACTAATCCAGCTGCCCTGTTAAGTGTCCTCTCTCACTGTCACCATTTGCTGCTGGTCCTGGCACCAACTTCTTCAGCTGTCCTCCCTCACAAGAAAAGGTATTAACACGAGAGCAAGAGTTTATTGAGCGAAAGAAATGAAGATAGGATAGAATAAACAAACTATTTACATGTAACACACATTGGAAGATTCTGAAACATACTGTAAAAATATAATCCCATTTGTTTCCAAAAGCATCCCTTTAGAGTTCTCACACTGTGCAATCCCTTCTCTATTGTCTCCATAATATATAATTTAACTGTGGCTTCAACTCCCCTTCCTGGAGCCTTCATTCAACCAAACTGAAATTTTTTAGTTTCAAATAACACTGCAGGTTTTGACCAAACCAGGATCTGGAACCATTACCAAACTCGTTGCTCTGAGATAATCTAATTTTATAACAATGCTGAGTTATCTCTCCCCTTTTTTAGAAGCAACTGCTTCACACATTCAACTTTAGTCAAAACACCTGAAGAACTAACTCCTAAACTGAAGCTGAATAGTTTTCAAGCTATGGATGTTCCCTCAAGTTTAATACAAGCACAATGTGTTGATCCTGCTAACTTATTTGCTTTGTTTGAAATAATCATAGTCACAGAAATAAGATATTGACAAATTAATCATTAATTTGTATACACAGAAACCTACATGCCACTACATGTCCCAAATTCAAAATCCAAACTCAAAATAAATTACACTAAAATTTGTATAAAATCACTCATCTTACATCACAATATATTACAGCAGAAACAAATCACTTGAATTAACCAATGTTATCACGTAGAATCCTAATTTAAGAATTCTAAAATATTTTTATTTATTTGTTTTGTTGGCTATATTCTGAACATTGAATGTGAATCTAAAACATTTTAATAATGATTTAATAATACTTAAAATAATCAATATGAGATTTTCATAGTAATATTTACAATATTCTATAGGACAAGATAACTAAAATACTTAATTCACCTAAAAATATCTGTATTCATGAATCTATCTGAAGAAAATTTTATTACTTACATATGCCTAGAGAGAAAAGTAATGTAGCAATTTCTAGTCAGAATTGTATCACAATATTCACAGAATCCTTACAGGCTGGAAGTAGACCATTTGGCTCTTCAAGTCACACCAACCCTCCAAAGAGTATCTCACCCAGGCCCATCCTCCCCCAGCCCCTGTAACTCCGCATTTCCCATGGCTAATCCACCTGACCGACACATCCCTGGACACTATGGGCATTGATGATCCACCAAGCTTGCACATCTTTGGACTTTGGATGGAAGCTGAAGTACACGAAGGAAACCCACATAGAGATGGGTAGAATGTGCAAATTCCACACAGACTGTCAACTGAGGGTAGGAGCAAATCCAGGTCCCTGGCGCAGTGAGGCAGCAGTGCTAACCACTGAGCCACCGTCAAATCCACATAGAAAAGCATTTGGAATATATTATCAGATATTTAATGGTATTTATACTAAATACTTCAGTATAAATTTAAGATCTGAAACAATACAGAAAAAGAAATCACTTTTCAGAGAACTTTATCTGTGGTTCCAGAAAGAGCTTCTTTTTTTCATTGTTAAGAATTCTGTTTTATGAATGAATTCATTGAAGGACTGAATGATGTACATATGTGTTTTCTTTGCGTGTCTTAACTCAAGGCCATTGATTTACAGTGCACAATTTTGACTCAAGGTCTTTCATCTATTTATCCCATGCTCACTTGTTTATATGAGCCTTGGTCTTAGCAAGAATTAGATTAGATTACTTAGTGTGGAAACAGGCCCTTCGGCCCAACAAGTCCACACTGCCCCGCCGAAGCGTAACCCACCCATACCCCTACATCTACATTTACCCCTTACCTAACACTATGGGCAATTTAGCATGGCCAATTCACCTGGCCTGCACATCTTTGGAGTGTGGGAGGAAACCGGAGCACCCGGAGGAAACCCACGCAGACACGGGGAGAACGTGCAAACTCCACACAGACAGTCGCCTAAGGCGGGAATTGAACCCGGGTCTCAGGTGCTGTGAGGCAGCAGTGCTAACCACTGTGCCACCGTGCCGCCCACAAATTTAGGATTTAGGATTTTTTTTTTCAAACTCAATACAAATTTTTGTTAAGATTAGGACTTCAATTGCTGCATTAATTTGGTGATTCGCTTCAGACATATATAGTGATGATAAACAAGTCATTATTATGCAATTTTCTGTTTCTGTTCAGCAGTCGGCAATAAAACATTGAAAAGTGTTGCAACATTGTAACCACACTTTTCTAACCTGAACTCCACAATTACAAGACTTTGCACAATGAATTGAATTACTCAAATGTCATAATTGTCATTTATATGCAGAAATCAGTTCCATGTGTTTTGGTTTTCTATTTGTGCTCTCCTTAGCTTTTTATTGCATTACAGCCATGCCATCTAATTCAGCACTGACATTCATTTTCTAAATTTACCTTATTGCTATATCGTGTGAATCTTAACTGATTAATCTTCACTAATGTTTCTGACTTAAGTTAAATAAGATTAGCAATCTTGCAATATAACTTGCTTTATAACATCTGATATTCTCTACATTTTATTTGTTAAATTGCAGAACAGGGTGCAAACTGAAATTGTTCACGACAATCCAAAGAGTACAGCAAGTGAAGTGAAATTGGGACATCTCCAAGTCTGGGGACTGAGAAACTTTCACTCTACAAGTGTCACTGTAACTTATGAGAACAATAATCACACAATCAACAATGTTGAGTACAAATCTGAATCACAGGTAAGAAAACATAACTGCTGCAAGGATGCACAGGTTCACATTGCAAATACAATTTCTTATATTTTGATTGGCTGTGGTAAAATGAGGAATGAGCTTTCCTTACTTGCATAGACATATATAAGTATGCTTGTATATTAAATGCACGGCAAGAGTGTTGCCTGACCCCCAGATTTATCAATGGACAATATTAACCGTAGTGTTCTTTTAGATGAGAGTTATTTAGTTATCAGTACAATCGAGACTGATGCTGGAAAAGCACAGCAGGTCAGGCAGCATCCAAGGAGCAGGAGAATCAACATTTTGGACAAAAGCATTAGTTATCAGTTTAGTCTGTTCTGCTATAATGCATATTTCTTCAATGCAATTTGGCTTTAACGTAATTGAAGTTTTTAGACTTATTTTTCGAATGCAAAGTTTCCATGTTTAAATGGTGCAGCTATTGTGCAGTTTTCATATAATGCAATAATGGAACTATCGTGTTATATCAGAACTGACTATACACTTCTTAAACATTAAAAATACAGAGTTTTTAATTCATGTTTTACAAGATAATATTCCTGAACGAGTTCAGATTGATGTCAGAAAAAACACCACCCAATTTGATGCTGCCACGCAATCTTTAGTAAGAGAATCAGAAAGTCCCGATGGAGACAAATATGCCAACTCTGGCTTTCATAGTTATGATTACTGTATACATAACTAGTTAATGTTAATAGTAACAATTGCCATCTTGTAATAACTTAGGCCATGTTATGTAAAAGAAGCACCATTTCTTGACAAGATTCATTCATGGTTTATTTTGCAAACAATGATAATTAGACAGCTCCTCACCTGTTCCAGAAGTGTGTAATCGCATCACTGAGCAGATTAGAAAATATCTAGAAAGAAAGATTAGTGGCATCAAATTACACCACCACATGCCACCAGTGACTGGTACCCAGAGCCCAGTATGACATGTTGAGCAGTGGTGGGCACCATTCCTAAATGTAGCAATAATAGAGAGCCACCTATTTGATCCAGGATAAATAAGATTCTGAAACCATGCAATCATGTTAGCACTTCAGGAAGACACTGATAGACACTGTCAATATAGCAAGAATTAACCACAAACGTGAGCACAACAACAGAAAGAACGCAGCACTCCAGATGAATGCCTTCACCTCAGAAAAATCAGTGTTGGTTAGGAGAAGAATAAAGATAGTTGCACTGTGAAGAAACAGATGCTAAATTCTACGTTTTCTTTTGGCTGATGTCAATTGCAATGAGTTTTTGGTGGGATTCTCCCCACGAGGTCGGGGAAGATTTCTCAGTGTACATTAACAAATGAGCCTCACTAATTACCCACCCCATCCCGATGGTGGCTTTCATGTCTGATTCCAGTCCCATTTTACCACATACCATACCCAGAATGCACACCACCCTCTGGATATTGATAGGAGAACCAGCATCCGTTGTGACGGTGCTATCTTTAAAAGAGCGCAGTGCACCCAGACAAGCACTATCAGTCTGGAACTAGCCTGCATGATTGCTGACATTTGCTCTGGACCTATCAGACAAGGAGAAATGCCAGTTTGAGCAGGGGTCTAGAGGTGATGTTGGATGGGGTGGGATGGTGCTGGCACAGGATATCCTCCTCTCCCAGAATCAGCAGTGGACTCCACAATACTAGACTAAGCCGACTTGCTTTAAGGTTCCACCCAGGTCCGTGCAGTCTCTGCCATCTAGAGGAGTGCCCAGCATTAAACAATCAGAGAGGCTCAGAGGAGGGAGTGCGCTGAAAAACACTGGGATGCGGTCTGGGTGTATGTCTTCGAGCACACAATGTCCTTGCTGCAGAATTATAATGATAGCTGCCGGTGCAGCCTGAGGTGAAACACTGAAGTGCAGTAGCACAAGTGGATTGGAGATTTGCCATGAGAGTTATTAGAGGCTGGCACATGTCAATGCTAATATTTATGAATGTGAGGTTTGTGCCATGAGAAGTTGGTGCCTGGTGTCCAACATGGAAGTAATTCAGAACCAGCAGCAAGCTTAAATCATGGGGTACCTGTTCTGATTTCCAAGTTGAAGATTCTTGACATCCAACTTGTTCAGCACATTTGGTAAGACAGGAAGCTGAATATTAATTAGGCAATTTGCAGTGTTAATAAGGTATTTAACCAGCTAGGCATAAAATTTGCAGCATGTTGTTCTTGACATTAAGCTAGACATTAAGACTTCTTGTCTGATTCTACCACAAACTTCACCATACCTCACAACACTCAAACTCCTCCATGATTCTACCTAAAGTCCTTAGAGAAGAAGGCTCTGTGGATGTAACTGGGAGCTCTGGTGTACGCATAGGGATCCTTGTTTGCAGAACTGGGAAAACTTTCTAACAGAGATACAAAAACAAACTTGTGCAGGGAAGAAATAAAAGGGAGTACTGAAAAGGAACATCAGTGCAATCGATGGTGGGCTCCAAGGAGCCTGGTAATGGTAGATCGAGTAAGGTCCAGAAAATTAATTTATGCTGAGGTTGCAGTATCAGAAAACTTGCAAAATTTGTTAAAGGAGACAAAAATGCAAATGTAAAAGATTTGAAGAATGAGACTGACAGAAGAAAGTAGGAAATTCAGAAGATCAGAGCACTTATAATTTTAAGACATAATATTAGCAGGAAGATTAATTAAAGTTGCAACCATACAAGTTTTTAAAAAAAGTATAAGATGATGTGCATTATATTTTATATGCTGAAAGGCAGGAAAATATCCATATTGTCCATGAAGATGTGTGAAACTTTCATCTTGGCTACAGAGTGTGGGAAAACCTGAATAACACCTTAATAAAGTCTAAAGTTCTTCATATTGAGTCATAGAAATACACAGCAAGGAAGCAGGACCTTCAGCCCAACTCATCCGTGCTGACCAGGACTCCTTAACTGAACTAGTCCCATATTCGTCTCAACATTTCCTATCTCTATATATGTCCAAATGTCTTTTAAATGTTGTAACTGTATCTGATGCTGCCACTTCCTCTGGCAGATCATTCCTAATATGCACAACCCTCTGTGTTGCCTCTCAGGGCCCTTTTAAAGCTTTCCCTCTCATCTTAAAGCTATGACCTCTAGTTTTGGACTTTCTAAGACTTCGACCTTATCTGTGCCACTTGTGATTTTATAAACCCCTACAAGATCACCCCTCAGCCTCCTACACTCAGGGGAAAAAAGTCTTCTCTTCATCTCTTTCTTTAAATCTTTTACTTTTACCTTTTTGTTTCCTTGAATAAACTTGGTGAGTCTGCTACTAGAGTATTGACTATGAAAACAGCTTAAAGTTTGAAAGAAGTAATGTGATATAGTTTTGCTAATTAACTGAATTTTAAACTTTATTGGAAGAATTTCATTGCGTATTGCAGTAATACAGAATTTAAAAGCTTGCAGATAAAAGTGTTCCTACATTATTATAATACTGAGTTTAAAAATTTGAAGAAGCTTTTAAACATCATTGATTTAATGCAAGAATCCAAGTTTGAAGTCAGCAAATTATAAACAGCATTGAGATGCTACAGATTTAAAACAGCTTGAAGGGGTATGAATAAATAAATAGATTGAGATGAAATGGATGGAGAAATGATACTTACAAAAAAAAATCAATGCCAGAGTTGGACCAAGCAGAACACGGGATTGCAAATCTTGGAGAAGGCAATTCTTAAGGTGCAAAATTAATTCAAAGTTGAACTTTAAAGCTGAAACTAAATAAGGTAGTATTATACTCAGTAGGTCCTATTTCAAATGATGTTATGAATCACCAAAATTTTAAAGAAGGTGCTGATGCTTTTGAAAAAAAATGATGAAAAGCCTTTGGTAATTCCTTCAAACTGTGAATAAATAAAATTCTCGAATGTGCAAGATTTAAAAGCAGAGTTCATCATCGGGGGAATCCATCAATGATTTCATTACTGACCACATTAGTTTAGTGGAAAACTGGAACTATGGAGATTGAAGTGAGAACTCACAACAACCAGAACTGGTGTTAGAATTATTCAGAAGTCCTTGATTTTTTTTTTAAATGTTCAAGGAAAATTTAATTTTCTAGATATCTGTCCAATTTAACTTTAGTTGGAAGCATGAACCAGACACTAAGAAGAAAGAATAACCTTACCACAGGAGAGCAACAGGATCTATTCACTTAAAAATGTACAAACACACTAACAGAACATGTGACAAGCCAATCAGCTGATCGCAAGAGTGTTATGGAACAACAAAGTCTCACTGGCAGAGGCAATGCCCAGTAATGATTAAATGTGCTACATTTGTACAACTGCAAGTCACTTCCAGAAGACATGCAAAATTAGTACTCCATTCCAGAGCTGCGTAAAGCTCGTGCACGTGAAAAGGCTCTTGTGATGGAACTTACCATTTCAAAAAAAAACTCATATTTGATGATGTGGCTACATTAAAAATATATACCAGAGGCAAGAATGGGAAATTAATGATCTTGCCGAACTGATTTTCACAGAGTTTATATCTGTCAATAGACATCTTCATTTTAATCTTGATAGAGGAATGGGTGACATCATCTTGTTGGATTAAAGTATGCTACAAGTAACACTGCAACACAAAAGTATATGAGAGTTGAAAATGTGTTTCACAACCAACATTCCACACTTTTTGAGACTGAATGTATTTCAGAGCTTCAGCACCTTTGAAGTGGCAGAGGGAGACCAATTAGTTCTGAGAAAGCAACTCATTCAGAAATGAACTCAAAGAGTAGCTGCAGAAAATTTAATTGAGCTTTCTAGCCTCATGGCAAAACCCCAAAAGAAGAAAGTATCTATTGAGATAATTTATGTTGGTACATGAGGATTGTGTCATACCATCAAGAGGAAAAAACACTTACAGATTTTACAAACCTGGAAATGTTTTCCATTCTGACCCATCACTGAAAAACATAATCAATCCATTGACTCTCAAAGCAGAATTTTCAATGTCAGTAACAGAGATTCTGATGACTCCACAGCTAAACTTCAGTAATGTGTCTGAGGATGTGAAAATATCTGGTTCATCAGAAAAGCATGCACAGAAGTTGCACAAAGATATTCAACCAAATCAACAAGTTGATGTTGACAGCTTATATATTCCAGTTCCAATGTATTGGCAGATTTAGAGTAAGGCAAAAGTGAGGACTACAGTTGCTGGAGATCAGAGTCAGGAACGTGGTGCTGGAAAAGCACAGCAGGTCAGGCAGCATCCGAGAAGCTGGAGAATTGAAGTTGCAGGCAAAAGCTCTTCATCAGGAATGAGGCTGGAAGCCTCGGGGGTGGAGAGATACATAGGAGGGAGGTGGGGGCTGGAGGAAGATAGCTGAGAATGGGTTTGCTTGAACAAAATAGGGAATGGCTGCATTAGAAGCCAATCCAACTTCCATCAATTCAGGATGCCATCAAAAGAAAAGAAATTGCCTGGTCTCAATATCGAGGGTGTTAAAAAAAACCTGTTCAGATTAAAACGCAATCGTCTGGTCCAAAACTCCAGGTTATATCAAGGAAGAAAATACATTGATTCCAGTTTTTCTCAGGCTCCTTGATGCTACACGTGGTCGAACATAACCTTGATGTCAAAGGCTGTCACACTCAACTCACTACCTCTTATATTAAGATTCTCTCGTAGCTTATTCTCTATCACTGATAGACAGGCCCATAGACTCAGCATTGAGCCATAGAGTTGTATAGCACAGAAACAGACCCTTTGGTCCAACTTGAGTTCACACCAAGCTGTTTGGCAAAAGCGTAAAAGATGCGCCTGAATTTGTGATGTCCTTGTTGGATTTATCATTGCATTCTACCTTGAATTTTGCCATATTTCATGTCATTCAAATCCCTATAAATTTCAGCCCTATGCTTCTAATCTTGATCTTCTGATTGATGGGAATATAGATCTGAGTCTGTAAATCATGGTGATGAGTGAACTTGACAGTGACTTTCCAATTTGAAGGTTATTAATGTTACTGTTGGGAAGATTAGAAATAGCATACATTGTTTATGCTAACCTCTGTGCTCATATTTTCCAGTTCCTGTTCCCATTTCTACACTTCTAATATGGTCCCATAAATTTAAACCCACTATCTTATCGTTATCGTATAGCTTAACAATGAGATAAAGCTTGCATAAACATGCACAATTCATACAAATTCATACAATATTTCTTAGATTTTCTTCAGCCTCCTTACAATTAACTCTGAAATATATTGCTGAGCCTGTGGCATTGGCAATTTCAACTGAATCTTTCAAAAGGGGATTAGAGTGTTATCTAAAAAGGAAGGTATGCAGCATTACAGGGAGAAGGCTGGAGAATGGAACTTAAATGAAGCACACATTAAGAGAACCAGCAAAGATCCAATGAATTGAATGGTCTATTTGTGTGCTTTAACAATGCTGTGTTTCAGTGAACTCCATAATATCACTACGATAACATCAACAATTCTATCTTTAAACAAAAAGATACTCAAAATCCCAGACAAAATAGAGAGGACATTAGTCATAATTCTTTGCAATAATTTGTTTTTAGCAGTTGTTATGATAGTGAAACTTATTTTGTTAATGGTTATCCTCCAGATTTGTATTACAATCTTTAATATCAGAAAGACAAATATCTGTGTTATGTCTATCTCTTGATATCCCTCTTTCTGTGTGGTATAATGTATCAAAACTTCTCACTATCAATTGTTAGAAGCTCACTCTGCAATGGAAAGTGAGTCTGGGCAGTTCTAAAAATCAATAGAAAGGATACTGGTTATTCTTTTTTATTTGTTCACTGGATGTGATTCTCATTGACTAAACTAGTATTTATTGCCCATCACTTATTGTCCTTGAGAAGGTATCAGTGATCTGCCATCTGGAATTGCTGTCATCCATGAAGGGTAAGTACACTCACAGTACTGTTAGGAAGGCAATTTGAAAATTGTTACTCAGCAACAGTGAAGGAATGGTGATATACTTCTAAGTTTGGGTTGATTGTAGCTTGGAGGGGATGTCCAGGTGATGCTGTTTCCATGAATTTGCTGCCCTTGTCCTTCTACATCCTCGAGATTGTATGCTTGGAACATTCAAAAGAAGCTTGAAATTGGTGAATTTCATCAATGCATCCCATAACTGTTGCTACTATGTATTGGTGATAGTGGGACTCAATGACTCAATGTTGGATGTGATATATGGGGTACCATTCAAACAAGATACTTTTCCCTGGATGGATTCCAGCTTCTTGAGTGTTTTTGTAGATGAACTCATCCAGGTAAGTTGGGGTTATGCAACACATTCTTGACAGGTGGTCTGTAGATAGTAAACAGGCTTTGTAGAGTCAGGAGGTGAGTAATTTACTTCAGAGGTCCTAGCCTCTCACCTGCTATTTATATGGATAGTCCAGTTTAGGTTTCTGGTCAATGGCAGCTCCAAAAATTTGGATAATGGGGATTCAATAATGGATTATAGTGAGGACTACAGATACTCGAGATTCAGTTGATAAAATGTGGTGCTGGAAAAGGCACAGCAGCAGATCAGGCAGCATCTGAGGAACAAGAGAATCAGCATTTCGGGTGTAACCTTTCATCAGGGTATATCTATCATTTAGTAATGGCAATACCGTCAACAGCAAGGAACAATGGTTAGATTCTCTCTAGGTGGAGCTTGTCATCGCCTGGCTTTTTTGAGTGGCTCAAATATACTTGCAATGTATAAGACCTGGGAGATGCCAGGTCTTACTGCATGTTGACCCAAGCTGCTTCACTATGTGAAGGAGGGTGCATTGGGTTGAACATTGTGCAGTCATCAGCAATTATTCCTATTTCTGAGCTTATGATGATAGGAGGACCATTGTTATAACCACATTAACAAAGAAAAGTCATCACTCTGAGGAACTTCTGCATTCCCAGGGTTGAGATGATTGACCCTCCAAAAACCACAACTATTTTCCTTTTGTGCTAATGATGAGACCAATTAGCACAAAAGGTGTTTTCCCTCAATTCCCATTTACTCCAGTTTCCTAGGGCACTCAAATGCCATATTTGGTCAGGAGCTGCTTTCTTTGATATGATGGTAAATCACTCTCTCCTTACCTGTGGGCTGCAGATACTTTCTCTGTTTTTTGACCAAATTTACAATGGGATCAAGAAATGAGTGGTTTTGGTGATATCAAAACTGAGCATCAATTGTTAAGTTTTTTCTTTGCAAGTATTGCTTGAGTATTATAGATCGAGAGTGGCGTGGGTGCTGGAGCCATATTAGTCAGTTTATATTTATTTTGCTTTTTGCACAATCATTACAGTTGTCTTTTAATTCTAATTATGAAATCATTTCCATTTGTGAATCAATGAATCATGTCCTTGATGTGACACCATGAAGTTTATTGAATACATAGAAACATAGAAAAGAGAAGCATGTGTCGGTCATTCAGCCCATCGTGCCTGCTTCACTTTTTGAGATGATCATGGCTGATCAGTACCCTCTTCCCACTTTCTCCCAACTCCCTTTGATTCCTTTAGGCCTAAAAAATATATTTAATGCCTTGAAAATATGCAATATTTTGACATCAACTGCTTTCAGTGGCAGAAAGTTCCACAGGTCACCGTTGTCTGGATGAAGAAATTTCTCCCATCTCAATCCTAAACCGACTACCCTATGTACTTAAAAAGTGATTCCTGGAACTGGAAGAAAGCAAACATTCTCAGTGCATTCCAGATTGCTGTCTTGCACTGTTTAATCATCCGTTTCAAGACTTAAATCACAGTAACACAGGCCAACTAAAAGATAAAAATAAGAGTTCACTTTCCCTTTTAGGATTATAGAAAGGAAATGCAAATATTACCTGTTAATTGGACGTTCCAGATAAAATGAAGTCATCTCATGTATCAGATTATCCCCATTAAGCAAACCTCATTAGTATTGATTTAAATGCATTCAAAATCAATTATTCTGGGAATATTCCCAATTTATATGAATGTGCCTATTATTCTTGTTCCTATTAACTGACATTAAGTGCAATATAAGAATATAATGTTTCTGGATCAATTTGACATATAAATTGACTCTGAAACAGAAGACAGCAGAAGGAATGAAGTCAAGAAAATGCAGCAATCAAGAATTTGCATAACCTGGTAGAATCTAGACAAAATGTGTAAATTAACGCCTCAACAACATTAATATAAATATTCATTTATAATGCCTTATTCGTCTTACAACTACAAATACAGTATGCAATTATACAGATACAAATGCTAAGACAAGCAATAATTTGCTAGGATTAGGAAATGGTAGAATTAAATGATTGCTAGAAGGCCTGTCCATCACCTGGTAAACCAGGAGTAACCCTGCCATGGCATTTTTTTCTGGAGACCCACTGTGTTGACATCTCAATTGAGTATTTACCTTCCAATCAGGTTTCCTCACTCCTCTGAGGAGAATATCCCCAGAAATCCCCCGGAAAAGGCAGCATAATGAGGCGCAGTGGTTAGCACTGCTGCCTCACAGCCAGGGACCCAGGTTATATTCCAACCTCAGGTGAATGTCTGTGTGGAGTGGTACATTTTCCCCATGTCTGCGTGGGTTTCCTCTGGGTGCTCCGGTTTCCTCTCACAGTCCAAAGATATGCAGGTTAGGTGAATTGGCCATGCTAAAATGCCCATAGTGTTCAGGGATGTGTAGGTTAGCTGCATTAGTCAGGGGTAAATGTAGAGTAATAGGGTAGGGGAATGGGTCTGGGTGGGATACTCTTCGGAGGGCTGGTGTGGACTTGTGCCTAATGGTCTGTTTCTACACTGTAGGAATTCTATGATCTAAGTCTGAATGTGAGGAGATATCCCAAAGCTGCTCATTCTGTCAGCTCCACCCTGAGTGGTGTCCAATGCCAATACTGCAGCATGGCCAGAATTGTGAAGAAAGCTTCAGGAATAAAGAAAAAGGATGCATTCAGTGAGGGCGGAGGAGGTTTAATGTAATGATCATAGGGGTTATTATAGCTCTCTTGTGACATGTGCTTTCCAAGTACAAATGACCCTTTCCACTGAGATATAAACAAGACTCACATAGTGAAGCTCCCACCAGCTATTGGGTGAATACCAGTGGCAATGAGAAGAGATTTTTTAATGTCCCTTTTACTGGCCTCAGTTGGCCTCTGGATGAGGAGGATGGATATTTTCTAATCAACCTATTCAGAGATGTTATCATAAGCATCTGAAGCTGATGGGAGTTGAACCCAGCTTCTCTAATTCAGAAGGAGGAGCAGGCTCAATGCACCACAAGAGCCTCTTCTGGATAGGAGGGTATCCTTGGGCCTTTCCATCATGAAATAAATAGGGGGAAGGCAGGTTGCAGGATAGCATGCCTCCAACACCAAGCCCCCTCGACCATATGGCTCTGCCACTACCAATCTAATTTAGACGGGACGGGGGCATTAATGCTCACCCAAAATAAATCAACCTTAGTAGACAATCATGGTGAGCAGATTTATTTGTGATAAATCCATTAGTTGATAACCATTGAACCTGACATATTTGAAGGATTGTGAAAATGATGTACGCCATCAGATTTGAGTCAATTATAATTTAATTTGCACTTCCTTAAGATCACCTAAGATGCATGCAACTAAAACTAACTGGAATGTAAAGAATCATTTTGGCACAGCATGGTTTCCTTGCCAGGAGTGTGTTGCAGAATCCAGAAGACCAAGCTGAAATGTAATTAGTCCTTGACATTTAAGGCCTTCTGACACTGGACTCTCGATATGCTCCAAATTTCCAGGATCAGGTGCATTCACAGATCAAGTAGCCATCTATACCACTTGTGAGTCAGCATAGATAACCTTCATGGTTGGGAAGAAACTAAATGTTGAGCCATGCCACAGTTTTAAAGAGTTAGGTATGTCAACAAAAAAAAATTAAAAACAGAATTCATATTATTGACTTTGCAATTTGCTCTCCTAAATTAGGGTTAGCTCTTCCCACAGCACCAAAATCCCTGTAAGTCAAAATACTTGGTTCTTGCAGACAGACAATATACCAGGGACGCCTGGGGATGTGACTAGTAGAAAGATACCATCATGATGCCAGTTTCTCCTATCACAGACAGAATTACTGTGTTTTATCACAATCAGTGTGTTTTACTTGCCCTTAGAGTTCTTGTTGTCTTTATCTGTGGCTTTCACAGAATGTTAACATTCAAACCCAGAATTGTACACATGAGAGTGTTCAGAGACACTAGTCCACTTCAGTAGAGTAGAACTTGGCTTTTTATCCCATGTGTATCTTGGTATATCCCCAGGGTTACACTGCAAGAGGTGTCTTTCTGCCAAGAGGGGAGATGAAGTCTGCTCCTCATTATCTTTTCTTGTTAAGTCTTTCCTTGTTTGACTTATCACGTGTGGTACTGGATGGGCTTCACACAGGATTTGGCCAGACAGTCCCAAATATAAATCATCAGTTTTTCTGTAACAATCTTCCTTTTACAAACAATACAGTTTGTAAATAAAAGTAAGGAAAAATAACCATCAATCCTTTGGAGTTTAGCTTTATCATCATAATACTTTTCCACAGGAAGAATGAAATGAAATCCATTCTCATTTTATTACAAAGGAGTAAAATAAAAGAAACATCAACAGACACACTCTAGCGCATATTCTTTCTTCTAGTCTTGCCGGTTAGATTTTCAGTTCTAACCAGGTCTCTTTTAGGATCAGGATATGGTGTCTACATTCATCTAAGATGAGTGGTAGAGCAAATTTTGCAGAGGACTGTGAAACTTTGCAGAGGGACATAGATAGTTGAAGTGAATGAGCAAAGGTCTGGCAGATGGAATGCAAATATTAATAAATGTGAAGTCTCCCATTTTGGTAGGAATAACAGTAAAAAGAACTATTATTTGAATGGTAAAAAGTTGCAGCATGCTGCTGTGCAGAAGGACCTGGGTGTCCTTGTGCATGAATCAGAGAAGGTTAGTCTACAAGTGCGCCAGATAATTAAAAAGGCAAATGGAATCTTGTCCTTCATTGCTAAAGGGATTGAATTTAAAAGCAGGGAAGTTATGTTGCATCTGTATAGGGGGCTGGTGATGACATACCTGGAGTACTGAGTGCAGTTTTGGTCTCCTTACTTGAGAAAGCATATACTGGCACTAGACGGGGTACAGAGGAGGTTCAGTAAGTTGATTCCAGAGTTGAGGGGGTTGGTTTATGAGGAGAGACTGAGTGGACTGGGATTATATTCATTGGAATTTAGAAGGATGAGGGTAGATCTTATAATTACATATATAATTATGAAGCAAATAGATTAGAGGTAGAGGGGATGTTTCACTGGTGGGTGAAACTAGAACAAGAGGGCATAGCCTCATAGTTAGGGGGAGCAGATTTAGGACTGAATTGAGAAGGAACCTTTTCACTCAGAGGGTTGGGAATTTGTGGAATTCCCTGCCCAGTGAAGTAGTTGAGGCTTCCTCATTGAATGTTTTTAAAGTTAAGATAGATAATTTTTTGAACAGGAAAGGAATTAAGGGTTATGGTGAGAGGATGGGTAAGTGGAGCTGAGGCCATGAAAAGATAAGCCATGATCTTATTGAATAGCAAGCAGGCCCGAAGGGCCAGATGGCCTACTCCTGCTCCTGATTCTTTTGTTCTTATGATTTCCTGGCAATGTTTAAGAAACACTGTAGAAGGAACAAGCCTCAACATAACAACTTAGTCTTCTAAGTTTTAAGCTTTTCCTCAAAAGTTAACAGGTTGTGGTCAGAGGAGACAAATTTCGGACTTATATCTCAAAGTGTTTGACAGCCTGAAGAAGGGCTTGTGCCCGAAACGTTGATTCTCCTGCTCCTTGGATGCTGCCTGACCTGCTGTGCTTTTCCAGCAACACATTTTTCAGCTCTGATCTCCAGTATCTGCAGTCCTCACTTTCTCCTAGCCTGTAATAAGCCTAGGGTTTTCTGTTCTGCTGCAGAGTATTTGTTTAGTATTTTGGACAAGTGCCCATTGCGTCTCTTAATTCAGGCTTCATATTCCAAAAGTCTCTACTCCAATGTCAGTTACACTGATTACTGCTTTAAACACTAGTTTAAAGTTTGGAGCTGCAAGAATCAGCTCACCTTTTAGAATGACCTTCATATTTTCAAAACTAGTTTGGCATTTTTCATACTACCTTTGTGTTTTTTTTCCCGAAGTAAACCTGCCAGTAATACTGGACTGAAGATTGCAGCAAATATCCTGTAGAACCCACATTTTCCAAAGCACCACAGTGATTTTCCATTTTGTTATAGGAATGGGGAATTATGCTATTATTTCTACCTGTGCAGCCCTGGGCAGTACTCATTCTTGACCCACAAGATGTCCAAAGTTATTTGACTTTACTAAATGTATACTTTGCAACATTGTCAACTAGGTCAACTGACTGTATCTTTGAAAACAGGGTTTACAGTGAGCCTAAATGCATTTTCAAATAAGGGTGGACAGTTAATTATATATCATTCTTTTCGGGTTCCACCAGGGCCACTCAGCTCCTGACCTCATTGCAGCCTAAGTTCAAACATGGACAAAAGAGCTGAATTCCAGAGGTGAGGTGAGAGTGACAGCTCTTGACATCAAGGCTGCATTTGACTGAGTGTAGCATCAAGGAGCACTAGCAAAACTGGAATCAATGGGTATCAGGGGGCAAACTCTCCACTGGTTGGACTTATACCTGACAAATAGGAAGATGGTTGTGGTTGTTGGAGGTCAGTCATCTCAGCTCAAGTACATCTCCGCAGGAGTTCTTCAAGATAGCATACTGAGCCCAATCATCTTCAGCTACTTTATCAATTACTTTCCCTCCATTGTAAGGTTAGCAATGGGAATGTTCACCAATGATTGCACAATGTTCAGCACCATTCATGACTCCTCGGATACTGAAGCAGTCCATGTTCAAACGCAACAAGAACTGGACAATATCCAGGCTTGGGCTGACAAGTGGCAAGTAACATGTGTGCCACACAAATACCAGACAATGATCATCACCAATAAGAGGCAATTTAGCCACCGCCCCTTGACATCCAACAGTTTTACCATCACTGATTACTCCACTATCAGCATCCTGGGATTATCATTGACCAGAAACTTAACTGGACTCACCACATAAACACAATGGCTACAAGAGCAAGTCAGAGGCTAGGAATACTATGGTAAGTAGCTTATCTCCTGACTTCCCAAAATCTGTCCACCATCTACAAGGCACAAGTCAGGATTATGGTGGAATACTCCCCACTTAGCTGGATGAATGCAGTCCCAACAGTGCTCAAAAAACTTGATACCATCCAGGACAAAGCAGCCCACTTGATTGGCACTACCTCCACAATCATCCACTCCTTGCACCACCGACGTTCAGTAGTAGCAGTGTGTACTATCTACAATATGCACTGCAGAAATTCATTAAAGATCCTAAGCCAGCATCTTCCAAACCCATGTCCACTTCAATTTAGAAGGATATAGGCTGCAGATATCTGAGAACACCACCACCTTCCAGTTCCCCTCTCCTGACTTGGAAATATATCACTGTTCTTTCACTGTTGTTTGGACAAACTTCTGAAATTGCTTTGCTAATGGCATTATGGGTCAACATTCAGCAGGTGGACTGCAGCAGTTCAAGAAGGCAGCTCACCACCACCTTTTCAAGGGCAACTAGGGATGGGCAATAAATACTGGCTCAGCCAGCCAACACCCACATCTCACAAAATGAATTATATATAAACAAACAAACAACCATTCTTTGTGGTATTCACCCATTTGAAAGTTTGAGACAGCTGGGGTCTTTGTATCTGAATTGAATTCCAATTGAAAGTGCCTTTCTGGAATCGAGTCAAAATTATCCTGGATAGTTTAGTTTGTTCCCTGTGGTGACAGGAGAGTGTTACAATCCATGAAAGTAGTCAGGCTATCCTCAGGTTGTCATCACTTAGCAGCCTTTCATGGTCAGTTTTTACACTGTAAAAATAAGTTTGGAGTTCAGAATGTGAGAAACAGAACTCACTCACAAATCAAGCAGCCTGAGACAAAGCCTTGGAAACAAGAACAATTTATTACAACCTTGCAAGAACCGGACACTTCTGCAATCAAGCAGAAATGCGTGCGAAAACAAAACATTAAAGCATTCTTATTCAGTTTACAGGTTGCGGAATCACACCTCCCTGTTCCCATCCTATCATAAGCTGATTACCTCACTTGTTAGTTATTTTCTTATCTGGCCATCCTGCTGTCCTTGTCTGTATTCTTTGTTCCTTGTTTGTTACAGCTTGTTCTTTTATCCAGTTTCTCTTTTCATACTATAAGCTTTATTGTGAAATGCTCCTGCTGCTTCTTTTTGTGGTCAGCTCCAACCCTTCATAGTTATTTCCTAACTTAAAACTATTTTCTTTAAAAGATCCTCTATATTCATTAAAGTCTTAGCCTTAAGTATGCTACATGCTACAAGAATTAACACCCCACCCCCCCCCACCCCCACCTGCAAAAACAACATTTCTAATCTCCCACAAGAATATACTGGATCATGACACACCTCTTTTGATGATGACAACAGTTACTTACCTACCACATATGAAACTCACTGCTGTGAAGAGCATATTTTATTTATTTCCATAATTATTGGGCTGTGGACGAAGAAAGAAAGATGCCGCTTTAAACCAAGTAGACTGTGTGCGAGGAGATGGCTGCAGTTTGAAAATCATATTTACTGGAACACACTGTGAGTTGTACACAATGTTGTTTTTTCTCCTGGAACAATGAGAGTAAAAGCAGACATCATGGAGCATGCATTTTGTACTAGGGGGAGTAATTAATTGACAACAATGTTTGGATGGCTCCTGATCAGCGAACAATGACTTGTGTGGGACCAGTGTAGCAAAGAAGCATCCAGGCTGCAAACCAAAACCATCAAAAAAGTCTGTGACTTTCTCTGTTTCCTGGGTGCAGGACCAGAACGACGCCAGGAATAGATACTTGTCTTCCACTCTCCTTGCTTTGTGGATCCCCTGTGGTGATTGAGCAATAAAATGCCTTTAAAACAGTGAAAGGACTAATTTCCAACCTGGGAATGGAAAGCTCTTGTGTGCAACAACCTTGTGTCAGCAGCAACAAAACTGAAAGTACAGGAAAAAAACAGAATAAAATCAATTCATCAAATCCTATGCCCACACTGATACGATCAAACTGTGTTTCCCAGGTTTTTTTTTCCATTTCTAACCCTAGTAACTACATTATTTCTATCTTTATACGTCTGCTGCTTATGAAGGAAGGCATTTACAAGGATAGAGTTGAAGTTATAAAGAGTTAGAAATTCATGTTTCCCTTTCTGCAGTTACTGGAAATCAGTTTGTTTGTTTGAAGCAGTTATTTCCTTCTGAAAAACAAAAACCTGGTGAGCAGCTTATTTTCATCCAAGTTCATCAGTCAGTTCAATTGAGTACTTTGGATAATTATACAAAATATATTTGTAAATTATGTTTATTAAATATATTTATATAAATATTACTAAACATTTATGACAGTTGCAGGAAAAGTGGAGCTTGATTTTCAGCTCTTTATCATAGTGAGTTGTGAAACTGTCTAAAAGTCAATTGTTGAAGTATTTAAAAGAAAAATAGATATTTGGGAAGTAAGATATTGGTGAACATTAAAAATGAAGGAATTATGAACAAGTCAATGCCACAAATAATTAAATTGATGGAACATAGTCTATGAAGCTAATCACTGGGTCTGTTATTCTTTTCGGAAGTTCTCACTACCATTTTAATGAAGGTAGTCTACTTTATACAAAAACATGTTAGCTCAAAAGATGACTCAGCCATTCTGGTTTTCTGTTTTATGTTTTTGCTTTATTTCGTTATCTATTGTCAAGTGTTTAATGAAAGTCATTTTAAAAATTACCTGAATATTCCTTAAATATTAGCAATGCCCTTACAAGAACATCTTACTTACTTAATTTTCTCATTCACTTACAGGAACTCTATGTTCAAATGACAGATAAAAATTTCCAGATAGACAAGCCATTGGAAATTTTTTGGAATACACCATGAGTATTAGTTCTATGTATCTGATGTGTAAAGTTTTTAAATGAGTTTTGTTATCCCATTGTTGATTAATGAAGATTTCAGAGGAACTTACTGAAGAAAAGTCCTACATTTAATAAAAGTGGGTTACTGCAAATGCTAGAAATCTGAATTAAAACCAGAAGGTGCAAGAGAAAATCCACAAATCTGGCAACATCCATGGACAGGTAAACAGAGTCAACATTTTGAGTCTGACGTATCTTCTTCAGAAATCATTGGACTCAAAACATTAACTCTGTTTCTCTCTCCACAAATGCTGCTAGACCTGTTGTTTTCCTACAACACTTCTTGGAAAATATAACAATTGGCTATAAATTTAATTTAAATACTTGGAATTATGAATCAGAAGAAATGCTGTTTGAAATCTTTCATTAAACTTTATTTGGAAATAAAGTATTCTTTATCACTACCCTATCATCCTATTTGCATTTTTTTTTCGTATTGCCTTGAAATGATGATATTATGATGCAAACTATTGCTTGCTTAAAGCATGCAGCAGTTACAATGCCGCAGTGAATCTATCAGCATTGTTGTAAATAATTTAGCAATGTTAAGTGGGTAAATGCCACGTGCTTTTTTGCTGGTGAATTGAATATGAGAACAAGGTGTGATTTGAAAATTATACATATGCTTGGTTCAGCCACAGTTGAAGTATTTGCAATCTGGTTATCCATTACAGTTGTTGAATCTGACTTAAAGTTTCAATACTTTCACTTCAGAAAGAGATTCTTAAGCAAGTACAATCAAGCCAAAACTGCAACGATCATAGGGGATGATCTAATTTTCTCCATGACACATAGCTTTTATCCTTTTTTACATCAAATCTTTACTTCTGTATTTTCATTCTTAACTTTTCATTTATGGAGCTTAATCAATGGTTGTGTAATAAAGTAGCCTATTATTTTGCTCCAATCGTAAAACCATGGTGCTGCTTAGTTTTGAATTGAAACACTCAAACCAAAAGGGAATTACATATGAACTGAAACAAATTCTTTGCTCATAGACTAATCTGGGGACCTATCTGCTGGGTGGTCACAATACACTGATTTGGCATTTGTTTTAGATCTGTGGAAATACAGAAGGGCTGACCCATGAATCATTCAACTAACTCCTTCTGGGGTATAATATAATGAATTTACAGGTTAGATTCTTGGGCATGAAGTTCTTGCAGGGGTTTCCGGCTTATCTGCTACAACTTTGATAGAAGGGAGAGAAGTAGAAGAATAAAAATAGTCTGTTTGCAAATATACAGTCCATTACTTTGTTGTTATCTTCATAAGGTTAGCAAATTTTCACAAGAACTTGAATGCCTTGAGGTCTTTCTTAAGTGATGTCGCACAGTCCCATTCCATCACTACTGACAGTGCATTCACCTGAAAAGTAATTTTCACCTATTTGCCTCCTTGAATCAGTTTCCAATCTCCCTGCAGCTGCTTTCTGCACTTTTTAACTGTACTATTTATGCATGCTTTCAGCCACATGACAAAATAATTCTGAAATTTTAGTGAGGGGTTCACTTAACAATGTCATCCACAGAATGTAAGATAAATCTCTTTAATTTCACTAATACGTTTTGCAAATCAACAGGTAAATTTTGTCACTATTGTTTCTCCACATGCAACTGATAAGTAGCCTTTTTCTTTATATTTTTCCTTTTCCTTATAGTTTTCCTGATTTTATTTCACAAATAGTCATATTATTTGTTTATTCATGTTCAAATTAGATATTTGAATGACTAAAGATTAGAAATGAATGGTTGCCATTAATTTGCATAAGTCTAGTTCCATTCTGCATAAGTGTTTTATAATTAAATACAAATTTTCTTAATGTGTTACATCTTTTTGCTAGACTATTTTTGCTAAAGATCTTTGAAAGTGTATGTGTTAAATAGGATGAATGGAAGTTGCTTTAAGTCAGTATTTTTGATCTCAATCTCATGTACTGTATATGGAAAGAAATGCACCAAGAAATACAATTAAAAACTATACATCTTCCACATAGTAATTTGTTTTTAACCTTTTTAAAAAATATATATAATTAATTCATGGTTACAGTAGATACTTCTAGCAGTTTCAAAGTGCTTTTGTGTTGGCTTAGGGACTTGGAGGAAGCGAAACAGTGTGAAAGTAAAATCATTAAATTGACACATTGCAGTCGTCCCATCTGAGGTCTGAGGGCTAGCATTTCCAAGCAGGAAATCCAACAGGAAACAGGCATGTGCCCAATCACTTGATACTAATCAATGTCCTGTTACTTAAGATAGAACATTAATGCTATTTACAAACTAAAATGTTTGAAGAACAGCCAAAGCAGTGGGTTATTAGCAGCCTCAGATAACCAAAGCAAATTTCAGGAACTTACAGCGCTATTGAAATTCTTGCACCTTCATTAAAAAAAACCTTCTGTTTCTCCTACTCTAGAAATTGGTTTGTCTCTTCTCAATAAGTGTCTTCTACCAATTGGCTCTGCAGGTGGGTTACTAGGTTCTGATCTTATCTCACTTGCCAAACAGCAAGCTGCTTTCCAGAATTCATTTCTTACAGGCAGATTGTCTCATAGTCGTATATAATTTGAGCAATGTTTAAAAAAGGACATTTTGGAGAAACTTTGTCTTGTTTTCAGCAGAACAATTTGCAGGAATACCAATTTTAAAACAAAAGAAACAGCTTAAGTTGAGAGAAGAGTGCTGATTGTTTAGTGACTGGACCCTGAATGTTAGATGCATTGCCATTGAGAATGCACCAGTTAATGATATTAGACAAGTAACATATCAATTGAATATATGCATAGGCAGCCTTTAAGGCCATCCATTTTGGTCCTGAAAAATGCTCAATCCTATTGTACGTTATCTCTAGTTTAAGCAATATTTGGAGCTTGCTGTTTCAGGTTGCTATAGCAACACGAGTAGTGTTTGCCACTAACAGGAGAGCTAAAATGATATTTTGCCCATCACACAAATAAGTAATGTGGTATTCAAATTCCAGTGTCAGTGTGATGACATGTATGAAGGCTGTATGTCCTAAAGGCTGATCCAATTATATCAAACAATATAGTCCTTCCATGCAACAAGCAAGGTACTGACTGTATCCAACCAGCCTATACAAAGATTTCAATAAAGTGTACAACATTAGATGTGATTCTGTAATTGGACAACATTTACCGGATAATTCAAAGTGTGTAAAGAATTACACTGACATTCAATTTCAGATTGTCAGTCCGGCTCAAAGTGTGGCATAAGTGTATGAAATGAAAGCTACATCAATTAATACACAGGACCGTGTGCTTTCCAGACAGAAAGAACGTGTATACGCCCCCACCTTTTTTAACTCAACAGGCAGCCATTCACTGATTCATTACTCAGGGCACTGCCTTCAATAATCAGAGTCAACCTGTCAGGTTAAAATTTAAACAAAGCCTTATACATAATTGTCAACCATTAACTAATGCAATATTCTCCCTGGCAAAGCTTTGACAAATCAGAGTCCACTTGCTAACCAAACAGCATACTCCTCTCATATTGTATAAATATTGTTTTCCCCTTAAATAGGTGTTCTTGTGAAGTATCCTGAAGATTGCAAGATGAAAAGCTTTAACAAAATATGACTTTTATCAGCAATATACACAGTCAGATCGCTGATTCAGTTTGATTGAAAAGCCTGATCAGTAAAATGCTTTGGGTGTTGGTAAGGATATTGACATCACTTTGTTCATTCCTCACAGAAGAGGGTAACATTTATGCCCCCAGCATCACAACTAATAAATTTGCAGGTGGGTAGGACACATAAAATAAAATGAGCAGCTAGCCAACCATCTCCCCATCCCCATGACCTGTTCCCTCATTAATTGGCCAGTTTTATTTTGCCTCCACAGCAATAACTTGCACATGGCTGGAAGACGTGGGCTGAAGGAGACCAGCCCATTACTTTTATAACTCTGGCAAGAATGCAACGAAGAAAGGGGATCATCCTTCTAAGACTGTACCCTGTATTGATTGGGGACGTTCCCAAGGACATTCTTGGCCCTGCCCCTAGCATGCAAAAAAGCTCCCTATCGCCCTCCCTCACTCACTATCGCCTCCTCCACAATCACCATCTCTCTATGATCTCCAACTGCTCTCGGCTGAAGCATAGTTCATCTATCACACATCCAGAGTCCCCTCTAAGTTTCTTTCTGAGTACACGGGCCTCTGAGCCCTGTACATGGCAACAACTTTCACAGCCAGAATTCAATGCCATGATCGCCCTGCCCACATGACTGGCCATTCTATTAGCTTGTCTATATGTCTTTTTAAAGTTCAATGCACTCCTACTCACAGTTGGCAATACTTCCAAGTTTTGTATCACCTGTAAATTTTGTATTTGAGCCTCATATATTCTACAATAGGTATTAAAGTCTATCTAGAAAAGTAGTGGCCATGATATTGATCCTTCATAACACCCACATAAAGCTTACTCACTCCAAAAAAAACTCACCTTTTCTACTCTGTTACCTTTCTCTCAGCCAACTCTGTATTGATGCTGTCACATGTCCTTTTATTAAACATGGACTTCAACTTTGCTGGCAATCCCATGTATAGCATTTTTATGAAACATATTGATCATTGAACATAGAACATAGATCAGTACAGCACAGTACAAGCCCTTGATTTTGTGTCGACCTTCTATCCCACTCTAAGGTCAAACTAAACTACATACCCTTCTATTTACTATCATCCATGTGCATATCAAAGAGTCACTTAAATGTTCCTAATGTACCTGACTCTACTACCATGGCTGGAAGTGCATTCCAAACACTCACCACACTCTGTGTAAAGAACCAACCTCTGACATCTCCCCTAAACCTTCCTCCAATCACCTTAAATTTATGTCCACTTGTGAAAGCCATTTCTGCCCTGGGAATATGTCTCTGACTTATTACTCTACCTGTGCCTCTCATCATCTTGTACACATCTATCAAGTCACCTCTCAGCCTTCCTCAATCCAATGAGAAAAGCCCTAGCTCCCTCAATCTTTCTTCATAAGACATGCCCTCCGGTCCAAGCAACATCTTGGTAAATCTCCTCTGCACCCTCTTTAAAGCTTTAACATCCTTCCTATAATGAGGTGACCAGAAATGAACGCAATATTCCAAGTGTGGTCTAACCAGGGCCCTATAGATCTGTAGCATAACCTTACCACTCTTAAACTCAATCTCCATGCTAATGAAAGTCAATGCACCATGTGTCTTCTTAAAAACCCTATCAACTTGGGTGACAACTTTGAGGGATCTATGGATATGGATCCAAAGGCTGTTCCTCCACACTGCCAGGAATCCTGCCTTTAACTCTGTATTCTGCATTCAAATGTGACCTTCCAAAATGAATCACTTCACACTTTTCCAAGTTGAACTCCATCTGTCACTTATCACTGAGTTCTGCAATCTGTCAATGTCCCTACAACTGCCCTCCACACAATCCACCACTCCATCAACTTACATGTCATCAGCAAACTTACTAACCCACCCTTCCACTTCCTTGTCCAAGTCATCTATAAAAATCACAAAATGCAGAGGTCCCAGAACAGATCCCTGTGGAACTCCACTGATCACCAAGCTCCAGACTGAATACTTTCCGTATACTACCACCCTCTGTCTTCAATGCGCCAGCCAAGTCTGCATGCAGACAGCCAAATTTCCCTGTATCCCATGCCTCCTTACTTTCTGAATGAGCCTACCATGGGGAACCTTATCAAAAGCCTTGCTAAAATCCATGTATACCACATCCTCTGCTCTACCTATGTGGTTTTGTCACATGCTGAAAGAATTCAATAAGGCCTATGAGGCATGACCTGTCCCTCACAAAGCCATGCTGACTATCTCTAATCAAACTATAGTTTTCCAATTAATCAAAAATCCTGTCTCTCAAAATCGTCTCCAATAATTTGTCTACCACAGATGTAAGATTCACTGATCTGTAAATACCAGGATTATCCCTATTCCCTTTCATGAATAGGGGAATAATATTTGCCATCCTCCAATCATCTGGCACTACTCCAATGGACAGTGAGGATGCAAAAATTTTCGCCAAAGTTTTCGCAATCTCTTCCCTCATTTCCTATCCTTGGTTATATCCCATCTGGCCCAGGGAACTTAGCTATCCTTAGGTTTTTCAAAACTTTCAGCACATCCTCCTTCTTAACATCAACCTGTTCGAGTGTATCAGCCTGTTTCACACTGTCCCCATAAACAACAAGGTCTCTCTCAGTAGTGAATACTGAAGCAAAGTATTCATTAAAAATCTCCCCTACCTCCTCTGACTCCAGGCACATGTTCCCTCTATTACCTCTGATTGACCCTACCCTCATTCTGGTCATCCTCTTGTTCTTCACATAAGTGTAGAATGTCTTAGGGTTTTCCTTAATCATAGCTGTTAAAACATTTTTATGCCCCCTTCTAGCTCTCTTCATTCTTCATTCTTCAGTTCTTTCCTGGCTACCTTGTAACCCTCTAGAGCCCTGTCTGATCCTTGCATCCTCACCCTTAAGTAAGCTTCCTTCTTCCTCTTGACTAGAAGATTGACATCCCTTGTCACCCAAGGTTCCGTCATCCTTACCATCCCTTCCTTGCCTCAGTGGGACAAACCTATCCAGCATTATCAGCAAGTGCTTCATAAACAATCTCCACATTTCTGTCCTGTACTTCCCTGAGAACATCTGTTCCCAATTTAGACGCCCCAGTTCCTGCCTATTAGTATTGTAACTTCCCCCTCCCCCAAATAAATACTTTCCCAAACCATCTGCTCCTGTCCCTCTCCATGAGCATAGTAAAATCAGGAAGTTCTGATCATCATCAACAAAATGCTCTCCTACTGAGAGATCTGACACCTGGCCTAGTTCGTTGCCAAGCACTAAATCCAATATGGCCGTCCTTGTAGTCGGCTTACCTAAATATGGAGTCAATTATCCTTCCTGGACATAATTGACAAAAACTGCTCCATCCCAACTATTTGAAATATGGAGGTTCCAATCAATATTAGGGAAGTTAAAATCACCCATGGTAACAACATTGTTACTTCTGCACGTTTCCAAAATCTGCCTCCCAATCTGTTCCTCTGTGTCTCTGTTGCTATTGGGAGGGGGGGGGGTACCTGTGGAGAATTCCAATAAAGTGACTGCCCTTTCCTGTTTCTGACTTCTACCGATACAGACTCTGAAATCAAATCCTCTTCGACGACCTCCCTTTCTGTAGTTGTGATACTATCCCTGTCTGATTAGCAATACCACTCCCCAACTTCTTTTACCTCCCCTCCATTCTTTTAGAACATCCAACAACCATTCCTACCCCTGTGATATCCACGACTCTGTAATGGCCACAACATCATAGTTCCAAGTACTGATCCATGCACTAAGTTTGTCACTCTTATTCCTGACACTTCTTGCATTAAAATAGATACATTTTAACCCATCACACTGACTGTAAATTTGCCCTATCAACTGTCTATCCATCCTCACTGACTCTCTGCATGTTGCATCTGGCTGTACACTAACTACTCCATCCTCTGATCCGTAACTCTGGTTCCTACTCCTCTGCCTTTTGGGGTTTGTTTCAGTTTCGTTGCAATAGCTCCTCTTCTTAGGGGACTAGTTATTTCACAGGAGCGGCCACCACTTGAACCTGACATTGTTGTGTCTATAGAACTATTGAACAATCTGGTTTACCAGCAGATCACGAGGCAGGCCTTTTCAGATGAAGGTAGAAATTTCATTGTTAGCCAATTACAATTACATAAGTGTAAAGGGCCAGCGAGTATCAACAGGGATGTATTCCTTATTCAAATGTTCAGGTTGTAGGTTGGGAAAATTAAGTACCTTTGATTAAGTACATATACCTTTGATTGATCCTTTGCCACTTCCATTACTAATCAAAACCTTATGATACTATTCTCACAATTGAACAGAACTTAGGTGCCCTGATCCCAAACATGTATTTCATCAAAATGGTTAAGTCTGTCCTCCAGGAACAATGAGGAACATTGGCTGTGCTACTCAGCTGGTATCAACAGGTGGAACAAATGCACAGCATACTCTGTCCATATACACTTCAAAATTGAAAAAGGCAATTGTATTTCATCCATTGGAGAATTACTAGGTTGGCCAGAACTACTGTGATCAGGACTTCATCAGACTACTTGTGCAAGCTGACAGCATAGTTTGTCTTTTCTCTGTAAACACATCCACAGACCTAACTAATGGCACACAGCACTGAGGACAGTCAATAGACACTTAGAATCAAACATTGAACACACCAACCTAACGACTGACCTGTCTGAAAATTACACCAAGCAGGCCTTGCATGACCATGGGATGAGCTGCCACTCAATTTTCAATTATTGGTTTCTTGTTTATCAGATAATAAATGGATAGTTGGCAGTTGAAAATCATCCTTATTCTGTCATTTCTTGTTTAAGCATTGGTCTGAGGAGGAATACACAGTAGCCATCCTATTTAATATATAATTATAACCTGTAAGCCATTTATGAGGAGGAAACGTAAAGTTACACAGTGGTTGACTGTTGTGGTACTCACTGGTAACCAGTGGATGTGAGTTGTTAGGTACAAGTTACTTGCTCAGAAAACTAAAGTCGTTGCAATTGTGGCTGGTTGTCAACAGTTCCAATTTAGTGATGCACAGACAAATTCCATTCCAATTTTTTTTCTTATCCCATATTATCGTATAATTGCCACTTAGAAAATTAAGTGAATTGCAGGATCTCTGGGATATTTTGAGAGATTTTGAAAAGTCCACCAAATCTTATTTGATTGCAAAAGCTTGATTTGTCAATACAGTGGATCAGTAAAAATCCTAAATATCAGCACATCAATGACAAGCTTGACTTTTGCTTACATCTGTTGATCTTTTCCTATCTAATACTATCTGTCAATAACATTGCAAGTCATTATTCTGCAGTCAAAGCAGCCTCACAGGCAAATAAACTGCTGGACTACTGACCAAGGCATTCTGCATTGATGTCAAAGTTTTAAGTGTTCTACATTAATCTGAGGAAAGTTTGATCACATTAACAGCTCAAGCAAGCATTTTCGCATTAACTTGATAAACATGGCACAATTAGGATTCCAGAAAAAAAAATTGATTTATTGTCTGTCTGACAAATTCAGAAATTCAATGAATCAGAGACCACAAAACAAGGATCAAGGTGAAATTGACAAGTTTTTTATATTAAACAAAGTGATATCACAGAAGAGAAAGTGACCAGGCTGACACAGAACAGATTCTCTGCACAAATGGCCAGGGTTCTCCTCCCTGAATGGAAGGTGCAGGCAGGTTTTATCGGGGTACAACACTAAGGTGATAATTGTAAAGCAGTTACAGTACAATGGTGAAAATTGTAAAACAATTAAAACAAGAATAAACTGAATGGAAATTAATCAAGCGTCCAGCAGCAGCAATTCATTTGTAATTGGCACAGGAGATACCAGCCATCTCCGTGAGTGGGTAAGAATGTCTTCTAGAGGATTCTTCATGGTATTTCCTGCTTGTGTGAATATGTGTAAATGTTCCTTCTCCTGTCATCCAGGTCTGTCCACTGTGTTCCTCCTTCGAGCGAAGTCTTCCAGCATCTCTCGGTCTGCCTGTTTATTTATGCGGTATTGCCTTCAATGGGGAATTAGGGTATTGGAACTGTAGTGCTAACTGGGGCTGGGAGTTTACTGTGAAGGTTGTTTGGGAAGTGTATTCTCTGGTCTGGGAGTAGCTTGGTCATGTCTGATTTCTTTATTAGCCTGTTTGACCAAGACTGGGGCAGTGTGGGTGTGTTCTTGATCTCTGTGTTTTGCAGATCTGCTTCTGTGTTTCTTATGTGGCTATGCTGTGGTTGGGTAGGATAACAGATCTTTCTTCCCATATTTTTAAGGGAGGGATGAAAAGGGGGCAATGTAGCCAGATCCGGGCTGGCGGGGTTGGGGGGGGGGGGGGTGTGGAAGAGGTGGTGGTGTGGTTTGTTGGAGAGGGAGTCGCCGATGTCTGAATCTGACAGAGCAGAGGCTGTGTCAGGGGTGGGGATGTAACTCCAGTGAACATGTACGAGCTGGGTGGTGAGGGGGCAGGGGGTAACAATGCTGTGTGCACCCTGGAGTAGAACGTATGGAGGGCCATGACAAGAACTATGATACCAACAAGAATGGCAGTAAGGGATATCAGACCCTGCAGCTGGGCTGTGTCCCATGAGCTGAACCAGGAGGTTACCCAGCTCCACAAGTCCCACTGGGACTTCCGTCCATTTAGGGCAGCAGCAATCTGTCGGGTGTGGTGCGCCAGGTCCGTTATATGTTTGCTGGGGTCAGGGATAGAGGTACAGCAGTCCGCGCCAATGACAGCGCAAGTGCCCCCTTTACCGGGCAGCAAGTAGTCCAGGGCCATTCTATTTTGTAGGGTGACAGTGTGATTGGCATTCAGCTGGGCAAGCGCTTCAGCAGTGGCATTTGCTATCTCCTCTAACGTGGTGGCCAACTGATGTGCCTCTATGTCGAGGTGCAGGGATGTGTAGGTGGGCACAAATAGGGAGAGTACCTCATCTAGATCAGTGAGGGCGTGTTTTCTGTGGGTAGTAGGCTTCCGGAAAGGAGAGGACTGGGAAACAGCTCCCAGTCCATGACAACAGCAGCCAGGGGTATGCCTTGTGGCTGCAGACAAAATAAATGTTATTCTATGTTCTTAGGTGGTAGGTTTGGGTTCCTGTTCAGGTGGTAGTGAAAGTGGGATTGTGGGCAGACTCGTTAGGGACAAGTAAATTGAGGATGCTGCCTCCTGCTGGGGACCAGTGCGCTGCAGGGGTCAGGAGCAGGGAGTTGGTGCACTGGCTCCAGCCAGCCTCCCATCCGGATGGCTGGCTTCTCGTTAGGCAGATGGTTCCTATTGGCAGTCCCCGTCTGGTGGTGTCAGTGATGGTCAAGGCTGAGGGTTCGTGTGAGAGGTTCTAGGCTGGGTAGAACCATCCTGTGAATTTGTCAAGGCAGTACCCTGCAGATTTCCAGCATTCTGGGCTATTATCTACGTGAATGGCCAATTCTGGTTGGTAGGCTGAGTGTTGTGACATCAGGGAACCTGTCTGGTTCCAGTCACCAGTCTGCCATCTCTGCGATGTTAAAAGGGACTGTGACTAGGGGAGTGCCCCATGGGAATGGGCAGGGATTAGATTAGATTCCCTACAGTGTGGAAACAGGCCCTTCGGCCCAACAAGTCCACACCGACCCTCCGAAGAGAAACCCACCCAGACCCATTCCCCTACATTCACCCCTAACTAATGCACCTAACACTACGGGCAATTTAGCATGGCCAATTCAACTAACCTGGACATCTTTGGACTGTGGGAGGAAACCGGAGCACCCGGAGGAAACCCACGCAGACACGGGGAGAATGTGCAAACTCCACACAGACAGTTGCCCAAGGTGGGAATTGAATCCAGGTCTGCACAAACCCAGCAGCTGGTCTGGTTCACCCTCTGGGCATACCCGTGAGTCATGTTAAGGAGCGTGTTCACTCACAGCTCACAGCTGATTAAGTGCCCCATTCTGTGATCCGTGGAGATGTACAGGTCAGACCGAGGGTGATGATTCTGATGGCTGCGGCCAGCAGCTGGATCCCTCTGCGGTGTCCAGAGCTGTATCCTGTCCTGATTGGTCGTCCTTGTGTGGAGGTGGAGCCCTCTTACACCGGGTCGCGTGCGGTCATTCTGGTCTCCGTTGGAGCTTGACAGCTGTCCTGGTCATGAGCAAGACCTGGTATGGTCCTTTCCATCAAGGGGAGAGCGAATCCTTCAGCAGTGATTGTGTCATTACATAGTCCCCAGGTTTAAATGGGTGAAATGGTTCCTGCTGTGGTGTGGGCAGCGCAGCTTTTACCAAATCATGGTTTAAAATGACCCTTCTACTAAGGGCTTGAAAATAATCTAAGAAAGCCTCCTGTGTTAGGAGCAGTGCTGTTCAGTGGCTAGTTTTGGGGGTCTGGTGGTTGTGGGCATGGGCCATCCCATTAGCACCTCAAAGGTGTAAGTCCCGTCATCCGGTTTATCTGTCCTCTTATTGTGTCAGTGGCAGGGCATCTGGCCAAGTCAGTCATTGTTCTGAGTGATTTCTGTGAGGGTGCCGTTCATTCTCTCCACCATCCTTGATGACTGGGGCTGGAAGGGGATGTGGTGTCTCCAGACTATCCCTTGGGCTTCACTGTCCACAGTAATGAGCTTCGCAGTGAAACGGGTCCCCAGTCTGTTTCAATGTTCCCTGGGACCCCAAATCTTAGAATAACATCCCACAGGAGACACTTCACCACTGTCAGGGCATCGCCTTTTTGGTGGGGAATGTGCCTACCCATTTCGAAACATGCCTACAATAACTAGGAAGTATTTGTATCCCAGTTTCTGAGGCACGTGGGCAAAATCAATCTGGAGATGGGTAAAGAGCCCCTTTGGCACTGGTAAGTGGTTACATTTGGCCCCAGGCTTCCCTGCATTGTTTTGTAAATAGGTGAGGCACTGTGACAGCAGGGCTCGGACAACTGCAGCGAATCCTGGTGTGTACCAGGGGACAGCTGACAGCATGTCTCCTGCCTCTCTTGCCTGCGTGTCCGATTCTGTGTACTGCCAGGGCCAGTAAGGGTAGGTGGGCTTTCGTGCAGATGATGCTGCCATCAGAGCAAGAGTGGAGATTAGTTGTTGCTTCAGTCCAGTGAATGCCCATTCCAGGTGTCCCCTTCACTTTGGCTGGTAGTTTAGGGGAAGCTGCCTCCCGCAGGGGTGCATCAATGACACGGGGATCAGGGATCCAGTGCCTGCAGTAGTTTACCATCCCCAGAAAAGCTGACTGCTACGCCCTTGTGGCAGGTGGACCAAGTTGGGTGATGGCAGCCACCCAATCTTTGGGCAGTGTTCTGAGGCAATGGGAAAGGTCATACCCCAGGGATCGGATGTTTGGCTGACAGAGCTGCATTTTCTCAATAGACACCCTGTGCCCATCCTGTGCCAGACAGCGGAGCAAGGCCACTCTATCCTGTATGCATGCAGCAGCAGAGGTGGAAGCCAATAGCAGATCATCCTCATACTGGAGGAGGGTGCTGTGGCATGGCAGGTGGAGGGTGGACAGGGTGCGGAGTACTGCAACAGCATAAACTCTGGGGCTGTCCGTATACGCTTGGGGAAGCCGGGTCCATATATATTGGCAGCTGCTGTATGTAAAAACAAAAAGGTATTGGCTCTCAGGGGACAATTTAATCAAGAAGAAGGCTGAGCATAGTTTGATGACAGAGAAGCAAGTGGCGGAGGTGGGGGTACTGGTCAGGCTAACATTTGTGTCTGCGACTACTATGGAGCAGAGAACAACAACAATGGCATTAACAGCCCTGAAATCTTGCACAAAGCGCCGTTTTCCGGTTCTCTCGAGCTTTGGGATTGTTAAGATGGGAGTTTGCACTGGCTGGCTGTGGACACTAGGATTCCCTGTTACAAAAGTGACTCAATAACTGGTCTGATCCCCTCTACTGCTGCAGGTGATAATGGGTATTGTCATTTTGACAGTATGACGGCTCCCTGTCTGAGTGTAACTGTATGTGGTGGGGTGGACATTACCTGGCCTGCATGGATCATGTGCTGTGCCCACAGTGAGTTTGAGAGATCAGCCAATATGAAGGGGCTCTCATAGGATGGGGCAGTGCCTGGGCTCTGCTTTGTAAAAGGAGTTGTAAAAGGAGTCCTCCTGCATTAAAAGTAATGCAGGAGGACAGAGCATGCAGAGCTCATCTTGTCCAATCTGTGCAACCTCTACTAAGTGGTCTGTATCTTGCCCGTGGGGTGTGAAATGTAGTGGTGAAATGTAGTGTGAAATACTATCATGGTTCCTAGATTTTTAGGGAGCCATAGGTTCTTAACAATAAAAGGAACATGAGGAACCACTGTTGGGTCATTGCAGGCCAGCGCAGCCTGCTCTGCGCTGAGTTACACTTCTGCTGCAACACCCTGCAATCTGACAAAGTACTTTACAGTGATCATTAGATTAGATTCCATAAAGTTTGGAAACAGGTCCTTTGGCCCAACAGGTCCATACTAACCCTCCTAAGATTAACCCACCCAGACCCATTTTCCTATCCTATATTTACCCTTGACTAATGCACCTAACACTATGGGCAATTTAACATGGCCAATCCACTTGACCTGCATATCTTTGGACTATGGGAGGAAACCGGAGCACCCAGAGGAAACCCACGCAAATATGGGGGAATGTGCAAACTCCACACAGATAGTCACCTGATGCTGGAATCCAACCCGGTCCCTGGTGCTGTGAGGTTGCAGTACTAACTACTGAGCCAGTGTGCCCCCCCAGTGGGGAGGTGAGCTCGAGATGTGCAGCATATGTTGATGCCAGTTCCTGCTGGCTGGAAGTTGCACAGTGAAATTGCCAGACAAAGCGTCCTGTCAATATCACCCACTGGAGGAAGGATAATGTGGGGGATGAAGGGGTGGTTGATAGCCGGGAGAGGAGAGGGTCAAGAAGAGTGGGGTAGATTCTGGTGGGCACAACCAGGCTTGGCAAGAGTTTGCCTGGTTGGAGGGCTTGGGGCTTGGGAGATGGCTGCCTGCAGCATGGAATAGTTTGCTTCCAGGATCTCGAGCATGAGTCCTTGGGGGGAACAGTAGATACTGGCATTTAACTTGCACAGCGTCTGGTGACCCAGGAGGGCTAATGGGCAGGAGACAGAGATGATGGCAGCATCTGGGACTGTGGTGGGTCCTATGCTGATCAGCACAGGATGGGAAAGTGGCTCCACCTTGGGTACTCCCGAAACCCCCACCGTTCGGACAGTTTTCGAGCTCGGGATAAATTCCGTTGAGGGAGGTGCAGATGAAGGGTGGCCCCGGAGTCCACCAGGAAAGAAATGAGCCATCCCCCAAACTGGACATCCATCATGGGATTTTCAAATTGGGAGTGGAAGAGGCGTATTGAAACCGCTTGCAGAGCTTCCCTCCTATGGCAACCCTACTTGGGTTGCTGGGTACAGGGAAAGGGGTTGGTCATTGTGTCTGCAGCCTGGTGAGGCTGCCACTGGGGAGCAGTGGTTAGTCGCGGTGCCCAGGGGCAACTGGGGAGATGTGGGGGCATCTGGGTGACCCTGCCTAGCTCCTGACCGACACTCCCTAGCCCAATACCCTGCTCTCCCAAAGTTCCAGCATTGCCCTCTTGGGAATCCCCTGAGCCATTTTAGTGGACTGATGCTGTGTGTCCGGTGGTCCGGTTGGGCAATCCGAGGGAATATCCCTTTCTGGCTGGGAGTGGGAGTGGGAAACAACTGATTTCTGTCCAAGTTGGTCAATGTCATTCCCATGTTCACCTGCACTCCCACCCCTCTCCATTCTTCTGTTTGCCAGGGCAAGTTGTGCTATTTATATGTTTGGGCAGAGGCCGGCAATATGCAGTTTGCGAGGGTCTGTACTACAAGTTGTTGATTTTCTAACAATGGGCTGCCTGCTGAACTATCCCAGATTTCGCTGAAACAGGCTATGAGGTCTGGTAGGGATTCGTCTGCTTTTTGGAGACACTGGATTACAGCACCAAAGTCCGCGAGCTGCCAGGTACTGGTTTTTAAGGCCCTCTTTTACAAAAATGTCTAGCCAGTGCTCCTGGTCCGGAGCGGAGTCCCAGGGTTGGGTAGGGAATACTGTGGCAGAATGAACAGTTCCCCAGTGGGATCCATATTCAAGTTGCAGCAGGGTCTGCCTGTCTTGGAGCAGGCAATTATAGATGGCGGAAATTTGCAGTAGCCAATTGTGGAGTGGCATTGGCCTTTTGAAGGGGTCTGGGATGTCCTGCAGCATGGTCCGGACCTCTGCATGAGTCCAGGACTTGTCCATCGGAGTGGAGCTGATCGTGATGTGTGGGAATTGATGCTCTGTGTCCTGTTGGTTTTGGGTAACAATGGCAGCTCCACTGTGGGTAATTAAGATGATTTTGGTGGTACCTGGTAGCGGTGTTACATTAGGCTGCAGTGGAGCTCCTGTGTCCCGCTGCGAGCCCTCCCGCGGCTGGGTGGCGACTAATGCAGCCACTTCATCTAGCTGCGGGTCTGATTCTGGACGTGATAGGGGCAGCTTGGGGTCACGCGGGCCATAGAGCGGTGGGGCTGTGACTGGGGGTCATGGAGGATCCGTTTTAGGGGGGGTTCTGGCAGCCATCTTTCACTTTAGGGGCCTGAAGTTTGCCCAGACACTGCAGCATGTAGGCAGTGTCCCAGGAAGGGTCCCCATTCCCTCCCGCATTGGCTGTGGTCCAATAGTCAATCTTTTCAAATTTAAAGGACCCCCGATATGGCCAATATCAGTTGTACAGGTCCCCAGTGAAGGGGATGATGCAATGGCTGTCTCGTATTTCTTTGTGCACTGTGTTTGCAGGGGACCCAGGTGTTACAAGAGGATCTCCTACCTTTGTCTTGAAAGTAACATATTTACTGTACCTCCGAAGCGTCTTCTTGTCCAGGATTGGCAGCCATGACCCGTTATCCCCACGCGGCTGGGGCAGTGACGTGCCCGTGGGTGGCACCTCCCAGCAGAGGGTGAACTTTTGTGCTCCCATGCTGTAAAACAGCTTGTGAATGCGGCTTTCAAGGAATTCAGTGAATGTACCTGCCTCCAGACAGCCCAGCTGCCAGTCACCACGAGTTAGATAAACAATCAAGCGCAGGACAAGTTCATCGCTGACCGCGATGTAAACAATCTCTTAGCTACCGATTCAACACAGTTTGCAGCGCCAGCCAGAGAAATGCTTGTAAAACCACTCAGGCATGCAATGACAAACCACAGACAAACACTTACAAAATGCAAAACAAATACTTGAAAACAACAAGCGCGCAGGGAGGAAAAAAAAACACAAGACAAAAAAAAAGGGCAGCAGCTGTTGCCCTTATCAATTTCCCCAAACTTTAGATCTTTTAAGCGATAATTTAATAGGCAGTTTTTCCTTCTGTCTCCCCAGAAACCCCAGCCAGTCTGCCTTTCCCCTGGCTGGATCAGGCACATGGCTGCTCTCCGGTTCAAGTCAGAACATGCATCTGCCTAAATGGGCACAATTTTGGGTATAATTTGGGAGCTTACCGGCTTGCTTTGCTTGAACAGGGAAAACAGCTTAATGTTGAAATGCTGCCACAATAGATTAGAATTGTGGCTACTCCCCAGATATCCAACCCATTGTAGGTATGACCTGCTAGGGCAGAGCTAGCCGCCAGGTCCAAATTGGGCCCAATTTGAAAAGTCAGGTTCGCTTTCCCTGTTGATAGAAAGGGCCTGCCGACTAACGCCAAACTGTCAGAGAAATTCAGCCCAATGAATCAGAGACCACAAAACAAGGATTGCAGTGAAATTGACAAGCGGTTTATTAAACAAAGGGATATCACTGAAGAGAAAGTGACCAGGCTGACACAGAACAGATTCTCTGCACAAATGGCCAGGACTCTCTTCCCTGAATGGAAGGTGCAGGCTTTATCGGGGTACAACACTAAGGTGATAATTGTAAAGCAGTTATAGTACAATGATGAAAATTGTAAAGCAATTAAAACAAGAATAAACTGAATGGAAATTAATCAAGCGTACAGCAGCAGCAATTCATTTGTAATTGACACAGGAGATTCCAGCCATCTCCGTGAGTGGGTGAGAATGTCTTCTCTAATGTTCTTCATTGTATTTCCTGAGCACGCGAATATTGTAAATGTCCCTTCTCCTGGCATCCAGGTCTGTCCATTGTGTTCATCCTGCGAGCAAAGTTTTCCAAGGCCTTTCGGTCTGCCTTTTTGTTTATGCGGTATTGCGTTCAATGGAAAATGAGCCTGCCCTTAAGTCATTGGGACCGCAGTGCTAATTGGGCTGGGAGCTTACTGTGAAGGCTGTTTGGGAAGTGTATTCTCTGGTCTGGGAGTAACTTGGCCATGTCTGGTTTCAATGTTAGCCTGTTTGGGCAAGACTGGGGCATTATGGGTGTGTTGTGTGTGTTGGCAGGCTTGATCTCTGTATTTCACAGACCTGACTCTGTTTTTTATGTGGCCATGCTGTGGGTGGACAGGGTAGCAGGTTTTTCTCCCACATCATCCCTTCTCAAAGGGAACTTTTCAAACATTTTAAAGAGAATGAAAACAGTTCTGCAGGTACTATCAGCAGTTTACACAAGATTCTGCCCTAGCCCTCTTTTTAGGCTGTTCCATGGTATTGGTGATAACTTGTTTCCACTCTACTTCAGTGGACACTCAGATGGTTAATAAGTCTAATGCACAATCTGCTACATTTAAAGCAGGTGGTGCTTGAGATATGTAGTAAATAGGGTGTTTCGAGTATTGTGTGTGGTCCCTAAAATACCTTGAGACCACTGCTGACTCTTGATGTACTCAGTGCCCTCTCACATGAGTCTTCTCCGGTTTATTTAGTCACATGCCAGAGACTCCCATGAGTGCCAGGTATTATTCGCTTCTTCAGGGAAGCCTTGACAACACCTCTCAAATGTCTGTCTCGGAGTCAACTGGAGCTTTTTTTTATTATTTGGGCCTTTATTCTGGCAAGTTGGCTTGGGAGAGGACATTGCTTTTCGAGGCCAACCCTTCTTACAATTTGGACAATTTTGTGGAAAGCTAGCCTTGTGGACTTTTATGGCTGTTTCTCTCCTGTTTATTGTTATCTTCAGTGACTGGTTGGTGTTTTCTGTTTTTCTCTCCTATTTCAATACAATAACACAGTAAAGAACAAGCAGAGAAATTTTGGACATACTGGTTAAGTTACACAGCAACAGCCAACCTTCAACACATGCTCAATTGGAAAAAGAGAATTCCAAGATGAATTAAGAGGCAGAAGAATAGTACCATGAATCAAAAAAGGGTTAGAAGTTAAAATAAAGTGTGCAGAATAAACATCAGTATAGAATTTAGACCAAAAGATCTGTTTCTGTGCTATAAAATCTACACGATTCTGTGTCTCGTCAATCAGATTTGTAGATCTAGCTGTAACAAAAATACTTTAAAACAAAAAATCCTCATTGCTGATTTGTCACCTACTGTAACAGAACACTTTGGAAAGGTTCTAAATATAGTGCCTGGTATATATACATCCTTTTAGATTGATAGTGGCCACTTGTGTGCTCCCTGATCAAACTTCCCTTACAGTCTCTCACTTCTTTAATCACGTAAAGTTGGATTTTCAACAGCAAGCCTTTTACAATGTTCAGATCTGACATTGTACCATAGTTTGAAGTAGAATTCCAAAAGTAATGTAAACTGGAAGGGAAGCTTCTTGAATATGAGAGCAAATGTTTTTATTCAAATGTTTGAAAGATGATTGGACCAAAAATAAGTCCAAAAAAGTTCACAAATCTTTTCATGGCATGTTGGTAAGGCCAACACTTTTTATTCATTTTTAATTGTCCTTGAAAAGATCGCGATGAGCTGTTTTCTTGAACTGCTGCAGTACAAATGATGTGGGGTACCTTTAGTACTGTTAGAAAGAGTGTTCCTGGATTCCAACCCAGTAATTGTGAAGAAACACTAATACAGTTACAAGTAAGGATATTGTGTGATTTGGAAAGGAACTCCAAGGTTGTTAGTATTCCCAAGCATCTGCTGACCTTGTCATTCTAGCTGCTCGAGGTTGCAAGTTTGGAAGGTGCTGTCAAAGGAGGCTTAGTGAGTTGAAATTGGAATTAAGCAATATCTTTTTCTTTAGACAAATACTTCACTTTGATGGACACATACTTGAAAACTGTGTCAGTTAAACAGTGATATGCATTTTGAAGGCATGTTTCAATGTCGAGTTCACAGAACTTTGGATCCATGACAACTTCCTTTTCTAACTCTAACACTTGTAGAAAGCAAAAAGGAATTTAAGAAAGCACACTTCTTGATCAAGAACCTGATGCTTACTTGCCAAACCAGGTACTGCAAACTCTACATGTAAGGCAATTAAAACAGGACAGGGTTAACTGAGTTCATGAGATAAGCTCTACCCCTTATGTTGTAAAGGACTACTCCAGGGAAAGCTAAGCAATATTCCAGTCAATTCTAAGTAAGTGTTAACTCTATTTAGCTATTAGTAATGTGTACTTACCCTTAGGCCAGCCAGCTGTCTGACAAAGACAAACACATAATTTAGCTGTAATGTAATTAACTATTAATTACCAAATAATATATCTATTCTGTTAAACAAGATAGAGACTATCTTCTGACAAAGACTTCAGCTGGGCATCCTTCATCACGTGGTATCAGTAACTTAGGCGAATACCAATAAGAAGGGTTGGTGACAGCTAATCTACACAAGATGGCCATAAGCACCATGCTAAAAGTGATGCAGATTTACATCATCATTGCTGGCTTATGCTGTCTCTTAACAAAAGATATTGGGTCCATTATAGAAGGTTCCTGGAGGTTATGTTCTCCACGGTGTGGTTTATTAATATTGGTTGACTGTTGCTACTGAGTCTGTTCTCAGATCATATGTCAAACCATGGTCATTGCATCTACTTTTATGGCTATAGAAGGATCTCAAAGCACTAAATAATGAAGATATGACCTTGTCAATAGGTAAGGTGATCAAGAAGGTAGCATTGGAATCTTGGTGCTTGAAATTGTCCTCCAGAGTAGAGGTTCTTGCAGCTTATACAGAGCAGGGATGCAACTTGGATGAGAGAACTAGCCATGGACCATGGGATCAGAAGCTATTCAAACTGGAGAATCAGCCACGACCCCTCTGTGAGATCCAGAGAGATTATTGTTCACTTCATGATGCTCACCTTATTATGTCTGCACCTTGTCTCCACAGCACTCTTTTCACACTACCTTGTACTCAACAATGACAGAAGTGCTCACATTTGCTGGGACCTTCCAGGTTTCTCACCACTACTGCCATATTTAAATCCCAACTGTATGGCTATTCAAGCACTGCAAGCCAGGAATTAAACTTCACAGTGGTAGTGGGTGAAGAGTTACCCCACAGATGGGTGATAGAGGAAGATTGGCAGCTCCCTTTATTGACAGGGATCTCTGAGGCCCTGGTGGGATGGAGTGGTCGACATCAGAGCCATGTCTTTCTTCAGGACTGCCAGATGCTGCCAGTCTGCTCTGAGATTGCCACCCTGGTCAGTATAGTGTCCACAGTTCAGAGGAATGCCGTGCAACACCACAACAAGGTTATGGCCTGCCGCACTTCACAAGGGTAAGTGGCACTGACCTCTGTATACTATCTCAGACTCACCTCCAACCCTGATAATTCACCCACCTCCCACTGAGACTCAAAGTATATCACTCTCAAGATAGCATACATCTTCCTCAATAGCTCTCACCCACCCCATTCCCTCAAATAACCAAACTTTCCTATCCTCTGCACTTGCTAATCACTCACTAGGGCCACCTCAACACTTTTTCTCCATCTACACTAAAACTAATACATATACCAGCCCCATCTATCTCATTTAATCCCTCACCTGAGCTCATTCCGGTAGAAAACAGCCCACAGTAAAGCAGAGAGGCCAAGGTGAGTGTGGAGTGCCTGACATTAGTCTGCCCAAATCCTATGAGAAGAGACCCCCTGTGGGAGAAGACGATGACTGGTCTTATAGTAATAGTGGAACTACCATATCTTGGCAACCCAGGTAAAATTCACATCCAAGTGCTGTGCTGCTTTCCAATTACTATGATTGTGAATGTATTGTTAACATGCTCAAACCTCTCCACATATTTCACATCTCATTCCCTCTGTTCTCTTTTGCAGTCAAAAGCATTGTCCTCTCAGCCTCGGCCATGAAGAGAGCTGCCCGTCCAGGCATCATGCCCTCCTCCACCTTTAAGGAAGAGGGAGGCACAGATCCTTTAAAGGATGCACTCACAAGACTCTCTCCATCACCCTCCACCAGGTCAGATATTCACACTTTAATCGGCACATTGGGTCAATCCGATTCAGCAGCATGTTCTGGTTAGCACAGAACTGGCATGTCTCCACAACTGGCAGCAAGGAACAGCTCAGCTCCCAGTTCCCTGAGGACTGCTAGAAACTGGGCACCTGTTCACTCCAGGCAGAAGAGCCCCAATTCCATGCTCCCTGCCATTAATATCTCAAATAGAATGCACAACTGACATAGGAGCAGTGGATATATCAGCAATGCTCAGAAAACTGGTGCGAAGTTTGAGGGGTCTGCCAACACTACCTGCACCCTGCTGACTTCAGTATGCATTCATCTAGCTGTCTTCATAGCTCATCTGTCTTCATAGCTCAGCACCATGGCGAGATGACATGGGGTGAGGAAAGTGCCCTTTCCTCCCAAGACAATAGGGCAGCACCAGCACACACCCAACTGCAAGAGGAATCACATGCAGGCACCACAGAAAACTCCACTCACACCCCTCCAGAGATGCCAGATCCTTCCACCTCCAGTCTGCCTGCCACCCTGACCCTGAGAAAGTTGCAGCTGAGACCTCTGAGTCTGCCTATGGCCTGAACACTCTCTGCGAGCCTGGGTCCTCCTGCCACAAATGCTTCAGGGGTCATTACCCAAACCTTGAAGCCCAACAGGCTCTGCACCCTTCAACCTAGCTTTAGCCACAGTAGGAGAAAGTGAGGACTGCTGGAGTACCAGAGTTGAAAAATGTGGTGCTGGAATAACACAGCAGGCCAGGCAGCATCCGAGGAGCAGGAGAATCGATGTTTCGTGCATAAGCCCTTCTTCATTCCTCAAGAAGGGCTTATGCCCAAAACGTCGATTCTTCTGTCCTCGGATGCTGCCTGGCCTGCTGTGTTTTTCCAGCACCACATTTTTCAACTTTGGCCACTGTAGTGCACAGTCGGAAAGAAATGAGAAAGAAATGTTTCTGAAGTGTAACAATGCTGGTCCTCTAACAAGGTTATGCTTTCCTTGGTTTTTCTTTAGAGACTTAAAAAAAACAGCAATTCTGAAAAGTCTAGGTTTGAAAGGTTCTAAGGTCAGTTTGATTATAGCTAGCAGATACTGCCTCAGGAAAAAAAGGCTTTCAATAAAAAAATCTTGTACAATGAAACAGTGGCCAGTTCTTCCAACTCACTTTTCCTTGGATTAGTTTGGTTTGGCTTTTAGCAGTCTGGCTGTTCACTGAAAGCAGTCAGTCAGTTTGAGGCTGCTGGTCCAAGAAACAGCTACATGGAAGATGGTGTTCCATGCCGAATCCCTCTGCCATCTCGCTGTCTCCTGTAAGACCCTGTGTTTGATTTTACCTTTTTTTCGCCAAGTGGGTGTTTATAGGGATTGTTGCAGAAATTTGGAACAGTATCATGAAGTTGGATAGTCTGTTGGGTTTTCAGATAGGTTAACATATTCTGAATTTCTATTCGCTTTTGTTTGTGTTTCATTTGATAATATTATAAATAAATTCTGTTTTGTTTAAAACTAAGTTGTTGAGCCAGCCACATCACTCCTGGAATATCCACTGTACACCTGCTTAAAACAACGAGTAAAGTTAGGGTCTGGGCTACTTTCCCGAAATGTTTTGAGGGGGTCTGGCCTGGTCCATAACAGAGGGCACGTAAATGGCATAGATGGCACTTTGTTGTATATAGATCATATTTGTAAAGATACTTGAACTTTAAATAATCATCTTTGTGATTGACTATCATTTTAACTGCAGGTACAAGTAAAAAGCAATAGAGGCTACTCTTCCTTAGCACAATACTGTTAGAAGCCTGTCTAATAGACAGCCACTCTTTCCTTGATACTGATTGTAATACATCTTGTTATTATTTGATGTGTGAGCCTTAAAACAGCTGTTAACATTAACTATTACTAAACAACAGGAAAAGCAAAGGAATAAAAATGCAAAATCAGATTCTGGGTCTAAACAGGGATTTTTTTAATCATTTGAACAGTAAATTTTACAGAATGAATGATCACCTCATGTAACTCACGTCTATAGGAAGTGATTATCAATTAAGCCCCTACTTTGCCTTCTCTGCACAAGTGGAGCAGGCAAAGCAGTGATATGATGCCCCTGATGAGCTGGAAGGGAGGTAGTAGTTTTCTGAGGAAGAAGATGAGAGAAATGAATGGATATAATTTCACCTTCACTGTGATACATCAGTGCAGTGCCCTTGACTCTTAGCAGTTATCCTTGTAAAACATTCGACCCTTGAACTGAAGGAGGAACCTGAGCGCTGTCAAACATTTTTATTAAGTGTCTGACCCAGATATAAATGACACACAATGATCTGGATACCATTTCATTTAGTCCACTTGTTATTATCCACAGATAATTGTGTAAGTTTGAAGTTACTTCTGGATAAGGGTAAGAGAAGTCCTCGGATGAAAGTACTAAACTGGGGGAAGGCTGACTACCACAATGTTAGTTGAAAAGTGTGGTACTGGCAAAGCGCAGCAGGCCAGGCAGCATCCGAGGAGCAGGAGAATCGACGTTTCAGGCATAAGGCCTTCTTTAGGAATGAGGCTGGTGTGCCAAGCGGGGGCTGAGATAAAAGGTGGGGGGTGGAATTTGGGGGACGGGTGCTGGGAATACGATAGGTGGAAGGAGGTGAGGGTGAGGATGGAAGGCCGGAGAGGGGGTGAGGGCAGAGAGGTCAGGAAGAAGATTGCAGGTCAAGAGGGCGGTGCCGAATCCAGGGTTTGGGACTGAAATAAGGTGGGGGGGAGGGGAAATGAGGAAGCTGGAGAAATCTACATTCGTCCCGTGTGGTTGGAGGGTTCCTAGGCGGAAGGTGAGGCGCTCTTCCTCCAGGCGTTGTGTGGCCAGGGTCTGGCGATGGAGGAGGCCAAGGACCTGCATGTCCTTGGTGGAGTGGGAGGGGGAGTTAAAGTGTTCAGCCACGGGGCGGTTGGGTTGGTTGGTGTGTGTGTCCCAGAGGTGTTCTCTGAAACATTCCGCAAGTAGGCGGCCTGACTCCCCAATGTAGAGGAGACCACATCGGGTGCAGCGGATACAGTAAATGATGTGTGTGGAGGTGCAGGTGAATTTGCGACGGATATGGAAGGATCCCTTAGGGCCTTGGAGGGAGGTGAGGGGGGAGGTGTGGGTGCAAGTTTTGCACTTCTTGTGGTTGCAGGGGAAGGTGCCGGGAGTGGAGGTTGGGTTGGTGGGGGGTGTGGACCTGACGAGGGAGTCGCAGAGGGAGTGGTCTCTACAGAACACTGATAGGGGTGGGGAGGGAAATATATCCCTGGTGGTGGGGTCTGTTTGGAAGTGGCGGAAATGACGGAGGATGATACGATGTATCCGGAGGTTGGTGGGGTGGAAGGTGAGGACCAGTGGGGTTTTGTCCTGGGGGCGATTGGAGGGGCGAGGATCAAGGGCAGAGGAACGGGAAGTGGAGGAGAAGTGGTGGAGAGCATCGTCGACCACGTCGGAGGGGAAATTGCGGTCTTTGAAAAAGGAGGCCATTTGGGCTGTTCAGTAGTGGAATTGGTCCTCCTGGGAGCAGATGTGGTGGAGGCGAAGAAATTGGGAATATGGGATGGCATTTTTACAGGAGGCAGGGTGGGAGGAGGTGAAATCTAGGTAGCTGTGAGAGTCGGTAGGTTTGTAGTAAATGTCTGTGTTACCACAATGTTAGCAGGAACTGGGGAATGTAGAGTGGGGGCAGCTATTTGGGGGTAAATCCACATCTGGCATATGGGAATCATTTAAAGGCCTGCTGATTAGAATTCAGGATCAGCATGCTCTTTTAAAAATGAAGAATAAGGTGGCAAGATTTGGGAACCTTGGATGACAAGAGAAATTCAGAGCTCAGCCAAAAAGAAAAAGGAGACATATGTAAGGTTTAGGAAACTGAAGACAGACAGAGCCCTTGAAGAAGACAAAAGTAGTAGGAAAGAACTCAAAAAAGGAATAAGGAGGACTAAAAAGGGCCATGAAATGCCTTTTGCAAACAAGATGAAGGAAAATCCCAAGGTGTTTTATACATATACCAGGAGAAAGACCGTAGCTGGGGAAAGGGTATATCTCTCAAGGACAAAGGAGGGAATTTATATGTGGAGCTGGAGGAAGTGGATGACATCCTTAATGAATACTTTATATTAGTATTCACAAAGGAGAAGGACGTAGAGGATTGTGAGTCTCAGGAGAGGTATGTTGATATGCTAGGGCATGTCAATATAAAAATGGAGGAGGTGTTGGGTTTTTTGAAAAGCATTCCAGAATGCTGAGGGAGGCAGGTGAAGAAATTACTGGGGTTTTGTACAAAATCTTTGTATCCTTTTTAGTCACAGGAAAGGTCCCGAGGGACTTGAGAATAATCAACATTGTTCGTTTGTTTAAGAAGAGCAATACAGATAATTAAGAATTTACAGGCTGGTAAGCCTTATGTCTGTGATAGGGAAATAATTTGAGAAGATTATTTGGCACAGGATTTACACACATTTGGAAAAATGTAGACTTATTAGTGATAAGCAGCATGACTTTGTCTGGGGAGGTCATGTCTCATAAACTTGATTGACTTTTTGAGGAAATGATAAAGATAATTTATTAGAGTAGGATGATAGAAATTGACTTTGTCTTATTCAATCACAGAGTGAGGGTGTCACCGGCTATGCAGCATTGATTATTCAGCCAGAATTGCCGAGAGGGCAATTAGGAGTCAACCACATTGATATGGGTCTGGAGTCACAAGTAGGCCAGACCAGGTAAGGATGGCAGTTTCCTTCCCTAAAGGGGATTAGTAAACCAGATGGATTGTTTCAATAATCAGTAATGGATTCATGATCATCATTAGATTGTCCATTCCAAATGTCCTTTATTTAATTCAAATTCCACCATCTGCTTTGGTGGGATTCAGACCCGAGTTCCCAGAATTTTACCTGGGTCTCTAGATAAACAGTTCTAGTGATAATACCACCAGGCTATTTCCTCCCCACTAGATTTTAGCAAGGCCTTGGACAAGGTCCCTTCATGGCAGTCTGATAAAAAATGGTGAAGTCACATGGGATCCATATGAGGTGGTAAGATGGATACAGAACTAGTTTAGTCATAGAAGACAGAGAATAATAATGAAAGAGTGTTTTTCTGATTGGAAATCTGTGTCAATGGTGTTCTTCAGGAATCGGTGTTGGGCCCTTGTTGGTAATATATACAAATAACTTCGAGGAGAATGTAGGTGGCCTGATCAGTAAGTTTGCAGCTGATACAAAGATTAGGGAGCTGTGGTTAGTGAGGAGGGTACAGTAGGATATAGATAGGCCAGCATCTTGGGCAGAGAAATGGTAGATGGAGCTTACTCTGGTCAAATGTGAGGTTATGTATTTTGGGAGATCTAATGCAGAAGGCAATGACAGAACCCTTTGTAACATCAACATACAGAGAGATCCAGGTGTAAAAGTCCATATTTCTCTGAAAGTGGTAACACAAGTGGATAGGCCGGTCAAGAAGGATATGGTGTGCTTGCCTTCATCATTTATGGGTGCATAGAGTATAAAATTTGGCAAGTTATGTTTCATTTATATTGAGCTTTAGTTCGGCCAAATTTGGAATATCATGTGCAGTTTTGTTCGCCACACTATCAGAAGGATATGTATAATAGTGGAAGAGTGTTTTTCTGATTGGAAATCTGAGGGATATGGAGAAGGTATTGAAACAGTTTACAGGCTGCTTCCTGATATGGAGGGTACTAGCTATAAGGAGAGAATAGAAAAACTTGCTTTGTTTTCAGTTGAAGATTGAAGGATGAGGGCCAAACTGATAGAAGTTTACAAAATTCTGAGAGGCTTGTATAGAATGCACAGTTGGAGTCTTTCACCAAGATAACTTACAAGGGAACGGGATAATTTTAAAGAAGGTTTGAGAAGCAAGTTTCTTTTTAACACAGAATGTGGTAAGTGCCTGGAATGCACTGCCGGACGAGTTAGTGGAGGCAGGTAGGGTAGCAACATTTAAGAGGTACCTTGACAGAAATATAAATAGGTGGAAAATAGAAGGACATGGACCAAATATTGGCAAAAGGTTTCTTTTTGTTCAGAAAAGCATCATGTATTGCAGTCTTGAAGCCAAAGAGCCTGTTCCTGTGCTGTATTGTTTTTTATAACGTGGTAACCTATAGTGCATATTCACTGTAAAACTTGGAGTCATGGAGTCATAGAGATGTACAGCATTGAAACAGACCCTTCGGTCCAACTCTTCCGTGCCGACCAGATATCCCAACCCAATCTAGTCCCATCTGCCAGCACCCGGCCCATATCCCTCCAAACCCTTTCTCTTCATATACCCATTCAGATGCCTTTTAAATGTTGCAGTTGTACCAGCCTCCACCACTTCCTCTGGCAGCCCATTACACACACATACCACCCTCCATGCACCTCATGATTTTATAAATCTCTCTAAGGTCACCCCTTAGCCTCTGCTGTTCCAGGGAAAACAGCCCCAGCCTATTCAACCTCTCCCTATATACTCAATACTCTGACCAATAAAGGAAAGCATACCAAATGCCTTCTTCGCTATCCTATCTACGTGCAACTCTACTTTCAAGGAACTATGAACCTGCATTCCAAGGTCTCTTTGTTCAGCAACACTCTTTCGGACCTTAACATTAAGTGTATAAGTCCTGCTAAGATTTGTTTTCCCAAAATACAGCACGTTGCATTTATCTGAATTAAACTCCATCTGCTACTCCTCAGTCCATTGGCCCATCTGATCAAGATCCTGTTGTGACCTGAGGTAACCCTCTTCGTTGTCCACTACACCTCCAATTTTGGTGTCATCTGCACACTTACTAACTGTACCTCTCATGGTCAAATCCAAATCATTATGTAAATGATGAAAAGTAGTGGACCCAGCACCGATCCTTGTGGCACTCCACTGGTCACAGGCCTTCAGTCTGAAACAACCCTCTACAACCACCCACTGTCTTCTAACTTTGAGCCAGTTCTGTATTCAAATGGATTTTTCTTCCTGTCATGAGATCTAACCTTGCTAATCAGTCACCCATGGGGAACCTTGTCAAACGCCTAACTGAAGTCCGTATAGATCACGTCCACTGCTCTGCCCTCATCAATCCTCTTTGTTACGTCTTCAAAACACTCAAATGAAGTTTGTGAGGTATGATTTCCCATGCACAAAGCCATGTTGACTATCCTTAATCAGTCCTTGCCTTTCCAAATACATGTCCATCCTGTCCCTCAGGATTCCCTCCAACAACTTGCCCACCAGCGATGTCAGGCTCACTGGTCTATAGTTCCCTGGCTTGTCCTTACCACCATTCTTAAACAGTGGCATCATGTTTGCCAACCTGCAGTCTTCTGGTGCCTCACCCATGACTATTGTTGATACTAATATCTCAGCAATCACTTACCCAGCTTCTCACAGAGTTCTAGTCAGACCTGTTCACACCCTGGGTATTTATCCACTTTAATGCATTTCAAGACAGCCAGCACTTCCTCCTCTGTAATATGGACATTTTTCAAGATGTCACCATCTATTTCCCTACATTCTATATCTTTCATGTCCTTTTCCACAGTAAATACTGATGCAAAACACTTGTATAGTATCTCCCCCATCTCCTGCAGCTACACACAAAGACCACCTTGCTCATTTTTGAGGGGCCTTATTCTCTCCCTTGTTACCCTTTTGTCCTTAGTGTATTTGTTGAAGAATCTCTCTCATCCTGTACGCAAAAAGTCGAATGAAGCTCTCGCCTTGTTTGGATTTTCACATGTCTGCAGTAAAACAATAATCCTATATGTATGGAAGCTGGTGTTGGAAAGTGAAGACAAAAGGAAACCTGTTGTGTTCAGAAATGCTCAGCTGGTCTGGCAGCATCTGTGAAGAGAAATCAGAATTAACATTTTGGGTCCAGTGACCCTTCCTCAGATCTGCTGAGCTTTTCCAGCAACTTCTGTTTTGTTTCTGATTTACAGTATCTGCAGTTCTTTCAGTTTTTAAACCAGTCGTGATTGATATGTAGCTTATGTTCAATTTACCTAAATCTCAAATCAGGTTTATTTCACAATTGATAAATTGCAATTGATAATTGTAAGTTTTGCCCACGTTCTGCTGCGTGGGCTCCTCATTGCTGCTCCTCTTTAGGCCATTTGAACCACACTGTGATTCTGGGAGAAAAAGAAAAAGTCAAGAGGGGAAGAGCAGGAAATGGGCTGGACAAGGCTAATGGCCCTGTCAACCAAGGGCGACCACCATTTGTTCTATGGCACGTTTAATACTTAATCACCTTGAACCCTCTAACCTTTCTATTTCACTTACCCTTTCTTGACCACACCTCTTTTTCAACAGGATAGATTAGATTAGATTAGATTAAATTCCCTACAGTGTGGAAACAGGCCCATCGGCCCAACAAGTTCACACCAACCCTCCAAAGAGCAACCCACCCAGACGCATTCCCCAACATTTACCCCTAACACTATGGGCAATTTAGCTTGGCCAATTCACCTGACCTGCACATCTTTGGACCGTGGGAGGAAACTGGAGCACCCGGAAGAAACTCACGCAGACACGGGGAGAATGTGCAAATAAACCTCCAACTCTTCAATCCAAAGCAGAGAGTGATATCGGACTAGCAATATTAGTTCGGTTTCTCTCTCCACAGATGTTGCCAGCTTCGTTGAGTTTTTTGAGCATTTTTTGTATTTTTTGCATTCACAATATTTTGCTTCTGTAAAACTATGAACATTAGTTATAATATAATGAATTTAAAGATTCAAAGTAAGTTTGGAACTGAAAATGCAATTTACTTTAGTTTCATCGTTGCAATGTATTGACTCTTAAGTGCCCTCATATGGTCTAGCAAGTCACTCTGCTTAAGGACAATGAGGGGTGGATAACAGATACCAGCCCAGCCAGTAACATGAATGAATTGAAAGAACACGGCTGTCAGCTTCATTGTGTATGTTGTTAACAGTAATAATGATTACACCATTGATAATAAATTAATATTCTTAGAAAGGAATAAAGGAATCAATAAAATGATCACTGGCTATCACTTCCTGTCGTGCAATGAAAATGAAAGAAAAAGTAGAAAAGCAAAATGTCAGGATTGAGGAAAACAGAAGAGTAGACTTATTCTCATTATCACCTCGAAGGCATAATTGGAAAGGAAGCTGGAGAAAAACAAGGCTACTTATGAAGTTGACTGAGAGAAAAAAAGTCCCTTCACTGATTCAGAACTGGGAACATTCCAATTAAAGGGAAACCAATAAATGTGTCCTCACCTTCAAATACTGCGAGACTTATGAGTAAAATATGTACCAAGAGAGGAGAAGTTTGTTATTTTGCCTGAAATGGCTTTCTGGCATTTTCTACTGACATCAGTAATTTTCCACATCAATATTCCCTCATAAGAAGTTTGTTCCAAAGCAAGTATTTGCAAATGGAATTAATTGATGATTGCGTCTTTCAAAGTAAGGAGATGCTGTTGATCGGAAATCTTTTTGTAGTTGAGCACCAGACTTCATTTCAAATGTTCAGTCTAATACTTGTGGCATATCTTCTGATCAAGGTGACCTATCTGCTCTATCCAACTGCAGCAGTGATTCGTATATAAAGTATTTTCTTTATATCTCTTTCCTTGCAAACATAATACATTGCCTGGCTTTGTGTCTGCTCTCAAAGGCAAGAGGGAAACACTGTGAGCCTGTCTGTTCTGAATAAGGCAAAAGAGAGATGTTGTGAGCATCCAAGTAGGTGCAAAGTGAGTGAGCATTATGAAAGCAGAGCAAGCTATGAACCCGCAGATGGATCCTGTTCTGATGCATGAGACTGGCATGCGTCCCTGCATGTTAAACAGACTGAGAGTAGCATTTGAATTCAGGGTATTAGGGAGCTCTGAAGTGCAGTATTAAGATGGTGAACTGTATTAAAAATGAGTCGGAGATGTGCCATGATGATGTGATGAGACTGATCCTTTGCTGTTGTAACCTCCAAGGCTAAAGGAAGCAAGCAGACACTGCTTAAAGAGTGAATCCTGAGATGTTGCAGGAAGCTTATCACACTGAATGTTTGGAGAAGATACCATGAGCTGTAACTGCTAAGTATTTGCTCTGACTTTCATGTTGGGAATTGGTACTGTCTAATTTTTTCTCCAGTACCAGGGAATATCACAACCTGTATATAAACAAGATGAGATTAGGTAATAAAGAGATATTAGAACATGCAAATCGCTCCCTTATTACATACTAGTGGGTTTCTCATCTAAATGTTGAAAAGCTTTTGCAGAAAATATTTTTTTTCCTGTGTTGAGAATCTAATTTCTCCAATCTCAAATTATCTTTGCGACAGTCCCACTTTTGTTCATTTCATTCACAGTCTAGTAAAATTCAGTGTTAAATATCAAAGACTTTTGTGATGGGTCATGGGGAGCAGGTGAATTACCTGTCGAGAATTGAGGTTTCCAAGGCAATTAGCAAAGACTCCCATGATACCCTCACACTCATCTTACATTTGATGTCAGGTCTCCAATGATCCAGAGATGAGCAGATCTGGGTCAGTGGTGTATCCAGGGGTGAGATCAACACTAGTTAATTATTCAATATTGGGAAAACAAAACAAGATTCAAACTGTTGATTATTTGGGTAAAACTGATATAGTTAGCAATATTCAACTTTCTCAAGGTAATTGCCAGTTACCTGATTCTTTAATGTTATGATGTTACAAGATTGTAGATGATAAGTAAGAAGATTTTTGTAGCAGAGTCACTGAAGGGCATGTCTACACTGCAGTAAAGGAGTGTGCGTTTTGTATTTGAAGCCCTCAGTTATACTGGATATTTCAATTTTCTGTTGCATAGCGACTGAAGAACTAGGCACTGAAGTTGACCATCTGGCCCCTTAAACTTTCTCTGTTATTCAATAAATTCATGGTTGATATGATAATTTTCTTAACCTAACTTTCCTGCTTGAAGCCATCTCCTCCCACTTCATAAGCCTTGACTCCCTTGCAGATCAAAAATATGCCTATCACAATTGGGAATAACCTCAACGAATCACTTTCCATTGCTCACTGCAGTGAAGAATTCAAAGATTAGTAACATTTCCAAGAGAAGGAATGTCTCCACACTTCTACCTTAAATGGAAGACTGTTTATTTTGAAAACATGCCCAGAGTTCTAGATTTTCACGAGAGGAGAAAACACCCCCATATCATCTATCCTGTCAGATTTCCAAAGAATCTTATCTTTGTCAGCTAGATTACCTCTCTTTTTTTCTCATGTTAAACCTATCATAGAATCATTTAGTTCAAATGTCATGAGGATCAGGACACTATTTTTGAATTTTTTCAAGTCTTATTTCCACATGGTTGAGAAACAGTAGCGATCTCATTGTCCAATAAAGTTGACACATGTCATGCACATGACAAGATCAGTGGAAATAAGTTTATCAACCATTAGCACATCTGGTGAAAAATAAATAAGAAACAACCATTTACTAAGCTGGATACAAGTATTATAAATGAACTATTGATATTCAACTTTCATCATTTAATTATAATTGAAATGAATTGAATTGATTTTATTGTCACATGCACCAAGGCACAGTGAAAAGCTTTGCCTTGCAAGTAATCCAGGCAGATCACATAAGTAAAGCACATAGATAAGTAAATAATAGGTAAACAGCGGCAAAACAAAAACACAGGTACAGGCGAATGCTAAGAGTTTGTGAGTCCATTCAGTATTCGAACAACAGTAGGGTAGAAACTGTTACGAAATCAGCTGGTACATGTGTTCAGGCTTCTTTCACTTCTCCCCGATGGTAGAGGTTGTAGAAAAACATTGCCAGGGTGGGATGGATCTTGGAGAATGCTGGTGGCCTTTCCTTGACAGCTGGCCTGGTAGATGGATTACATAGATGGGAGGTTGACCTTTGTGATTGTCTGGGTCGAGCTCACCACTCTCTGTAACCATCTCTGATCTTTTCCACAAACTAAAAGTGAGTTTTTAGAGTAAGGCATTGCTGACTGAAAATGGCTGCTGTGAGTGCAAGTCAATCCCAGGCAGCTCATGTGGCACACACAAGCCTACTTGCCTCAGAATTGCCATTTTAAGCAGAAAGCACTGAAACTCAGTGAGGTATCAATAAATTTGGCTGGTATCTTCACAGACTGGAGATGTAAGGTTATGTTTGGAGTGTTCAGTTTGGAAAAGGACATGGAGCTAAACTTGAAGTACACAAACAAGCTGGAAATAATAACTTCAAAAAACTTCAGCTGACTGAGAACTCAAAGGTATCGGCAAATAATGCCACTTCTGAGGAACCAGAACAACAGCGTAGCTGATGACTCAGGTCATAACAGCTCATAACCTGAACACTGCAACTGCCTTTACATTGCTGTTATTACGAGATGCCATCCACCCCCACCTTCTTTCTAAACTCATTATCTATGTTTTGTGCTGAGAAGGGAGAGTGATAGCAGCCCTTGTGAGGGAACAGCACCTAACTCAGATGTGGGGGCTCAGGTATTCAAGTAGGTAAAAACAAGGACTGCAGATGCTGGAGATCAGAGTCTAGAGTAGAGTGGTCCTGGAAAAGCACAGCAGGTCAGGCAGCATCCGAGGAGCAGGAAAATCCACGTTTCAGGCAAAAGCCCTTCATCAGGAATAGAGGAGGGTGCCTGCAGAGTGGAGAGTTAAATGAGAGGGGGGTGGGGAGAAAGTAGCATAGAGGTGAATGGGGGTGGGGATGGAGGTGATAGGTCAGAGAGGAGGGTGGAGTGGATAGGTAGAAAGGAAGATAAGCAGGTAGGACAGGTCATGGGGATGGTGCTGAGCTTGAAGGTTGGAGCTGGGGTGAGGTGGGGGAAGGGGAAATGAGGAAACTGGTGTAATCTACATTGATGCCATGGGGTTGAAGTGTTCCGAGCCCCCTCATCTTCTACCTCGGAACACTTCAACCCCATGGCATCAATGTAGATTTCACCAGTTTCCTCATTTCCCCTTCCCTCACCTCACCCCAGCTCCAATCTTCTAGCTCAGCACCGCCCCCATGACCTGTACTATCTGCCTATCTTTCTTTCCACCTCTCCACTCCACCCTCCTCTCTGATTCCCATCCCCATTCACTCATTGTACTCTTTGCTACCTTCCCCCACTCTCCTCTCTGACCTATAACCTCCATCCCCACCCCCATTCACCTATTGTACTCTATGCTACTTTCTCCCCACTCCCATCTCATGTATCTCTCCACTCTGCAGGTACCCTGCCTCTATTCCTGATGAAGGGCTTTTGTCCGAAACGTGGATTTTCCTGCTCCTCGGATGCTGCCTGACCTTTTCCAGCACCACTCTAATCTAGGCTCAGGTATTCAAATCTACCGATTATGCCCCTAAATTTGACCAGGAGGAGTTTAAAAAGTCTCTTTTACAAATCTTAGCACAGTAGTTAAAGTGGTCAGTCCATTGTTTCACTCTCCTGTTACATTTCAGACTGAAAAGGGAAATCTCATGAGGTTTATTCTTTCTTACTTGAGGAGAGTGTCACTGATAATGAGCCAGAAAATGGGGCTATTCAAGGTGCGTTTGAGTTTGTATTAGTGGATTATAGACATAAATGCCATACTATCTATAAACAATCTTATCTTGAATATGAATTACTTCTGTAGCTTGTTTCTGAAAAAGCTTTTGACCAGTCATTTGGGCACTTAAAGTTGCAGCCAACAATGAATAGTTTGGTAAGGTAATCTTCATTCAGCAAATACAAAAACGCTACTCTCCTTCCAATTCAAACTCACGCTGAAGAACAGAGCAGTGTTGGCTCAGACTGACAATGATTCTGGCTAATGCACAGACCCACAAACTTATGAAAGGTGGAACCTGTCACAAGCATTGGGAGTTATGGGGAAGGTAAATATCCCAGAGAAAGGCTGGGGTTGAAAGAAAAGCCAGACTGAGAAGACAGAACTGTCCCCAGCCACTAGAAGGAAGGATACCAGATGGGAGATAAATTGAAATCCTGCATAAGTGTGGGGAACCAGGGCATGTATAGGAGCATTACTGAGAACAACAAATGCTGGAGCTTACAGTGAATCATCCGTGGAGCATCCGTGGAGAGAGATCAAGCTGACATTTTGGGTCTAGATGACTCTTCATTAGAGCTGAAGTGAAGTGTGGGGGGGGGGGGCAGCATTTATGTTATAGTTGGGGGGCGGGGGGTGGGGGGGTCAGGTGTGTGAGAGTGGTGTGGCATAAAGTGCTGGTGGAAAAAAGACTTGATAGTTAAAATTAAGTGATCGGAGTGTGAGAATGGCAGAACAGTTGTGTGTCTAACTGCCAACCTTGAAAGAACAGACAGTCTCACTGGGGTGGGGAGAGGGGAGAGAAGACATGATGATAGAGAATGTAACAAGTAAAGCTAAAAGGAAGGGAAGAAATGGGAGTGAGTTTACAATCTGAAGGTGTTGAACTCAATATTCAGTCCAGAAAACTATAAAGTGCGTAGTCTGAAGATGAGATGTTGTTCCTCCAGTTTGCGCTGTGACTCACTGAAACACTGCAACATGTCAAGGACAGACATGTGGGTAAGTGAGCAGGATGCTGTGTTAAATTGACCAGCTATGAGAAGGTCAGGGTCATGCTTGTACACAGACTGGAGGTGTTCCACAAAGCGGTCTCCCAGTCTGTGTTCGATTTCTCCAATGTAGAGTAGGCCACATGGAGTGCAGTGAATGCAATACACAAGATTGGAGGAGGTACAGGTGAAATGCTGCTCTGTGAAAGACTGTTTACACCCTTGGATGGTGAGCAGAGATGAGGTGAAGGGGTGAGTGATCCACTACAAAGCCACTGACTCCTATAGCTACCTTCACTCCAGCTCTTCACATCCCACGTTCTGCAAGGATTCCATCCCCTTCTTCCAGTTCCTTTGCCTACTTCACATCTATTTAGATGTTACCACCTTCCAAAACAGCGCTGTTGACATGGCTTGCTTCTTCCATGACCATGGTTTCCTTCCCACTGTAGTTGACAGGGCCCTCAAACACATCTGACCTATCACCTGTGTTTCCGCCCTTGCCCCCTCCCATCACTCACAACATCATGATCAGGTCCCCCTTGTCCTCACTTTTCATCCCACTAGCCTCTTCAGTCAAAGGATTATTCTCCACCATTTCAGACATCTCCAGCAGAACACCGCCACTAAACACATCTTCACCTCACTCCTCCTGTCTGCATTTCACAGGGATCATTCCCTCCAGAACACCCTAGTCCATTCCACAACCACCAACATCACCCCCCACTTTTCCACAGTATTTTCCCAATGTAACCGCAGAAGGTGCCACACCTGCCCCTTCAACTCCTCTCTGCTCACCATCCAACTTCCTAAACAGTCTTTCCAAGTGAAGCAGCATTTCACTGTACCTCCTTCAGTCTTGTGCATTGCATTTACAGCACCCAATGTGGCCTACTCTACATTGAAGAAACCAAATGTAGATTGGATGATCACTTGCAGAATACCTCTGGTCTGTGCACAAGCATGACCCTGACCTTCCCATAGCTGATCATTTTAACACAGTATCCTGCTCACATACCTACTTGTCTGTCCTCAGCATGCTGCAGTGCTCCAATGAATCAGTGTAACCTGGAGGAACAACATAGCTGGTGAATACCTGGTGAATAGCTAAGGCCTTTTCCCAGGAGTGCTCATCAGACAAAGGAGCAGCAGTTTGAAAGCTTGTGATTATAAATAAACTTGTCCAACTATAACTTGGTATTGTGTGACTTCTGACTTGGAAGAGCTGAAATCAAACTGGATAAATAAAAAAGGGTCGAGACAGATCTAGATAGAGTTAAAAGGTTTGGAGCTGGGCAAATAAAAACAGACTAATAAAGGACCAGGGAAGTTGACAAAGGGCAATCTGCCATAGCCAGAGACATCTTCACAGTAAAGTTACAAGAGGACCAGACCAAGAGAAAATGAAAGTGAAGTCTCATGTAATAGCAGAGCTACAGGGTCCAATAGCTGATGCTGAACATTTACTAAGTTTAACCATGACAGGAGTGTTTTAGGAAAAATATTGGGGAAAACCCATTCCCAAAACAAATGATGAAGAGAAGGGAACACAATTGATGCAGAAAACACTGCTAGAGGCCATCGGGATGTACCAGTTAACTAAACACCAAGTTATTTGCTGGAAGGTTGAAAGACCAACACAAAGTTTCAGACAAGTTGTGTTGATGTAAATAAAAACAGAGAGACCTGCGGATGCTGCAAATCAGAGAGAAAAATAGAAATTGCTGGAAAAGCTCAGTAGGTCTGGCAGCATCTGTGAAGAGAAATCAAGATTACCGTTACTGGTCTGGTGACCCGTCCAAATTGATAGCTTGGAAAATGCTGGTTTATATGCATAGAGTAGGGTGTGGGGAAGGGGTAAGGAGTAACTGGTAGGTGGGGATAGAGGCCAAAGATGTAAAGTTAAATAATGCGGGTCCAGACACATTAGCGGAAGCAAACCTCAGATTATAACCCACCAACTGTCTGGAAGTTAAATTTGTAAAAATGTTTGTATCTCGTGCATAGGTTACAGAACTGATGTCTGGACAGCGAAGGGTTAAAACTTAGGCATGTGACACACAGGTATTGCAGTGAGTAAAACTGACTGTTAAATGCAAAAGCAGCTTTTGAACCTAATTTAGGGCAAAGAGAGTGAATGTGGAATGTATGTGTTGTCACCCCAGTTCTTGTAATTAAGGGCAACAGCTAAGCAGTTGAGACTCCATTTTCTTTTTTGCAAATTAAAGACTCTGCAGACTGGAAGCGTTTACTTTCCTGTCTTTACCATTGTCTTTGTAAGCTGTGTTTTATGCATGTGTTTTTTGTTTCGGGAATAACACGCTACTCTTTTTCACTCAAGAAAACCTAGGGGTTGGCTCGCTCTCATATTAATCTCATTGGCTAAAAGTCTAATTTAATGTGATAGTTACATGTTTAAGGAGAAAATGAAAAAGGTATTTGTTGTGACTGACTGAGGTGTAGGAGTATAAAAACATGCGAGGCATGACTCCTGTCCTCAGCTGGTTGTAACAAGCTTCTTAACATTTATCTTTGTTATTTCATTTAGGACAGTATGTTCAGTTCAATTGTTATTAAAATCCAGTAAATGTTTCAAAGCCAAGCACAAATAACTCTTGATGTGATGTATATGTCAGCATAAAACAATTAGCAAATGTTTTTGGAAACCAGGGGGTGATTTTAACAGAGATGAGTGGGTGGAATTGAGTGTGTTTGGGGAAGTTAACTAGGCACAACTGCTGAGCACATCAGGAAGGCAATTTGCTGACTTTTACTGTTCACTCAAGATGGGGTAGGGGCGAAGAGGGGGGGCTTCATCTCAGGATAAGTGTTTGCATTTTAATTACAGATCTTTCAAGCAGCAGCAATGATTATCAAATTGTCACTGTGGTTGGGAATTTCCACGATCTGGTACTACTGCAGGGCTTTTCGTCCCAGCCTCCACAGAAGGGTGGCTAAGTAGGTGAGGTGAGGAGGTGGGTAAAGAGGTATTTGGGTTTTCAGTTAATCACATGAGACAACTTCCCCATTAATACACTCCAAAATGCAGAAGCCACTCTGTGAAAGAAATATGTAAATCCGCTTGACGTCAGTGCGTGATAGCCCCTTTAATATCATACACCCCAGGGCCACTCATCAAATGACCGTATTCTGCCCAGAACTGGAGCACTGGATAATAGCAAGATCACAATATAAACTTAAAGCTTTACTAATTGGCTACTATAGACTTAGTGTCCATTTTATGATACTTCAGAATGAATTAATTTGATAAGCATCAGGAAATAAGAGGCTGGCATAAGAACAACTTGTATTTTGTTTCCATTTGGATAAATTTGGTCAAAACATTTGTGTTGCTGACAGTGTTAACCAGGATACTATTATTTATTCTTGAAGTATTAGCAATAAGGTGGCCCATGGGAATTAAAATGATAATTTATCAAAATCCAATTATTTCTTCGAACATTCATGTTGTTTATCTGATATCAATAATACCACCCACGTCCCACCATTTCACCCACAAAGTAACTGAAGCAAATCCTCCCATTGTCAAGTTTCAGTGTTTCGCACAGATTCTGCTGTAACAATCATGTCAGCACATAAAACAATTTCACTGAATAACTAGGATGCATTAATGCATGTACAAATTGTGACTTTCTTTAATAAATGGATGTAACATAATTTCATTTCTCCTTCAGCAGAAGAGTACCACTACATATGGCTCATTAGATTTTAAGTACACATATTGATTGAGTGTCATGTGTATCTTGTTAGAAAATACAGTGGAAATTGTTGTATAGTGTCGCCATTCTCTGGTGCCATCTTAAAACACAGAAAAGTAAACCAAAACAGAGAACATAAAGGCAAAAAAATGAAGAAAATATCCAACTTTACGATCGTTCTTGTTAAGTGCTCCATCATGGGCCATGGTCCTGTTGGCCAGGCACGAGCTTCCTTTGCTTCGCCACTATCACTGGAAGGAAAGGCCCTACTTGTCAGCACAAACTCACCTCCACTGACATCCTCACCACGACAAGTCATCACTGGACCTTGTTATATCTTGCCATCCCAAAATGACCCATTTGAGCCACTCAATGTTTCTGATTAGCTAATGAATTATTTCTCCATGATAAACTTGTTAGTCTCCAAACCTCTTATTTAGATTAGTAATCAATTGATGCAGCACCTTGTCAAATGCTTTCAGGAAGACTAAGTACACCATATTCCCAACTTCCCTTATATCCATGTCATTCCTCAAGGAGGTCTCTTAAATTAGCAACTCATGATTTCCAGTTCACGAAGCAGTATTGACTCTGCCTGATTATTTTTGAGATTTTCAAAGTGCCCTGCTATAACATCTGTAATAGTAATTCCAAGTTTTATCTCTGGACAGATGTTAAGCAATGATATATTAGATGATTATTTAGATGCTTATTGAAAGTTAAAAGTTAGAACTTATTTTATTAAAGACAGCTGAATTTTCGAGCCTTCGCTGTGAACTCCAAAGTTTCTATCAGAAAGAGCACTCCTGGCAGGTTACCAGGACATATAAGGAGACCACTTACATCTCATTCTAAATTCTGTTTCTATCTCAATATTGGCCAGCTAGCATCTCCCACCACGGGCTCTGTGTCTGGCTCTGTGATCTACACATTCTTGTCTCAATTTGTGTTTATTTTACCAAACAGAAGTGCCATTAAACTACTTTAACATTTAACAATCTGCTTCAGCTTGTGGAAGTTCTTCAATTAATTGTTGATGTACTTTTTAGAACACACAGCACACCACTGCCTTGTCCCTTGAACCACAGTTGTGCATAAGTCTGTTATTGATTAAAATTGTATTCTTTATGAAAGAATTGTTTACATGAATACTTTGTAATGTAATTTAAATTTGAAATAGCTTAATGTAAAATAAGGTATCCTTGTTAGTGACTTACAGCACGCTGACAATGAATGGATGTGTGAAGAAGCAAAGCTTTTGGAATCTTCCATGATATTATGTGATATTCTTCATAACAGCCAAGTAAATGGAAAAATGAATAGCATATAGGATTTACACTGGGACAGAGTTTGCTGCTAATGGTAAAAATTGTTTATCATTGAGCATTAACTTAACCTTGCTGAGAAATCTACTTATCTCTTTGGTGAGATTTTCACTTTGTTCACTATGCAGTGATACGTTCTTTACTGGTGATTCACAAGTGGAGCTGGACTTCATGTTATTAGGTTGTTAAGTCACTTTAAAGGATTTTCACAGTCAGCCAAACAGTCATCAAAAATAATAAAATAAAATAATTTGAATATTTTTACATTGATTAAATTCTAGTTTGAGATTCCCATGGGATGAAGGGAGGTGTAAAAATATTTAGTAAAAATAGTTTTTTAAAATAATTAGTAGGCTTTGTTTAGAAATGCTTTCACAGGATCTCACAGTGACTTGGGGCTGAGTTTCATATTTCTGCATAAGGATCAGTTGTATTGAGTCTTTTGGAAGGGTTTTGCTGAGAGGCTTAATGGGTTCCTCACTATTTCTTAATAAGTTCTCATTAACTACTTATCCCACCCCCCTGGCATCCCTTTGCCTGATTCTAACCCCATTTTACCACGTGTCATTCCCGCAGCAACTCATCTCTCAGGGATATGTCAGAATGTTGATGGGCATGTCTGGCAATGGAACCATAGTTAAAAGATGACTACACAGCTGGTACAAGCACCATAGGTCTGGATTTTCCCTGAACAGTAACTGGCACTTGCTGTGGTCATGGTAGTCAAGAGAACTTTCAGGTCATGCTTTGCAGGCAGGGACTATAAGATCCTGACTGATGGGGTGGTGCACAGGCCTGACGTTTCCTTCCCTCAGCACCAGCAGGCAATGATATGATACCAGACCATGCCAATCTGGTCAATGGTTGCCACCAGGTAAGCTGTCTGGAGTATGCCTAGCATTGCAAGAAGAAGGTCAATAATCTTATCCACTCCACCTGCATAAGTTTCACCATATTGTCTCTGAACTAATATGGCTGTATGCTGATAGGTTCCCAGACCTGATAGAATGCATCTCAGGACATTAAAGGAAGTAGCTGCAGATATAACAAATAACTTCCAAGAATCCTTATATTCTGGAAAAGTATTGGATGATCAGAAAACTGCTGGATAATTGGAAAGCGGCCATTGTGAAGGAAGGTGAGACAAAAGATGAGTAACTATTGGTCAGTTAGCTTAGGATTGGTTCTTGGGAAAATGTAAGAGTACCTTATTAAGGATATAATTGCACAGCATTTAAAACTGTATACTATAACCAATAAAGTCAGCACAGTTTAATGAAGGGGCAATTATGCCTGACATACTTGTGAGAATTCTTCAGAGAAATAACAAGCAAGATAATTAAATGGGAAACAGTGGACATAATGTATTTGGATTTGCAGTAAGCATTTGGTATGTTGCCACAAATTAGGCTCCTTAATAAGGTATGAGCCTGTGGTGTTAGGTGTAGTACTAGCATGAATAAGGATTGGCTAACTGACAGAAGACAGAGATTGGGTTAAGGGAGGCATTTTCCAAATGGCAACCTGGAACTGTGAAGGGCTATGGGGATCAGTGCTAAGGCCACAGTTACTTACCTGGTTGAGGGAAGTGAATGAACTATCACCAAGTTTGTGTGGATGATAAAAAAAATGTGGTGAAAAACATGGTGAGGTTCATTCAAAGAGTATATAGAGAGATATCGGCAGTTTGAGTAAGTGGATACATTTTCCAAGTAGAATGTAATGTGGGAAATTATGAGATTTGCAATTCAGAGGAAGAATTGAGAAGCTGAATGCTATTTAATTGGTGGAAGACTGCAAAAAGCTCTGGCACCATAGGATTTGAAAGTCCTTTGCCTTAATCACACAAAAAAAATACAAATTTAATAAGTAATAGAGAAGGAAAATCTAATGGTAGCCTTTATTTCAAAGTGCGTAAAAAGGTAAGTCTTATGAAATAATGAGTAGAGTTCTGATCCCTTGGCTGAGGCAAGATATATTGGCACTGGAGGTAATCCAGAGACGATTCACTAAGTTGATTCAGGGGCTAGGGGATTTTCTAATGAGATGATGTTAAGTAGTTGATTGGCAGTCATTTGGAGTTTAGAAAAATAAGAGACAACTGTATTGAAACATAGAAAATTCTTAGGGTGCTTAGTGGGTTATATGTGGTAAGTTTGTCATGCCTTGTGAAAGTGTTTAGGACTAGAGGACATAACCTCTGAGCATGAGTTAACCCAGTTAGAACAGATATGTGGAAGAGTTTCTTTCTCTCTCAAAGGATAGTAAATCTATGGAATTCTTTACCACAGAGAGCTGTTGAGACTGGGCCATTAAGTATAATCAGTAAGAAATGTTATAGGGAAAAGGCAGAAAAGTCAAGTTGACAAAAATCAGATTAGCTATGATTTCATTGAATGTCAGAGCAGACACAATGGTCTAAGTGGTCTAATTCTCCTCCTATATCATGGCTGGTCTTATGAAACCTCATACTCACTCTGTCTCTTCTGCTCAAATTACCTCCCACCAAAGCTCATGCTCCACTGATCTCTCTATGACAAGCAACATCTTTCTTCACAATCACACAAACCAACGTAACCCATAGCATCATGATGTGGACTGCCGATGAATTTGTTCAAGTCACCTCTCCACCTCCAGTGAAAATAACAGCTTTCATCTTGTTTAATACCTGCCTCTTACTCATTACAAGAGGAAAAGAAGCCCACAACAGAGCAGAAAGAATCAGGGGCTGCCTAACACTTTGCTCCTCTCCACTAATGTGGAGTTCATCCAAAATTGGACTGACCCAAGCAACTGACTGACTATATCTAAGCTTCTGGACCTGAATCAGAAGCTGCTCTTGAATTACTGCATTGGGAACCCTTGAGCAAAGGCTATCCTCATTGACTTAACTGAGGACTGCTGACAATTGTGACAAGCTTCCGGGCTTTATGTCTGCACTAAACGGCACACAATCCAGCAGTACTGTGAACCTGGTATCATTTGCCACCTGGGCGATATATGAAAGATGCAACAAATTGCTCCTGACAACAAGATAGGGCTCAGGAGCCATGCCATTCAGGACCTTACAGGATTCTGCCCAAGATAGTATTTCGTGCTAGTTTTGTTGTTCACTGAATGCTATTAATCCCATCACCATTCATAGCCCTGCTGCTGTTGATTATACAAAATGTGACTTTTAAATAGTGTCTAATGGCAGTGTGAGAAAAGAAAATTTGAAATTCTCATTGATTTCAGTGGCTGGTGAATTTTGGGGACAACAATAGAACAGCCTGTGTTATAGGCCTGAATGACAGTCTGTAATTTAAGGATTTCCAGGCTAATCTGTGTATGGCTGACATCCTGAAGTGGCAGCTACTTTCATGCAGACAATAATAGTGTAAGTTGACAGTTTGTCAACCTACAACCACTCTCGAAAATATAACTGGAAAAATTGAAAAAGAAAGCTTAGATGGAAGAGCTGTAGTCCTGGGTGACTTGACAACGTGATAAAATTGTTTTAGGGAAAAATAAATTCCAAATCTTTTGAAATTATACTTTAATGAATGTGGGTAACCCTTAAAAGTCAGCATTGTTACCCAGCCCTATTTTTCCTTGAATTGAGTGTCTAGCTCATACAAATTACAGGGTAGTTAAGAACTTACCACATTGCTATGGATCTGGAGTTACACATAGGTTAGATCAAGTATGAACAGCAGATTTCCTGCCTGAACAGACATTCATATGCTAGAAGGATTTTAATGACAATTAATGGTGGTTTAATTAGTTACCTTTACTCAGATGAATTTCAGATATACAGATTGAATTGAAAGCCCATCCGTTACCATGATAATTCCAAGCCTGTAGAACATTAGCAAGGTCTTCCTGATTATTAGTCCAGTGACAACACTACTATGGCACTGCCGTGACTTAAGTTAAGAATATATTCCCAAATCAGTCACCCTGATAGTGTTGCAGTAGCAATTTTGCTAATGGGGATGGTGACAATTTTTGTAGAACTTTTAATGGGGAAGGTGATGGCAGTGGTGACCATATTGGTAGACATTAGCGATAGTTGTAACAATGATGATGGCCAACAATGGTGATGACAGTGAGAACAATGTTGAGTCTGGGTACTTTGTGTTTAGCCACAAAGCATTAATGAAATAAATAGTTCATTAAAATTGAGGGCTCGTATGCCATATAACATTTATGCATCATGGAATTAAATGACATTAAATGAATAGAAGTAGTAACGAAAAAGTAGTTGCTTTCATATTTCACAATGTAAGCATATGTCTCAAATCAAGTAGCTTTAGTTAATCTGCTCCCTGCATTTGTTACACACATCTGTTTTCCACTCATCCATGAAAAAGGTTTTGAATCATTTAATGCAATGCCAGGGCATCACCTAGCCAATTTTGTTCTCTTAAATTCAACATGCCTACAGCATGCTATAATTGCACAATACTTTACTCTTCAGCTCAGAATTAATGGTACATCTAATTAAATCACTGAGTTTAATTTAAAACAACACAGGTATCTGGCTCAATTAATCAACTATCCAAAGTTTTTTTGGATTTTCTTTTCAGTCACTGGGGGAAATATACTTCAGCATATATCTTAAATCGTACAGAACAGTTGTTCTGCTTCCTGAATCCCCTCTGGAAATCCAGTACACCACTGCAAGAGTGAGTCAGAACTTCAGATTAATTAACGCATGAGCAGAATAGCTACAAGCTTCAAGTTATTGCATAATGTGTTATGTTCTTAATTCAAAGTTCATTGAATGCAATTTCCTGGAGTACATTTATATTGCATCCTTAGTATATCAAGCAACTTCCAAATCTTGAATAAGCCCCTAGTATGGATTCATACAGAAATTCCAAGGAGGAGCAGATGGCACTCTTTCACTTGGTAGCAACTGGGTTTTGACTTCTGTTGGTGTACAGATACAAATAAAAAAAAAGGTACATGGACCTGTCAGAACTCCTGGCATTTTCCATTCCCATCTCGGGTTTCTCAAATCCAACTTTGTAAATAACAACATTTTCTGGACCTCATTAACTTATGTATGTATCATTAACCCGGCTGGCATTGTTATCCATCGAGATCTGCCTTTAAGAAGGTGCCGGTGACTTGCCTACTTGAATCATTGCATTCCATACAGTGAAGATATTCTCTCAGTGCTGTTATTGAGGAGCTCAAAGTGGATAGCTATTTACCAGGTACAGTTAAAGATTATCAAGGCCAGAGGGAATGGGGATTTAAGGTCGCAATCAGGTCAGTCATGATCTTATTGAATAGAAGAGCAAGTTTGAGGGGCCAAACAGCTTACTCTCGTTCCTTGTTCATCTGTTCACCAGATTCATAGAGCTGCATTCATAGAGTCATAGAGTAGGACAGATGTACAGCACAGAAACAGACAATTCCATCCAACCCATCCATGCCAACCAGATATCCCAAAATAATCTAGTCCCATTTGCCAGCACTTGGCCCATATCCCTCTAAACCCTTACTATTCATATACCCAACCAGATGCCTTTTAAAAGTTGCAATTGTACCAGCCTCCAACACTTCCTCTGGCAGCTCATTCCATACATGCACCACCCTCTGCGTGAAAGAGTTGCCCTTTAGGTCCCTTTTATATCTTTCCCCTCTCAACCTAAACTTATGCCCTCTAGTTGTGGACTCCCCCACCCAAAGGAAAAGACTTTGTCTATTTATCCAATCCACGCTCCCCATGATTTTACAAACTTCTATGAGGTCAGCCCTCAGCCTCCAACACTCCAGGGAAAACAGCCCCAGCTTATTCAGCCTCTCCCAATAGCTCAAGTCCTCCAACCATGGCAACCCCCTTATAAATCTTTTCTGAACCCTTTTAAGTTTCACAACATCCTTTTGATATGAAGACCAGAATTGCACACAATTTTCCAAAAAAAAGGCCAAACCAATGTCCTGTACAGTCTCAATGTGACGTCCCAACTCTGATACTCAATGCTCTGACCAATAAAGGAAAACTTACCAAAAGCCTTCTTCACTATCTTCTCTATCTGCAACTCTACTCTCAAGGGGCTATGCATCTGCACTCCAAAGTCTCTTTGTTCAGCAACACTTCCTAGGATGTCACCATTAAGTTTATAAGTCCTGCTAAAATTTGCTTTCTCGAAATGCAGCACCTTGCATTTGTCTAAATTAAACTTTATCTGCCACTCCTCAGCCCATTGGCCCATCTGATCAAGATTCCATTGTAATCTGAGGTAACCTTCTTCGCTGTCCATTACACCTCCAATTATGATGTCATCTGCAAACTTATTAACTATACTTCCTATGTTCATATCCTAATCATTTATATAAGTGACGAAAAGTAGTGGACTCAGCACTGATTCTGTGGCACTCCAATGATCACAGGCTCCCAGTCTGAAAAACAATCCTCCATCACCACCCTCTGTCTTCTACCTTTGAGCCAGTTCTGTATCCAAATGGTTAGTTCTCCCTGTATTCCATGAGGTTTAACTTTGCCAACTAGTCTCCCATGGGCAACCTTGTCGCATGCCTTACTGAAGTCCATATACATCATGTCTACCACTCTGCCCTCATCAATCCTCTTCGTTACTTTTTCAAGAAACTCAATCAAGTTTGTGAGATATGATTTCCCATGCACAAACATGCCATCTATCCTTAATCAGTGGAAAGGCAAGGACTTTCCAAATACAGGTACATCCTGTCCCTCAGAATTCCCTCCAAAAACTTGCCCACCACCAATGTCAGGCTCACTGGTCTATAGTTCCCTGGCTTGTCTTTACCATCTTTCTTAAATAATGGTACTATGTTAGCCAGCCTCCAGTCTTCTGGCTCCTCACCTGTAACTATCAATGATACAAATATCGCAGCACGGGGCCCAGTAATCACTGCCTTTATACTCTTCAAACCTTCGATCTACCCTGTCCATACCTGACATATGTTTCCTTCTTTTTAGCCTAACCCTTAATTTCTCTCATCATCCAGCATTCCCTATACCTACCAGCCTTCCCTTTCACCTTGACAGGAATATACTGTCTCTGGATACTTGCTATCTCATGTCTGAAGGCTTCCTTTTTTCAGCTGTCACTTTACCTGTGAAAATCTGCACCCAATCACCTTTCGAAAGTTCATGCCTAATACTGTCAAAGGTAGCATTCCTCCAATTTAGAACTTCAACTTTTAGATTTGGTCTATCCTCTTCCCATTACTATTTTAAAACTAATAGAATTATGGTCACTGGCCCCAGAGTTCTCCCCCACTGACACCTCAGTCACCTGCCCTGCCTTAATTCCCAAGAGCAGGTCTAGTTTTGCACCTTCTCTAGTATGTACCACCACATACTGAATCAGAAAGTTTTCTTATACACACTAAACAAATTCCTCTCCATCTAATCTCTTAACACTATGGCAGTCCCAGTCTATGTTTGGAAAGTTTAAAAACCCCTAGCATAACCACCCTATTATTCTTACTAATAATTGAGATCTCCTCACAAATTTGTTTCTCAATTTCTCTCTGACTATTAGGGGGTCTATAATGCAATCCCAATAAAGTGATCATCCCTTTCTTATTTCTCAGTTCCACCCAAATAACTTCCCTGGATGTATTTCCAGGAATATCCTCCCTCAGTACAGCTGTAATGCTATCCCTTATCAAAAACATCACTCCCCCTCTTCTCTTGCCTCCCTTCCGATAGCATTTGTATCCTGGAACATTAAGCTGCCAGTCCTGTCCATCCCTGAGCCATGTTTCATTAATTGCTATGATCTCCCAGTCCCATGTTCCTAACCATGCCCTAAGTTCATCTGCCTTCCCTGTTCGGCCTCTTGCATTGAAATAAATGCAGTTTAATTTATCAGTCCTACCTTATTCTCTGCTTTGTCCCTGCCTACCCTGACTGTTTGGCTCAATTCTTTTCTCAAATTGATCTCTCTCATCACTACCTTCCTGGGTCCCACCCCACCTTATTAGTTTAAATTCTCCTGAGCAGCTCTTGCAAATCTCCCTGCCAGTATATTAGTCCCCTTCCAATTCAGGTGCAATCCATCCTTCTTGTACGGTTCACTTTTACCCCAGAAGAGATTCCAATGATCTAAAAATGTGAATCATTCTCTCATACACCAGCTCTTCAGTCATGCATTTATCTGCTCTATCCTCCTATTCCTACCCTGACTAGCTCACAGCACCGGGAGTAATCTCGATATTACTACTCTTGAGGACATCGTTATTAAATTCCTGCCTAACTCTCTGTAATCACCCTTCAGAATCTCAAGCTTTTCCCTTCCTATGTCATTGGTTCCAATGTGTACAATGACCTCCTGCTGGCCCCTCTTCCCTTTGAGAACATTCTGCACCCTCTCCGAGACATCCTTAATCCTGGCACCAGGAAGGCAACATAACATTCTGATTTTTCACTGCTGGCTGCAGAAATATTTGTCTGTGCCCCTGACTAGACAAGTCCCCAAACACAATTGATCGCTTGGAACCTGATTTACCCCTTATTACCCTAGAGCCAGTCTTGATACCAGAAACTTGGCTGTCCATGCTACATTCTGCTAAAAGTCCATCACCCCTCACATTTTCCAAACAAGTGTACTTCTGTCTACCTCTCCTGTCTACCTCTCCTATCTTTCTTGGAGTTAACCCATCTACCTGACAGTATCTGCGGCTTTTCTCCCTTCCTGTAACTGCCTTCCATCATACACCCAGCTCTTGTTAAATTCCTCATTGCTTCGAACTGTCACTCCAACCGCTCCATTCAATCTGACAGGATTCACAATCAATGACATTTATTGCAGATATAATCCTCAGTAACCCTTAAACTCTCCCAAAACTCCCATATCTGACAAGAAGTGCATTCCATTCAACTAAAGACCATTTTGTTCCTTTCAATCTATAGACCCAGAAAATAGCACCATCTTATTGCTCTACATTCCACTGCACATTGCTCCAGGCTAACTTAATACTTGTGGCTTATACTTTTAAAATTTAATCAAGAGACAGATCCCAATAAAAACATTTAATCAAGAAGGAACCCACTTTACTCACTATTAAAGATTTACAGCAAGGCTCTACTTAAAGCTATTCACTTATCTCTGTCTGTGCTGTGACCGCTCCCAAACAGGTTCCTCCAAGATCAATTGTGAATTTCACTGTTTGTTAAATTTTCCTCGACACACTCCGATGTCCAGCGATACAAGAATTCAAACAGCAAAGGCAGTAACTGCACAGATTCACTGCTGTATCAGTTAACAGTGTGAGTTTCTTTCTTTCTCTCCCTTACAGACCATGTGCTCGCTGCCTTTGATTGTTTCTCTTCCTTTTAAAAGTACTGTTGTTTTGACTTTTTTTTAAAGTTCCAAAACAATTGCAACAGCATATAAAACAGTAATTGCTGCTCTTGGAATTCAAGGAAATCACCTCTAACACCTAAAATACCTCAAAAAAGGAGCAGTTTGTTACAGGCAGAAATACTTCCCAGTATGAATTTCGAAATCTACTTTTCACATTATTTTATTTTAAATATGACATTGGCTCAGTGGTAGAACAATAACCTGTTAGAGAGAGTCATAGGTTCTAGGGAGTGGGATAAGGCTAAGCTGTCAAAGATACCAACTCAAACAAACACACAAAGTCCCATGAAACTTGAAGTAGAGCAAGGGAATTCTCCTGATCTTCCTCAACTAAAATAATTAACAGTTGAGTTGATTAGTTATTTTCTTGCTACTTGTGGGACATTGCTGTGCACATTGCTGCAATTTTCCACTCCTTCACACAAAATAGCAGTTCAAAGGTCATTCATTAGTTCAGGATGAATAAAGGACTGCTGACTTTAAGAAAGACGTTATACGAGTGAAAGTTATTTGCTTGTTACTTCAAAAAGCATAAAAATGTCAGCACCTTTGTTATAGACACAAAGCCATCTTAGATTTAGCCTATATTGTGTTCCATAAGTTAAGTTAGGATGATCATCAGCATCACCTGGAAGAAATCTTCACATAAAGTATTTGTCAAGGCAATATTGATTATGGTCTTGCTGCATTGAAGTAAACACTTTTTCCTGTCAGAATATAACGTGCTTACAATCAAAAACCAATTTGAATGTTGCAAATATTTTGTCCAATTATGTTAAGTTGAAAAAGGGCAATTTTCTTGCACATAGTCATAAGTACTGATTGTTGAATTAATGCATTTCAAGTTTGAAATGCACTTTGTTTTAAAATTGACAGAATAGAGGTGAATTTGATCTTCCAAGTAAAATGACAACCAGGGAACCTCTGAATCTCAGAATCATTGACTTATTGTGGTGCAAAAGGAGGCCATTTAGGTCATCATCTCTACAGTGGCTCTGTGAGCATTTAAACCAAGTGTCCTTTCCCACAATTCCTGCACATTATTTCTGTTCAAACAATGCTGTCTTGAATACCTTGTGACCTCTGGGGAACTCCACAATATACATTCTGGTAGACCATATGATACGAAATACCCATTAACCATTACACTCTTATTTTTTTTCCACGAGATAATTTTGTATCCTTGATGCTGCTGTCACTTTTAATCCATAATCTATAGCTTTCCTTATGAATATGTTGTGTTGTCTGTATTGACTGCCTTTTGCAAGTCCATGTACATGAAATAAATCGCCTTTTTCTCATCAACTCTATTTATTCACCCTTCAAGTAACGTCATCAAATAAGTTAGACACGATTTTCAATTAAGAAATTCATGTTGACTTGCAAATCAATCTACGCTTTTCCATCTATTAATTTTATCCTGAATGATTGTTTGTAGGCTTTTCCCACAATTAATGTTCAACCAACTAGTCTGTAATTGCTGAATCAATCTTTACAAATATTTTTGAAAAAGGGTATAACATTTGCAATTCTCCAATCTTTCAGCACCACCCCAAATTCAGGGATTATTGAAAGATAATTCCATTCTCTCTTCCTTTAACATACTGGGATACATCTGTTTGACCCGGTACTTTGACAGCTTATTCAATAGGAGAAAGTGAGGACTGCAGCTGCTGGAGATCAGAGCTGAAAAATGTGTTACTGGAAAAGCAGCAGGTCAGGCAGCATCCAAGGAGCAGGAGAATTGACATTTCGGGCATAAGCCCTTCTTCCAATGCTAAAACCTGGTGACAGAGTTTCCTTCTCTGTCACCATAGCAGAACCTGTTCTTGTAGGTAAAGGCAGATTCAAAGTTTTCACTTAACACCTCATTCATACCTGTTGCTGTGAAATGTAAAACCCATTTACTGACTCCTAGTCAGCTCAACTCCTCCTTTTAACACTGTTGAATATTTTTATGCTAATAGAAGATTTTGGGATTTTCATTTATGTAGCTGTCAGTCTTTACTTCATTATCTCACTTTCGTTCTTGTATTTTCACCTCCTTCTGCATTCAGCTTGGTCTCAGCTATATTCACGACTGAACACCTGTATCCAGCACACATTTTCTTCTTTAGCTGTATCTGCTTTATCTTTGTCATCCAAGAACCTGTGGATTTGTTTGTCCTGACTTCCTCTTTTGAGGGGAATATATCATGAGTCTGGCCAAACCATTTCCTCTTTAAAGGTCACCTATTCTTCAGATCCTGCTCTTCCCATTAATCTTTAGGCATAGTGTATGTAGTATAGCTCCATTCTTGCTCCACTGAAATGGTCTTTATCTATTCATTGTCATTGTCCATCACCATTCTAAACCTTACGATACAATGATCACTGTCCCTGGAACGTTCTCTCACTTCCATTTGATTTACTTGTCCTATCTCATTCCCAAGAAGGCCTAGCAGTGCCTCACTTCTTGTTGCATTGCGCAAATAGTGCTGTAAGAAATGCTACTTTTTATGTTTATGCAAAGCCAATTGTAATTGTAATCCACAGATTCTAATTTAGGATTCATTTTTATTTGTTCAAATGATGAGAGTTGTCAGCTAGATCAGCATTTATTGCCTATCCCTAACTGCCCTGAAAAACACAATGGTGAGCTGCCTCTTGAATAGCTTCAGTCCTTGGGGTATGGGGCATTAACAAAGCTGTAAGAAAGAGATTTCCAGGATTTTGACAAAATGACAGGAAAAGAGCTGTGATATAGTTCCATATCAGGACAATGTGTGGCTTGGAGGGGAACCTACAGGGTTCCCTGATGCTGTAGTTGGGTAAATGCTCCTTTGATGTCAAGGTCAGTCACTCTCAACTTATCTCTGGAGCTCAAATCTTATCCATGTTTGGACAGGGCTGAACTGAGGTCAGGAGCAAAGTGACATTGGAGGAAACCAAACTGAGCATCAGTGAGCAGGTTATTCCTTTACAAATGTCACTTAACAGAACTGCTGTTGAGCCCTTCCATCATACTGTTAATGACCAAGGGTAGATTGACAGGGCAATATCAGCCAGGGAGAATTTGTCCTGCTTTTTGTGCCTAGAATATATCTTGGCAAACTTGCACATTATAAAATAGATGCCAGCGTTGAGGCTGTACTGAGACAATTTGGTGAGTTGGAGTAGTTAGTTCTTTAGATTAGATTACGTACAGTGTGGAAACAGGCCCTTCGGCCCAACAAGTCCACACCGCCCCGCCGAAGCGCAACCCACCCATACCCCTACATCTACCCCTTACCTAACACTACAGGCAATTTAGCATGGCCAATTCACCTGCACATCTTTGGAGTGTGGGAGGAAACCGGAGCACCCGGAGGAAACCCACGCAGACACGGGGAGAATGTGCAAACTCCACACAGTCAGTCGCCTGAGGCGGGAATTGAACCCAGGTCTCTGGCACTGTGAGGCAGCAGTGCTAACCACTGTGCCACCGTGCCACCCACAAGTTCTGGAGCACAAGTCTTCACTACTTTTGCCAGAATGTTGTCAGAATGCAAAGCAGTATCCAGAATCTTCAGCTATTTCTTGATATGACACGATGTGAATTCAATTCATTGAAATCTGGCATCTGAGATATGGGATACCTCAGAAGGAGACTGAGATGGATCATCTCAGATGGTCAAGCTTATTGATAGGGTCATGAACAGATACATCTAGGACAGATACATTGGTGAGAAAAAGGTCAAGAAGATATTTCCTACTTGTTAGCTCCCTCACCATCTGCCACAGACCCAGTCTAACAGCCAGGCTGCTCTGTAGTGGTGCTACTAAGCCAGTCATGGCGATAAATGTTGAAGTCCCCCACTCAGAGTCTTTCCTACCATTCTCAGTACTTCCTCTAAGTGCTGCTGAACAAAGAGGATCCCTGATTAATCAACTGAGCGAGGGTAAAGCAGCCTATTTGATTGGTAGCACATCCACAATGATTCACTCCCTCCAGCACCAATGGTCAGTCGTAACAGTATGCCCCATCAGTAAAATGTATTGCAGTAATACACCAAGAGCCCCTCGAGACAGTATCTTCCAAACCCATAACCACTTCCCTTGACGACTAAGGCAGCACGTACATGGGAACACTACTCCTACAAGCTCCTCTCCAATCCACTCACCATTCTGACTTGCAATTATATCACCATTCTTTCACTGTCACTGGATCAACATCCTTGAACTCCCTCGCTAACAACAGTGATGCACCTATGCCACACCTATGCCAGATGTAGAAACTTTTCCTTCCCCCGTCTTTCCAATCGTGAACCTTAGGGACTGGCTGCATATTTTGCTCCTGTTGCTGACCCTACACACAGCTTGAAATCAGACATCCCATCCCTGCTATGGTCTGGTTTGTCTGCCTGCAGTGAACTTGAGACCTGATTGAATGGTTACTTAGTAGGGATGTTGCCAGATCTTCAATTTTTGTTCAATTTTTAGTGGAGAATAGAGAGATGTTAGTTATCAATGATCCATACATAGTCACTGATAGTCACTGGTTAGATTCATTCCTCCTATTGCCCAACCAGTTCGTACCCTCCACCTGTCTTCACCTATCCCCAGTTCACCACCCTGTCCCTGCCTCCCCCTTTATCTGCAATTTGCCCCTACACCCACCTCCAGGCCTGAAGAAGGGTTACACCCAAAACATTGACTTCTCCACCTCCTGAAGTTGCTTGGCTTGCTGTGTTCTTCCAGCCTCCTGCCTATCACTGATAGTGACTGGGCAGATTAATTTTACTTCCTTGCATTTTCTGACTGACATTTGTACAGGAATAGAGTGAGGGTATCTAGAGAAGCTAATTTGGAATTAATTTTATTTAATTGAGAGTGCTCTTTTGAAACAGTAATTTTATTGGAGCATCTTCCTTTGTGTTTTGCTGGACAAATTCAGTGGAATTACACACAATTCTTGTTTTCTCTCTATACGTCCTTCACCTCCCAACATACAGAGAGTTTAGGCACCAAAGACCTGACAAAATAGATAAAGAAAAAACCTGCATCTCCAATATAAACACAAGATCTCAAAAAGTCATATGTAAACTATAAGTAGCAATTCCTGAAGATGAATTGGTGTGTAAATTTTCTGAAGTGTTTATTTGTATGAATTTTGTGTGCATTCATGTATCACTTCATTTTTACACTTTTGTTTGTTCAGGTATTTATTTATTCATCCTATTTTTTTAACCCTAAGCGTCTTCTTGAATCCTCTATAGATTTTCGTAGTTGTCTATACAGTCAGAGTCACACGGCATGGAAACATACCCTTAGGTCTAACCAATCCGTGCCAAACAAAATCCCGAACTAAACTCGTCCCACTGCCTGCTCCTGGCCCATATCCTTCCAAACCTTTCCTATTCATGTTCTTAACCAAATGTCTCTTAAACATTGTAATTGTGCCAATATACACCACTTCCTCAGATAGTTCATTTCACACTTGAATACTAATTACACCCTCTGTGTATAAACTTTGCCTCTCATGTCTTTCTTAAACCCTCTCTCCTCTCACCATTAAAATATGCCCCCTTGTCTTGAGATCCCCATCATAGGGAAAGGACAACTACTATTAACTCTACCTATAGCTCACATTATTTTACAAACTCCTATCCAGCCTAACAAGATAGGGTGGCACGGTGGCTCAGCTGTTAGCACTGCTGCCTCACAGCACCAGGATCCTGGGTTCAATTCCAGCCTTGGCTGACTGTCTGTGTGGAGTTTGCACATTCTCCCCATGTCAGCATGGGTTTCCTCCTGCAGACTGGGTGTATTGGCCATGCTAAATTGCCTAAAGTGTTAGGTGCATTTGTCAAAGGGAAATGGGTCTGGGTGGGTTACTCTTCAGAGGGTCGGTGTGGACTGGTTGGATCAAAGGGCCTGTTTCCACACTGTAGGGAATCGAATCTAATCTAGCTCCAACTTTCCATACCCAGTAACATCCTGATAAATCTCTTCGGAACTCTCTCCAGCTTAATAATATCATTCGTATTATACCCCAGAACTGGACAAAATATTCCAGAAGATGCCTCACTGATGTCCTATACAACTTCAACATGACTTCCTAATTCCTCTACTCAAAGGACTGACGAATGGAGGCAAGAGGACAAATGCCTTTTAAACCACCCTTTCTATATGTGATGCAAACTTCAAAGAATTATCTATCCGCACCCCTCGATCCCTCTGTTCTACAACACTATCCAAGGTCTGACCAATAATTGTACAAGCCCTACCCTGATTTGTTGAACCAAAATGCAATACCTCACATTTATCCAGACTGAACTCCATTTGCCATTTTTCAGCCCATTGACCCAAATGATCAGAGTCCTATTGTAATCTTAGAAAATCTTTTTTACCATCTATTATACTATCAGTTTTGGTGCAGCCCTCAAACTTACTAACCATGCCTTCGATATTCTCATCCAAATCATTTATATAAACGACAAGCAAAAGAGGACCCAGAATTAATCCCTGTGGAACACCACTTGAGACATGCCTCCAGTCCAGAAAGCACCCCTCCACCACCACTAATCTTTCTTCTGCCATTAAGCCAATCATGTATCAAATTTGCAAGCTCACTGTGACTTAACTTTACTAATCAGTCTACCATGCAGAACCTTGTTGAAGACTTTACTAAAATCTATATAAGCAATGTCTACTGCTCTGCCACCATCAATCATTTTGGTAATTTCCTCAAAAAACTCGATCAAGTTTGTGAGACACGAATTTCCTCATAAAAAAACCATACTGATTCTCTCTAATCAGTTTTTGCTTCTCTAAATGTTCATAAATCCTATCTTTTAGATTTAAATTTTATTGTCACATGTACTCAAGTGCTGAAGTACAGTGAAAAATGTATAATGTCGCCACATGTGGCACCATCTTATATTCCAAGGTACTAGGTACAAAGAAAGCTTAGGTCCAAAATAATAAGAGAACAAGAGTTAAAAAGCTACACAACACTTCATAGAAAAATAAAGCAATAAGTAATAGTTTACATCAAAGTCTTTTGTAGTGTAAGCTAGGAAGGTCGGCATGGACGGGTTGAACTGTTTCCATACTTTACATCTCTATGACTCTATGACTCTAAAATGAAGGAGTAAGTTAAAGGCTCAACAGTCTTATTTCACTCTACTGTTTATTCTCAATGCCGTTGCCACAGAAACCATTGCTGCTGCTGAAATAGCTACATCTCTGATCTCCCCAGTCCCTTGGAAATATGTCTGGGCAGGGTCCACTCATTCGCTGAGCCGAGACACCACCATGAGCCGCCAAAAGACCAGCTGACAAACCACCAAGAAACCAGGGCAGGATCTGCCATGCTGTTGAGAGTCCAGGCCAGGACCCACCATATCAACAAGAGACCAGACCGGGACCTGCCACGTCACCAAGAGACCAGGCTGGGATCTGCGACATCACTGAGAGACCAGGCTGGACCCACCACATCACCGACAGACCAGGCCGGGACCCACCACGTTGCCAAGAGACCAGGCCCGGACCCACCACTTCACCAGGAGATGAGGCGGAACTCTCCACGTCACCGGGAGACCAGGGTGGGACTCGCCACGTAACCGAGAGACAAGGCTGGGACCTACCACATCGCCAGGAGACCAGGTGGGATTCGCCACGTCACCGAGAGACCAGGCTGGGATCTGCCACATCACTGAGAGGCCAGGACGGGACCCACCACATTTTCAGGAGATCAGGCCAGGACCCACCACATCACCGAGAGACCAAGTGGGACCTGGCATATCACCAAGAGACCAGGCCGGGACCCGACACCATGCTGAGAGACAAGCCTGGACCCACCATGTTGCTGAGAGACAAGGCTGGGACCCACCAAGTCATTGAGAGACAAGGCTGGGACCCAACAAGGCCGGGACCCACCAAGTCATTGAGAGACAAGGCTGGGACCCACCATTTCACTGAGAGACAAGGCCGGGACCCACCATATCGCTGAGAGACAAGGCCGGGACCAACCATGTCGTTGAGAGACAAGGCTGGGACCCACCATGTTGCTGAGAGACAAGGCCGGGACCCACCAAGTCATTGAGAGACAAGGCTGGGACCCACCATATCGTTGAGAGACAAGGCTGGGACCCACCATGTTGCTGAGAGACAAGCCCGGGACCCACCATGTCGCTGAGAGACAAGGCCGGGACCAACGCTTTCATTGCGAGACCAGGCTGGGACCCTCCAAATCACTGGGAGACAGGGCCTGAGACCCACCGAGAGACTAAAGGGGGGAATTGAAAAAGAAAAGAGAGGGAAACAGAAGGAGTGGAGGAGCTCCAGTTGGAGAGCCACCTTTTATAATCACCTCCAACAAATTACCCACAACCAAAGTCAGACTCACAGGTCTATAATTCCCCGGTTTCTTCTTACAAACTTTCTTAAATAAAGGAGCAGCATTAGCCAGCCTGTAGCCATCAGGCATCGCACCTGTAGTCATAGATAATGCAAATGTTTCTGTAAGCAGTCTTGTAAGCTCCTCTCATATTTCCCACAATATTCTGGATATCAAATCCTGAAGATTTATCCACCTTTATACTCTTTAAGTCCTCCTGAACTTCCGCTTCCATAACGTCAACTGTTTTGAAAACGCCAGCATTTAATTCTTTGCATTCTCTCGATGCCATTTCTTTCTCTATAATAAATCTGATGCAAAATATTCATTTCCTACCTCTCCCATATCCTAGGATCCAACACAATGCTGACCTCCTTGATCTTTAAGGGACCCTATTAGCCCCTCTTACTCTTAATGTATTTGTAGAATCTTTTTGGATTATCATTAACCTTATCTGCCAATGCTTTCTCATATCCCTCTTTACCTTGCTGATTTCTTTCTTAAGAATGCCCCTATAGTCTTCATATTGATTCAGAGATGAATTGAACTAAATTGTTTTTTTACCTAAAATAAGATTCTCTTTTATTCATGACTAAAACCTTAATATCTTTGGTCATCCATTGTTCCTTAACTCCACCAGCCTTACCCTTCATTCTAACAGAAACATAATGCCTCTGACCTCTCATCATCACACTCTTTAAAGCCTCTCACTTGTCAGATGTCCTTTTAACTGTGTTAGTCTATTCCATTCAACTTTTGAAAGTTCTTGTCTTCATACGTGCAGGCTTAATTCATTGAGGGCATGTTCTTCCCTTTTTAATGAGTTAATATTATCGATGTCATATAATGCTTAAAATCATATTGGGGAAACAATAAAATTAAAACAATAAGGGGCTTCAACTCAATACCTTGAGCACCTCTATCTGCATTATCAAAGTCAGCTGCCTAGTAACCAGTGTTAGTCAATTCCAACTAGTAAGGATCAGGCAACAATTAGTGACAACAATGTCCAAACGTTAATGGTGAAAAATGTGTTGCTGGAAAAGCGCAGCAGGTCAGGCAGCATCCAAGAGGCAGGAAAATCGACGTTTCAGGCATAAGCCCTTCTTATGTCCGAAACGTCGATTCTCCTGTTCCTTGGATGCTGCCTGACCTGCTGTGCTTTTCCAGCAACACATTTTTCAGCTCTGATCTCCAGCATCTGCAGTCCTCACTTTTTCCAAACATTAATGGTGAATTGCAATGCTATCAGTTCAAGTTGCCCCAACCAGGAAGAAATGTACTGTTCACAAAACAGAATTAACTGTTCCCAAATGATCCTACATGTTGGTTAGCAACCATATCACTAGTTTTTATTATATTCTCTCTTTTCCTTCTGGGAGAAGTTCTGCACATAGGAAGGAGGAACAGGGCACTCCACAAAACATTCTATATGCCAAAGACTTCAGGAAACATTTCTCATATTTGCACCTCACCAAGCTGTAAACCTGTGGTTGCTGAGAGTCACCAGGGAGGTGTTAACAACTGTACAATCACTTTCAATAGGTCCTGCAGCCTCACCATGTGGGTGAGGTGGGAGAAGGGTTGCATTGTCAGTGCTTATCAAGGTGAGCTGTAAACACCTGTACAGCCAGATCCTATCAGCTGGGAATTGATGACATTGTGAAAATATCCAAATATATATTACATTGCTATACCTGAAAGGTGATGGCATTGCTTTATGTTGGTAAAGGCTTTAGGTGGAGAGAAACAGAATAAATGAACAAGTGGTTTTGTCATTTTTAAGGATGACCCAGTGGTGCAAGGAGCCATTGATTGTATCTAAATAGCTCTGAGGGCCCAAAGTTGTAATGGGAAGATAAACTGGAAATGTTGCATACTATTAATGTGCCATCATGTTGGTGACTGCCAGCTTTCCTCGCAGCAACCCTGATAGCTCTGAGGCAATTTGATGATCCCATAATCTCTGGGGCATCATGTAAGAGTGAGAGAACCCATGACTTGGAGATAAGGGCAACACTTCTATACACAGTAACACGGTGGCTCAGTGATAGCACCACTGTCTCACTGCATGAAACTGGGTTCGATACCAACTCTGGGTGGCTCTCTGTATGGAGTTTGCATGTGCTCCCTGTGTATGTGTAGATTTCTGCCAGGTCCTCTGGTTTCCTCCCACAGTCCAAATATGTGCCGTTTGGGTGGATTAGCCATATTAAATTGTCTGTAGTTTCCAGAGATGTTCAGGTTAGGTGGATTAACCATGGGGGAAAGGGTGGAAGTGGAGGTGAGTGAATGCTCTTTGGAGAGTCATTGCCGACTCAATGGGCTGAGTGGCCTCCTTCTGCACCATAACGATTCTATCATTCTACATGCTGTTGCTCTCCTCTGCCATCATTTGCTCATATGACATTGGACACTTTGTAAACAATGGTGCCTCAAGAAACACCATAGAGCCTGATATCAGTGTTTTTCACCTATAATTGGATTGTCTAGATTACTGGAGGATTCCCTATTATACTTCCACTAGGCATCTTGTTACACATCAAGAGTAAGACAATAAAGAAGAGAAGGGGAAGCAGGGCAAGACAATGTCACCTTGGATCGCTTAGCTCTCAATGTCCTGTTCCAATAAAAGCTGTTTAAAAAAAATCTTGCTAAGCCATTTGTAGTCAGCAACACATCTAATTATGCAAACAAAAACAGACTATTACTTTTCTGTGTAGCCTGTCATAACGATATAAATACAGTCGATTGATCTTTGAAATTCATCAGCTGATTTAATATCTGGGATGTTTCTGGACTGAAACTGTTTCTAATAAAAGGGATCAAACACTGACTTAAAATGGGTACAGGGAACGCCTGACTTGAATAGATTGACCAAATTTCATGAAACCAATATGAATTGGATCGAAGACAGTTTAAGCTGAAATGAACATTTTCTCCAAGGACAACAAAATTCATTAGTCAGACCCATGGGAACTGTGAAAAAACTCCTCATCTCCTATTTTAACTTACATCATTATGAGAAACTTCAGATGTTGCAGATGAAACATCAATTGTAATTACCGAGTGTGGTGTTGCCAGTGAAATGTTGTGTACAGGCACTTCAAACTGGTTATAACTCAAAAAACATTTACCCAGGTGTCCTTACCTTACGAGTTAAATAAAGGATGGTTGGTTAAGCTTAGTTCGATACCCATAAGCTGAAGAAACAACTCTTACAAAGCAAATGAAGTTAACTTCTCCCCAGACTAGGCTGATTGCCTGAAAAACACATCTCGTACCCGTTCTGTCAACTTGATTGGGCTACAGAATTCAATTCACTGAACTCTGTCGACAGGTGCGCTCAGGATTATTTTTACTACGAAGGTGGGTCTTGCAGGGAATCTTCAGTGGAATGGCCACCAGATATCCCTTCTTATCTAACGGCCCTCTTTCTGAGCCCTTCTAGAATGTTCTCTGATGTCAGTGGTGGGAAGATTTTTGGAGGAGATTCTGAGACACGGGATTTATGATTATTTGGAAGACTATAGTTTGATTAGAGATAGTCAGCATGGCTTCGTGAGGGCAGGTCATGCCTCGCAAACCTTATTGAATTCTTTGAGGATGTGATAAAACACATTGTTGAAGGTAAAACAGTGAATGTGGTTTATATGGATTTTAGCAAGGTGTTTGATAAAATTCTCCTTGGTAGGGTCATTGAGAAAGTAAGGAGGTATGGAATACAGGGAAATTTGGCTGCCTACAAACAAAATTGGCTGACCCATAGAAGATAGAGGGTTGTAGTAGATGATCAGTATTCAGCGTGGAGCTCAGTGGCCAGTGTTGTTCTGCAAGTATCTCTGCTCTTTGTGATTTTTATAAGAGAAAGTGGATGAGTAAGTGGAAGGGTGGATTAGTAAATTTGCCGATGACAGAAGGATGGTGGAGTTGTGGATAGTGTGGAGGACTGATCCAGGTTGCAAAGGGACATTGACAGGATGCAGAGCTGGGCTGATAAGTGGCAGTTGGAGTTCAATCTGGAAAAGAGTGAAGTGATTAATTTTGGAAGGTCGAATTTAAATGCAAATTATAGGGTTAAACGCAGGATTTTTGGCAATATGAAGGTACAAAGGGATCTTGGGATCCACGTCTATTGATCCCTTAAAGTTGTTACCAAAGTTGATAGGGCTGTTAAGAACCTGCATGGTGTGTTGACTTGCATTAGCAGGGGGATTGAGTTTAAGAGCTGCGAGATTCTATTATACCTCTATAAAGCCCTGGTTAGACCACACTTGAATGTTGTGTTCAGTTCTGGTCACCTCATTATAGGAAGGATGTGGAAGCTTTAGAGAGAGTACAGAGGACATTTACCAGGATGCTGGCTGGACTGGAGGGCATGTCTTATAGAAAAAGGTTGAGGGAGCTAGGGATTTTCCTACTGGAACAAAGAAGGATGAAAGGTGACTTGATAGAGGTGTACAAGATGATGAGAAGCATAGATAGAGTGGGTAACCAGAGACTGTTTTCCATGGTGAAAATGGCTATAACAAGGGGCATAATTTTAAGGTGATTGGAGGAAGGTGTAGGGGAGATGTTAGAGATAGGTTCTTTACACAGAGACTGGTAGTTGTGTGGACTGCGGTGGTAGCAGTCAGATACATTAGGGAGATTGAAACGATTCTTCGATAGTCACATGAATGATAGTAAATTTAAGGGTGTGTAGGTTAGTTTGATCTTAGAATAGAATAAAAAGTCTGCACAACATTGAAAGCTGAGGGGCCTATACTCTGCAGTTCTATGTTCTATGTTCATTCAATGGGACCACATAGCAAAGGTCACAGCACCGAATAAGGTTTGACCAGGTCAACTCAGGTGTACCCATCCTCTTTCCAAGATATAATTACTCCATGATGCCAAGAGGTCTGGCCGGAATTGGGGAATAGGCAAACATATCTCCCTGTTGTTTTGGCTGAGCACTTCCTAATGATTTTCTGACCATAATACTCTCCCATTGTTAAGGCTGAGCGTTCCTCTTCAATATGAAAGACAGTTCCCGGCTGGTCCTTGTTTGCTTTTGACCTGCAGTAGGAGAAAGTGAGGACTGCAGATGCTGGAGATCAGAGTCGAGAGTGTGGTGCAGGAAAAGTACAGCAGGTCAGGCAGCATCCAAGGAGCAGAAGAATGACATTTCAGACATAAGCCCTTCATCAGGAATCAATGATGAAGGGCTTGTGCCCAAAATGTCGATTCTTCTGCTCCTTGATGCTGCTCTACCTGTTTGCTTTGCCAGCACCTCACTCTCGACTTTGACCTGTGGTAACATTGGCCTCTGCATTCAATCAGGCCTTGCTTGCAGAAACTGTTTAGCCAATTTCATGTTGGGCCATGATGTTTAGTCTGTTGGCCACTTGGCCACTTCGGATATTGTCGAGAACATCACTATTTTGCTTTTGCTTTCCTAGTTGACTTGGAACTGTGAGTTGCAGTTCAGAACTGAACTTTGAACAGTGGATAGTTCTTCCTCAATTTTTTTTTCAAAACAAAAAAGCATAGAGCTTAATTTAGATAAATGCGAGGTGTTGCAATTTGGGAAAGTAAATCTTAACAGGAAATATACACTTAATGCTAAGGTCCTAGGGAGTGTTGCTGAACAAAGAGACCTTGGAGTGCAGGTTCATAGCTCCTTGAAAGTTGAGACACAGGTCGATAGGATAGTGAAGAAAGTGTTTGGTATGCTTTCCTTTTTTGGTTAGAGTATAAAAGTTGGGAAATTGTGTTGTGGCTATACACAACATTGGTTAGGCCACTTTTGGAATATTGTGTGCAATTCTGGTCTCCTTCCCATCAGAAAGATGTTGTGAAACTCGAAATGGTTCAGAAAAGGTTTACAAGGATGTTTCCAGGGTTGGAGATTTTGAGCTATAGGGAGAGGTTGAATAGGCAAGGGCTGTTTTCCCTGGAGCTGAGGGGGTGATCTTATAGAGGTTTATAATATCATGAGGGGCATGGATATGATCAATAGACAAATTGTCAAATCGATCAATAGTCTTTTCCCTGGGGTGAAGGAGTCCAGAATTAGATGGCATAGGTTTAGGGTGAGAGGGTTAAGTTATAAAAGAGACCTAAGAGACAACATTTTCACTCAGAGGGTGGTACGTGTATAGAATGAGCTGCCAGAGGAAGTGGTGGAGGCTAGTACAATTGCAACATTTAAAAGACATCTGGATGGGTATATGAATAGGAAGGATTTGGAGGGTAGGGGCCTGGTGCTGACAGGTGGGACTAGATTGGGTTGGAGTATCTGGTTGGCATGAACGAGTTGGACCGAAGGGTCTGTTTTCATGCTGTATATCTCTATGGCTCTGTGACAATGTTTGCTCTTGGGAACTGAACTGGAATGAGTAATGCAGGTTAATCGCTGCTCTAAGAGCACTGTGAAGATTGGGTATCAAGTTGGTGTTATGCTCAGGGAATGGTAGCTGATGAGATTTGATCTGGTAAATAAAGGCAGGACTGGGGCTGAATACCAACCACAGAATGTTGGAAAGAAGGAAAAATCAAAAAGAACTGGTGCTGACTTTTTTTTTGACTAGAGGCAGTTTTATCTTTTGGAAGCTGTTTTTAATTTTGCTTTCTAATTATTCTCCAGTTATTGACATGTTGAAAGTTCAGAGAAAGGAATATCAGACTGTAAGAAATAAATAAAAGTCCCCAGAAGTCTACAGAAGTTGTTTTCATTGACTGGTGAATTTGGAATTCAAGTAAAATACACAGTCCTACCATACAATACAACCTGTAATATAAGCCATTGTCGAAAGATTTCATGAAGGCCTGGTATTTTTCATTGAAATGGGTATCAAACTAAAAAGTTTTGATGCTTTTGTTTTCTTTTTCCAATTTATCCCTTAACTGTTTGAAATTGAGGTGTATATTCAGAGTAGACTAGACTTAGATTGTAAATATTAATTAGATTGCCTTGAAGTTTATATGTGTTCTGCTAAAGTTAATAAATTCTTATTTTTTGTTTAACTCATAAATTCTCTGTCTAAGATCTAATTTTATACAAAGTCTGATTAAGTGCAATTGTGCAATTGGACGTCTTGGAATGGTTGAATTTCACTGTGTTGTGAATTAATGATGGGGACAGTTATTTGGTTTCTTTTGCTGTCCCCCAGTGTCATAGCAATACAATGGCTTTAACAGACAAGAAAGTTACAAACAGATTTTATTTCAAGGAACTTTTGCCAGATGAACAGGAGATGAAATGAAGAATGCAGAACTGGACGTAGGCTGAGCAGACTCTCTTTTTCATTCTCTCAAGGAGAAAACTGCCCTGCTTGACCATGGCAGATGGAGTTTAATTTAGATAAATGTGAGGTGCTGCATTTCGGAAAGACAAATCATGGTAGGACTTATACACTTAATGGTAAGGTCCTGGGGAGTATTGCTGAACAAAAGGACCTTGGAGTGCAGGTTCATATTTCCTTGAAGGGGGAGACACAGATAGATAGGATAGTGAAGAAGGTGTTTGGTATGCTTGCCTTTATTTGTCAATGTATTGAGTATAGGAGTTGGGAGGTCGTGTTGTAGCTGTGCAAGACATTGGTTACTATATACAATTCTGATATCCTGCTTTAGGAAGGAAGTAAAACATGAAATGGTTCAGAAAAGCTTTACAAGGATGTTGTCAGGGTTGGAGGGTTTGAGCTATAGGGAGAGGCTGAATAGGCTGGGGCTATTTTCCATAGAGCATCAGAGGCTGAAGGGTAACCTTATAGAGGTTTATAAAATCATGAGGGTCATGGATAGGGTAAATAGACCTGAGGTGAGGGAGCCCAAAACTAGAGGGCATAGGTTTAAGGTGAAAGTGGAAAGATATAAAAGGGAGTGAAGGACAACTTTTCTCACAGGGGCATGTGGATGGAATGAGCTGCCAGAGGAAGAAGTGGAGCTTGGTACAATGACAACATTTAAAAGGCATCTTGATAGGTCTATGAATAGGAAGGGTTTGGATGGATATGGGCTAAAAGCTAGGAAATGGGAGGTGATTTATTTAGGACAGCTGGTCAGCATGGACGAGTTGGACTGAAGAGTCTGTTTCTGTGCTGTACATCTCTCTGAGTCTATGACTCTACTCACTGGAAGGAAGCAACAGAGAAATGAGATATTAAAGCAGTCTGTGTTTGCCAACAGCTACCATGGATTTCATGACCTCTGCCTGAGTTATTAGACAGCTTCTGCCCACACTGAGACAGCATCTTTCAGATAAATCAGTCCACAGTGCTGTCAGCAGGCTGGCTATCCCTGCCATGGAGGAAACAATAGGCTCCAAGCGCTGTGTAATACTCGATACCTTGCTGGATTGGAACTCCTTCATGTTAATTGTCAGTAAAAAAAGGTTTCTGCTAGATTTCCCGATGCACTGAGCAAGGATCTGTGCTGTGTCCACTGTTTGTCATTTTTGAAATGATCTGATTGAGAATAAAGGAATCATTCTTAGTATGTTTGCAGATGACACAGACAGTGAAGAAGGTTATATGAGGGTACAATGGGATCTTGATCAACTGGGCCTCTGGTCCAATAAATATCAGATGGTTACAAGATATTGTACAGATAATTTTGATAAATGTAAGGATTTTCAATGTGATAAAACAAACCAGGGCAGGACTTACTCCGCTAATGATAGGGCCCTGGGGAGCTTTATCAAACAGAAAGATCTAGGAGTGCAGGTACATCATTGCTTTAAAGTGGCATTGCAGGTAGACAAGTCAATAAAGACAGCATTTAGCACACTTGCCTTCATTGAGAAGAGCACTGAGTACAGGAGTTGGCACATTATGCTACAGGGAAAGCAAATCTTAGCAGGACTTATACACTAAATGGTAAGGTCCTGGGGAGTGTTGCTGAACAAAGAGACCTTGGAGTGCAGGTTCATAGCTTCTTGAAAGTAGAGTCATAGGTAGATAGGATAGTGAAGAAGGCATTTGGTATGCCATTTGGATACAAAACTGGCTTGAAGGTAGAAGATTGAGGGTGGCAGTGGAGGGTTGTTTTTCAGACTGGAGGCCTGTGACCAGTGGAGTGCCACAAGGATCAGTGCTGGGTCCATTACTTATCGTCATTTATATATATGATTAGGATATAAATGTAGGAGGTACAATTAGTAAGTTTGCAGATGACACCAAAATTGATGGTGCAATGGACAGCGAAGAAGGTTACCTCAGATTACAACAGGATCTTGATCAGATGGGCCAATGGGCTGAGGAGTGACAGCTGAAGTTTAATTTAGATAAATGCAATGTGCTGCATTTTGGGAAAACAAATCTTCGCAGGACTTATACAGTTAATTGTAAGGTCCTAGAAAGTGTTGCTGAGCAGAGACTTTACAGTGTAAGTTCATAGCTCCTTGAAAGTGGAGTCGTAGGTAGATAGGGTATGAAGAAGGCATTTGTATTGAGTATCGGAGTTGGGACGACATGTTGTGGCTGTACAGGACGTTGGTTAGGCCACTTTTGGAATATTGTATGCAATTCTGGTCTCCTTCCTGTCGGAAAGATGTTGTGAAATCTAAAAGGGTTCCGAAAAGATTAATAAGGATGTTGCCAGGGTTGGAGGATTTGAGTATAGGGAGAGGTTGAATAGGCTGGGGCTGTTTTCCCTGGAACGTCAGAGGCTGAGGGGTGACCTTAGAGGTGTTTATAAAATCTTGAGGGGCATGGATAGGGGAAATAGAAAAAGTATTTTCCTTGGAGTGGGAGAGTCCAGAGCTAGAAGGCATAGGTTTAGGGTGAGAGGGTAAAGATATAAAAGGGACTTAAGGGGCAACTTTTTCACGCAGAGGGTGGGACGTGTATGGAATGAGCTGCCAGAGGATATGGTGGAGGCTGGTACAATTGCAACATTTAGAAGGCATCTGGATGGGTATATGAATAGGAAGGGTTTGGAGGGATATAGGCCAGGTGCTGGCAGGTGGGACTAGGTTGGGTTAGGATATCTGGTCGGCATGGACAAGTTGGACCAAAGGGTCTGCTTCCGTGCTGTACATCTCTATGACTCTACGAGCTGTACAAGACATTGGTGAAGCCACATTTGGAGTATTGCATACAATTCTGGTTACCCTTCCATAGGAAGTATGTTATTAAACTGGAAAGGGTACAGAAATAATTTACAACGTTGTTTAAAAGGGTCTTCTTCAGTCATGTTTGACTCTAATACCAGTCCATTGAAGCCCTCATGAAGTCAACAATAACATTATCATTTCATGGTAAATAAAAACATGACAGAAAAGAAATTGAGAAGGGGAATTAGACAGGAACCATTACATCATTGGATATATCTCACGGTATTTTATACAAGTGGATCTTTCCCCAACCATTTCCAAGATGTGAAGCACCACTTGAAGGCATGTGTGTTCCTGTGAACTCTGCACACAATACCAGGTTATAGTCCAACAGGTTTATTTGGAAGGACTAGCTTTCGGAGTGATGCTCCTTCATCATGAGGCTTTGGAGCAGGACCATAAGACACAGAATTTATAGCAAAAGATTACAGTGTCATGCAACTGAAACAATAAACTGAACAAACCTAGATTACTGTTAATGAATGGAAACCCATTCATCTTTTCAAATAGGTTGCAGGCTTTGGTTCATGAATATGTAAATCCCAGAACTTCTTTCAAGTCACAATCTTGAGATAACTTAAAGTTTTATAAATAACAGTGACATCTCAGCTCAGGCAATGCAATAAAGGTGTGAGGTCAGAGTCTGTCGATATTCTAATGTTGAGTCAGGCTGGTTCTATTTCCAAAGTGGAATTTATATAATATTACATGGATTGACTGCCTGCAAATTGTGTGCTTTTTGAGCATAATAGAATGTATCTGCACATGTAATTCTTCAAATGCAAGTTCAACCCATAGACATATATGTGTGTGTGCGTGCATGAGAGAGATAGAGAGAGAGTGACTGATTTCATATGAGTGTGTGTGTACGTGAGCATGAGTGCACATGAGAGAGTGTGTGTTTGCATGTGCACATACTTGGTAGAGTGCGTGTGTGAGAGTAATGGAGTAGAAGCCTGTGAGAGCGTGTATGCGTGGGTGTGTATATGTGTGTATGTATGAGAGAGGGCGTGTATATGAGAGAGGGTCTGCGAATGTGAGTATGTAAGAGCATGTGCGCATATGTGCTCGTGTGTCCATGTGTGTGAGAGAGTGTATAATGTAGTGGGGTCACCTGTAGTGTGACATGAATCTAAGCTCCCAGTTGAGGCCATCCTCATGGGTACGGAACTTGGCTATCAGCCTCTGTTCAGCCACTCTGTATTGCTGCTTATTCTGAAGTCCGTCTTGGAGGATGGTCACCCAAAGATCCAAGGCCGAATGTCCCTGACCGCTGAAAAGTTCCCCGACTGGGAGGGAACACCCTTGTCTAGCGATTGTTGTGTGTTGTCCATTCGTCCATTGTCGTAGCATCTGCTTGTCTTACCAATGTACCATGCTTCAGGGCATCCTTGCCTGCAGCGTATCAGATAGATAACATTGGCCAAGTCACATGAGTGTCTGCTGCATACATGATGGTGGTGTCCCCACGTGTAATGGTGGTATCCATGTTAACGCTCTGACACTCTTACAATGGTTGCCATGACAGAATTGTACTGTGTTGTGTTTGATGTTGTCCTGAAGGCTGGTATGTTTAAGGTTTTGCAGTTGTTTAAAGGTGAGAAGTGGAGGCAAAGGGAAGTTCTTTGCGAGGCGCTCATCCTCATTGATAACATATTGCATGCTGCAAAGAACATAGTGTAGTTTCTCAGCTCCCAGGAAGTACTGGACAATGAAGGGTACCCTATTGGTTGCATCTCATGTCTGTCTCCTGAGGAGATCATTATAGCTTTTTGCTATGGCACATCGGAACTGGTGATCGATGTGTTGAGCATCACACCCTGTTCTTAAGAGGGCACCTTGAGCATCTTCAGGTGTCCACCACATTCCTCCTCATCTGAACAGATCCTGTGCATGCATAGGGCTTGTCCGTAGGGGATGGCTGTTTTAGTATGTTTAGGTGGAAGTTAGAGAAGTGCAGCATCGTGAGGTTAGCTGTGGGTTTGCAATAGAGTGAGGTACTGAGGTGCCCGTCCTTGATGGAGATGTGTGTGTCCAAGAATGAGACAGATACTAAAGAGTAGTCCATGGTAAGCCTGATGGTGGGATGAAACTTGTTGATATCACTGTGCAGTTGTTTCACTGACCCCTCGCCATCGGTCCAGGGGAAGAAAATGTCAGAATATATCTGGTGTATAGTGGTTGGTTGGAGGTCCTGTGCAGCAAAGATGTTTTGTTCAAACTTGTGCATGAAAATGTTGGCATATTGGGGTGCAAATTTGGTCCCCATGGCTATTCTGTGCGTCTGGATGAAGAACTGATTGCCAAAGGCAAGGATGTTGTGGTTGAGGAGAAAGTGGATGAGTTGTAAGATGGTGCTTGGAGATTGGCATTTGTTGGTATTGAGTATTGAGGCTGTTGCAGCAATGTCATCATCATAGGTATGCTGGTGTAGAGTGCTGACACGTCCATTGTGATAAGGAACATTCCCAGTTTGACTGGTCCATGGATCCTGAGTTTCTGGATGAAACCTGTAGTGTCGTGACAGAAGCTGGGTTTCCACTGTACAATGGGTTTCAAGATGCCCTCTTCATAGCCAGAGAGGTACTCACAGAGGGTCCCATTGCCTGATACAAAGGGATGACCAGGTGTGTTGGCTTTGTGTATCTTCAGAAGGCAGTAGAAATCACTTAAGCAAGAAGTATATGGGATGAGAGTACATAGGGAACTCTGAAGGACTGGATCCAAAGTCCTGATCAATGCTTTTAGTTCACGGGGTCTTTGGTCAGGTCGGCTGGTAGTTGCCTATGGTGTTCCAGGTTGTTCAGTCGTCGGTACACTTCCCTGCAGTAGTCTCTTCTATTCTGAATGACGATGGCTCCTCCTTTATCTGCTGTTTGATGACAATGTTGTGATTGGTTTTGACAGCATGAATGGTGTTGCATTATGATTGGGTAATGTTTTGCTCTGCCTTGTGGGTGCGGCTAAGGAATCTGGTATTTACACATTTCCTGACATTTTGAGCATTCATGTCAAGCTCAGGGCAGCAGGCCTCCAGTGGGGTCCAAATTAACTCCTTCTTTGGTCGCTCCACTACAGATCTCTCTGATGACTGTTCCAGTTTGTTGGTTGGGTCATTGGGATCACTGCTGACATCTTGGAAGAATTCTCGGAGTCTCTATCATCTGATGAATTCCTCCATGTCTGCTGAAAGATCCATGAGGTCTGTTTTGGTAGTGGGGCAGAAATTGAGCCTTCGGTTGAGAACCTCAATCTCTTCCAGTTGACGGGTATGGTCTAATAAGTTGACGATCGACTTCCCCATGGAGCTAATGTTTTCAACTGTGGTACCAGGGGAAGCTTGGCTACTGCTGGTGGTGATGCCAAGTTTCTCCAGTTTCTTGTTCTTGGTGTGCATCTACATTGTGCAGTTCTGTCGCCTTGTCTGCTTGGCAGTGTCATGTAACTGTACTGCTGTGTCTTGAGTGCAAACTAAGAGCATTCATTCCATCTTGATTTCAAGGTTATGGCACCTACTGTAGAGTTGGTGCATGAGATGATTGAGGGGTTTGCGAGAGGTGTGGTGGCAAAGTCTCTCAGTGTAGTCTATGTTGTAGATTGACTAGAGTGGGTTCGTGATCCATAATCCTTTGGGATTTTTTATAAAACCTTAAATTATCTTGAGAATGTGACTTAAACAAATTCTGGGATTTACATAATGAACTGAAACCAGAAATCCATTCTAAAAGATAAAAGACTTGACAGCAATCTAGGTTTGTTCAGTTTATCACTTCAGTTACATGACACTGCAATCTTTTGCTATTATTTCTGTGTCTTATGGTCCTGCTCCACAGCCAACTAATGAAGGAGCAGTGCTCTAAAAGCTAGTGCTTCCAAATAAACCTATTGGACTATATAGCTGTTATGTGACTTTTAACTTTGCCCAACCCAGTCCAACACCGGCTCCTCCACATCTTGGCTACCATTTGGTTTCATTCAGCCTTGTTCTGCAGGACAGCGTGAACACATCAGTAATTGCATTGCACTGTATTTGTGTAATGTGACTATTTTAATGAGAGGCTGAAGATATATGGAGGCTTCAAGAGGTGGGGATTAGGCTTGCATTATTAGAAGGCATGTGATGGTGTAGCGGAATTTCCAAATTTGAGGATTGAGTCTGATGGCTGTGTTATTGATGGCTGAGTAATGGTGGTTTGATTCATTTAACAGAATGAGAAAAAGTTGGTGGCATAGTGAATATAAGCTGTTCTTTGAAGGTGCATTCTCCAATCCTGACCACCCATGTAAGGTCATTATACTCCTGATACTGCAGGTACATATGAGGAGATGATGGCCTCATGGTACTATTGCTAGACTGTTAATCCAGAGACTCAGACAATGTTTTGGGGAACTGGGTTTGAATCCCACCATGACAGATGGTGGAATTTGAATTAAATAAGAGTCAATAGTCAGAAAAAAAAAATCTGGTTCACTAATGTCTCAGAGGGATAGAAATCTGTCATCCTTACCAGGTCTGGCCTACAGCAATGTGACTCCCGACCCACAGCAATCTGGTTCACTCTGAGCAAATAGGAAAGGACAATGAGTGCTGCCCCAGCCAGTGACATCCACATTCCACAGATGAATAAAAAAAAACTTCCCAGTTTAAGTCTCTCAGGATTTGACCTCCTTCCCATACACACCCATTCCTTTTGAAGGATGTTCTTTATGGGTTTCCAGGTAACTCCATTCAGCCATGGCATCATGACCACTTTTTAAAAAAACACTTGCAGTAGTACATTCACAAACTTGGGAGCCAAGGTGATTCCAATATTGACAGTTAGCAGCAGCTTTCCTCTATTTAGTTTATCTTCTCATTTAAAAGGGCCAGGCTGCTTTTATGAGATGCAGGCAAGCTGAAACACCTAAAGCCAAGCATACTGTTAGATTTCCCCCATTAGGTTCACACTGCCACACTCCCTCCCAACCCCCGCACCAACCCACCTCCACACCGGACACCTTCCCCTGTCACCACACAAAGTATAAAACCTGCACCCACACCTCCCCTCTCCAAGGCCTAAAGGATCATTTCAAATCCAGCGGAGATTTTCCTACTCTTCCATTCACCTCATCTACTGCATCCATTGCTCTCGATGTGATCTCCTCTACATCAGGGAGACAAAATGCCAACTTCCAAAACGGTTCAGGGAACATCTCTAGTCTGTACACACCAAACTACCTCACTGCCTCTGGTCAACCACTTCAACTCCCCCTCACACTCCCCCAAGGACATGCAAAACAAAGCCACTTTCCAATTGGAGGAGGAATGCCTCATCATCTGCCTTGGGATCCTACAACCACATGGCATCAACGTTGACTTCACCAGTTTCCACTCTCCCCACTCCCCACTTCACCCCAGATCCAAGCCTCCAACTCAGCACCACCTTCCTGAACTGTCTTACCTGTCTATATTCCTTCCCACCTATCTATTTCACCAATCTATCACAATTACTCCCCACCTGCCTCCACCTATCATCTTCCTAGCTACCTTCCCCCCAATCCCTCCCCCACCATTTATCTTTCAGCTCACTTACCTCCCACCCCCACCCCGCCCCACATTCCTGATGAAGGGCTTTTGTTGAAAACATCAATTCTCCTGCTCTTTGGATGCTGCCTGATTGGCTGTGCTTTTCCAGCATCATATTCTTTGACTCTGATCTCCGGCATCTGCAGTGCTCACTTTCTCCTAATGCCTGAAACATTGACCCTCCTGTTTCTCGGATGCTGTCTGACCAACTGTGCTTTTTCAGCACTACGTTTTTTGACTCTATTCAGCCAGGCAACAGTGCATTTAGCCATGGGTAGAATGCTACAATCAGTCATATGCGGAGGCAAATAAGAAGTGAATTTGCCATTTGTCTTCAAAGAAGTGATTGTGGGCAGGTCATGAATCATAAATCCCAAGCCTGAAATTGGGTACAAAGGAATCTTCAGCATGACTGGAATCTCATTAACAAATTTTGCTGAACCATTTGCGTTTTTATAGCATTATTAGTATGCCTGCAATTAATAAGAATGTAATTTTTTTCTGGTGATTTTTAGTCTTAACTTGAATAGTTATAGATCAATTGCTAAATAGTAAACTATCAGTTGAATCATTTAAGTGAGAATGACTGTTTGTTTTACATTTTCCAAAGTCACTAGTGAGTTAGAAAATTTTTTCATGAATTGCATAAAACGTTCTTGACTGTGAGACGGGGAGTTTATAATGAAAGGTTGGTGGATCCCATAACAGCCTTTTAGTGAACGGATTGATGTGATACTTTTTCCATGGTCTGAGACCCCTGGCCATAATCAGACTTTGGATTATCCCTCATCTTTCACTGGAGGAGTGGGTCTCTGCACTGTCCATACCTACTGCAGATTCATTTGTGTGCTACTCACTGTCTTGGAGAGAGCTCCAGGCCACCTTCAGGTCATTGACCTCTGCTGTCAGATCACTGACACACCTCATGATTCCAACCACCCAGATAGCAGTTGAATGAATTTTATTTGCTTGACCCAGAATGGCCAGTCTGATTTTGAAAAGCCTCCAAAGAGCAATCAAGTCTTTGGATGAGAGAATTAGTTTTGCTCTCAAATTTTTCCATGTCATGGAGCACAATGGAATTGGTACAGTGGCAAGTAAGGCAAAGTAGACCAGTACCAAGGGTGACTCAGTTGTAGCAGATTAAACAGGCTTTGACATTGTCCTCATAGTAGTGTTTAGCTGCATGTTCATGATCTATCTGAGGCAGCTGGACAACCATGAGGCAGAGCAATATTCTGCAGCAGTGCTGGCTCAGTCTCTGTTCAGAGTGCAATGCTGTGGCTATACATATCCATCTCTCTCTGTCAGCTTCCAGATTAGCCTCACTCTGATTTTTACATTTTGGTTGAATTGATCATTTAAGTTGAGGCCAATAGATGACAGCCATGTCTAGAGTGATGTCAAGCAGTTGGGGCTTTGGTTCCATAGCCTTCTACAGAGGGAAACATTGTGTACTTTCCCAGTGATGTTATCCACGTGGAATACAACACAATATTCTCCGCTGGATTGGGTGGAGGGGACAGGTTGTGGTGCCAGGGGAATTGATTGCAATTTACAAGTCTCCTTTCTCTGCACACTAGTTCACAAGAACATGACACTTACTCTTATTAAGAAGATGCCAAAATGACCAAAAGTGAACCCCTATTGTGAAAAGCCTGAAAACTTGGATGTGTTAGTAAACACGGTGTTCAAGTTCCCCATTCAAAACAACTAGCTACCTGACGAAGGAGCGGCGCTTTGAAAGCTTGTACTTACAAATTAACCAGTTGGACTATAACCTGGTGTTGTGTGATTTTTAACTTTGAGCACCCCAGTCCAACACCAGCACATCCACATCAACTTACGCAGAATGATCAACTGGAGCATTGCTCAGTGGTCAGACACAGAGTCCATGCATTCTAACTCTGATGCATTGTAGCATGATGCATTATATACAGCATGCATTGTAGCAACTCACCAAGATTACTTAAAATCGTGAGGGGTGTGAATAGGGTAAATAGACAAGGTCATTTCCCTGGGGTGGGGGAGTCTAGAACTAGAGGGCATAGGTTTAGGGTGAGAGGCAAAGATTTAAAAGGGGCCTAAAGGGCAACATTTTCATACTGAGGGTGGTGTGTATATGGAATGAGCCACCAGACGAAGTGGTAGAGGCTGGTACAAATACAGCATTTAACAGGCATGTGGATGGTTATATGAATAGAAAGGGTTTAGAGGGATATGGGGCAAGTGCTGGCAAATGGGACTAGATTAATTTAGGATATCTGGTCAGCATGGACGAGATGGGCCAAAGGGTCTGCTTCCGTACTGTACATCTGTATGACACTATAACAGGACCTTGCAGCCTCTGAATGACAATAGCATCAAAGTTATGGGAATACTGCAGTCTCACAAGTTCTCCAAACTACAAACTGCCTTTACTTGGATACACATTATCACTCCTTCATTATTTCCAGGTTATAATCCTTGAAGTTTGAACTCTCCAATGTCAAATGCAATCACCACAAAAGCTGCAGTAGTTCAAGAAGGCTTGCCACTAACTCTTCAGAACACTGGAGATGTGCAATAAATATGCTTACACCCATTGCAAAAAACTAAATCTACTGAAGTCTGAGTTTATAATAAAATTGACAGTATTACATCATATTTTGCCACCTTGCTCTACTTTAGAATGATCAGGGAGTTTCTTATCTCAGTTTTGTAGACAGTGAACTCTCAGATAAATCATAAGAGGTGTGAAGTAAAAGCTAAATGTTCCCCTTAAGCAATTTAGCAGTAGTCATTGAAAAGAATCACTAAAGTGGGATTAAGGAAGTAGAACAAAATGTCATTACAGTTCCAGAGATAAAGTTGTTTTATTATTTAAACTTGATTGCAAAACGGCAATTTTCCAACGATTTTTTCATTATATTGCTTGCAGCTCATCCATGAATGTGTTCGCTGTGAATTACAAGTTACTGGCTTGCAAGAAAAAGAGCTGTTGGGACTAATATTTTTAAGACATTGTCCTGAGACTCTGAAGTGTTAACTTAGATAAGTAAGCCAGTGTTCCTTCAAAACCCCCACAAAAAACAGCAGATGCTGTAAATCAGAAACAAAAACAGAAATCGCTGGAAAAGCTCAGCAGGTCTGGCAGCATCTGTGGGGAGAAATCAGAGTTAATATTTTGTGTCCAGTGAGTTTTGAGGAAGGGTCACTCAACCCAAAATTTCCCTCCACAGATGCTGCTAGCCCTGCTGAGCTTTTCCAGCAAATTTTTGATTTTGTTCATAGTTCCTTCAGTCTTGTTGGCTGCTAACTGCAAAAGTTTCTCTTTCTCACACACCTATTTTACAAAAATAAAGGAATACATATCAGTAATGTAGGGAAGCAGGTATTTATCATTACTTGAAACATAATAAAATAAATACATCTGGTTGATATATTCAGTAAGGTGGTAAAAACAATGACTGCAGATACTGGAAACCAGATTCTGGATTAGTGGTGCTGGAAGAGCACAGCAGTTCAGGCAGCATCCAAGGAGCTTCGAAATCGACGTTTCGGGCAAAAGCCCTTCATCAGGAATAAAGGATTTATTCCTGATGAAGGGCTTTTGCCCGAAACGTCGATTTCGAAGCTACTTGGATGCTGCCTGAACTGCTGTGATATATTCGGTAGCATATCAGAGTATGAAATTATGTTCTGAGGCATTCATCTTGTTCCTTGCACTCTGGTCTCCATAGTTACACATTTGTTTAAATCTCTTACTGGTTTTGTTGTTAACTGTGGTTGCAGAATGCTAGACAGTTATTTGACCCTCAACTTTACTTCTAAAAAGGTTGAATTTATGATCTACCTTGCTTCATAAAATTTATGTTTAAATATGTTGTATCTTCGTGTTCCTGAACCTGACTTCTATTTCGCCACAGTAAGCATCCATCAATACATAGCAATGGGGGCTCGAGAGTCACATATAAATGACAGGTTTTGGGACTTGCTGTGCCATTATTATGTTCATTCTTTAAAAGAAATCTTGCTGTTATTGGCACTAGTACTGACTTCTTTATATCACCAGCTGAGACTGATAGCTCAGGGACCTTCAAAGTACATCATTCTCCAGCTTTTCAAACAGTCACAGGTTTCTAATAGAAACTGTGTTGGAAACAGCAGAGCTGTGTCTGCACTGAGCTGCAGGAATATCTGCTGAGCATTGTGGCAGTGTGAACTTACTAAGAGTGGGTACTCAATGCAGAGGAGGAGGAGGTGCTAGCTGTGTTAACTCAAGTAGATATAGAAATAATATATCTAAATAACAAATTATTTAAATGCAAATCTAATAATTAGATATATTTTTGATTAGATCTAAAGGGATAAAATTACAGTGAACTAAATGGAAGATTAACATTAAAGAAATTCACAATCAAAGGCAAAATCTGACATCATAAATAAATAACATGTAAGAGTGAATGCGGTAAGGACTAAAACAAATAGATAAAATGAAACAGAAATGGATAAGACTTTTTAAGTCAAATAATGGGAATGCAGAGACCGATTTTTGCAGTTCATGTGCCACATGAGAACTGGAGGATGCTTCATGCTGTCTGGATTACCATATGGGCATGAAGTACGTTCAGTTGTTTGGACTCCACCCCAGGGTTCTGGAGGTTTTGTTGATTTATTGATAAGATGTGGGCATTGTTGGTTTGACCAGTGTTTTATGGCCACTCCTTCTCAAACTGCAGCATTCCATGTTACCGTTGCCCTTGTCATCACTAGTAGAGATTGAGCTTGTAAAGTGATGTGTAAGGAGCCTTTGTGTGGTGTTAGAATACATCTTGTTGGTAGTAAACACTGCTGCCACTGTGTGATAGTGGTACAGGGTGCGAATGCTGAAGGTGTTAAATGTGGTGAAAACTAAGTGGGCTGCTTTATCTAGGGTGGCCTTGAGTTTCCCGAGCATTGTTGGAACTGCAAGCAAGACTATCTGCACCTCAAGCAGCAACTAGTGCCAGAACATACAGGAGGCTGAGAATTTCCCAGAGCAGCCACTCCACATTACAGTCACAAAGATTTTAGGAGAATATATATATAGATGGCTCTTTGGCAAGTTGAAAAGTGGAGGATTGCGCAGGAATCTTCTGGGACTATGCAAGCATTTGGAAATGAGTGAATTAAGAAGGACAAATTGGTGTTCTGTGGTCAGGCACAGGAACTCACAAGGAATTTAAAGAGCATGGCATCTCTTTAAATGTTGGAACCTCTGGAATATTCCCACTGCAATGTTCTAATAACTATAGAAAACCTAGGATAAGAGAAGATGGGGCTGGAGAAACAATCCTCAGGCGAGTGGAATTTAGCTCTTTGCAACATTGGGACTAGGTTCGCTGCCGACAGATCCTATACAGGTTGGAAAGATACTCAACAAAACTAGGACCAATGCAGTCAGGGAGGCTGAATATAATTAGGTAACAGGACAGACACCAGCCTGGTGTACCTTGCTTTGTAAGCTTTTCTTTGTTCTTTCATTGGAGGTGGATAGTAACACCCACATACGATGGCCCTTAAGAAAGTGGCATTGAGCCAATTTCTTGAAGTGCTGCTGTTGAGCTGGAGTAAATACACCCATAAAGCTGTTCATAAAACCCTGGATTTTGATTCAGGAATAGCTAAAAAAAATGACAATGTATTTCTAAGGCAGGACGGAATGTGACTTGGAGGGGAACTTGCAGGTCGTGAGTTTTCCATACGTTCACCACCCTTGTCTTTTCGGGTGTTAGAAGTTGAGGGTTGGAAAAGGGTGACAGATGGAGGCTCATTAGGTTACTGCAGTACCTCAAGAGAACTCATTTCATGGTGTCTTTGAGGTTACAGTTTTGAATCATTGAGGGTATGCAAACAAAGGCCGGGTTTGTCGTACTGGGTCTAAAGCATATATGACCAAAAAAGAGGGTTGAGCAAATGTGAGTACTATAGAGTGTTGCTCAGAATCAGAGCATTATTGTGTGCACTTGTTGGACCCTTGGACCCCTGGGAAACAGCAATGAAACAGCTTTTGATATTTTGGCCATTAGAGAATCTATTTAAAGAGAAACAGGTTGGCTCCACCTAATGATGCTTCATCGCTTACTTTGTAAACCAATCACAGTTTTTGTCTGCAAATAATGGATTCATTGACTGTAAGGAGTTCCAACTGCCCAGCAAAAAGTCATTCTACCTTTTTGGGGCCAGATGGGACAACTCATTGGATATTATCAAGAACCCAGGAAAGGTGATCCAACAGGTCATGCAGAAGGCTATAGAAATTGCTCAAGAATATGTCAGATGCTCCAGATAGCTAACTTATAAGGAACAAATGTCAGTAAGTCGAGCCACCAAGGTGCCACTAACTGAAAAAAATCTGGGACCCATCATTGGTAGGATTTCCTAATACCAGGGACTGCAGGAAATAATGCAACTAATTGTTGGCAGGTCACCAGAATGGGGTATACCATTGAAGTAGGAGTATTGCTCATGTGGGTGATAGCCATGTGCTGTCAACAATGAAGAATGACCAAGATTATGAGCACCTTTCACTCCATGCCAGTCACACTTTTACAAAGGAAGGGTGCGGAAAAGATAGACTCTGGTATTTACAGCAGGGTAATTGAGGGAATCTACCGAGATCTGGAGTCTTTAGATTAGATTACTTACAGTGTGGAAACAGGCCCTTCAGCCCAGCAAGTCCACACTGACCCTCCGAAGAGTAGCCCACCCAGACCCATTCCCCTACATTTTACCCCTTCACCTAACACTACAGACAATTTAGCTTGGCCAATTCACCTAACCTGCACATTTTTTGGAAATGTGGGAGCCCACACGGACATGGGGAGAATGTGCAAACTCCACACAGACAGTTGCCTGAGGCAGGAATTGAACACAGGACTCTGGTGCAGTGAGGCAGCAGGGCTAACCACTGAGCCACCGTGCCGCCTAAGTATTGGCCATTCAAAGGATCACAGAGTTATCCTCAGCATTAAATTAACTGTGTTGGTAAACTACCGCTAAACAGTGAGAACTGATAAGAACTGCAAACATCTTGCAACGTGACATTAAATGGAACACAGTTGCGAGCTGCCAACTGTGAATAAATGTATAAGGACGCAAAACTGCAAGTCGCCAGTTCCCAAGAAGGGACACCATGGGCCTCAGAGACCTCTGTTAAACTTCAGAGACGATAATAGAAATATAATTGATTGTAAAGCTATGGGAAGACCATGTGGGATTGCCTTATCGCTTGTTCTTGTGCTAATTTGTCTCTAAGGAAACAAAGAAGTAATAATTGTCGCAGCTCCACAAAGGATTGTTCATGCTTTAAACAGCGGTACCATGAAAGAAGTCATTATAACGTGAGGTGCATATGACTGTTATGCTAAGAACAAACCCTAATGAGTAATAAACTTAGATTGTATTAATCTAGATTAATCTTATTAATAAAGAATCTATCTATCTATTAACAAAAACAGAAATTTCTGGAAAAACTCAGCAGGTCTGGCAGCATTTGTGGAGAGAAAGCAGAGTTAATGTTTCGGGTCCATTGACCCCTCGTCAGGACTGATGTTAACTATTAAAATTTTGTCATTTTTGAAGAAGTAAGAATAAGTGGAGAGGGGAGGGTAGGTTATAAGTGGAGGTAGAGCACAAAGAGAGAGAAAAACAGTTGGACTGACAAAGAAATGGGTAAAGATCAGCTTGTGAGAATGATTAGCTGCTAATGGGACAAGTAGTGGCTAATACTGAGTTTTGTGGGGTAGCAGCCAATGTGGTGTCAAGCCTGGTGTGTGGGGGTTGAAGTAAGGACATGGGAGTAAATACCCAACAAGGAGACAGGCATTGCAGGTACCTATGGCCACATCTTTGAGTTGAAGAAAGTTGTGATTTAGAGCTGCTGGTTTTGTTTAGAGGGAGAATGAGCTCAGCCAGGTGGAGGAGGATAGTGATTGTTCAGAGCTTAAAAATGTGTTGCTGGAAAAGCGCAGCAGGTCAGGCAGCATCAAAGGAACAGGAGAATCAACGTTTCGGGCATAAGCCCTTCCTCTGTCTTAAAGGCAATGAATGATTTGGCTTCTGTGGCCTTTAGCAATGAGTTCCATAGATTCACTAGTCCCAGCTGAAGAAATTCTTCCTCATCTCAGTTCTAAGGTGTTATCCTTTCACTCTGTGGCTATGCCCTTTGATCCCAGTCTCTCCTATTAATGAAAACATCTTCTCCATTTCCACTTTATTCAAGAGTGAATCCAAGAATCCACTCTCAGTATTCTGCAAGTTTCAATGAGGTTCCCCCTTATCTTTCTAAACACCATCAAGTACAGACCGAGAATTCTCAACTGCTCTCAAATGACAAGCCCTTAATTTTCAGAATCATTGTTGTGAACTTCCACTGGATCCACTCCAAAGCTAGGACTTTCTTCGATACAGTACCTAAAACTGCTCACAATATTACAATGTTAAAAATCACACAACACCAGGTTATAGTCCAACAGGTTTAATTGGAAGCACTAGCTTTTGGAGTGTTGCTCCTTCATCAGGTGGTTGTCTACTCCGAAAGTTAGTGCTTCCAATTAAACCTGTTGGACTATAACCTGATGTTGTGTGATTTTTAACTTTATACACCGCAGTCCAACACCAGCAACTCCAAATCACAATATTACAGTTACGGTCTGACCAGAGTCTTATACAGCCTCAGCATAATACCCCTCTCTTGTATTCTAACCCTCTCGAAATGAGTGTTAATATTACATTTGCCTTTCTAACTGCCAAACCTGCATGTCTAAATCCTGAGTCGGGCTCTTAAGCTCCGTTGTGCTTAGATTTTCAAAGCCTTTCTCCATTCAGAAAATAGTCTACACTTCTATTCATCCTACCAAAGTGCAAAGCCTCACACTTTTCCACATTGTACTCCATCTGCCACTTCTTTGCCCACTCTCCTAGTCTGTCCAAGTCCTTCTGTAACTAGAAGAAGGTGAGGACTGCAGATGCTGGAGAAGTCAAAGTCGAAAAGTGTGCTGCTGGAAAAGCATAGCCAGTCAGGCAGCATCTGAGGAGTAGGAGAGTCGATATTTCAAGCATAAGCTCTTCATCAGGAATTATGCTTGAAATGTCGACTCTCCTGCTCCTTAGCTGCTGCTTGATTTGCTGTGCTTTTCCAGTGCCACACTTTTTGACTTGAGGTCCTTCTGCAACCTCTCCACTTCCTCAACATGACCTGTCTCTCCATCTATCTTTGTGTCATCTGCCAGAAAGCTTTCCTCAGGTCAGGAGACCAAAAGTGTACACAATATTCCAGATGTGGTGTCACCGAGACCCTGTCGGATGGCAGCTCCTGTGCATGAATCTCCTCACGATGAAGGCCAACACATGTGCCTTTATTACTGCCTGCTTTTCATCAGGAATTATGCTTGAAATGTCAACTCTCCTGCTCCTTGGATGCTGCTTGGCCAAACATTTTGACTCTTGATTCCTGAGATATCCCAACAGTCAGTACCTGCCACTTGGAAAACAATCCATTTAATCTGATTCTGTTTCCTGTCTGCCAGCCATTCTCTATCCATATTTGTACCCACTCCCATGCACTTTAATTTAACATGCTAATCTCTTATGTGGAATCTTATTGAAAGGCTTCTGAAAGTTCAAGTAAACCACATCCACTTGCTCCTTCTTATCAAAACCACTAGTCACATCTCTGAAAAATTCCACTAGATTTGTCAAACATGATTTGCCTTTTGCAAATCCTACTGACCCTGAAAACAGTGAGAGGATCGGAGAGAGTGCGGTGCTAATAAATCTTTCAGAATGGTCTCTAACTTTTGCCTCAAGGATAGATGTTGTACGCTAACCAAATTATAATTCCCTATTTTCTCTCAGTCTCCTTTTTCATGTAACGGAGTTATATTAGCTACCCTCCAATGAGGAGGAGCTGTCCCAGAGTGTATAGAATCTTAACGATGACCACAAAAGTGTTCACTATTTCTTGGGTCATTTCCTTAACTACAGTGGGACATAAAATATTGGGCCCTAGAGATTTATTGGCCTTTAATTCATCAATTTCTCCAGTACCATTTCCCTAGTACTGATCCCCTTCAATTCCCCTCTCTCACTAGGCCCTTTATTCTCCAACATTTTTAAAACATTATTTTGTCTTTCTTTGTGAATACAGAACCAAATGATGTTTATAATTGGGGGAAAGTGAAGTACAAGGCCACAAAGAACCCTTCCACATCCGACAGACATTTACCTGTACTTCCACACATGTCATCTACTGTGTCCGTTGCTCTTGATATAGTCTCCTCTACACTGGGGCAACAAGACGCCAACTTGCGGAACGTTCCAGAGAACATCTCTGGGGCACAAGCATCAATACATTCCACCGCCCTGCGGCCGAACACTTTAACTCCCCTCCCATTTCGCCAAGGACATGCAAGTCCTGGGCCTCCTCCACCACCAAACTCTAGCCACCCGAAGCTTGCAGGAAGGATGTTTCATCTTCTGCCATAAGACTGTCCAACCACAGGGGATCAATGTTGATTTCACCAGTTTCCTCATTTCCCCTCCCCCCCACCTTATTCCAGATCCAACCCTTTAACTCAGCACTGCCCTCTTGAACTGTCCTACCTGTCCATCGTCCTTCCCACCTATCTGCTCTATCCTCCTCTCCCATCATTACTCCCCACCTTCCTCTATCTACCGCATTCCCAGATATCTTCTCCCCAGCCCCACCTCCCCTCCCATTTATCTCTCAGCCCCCTTGGGCCTCCTCTCATTCCTGATGCAGAGCTTATGCTTGAAATTTCTCCTCAGATGCTCCCTGACTGGCTGTGCTTTTCAGCAGCACACTTTTCGACAATATTTATAATTGCTCTGCTATCTCCTTGTTCCCCATTTTAACCTCCTCTGTTTCTGACTTTAAGGGCCCTAACTGTTTGTCTCCCCCATTTAGTTCTCTTAACAACCATATCGAAGCTTTTACAATCAGTTAGTATATTTACTGCAAGTTTACTCTCTCATTGTATTCCCCACCTCACCCACCTTAATCAATCCCTTTGTTTTCCTCTGCTGAATTCCACGCTATTTCCAATCCTCAGTTCTGCTGCTTCTTTTGGCCAATTTCTACATCACTTCTTTGGATCTAATGCTATCCTTAATTTCCTTTGTCAGCCATGATTAGGTCACTTTCTTGTTTTACTTTTATGCTGAATGGAATGAACTCCTCCAATCTTGTGTATTGTATTTACTGCACCCAATGTGGTCAACTGTACATTGGAGAAATCAAACACAGACTGGGTGACGACTTTGCATATCACCTCTGGTCTGTGCGTAAGCGTGGCCCCGCATGTCCCATAGCTGGTCATTTTAACACAGTATCCTGCTCACTTACCCACATGTCTGTCCTCAGCATGCTGCAGTGTTCCAGTGAGTCATAGGAAAAACTACAGGAACAACGTCTCATCTACAGACTAGGCACTTTACTGTCTTCTGGACTTAACATTGAGTTCAATACCTTCAGATTGTGAACCGTTTCTTCCCTTAGGGTGTAGGTTTAGGGTCAAAATAGAGGAAGACGAAGCAATGATCTCATTCGATGTAACAGCACTGTTCACCTCCATCAACATCAACCTGGCAAAGGAAACACTTACCACACTTTTAGAGGAGACCATCACACACACCCCAACCACCATCAATCACATTACCAACGAAAACATCATGAAGCTAGTGGACCTGTGCCTCACCACCAACTTCACTTTCAACAACATAGTCTACAAACAAACCAATGGCACACCCATGGGATCTCCGCTATCAGGATTCATAGCAGAAGCAGTAATGCAAATACTAGAACAAACAGCCCTACCAACCACAGCTCAGTGAGCAAACCTACACCCTAAACCACAACCTGAGCTACAAACCTTCACAAACCTTGCATTTCTTCCCTTTCTTTTAGCTTGTTACCATGTCCTCCCCTGCCCTCATCCCAGTCACTGTCTTTTCAAATCTGGCAGGAGACAGACCATTGTTCAGCCATTCTCACATTCCGAAAACTTCATCTGAGATATCAACATCTTTTCTCCACCAGCACCTTACACCCAGTACCCCCACACCACTATAGCATAAATGTGGTCCCCTCTACACTTCACTTCAGTTCTGATGAAGAGTTATCTAGACTCAAAATGTTAGCTTGCTCTCTGTCCAGCTACTGTGATCTCCAGCATTTCCTGTTTCCAGTGCAGATTCCAGTATCTATAGTAATTTGTTCTGAATTATTGCAGTTCACCCATTTGCTCTTTAAATCTATGAGACTGCCTACCAAACCATCATCCCCTTTAAGTAATGTTTTTCAATTTATTATAACCACTTTGCCCCTCATCCCATTGTGGTTTCCTTTACTTAGATTCAGCATGTTAGTCCCAGAATCAACTGCGCCATTTAAAACATCACATGCTGCTTCTATGGGTTTAGGTGTGTAAGCAATCCTATATTGTAGCTTCACCAGACATTTTTAGGTATGTCTGATCCTAGCATAGTCTCCTACACCTTTCACTGAACCAGTGTTGATCCCTTGGTAGAGTGGGAATATACAGATCCAGGAGGTTACAGCTTGAGTTTGAATAGAATTCCTCTACTCTGATGACCCACAGCACCTCATTTATGCCCAAATTCTGAGATGCTCGATTTGTTTTGAATCAAACCCAGTTAGCACAATGGTAGTGTCATGCAATCTAATGTAACATCACCTCAGTATGCTGGGACTTTGTCAAGACTAAGACTGTGCAGTGATCATTCTCCATACACAATTATAGACAGATGAATCTGTTACAGGTGAATACAAGATCCAGGAAGGCTTTTACTCTTATTGGTGCTGCTACAGTTCCATTGTGGCAAATATGTCTTTTTAGGACTTGGTCAATATTGATGCCACTGAGCCAACTCTTGATGTTGTCAAATGAAATCACACACTCACATTATATTCTGTACCTTGCCAGCCACAGTGATTCATCATGTGGTGCATAACATTAAGGCAAATGATGCATCATTTGAAGGAGGACAGTAGGTGGTAATCAGCACACAGGTTCCTTGCCTATCTTTGACTTGATAATGTGAGAGCTCATTGGTTCAAGAGTCAAATTTGAGGATTCACGGAGCAATTTATTTCTTACTGTGTATTCTGTGCTGTCAACTCGAGGGATCTTTCCTGCTGCTAGGATGGGGCATACCAAGGTGGTGGTGATCTTTGGGATATTAGCTGTAAGCTATGATTAGGTGAGAATGAATATATTGCTTGTCTAGTCAGTGAGTCAGCTCTCCCAATATTGGCTGAAGCTCCAAGATGTTAATAAGTAGGACGTGGCAGGGCTGGTAGGGGTGTATGTGCTATTGTCTTTTTTTTGTCAATACCAGTTTGTCCATGCAGTTGTATTCCTTTTAGGGTTTTGTTTGATGTTTCATACAACTGCTACAGCAGAGAGCAGTTAAGAGTTAATCACACGGCTGTGTTTCTGAAATCACATTAGGCCAGACCATGTAAGCACAGCAGATTTCCTTCACTGAAAAGCATGAGTGAGCCAGATGGAGCTTCACAGCAATGTAGCTTAGTTTCATGGTCACCGAAAATGAGACTAACATGGAATTTCTGATTTAAAAGTTCAATTGTTAATTGAATTTTAAATCTCACCAATAGCAGAGGTAAGAGTAGAACTCATGCCCGTCCAGCATTAGTTTGGCTCACTGTATGATTAGAGTCGAGAGTGTGGTGCTGGAAAATCAAGACTGTGGTGCAGGAGTAGGAGAATCAACATTTCGGGCAAAAGCCCTTCATCTGGAATGAGGACGATTCCTCTAGATTCTTCATTCTGCTGAAGGGCTTTTGCCCGAAACATCGTTTTTCCTGCACCTCGGATGCTACCTGACATTCAGTACTTTTCCAGCACCACAGTCTCATCTCTGGTCCCCAGCATCTGCAGTCCTCACTTTTTCCTCACAGATGATTAGTCATTGACATGACCAAAACATCATTGTTTCACCATTCTAGATTGAAATATAAAACAAGATGGCTTTGAAAAGAGAATTGGATAATTATCTGAAGAAATGCAGGAGAATGGAAATCATTGACAATCTCTCAGAGATTCTGCAAGGGTACAACAGGCCAATAGACCTTCTCTGTAGCATTCTATTATTGTATGATATTGGAGGTTAATGACTTGTTAGGTAGCTCTGACAGGGAGGTGATGCAACGGGGAAGAGTTGCACAGATGATATTAGCAAAGTTAGCCTTTGGACATGATTAAGGTTATCAGTCTTCAGGAATTATCCTGTACAAGCCAGTATGAAGATTCCATGACCTGAGTAAAGAGATTTATCTAAGTTACTGAAGGGAAAGCAAGAATGGGAAATTATCAGAATGAGATGTTGGCTGCAGAATTTGTTTGTGAGTGAGGGAATCAGGAATTATTGTTGCAAATAAAAGTCGTGAGAGCACCAACAGAGGCCCAGTCTGGAATCAAATTTTTTTCTAAATTTAGTCAATTTGCTTTATGATCTATTCACACCCAGCTCTGAATTGGGAAACAAAAAATGCCACCTGGCAGTTTATTCTCAAATAAGGCAATTCATCCAAATATTTTTCTCTGAATGTTAACTACCTTTGAATACATTAAGAGATGTTGAAAAGAAATCTTTGTTTTATTCTGAATGTAAGTATTGAATTTACATGAAGAATAGATTACAGCTGAAGTAGTAAAATACTTGAATAAGGTAGATTTTGTATTTGTAACATACCTTCTACAATAAGCAAGACTGTTAAAAGTATTGAATGATTTGCTGTCATAAACTTAAATATCTCAAAAAAGAATGAATATCATTTGAGTTCAAGGTGATGACATAACACTATTATTGATCATTACAATAGTAAATATTCTTATATACAAAATTGTTTTATACCAACTTGACCATTATTCTTGATTTAACTAATGTAATGTGATATTTGTAATAATGTATGAATATACCTCAGTTACATTTTCATTTTCTGTCGTTGTTGCCACAAGTTGCTTATTTATTGTTATAGTCTAATATTGGGAAAACTATTTGGAGTGCCCTCTGCTTTCCAGACATTCTCCACGTGGATGAGAAAGTCTTAAGAGCATTTTTAAAAATTATTTTGTGCAGCTGGGCATTGATTATAAATCAAAGGAACTATCATAATGTCTAAAGAAACTGGTAACTCAAGTTAACAAAATAAGTTATGGAGGTCCAAAAGCAAATGTGAACCTTGCCATGACAGAAATTTTACAAGAACATCAGTAACAAGATTTCTGTTCTAGGCAGTGTCACATTTCCTAAAGTACAAAATACAGGCATACTTGACAGAATTGCACATAAATGTAAACAATAATGAATTGTAAAATGTAATACACATTCAAATCCATATAAATCCAATCTTTATTGAGAGAATTTCCAGTATTTTCCTTGTGCTTGTAAGCTGTTGCCCAGATAAAATTGTTGACCTAATATAACCACTTATTTTTTATCTGCCTTGTACTATTAGACACTGCAGAATTCTACACTACATCTTAAGATGTTGAAAAATGTTGCAAGTAAATCTACCTTCTCCACATTTGCGACCTTACATATTGCACTTACAAAGAATCCATTGCCACCGCCTCTAAACTAGTCATAAAAAAGTATCAGCTACCTCAAGTCAAAAGCACTATCACAGAAGAGATACTCTCACACATATAACTACACCCCACAAAAGGAACAATTCAAGTTGATACAGAAGACTGCAGCAAGATGGATCAGCACTTTCCAATTGGTGTCAGGATTATTGGAATACGATGAGAGTATTAGTATAGTTTTAATGAGTCAAAAGACAGATATCCCAGAATGGCAACATGGGCAATGGAAATAATTACAAAATAATTCTAGTTCTGAAATTGTTTCAGACAGCCACTAATGAACTGTCTTCAGAATTTTCTGGGTTGGCCTTGAAGATTAGCCCAGGGAGCAGAATGATGTAGTGCACCACTAACAAAAAAACTTTAGACAGGAATCAAACATGATGTGAAGCAACTGGGGAGGTAGTTTCACATCAATCTGCCAAGCACACAAGGGAATGTAGAATCAATCTGAATTTTGGGTTTATATAACCAGCTGAATTGGTAATTTACAACATTTAAAAAGCAGATCAGTGTATGAGAAGCAATGAAATATCTTACTTTTCAAGTGCACTTTTCTTACTGAAACAAGTGGCGTATAAAAAATTTAAAGTCAGCCTTCAGGCTGTATTAACCAATCATTCATCAAGAAATCTCTGAGCAGTATTTGAAGGACAAAGTGATTGTGTTGCAAAAAGAATAAAATTGAGACAATAGGCGTGTAAGGAAGTTTAACAGAATAAGCTGGTAGATTTTAAGAAGTACGGCTTCAACAATCCAGTAAATTTCCACAACTAAATATAGTTGTGCCAAATTGTTTGCACATTGCTGCATAATTTGTCATTTCCAAATACATTTCTGAATAATATGTAAGTAATCAACAAGAAGAAAGAAAGAATAACATGCAGTAGAAGCTATACTGTTTCTATCTTGGACTGCTGATAGTTTAGAAAAGATACCAAGGCTTAAATTATCTGCATTCACTGTAGATTTAATAGTGTAACTTTGGCAGTCAGAATTGGGGATAATAAAGGATCTGTTTCCTCAGGTGCCCATCAATTTTTGTAGTGGTCTTATTTTCTGGAAAATTGATGTTGCTTATTGGAAATACTTGACTATTTCTCTTCATTGGAAAAAACATCAAATAAATGGCTTTTGGAGTTATTGTCTATGGGAGGTTTGACCTGAGAATAACTCAAGTTAATTTAGATTCAGATGTTGCCTTGAACTTCATTTCAGTTTTAAAGGATTAAATCTATAAGAGGCTGCTTGCAGTAAAGTTGATTATAACTCAGGCAAAGCATAATAAATAATAAAGGACGGAGAAAGATCTTTTTGTCCATGGATCCTTCTTGATCACGGCATGTTCTTGTGTGTATCTTAAACTCTCACGCATCTTGGCAATATGATGTTTGCCTGATTGTTGCCTCATAGGTTAGCATTGGGGTCAATCATCCTGAACATGCATCTCTGAGCTTAAAAAATCATTCCTAATCGAGTATCGTGTTAAGCATGCATTTATCATCTGAAAAATGAGGGTGGGAAAATTGAGTTACATGTCAAGTCTAGGGTTAAATATATATTTTGGCATTAGACAGATTAAGTTATTTTGTACTCTGTGTCGATTTGTGCATCATGATCTACATTAGGTCAATTTTGGTCAATTTTGTCTGACCATAACTAGCCCAGGAGATCAGTTTGGCCTTGAGTTGTACTTAGCCATATATTGAATAACATATTCCGAAATAATATTAAATGCAATATATCAGAAATGATCTCACTGAATGGAGGAATAGATTTGAAGTGTTGAATGGTTTATACCTATTCATAACATCCTATTTTTGTGCAGAAACAGGGCCAGTTCTTAATTGTACAGATTCAGAGACATTTTGCTCTGAGGTCATATTGACTATGAACTTGAAGAAGTACCTTGATTTCCTTCTTCCCACTTTCTCATCAACTTCCAGGTCAGAATCTTGAGAGTTTTCTTCTTGTAGGAGTTGACTATTTTTTTCCTCTGACTGAGCTTACACCAGATATATTTCTTACAAGAAAGAAAAGGAACGTATGTTGTAGGTAATCTATGAGAAGATCCTGCCTCCATGAGCAGACACTCATGAAGATGTTTGGCAGCTGAGCGGCCAAGATAAAAAGCCTCCTTATGTCAATCTGTGAAATGTAGTAAATATAGAATTATTGTGTGTCAGGAACACTAAATTAAGTCAGAGAAGTGTTCTTGTTTTTGTTGCTTGTTATATTTAATGTAACATTGGAGAAGCATTTTGTCATGACACCAATATAGGATGTTCACACTAAATGGCTTTCCATTAGAAAGTGTATTGACAATTTTAGGAGCACTGTCCATTATCCCTCTGCACTTCTGCACCATGTATTCACTGAAGTGTTGTTAAGTGCATTTGGAAAGCACTGTTGTGAAACAAAGAAAGCTTTGAACAGTATCCTTACCAATTTCCGAGGACCAACAAATGATTTGCTCAACAGGTCCCATGTTCAGTATTATTAAAAAAACATTGATTCTTCCCATCACTGACTTTGACTACAGATTGACTCTGAGCTCTACAAAGAGATTCACAACAGGACCTCAAATCCAATTCACTGAAAAGAAAGACAGGATAACCAACATGCATGAAACAAAAATAAGTGGGCATTTTGAACATGGTACTGCAGAGTTGCTGGTGACTGTTGGGGAGTGGGGTGGCAGTGGAGGGGCAGGAGATTGGTAATCTGAGGGTGGAGCTGAAAGTGTAGGCACAGCAAGGCTAGGTGGGAAATGGTAAAAGTGGTGCAGAGGAGACCTGAAGTCAATAATAAAAAAGTGAGGTGAATATAAACTCAACTAAAACTTCCAAATCATTTTGTTTAGTCGCAACATTGTCCTGTCTGCCGGCCAATTCAACCACTAGAAGTCCCACCGAAGTCATTCAAACTCATGCTAAAGACTCTAAGGATCAGTCTTTGATAGGCTGTCCCAGAAACAAACGTTTCATAAGGCATAGACAAGCAGTCAAAATGAGGGACAATCCTTTAAAATATGAACAGTGGTTCACTATGAAAAGGTAATTTTTTTTTCACCGTTTAGTCATAGTCATAGTCATAGAGATGTACAGCATGGAAACAGACCCTTCAGTCCAACCCGTCCATGTCTACCAGATATACCAACCCAATCTAGTCCCACCTGCCAGCACCCGGCCCATATCCCTCCAAACCCTTCCTATTCATACATCCATCCAAATGCCTCTTAAATGTCGCAATTGTACCAGCCTCCACGACTTCCTCTGGCAGCTCATTCCATACACGTACCACCCTGCGTGAAAACGTTGCCCCGTAGGTCTCTTTCATATCTTTCTCCCCTTACCCTAAACCTATGCCCTCTAGTTCTGGACTCCCTGACCCCAGGGAAAAGACTGCCTATTTACTCTATCCATGCCCCTCATGATTTTGTAAACCTCTATAAGGTCACCACTCAGCCTCCGACGCTCCAAGGAAAACAGCTCCAGTCTGTTCAGTCTCTCTCTATAACTCAAATCCTCCAACCCCGGCAACATCCTTGTAAATCTTTTCTGAATCGTTTCAAGTTTCACAACATCTTTCCAATAGGAAGGAGACCAGAATTGCAGGCAATATTCCAACAGTGGCCTAACCAACGTCCCGTACAGACGCAACATGACCTCCCAACACCTGTACTCAATACTCTGACCAATAAAAGCAAGCATACCAAACGCCTTCTTCACTATCCTATCTACCTGCAACTCCAAGGTCTCTTGTTCAGCAACACTCCCTAGGACCTTACCATTAAGTGTATAAGTCCTGCTAATATTTGCTTCCCAAAATGCAGCACCTCACATTTATCTGAATTAAACTCCATCTGTCACTTCTCAGCCCATTGGCCCATCTGGTCAAGATCGAGTTGTAATCTGAGGTAACGCTCTTCGCTGTCCACGACACCTCCAATTTTGGTGTCATCTACAAACTTACTAACTGTACCTCTTATGCTTGCATCTAAATCATTTATGTAAATGACAAAATGTAGAGGACCCAGCACCGATCCTTGTGGCACTCCACTGGTCACAGGCCTCCAGTCTGAAAAACAACCCTCCACCACCACCCTCTGCCTTCTACCTTTGAGCCAGTTCTGTATCCAAATGGCTAGTTCTCCCTGCATTCCGTGAGATCTAACCTTGCTAATCAGTCTCCCATGGGGAATCTTGTCGAACGTCTTATTGAAGTCCATATAGATCATATCTACCGCTCTGCCCTCATCAATCCTCTTTGTTACTGCCTCAAAAAACTCAATCAAGTTTGTGAGACATGATTTCCCATGCACAAAGTCATGTTGACTATCCCTAATCAGTCCTTGCCTTTCCAAATGCATGTACATCGTGTCCCTCAGGATTCTCTCCAACAACTTGCCCACCACCGACGTCAGGCTCACTGGTCTATAGTTCCCTACCACCCTACCCAACTATAGTTCCTTACCACCCTTCTTAAATAGTAGCACCATGTTAGCCAACCTCCAGTCTTCTGTCACCTCACCAGTGACTATCAATGATACAAGTATCTCAGCAAGAGGCCCACCAATCACTTGTCTTTCTTCCCACAGAGGTCAGGGGAACATCTGATCCGGTCCTGGGGATTTATCCACCTTTACCCTTTCTCTTGCAGGACAATGTTATATGCAATCTAAAGACTTTAAGACTGCTGTCCTTGTATCTCAGAAAGTGACACCATTGCATTGTGCATTGGGTGGAGTGCATGTTCATGAAATTATCAAAATCTTGGTGTAGACTGTCCTCAGCGCTGAACAGTTGCAAACTTAACATTAGAATTTAGAGTAAGTATTACCCTTAGATTCAAGAATTCATTATGTTCCATCACACAAAGTAAGTTGGTTTATGAAACTGAAAAAAACCCAGAAAATACCCAGTACGTCTGGCAACTTCTGTGAATAGAGAGTCACCATTAACCAGTTGAACAGTTTGTCTCTCCAGAAATGCTGCAAGACCAGCTGATTTTTCCCAGCAACTTCTGTTTTATTTCAGATCTCCAGCATCCATTATACTTTGCTTTAATTCTGTTATTTTTAATTCACTCGTGAGACATGGGCCTCACTGGTTGCCCAGCATTTACTTTCCGTCTCTAGTTGGCCTTGCAAAGGTGGTGGTGAGCTGTCTTCTTAGCCTGCTGTAGTCCATGTGCTGTAGGTTGACCCACAATGCCCTGAAGGGGAGACAGTGACAGTGAAGGAATGATGATAAATTTCCAAGGCAGGATGGTGAGTGGCTTGGATGGGAACTTGCAGGTGCTTGTAATCCCACATACCAATTGTCCTTGTGCTTCTGGATGAAAGTGGTTGTGGGTTTGGAAGGTGCTGTCTGAGGATCTTTGGTGAATTGCTGCAGTGCATCTTGGCAGATAGTGCACACTGCTGCGACTGAGTGTCAGTGGTGGACGGGAATGGATGCATGTGGATGTGGTGCCAATTAAGTGGGTTGCTTTATCCCGGATTTCATCAACTTCTTGAGTGTTGTTGGAGCTGCACCCATCCAGGCAAGTGAGGAATATTCCATCCTCCTGACTTGTGCAACATTCATGATGGACGGACTTTGGGAGGTCAAGAGGTGAATTACTATCCGCAGGATTCCTAGCCTCGGACCTGTTCTTGTAGTCAATGTGCTTTATGAGATAAATCAAGTTGAGTTTCTGGTCAATGATAGCCCTAAAGATATTGATAGTTGGGGGGAATTCAGTGACATTTATATGGCATTAATGTTAATTGCCATTTGTTCACTTCAGCCTGAATATTGTTCAGATCTTGTTGCATTTGAACATGGACTGCTTCAATATCTGAGGAGCCTGCAAATGGTGCTGAACATTACACAATCATCAGCAAACATTCCTAAATCTAACCATATGATGGAGGGAAGGTTATTGATTATTGATTTGAAGGTCATTGATTGTATGCCCCCTGAAATCCATTAATTCCAGTTTCTGTAGGGTTCCTTGATGCCACACTCCATCAAACACAGTCTTGATGTCAAGGGCTAACATTGTCAACTCACTTCTGGTTTACAGCAGAATCCATCATACTTCGTTCTGGGCCTGTAATTCTACAGATAGAGTCATACAGCTTGTAAACAGACCCTTCAGTCCAACTCATCCATGACAACCAAGTTTCACAAACTAAACTAGTCCCATTTGCCTGCATTTGGCCCATATCCCGCTAAACCTTTCCTATCCATGTACTTGTCCATATGTAATTCGAATATTGTAATTTTATCTGCACTTACCACTAGCAGTTCATTCCACACATGAACCATCTTCTGTGTGAAAAAGTTGCCCCTCAGATCCCTTTTAAATCTGTTTTCTCTCACCTTGCAAACTTCCCAGCTTTTCCAGCCTCTCCATGTAACTCAAAGCCTCCAATTCTGGTAACATCCTGCTAAATGGTATGGCACGGTGGCTCAGTGGTTCGCACTGTTGCCTCACAGCACTGGGGATCCAGGTTTGATTCCAACCTTAGGTGACTGTGTGGAGTTTACACATTCTCCCTGTGTCTGCGTGTGTTTTTCCTCTGGGTGCTCCGGTTTCTTCCCACAGTGCAAAGATATACAGTTCAGCTGAATTGGCTATTCTAAATTGCACAGTGTTAGGTACATTAGTCAGATGGAAATGGGTCTGGATGGATTACTCTTTGGAGGTCGGTGTGGACTTGTTGGGCCAAAGGTCCTGTCTCCACAGTGTAGGGAATCTAATCTAAATCCTTTTGCAACCTTGCCAATTTAGTAAGATCCTTCCTATAGCAGGGCAACCAGAACTCCAGAAGTGGCCTCACCAGTGTCCTGTATAGCCGCAACATGATATGCCAACTCCTGACCAATGAAAGCAAACATGCTAAATACCTTCTTCAGCACCCCAGAATCTTGTATATGTCAGCCTACATGTTCACATTATGTTACAGCAGTGCTGATGTTCTGAATGCACACCAGAAAAGATTGTCTCTTATTATGTTAGATTGAAGGTCTAATTTTCTAACATAACATTACTGGGATGGAGCCTGCCCAATGTGTGCACATATCTGAAACTTGAGCAGGCATGTACAATATTCTGATAACCAATTTAAAGGATTTAAAATCAAGCATAACAATCCCACATTTTCAAGATGCAATGTGGAAATCAGGTTGAAACTAAATATTTCCTTTATGTTCCAGTGAGTTTCAAAGAAACAGAAGGGTAGGTCTTGACTTTGTTAAACAACTCAAAATCAGGTGATAGTGAGACAGCATTCCTTTCCCAAATGTTATTTCCAGCAACAAAAAGATGTGTTCCTGAAATAATTCATTGTTCCCTTTAATGTGATAACCAGATATTAACTGCAGCCAGATATTGATTCTTAGCAGCCACTGTACAGTTGCTCAGCAGATTGCAATCCACAATCTTTCTACAGTTATGTGAACATGTTACAAAAGCTAGGCTGCAATGTTTATGATGGCCTTTTTGCCCAAGGATATATTATATAGCCTGCATTAAAGGGTTCAGTAGCATAAGATTTCTCCTGATTGTTCACACTAAATTTGACAGAAGATCATTTACATTAGAGGAACAATGTTTTCATGTATTTTTCAAGAAAGTTCTGACTATCTGGAGAATGTGCATTGATAATAATAATAATATTATTATTATTGAGTATTTTTATGATTTAATTTTCTGATTCTGTCTTCTGAAAAATAATTGAAATTTTAGGCATGAATTCTAAGATGTTAAGCCAAGCATTGCAAGTGTCTCCATCAGGGCAGATCTTTCTTCCCCTATTTTAAATTGCCTAAACATTGACTAGCGGCCACATAGTTAAATATGAAATCATGCTCAAAGAGCAAACTCTATTCAGGTAGGCATTTGCCACAATGAGAATATATGATATACCTGCAGAAAATACAGCTCAACTGGTATTGAAACATTTTTGGACAAAAACTGACATGTGCACAAGGGAAGTGTGATTTATGTCAAATATATAAGAGATAATTTAATGATCAGGAATGTTGCTACACAAACTTTCTTTTTATAGAGCCACCCACCTTCAACCCCCTCACCACTAAAGTCATCAAGAATTAAAGTCATGTAACTGCCTTAGTCCCATCCATCTTTCAATGTGAGTCATAGTGTTGCAATGAAACTTCATTTGACTGCCAAAACTGGAAAATGCTCCCTTTCGTAGTATTGCTTGTGTTGGTGAACACTAAAATCAAACAAAGTATAGTGCCAAAAATTGAATTTAGTATTCTGAACCAAATGATCCTTGATCATTTTAATAACAAGAATCTGATAATTATGTTTCATTTGGATTTTAAAGGTGATGCAGAGGTAATATGGAATAGCTTAGTTAAACGTAAGAACATAAAAGGGAAATCAAATCATTTCATGAAAGTCACTTGTTCCTTTTAAAATAGTTCATTTGATCCAGAGGTTGTTTTTATTTATTGTGTTCTACAGAACTTAGATTCATTTTGACTTTTCACTTTTGGAAGGTTTATGTATAAAAATTGGGATAATATGCAACTAATCCCTTTCTTTTGGTTGCTGCTTCATTTGAGTCAGACTTAACACTTCCTAAAACGTATGTTCCAGCAGGTGTGGTGTGCATTTTTAATTGCTTTCATTTGTTTATTTTTGTAACACTCATAATCCACACTGGCGCCATAAACAGCCTGAAAGAACAAAGAATGCAAAACAAAAACCTCAGGAGAAATCTTATCGAAAAGCCTATTACTGCCACATTGCTCACAATCATCATCTGAATAACAACCACTGGAAATGTGCCAAACAAACTAGTCTGAAAATCAACAGTTCATACAACATTGTACTTACAAGGAAGGGCCCAATGGCTACACTCAAACTTCTTCTTTAAATCTGGGCAACAAACATTGCATCACAGAGTTACATAGTCAGAGATGGAAATTTGAAATTGTCAATTCTCAAAATTTCACAAAAAGCAATGCACCAACTTGATTCTTAAGATTAAGTTGCAAAGCCAGTTTAACCAATGCAATGCCAGCTCAAAATGAAAGCCATTTTTACAGGGGTCAATCACTGGCCAAACTGTTTGAGATTGCACATCTCTTTTTAAAACACCTATCATTTCCATGATGAGCATGGGACCCCAAATTCCAACTGCAGGATCATCAGTGCCTTCTGAGATTTTTTTTTCCCCCAGCAAGATAACTGAGGAAACTCTAGCGAAGTAAGATTATGTTTGCTAAGGTGGAAGCAACAGCAATTTTCTCCAGATTTCACAAAATAATCGAGATAGAATTCAACCCTGAAATCACATACAATGGTGTTTGAAGAGAGTTGAGGGAGGGGGCAGTCTGCTGATTCAAACCTTACTGATCAAATTTAGTTTCATGTTTAACTGAACAATTAAAGGATCCAAGCCAATCCAAACTCAATGTTAGAAACAAATAAACCACAAGAAAACAACTGGGGACACTAAAAATCCAAAACAAAAATAAAGTTACTGGAAAGGAAGTTAGGCATGGGCTTAATTTGTCAAAATTCCTTTAAAGCTATAGCCAGGAAATTCTTGGATCTAGGTAAGAACAATGACTGCAGATGCTGGAAACCAGATTCTGGATTAGTGGTGCTGGAAAAGCACAGCAGTTCAGGCAGCATCTGAGGAGCAGTAAAATCGACGTTTCCGGCAAAAGCCCTTCACCAGGAATGATGGACTTTTGCCCGAAATGTCGATTTTACTGCTCCTCGGATGCTGCCTGATCTGCTGTGCTTTTCCAGCACCACTAATCCAGAATTCTTGGAGCTACCATTTTGCTAATGTAACTTCTTTCTTCAAGTTATGTGTGACAATCCCCCCTCCACTTCTTCTCCTGTCCCAGTTTAAGGAGACCATTGTGCCACTGGGACCAATAGGAAAGAAAAAGAATCATAGCAATATTGCTAGCTAGGGATGTAGCAGCAGCTGTAACTGTTGCTTAATAATTCACCATGGTAACAGTTTCCTTTATGACTTCTGTCTCAGCATTATTTCCAGCAAAAGGATCTGATTAATAAAAAATGCAAGTGGGTTTTTTCCTAAGGTACTCTGGTTTCCTCCCACAATCCAAAGATATTTTTTCAGGTTAGGTGAATTGGCCATGCTACATTGTCCATTGTGTTCAAGGATGTCTAGTTTAGGTGCATTAGCCATGAGAAATATATGGTTATAGGTTAGGGGGATGGGTCTGAGAGGGACACTCTTTCGTGGGTTGGTGTGAATTTGTTGGACCAGTTTCCACACTGTAGGGATTCCACATTCTGTGTTCTATAAGTAAATATTGTAAAAAACTGAGTTGTTGTCCAATATGAAAGATTGATGTTAGATTAAGCTGGCTTGATACTATTTATTGTGATGTATGAGCACAGTGCAGATGGCATCTGCTAGTTCTTACTGCATGTTGGAATTGTAACCTGTTTTTAAAAATAGTTCTCTGGGTTTCTTTATTTTCCCATTTACAGTTTCATTCTGCTTTTGTTAATGTTTCAAATTCCCTCTCAATTATGTTCTAATGTTACAATTTCTTGCTAGTATGTACTGTCCCTTACAATTTTCTTGGCGAAGTCTTCATGTTTGTCAGCATTCAGCAAATCAATCTCATGCAACTCTTTACGATCTCTCCAAATGGATAATGAAGCCAGTTTATTTTAGATCACAATACTTTGCACTAACTATATTCAAAGCAAACTACCTTTGAGAAACCACTGTACTGTATTGAAATGAATCTGTGAATATGAATTTCCCTTGTTATTACTTTAATGGGTGACAAAGTGAAAGGGAAAGTTGGAATCTATGACTAAAATTTCAATTAGGCACATTGCTGTGCACATTTCCTGACATGTCGATGCTTTGTGGCAGACTGTACAAAAATCTAGCACTTAGTAACTTTTCTGATTGTGACAGGGCTGAACACTTTGTGCTGATGGTAGAACCAATTTGCTGCTTCTCTTCAAGACACTCTTGTCCTTCTAAAGGGGGGCTACACTCTGGAATATAGTCTCTGATGGCTGCCTGTGCTGACACTGGCTGAATGTAAAAGCTTCATAAATGGAATACCAGGGAAGAGAGGGGAGACCTCCATCTGCCAAAATGGTGCTGGAGGCTTTAGTCATGGAAGTGGTCAGGAGGAGAGAGGTCATGCTTATGTGGAGGCCTAGGTTGTCTGCCATGACCAAAGAAAGTGGCCAGGGAGTAGAATAGAGGGAATGTACATGCAGGCCTGACAGCAATACCATAGACATTTAATTACTTCACATTGGTGGTCAAGATGAGTGAATGCATCTTGAAAGTACCTCATAGCTATGCATCCCCATGTCTCAGTTTTCAATGAATCACACACCCATCACTCAGTAGCAATATACTATGGCAGTCGGCACTCATGCCAACATTCAGATGCTCCTTCTCACCCTCAACATATTCCACTGATGACAGCCTTGCATCCAGCTCCTGTCATTTCCTTATACGACCAACCATTCGGTTTTGACAAGCAAACCACACCAACGTTGCAACAGCATTGCTTATGTTCTGCTTTTTCTCTTGCAGGACAATATGGAATCTGGGAACAAAGTAGAACCACTAGGGACCAGGACATCTACGTCTCCTGAGCCCTATGTGCAAAATGGTTCTTCACATCATTGGGATAGCTGAAACGGGTTCCAGCAACACAGAGAACATTCTGATTGATGGTATGTTCCTGTCTAATGTCCCTCTAACTCCCATTCCTTTTTGCATAACCTTCTCCATATGACTGCTGATGTCACCAATACATTATGCTACATACTGCCACCCCATTATCATATCCATTCTTATTATACAATAATACAGTCGAAGGAGGCTTGGAGAGTTGCTGCAGTGTATCTTGGAGAAAGTGAGGACTGCAGAAGCTGGAGACCAAAGTCGAAGAATGTGGTGCTGGAAAAGCACAGCCAGCCAGGCAACATCCAAGGAGCAGGAGAATCAACATTTCAGGCATAAACCCTTCATCCAGAATGAGGCTTGTGGGCCAAGGAGGTTGAGAGATAAATGGGACGGGGTAGGCTGGGGTAAAGGTAGCTGGGAAGGCAATAGATGAAGGTAGGGGCGAAAGTGATAGGTTGGAGAAGAGGGTGGAAGATGGACAGGTAGACAGTTCAAGAGAGTGGTGCTGAGTTGGAAGGTTGGGAATGGGATAAAGTGGAGGGAGGGGAAATGGGGAAACTGATGAAATCCACATTGATCTTGTGAGATTCGAGGATCCCAAGGTGGAAGATGTGGTGTGCTTTCTCCAGGCATCGGGTGGTTAGGGTTTAGCGATGGAGGAGGCCCAGGACCTACATGTCCTTGGTGTCGTGGGGTAGGAGAATTCAAGGGTGGCTGACGCGGTGTATCCGGAGGTTGGTGGGGTGGAAGGTGATGACAAGGGAGATTCTGTCCTTGTTACAATTGGAGGAGTGGAGTTCAAGGGCGGAGGCGCAGGAAGTGGACATTCAACATTTCTTCCACTGCCTCCGTTCCCGTGCTTGTTTTCCATCAAGACTCCTGCCCACCTTTGAAGGACTCCTTCTCCCGCCTCCAACATTCCCATCCACCTGGACACTCCATGCTGGTCTGTTTCCTGACCTCGATCTCTTCATTTCAAACTGCTGCCATGACATAGATCACCTCAACCTGCCTACTCACCTCTACCTCTCTAACCTCTCACCCTCACAATGCGCAGCCCTCCACTCCCTCCGCTCCAACCCCAACATCACCATCAAACCAGCAGATAAGGTGAAGTGCTGTGGTAGTTTGGCACACCGACCTCTACATCACTGAAGCCAGACACCAACTCACTGATACTTCCTCCTACTGCCCCCTCGACCATGACCTCACCTCCCATCATCAAACCACTATCTCCCAGACCATCCATAACCCCATCACCTCAGGGGATCCCCCAGCCACAGCCTCCAAACTCAGAGACTGGGAACCCCGCACTGCCTGGTTCTACTTCCTACCCAAAATCCACAAACCTGACTGCCCCGGTTGACACATTGTCTCAGCCTACACCTACCCCACTGAATGTATCTCCACATGCCTTGATACTGTCCTGTCCCACTTAGTCCAGGAAGTCTCCACCTATCTTCAGGATACCACCCACATCCTCCACCTCCTTCATAACTCGTTACTCCCCCCCCATGCCTTATCCTCACCATGGAAATCCAATCCCTGTACACATTTATTTGCCATGACAAAGGCCTCCTAGCCCTCCCTTTCTTCCGCTCATACTTGCCTAACCAGTACCCTTCCACTGACACAATCATTCAACTGGCTGACCTGGTCCTCGCTCTTCACAACTATTCCTTCTAATCATCCCATTTCCTTCAGATGAACCGGGTAGCCATGGGCACCTGCATGGGCCCCAGCTATGCCTGCCTCTTTGTCGGGTGCATGGAACAGTTTATCTTCCACAGCTACACTCGCACCATCCCCCACCTTTTCCTCAGCTACATCAATGACTGTATTGGTGCTACCTCATGCTCCCACAAGGAGGTTGAACAGTTCATAAACTTCACTACCACCTTTCACCTCGACCTCAAGTTCACTTGGACCATCTTGAACACTTCCCTCCCCTTCCCGTACCTCTCCAACTCCAGATCCAGCGACTGATTAACTATGGACATCTACTACAAACCCATTGACTCACACAGCAACCTGGACTACACCGCCTGTCACCCTGACTCCTGTAAAAATGCTATCCCTTATTTCCAATTCCTCTGCTTCCACTACATTTGCTCCCAGGAGGACCAATTCCATCAAAGAACATCTCAGATAGCTTCCTTCTTCAAAGACCACAATTTCCCCTCCCACGTGGTCGATGATGCCCTCCAGGCCATCTCATCCACTTCCCACATCTCTGCCACTGAACCCCACCCCTCCAATTGCAGCAAGCACAGAACTTCCCCTGTCCTCACCTTTCACCCCACCAACCTTCGGATACATTGCATCATCCACCACCATTTCCGCCACTTACAAACAGATCACAACACCAGAGATATATTTCCCTCCTCACCCCATCTGCATTTCAGTTGTGCATTCCATCCACAACTCCCTTATCAGGGCCATGCCACCCACCAACCCACCCTCCCCTCCCGGCACCTTACCCTGCCATCACAAGTGCAAAACCTGTGCCCACATCTCCCTTCTCAGCCCCATCCAAAGTCCCAAAAGATCCTTCCACATTCGACAGAAATTTACCTATACTTCAACTCGTGTCAGTTATCGCATCCATTGCATGTGATGTGGTCTCCTCTTCATTGGGGAGACAGGACGCCAACTTACAGATTGTTTCAGAGAACATCCCTGGGGCACCCACACCAACCAACCACACCGCCCTGCGGCCCAACACTTTAACTCCCCCCTCGCTGCACCGAGAATAGGCAGGTCCTGGGCCTCCTCCATCACCAAATGCTGACCACTGAACACTTGGTGGAAGAATGTCTCATCTTCCGCCTTGAGACCCTCCAACCACCGTTTTCCCCATTTTCCCTTCCCCCACATTATCCCAGTCCAAACCTTCCAACTTTGCACCACCCTATTGAACTGTCCTACCTGTCCATCTTCCTTCCAAGCTATCTGCTCTACCCTCTTCTCTGACTTATCACTTTCAACTCACCTTCATCTACCTATCACATTCCCAGCTACCTTCCCCCCAGCCCCAGTCCCCTCCCATTTATCTCGCTGGCCCTTTGGCCCACAACTCTCACTCCTGATGAAGGGCTCATGTTTGAAACGTCAATTCTCCTGCTCCTTGGATGCTGTCTGACTGGCTGTGCTTTCCCAGCACTACATTCTTTGATTGCAGTGTATTTATAGATTGTATAAATATTGTAAATGTAATTTGTTGGTTGAGGAAATGAATGTTTAACATCCTGATGGGGCACAGACTGATATATTTGTGTCAAGTGTCTTGAGTATTGTTGGAGCTGTACTCATCCAATCAAGTAAGAGTATTTGACCACACTCCTGATCTGTGGATTGAAGATGGTAGATATCCTTAGGGAGTCAGGAGGTGAGTTGTCTATGTTGAATTCTTAATCTCTCAATTGCTGTGATAGCCATGGTATGTCACTTATGTTGTCGCCAAGATTGGTCCAATTCAGTCAACACTAACCATTTATCATCCCAGTCCTGAATGTTATCCAGGTCTTGTTGCATATGGACATGCACTGCTTCGGTATGTGAGGAGTCACAAATGGCCTAAACATTGCACAATTATCAGTGAATCTCCTCACTCCTGACCTTATGATGGAAGGAAAGTAATTGATGAAGCAGCTGAAGTTGGTCAGGTCTAGCACATTACCCTGAGAATGACTGCACTGATGTCCTAGGGATTAAATAATTTGCCAACACAAGCAAAACCATCTCCCTGTATGACAGGTATGATTGTAATCAAACATCAATTCCTCTCAATTCCAATATTGCTCGGGTTTCTTGATGTTATGTTTGGTCAAATTTTGGCCATCATTTCAAGGGCAGTCACTCTCACCTCAGCTCTTGAGTTCAGTTCCCCTGTCCACATTTGGACCAAGGCTATAAGAATTTCAGAAGATTAGTGGCCCGGGCAGAACTCAAACTGATCAACTGGGAGAACAGATAAATGCTGAGTAAGTGCAGTTGACAAACTTGATCATTTTTCTTGTGAGTGAGAATAGACCAATGGGGCAGAAATTGACTATGTTGAATTTCCCCTCCGTGTCACTATTGCAGATGTATAAATGTTCTTTGATAAGTGACAAAGTGAATACGTTGAGTGGAGCTGTATGGTCCACAATTTTAAGTCAGGCATCCCATCAGTTGGTGTTTGAGGTCATGTTCTGAGCAGTTGGAAAGTTTCTGCTCTTCATGTTGAATGGTTACTCAAGTACCTTTTATAACATGAAACAACTTGTTAGGCATCTCAACAGCAGCAAGACACTTGGATGGCCTTGGATTTCTGTTGTGCTGCCTGTAGTTGCATTAAGGAATCCAATTTTATACCCATACTGTCAACCTAGACATTCTTAACTGGTTGTGCATCAAATAATTAATTTTACTAAATTGTTCCCTCCGGTCTAAGGCTTCTTCTGCCAGTAATATAAATTAAGAATTTTATGCAAAAGTCAATTGGTCAGATCTTGACTTCATGTAGTAGGGTGGAATGGGCACAGAGCAGTGGCAGCTCGTTTTATATCACTTGAAGTTTTTAATTTCCCTGACTGCACATGAAAAACTTGTTGTCATTCTTCTAATTATTTTAAACAACCTGATACATAAGCTTCCTTGTATGCTTCAAGATAGTTTACAATTTTAAATATAAATAAATGTTAGTAAAAAAATGGCATTTTGCAATCAAAATTTGAAGCAGGAAGCAATGCAAAAAAACAAATCTATTTTCTTTTCTAAACTAGCTTGCAAATTCATTTCACTTACACAAAAAACAAACTGCCAAAATGGCAATTCTCAGGTTCTCAAAATTAAAAATGGCTTATGGTACATTTACTACTGCTTATAGCAATCAATAGAGTCATAAAAAAAGGTTGCATGCTCCCTGTTATGTAATAGGATTAGGTCTGAATCAGCAAGCAGTTTAGACCACATGCGCCTATATTTTCAGGCATTGGCTATTTTAATTATTAAAGCCAATGAACTATAGTGCAGTATCACAAAATTTTTCAAACACAGCATAGAAACAATGTAAGCTACGCAGCAGTAAGTATGCAGAAACCGCTGAAGGATAAAAGAAAATCACAAGAGGTAATGAGGAAGCTGCCAAAGCATCATTGCTTCATGGTCATTGATACATTAAAATGATAAAAGTTACCATAAAAAAAATTCACTGTTCACAGTTTTCTTTTGGATTAGTTCAATCTGTTCGTCCCTTGACTCTTGAAACTCAAAATAACCAATCAGTCTGTAAAAATCAATTCAAATTAATTTGACAAACTCAGCATGATAGTTAGTTGCTGCTTGTTGTAAAAATCTAATTTCACGCAGACATCTGGGGGCGTGAAACCTGTGCTCATTAGTTCCACTTCTGCTCCTTAACGGAGCTGTATCATCAGCAATTTGAGCACTGCAAGGTAGGCACTTCACTTTTCTAATATTTAATCATAGTGAATATATGAAATATTGCCTAAAATTATAACCTATTTTTAAGACAAGTTGCATTGGGAGAATGAAGAAGCAGCAGAGTGTGTCCATTATAAGACTCTGGGCAATTTTGTCCCCGCTGCTTATTTCTCCACAAGTATGCTGTCAACTTTGGCAGCTGGGAGTAGGAATTACTATGGAGCTAAATTGCATTCTGATTTGGACATGGTTCAGTTTCTAAACCAACAACTTTGAAGGAGTATCTAAGGTGAAGTTGCCTAACACCCACCCGCATTTCAAGCCAGAGGTGACGACAAACTACCCAAATCATTCACTTCTGTCAACAAGTCAACACATACATGTTACCAGTTAACAATAGACAACCTCACTATTATGTTTTGAGGTTTGTTTATCTGCGAGTTATACCGATCATTATGCTTTGCTGCAAGTTATTCTGAGGCCAGCTTTGAAGAATTTCTGCTTTAACAAGCTTGATCAATTTTGAATGGCAGGAGACTTTTGAACAAAAATGTTACTTTGGAAATGTGCCTTCTCACTCGTTTGAAGCTATATTTCAAAATTCTGAACAGGTCTAACATTATTTAGCATTTGTTCAATTTGGATTGAGAATTGGCTCTTGAGCATTTACCGCCTTGCATCGTATTGCATTTATGAGTATCTGAAATCACTTCGTACTGATGCAGAAGGTACACTTAGAATCAGAGTCATACAACAACAAAACAGACCCTTTGGTCCAACCAGTCCAGGCTGACCATACTCCAAACTAAACTAATCCCACCTGCCTCTTCTTGGCCCTTTTACCCCCAAACTTTTCTATTTCATGTCTTTTTCGAAATATCTTTTAAATGTTGTAATTGTACCTGCAGCCACCACTTCCTCTGGAAGTTCATTTCACATAAGAAACACGCACTGTTTAATAAAGTTACCTCTCATTTCCTTTTTAAACCCTTCTCCTCTGACCTTAAAAATATATCCCCTAGTCTTCAAATTCACAACCTTAGGGATAAGACAGCTGCCATACCCCTCATAATTTTGTAAACTTCTATAAAATCACTCCTCAAACTCCTATGCTCTACTGAAAGAAGTCCCAGCCCATCCAGCCTCTCCTTATATCTCAAATTCTCCATTCCCAGCAGCATTCTGGTAAATCTTTTCTGAACACTCTCTAGGTTAAGAATATCCTTGCTATAACAAGGTGACCACCCCAGAACTGGACACAGTACTCCAGAAGAGGCCTCACCAACGTCCTGTACAACCTCATCACGACGTCCCAACCCCTATACTCAAAGGTCTAAGCAATGAAGGCAAGCATGCTAAATGCCCTGTCTACATGTGAAGGAAGGGTTTGGAAGGATATGGGCCAGGTGCTGGCAGGTAGGACTGGATTGTATTGGGATATCTGGTCAGCATGGACAAGTTGCACCGAAGGGTCTGTTTCAGTGCTGTACATCTCTATGACTCTATGACTTGATGTGACATAAACTTCAAAAAAATTGTTACCTGAACCCCTAGTTTCTCTGTTCTATAGCATTACCCAAGGCACTTCCATTAATGGTATAAGTCCTGTCTTTGTTTATGTTACCAACATGCGATATCTTGATTTATCCAAATTAAACTCCATCTATCACTCCTCAGTCAAATGACCCAATTGATCAAGATCCCTTTGTAATCTTAGATATCCTTCTTCACGATCCACTGTACCACCAATTCTGGTGTCACCCGCAAACTTACTAACCATGCCTTCTATATTTTCTTTGAAGTCATTTATAAAAATGGCAATCAAAAGTCGACCCAGCATTGATCCCTACAGAACTCCACTGTAACAGGCCTCCAATCTGAAAAAACAATCCTCTGTTACCATTCTCTGTCTCCTGCTATTAAGCCAATTTTGTATTCAATTGGCAAGCTCACCCTGGATCCTATGTGATCTAATTTTACTATGTGGTCTACCATGAGGAACCATGTCAAAAGCTTTACTCGACTCCAAGTAAACAACTTCCAAAACTGCCCTCAATCTTCTGAGTTGCTTCCTCAAAAAACTCAATCAACTTTATGAGGCATAACTTCCCTTGCATAAATTCATGCTGACTATCCGTAATCATTCCTTGTCTCTCCAAATGCATATAATTCCTATCTTTCAGAATCACCTCCAATAACCTATCCTCCACTGAAGTCAGACTCACGGGTCTATAGTTCCCAGGTTTCTTCTGACATCTCTTCTTAAACAAAGGAACAACATTATCCACTCTGCAGTCATCTAGCATCTCACCCATAGTTGTAGATGACAAATATTTCTGCAAAGGGCCTCGCAATATTCAGGGATATACTAGATTATATATATTTATATTATATATATATAGATCTTTATATTTTCTAAGACTTCCAGCATTTCCTCTTGTGTAATGTGAACTGTTTTTAAAAAAAATCAATATTTATTTCCTTGAGTGCTGTAGTCTCTATTTCTTTTTTCACAGTGAAAGCTAATGCAAAATATTCATTTAATATTTCTCCCATCTCCTGAAGTTCAACACAAAGATGACCTCTTTGATTTTTAAAGGTGTCCAACTCTCTCTCTAGTTGCTTTGCTGCTCTTAATGTGTTTTTAGAATATCTTTGGATTAGCCTTGGCAGATAAGGTTATCCCTTTCTGCCTTCCTGATCTCCCTCCTAAGAACGCCACTATTTACCATGTTCAAGAGATTCATTTGTCTATGTCTAATATATGATTCTTGTTTATTCTTTTCTAGAACCTCAATATCTTTATTTAGCCATTGCTCCCTAATCCTACCAGCCTTACCTTTCACTCTAACAGGAACATAATGACTCTGAACTCTCATTGTCACCTTTTTGAAAGCTTCCCACTTGTCTGTCATCCCTCTTACCCGCAGTCTACTCCACTCAACTTTTGAAAGTTCTTATCTCATACCATTAAAATTGCCTTACTCCAATTAAAAACATTAACTTTTATAGAAGGCTTATCCTTTTCCATAATTATTTACTGCATAGAGTTCTGGTGGCCACGTTAGCAAAAGGATGTGGATGCCTTGGAGAGGGTGCAGAGGAGGTTCATCAGGATCTTGCCTGGTATGGAGGGTGCTAGCTATGAAGAGAGGTTGAGTAGCTTAGGATTATTTTCATTAGAAAGATAGAGGTTGAAGGGGGATTTGATTGACTTTTACAAAATTATGTGAGGTACAGACAGGGTGGATAGCAAGAAGCTTTTCCCCAGTGTGGGGGACTCAATTACTAAGAGTCACAAGTTCATGGTGAGAGGGGAAAGCTATGTGTGAAAATTCTTTACACAGAGGGTGGTGGCTGCCTGGAACACGATGCCAGTGGGGGTGGTAGGGACAGGTATGATTGCATCATTAAAGATATAATTAGACATATACATGAATGTGCAGGGAAGAGAGGGATACAAATCCTTAGAAAATAGGCAACAGGTTGAGATAGAGGATCTGGATCACCGCAGGCTTGGAGGGCTGAAGGGCCTGTTCCTGTGCTGTAATTTTCTTTGTTCTTTAATGCTATTTTACAACTAATAGAGTACGATCACTAGATCCAAACTGCTCCCTTCCGATCACTTCTGTCACTTGCCCTGCCTTATTACCCAAGAGAAGGTTAGGTTTTGCTCCTTGTCTGGTGGGAACATTGACAAATTGATAAAGAAACTCTTCTTGAGCACATTTAACAATTCTTCATCATCCAAACTTTTAACACTAAGGTAGTCCTAGTTAACGTCTGGAACTAAAATCACATACTATTACCATCTTATTATTCTTGCATGTATCTGAGATCTGTTTACATAGAATCATAGAGTCATAAAGATGTACATCAAGGAAACAGACACTTCGGTCCAACTTGTCCACGCTAACCAGATATCCCAACCTAATCTAGTCCCATTTGCCAACACTTGGCCCACATCCCTTTAAACCCTTCATATTCATATACCCATCCAGATGCCTTTTAAATTTTGTAATTGTACCAGCCTCCACCACTTCCTCTGGCAGCTCATTCCATGCACGCACCATCCTCTGTGTGAAAACGTTGCCCGTTAGGTCCCTGGTTTGTTTGCTCCTCAATTTCCCTCTGACTGTTGTAGGACCTCTCATAAATTCCATCAAGGTGACTGTTCCTTTCTGATTTCGGATTTCAACCCATATATTTTCACTGGACAGTGACAGTTCATTCTGTAATAACCTGTGTTTTGTCAGTGTGAATTGGCTACAATGCGATTGATGAATTATGGATATTGTTTGCATAACTGAAACTTCCTGCTGAATATGGGTTTTCCATAGCGCAGTCTTCTGCAGCGGTTTCCCATAGCATGATTTTCTATAGTGCGAGGTTGCAGAGGAACACATCAGTCGTGTTATAGCAGAACAACCTATACAGCAGTAATGCTTTCCTTAATCAAAAACATCACTTCCACTCCGATTTTGCCACTCAATTAGTTTCAAAGATTTTTGTTTTCCAAAATGGCCCGTCATTAATATTATAGTGTGGTGTTTGTTTTAAATATGTTTCATTAAAACATATACCACGGATTACAAGGAGCAACCTTTCAAGCAATTTGCAACCACAATTGGAACTGTGAAATAAGCATTGAAAATAAATAAGATTAGTTGGCTCACACAAATATAATGTGCTGTGACCTTCATTGTCTAGCTAAAAACAAGAATATTAAGTTTTACAACTCCATTTCTGAATATTTGTAAATAACAGATTGCATTAATTAAATTATATGATAACAGCTGGCCGTAAAACAAAGTCACATTGTGGAAAATTGTGTATTATCAAAGTAACAAAACATTGATTGGCTTGAGCTAGAAAAGCCCCAAAGCCATATCTACACATGCTAAACAAGTGATAATCCCAAAGCAGGTTTAGTAACATAGTCATTGTGTTACTGGCCACCAATGAGTACTTCATTAAGAAAATGAGCTCAAACTCTAGCTAGTGGTGAGCATGACCACAAACCTATGTTAAAAACTGATCCACTTATGTCTTTTAAGGAATACATGTCTATGTGCAATTACATAACCACAGTGAATTTTTAACTGCCTTCATAGGCATAGTTGGTTGAACTGGCACAAGATTTCTTCTCAGCATTAGGCTCCGACAGGACAATGAGACAACATTGCAAAGTCCTCCTCATTAATATTTGGGTTCTTGTGCCAAACCTAGGAGCGCTGTTAACAACTTTAATAAAGCAAACACACAGAACCATACAATTTCAAATGCCTCCATCACCAACCCTAGATTTACATTTTCCCAGAGGCAGGACAGACCTATGAGAGGTGGTAGCACAGTTTCACAAAATGCAGTCAGGAGAGAATTGCCCCTGGGCTCCTCAGCATTGACTTCAGACACTATGGAATCTTATGGCATTGGATCTAGCATGAACAGTTAACCTCCTGCTGATTGATACCCTTGGCTGGCCATGTTAAACCCTACTTGAAAAAGCATTGAAGTAAAAACATGTATTCTGAGCAGAGGATGTCAATAGTAACATCATTATTTAATGTGAGATGTATTGTGATTGCTCCTGATATCAAGGCAACTTTTAGCCAAGTGTGGCATCAAGCATCCCTGGCAAAACGAAGTCAATGGAAATGAGGAAACTCTCCATTGTTTGAAGTCAAATATAGAGCAAACAAAGATGTTTGTGACTGTTGGAAGCCCATGATCTCAATATAAATACATAAAAACCATAAGAACTGGGGATGCTGGAAATCAGAAACAAAAACAGAAATTATTGGAAAAACTCACCAGGTCTTGAAGCATCTGTGGAAAGAAAGCAGAGCTAACATTTTGGCTCCTGTGATCCTTCTTCAGAACTCTGCTTTCTCTCCACAGAGGAGAAAGTGAGGACTGCAGATACTGGAGATCAGAGCTGAAAAATGTGTTGCTGGAAAAGCACAGCAGGTCAGGCAGCAACCAAGGAGCAGGAGAATCAACGTTTTGGGCATAAGTTGAAGAAGGGCTTATGCCCGAAACGTCGATTCTCCTGCTCCTTAGATGCTGCCTGATCTGCTGCGCTTTCCAGCAATACATTTTTCAGCTCTTTCTCAGCACAGATGCTACCAGACGCCCCTAAGGTTTTCCAGCAATTTTATTTCAGTACAAGTATATTTCTGCAGGAGTCTCTAAAGACAGTATCAAACACCTTAAGCTGCTTTATCCAACTGCTTCCTTCCATCATAAGATCTGAAGTGATGATGTTCACCAACAATGCACACTGCTCACTGTTCAGTTCTATTGACATTTCTTCAGATAATGAAACTGTCCATGCCCCATCCAGCTAGACCTGGAAAATATCGAAACTTGTGTTGATGGGTGGCAAGCAACATCAACACCACACAATCAGAAAAGCTTCCTTCCAAGTCACACTCACACACTGCTGACTTACAGACTTGTTGTCTGTTGTTACTGGGCTTAAATCTTGGAAATCCCGACTTAATGAAACAATGGGTATACATTCACCAGCAGTTCAAGATTTCTCACCACTCTCTTCTCAATGGCCACATTGTGTGAATGAATAAAAATAGAACATGTTTAGGACCATGACTGCAAAATAACATTATGAAACAGCAGTAAGTGGATAGCATCAAAATATCTATCAATACTGGAAATTTTAGATCTGCACACAATTCCTGTGCCAAGTTTTCCATTATAAATTCCCCAAGTTCACATTTGTATTGGAAACTGCTTATATTAATTTGTCATGTTGTACTGAATCGCTAACAATGGCAAGACTAACTTGTCTCAGACGTGCGTCACCAGCTCCTCAGCTTACACTGCAGAAAATATCCCATGACCCAGCTAAATTTCTTTACTCCGTCCAAAAGTATTATGTGAGTGTAAGGGCAAAATATACATGAAGTGCTCATCTAACTCTCTTGGACAATGCAATACATCGACACAACTGCATAACCCAGCTTATATTTCTGCAGGGGGGGTGGGGGGGGGATGGTGATGACTTTTGTAATATTCATTTCCACAAAAGCATTGCATTAACATTAAAAAGTTAATTAAACATAGAAAAATATCAGTGATAAAGATGTCCAGCCATGAGAAAGCTAATAAAACATGAAGCTCAAATACTCCTGCTCATAATTTATAAAGCTCTGGTTAGGCCCCATTTGGAGTATTGTGTCCAGTTTTGGTCCCCATACCTCAGGAAGGACATACTGGCACTGGAACGTGTCCAGCGGAGATTCACACGGATGATCCCTGGAATGGTAGGCCTAACATATGAGGAACGGCTGAGGATCTTGGGATTGTATTCATTGGAGTTTAGAAGATTAAGGGGAGACTTAATAGAGACGTACAAGATAATACATGGCTTGGAAAAGGTGGATGCTAGGAAATTGTTTCCGTTAGGTGAGGAGACTAGGACCCGTGGACACAGCCTTAGAATTAGAGGGGGTAAATTCAGAACAGAAATGCGGAGACATTTCTTCAGCCAGAGAGTGGTGGGCCTGTGGAATTCATTGCCGCAGAGTGCAGTGGAGGCCGGGACGCTAAATGTCTTCAAGACAGAGATTGATAGATTCTTGTTGTCTCGGGGAGTTAAGGGCTATGGGGAGAATGCGGGTAAGTGGAGTTGAAGTGCCCAGCAGCCATGATCGAATGGCGGAGTGGATTCGAAGGGCCGAATAGCCTTACTTCCACTCCTATGTCTTATGGTCTTATAATTTGTATGATGATGTTTAAATTGTGAAGCTTTTGTATCATGAAGGGAAATGGAGGTGGATATTACGAAAGGTTGGTCAGACATTTTGAATGACTATTTAAAGGTGTTTTTGAGGATTACTTGCAGGATACTTTGTATCATTTCTTGACGCACTTGTCACAATTTTTTTTCTTAACTTTGTAGAGCTCCCTGTAGCAGCTCACTAAATTATTAATGCTTCCATTTATCCGTGAACAATGCTTTCTGTTATGATCTTCTATGTCATTGCCCCTTCAGCTTTTCCAAGGCTTCGGCAAATGATTTTCAGTTAAATGTCTCGTTTGGTTATTCTTCTAACTTACCATCCTCTCCCTTGTCTATCAGATAATAGCAGTCTTTTGTTGTTGCATTTCTTTCAGGTTCTAATGCAATATAACTATATTGGAGACAATTCTGAAACATCCTTGATATTTAATTCATTCAATCCAATTTCTTTGCCCAATTCTTCAAATATCTCTTGTGATTTTCTCCAAACTCCATAGGCACCTCCCCTGCTCTTCAGTTCTAACACAAACTGGCCACAATTTCCTCAATGCATTGTTCATTTTGGATGAAAAACTTTGTTGTGTGCCACAGAGGTATTATCAATGACCTTAACAATATTATAATTCTTTCCAAATTCCATTGTGATTCAAATATCATGACCTGACTTCAGTTTATTTTATGGACAATGTATGACATTGGGTTCTGAAGCAATAGATACCTAGGATCGATAGTCACATGTTTTAAATAGTTTTAAGATTGTTTCTTATGTGTCTTAAAGATATAATACAGTAACTAAGTAGAAACCATACAACTAGTGACAGTGAATGCAATTGTGACCCCAGAGGATGAACTGACAGTTGGCATAGAACATGTTGGTCTCAGTAGTGTGGTGGTGGCAGCACTCTGGTCTTGAGCCGAAGTATGAGGGAATACCTCTCCACAATATTTCACCTTTCCTCTGAAGAAGGATACTGCATGATAAAGAGTGCTGCTTGATGAGGATTGCTCCAGGCCCTCATTAATATGTTTTATTTGCAGTCATAGACATATAAAGCTTGGAAATAGACCAACTCATCCATGCTGACCAGATATACCAAATCTAGTCTCATTTGGCACCATTTGGCCCATATCCCTTTAAACCCTTCCTATTCATATACACATCCATATGTGTTTCAGATATTGTAATTTTACCAGCGTCCACCAATTCATCTGGCAGCTCATTCCATACATGTACCACCCTCTGTGTGAAAAGGTCATCCCTTCAGTCCCTTTTATATCTTACTCCTCACACCTTAAACCAATGCTTTCTAGATTCGGACTCCCCCATCTCAGGGAAAAGATCCTGTCTATTTATCTTATCTTTGACCCTCCTGATTTTCTAAACCTCTACAAGATCACCCCTCAACCTCCGACACTCTGGTGAAAGTAGCCCCAGCCTATTCAGCCTCCCCAATAGCTCAAGCCCTCCAATCCTGGCAACATCCTTGAAAATCTTTTCGGAATGCTTTCAAGTTTCACAACTTCTTTCCTATAGCAGGGAGACCAGAATTGCATGCAGTATTCCAATAGTGGCCAAACCAATGTCCTGAACAGCCACAACATGACCTCCCAATTCTTAAACTCAGTGCTCTGACTAATAAAGGCAAACATACCAAATGCCTTCTTCACTATCCTATCTATCTGCAACTCCACTTTCAAGAAACTATGTGCCTGCACTCCAAGGCCTCCCCAGGACCTTACAATTAAGTGTATAAGTCCTGTCCTGATTTGCCTTTCCAAGATGCAGAAATGCTCATTTATCTAAATTAAACTCCATTTGCCATTTTTTGTCTCGTTGGCCGATCTGATCATGATCTTGTTGTACTCTGAGGTAACCTTCTTTATTAACTACAACACTTCGAATTTTGGTGTCATCTGCAAACTTTCCAATCATACCTCCTATGTTCACATCCAAATCATTTATATAAGTGACAAAAAACAGTGGACCCAGCACTGATCCTTGTTGCACACCATTGGTCACAGACCTCTCGTCTGAAAGGCAATCCTCTACCACCACCCTCTCTCTTCTCCCATCGAGCCAGTTCTGTATTCAAATGGCTAGTTCTTCCTGTTTTCCACGTGACCTTACCAGTCTAACATGAGGAACCTTCTTGAACACTTGACTGAGATCCTTATAGATCACCTCCACCACTCTGCCCTCATCAATTGTCTTTGTTACTTGTTCAAAAAACTCAATCAAGTAAGTGAGTCACAATTTCCCACATACAAAGCCATGTTGGCTATTCCTTATCCGTCCCTGCCTTTCTACATAAGTGTAAATCCTGTCCCTCAGAACTCCTTCCAACAATTTGCCCACCACTGACGTCAGGCTCACCAGTTTATATTTCCCTGGCTTTTCCTCTAGTCTTTGTGCACCTTACTTGTGGCTATCTATGATATAAATATCTCAGCAAGGGGCCCAGCAATCACATCCCTAGCTTCCCACAAGGTTCTAGCATACACCTGATCAGGTCCTAGGGATTTATCCACTTTTATGCGTTTTAAGACATCCAATACCTCCCACTCTGTAATATGGACATTGCCCCATATCCTTCTCCACAGTGAACACTGATGCAAATACTCATTTAGTACTGCCCTCATTTCCTGTGGTTCCACACATATGTGGCCTTACTGTTCTTTAAGGAGCCTTAGTCTCTCTCTAGTTACCCTTTTTGTCATTAATATATCTATAGAATCCCTTTGGATTCTCTTTAAAACTATTTGCCAAAGCTATCTCATGTCTCCTTTTTGCCCTCCTGATTTTCCTCTGAAGTGTAGTCCTATTGCCTGTATATTCTTCTCAGAACTCACATGATGTCTGCTGTCTATACCTGACATATAATTCCTTCCTATTCTTAGCCAAAACTTCAATTTCTCCAGTTATTCCCTATGCCCGAAACGTCGATTTCGAAGCTACTTGGATGCTGCCTGAACTGCTGTGCTCTTCCAGCACCACTAATCCAGAATCTGGTTTCCAGCATCTGCAGTCATTGTTTTTACCCCTACACCTACCAGCCTTTCCTTTCAACCTAACAGGAATTTCAGTCTCTGAACTCTTGCTACCTAATTCTTGAAGGCTTCTCATTTTTCAGCCATCCCTTTACCTGCGAACATCCACTCCCAATCAATGTTTGAAAGTTCTTACCGAATTCCGTTAAAATTAGCCTTCCTCCAATTTAGAACTTTAACTTTTAGATCTGGTCTATCCTTTTTCCATCACTATTTTAAAACTAATACAATTATGGTCACTGGCCCCAAAGTGCTCTCCCACTGTCAACGCAGTTATTTACCATGCCCTCGATGCCAAGAGTACGTCAAGCTTTGCACCTCAGTAATAGGTACATCCACATGCTGACTCAGAAAAATTTCTTCAACACACTTAACAAATTCCTTTTCATCCAAGCCCTTCACACCATGGCAGTCCCAATCTATGTTTGGAAAGTTAAAATCCCCTACCAATACCACCCTATTATTCTTAGAGATATCTGAGATATCTTAGAGATATTTGTTTCTCAATTTCCCGTTGAATATACGGGGGTGGGGAGCTGGTGGGGAAGGGAGGGGGTAGATTCTATAATACAATGCCAATAAGGTGATCATCCCTTTCTTATTTCTCAGTTCCACCCAAATAACTTCCCTGAAAGTATTCCTAGGAATATCCTCCCTAAATACAGTTGTAATGTTATCCCTCATTACAAAAGCCACTTCTCCTCCTCTCTTGCCCCCCTTTCTACCCTTCCCAGAGCATCTGAATCCTGGAACATTAAGCTGCCATTCCTGTCCATCCCTAAGCCAAATCTCTCGAACTACTATACATTCCAGTCCCATATCCCCAATGTGTCCTGAGTTCATCTGCTTTACCTGTCAGACCTCTTAAATTGAAATAAATATAGTTTAATTTATTAGTCCTAGCTTATTCTCTGTTTTGTTCTTGCCTTCCCTGACTGTTGGACTTGCTCCTTTTCCCAACTGTAACAATCTTAGACTGATCTCTTTCATCAATATCTCCCTGAGTCTCAGCCACCCACTGCTAATGAGGTTAAATCCTGCTGAGCAGCCTGAGCAAATGCCCCCACCAGTACATTTGTCCCCTTCCAATTCAGGTGCAATCTATCCTTCTTATACAGGTTACTTCTACACCAGAAGTCAGAGTATCGAGTACAGGAGTTGGGAGGTCATGTTGTGGCTGTACGGGGCATTGGTTAGGCCACTGTTGGAATATTGCATGCAGTTCTGGTCTCCTTCCTATCAGAAAGACGTTGGGAAACTTGAAAGGGTTCAGAAAAGATTTACAAAGATGTTGCCAGGGTTAGAAGATTTGAGCTATAAGGAGAGGCTAAACAGGCTGGGGCTGTTTTCCCTGGAACATTGGAGGCTGAGGGGTGACCTTATAGAGGTTTACAAAATTATGAGGGGCATGGATAGAATAAATAGACAAAGTCTTTTCCCTGGGGTCGGGGAGTCCAGAACGAGAGGGCATAGGTTTGGGGTGAGAGGGGAAAGATATAAAAGAGACTTAAGGGGCAACGTTTTCATGCAAAGGGTGGTACGTGAATGGAATGAGCTGTCAGAGGTTGTGGTGGAGGCTGATACAATTGCAATACTTAAGAGGCATTTGGATGGTAGATGAATAGGAAGGGTTTGGAGGGATATGGGTCGGGTGCTGGCAGGTGGGACTAGATTGGGTTGGGATATCTGGTCGGCATGGACAAGTTGGACCAAAAGGTCTGTTTCCATGCTGTACATCTCTATGAATCTCTATGAATCTAAGAGATTCGAACGACTCAATGATGTGAATCCTTCTCCCCTGCACCAACTCCTCAGCCATGCATTCACCTGCTCTATCCTCCTATTCCTATCCTCACGAGCTTATGGCACCAGGAAGAATCTAGGTATTACTATCTTCGAGGACCTCCTTTTTAAACTCCTGCCTAACTTTCAGTATTCTGTCATCAGAATTGTGTTCTTTTTCTTCCTATATCATTAGCTCTAATGTACACATATCATTAGCTCTAATGGTCCTTCTTCCCTTTGAGAACATTCTGCACCCTCTCTGAGACATCCTTTATCCTGGATCCAGGCAGGCGACACACCATTCTGATGTTTCCCTGTCGGCCACAGAAGCATCTGTCTGCGCCTCTGACTAGAGAGTCCCCTAACACAATTGATTGCTTGGAACCTGGTGTTCCCTTTGTTACAATAGAGCCAGTCTAAGTACCATAAACCTGGCTGTCAGTGCTACATTCCCCTTAGAGTCCATTTTCCAAAACAACATACTTGGTTGAGATGGGAATAGCCACAGGAGACTCATACAATACCTGCTTCCCTCCCCTACCTTACCCATCTACCTGACTGTATCTTTGGCTTATCTCCCTCCTATAACTGCCAGGCATCACACGCCCTAGCTCATGTAAATTCTTCATTGCCTCTAACTGCCTCTCCAACCGATTGGATTCATGCAGACATAATCATCAGTAATATGAAAACTCTCTCTAATCTCCCACATCCATCAGTCTATTAAAGGACATCTTTGCATCTTAACACTCTACAGACCCAGAAAATAGCATAGTTTTTCTCCTCAAAAGAACATGGCTCCAGGCTAGCTGAGTATCTATCATAGAATCCCTACAATGTGGAAACAGGACCTTCGGCTCAACAAGTCCACACCGACCTTCTGAAGAGTATCCCACTCAAACCTATTCCCCTACATTTACTCCTAACAAACACATCCCTGAACACTATGGGCAATTTAGCATGGCCAATTCACCTAACCTGCAAATCCTTGGACTGTGGGGAAAAACTGGAGCACCTGGAGAAAACCCACACAGATACAGGGAGAATCTGTAAACTCCACACAGACAGTTGTCCAAGGCTGGAATCGAATTGGGGTCCCTGATGCTGTGAAGCAGCAGTACTAGCCACTGAGCCACCATGTTGTTATAATTTTAAAATTTAATGAAGAGATGTATCTCAATAAAAGCATATAATAAAAAAAATCCATTTTACTCACAGGGATAGATGTACAGAAAATAAAAGTTAAAATTAACCACTTAGCTGCTCCCCTGCTGTGACCTCCCCCACACAGGTTTCTTTAAGGTCAGCTGTGAATCTCACTGTTTGTTTAATTTTCTTAGAACTAACTCCAATGTCCAGACCTACTTGAAACCAAACAGCCGGGGGTGTGGCTGTACAGGTTACTGCTGGGTCAGACAGCAGTGTAGGTTTCTTTCTCCATTTGAACCACTTCCCATGTGGTCACTACCTTTGTCTGCCTTCTTCATTTTTTTCAAAATGCCATTTTTTAAATCCTTTTCTCCCCAAAGTTCGAAAACAATGCAACAGCTTATAACACTGTAATTACTGCTTCTAGAATTCGAGGAAGTCAGCTGCAATACTGAAAGTACCTCAAAAAAGGAACAGCTCTTACCACTATGATTTTTTACCATCCTTCAACCTGGATTACATGTTTACTTTGTTTTGTTTATTATTCATTCGTTCATGGGACATGGGCATCGCTGGCTGGGCTAGCATTTGTTGCACGTTCCGGGTTGTACTTGAGAATATGGTGGTGAGGTACCTCTTGAACTGCTGCAGTCATGTGCTGTGGGTTAATCCACAATACCCTTAGGAGGGAATTCCAGGATCTTGACCCAGCGACATTAAGGAATGGTGATTTTATTCCAAGTCAGGATGGTGAGTGGCTTGGATGGAAAATTGCAGGTGGTGGCATTCTCATGTATCTGCTATCCTTATCCTTCTAGATGGAAGTGGTTATGAGTCTGCAAGGTCCTGTCTGAGGATGTTTGGTGAATTTCTGCAGTGCATTTTGTGGTTAGCACACATTGCTGTACCTGAGCGTCGGTGGTAGAAGGATTGGATATTTTTGGATGTGGTGCAATCAAACGTGCTGCTTTGTCCTGTATGATGTCAAGCTTCTTGAGTGTTGTTGGAGCTGCACCTATCCAGGCAAGTGGGAAGTATTCCATCACACTTTTGATATGTGTCTTGGGGAGCCAGGAGGTGAGTTATTCACCACTGTATTTCAATACCTGCTCTTGCAGCCACCGTGTTTATTAGCAAATGCAATTGAGTTTCTCATTAATGGTAACCCCCAAGACATTGACTGTGGGGGATTTTAGTAGTTTACCATGTCATTCACTTTTCAAAAAAAATTACTAATCAATGAATACAACACAGGTACGTAAGATGTCATTATGGTCACCTCTCTACTGCGAGATTAGTTTAGTCACTCATCACTTTTAGTTTAACTCATACTGAAGGGTATTTGTTGTCCCTTATTTGACATGTGCAGGTGGGAGGGTACTGGACAGCATCACTGAGTTAGAAATGTCAACATTGAAGCCAAAATCTTGAGATCTCAATATTTTTAGAGATTTTTTATGTTTCTTCAGAGAAAGAAAGAAAGGTTTCTCTGCCAATGTGGCTTTTTACTGTGCCTATACATTCAATAAGGATTCTATATAATCTTACAACCTTAAGAATAATTTGGATGAACACTTTAAATATCATAACATTCAAAGGTATTGGACAAGTGCAGGAAATTGGGATTAGTGACCTTTAGTGTAGCTGTGTCGGTGCAGACTCAATGGACTGAAGGACCTTTTCTGTGCTGTCTGAATTGATAATTATTCTAAAAAGTATCACTTATGACAGGTCAAACTTTTACATTGACCAAAATTTCTTTAATGATAACAGGTTTTGAAAGTTGTAATCACTCCTGGATCCATAGCTGAAAAAGGGATAAGTGTTACTAGTGTTAGCTAATAGGAATTTTGCCTTGATATTGTCAATGATGTCATCAAGAACTATAGCATTGTGAGGACCATTGTCCAGGAGGACCCAATGTTTCATTGACAGGTTTGTGTGCTGAACAATAATTTTAACTGCTGGACAAAAGTAAGATATAAAATAAGAATTGTTGAGGCTACTGTTCCTTTTTGCTTATCCTCCAAAGAACAGGCAATTTATTCTTTGAATAAGTTTTCATTGTCCTGATTACTTGGGAATGGTTGATGAGCATTGGATTCAATTTGAATCATCTGCTGCCTCTCCACCAAGCAGTAAGGCCAAGCGATCATTTATGACTCTGTCGCCTGGACACTCTTTTCTGCCCTTGAATGCATATCCTGGAAAGCAACCTATTCCAGAAGAAACTACATAAAGAACTTGTTGAAAGTTGGATCCTTAATGATTTCACTTAATGTTTTAAAGAAGAATTCAGTTGCTTTAGCACTGACACTGTCCTCACTTGCAACAATGTTAAGCAAGTTAGCACAATCTTTATACCTTCTAAGTGAACTACAATGAATAATAAAATGTTCAATCTTTGAACTTTTACCGTAGTTTTAAGATCAGTGGACAAAATCTTATATTCATGCTTCACCATTAACAAAAAACAGGCTAAGAGATATAAGTTGTTGAGTTTGTTGTCAAATCGAAGACTTTTTCCATGTCTATCACAATTCTGATTTGATTATTTTTGCTGAATCTAACATCAGCTAAAAGAATTGTTGTCGAACCAAGTATGTGGAATGCTGTGCCCCAACTGTGTGGAATGCTCTGCCCCAGAGGGCAGTGGAGGCCCAGTCTCTGGATTCATTTAAGAAAGAGTTGGATAGAGCTCTCAAGAATAGTGGAATCAAGAGTTATGGAGATAAGGCAGGAACAGGATACTGATTAAGGATGATCAGCTATGATCATATTGAACGGTGGTGCAGGCTCAAAGGGCAGAATGGCCTACTCCTGCAACTATTGTCTATTATTTCCTCAGTGCTTTTATAATTATTCTTCCCATTGCTGCTGGCAATTCAAGAGGTCTATTCATATCCACTGTGTGCTCACCAGTTAAGAGTTTTATGATATCTAATTTCACTTGAAAAACAATTTGTTTTTCCTGTATTGTTTCAGCTGGAAGAACTTTATATTCACTGGCTCATTGCAAATGAATTGTAGGAGTGCGATTAATACATTATAATATAATAATTAATAACAACTGAGATGGTAACAGACATAACTTTTTTTTACTATACTCAAACTGCAAAAGGGGTTCAGCATTGTATCAGTCACCTTTAAAAGGACCATTGAAGGTTACCAAGCACAAGACAAATGGACCCAATACAAATTAAGAAAAAACTGAAAAAAAACCTGTGGATGCTGTAAATCAGAAGCAAAAACAGAAATTGCTAGAAAAACTGAACATGTGCGGCATCTGTGCAGAAAAACCAGAAGCTAATATTTCGGGTTAAGTTTCCTTTCCTTGACCTGAAATGTTAACCCCGATTTCTCTCCATGGATGGTGTCAAACCTGCTGAGCTTTTTCAGCAATTTCTGTTTTTGTTTCCTACGCAAATGAAAATGTGGCTGCTTCCAATATATCTTAGACACGTAACTGCCTCCCATGATTGCCTGCTCCTTATCACATCTGAGTCTCACTTTGGATTCACTGGAGAGCAGTCAGGAGTATTGCACCATTTCCAAGAAACAGCAACAATGCTATGCTGTTGAAGGGTATTAATTGAAGATGGATGTTAATGCAAACCAATACTGTACAGATGATATTGAGGATTTACTGAATGCTTTTAGAATCAATATTGACTTAAAGTTGTATATCTGAAACATTCCAACCTGTCCTCTAATTCTGTTTAAATTGGTCTTGATTCTCAGGATGGTAATTTTTGACTTTATGTAACAGTTCAAAATTAGCAATTACACATCTCCATTGAGTTTTCTATCTCTCACAACTTTTATTTCCATTAAAATTGATCATCCTCAGATAGGGTGGTGTAGCAGCTCAAAAGCTAGATAGGGAGAAGGCATAAGAATCATACCCCAAAATTCTTTGAGGGCTAGTTAAAACCCCTTACAAATCACTGTGATCAAATCCAGGGTATGTCTGATCCAATATACAAAGACTGTTTAAAAATTAACAGTCTAGATTAGAATGGTGCTGGAAAAGCACAGCAGGTCAGGCAGCATCAGGAAAATTCATTCTGAGCTTTTCCAGCACCACCCTAATCTAGACTCTGATCTCTAGAATCTGCAGTCCTCACTTTCACCTGATTAAAAATTAAGTATAGTTCGCCTTTTAACTGGGACAAGATACTTTGGTTCATTCTTCTGATAACGAAATGGAGTTAAGTTACTAAATAAAATTTGTGATGATGGTTACTTTGTATGTTCTTTTACTGAATGATAAAAAGCAGTTAATTGATTGACAATTTGCATCACCTCATTAAATAAAAAGAAGAACTTGCATTTACATTAGATCTTTCACTATTTTAGTGTGCTCCAAAATCCTTCACATCCAATGATGCATATTTGAATTGCTTTCACAGTTAGGTAGAAAAGCAAAACATTTGGATGCAGCTTGGTGCCTCAAACAATGGGTATAATATTTGCATATTAGTTTACATCTTAACTGTTAGCACTGATGGTTTCCTGATATTTGTGCAACTGATGATATGCTGCGATGTTGGGAAACGAACAATTTCGAAGACAACTTTGTTCTCTTGATTACCTTCTATGGCTTGTTGTCACCGTGCATTTACCAACATGTATTCTTTAGCAGAGGCATGTTGAATTCAGAATGCAACACTACACCAAATAATGATCCATTCCTGTCACCAAAACTGCACAAGTTACCATTGACCCTGATCCTTACAAATTAAAAACAGTGGCATTAACAGCCACATGGAAAGTTGTATCTACTGTGGATTTTGTTTCATAATTAAATGTCAGCATTGTATGACATTTTATCATCTTTCAGGAAACCTATTGTGTTGCTGCAGTATTCTACAGTCATATCCATGTTGCTGGCTCAAAGTTGTTTGATGCCACAGACTAGCTGAGTTCTGTGATGTATATGCTTTCTTATTGTTTTCAGATTATTGCACCCACGCAATAAACAGAAAACAGATATTAACAATGTTGCTTATTACTTTATAATACAGCAATGTCTGCACTGAGTTTATTTCCATTTCTGTTGCATTGAGGGCAGATCTGATTGGAATCTATCAACATAGGCATGTCCTTTTTGGAGTCCTGTGCAAAGATTTACATCCCTGGATTGGGTACATGGGTGCAATTTATTAATCAACAATACTAACTACAATATATTTACTCTGGTGTCAAATAGCTGTGATTGTGAAAAAAAACATGTTTGCAAGTACTATTATAAAAATATTTGTCAATGTAAGAATTAATAGTTAACGCAACATTAAACGACATTGCAGGATTATAAAGTGAAGAAAAATTACTGAATTCATATAGTGGAAACACAAAAGGTTACAAAAATAAGTAAATATATGATATCAAACCTTCAAGGCCTAATGATATCTACCCATGAACATTAAAATAAGTAATCAAGAAAATTTCAAATGCCTTCAATGGTGCATTTGCTATGGCAATGACTCACCCAATCAGAGTTCACTTTCTAACCAATCGACACAAATTTCTTATTGTATAGACATTGTTTTCTCTTTACATTTGTGACTTGACCTGGTAAACATTAGATGAAAATCTTCTACAAAGAGTTTTTATTCAATAATACTCAAGATTCAATAATCTTAACTTTCCAAAGTACTTTGGAGGCAGAAACTGTGCTTTTGGATTTGATCATTTCAACACTGCTTCACTGTTTAAGAACAAAAGAATAAAGAAACTGGAAGTGTATTGAACTTACCCAATTATGGAGAAGCAATCATTTGGTAATACATAACTTGAGTATTTGCAAGAGACACATTTTGTCACAGTCATCAGCCTAACTTTCAAAACTACCTTTATACGCATTCTGTATAAGTAGAGAGTGCTGATTTGTTGGCAAGAGGATTCTGTTTGGCAAAGGCTTTGTCATACAGAATTCTGTGATTAATTATGATTGACATTTAGCAGCCTGGCCTTGTTTAAATTTCAAACCAGGCAAATTGATTCTGATCAGTCAGGGCATTGTCCTGAAAAGTGGAAGTGCTGGATGTCTTGAAACGGTTAAAAGTGGATAAATCCCCAGGACCTGATCAGGTGTACCCAAGAACTCTGTGGGAAGCTAGAGAAGTGATTGCTGGGCCTCTTGCTGAGATATTTGTATCATCGATAGTCACAAGTGAGGTGCCGGAAGACTGGAGGTTGGCAAACGTGGTGCCACTGTTTAAGAAGGGCGGTAAAGACAAGCCAGGGAACTATAGACCGGTGAGCCTGACCTCGGTGGTGGGCAAGTTGTTGGAGGGAATTCTGAGGGACAGGATGTACATGTATTTGGAAAGGCATGGACTGATTCGGGATAGTCAACATGGCTTTGTGCGTGGGAAATCATGTCTCACAAACTTGATTGAGTTTTTTGAAGAAGTAACAAAGAAGATTGATGAGGGCAGAGCAGTAGATGTGATCTATATGGAATTCAGTAAGGTGTTTGACAAGGTTCCCCATGGGAGACTGACTAGCAAGGTTAGATATCATGGAATATAGGAAGAACTAGCCATTTGGATACAGAACTGGCTCAAAGGTAGAAGACAGAGGGTGGTGGTGGAGGGTTGTTTTTCAGACTGGAGGCCTGTGATCAGTGGAGTGCCACAATGATCGGTGCTGGGCCCTCTACTTTTTGTCATTTACATAAATGGTTTGGATGCGAGCATAAGAGGTACAGTTAGTAAGTTTGCAGATGACACCAAAATTGGAGGTGTAGTGGACAGCGAAGAGGGTTATATCAGATTACAACAGGATCTGGACCAGATGGGCCAATGGGTTGAGAAGTGTCAGATGGAGTATAATTCAGATAAATGCGAGGTGCTGCATTTTGGGAAAGAAAATCTTAGCAGGATTTATACACTTAATGGTAAGGTCCTGGGAGTGTTGCTGAACAAAGAGGCCTTGGAGTGCAGATTCATAGCTCCTTGAAAGTGGAGTCGCAGGTAGATAGGATAGTGAAGAAGGCGTTTGGTATGCTTTCCTTTATTGGTCAGAGTACTGAGTACAGGAGTTGGGAGGTCATGTTGTGGCTTTACAGGACATTGGTTAGGCCACTGTTGGAATATTGCATGCAATTCTCGTCTCCTTTCTATCGGAAAGATGTTGTGACACTTGAGATGGTTCAGAAAAGATTTACAAGGATGTTGCCAGGGTTGGAGGATTTGAGCTATAGGGAGATGCTGAACAGACTGGAGCTGTTTTCCTTGGAGCGTTGGAGACTGAGGGGTTACCTTATAGAGTTTTACAAAATTATGAGGGGCATGGATAGAGTAAATAGGCAAAGTCTTTTCCCTGGGGTCGGGGCACCCAGAACTAGAGGGCATAGGTTTAGGGTGAGAGGGGAAAGATATAAAAGAGACCTAAGGGACAACCTTTTCATGCAGAGGGTGGTATGTGTATGGAATGAGCTGTCAGAGGAAGTGGTGGAGGCTGGTACAATTGCAACATGTACGAGGCATTTGGATGGGTATATGAATAGGAAGGGTTTGGAGGGATATGGGCCAGGTGCTGGCAGGTGGGACTAGATTATGTTGGGATATCTGGTCGGCATGGACGCATTGGACCAAAGAGTTTGTTTCCATGCTGTATATCTCTGTGACTCTCTGACTCTATTGATTAGCAAATGGCAGTCACCTAGCTTGTTGATGTGAAACAATAACAGTGTGTGCATGTGTTTTTTCTATCTGCTAAGAGCAGGACCCTGTGTACACAAATGTGTCATATTGTGAATCTGACAGGCAGTTCTAAGTTGATTGTTCGTGTTATTGTTTGCAAAACCTTGATTATCAAGCAAATCATGTCCAATTGCAGAATTACATCAAATGTTACACATTGTGAGTTATGGCAGTGCGAGCTTTTTGGGTATAATCGTTAACTTGCTTGTTACAAAGAGATGAAGGAATATTTGATATGATCTGCCAATCTTTGGGATGCATTGTCGACACACCTGGCACATACCAGCACTGCAATTTATGTATTACATCACTTATGTGTGTGATAGGAAACATGTCTTTTTTGTCTGACAGCTGCATTATGCAAACCCCTTTTGTGTTGCTACTGCATCTTACTGCTATCTTCACCTGTTGCTCAAACATTTGAGATATCTTCCTCTTCCAGTGTAATCTGAGTCAGTCTGGGAACTTTTCAGGACCATAAGTGACCACTGTAGGTTCTTTCAAAACTTGCAATACAGAACAGCTGCTAAGGACAGAGAGTTGTTTCTCTGGTTGGAAGGATGTATGTTCTCAAGTTATGTTCTCACATTTCTGCACAAGTCTTCAGTTTTTTTTAGACAATAACTTGGATTAAGTCATTAATTAAAGGAGACATAGTTGTATATCAAATGCCAATTGCTGAGCTACAAATACTGCAACATATCAAGGAGGGCAAACTTTACCTAAACATTCTTTTTCCAGGAATCTGTCACACTTCCTTAAATAGAGTCTTTTAATTCCGACTATGGTCAGGCACAGGAAAATCTAACAGCGAGTGAGGAAGGTTTGGGATCAATAGGTGGATGTTGTGGGCCTCAGCTCTTATTAACCAACTGTTCGAGATTGCAGATTGTATGATTGAAAGCCGAGGCCTCAAGGTGAATGAGTAAACTTACAATGGTACCATGGTAAAGGAAAACAATCAGGTGGGGTTAGTTGATAGGACTATACCAGCTGTAAGAGATCGGATGGTTAGTGGGATAACACAGTTCTCTTTAGCCAAGACCCAAAGTCCAGCAGGCCGTGTTGCCAGACACAAGAGAAAGGTTAGGGTAAATTATATTAGAGGGATAGCAGAATGGCTCAAAGACATTGAGACAAGAATTTAAATTCCTGGAACACTAGCACCAATACTGGCAAAAGTGAGATCTGTACTGCTGGGACAAGCTTAATGAGAACATGTCCACAGACCAGTGTTTTGGAAATTATCCAGTTTAGAACAGTGATGTGTTTTAAATTAAATGATGAGGACAAGACAACATGTGAGGAGAGAAGTGCCAATTCAAAGAAAACAATTTAATAAAACAGGGCAGTAATTTGAGTATTGATAACCAGAGTGTGGTTGGAAAGGAAAGGACCAACACTTAAGCTCAGAGATCACAAAAACCGTGAAAAGATAGAGTTAATGGCTTTGTACCTGAGTGCATTTATCATTGGTAATAAAATAGTTGAATTGTCAGCATAGACAGAAATCAAAACATGTTACCTGACAACTTTACAGAGACATGATTGAAAGGTGACCATGACTCGGTCCTAAATATTAAGGGAAGTTTCCCATTTCATAAAAAAGGAGGAGCTGGTTAAAAGGTAGTGGGCTAACTTTGTTAATTAAGAGTATTGTTATCTTAGATATGAGATGACCAGTAATGAGTATGAGCTCGGTGTAGAATTGGTTTGGATAGAAATAAGAAATAGGCAGGTAGAAAATCACTTGTGAGAGTAATTTATATGCCCCAAAACAATAGTTTACTGTCAGACAGAATAACCAAAAAGAGATAAATGAGCAGATAAGAATAGTATCACAATAATTGTGGATAACATTAATCTGCAGGTATAAATTCAGGCAAACCAGGCTGCCTAGATAGCCTAGAAAATGCATGCATATAATTTATCTGGGAATATCTTCTGATAGCACACTCATTCCCCAGCCAAGAAGCATGTTATTCTGGACCTGAAAGTAAGAATTGGGACAAGATTAATCAGTTACTTCAGAGCACAGGAGCTTATGGAGATTGTGATCATAATATGGTAGAATTTTATGTGCAGTTTGAAGAAGAGATGTTTTGTTCTGAGACTAGTGTTTTAACTAAAATACAAGTAGCTCTAATAGTTTGAAGGGAAAACTAGGTAAAGTGAACTGAAGTAAACCAGGTCAAAAGGTATGACAATAGCCAAAATTGGGAGAGCTGTCTCATAGCTGAAAATGTGTTGCTGGAAAAGCGCAGCAGGTCAGGCAGCATCCAAGAAGCAGGAGAATCGATGTTTCGGGCATGAGCCCTTCTTCAGGAAGGGCTGTCTCATAGACTAGTCAAGCAACAGTCTAAAATAATCATTCTTATGGAATCATACCTCACAGATAACACCCAAGACACTACCATTACCATCCCTGGATATGTCCTATCCCATCTGCAGGACAGACCCAGCAGCGATGGCTGCACATTGGGATACTGTAGGGAGGGAGTTGCCCTGGGAGTCCTTGACATTGGCTCTGGACCCCATGAAGTCTCATGGCTTCAGGTAAACAGTGGCAAGGAAACCTCATACTAGTTACCACACACCATCCTCCTTCAGATGATGAATCAGCACTCCTCCATATTGAACAAGACTTGGAGGAAGCACTGAGGGTGGTAAGAGTGCAAAATGTACTTTGGGTGTGGGATTTCAATATCCACCACCAAGACTGGCTCAGCAGCAGCATTACTGATTGAGCTGGTCAGGTCCTAAAGGATATAACTGCTAGATGGGGTCTATGGCAGGTGGTGAAGGAACCAACAAGAGGAAAAAACATAGTTGACCTCAAACTTACTAATCTGCAGGCTGCAGAAGCATCTGTCCATGACAGCAAAGGTAAAAACAACTACCACACTGTCCTTGTGGAGACAAAGTCTTGTCTTCACATTGAGAATAACCTCTATCGTGTTGTGTGGCAGTATCACCATGTTCAATGGGACAGACTTCGAACCGATCAGCAGCTGAAGACTTGGCATCCATGAGGCACTGTGGGCCATCAACAGCAGCAGAACTGTATTCCACCACAATCTGCAACCTCATGGCCTGGCATATCCCCCACTCAACCATTACCAGCAAGCCAGAGAATCATCCTGGTTCAATGGAGAGCGGAGGAGGGCATGCCAGGAACAACATCAGGCATACCGAAAAATGAGGTATCAACCTGATGAAGCTACCAAACAACCTGCTCAGTGACACCCAGTTTGGGTTTCACCCGGGTCACTCAGCTCCTGATCTCATTACAGTCTTGGTTCAAAAGCTTTGAAGTCCAGAGGTGAGATTAAAGTGATAGCCCTTGACATCAAGGCCGCATTTGACTGAGTATGGCATCAATGAGTCCTGGAAAAAACTGGAATCAATGGATATCAGGGGGCAAACACTGGTTAGAGTCATACCTGGTACAAAAGAATATAGTTGTCGTGGTGGAGGGTCAGTCATCTCAGGTCCAGAACATCTCTGCAGGAGTCCCCCAGGGTAGTGTCCTAGGCCCAACAATCTTCAGCTGCTTCATCAATGACCTTCCCTCTGTCATAAGGTCAGAAGTGGGAATGTTCGCTGATGATTGCAGTGTTTAGTACCATTCATGACTCGTCAGATCCGTGCTCAAATGCAACAAGATCTGGACAATATCCAGGCTTAGGCCAACCAGTAGCAAGTAACATTCATGCCACACAAATACCAGACAATGACCATCACCATTAGAGGCACTCTAACCACTGCCCCTTGATATTCAATAGTATTACCATCACTGAAACCCCCACTGTCAACATCCTTGGGGTTACCATTGACCAGAAACTCAACTGGACTCACCACATATGCACAGTGGCTACAAGAGCACATCAGAGACTAGTGATACTGCAGTGAGTAATTCATCTCCTGACATCCTAAAGTCTATCCACCTTCTCCAAGGCATAAGTCAGGAGTGTGATGGAATACTTCCCACTTGCCTGGATGGGTGCAGCTCCAACAACACTTAAGAAGCTTGACACTATCCAGGACAAAGTAACCCACGTGATTGACACCACATCTACAAAACATTTAATTCCTCCACCACCAGCGGTCAGTAGCAGCAGTGCGTACTATCTACAAGATGCATTGCAGAAATTCACCAAAGATCCTTAGACAACACTTTTCAAATCCATGATCACTTCTATCTAGAAGAACAAGGGCAGCAGGAACTTGGGAACACCACCATCTACAAGTTCCCCTCCAAGCTACTCACCACCCTGACTTGAAAATATATTGCCATTCCTTCACAGTCATTGGGTCAAAATCCTGCAATTCCCTCCCTATCGATATTGTGGGTCAACCCATAGCAGGTGGACTGTAGCCATTCATGAAGGCAGCTCACCACCACCTTCTCAAGAGAAAATAGTGATGGGCTATCAATGCTGGCCAGCCAGTAACATCCAACTCCCACAAATGATTTAAAAAATACATTGTAGTATCAGACTTTTGTGAAGATCTTTAATATTGCTCAGCAAAGCTGTATACCATTGAAAAAGAAAGACTTTTTGAGAAGGCTGTATCATCATGGGCGAATAAAAAAGGAAAGGAGCACATCAGATTGAAAGGAACACTACAATTCTTTGACAGTTAGTGGTAGGTCAGAAGATTAGACAGTTTTTGAGAAGCAGCAAAGAATTACTCATGGAAAAATAAACATGGAGAAAATAGAATATGAGAGAAAACCAGCCATTAATATGAAAACAGACATTTAACAGGGGGATTGAGTTTAAGAGTCGTGAGATCTTGTTGCAGCTCTATAAAACTTTGGAATACTGTGTCCAGTTCTGGTCGCCCTATTATAGGAAAGATGTGGATGCTTTGGAGAGAGTTCAGAGGAGGTTTACCAGTATGCTGCCTGGAATGGAGTGCTTATCTTATGAAGAGAGGTTGACTGAGCTCGGACTTTTTTCATTGGAGAAAAGGAGGAGGAGAGGGAACCTAATTGAGGTATACAAAATAATGAGAGGCATAGATAGAGTCGATAGCCAGAGACTATTTCCCAGGGCAAAAATGGTCATAGTTTTAAGCTGGTTGAAGGAAAGTATAGAGGGGATGTCAGAGGCGGGTTCTTTACACAGAGAGTTATGACAGCATGGAATGCGTTGCCAGCAGCAGTTATGGAAGCAAGGTCATTGGGGACATTTAAGAGACTACTGGACATGCATATGGTCACAGAAATTTGAGGGTGCATACATGAGGATCAATGGTCAGCACAACATCGTGGGCTGAAGGGCCTGTTCTGTGCTGTACTGTTCTATGTTCTAATGCTTTAAGAAAGGGTAACTAGAACTGGTACAAGTCTTCAAGGCAAAGAGTCTGGAAAGCTGAAAAGGGACAATATGAAATATTAGATGCATTAAACAGGTGTTTTGTGCTTGACTGTGCTGTATAAAACTTAGAAAACTTCCTGAAAACACTTGAAAATCAAGAAAGACAGGTAGGAACTTAAAATAATCACCATCACCAGGGAAAAGTGCTGGTAAAATTACTGAACCTAAAGTTTGACAAGTTCCAAAGAACAAATAGAGCCTTTCCTTCAAATATTCCTCAGATTTTGGAAGACTTCCAGTGGATAGGAAAATAGCTAATGTAACAGTATTATTCAATAAAGGAAGACAACATATAACAAGAAACTATAGGGTTGATAGTTTATTCTTTTAGTAATAGTTGGGTAAGAGAACATACTTTTGCAAAGGGAAATTGTGCTTAACTAATTTATTAGCGTTTTTTGAGGAAATAACAAGCAAGAAAAATCTGTGTTTGCAGTACACTTGGATTTCCAAAAAGCATCTGATAAGGTGCCACATCAAAGTTTGATATACAAAATAAGAGCTTGTGGTATAAAGAGTGACATATTAGCATAGGTAAAGGATTGCTTAACTAACAAATGGTAGAGAGTCAGGATATATGAGTTTTTCAGATTGGCAGGCTCTAACTGGTAGAATGTTACAGCAATCAATTTGAGGCCTCAACTCTTTATAATCTCCGACAATTATTTAGTTTGGGAACCAAATATTTTATAGTTCGCTTTTTAGATTAGATTAGATTACTTACAGTGTGGAAACAGGCCCTTCGGCCCAACAAGTCCACACCGCCCCGCCAAAGCGTAACCCACCCATACCCCTACATCTACATCTACCCCTTACCTAACACTACGGGCAATTTAGCATAGCCAATTCACCTGACCTGCACATTTTTGGACTGTGGGAGGAAACCGGAGCACCCCGGAGGAAACCCACGCAGACACGGGGAGAATGTGCAAACTCCACACAGTCAGTCGCCTGAGGCGGGAATTGAACCCGGGTCTCCGGCGCTGTGAGGCAGCAGTGCTAACCACTGTGCCACCGTGGCACAAAAACAGGAAAGAAAATAAATTGTCAAGAGGAAGTAGAGAGTCTTCAAAGGGATATAGGTCAGTTCAATTACTGGGCAAAACATTTGGTAGATGGAGTATAATGTAGGGAAATGTGAACTTGTCCATTTCACAGGAAGAATAGAAAATCAGTTTACAATGTGAAGAGATGATGACAGTGATAATATCAGTGGACCGGTTAATCCAAAGCTGATACTCAGGGTACATGGATTCAAATCCTACTATCTGAGCTGTTAGAATGGAAATATTTTCCTCAGAGGCTTGTGAATCTCTGGAACTACTTTGCACAAAAAGCTGTCAGGCAGAGTCCTTTTGTGTATTTAAGACTGAAATAGATAGAATTTTGATCATTAGGGGAATCAAGGGTTAAGGAGGAAAAGATAGGAAGTGGGATGCCAAAAATGTCAGATCAGCCATGATCCTACTGAACGGTGGAGCTGACTCAAGGGGCCAAATAGCTAACTCTTGTTACTTTTGCTTATGCTCTTAATTAAAAAGGAGAGAGATTGTTGAAGTCTGTATTACAGTGTGATCTGGGTATCCTGGTATATGAATCACAAAAATGTAGTATATACAGGGATTAGAAGGGCACATAGAATTTGGCATTTATTGCAAAAACAATGTCTTATAAAAGTCAGGAAATTTTACTGCAGCTGTACAGGGCCTTGGTGAGACCACATCTGAAGTACTCTGTACAATTTTGGTCGCCTTATCTGAAAAATGATATAACTGCATTAGAAGCAGTTCAGAGAAGGTTCACATGGCTCATTCCTGGGATACACAACTTATTTTGTGATGAAAGGTTGAACAAATCTGAGCTTTACCCATTGTATTTAGAAATGGCTTAATGTAGCATATGTAAATCTGAAGGGGAACTTGACTGGTTTAGCTTGATGTTGAAGGGATGTTTCCCTTGTGGAAGAGACTCAAACTAGGAGGTATAGTTTAAAATAAAAGATATGAGTTTTACAAAGGATATTAGGACAAATATTTTTTTCTCAGAGGGCAATTAGTGTGTGGAATTCTCTTCACCAGAAAAAGTGGAGAGTGGGTCATTGAATTTATTCAAAGTTAAGTTAAATAGACTTGATGGACAAGAGGGTCAGCAATTATAAGTGCACACAGGATCATAGAATTGAGACCACAATCCAGTCAGCTATTTTATTATTGAATGAAAAAGCAGGCTGAACAGGACAAATGGCCAACTCCAACTCCTAAGACCTATATTCTTGTATCTGATTTTCTTAAGTTTGTAGAAGGGACAAAGATAGATTGCACATTGCACTCTGTATAGCGAGCCTTAAGTTGATCCAGAGAGTGTGAGAGTGTGAAATGAAAATAGGAGGTAGTGCAGATGGATTCAATATGGGGAAGTGTGAGGATTTCTGTTTTGGCTCTGACTAAGAAAAGTGGGAACAGTTGCTTAATGGTGAGAAACATTAAGCATGTGGAGGAGCAAAGGAATTTGGCTTTCCATGCACAGAAATCATGAAAAGTGAATGTACAGACTGACAAGGTAGTCAAAAAGGCTAATGTAATACTGACCTATACCAAAATTAATTTGGAAAGGTAAGATTGGCTTTAAGGAAGCCGTAGCATAGATACATTTCTGAACAAGACATTTTTCTTTCATGAGATGTGGACAGTGCTGGTCAGACCAGCATTTGATACCCTTCTCTAATTGCCCTTGAATTGAGTGGCTTGTTAGGTTAATCAAGAGGGGTTTAAAGTAGGACAGGTTAGATAAGCTTAGTTTATATTTTCTTGCATTTACAAGGCTGAAGTGTGAATCAAGCTGTTTAAAATTATTAAATTATTGATACTGCACAGAGAGCTCTTTCCTCTGACAGGAAGTCCTGAGCAAATAGGCATAATCACTAAATTAGAGTTGGAACAATTAGAATTGAAATCAGGAAATAACTTCAGGAATCAACATTTCACTTTTTAGTGATCCAGTTCTAATGGGAACAGGAAATTGGTAGACAGTTGTTAGCTCAGGATATCAAGGCATTTGCAGCAAGGATGTGTAAACAGCACTGAGATACAGACCAGCCATAATCTAACAGAATAGCAGAGCATGCTTTGGGTTCTGAACAGTAGACTTTTGCTTCCAAGATTGTTGGTCCTGAAATGCTGATGTTGCTTCAGCCTGAGGTGTATGGCAATTTAGATATTTGAAGGGTGGTTTAATCAAACTCTGCGTGCTTTAGCTGTGGTGAACTCGTATAAGATCTGAGTTGTTTGACGTCTCAAATATTTCATTATCTCTTTCCCCCTCCTCAGCCATGAATGCATGTGGGTTAAAGGGTCAGCACTGTGCAAGCTGCTGAACACCTTCTTTGACGCTGTTTCATTCTTTTCATGTTTATTGACTTGCATTGCCTATATTCACTCAATGTCAATCACACTTCATTCACTATTCAGTCAAACTCCCACCCATTAACTCAACATTTCACAATCATCTCACTAATTTCATTTCCACTTATTCTCTCTTTCAGTCTCCCTCTCCTTCATTGACTTGCTCATTTGTTCAATCACTTATTAATTTGTCTTGAACATTTATTTAATGACTTGCTTATGTGATATAGAGTCATATTATCATAGAAATGTATAGCACAGAAACAGATCCTTTGGTCCAACTCATCCATGCCGACCAGACATCCTAAATTAATCTAGTTTCATTTGCCAGCACCTAGTCCATATCCTTCTTATTCTTATCCATATATCCATCTAGATACCTTTTAAGTGTTGTGATTGTACCAGTTTTCACCACTTCCTCTGCCAGCTCATTCCATACACGCACCACGATCTATGTGAAAACGTTGCCCCTAGGTCCCTTTTAAATCTTTCCCCTCTCACCTTAAACCTACGTCCTCTAGTTCTGGACACCTCTACCCCAGGGAAAAGACTTTACCTACTTACCCTATCCATGCCCCTCATGATTTTGTAAACCTCTATAAGGTCACCCATCAGCCTTTGATGCTCCGGGTAAACAGTCCCAGTCTATTCAACCTCTCCCTATAGCTCAAATCCTCCAACCCTGGAAACAACCTTGTAAATCTTTTCTAAGCCCTTTCAAGTTTCATAACATCATTCCTATAGTAGGGAGACCAGAATTGCACCCAGTATCCCAAAGGTGACCTAAATAATGTTCTGTACAGCTTCAACATGACCTCCCAATTCTTATACTCAATGCGTGGACCAATAAAGGCAAGCATACCAAAAACCTTCTTCACTATCCTAAGCATCTGCAACTCCACTTTCAATGAACTATGAACCTGAACTCCAAAGTCTCTTTGTTCAGCAACACTCCCCATGAACTTACTACTAAGTGCATAAGTCCTGCTCTGATTTGTCTTTCCAAAATGCGGCATCTCACATTTATCTAAATTAAACTTCATCTGCCACTCCTCAGCCAAATGGCCCATCTGATCAAGATCCCGTTATATTCCGAGGTAACTGTCTTCGCTGCCCATTACACCTCCAATTTTGATATCATCTGCAAATTTACTAACCATACCTCCTGTGTTCACATCCTTGTGTGCTCTCTTCTTTTCCACCAGCATTCCCTCCTTTTACAATATCAAGTATTTCTCAGCTTCAGTCCTCCATAATATGTGCCGTGAAGCAAGTGACTGTTAGATCACACCTGAAGTTTTTGAAGTTGGGCAGGTAATTTCCATGACATGGATCAGCAATGGTTGTGAGGATAAGATGGAGTGGGAGTGAACTAATTGACAAGATTATCCTCCAATGGCACGCTGGGTGGGAAGTTTAATGAGAGAGTGAGCTGGGGCAGTTGGAGTTGTTGCTTATAACAAATCAGATCTGAATGTTTTTATGAGCCTTCCAAAGCCAAGAGAGCTATAGAAGGAATGTAAATAGGCATTAAGCCTGGGACAATGCCAAGACAGCAAGAAAGTCAAGGACTACTAAATGGTTGGAGTATGGATGAGAGACAGAATACCTGAGAGTGGAAAAGTGAAAAAGCAAGAGAAGAAGAGTCCAGGATGTATAAACAGAGACAAAAAAAAACTATTAAAGAGAGCTTCGATGGAAATAGTGCAATGAGCTCAGGTCAGCAGCAGCAGTCAAAATACACACATCAACAGACTCAGAGAAAATCTATGCTACCTTTGGGCTGTTTATGTAAAAATGAAGATACTTCAAAAACCAAAATCAATTAGAAAGTTGGTAAGAAATAATAGGATGTCATCCATAGTTAAAGACAGAAACCCTGTGGTGGGATAATAATGATATAAATAAAATAAATAAAACAACAGTTGAGGATTCCAGAAAGATGCCTGTGGTAACCACATGTTGCAATTTAAGAATCTTCCCATTCTTGCTTTCCTTTTTCTACTGGCAGTCAGTCAATTTGAAAAACTGGTATGTAATTTATCTTTGATTCCATGTTGGCTAACAATCTCTTCTGAGGGACCTTATTGAATGCTTTCTGTGAGTCTATATAAAAGAAATCCACAGATGACCTTGGCAATATTATGATCACTCGTAGATATGTTGTCAACAATCAATGTTCAACGACTGAAAATGGCTCATTACTCACTATTAAATCCAATTTGATTAGATTAAGTACAATATAGGCTGTTAGCTTTTGGACATGTTGTTGCAACAAACTGTTTTGCAAAGTATTTTCAACTTTTCTGAAACAAACCAATGTACTTATCCCAATCTGATTCAAAGTTAAAACTCCCCCTTAATTCTAATTTGTCTTTACTGTGTGCCTGTTCAGTCTCTGCATGGATAAATCTTGTCTCTTCAGATAGCTACCAGAGACTAACAGTTTCCATTACTGTCCTAATTCTTGTTCTACTTCTTACTTTGATCCATAAAATCCCACTTTCTGCTTACCTCTGGTTAAATCCTCCTTTTGATCATTGAAGAAATTTAACCTCAATACCCAAAGCTACACCTCCAAATCTGTCAGTTCTTTTCACTGCTCTTTCTCCCAAAGTTTACTTTACTGAAAAAATATTAATTGTACCTCAAATCTGTAATTGGATATGAAAAACTTCTAAAGTACAATATGCATTTAAGTTTTATTTCCCTACTTCACATTTTTTAACATTTTACAGTTGACTAACACTTAGCTACTCTGTCAGATAATTTATACCCATTGAGACTGTTCCTGCAGTCTCTCCCACGGTTTTATTCACTTCTAGACATCTGGATGTAGGTTTGCTCACTGAACTGGAAGGTTCACTTTCAGACGTTTCATCACCATACTAGGTAACATTTTCAGTGAGCCTCCGGACAAAGCACTGCTGGTGTTGCTTGCTTTCAATTTATATGTTTGGGTTTCCTTAGGTTGTTGGCATTATTTCCTGTGGTGACATCATTTCCTATGATGATTTCCTTTTCTGTTCTTTTTCTCAGGGGATGGCAAATGGGGTCCAAATCAATGTGTTTGTTGGTAGAGTTCCGGTTGGAACGCCATGCATCTAGGAATTCTCGTGCATGTCTCTGTTTGGCTTGTACTAGGATGGATGTGTTATCCCAGTTGAAGTGGTGTCCTTCCATATCTGTTTGTAAGGATACTAGTGAGAAAGGGTCATGTCGTTTTATGACTAGTTTTCTGCCTGTTTGTCCAATGTAGGGTTTGTTACAGTTCTTGCATGGTATTTAATAAGTGACATTAGTTTTGCTTGTCTGTATAGGGTCTTTCAAGTTATTTCACTGCTGTTTTAGTGTGTTGGTGGATTTGTGGGCTACCATGATGCCAAGGGATCTAGGTAGTCTAGCAGTCATTTCCCAGATGTCTTTGACCTATGGGAGAGTGGCTAGGGTTGCTGGATGCATTTTATCTGCTTGTTTGGGTTTGTTGCTGAGATATCAGCGGACTGTGTTCATTGGGTACCCATTCTTTTTGATTACACGGTATAAGTGACTTTCCTCTGCTCTGCGTAGTTCTCTGTGCTGCAGTGTGGGTTGGCTCACTGAAATAATGTTCTGATGCAGCTTTGTTTGTGGATGTTGGGATGATTGCTTCTGTAGTTTAATATTTGGTCCATATGTGTTGTTTTTCTGGAAAAGTACAGCATGTCAGGCATCATCTGAGGAGCAAAAGATTTGACGTTTCAGACATAAGCTCTTCATCAGGGTGGGGGGTGGGGGAAGGAGGCTGAGAGATGAATGCTGCATCTAGGGATGGTCTATTAAAATCAGAGAGTCTCTGTACCATGGCTACAATCTTTCTATCCAACTGCATTAGCAAAGAGCTTCAGACCAAATTAAATGTCACATGTAAATGTTACATATTAGATTGGTTTCATTTTATTCATTTGTGCTTTATCATTATTTCCTGAGACTAAATGTACTTGCATGCTATTTGGTTGATCAGCATGTTGAATTGTCCACTCAGTGGGATACAGCTGAAATTGTATTTAGCTGTCCTTTCTTTCTGTATTGTAATTGGCATTATACAAAAGTCACTCTCAGTGGAAATAATTGAAATATTGCACATATTGAATGCAAAGTCCTGTCAAGACTCTGCTAGCTAATATCCTGAGTTAGGTACACTTTTAGATCTTACTAATTTGGGGTGGCATGGCGGCTCAATGGTTAGCACTGCTGCCTTATTGCGTCAGGAATCTGGGTTCAATTTCAGCCTTAGGCAACTGTCTGTGTGGAGTTTACACATTCTCCCCGTGTCTGTGTGGGTTTCCTCTGGGTGCTCTGGTTTTCTTCTGCAATCCAAAGATGTGCAGATTAGGTGAATTGACCATGCTAAATTGCCTGTAGTGTTCAGGGATGTGTAGGTTAGGTGCATTAGTCAGGGTAAACTTGGCGGAATGGGTCTGGGTGGGTTACTCTTTAGATGGTTGGTGTGGACTTGTTGGGCTGAAGAGCCTGTATCCACACTGTAGAGATTCCATGATCTAACTTGCCAGTTTAACCCTTCATTTTACTACCTTGACTAACCATCCTCACTAACCTGATCCTGCATCATTCCCTGGATATTTGCTTTCCCAACTTCATTTCATCATATCCCAAATCCAATCTACAATCTCCTTTACCACTCCCTCACCCTTGTCTGAGCAAAGTTTCCATGCAGGAGTCCATTCCCCAGCTTGCTGCACAGAGCCACCAGGTACACACCACCTTGAAATGATCATGAACCAGAAGCAGGGTTCTCATTGCCACTGATTTTATTTTCAAGGCAAGACATAATTTAACACAGTTCAAAAAACTCATGAGCGTTCAAGATATACAAATATATTACAACTAGAAATTTGCTTTGGAGTGGCTTGATCGGTCGAGCACACATCATTAACTTTATACCTGTATTACACCCTGCCATTAGGAATTCAAATTTCCTATCCTGTATGATTAAAGCATGCTGGATGTCCCATTCCTACCCTCGTGGCTCCATGACAACCCATCCCAACAGGCTATTAAACCAAACTACCAATGATGGTTTAAAACTCACAAAATTCAATTTCTTTTAATACTGTGTACTCCACTTTTCATTATTCTCTTATTTGTTAAGTCATAAAAGATTTCTTGTGTCTGTGCAGTCAAATGAACTGTCTGACTTTTACCTACATAGTTTCTAATCAACCGGTCTAAAGAAGTAATGACACACCTCTGGAGCAGGTTGGACTTGAACCTGGGATTCCTGGTCTGGAGGTACACCAAAAATATTTTGATTTATTCCTGTGAAAAGGCATCTTGGTGGGCTATATGAATAGGAAGGGTTGATAGGGATATGGTTAAAATGCTGGCAAAGTGGACTAGATTAATTTAGGATATTCGGTCGGCATAGTTGAGTTGGACCGAAGGGTCTGTTTCCATTCTGTGCATCTCTATGTCTTCATGATTTGAATTAAACTATTTAAGCTGGATCTTATTTTTACAATTTAGTCCTAATTGCCTCTGATAAGGCAATGCCTTTTGACTTATTTATCGATTTGGTCCCACATCATTAATTTGAGCTTTCAGTGATAATCAGAGTGTGGGTGAATGCTGGGGGACATATTTGTCACACTAAATCCCCATCCTTTTTTTGTACTTGCTCAACTGTCTGTTGTTATTTGGTGGCTTTATTAACACGGGAATATCCTACATACCACCACAGTTTCTTCAATTGAACTCCTTCCAAGTAACACTGATACCAATGTTGCCATTAGATTGCTCATTCCAAATATTTATTGAATTCAAATTCCATCATCTGGCGTGGCAGGATTTGAACCCAGGCCCTCAGAACTTTATCTGGATCAACAGTCCACCCACAATACCTCTAGGCCAGACTGACTTAAAATGTGTTTTTGTTTTCGCTTTCAGCACACTACCTGAAGATAAAATTGAACCGAAAAAGCTATTATGAAATTTTATTGTGACATCATTTTATTTATTTCAAGTAATTTCTTACCTCTTCCGTCTTCTTGCCTTTCCACTCAATGCTCCCATCTCATCTATCATGATGGAATGGCTATTGGAAATACTTACATTTACATTTTTATTATTTTTGTACATTATTGTTATTGATTGCCATGCATTGTTATTATCTCTTGATAGAAGAGGAGGGGCAATGGGAGAATGCTAAAGCTGAGGTACATGGTTAAAGTAAGGTAAGTAACCATTGACATCACTTTGCCAAACCATAGCATTAAGGATACAACTTGCTTTTCAGTGAGTCTATAGCAGCTTCACTTTCAATTGCAAAATCTTTAGACAGTCATGTCTCATGTTACAAGTGGAGCTGCAGCTCATTTCCCTCACATTTTCTCATAATCATGCTCTCAGGTTTTATGTGAGTTCATTGCAGACTTCAGTTGGTTGGTACTGTTTTATTTATAGGTGGTGAAGCAAATGCTGATGTGGAGACTTGTGACTAGACTGTAGTCCTTTTGGTTTTTGAATGCATGATTCTTAAAATTTTCAGCTGGTTTAAATTTGACAGAAACAAGGCAAATTCCTTAAAAAGTACAGAGACCCTTCGAAGTGGAGCTGAGAGAAACAAAAACTCCCGCTCAAGGGGGTGGAAGCAGGGTGTGTTATGAAAAAGGAGACTACTTGGAAACCTATCATGGTCGCAGGAAGATATTAACATATGCAAAGTATTGAACATTGACATCATGGCTAGTAATTGGCCAGGTTGAAGTTGTCCTCCTTTGCGTACAGGGTATACCTGAGGAAGTTTCCACATTGTCAGGTAAATATAGTCATACTGACAAAGGGGGTGTGCCAAGTGCTGGAGCACAAGAATTTAACATTATTACTGGAATGTTGTCAAGAGTCACAGTCTCTTCAGTCTTGAGTGTGTCCACTTGTTTCTTGATAACAATGGAGTGAACTGAGTTGACTGAAGACTGGTATTAAAGATAGAGTCATAGAGATGCACCGCATGGAAACAGACCCTTTGGTCCAACCCGACCATGCCAACCAGATATCCCAATCCAATCTAGTCCCACCTGCCAGCACCCAGTCCATATCCCTCCAAACCCTTCCTATTCATATACCCATCCAGATGCCTCTTAAATGTTACAATTGTACCAACCTCCACCACTTCCTCTGGCTGCTCATTCCATATACGTAACACCCTCTGTGTAAAAACGTTGCCCCATAAGTCTCTTTTATATCTTTCCCCTCTCACCCTAAACCTATGCCCTCTAGGTTTGGACTCCCTGACCCCAGGGAAAAGACTTTGTCTATTTATCCTATCCATGCACCTCATAACTTGTAAATCTCTACTGGGTCACCCCTCAGCCTCCGACGCTCCAGGGAAAACAGCCCCAGCCTGTTCAGCCTCTCCTTATAGCTCAAATCCTCCAACCCTGGCAACATCCTTGTAAATCTTCTCTGAACCCTTTCAAGTTTCACAACATCTTTCTGATAGAAAGGAGACCAGAATTGCACGCAATATTCCAACAGTGGCCTAACCAATGTCCTGTACAGCCGCAACATGACCTCCCAACTCTTGTACTCAATACTCTGACCAATAAAGGAAAGCATACCAAATGCCTTCTTCACTATCCTATCTACCTGCAACTCCACTTTCAAGGAGCTATGAACCTACACTCCAAGGTCTCTTTGTTCAGCAACACTCCCTAGGACTTTACCATTAAGTGAATACGTCCTGCTGGGAATTTTCAGAGGAGTCCAAGATGAATCATCCACTCAGTACTTCTGACTAACGAAGTAATTGCAAATGCTTCAGCCTTGTCATTTAGGCTGATGGGCTGGGCTCCTCATTACTGAGGAAGGGAATTTTTGTAAAGCCTCCTCCTCGATGGTATTGTTGAATTGACCACCACCATTCACAATTGGATGAGGCATGAAAACACAGTTTTGATCTGATATATTTGTTGTGGATTCACTTCGCTTTGTCTATCGCTACTGCTTACACTATTTGCTACCCAAGTGGTCCCGTACCCTAGTGTCACCAGGTTGACACTCATTTTTAGGATTAGTTGGTGCTCCTTCTGGTATGCCTTTTTGCACTTTTCTTTGAACCAAGGTTGATCTCTGACATGATGGTAATGGTAGAGTTGGGGTCATTGCTGATTCATGAGCTTCCAGATTATATTAAAGTTTTGCTCTGATGGTATCCTGTAGTACCTTATGGAAGCCCAGTCTTAAGGTGCTGGATCTTTTTGAAGCTTTTCCCATTTTGCACAGTGACAGTGTTATACAGCATGATGGTGGCTATTCCCAGTATGAAGACAAGACTGTGTCTCCACAAGGACTGTGCTGTGGTTACTCTTACCAATACTGCCATGAACAGGTGCATCTGTGGCAGAGGGTTTGGTGCTGGTGAGGTCAAGTATAGTCTTCCCTTGTAGTTTCCCTCACTGCCTGCTGCAGACCCAGTTTAATAGCTATGTCCTTTAGAACCTAAACAGTCTGAGAGTGCAACTGCTGAGCCTCTCTTGATGATGGACAGCAAAAAAGTTAACTAACTGCTGTGTATTTTATTCTCTTGTAGGTGTCAGTGCTTCCTCCAAGTGCTGTTCAGCAGGAGGAGTACTGATTCATCAAAGGGAGTGGGGAGGTGTGTGTATGTGTTTTAGATTAGATTTCCTACAGTGTAGAAACAGGTCCTTCGGCCCAACCAGTCCACACTGACCCTCCGAAGAGCAACCCACTCAGACCCATTTCCCTCTGACTAATACATCTAACACTTTGGACAATTTAGGATAACCAATTCTTCTAACCTGCACATCTTTGGACTGTTGGAGGAAACCGGAGCATCCAGAGGAAACCCATGCAGACACAGGGAGAATGTGCAAACTTCACACAGACAGTCACCCGAGGCTGGAATCGAAACCTGGGATCCTGGTGCTGTGAGGCAACAGTGCTAACCACTGAGCCACTGTGCCGCCCCACACACAGTGTGTTTGCATGTGTGTGTGTTGGTGTTGGGAGATGGGGGATTATAAGTACTAATCAGCAGGAGATCTCCTTCCCTTGTTTGTTCTGATAGGACATAGTGAGGACTGCAGATGCGTGAGAGTCAGAGTTGATAAAGTGTGATGCTGGAAAAAGCACAGCAGGTCATGCAGCATCTGAGGAACAGCAGAGTCCAAGTTTTGGGAAGGACCCTTCATCAGCACTGAAATTTAATGGTGTCTAGAGTCAACCTTGGTGATTGCAAGGGCAATCTCCTTTCTGTATACCATCATGTCACCACCTCTGCCATCAGGAATGGTGATAGTGGTACATGAAACATTAGATTTCACCAGACTTTTAATTCCAGGTTTTTGTTTGGATTCAAGTTCCATTATCTACTGTGGAGATTATTACCTGGGTCTCTGGAACACCAGTCTGACCACAATTCCACAAGGCCTTTTGTCATAGCTTTGTTAACATGATAAGTTTTGAAACAGGTTGCACGATTTTTAATTTTTATCCTTATATATGATCAAAGGCAGACATTTTTATGTGTTAAAGTCACTACATGATCAAACTGTCAATATAGTTCTTCACACGATAGAAAGATTTTAAAATGTTCAATTATTTAGCAGTTTCATAAACTCAATATGACTCAAATTCCTTTTCAGACAATTAACACTTTTAACATGTCAATGTTAATGTAGGAAAACACAAGAGACAATGCCAGGGAAAGTGGTGGCTGTGGGTACAGTTACAACATTTGAAATTTGGATAAGTTCATGAATAGGAAAGGTTTGGAGAGATAGAAGCCAAATGCAGGCAGATGGGACTAGTTTAATTTGGGAACACGGTGGACTTGGACTCATTGAACTAAAGGATCTATTTCCGTGCTGTTATGAAACTATGATTATAATTCAGTAAGATCCCATGAACAACAGCTTTTTCTTTTATTTATTCATTTGTGAGATTGGGTGTTGCTGCCTGGCTAACATTTATTGCCCTTGAAAAGGTGGTGGTGAGGCTCCTTCTTGAACCGCTGCAGTCCACATGCTCTGGGTTGACTCATAATGCCATTAGGGAAGGAATTCCAGTATTTTGACTCAGCGGCAGTGAAGGAACAGCGATACATTTCCAAGTCAGGATGGTAAGTGGCTTGGAGGGGAACTGGAAGGTGGTGAGATTCCCATATTTCTGCTGCCCGTGTCCTTCTAGATGGAAGTGTTTGTGGGTTCAAAAGGTGCTATCTGAAGATCTTTGATGAATTCCTGCAGTGCATCTTGTAGATATTACACACTGCTGCTACTGAGAGTTGGTAGTGGAAGGAATGGACGCTTGTGGATGTTGTGCCAATCAAGCGGGCTGCTTTGTCCTCTATGGTGTCAAGTTTCTAGAGTGTTGTTGGGTCTGCACTCATCCAGGAAAATGAGGAGTATTCCATCACACTCCTGACTTATGCCTTGTAGTTGGTGGACAGGGTTGAGAGTGTGGTGCTAGAAAAGCACAGCAGGTCAGGCAGCATCTGAGGAGCAGGAGAATCAATGTTTAGGGCTTAAGCCCTTCATCAGGAATGATGGACAGACTTGGTGAGTTACTCGCTGCAGTATTCCTAGCCTCTGAACTGCTCTTGTAGTCACTGTGTTTATGTGGTGAATCCAGTTGAGTTTCTGGTCAATGATAATCCCCAGGATGTTGATAGTGTGGTATTCAGTTATAGAAACACTATTGAATAGGCAGTGTTTAGACTGTCTCTTATTGGTGATGGTCATTGCCTGGCATTTGTGTAACACAAATGTTACTTGTTACTTGTCAGCCCAAGCCTGGATATTGTCCAGATCTTGTTACATTTGAACATGGATTGCTTCTGAGGAAACATGAGTGGTGCTGACCATTGTGCAATCATCAACAAACGTCCCCACTTATGATCTTATCATGGAAGGAAGGTCATTAATGAAGCAGCTGAAGATGGTTATGCCTAGGGCACTACCCTGAGGACCTCCTGCTGAGATGTCCTGGAACCAAGATGGCTGACCTCCAACAACCATGATCATCTTTCTGTGTGTCAGGTATGACTTTATCCACTGGAGAGTTTGCACCCCCCCCCCCCCCCTTCAGATTCCCATCAAGTCCAAGTTTACTTAGGCTCCTTGAGGCCAGATTCAGTCAAATGTAGCTTTGTTTTCAAGGGTTGTGACTTTCACGTCCCTTTGGAATTCAGCTTTTTTGTCCATGTTGGAACAAGGCTGTACTGCGGTTGGGAGCTGAGTTATTGCTGAACAGGTGCTGCTTGATAGCACTGCTGATGACACTTTCCATCGTGTTTCTGATGATGGAGAGTAGACAGCTGGGGCAGTAATTGGTCGGGTTGGATTTGTCCTGCTTTTTATGTACAGCATATACTTGGGCAATTTTCCACATTGGCGGATAGATGCCGGTGTTGTAACTGTACTGAACAGTTGGCCAGGGGAACGGCAAGTTCTGAAGCAGAAATCTTCAGTACTATTGCCGGCCTGTTGTCAGGGTCTGCAGCCTTTGTAGTATCCAGTGTCTCCAACCGTGTTTGGATATCATGTGGGGTGAATCAAATTGGCTGAAGACTGGTATCTGTAATGCTGGGGACCACGGGAGGAGGCTGAGATGATCCACTTGGCACTTTTAGCAGAAGATTGCTGCGAAAGCTTAAGTCTTATCTTTTACACTGATTTGCCGTGCTCTTCCATCATTTCGGTGAGAATATTTGTGAAGCCCTCTCCTCCAGTGGGTTGTTTAATTGTACACCACCATTCAACCAGATGTGACAGGACTGCAGAGCTTAGATCTGATCTGTTGATTGTGGGATTGTTTAGCTCTGTCTTTCACTTGCTGCTTGTGCTGTTTGGCATGCAAGTAGTCCTGCTTGGTAGCTTCATCAAGTTCACACCTCTTCTTCAGGTATGCCTGGTGCTGCCCCTGGCAAACCCTCCTGCACTCTCTGTTGAACCAGGGTTGATTCCCTGGCTTCATGGTTGAGTGGGGGAAATGCTGGGCCATGAGGTTACAGATTGTGCTGGAGTACAATTCTACTGCTGTTGATGGCCCACAGCACCTCATGGATGCCCAGTCTTTAGTTGGTAAATCGGTTTGAAGTCTGTCCCATTTAGGACGATAGTGCCACATGACACATTGGAGGTTATTCTCAATGTTGGAGGTTCTTCTCAAAGACGAGATTTCATCTCCACAAGGACTGTGCAGTGGTCGCTCTTCCCAATACTCTCATGGACATATGCATCTGCAGCTGGCAGATTGGTAAAGGTGAGGTCAAGTGTGTTTTTCCCTCTTGTGGGTTCCCTCACTGCCTGCCACAGACCCAGTCAAGTAACTAAGTCCTTTTGGTCTTGACCAGGTCAATCAGTAGTGCTGCTGCTGAGGCACCCTTGGTGGTGGACATTGAAGTCTCCCACCTAGAGCACATTTTGTGCCTTTGCCAATCCTCAGTGCTTCCTGCAACTGTTGTTCAACAAGGAAGAGTACTGATCCATCAGCTGAAACAGTACGTAGTAATAAGCAGGAGGTTTCCTTGCTCAAGTTTAGCCTGAAGCCATGAGACTTCATGGGATCTGGAATCAGTGTTGAGGACTCCCAGGGTAACACCTTCCTGACTGTATTCCACTATGTCACCACCTCTGCCAGGTATGATGTTGTGGCCATTACGGGAACTTGGATATCACAGAATCAGGAATGGTTGTTAGATGTTTCAGGGTTTAGATGTTTAGATATTTCTAAAGAAATAGTAGGGGCGGTAAAAGAGGTAAAGGAGTGGCGTTGCTAATCAGGGATAGTATCACAGCTGCAAGAAAAAGAGATCATCAAGGAGAGCTTATCTACAGTGTCAGTATGAGTGAAAGTCAGAAACAGGAAAGGAGCAGTCACTTCATTGTGAGTTTTCTACAGGCCCCCCCCCAATAACAACAGAGGCACAGAGGAGCAGATTGTGAGGCAGATTTTGGAAATAACAAGGTTGCTGTCATGGATGACCTCAACTTCCCTAATATTAATTGGAAGCTACTTAGTTCAAATAGTTTGGATGGAACAATTTTTGTCAGGTGCATCCAGGAAGGGTTCCTGATGCAATATGTCGATAGGCCGACTAGAGCGCAGGCCATATTGGATTTGGTGCTTGGCATCGAACCATGCCAGGTTTCAGATCTCTCAGTTGGAGAGTATTTCAATGATAGTGATCACTATTCTCTGACCTTTACCATACTCATGGAGAGTCGAGAGTGTGGTACTGGAAAAGCACAGCAGGTCAGGCAGCATCTGAGGAGCAGGAGAATTAACGCTTTGGGCTTAAGCTGTTCCTGATGAAGCATCGATTCTCCTGCTCCTCAGATGCTCCCTGACCTGCTGTGCTTTTCCAGCATCACACTCTTGACTCTGACCTCCAGCATCTGCAGTTCTCCTATACTCATGGAGAGGGATAGGAGCAGGCAATATGGGAAAGTATTTAATTGAGCAGGGGGAATTACAACACTGTTAGGCAGGAACTGGAGCGTCTAAATTGGGAACAGATGTTCTCAAGGAAACACACAACAGAAATGTAGAGTTTGTTTAGGAAGTACTTGCTGATAGTACTGGACACAAGGAAAGGATGGTAGATTGAAAGATCCTTGGGTGATAAGGGATATGAAACATCTAGTTAAGAGGAAGAAAGAAGCTTACTTGAGGTTGAGGAAGCAAGGATCAGACAGGGCTTTAGAAGGTTACAAGGCAGCCAGGAAGGAACTGAAGAATGGACTTCAGAGATCTAGAAGGGGGCTTAAAAAAGCTTTAGCAGGATTAAGGAAAACCCTAAGGTATTCCACACTTATGTGAGGAACAACAGGATGGTTAAAATGAGGGTAGGGCCAAACAGGGATAGTGAATGGAACTTGCGACTGGTATTGGAGGAAATAGGGAAGGTCCTTAATGAATTCTTTGCTTCAATATTCACTAGTGAGAGGGACCTTGATGTTTTTTGAGGACAGTGTGAAACAGACTGACATGCTCGAATGTTGATGTTAGCAAGGAGGATGTGCTGAAACTTTTGAAAAATTTAAGGATAGATAAATCCTCTGGGCCAGATGGTATATACCCTTGGTGTGGAAGCCATTTTTCTTGATCTTGGCTTCCTTCACGGTTAAGGAACCATTTTGATAAAATGTCCCCTTACGCATCAGAACAATAGTACTTGGCATGTTAGCTGTGAGAGACTGTCCTGCAGCCTCCCGCACATAGTTTAGGGTGGCATGATGGCTCAGTGGTTAGCACTGCTGTCTCACAGTGCCAGGGATCCGGGTTTGATTCCTGCTTCGGGCGACTGTCTGTGTGGAGTTTGCACATTCTCCCTGTATCTGTGTGGGTTTTCGTCTGGGTACTTCAGTTTCCTCCCACAATCCAAAGGTGTGTGGGTCAGGTGAATTGGCCATTCTAAATTGTCCATAGTGTTCGGTGCATTAGTCGGGAGTAAATATTGGGTAGGGGAATGCGTCTGGGTGGGCTACTCTTCAGAGAGTCGATGTGGACTTGTTGGGCTGAAGGGCCTGTTTCCATACAATAGGGAATCTAATCTAAAATTAGTTCCTCTCTCACAATGATGTGAAGTTCTGCTGGTGTGTGTAGCTTAATTGCTCCTCTTGTCAAATAGCTTCTCTCTCTCTTTACAATGCATTGCTAATGAATGTTGTTCCTCTCTGTCCTGCATTTGTTATGGATCTCTGTAAACAGCATGTCAGGTGATAATTTTCAATCTTGTGGAATGTGTTGCTTCAATTAGGGCTGATCCTGAGAGCTGACCCCTGATTTGGTACCTCCTCAGACCATCCTGACACTTTGTGTCAGCCCGTGTCTTGATTTCTATCTAGTCTTGTGACTTTCTGCAGTACTTCAGAGTCTTACCAAGCCACTGTGTGGGACAGTGGTCTCCCCATGATGATTTGGAGACTCCCCATGATGCATCATGTAATAAACTGGTTAATGATTAAAGTCTGCCTCTTGAGATTTTCATCAACATTAGGTTACTACAGGAAGTGAGGGAGGAGATTGTTGCGCCTTTAGCAATGACCTTTGCATTCTTACCGTCCACTGGAGTAGTGCCAGATAATTGGAGGGTGGCAAATATTATTGCCTTGTTCAAGAAAGGGAATGAATAGGGATAACCCTGGGAATTATAGACCAGTCAGTCTTACATCAATGGTGGGTAAAGTATTGGAGAGGATTCTGTGAGACAGGATTTCTGATTATTTGGAAAACCATAATTTGATTAGAGATAGTCAGCATGGCTTTGTGAGGGTTAGGTCATGCCTGACAAACTTTATTGAATTCTTTGAGTATGTGACAAAACACAATAATGAAGGTAGAGCAGTGGATGTGGTATATATGGATTTTAGCAAGGCATTTGATAAGGTTCCTCATGGTAGGTTCATTCAGAAAGTAAGGAGGCATGGGATACAGGCAAACCTGTCTATCTGGATGCAGAATTGATTGGCCCATAGAAGACAGAGGGTGGCAGTAGATGGAAAGTATTCACCCTGGAGCTCGGTGATCAGTAGTGTTCTGTAGGGAATGGTCTGGGACCTCAGTTCTTTGTGGTTTTATAAATAACTTGGATGAGGAAGTGGAAGAATGGGTTAGTAAGTTTCCTGATGACACAAAGGTTGGTGGAGTTGTGGATAGTGTGGAGGGCAGTTTTAGGTTGCAACAGGGCACTGACAGGATGCAAAACTGACTGATAAGTGGCAGATAGAGTTCAACCTGGAAAGGTGTGAAGTGATTGACTTTGGAAGGTTGAATTTGAATGCAGAATACATGATTAAAGGCAGGATTTTTGGCAGTGTGGAAGAATACAGGGATCTTGGGGTCCATGTCCATAGATCCCTCAACTTGCCACCCAAGTTAATAGGGTTTTTAAGAAGGTGTATGGTGTGTTGGCTTTCATTGGTGGGGGATTGAGTTTAAGAGCCACAAGTTTATGCTGCAGCTCTACAGATCCCCTGGTTAGGCACACTTAGAATATTGAGTTCTGTTCTGGTCACCTCATTATAAGAAAAATGTGGAAGCTTTAGAGATGGTGCAAAGGAAATTTATCAGTATGCTGCCTGGACTGGGGGGCATGTTTTATGAGAAAGGTTAAGGGAGCTAGGGCTTTTCTCATTGGAACAAAGAAGAATGAGGGGTGACTTGATAGAAGTGTACAAGATAATGAGAGGCATAGATACAGTGGATAGCCAGAGACTTTTTCCCAGGGTGCAAATGTCTATCATGAGGGGTATACTTTTAAGGTGATTGGATGAAGGTTTAGAGGCGCTATCATAGGTAGCTTCTTTACACAGAGAGTGGTGGGTGCATGGAATACACTGCTGGTAATCATAGCAGAGTCAGATACATTAGGGACATGATAAGCACATGGTAAATAGTACATAGAATGTATATCAGTTAGTCTGATGTTAGAGTAGGATAAAAGGCTGGCATAAAATCGAGGGCTGAAGGGCCTGTATTTTGCTGTACTGTTCTATGTTCTATGTATTTTCTGCCAGTGGGACAGAACATATCCAGGATGGTGATGGTGGCAGGACATTTCTGCTGAAGGGCTTATGCCGGAAACGTCGATTATCCTGGTCCTTGGACGCTTCTTGACCTGCTGTGCTTTACCAGCACCACACTCTCGACTCTAAACCTCCAGCATCTGCAGTCCCCACTTTCGCCAATGATAGATAAATCAAGACTACTTAACATTTAACTATCCTATTCTAAGGAATTGCAGATACTAGATATAAATATTGAAGTCACACCTTTATCACATCGGATTGGTAGTCAATCTTTTCCTTTCACAGACATTTTCAACCTGTTCCTTTAGATCTTGAAAATTGAAGAAGACTTGTGAAACAAATAATAGCTGGCAGTTTAGAGCTATCAGTTTCCATTAAGAGCCGTTCCGGACCTCAGGTTTTAAAGACAATTCCTTAGGTTTTAATGCAGAATATGCTCACTTCACTTCATAATGAGGTGTAATTAAAATTCAAGAAATTACTGACAGATTACATACAAAGTTCAGATGCCTTTATGAAATTCCATACAGTTGACTACAGAACACTATTTTGTATTTCTTCGGGTGTGAGGACCGGAGTTGCGACACAAAATAGGGTTTGAAAATATTAACATGTTTAATGTCTCAAGAGGACATGCTCTGGTCCTGCTGTACACTAAAATCACTGCTAGTCTATTCCCCTCAACTCCATATCTAGTGTACATTTTAAGTAATTTATCATTTTCAGCAGTGGTCTTCAGCAGTTCGTTTCTAGCCCTTTGTAAACCTAGTGTTCCTGAACATTGATCGCTTTTCGCAGGCTGTATTCAGTGCAAATCATGTGAGATGCCACTTTTCTATTTTTAAACACTTGCGGCAGTGCACTCCTACTATGTAATGTGTGTATGTGTGCAAGCTGCTTGTTGTGTCATGTGCTTTTAATATCTGTATTTTACTACCTTGAAATGGCAACAGAATCAATAGGTTTTTAGACCATGGACTTTGCTAATCATGTTGGAAGGGGGTAGAAGAGAAAGTCATTTTGATTTAATTAATTTATTTCTACTTTAGACATTGGTAGGTCATGCATTATTTTCTAAATTATATCCAAAGGTTAGGTTTTCTTTAGAATATCCTTCCTGTCATATTCCTTCCTGAATATTCTTAAAGAGCATATGGCTAGCAATATTAATGATAAAATTGACTCCATACAAACTTCAACCTTTGCATTTCTTTTTCTATATTTAACTCTGAGGAAAATGAACACCTCACGCAACTATTTTTTGGAAAACATGAGGATGGTTATGCTGCAAAATGCATTTGTGCAACATTGATAATTCTGATAGTATTGTTGCTATTTCCATAGGACACAAAAGCTGAGGTAGGCCATTTAGCCCATCAAGTCTGCACTGCCATTCAATCAGATCATGCCTAGTTAGTTTCTTGCCTTGCCCCCATATCCCTTGATTCCTTTGGTGATTAAAAATGTGTCTATCTCAGTCTTAAATATTCTTAATGCCCCAGCATCTACAGCCCTTTGTGGTGAGGAATTCCACAGAGTGACTACCTGTTGAGAGGAAAAAACAATTCTCCTCATTTCCATTTTGACTGTGTGACCCTTTAATCTGAGATTATGCTCTCTCGTCTTAGATCCTTCCGACAAGGGAAAACAATCTCTTAGCATCCACCCTGTCAGGCCCTCAAAATATTTAATCATTTTCAGCAAATGCTGTTCACCTGCTTCTAAACTTCTAAAAGTACAGCCAAACCTACCCCATCTCTCCTCATTAGAAAATCTCTCCATGCCTTGGATCAACCGGCAGCATGGTGGTTTAGTGGTTTGCACTGCTGCCTCACAGCGCCAAGGATCTAGGATCGATTCCAGCCTCTGGCAACAGTCTGTGCAGAGTTTGCACATTCTCCCTGTGTCTGCGTGGGATTTCTCTGGGTGCTTCAATTTCTTTCCACAGTTGAAAGATCTGCAGGTTAGGTGAATTGACTATGTTAAATTGCCCATCGTGTTCAGGGATGTGTTGGTTAGGTGCATTAGTCAGGGGTAAATATTGGCTCAGGGCAATGGGTCTGGGTGGGTTATTCTTTGGAGGGCCGGTGTGGACTTGTTGGGCTGAAGGGCCTGTTTCCACACTGTACGGGTTTCTATGATTCTAACCTGGTGAGACTTCTCTGGACTTCTTCCAATGCCAATATTGCTTTCCTTAGACAGTATTCCAGATATGGTTTAACTAGTGCTTTTTATAATTTTAGCAAGACTTCCCTATTTTCATGCTCCAACCTTTTGAAATAAAAGTAAACCTTTCATTTTCTTTCCCCATTACCTACAAAACATGAATGCTAGCTTTTTAGATTTATACACGAAGACCTTCAAATTCCTCTGTATTGCCTCTTTCTGCAGTCTTTCTCAGTTTAAGTAATATTCAGTTTGTCTATTCTTCCTGCCCAAAGTACATAACTTTACAATTTACTACATTGCTTGCCATCTGTCAACTTTTTTGCTCACGCACGTAAATTGTCGCTATCTCTCTGGAGACCCTGTGTGTTCCTCACCGCGTGCCTTATGTTGTAAATATATTTCACTACCGAACTCTCTGTGCATAGACAGTTCTGGTGTGGAATGCACCAGAAACCATTTTGGTAGATCTGTAGAGCATTTATAGGGAATTTGTGCTAAAGGTAGTCAGACCAGGTATAAATGACATCTATCAGTGTGCAGCCCTGGTTTGACAACTAACGTTTTTAATCTTAAAAGTACTAGCTATCACTCTTTCTGAATCCCATACCTATGAATTCAGTAGCATGTTGGAACCCCCCCCCCCCCCCCCCCCCATCAGTCCTAGTGTTCTGATGTTCAGTGTAATTGATGTCTAGGGGCTTGCTGAGACATCCATTTGATCTCATTTGCTATTTGATATACCCCTGTGGGGTATTCATCTAGCCTGTGTGGATACAACATTCATTCCCCCGAGTAGCTTCTCTGTTAAGGCATACAGTGCATTGCTTGAGAACCTTGGAGCAAACTGCTTTCTCTTTTGTGCAACGTTTTAGTCTTGTTTCACGTCAGAATGACTTCTCACAGCACTTGCATCGCCTACTCCAGCCACAATGCGCATCTCCTTTAATTGCCGGAGGTTAGCTTTAACCTGTGTCAACCTCAATGTTGATTCCTTGCTGAGGTGTGTAACCACTCAACACTGGAGATAGCACTCACTGCACCCTGCAATCATCATAATGAACAAACAGAGCAAAGTTGGCATAATGCCTACACACATAGCAAAAGGGTAATTGACCATTATCCTCCCTATGTTTGTTTTCAGGGCCTCTCCAATTTAGCCCTTATAATTGTTCAGCTCATCTTCACTATTCCTTTTACAGACGTTACACAATTTGGATTACTATAGATTTTATCCAATTTACTTAGTCTTCCCTAGAGAGGTAAACAATACAGGTAAAGCTCACTGGATCTGTAATATGGCAAAGTATTGAAATATTAATTTAGCTTTACATTCATTTACCTTCACTGCTGCCAGCTGTATCTCTTAGATACTATTTTCGGAGATCTGCGCTATATAAATCATTATTCATGTCTCCATTTCTTCTTCCATTCTATCCCAAATTTGACTGAATCTTTAGAAAATCCTTTTTTTTGAGAAGTTAATTAACAAAGCATCAACTGTTCATATTAGAATCATGCACTTTATATTTTGTTATTTATTCCTCTTCTAGATGGGTTTCCTTAAGCTTCAATCTCTTTAAAGCTTGTTAATTTTGTAGCTGCACCCTTCAGTTCTGAAATGACAAAATAAGTTACTGTTGTTGTAAAGCATTTTAAGGGCAGTTATAATGCATCTCTTGATCTGCCTATTTATTTTGGAAGTTCCGTTATGTGATTCTGCTTCAATTCCCTGCTGTAATTTTAGAAGAGATTCTCAAAGACCCGTGAATAATGGTATAAAATGAGTGGAAGATCGAGGGATCTCTTGCAGAAATTCTTTCCATTCCATTTACAGCCCAGGGAATAAACCTCACCTTTTTCCTTCAGTCTTCACTTCCTCACAGTGCTCATACAGTTTAAAAGATATTTTAAATTAACACCAAGTCTTCAATATATATTTCAGCCCTTTATTACTTCCACGTTTATCTACCCTGCATTATAATTTAGCTTCCTTGCTTTTATTTCATTCAATATTTTGTCCAAATCCCTTTGAAAGTAATCAGCATTCCCAATTGTACTATGACTTAGTATCTCTAGCAATATTGCAAATTCCATTAGTGTGTAGAGAAACTTTAATATTTATCCTCTTTCTTTCACTTAATAAAGAGTCTTAATAATTTGTCATCAGTTTTTGCTTTCTAATTGACTTGTTAATTTTCAGTGTATCCTGTTAACTTGTTAATATTATGAGACTTGATTATATTTGATTTGAAAGTCTCATTTGTGCACCTACATAAATTGTCCTCTGAAAGTCTAAGCAAATTGTATCCATTAGGTGGTCTATAACTGCCAATCTAACGACAGTGTCAAGAATTCCTATGCTTCCAAAATCAGTGGCCATTCCAGAGTTCAGATATTTTCCAATCAGTGATGTTATTAGACACCAGTGGAGTAGGTGGGACTTGAACCCAGGTCTCTTGGACCAGAGAAGCAATAATATCACTGTGCTACAAGAGCCTTTTCTTCCAGATATGTTTTAGATAATGGATGAAAACATTCCGTAAAGTGATCATGAACACTTTATCGAATATCACATCAGATATTAGACAAACTACAACTGATCCCTATAATAGCTTTAAGGTGCGTTAAGATTGGAACATTCTAAGTTGATGGAAAACACCAAAGTGAAGATTAGCACACCAGTCAGTGACATTTTAATGAAGTCAGCTCTTTATCAGTTTACATCATGGCCTGATTACATGGCAGCTTTGTGACTCTGCATGATGTAATCTCACCACCACTATTTTAAGGACTTGACCAAAGATGGAATTTGGAGAACTTAGAGTTGGAAAGAAGAGAAGACAAGACATTCAGGATGCTCAAAAGCTGCTCTCTGCCTAGTCCTTCCTGAATGTACTGTTGCAACTGTAGGCAGACAGGCAGAACTATGTGTCCTTCCTAATGAGAGGAAGAAACCTGCTGCTGTCATAAAGCAGCTACAACTGAAGACTGTACAGAAAATCAGCAGCAGGAGCATTGTGCCTCACCTCCGGATTCATTGCAGCAAGTAAATTAATGTAGCAGGTAAGGAAAGATGAAGACAATTGCACATTCACCAACATTCTGCTGTATGCATCACCCCACCTACTCAACCTACCTTGTCAAGTCTATTCCATCATGTAACTCATCATGCCCATTTATTTTATAAGTGTATCCAATCTTCTCCTTTTATCTATAATAGTATTTCATGATATCCCCTGTACTAAATGTACAGTACATATATCATTATAGTCACTCAGTAGTCTATTCTTCCCCCTGTTAAGAAAATCAAACACTCGAGAAAGGGAGAGAGTTAATTGTTGTGTTATATAGCTTTCCTAGTTATCAAGTGAAGAGGAAGAAGTACTGAAAATTGGAGGTGAAAGGGGGCATGAAAGTAAGGACAATCCTTAATGCACTTACAATTGTCATTTGTTGTTCCAATGATGTTAGCAACCCAGATATTGTTCTTCTTACTGCCAACTGTGTCAAACCATGCATGGGTGAATGTGGAACATTCTTGATGTGTCCCTTATTGTCTATTAAACCTAGAGGTCATCAGTCAAGGGAATCTAATCAAGTTTAACAGGGTCCTCAACAGCCTGCTTCCCGCTCTGCTGCAATCATAAGACTGTACAATGTGGCAGCATGAGGAATGAGGCTTTATAATTATATAGTGATGTACAAATGGATGAATGAAAATATGTCATATTGTGAAGGTTTTAGCTTTTCTGGTGCAGTGCTCGTTATATTGCTGATTCCTTAAGGTCCAATCTAAGGCAATCAAGGCACCTATTGTCCTGATCCCCAAGAATTCATGGGTGAGATTTTCCAAGGAGTAACAACCTCATTGGAATGCAGAGATGTGCTTCCAATCTGACTCTTCTTTTGTGGCACAGAACAGTTAGAGAAAGGTAACCATGTCCTTTCCTACAGCAGTCAGCAGCTGCATTTTGAAATTGAAAGGTCCTAACAGCCACTTTGATAGCTATGTATTTGGGGTTGGTGTGATATTAGAGTGCTAAGAAGGTAGGGAGCCAGATTGGCAGTGGGATAGGTTGACAGGTGATTAAAGTACCAGGTTGCCAGATATGTATAGTGCTAGCTAGGGATAGGATGCCATATATGTAAGGAATAAGGTGCCAAGTTGATAAGATGGTATTAGACGTGTGAATGGTGCCAGGGAGCAAGGTGGAAAGTGGGCCAGATAAGATTTAAAGTAGATTGGGGTGAGCTGGAGCAATCAGATTCAATTGGGGCTGGGGAATGTAGGTGTTAGCTCCTGGTGGTTCGGGTCTGGCAGCAGTGGGGAAGTTGGTGGGATGGAGGGAGGGATTTGGGTCAGGTCTGGGCCTAAGAGAGCATTGGAACAGATAGTTAGGTTCATGGGCAGGGGTGTTGGGTTGGGCCGTGTTGACTAGTGGGAATGTGGAAGCAACGTATGGGGTCAGGACTGGTCATGGTGACAGATGTAGTTCAGCGGGTCAGGTCAGTTGTAACTAAGGTGGATACATAGAGTTTTAAAGTGTTCTTGGGGCATTGGATATGATACCAGGGTTGGGAGGTTGTTGGATCTAGTGGCAGCAGAGAGGTTGGGGATAAGTTCCAGAGATTCAGGTATGGTTTGGGGCAGGAGTGTTGAGTCCAGGGACAGGGCTGTCCTGTCCTGGGGAGGTTGGGGAAGAGGGTTGTCATGTCCCAGGGAGGCTTGGGAGAATCTGTAGATTCCTATGACGGTCAGGCCATGGTCTGGGGTGTGTGACCTAGGGAAAGTGTAGTTTGGGGTGTAAGAAATAATTGTAGGGTCTGCTTAACAGTTACTCTGGCTTTAGACTATATATTTAATAGCCCAAATTTTTCTGAGAAACTACTTTGCTTAATTTAATCGGAACCCTCCGTAATCTCTCATAAGGTATGAAGATTTTCAGAGGGTTACAGGTAAAGAGGAATTGACCAGAATAAAATTCAACTTTCTGGACAATTACATCAGGTGTTTTATGATGGGGATTCTGCAGGATCCCTCTTGGATTCTCTTGGAACGACAACTGTCTGACCATCAGAAAATCTTCCCCCATCTTTCAGCAGATGTCATATTAATATAATCTTTCCCATTTGTCGGAAATTCTATGGTTTTAAGAGGTGTATTTTGTCCTTTTTTTATGAATAAAGTTTGAGACAGAAGTGCTCAAAGTCAATAAAGTAAACAGTTTGTGAGACCTTGGCTTTTTTAAAAAAAATAGAAGCAGCCAGAATGGATTCGGTCAAACTCCCACAGAACAAGGATTTGCAATTGTAGTTGCCGGAGTTTTGGAGCTGGACGTGGAAGCTTTATTCCTCTCTTGCTGGAGTTTTATTTATAAAAGTTGTGGTTGTCTTGTTGCTGCCAGAATTGCATGTGAGACAATCTATTTTACTGAATTTGCCTTTGCAAAGGGTGTGTTTGTGGGATGTAATTATATTGGAACAGTTAATTAGTAGTAGTTAGGACATATATTATTTTGTTAAGCATTTCAACAGAGCAATAGTTAAGCCAATTCTTTTCATTTTTATTTTGTCTGCATTTTAATTGTAGTGAATGTTTAAAGTGTGTTTTGTTTTAAGCCTGGTATTTTGACATCTCAAATTGTATCAGGAACAAAATACATTACATTTACCTTTAAAATAAGAAAAAGTTAGCATCTAGACTATCTTCTTTATATATTTTGAGGGGTTTGGTCGGGTCCGCAGTACACTTGACAGTAAGAGTATGGGCGTAAACCAGGTATATATTGTAATTTTCTATCAGATTTATCACCACATAATTTGCTGCTGTATTCTACCTTGATTTTATGGGAAAATTAAGGAATCCATGAAACATCCTCCACAGCATTAGTGCCAATTATGTTTACCCAGTCTTTCTGTAAATTGCAGTTGCCCATTATTACCATAGTAGCCACAATACATGCTTACTAATTTCCTGATTTTTACTATGTTCAGCATGTTTATTAAAACCTTTCACCTATGCTGCGTTCGCTTGCTGTTTTTTTTTTAGCTGCAACCAGTGTGATTCAGCATTCTGTTTCTTAAATCCAAGATTCTCTGTCCCTAACATTACTTATCTTGGTTCTTACTAAGAACTCGACCTCCCCTCTTTTTTTTCTTGTCCTTGCTTCCCAAATGATGAATATCCTGGAATATTCAATTTCCAAACTTGGTCACACTGCAACCATGTCTCTGAAATGATAATTGAATCATACCAACTTACCTCAATTTGCACCCTCAAATATTATATCCTGTTGCAAAAGCAGTGTGCATTCAGATAAGATGTCTTTAATTTTTGAATCCTGCCTTTTATTACATTTCAGTTCTGATCCTATTTTATGCTCGCCTTTGTTCCATCCTTTTCTAATTTTGCTTCCTAATTTTCTACTTACTGTTCCCAGTTTTGATTCTAATATGAGCTCCTTTGCAGGTTCCTATCCCCATGGCAATCTATTTTCAGAAAGCCCCAACACCAGGAACTAATGTTATTGCTCAAATTTAAGTCCTGGTCCTTTAAGATGCAAGCTGTCCATCTTTTCCAAGTTCTAACTGCACCAAACCAATCCCAATTCCTCAGAAATCTGAGGTGCTCCCTCCAACACTAATTCATCAGCAAGATGCTCAATTGCTTAATTCTCCTATTCCTATGTTTGCGATGCTAATCTTGTGAGTTTCATGTTGGAGCCCACAGCCAGAGATCATTTAGACCTAAATAAGACAGTCTCAGCGGCAGAGTCTTCAGTTTCCTATTGGTCACATGGTTTGCTTCAACATGATGAAGGCTTAATGTGAGATGCCTCAAGATGGTTTGCTGTTTATTTAATAATGATTCAAGTGGACACATCTGCTTTATGCCATCTTCATATTATTGTCAATTGCAATTGCCCTTCAAGATGTAAGGAGCTGTGACTGAAAGCATAACGAAGATCTTCTGAAGCCATACATACCTTACTGAGTTTGATACTGCAGATTGCATTCCGTTAGTGGTGTCATGACTGCTGCCTGAGAATTAGACAATCACTCGCACAATCCTGCTTTACTGATTACAGCCAACTGCACATTTATGGAGTGGAAGCCCTTGCAGTTTGTGAAGGGCATGCAATTGCTTGCGGGGATCCAAGTAGTGACAGCAATAGTGTCCTGAATTTTGGGAAATCTGCCACTTGAAAAATAATTGCACAGTCCTCTTATTCTGTTATGACTTGCCACAGGGTAAATAAAGTAATTATTTGTCTAGAGAATGACGCTTCAGGCTTGGTACATTTTTGAAGTGAAGATTGGCTGATATTGTCAACGTTTCCTGCAGTAGTTTAGAATGAGTTGGATGAGTAAAAGTTCAGAGTTTCAGTGACCTTGGTGGTCACAGACAGAACAATCCCTGTTGCAGAAGTTGGCTGTTTGTCAGATTCTGGTGACTTTACAATTGCATGTCTCCCTGAAGAGAAGCTGAAGCTTTTCTGTGATTTTTCACAAGATATATTGCCTATCTTTCAGCTATACATTTTGAAGTATTGTCGAAAGGATTACATTGTCTTTAGCCCACCACCCACCCTCGTAATTTAATTCTCTTCTCCCTTCTCCAAAAAGACAAAGCTAGAAGAATCCTCATTGGAACACTTGTCTTCCAATATACTCACAGCATGTAAAAATCTGCAGTCAAAGTTCTTTGTTATACTGTTTAATATTGACAACAGCACAAAGTTAAAAAGGATGCTATTTTTAGGATAAAATATGATAAATTTTAGGTAAAGGATGCTTCATTCTTTCTTCAAAAACAGAGAAAATTCTTTTATTGCATGCTGAATACTTATGACCCCATAACTTTCTTGCTTTTTATTGAATGAAGCATATTAACAACTTCAATATAGCTTTATCCTTTGGAAGAATCAGAGCAAATTATATGCACGTTACAAATATATATTCATTGAAATAAAAATATGCATTCAATTAATGTAGCTGCTTGCTTTGGTGAAAGGTGCTTAGATGTGTCTTATCACAAATTCAAAATATTTCCCGGCAGAGTTTACTGGTGAAGGATCTGATGATAATTGATCTCTGATAAAGTTCACAAGTCCCAGCCATCAGCTCATATGGGTTTGTGTGTCTTACAAAAAACTTAACTTTTAATCTGTGAGTTTCTACGTGTTACATAATTTATTGACTTATATTAGAATTGCAAGCATGATTGAATTCTCATTTAAAACCTGAAAAATGCAATTGTCAAGTAAGGCCAAGGAAGTCAGACAAATATAAGGGTGCATATCCAATGAAATTTGTCTACAAACCAAATGTAATTCATTGGTTCAGCAATTTTACAAAAAGAAAAACAGAACTAATTAGATTTACCATTTAAATTCTGGTTATGAATGGATTTGCACAGTGACTCAAAATGGCTGTCTAACCTAATCATACCGTACAGAAGGAAGCAATGTTTTAAAAATCACTGTTAGAATGAAAATGTTCCGTGATTTTAAACTTATTGATAGAGAAAAATGAGTACGCTCATTGCAAACAAAGAAGCATGTGAAATTTAAAAGATAAAATTGACACAAACCATATGGATTATATATGACATTTCAATCATTGTGATTCCACCCTCAGATGACTGCCTGTACGGAGTTTGCACATTCTCCCTGTGTCTGTGTGGCTTTGCTCTGGGTGCTCTGGATTCCTCCCACAATCCAAAGATATGTAGGTTAGGTGAACTAGCCATGCTAAATTGCCCATAATGTCCAGGGATCCATAGGCTAAGTGGATTAACCATTAAAAGACAGGTATAGGGATTGAGTGAGGGCGTGAATCTGGATGGGATGTTCTTCAGAGGGTCAATGTGGTCTCAATAAGCTGAGTGGTCTGTTTTCACACTTAGAGATTATAGAGTCATAGAGATATATAGCACAGAAACAGACCCTTCGATCCAACACATCCATGCTGACCAGATATCCCAACCCAATCTAGTGGGTGGCATGGTGGCACAGTGGTTAGCACTGCTGCCTCACAGTGCCAGAGACTTGGGTTCAATTCCCACCTCAGGCGACTGTGTGGAGTTTGCACATTCTCCCCATGTCTGTGTGGGTTTCTTCCGGTTTCCTCCCACAGTCCAAAAATGTGTAGGTTAGGTGAATTGGCCATGCTAAATTGCCCACAGTGTTAGGTGTAGGGGAAGGGGTCTGAGTGGGTTGCTCTTCGGCGGGTCGAAAGGCATGTTTCCACACTGTAAATAATCTAGTCACACCTGGCCCATAACGCTCCAAACCCTTCCCATTCATAAACCCATCCAGATGGCTTTTAAATATTGCAATTGTACTAGCCTCCACCACTTCCTCTGGTAGCTCATTCCATACACGTGTTTAGATTAGAGTGGTGCAGGAAAATCCTGCTCCTTGGCTGCTGCCTGACCTGCTGTGCTTTTCCAGCACCACTCTGATCTAACCTCTGGTTTCCAGCATCTGCAGTCCTCACTTTTGCCCATTCCATACACGTATGCGTGAAAAGGTTGCCCCTTAGGTCACTTTTATATCTTTCCCCTCTCACTCTAAACCTATGCCCTCTAGTTCTGGATTCCCCCACCCCAGGGAAAATTCTGTGATTCCATGAACTTTTACTCTGTTAGAAATGTGCAATGTTGATAATGCTATTTTTTTACAGCTGAATTTGTTATTAAATTTCAAAAATGTTCCTTCATAATATGCCTTGCAGATTCTCAACAAGTTGCATATCACAAGTAACGTATTAAAGACAAGTAGATTCAAGCAAAATGTTCTGCAATTCCCTGTTGCATCAGTTGAGTACACTGTTGTATTGAGTACATTTGCCCTGTTTCCTAAAATTATGATTCTAAATAATAAAGTCTTCACTTTTCCTCATTTGATTTATATCTAATCATAGCCAGAATGCCATGAGCTGTAACTTCTTTTCCTGTTCCTATACCCATTTATCTCTGGTATTTCCTATGAATTCAGCTTTTCGCCCCTGCTATTACTTATCTAAATGCTGTCCCTTGGCTGCATCATCCAAAAGCAAAACCTTAGTCTTCACATGTAAGAGCATAATTTTATTTACTCATGGTACGTGGGCATTGCTGACTGGCCAGCATTTATTGCTCATCCCTAGTTGCCGTTCAGAAGGCAGTGATGAGCTACCTCTTGAACTGCTGCAGTCCATGTGCTGTAGGCAGACCCAAGGTGCACAAAATAGAAGCAGGAGGACACCATCAGGTTCTATAAACCTTCTCTGCCATTCAATATGATTATGGCTGACCATGAGCTTGAACTTCATCTTCCCCTTCACTCCTCATACTTTTGAATCTCTGAAAGACCAAAGATCCATCCATCTCAGCCACAATTTATTCAGTTCTTTTTCACATAACAACTGTCTAATTTCAATGAATCAGAATCCTTCAAAATGAGAAATTTCTCCTCATCTCAGTCTTAAAAGATTAGCCCTTTTCCTAGACTCCCTAACCAACGGAAATATCCTCTCAGTATCCATCCTGTCAAGCCCCTTCATATACTTGAATACTTTAATAAGATCACCTGTCATTTTTTTTCCAATCCAGAACATATAGACCAAATTTACACATTCTTTCCACATCCCTGAGTTCAATCTATTGAACGTTCTCTTTACAGTTTCCAATGCCAGTATATCCTTCTTCTAATATGGAGACTAAAACCACATAAGCATTCCAGGCAAAAAAACACAAATTGCTGGAGAAAGTGAGCAGATCTGGCAGCACCCAAGTCTCGTGACCCTTCTTCAGAACTGATTAGTGGAGTTGAAATGTTAACTCTGCTTTCTCTCCACAGATGCGTATAGACCTGCTGTCTTTCTCCAGCAATTTCTAATTATGTCTCAGATTTCCAGCATCATAGTTCTTTGATTTATCACAGTGTTCTAGGCGTAGCCTCAGCACAACCTTTTGCAATTGTAGCAAGTCATTTTTATTTTTGTGCCCAACTCCCCTTGAAATAAAGGTTAACATATTATTTCCATTCCTAATTGATTGCTGTACCTACACATTAAAGTTCTATATTCCTTGCTCATTTGCACTCAAGTCTTTCTGAGCATCTGAGTTACAAGTTTCACATATTTTAATAAAAAGAATATTTTGCTTTCCTATTCTTAAAACCACACAAAATAACCTCACGTTTCGTCAGTTGTACCCATGTGCCACCTTGTTGTGCACTCACTTAATCTGTCCAAATCTTTTTGCAGCATGACTTTGCAGCCTCATCACAACTTTCATTCCCACCGAGCTTGAAATCATCAACAAATCTGGATACATCACTCATTATACCTTCATTTCCATGATTATTCTAGATTGTAAATAGCTGGTGCTCCAGCACTGATTCTTGTGCACCCCACCAGTCACAGCCTGCCAACTCAAAAATACCTATTTATCACTATTCACTGCTTCCTGACTGTTGACTAGTTCTTTAACCATCCTGCTATGTTAGCCAACTCCATAAGCTCTTGAGAATTTAGTGTTGACACCCTTTCAAGTACAAAATCAAGTTTATATTTGATTTTAAAAATCAGGTAATGTCCAGCTACCTGATTCCAATTTATTTACTCAATTAGGTGCAACCTATAATAGTTTCATAAAACAGTGTTGACTTGTTTTAATCATACTATGTTGTTGTTTTTTAAATGCACTGTTAAGACTGCCTATCTAATGTAATTCCAGAACTTGCCAATAGATTTTAACACTTTTCTTGAAAGTTACCCAGCTCTACCTCTCTCTTGACTCTATTGTTGTTAAATTAGCAAACTATTTATCTGAACTCCAGTATATCGGACTAAAATTTTCTTCCAACTAACTATTGGAAAGACTAAAGCCGTTACTTTCAATCTGAACTCTGTTACCTGATTGCTGACGATTGACTTGATCTATCTCCAAAATGTATGTCTGATAATAAATCAGACTGCTCACAACCTTGGTGTCAAATGTGAACGTGTAGAGATGAGCTTCCAACAACACACTTGCACTATCACAAAGACCACTTATTTCTATCTTTGTAAAATCACATTCACTTAGTTTCTGTCTCAGTTCATGTGCTGCTGAAACCATCATACATGTCTTTGTTACCTCTTGATTTGATTAACCCAGCACATCCAAATTTGTTTCCAAAAATCGACTCTCTATAAACTTGAGGTCATCCAAACTCTGCTAGCATATCTTTTTAGTATCAAGTCCTGTCCACTTAGCACCCTTGTGCACAGTTATCTACATCAGCTCCTGAATGAGCAACATCTTGACTTTTAAATTCTCATCTTTGTGTCCAAATCCTTCTATCGCCTCGCACCACCCTATCTCTGTAATCTCCTCCCAAACAACAATAATCTTAAACATCTGCACCGATCTAAGTCTGATCTCTTCAAGATCCCTGATTTTAAGCACTCTGCCATTGATGCCTTGAATTGCAGAGACCATCTGCTCTACAATTCCATCCCATCACTCTCTGCCCTTCTACATTGTTTTCCACCTTTAATATCTTCCTTAAAGAATGCCTCTTTGTCCAAGCTTTTGGACATGTGACCTAATGTCTCCTAAGTTGGATCAGTGACATCTTTGTTTGATATTGCTTTTGTGCAAAATACAGAATCACACCCATAAGACAATTGATGGTAGCTTGACCTTAGGCTCACCACAATTTAGGTCAGGGGAAAGGCTGAGAAGGAGGGACTTCCATGATAATCTTAACTAGTACAGGAATTGAACCCATACTCTTGGCACCACACTGCAGTGCAACCCAGCCATCCTGCCAACTGAGCTAATCAACCCTATAGAATTATTATGTAACATAAAAACATATGAAGTATGAGCAGCAGTAGGCAATTCAGCTCCTCAAGCCTGCTCCGCCATTTAATACAATCATAACTCATCACATCTGGCCTCAACGTCACTCTCCTGTCCAGTCTCCATACCCTTCAACCCATTACTAATTAAAAATCTGTCTATCTCCTTCTTAAATGTACTCAATGTCCCAGCATCTACTGCACTCTGGAGTAGTGAATTGTACAGATTCACTAGCATTTGAAAGAAGTAACTTCTCCTCATTTTGGTTGCAAGTCTGCTTACCCTTATCCTAACACGATGATCTCCCATTCTAGATTGCCCCACATGAAGAAACATTCTTTCGACACCTATTTTGTCAATCTCATTTAGTATCTTATATGCCTTGATTAAAACTCCTCTCATTCTTCTAAACTCCAGGGAATGTAGATCTAAACTGTACAATCTCTCTTCATAAGACAACTCCCTCATCGCTGGAATCAATCTAAAGATTTCTGCTCTGGACTGACTCCAGTACAACTACACCTCTCCTTAAGTAAGGGGATTATAATTGTACTCAATGCTCCAGATGCAGTCTCACTAATGCCTTGAAGAGTCACAACAACCCTTCCCTATTTTTATACTTTCTTACTTTAGCAATAAATGACAAAATTCCATTTGCCTTCTTTGTTATCTGCTGGACCTGCATGCTAGTTTTCTGCAATTCATGAATAAGGATAACCAGATCCTTCCACACTGAAGTTCTCTAAAGTTTCTCTCCTTCTGGGTAATAAGTTGCCTTTCTATTCTTCTGCCTACATGGATAACTTCATACATATCCGTGTTAAACTTCACCTGGCAAAAATTTGGCTTACTCACTTAACCTATCCATATCCATTTGTAAATTTTATTTTTAAAACATTGTCAAATTTGCATGTGATAGTATGGTATTGCTGAAAGTTCAACAGAAAATCAGCAACACCTTCCACATCCCAGTGACTCTCCTTTCCACTGACTCCAAAATTCAGTGAGGTAGAAAGAAGTTGCCAATTTGTTCTCACTTGGCATTACTATGGAATGAGAGTTTCACCCCCAACAAAGCTGGAATGTTAACATCAAAACTAAACAGAAAGCATTCCTGCTGCTGTTTAATAATTACAAATGTCCATTTTGTGTTAATTGTTTGTATTTGTGAAACCATCAGTGATTAAAAAGTTATCATAGTATTTAAAATCATAAAATCCTAGAAGTCAATGATATCAACTTCTTTGACCAGTGTTTACAGCTTTGTGTGTATCTGACATAAAAATAAAAGAGCCCCCTTTGCTACAGGCTGTCAGATAGGAATGCTTCTTTATTAGATGTGACATGTAAGTTTGGATTTCCCAAGATACTTTAACTTGGCCTGAAATCAATATGTCATTTGAACATGGCATTGAAGTGCATAAATAATGCAGACCAGCAGGAGATCATTCTAGGTCATCGCCATGATAGACATTCCAAAAACTTCTGTCACTTTGTTCACAGGAGCAATATACATCAAAAAACATAATTCCTATTTGTACCAAATAATTTGTGGTCAAGGTTGCCCTGTTTCAGATCCTAATTTGCATTTAGACTATTTGAATGATTTAAATTTCACATCAAAGCTCATTTTAATCCAGTAGGATTTACTTCTGTTTATGTACATTGCTCGACTGTGATGCTCTGCACCCCTTAATCAAAGTGGTACGAAAAGGTTTTAAAAGGCATTTAAAAAGCTACAGACTTCTTTAGCGCTTCTAATGTTGCACGTACATACTTAATCAGCAGAATTGTATTCGAATGAATATCACAGTGGATGAACGCTGGAATTTTTCCTGAACATGGATTTGCTAATTAGGATGCAGTATGACTCAATGAAATGTAAGCCAGGAATTTGCTCAGGGTGTCATCACAACTTAGCATTTCTAGCAATTAAATCAGTTTCTAAGATTAAACGCCCATGTGTGAGTTGCTTTCCACATCAAGTAAAATAAAGCAACCTGCAAATAAGAAGAGGTGATGGGCAGAAAAGTAATTGTTTAAGCAACTATTCATTTAAACTCCAATTTGTAGCTTTATGAGAATATAACTTCAGGACAGGAGTGACGTCAAGTGACTTTGAAGCAAATTAAGTTAAAAAATAATACCTGGGGTACATCAAAATGATGGAATAAAAAGTCTGGCAAAGTAGGTGGGGGAAACCATCCACAGACAGGGCTGGAAGAGGATAGGATGAAGAATTGTATCAGGAAATATAATGAGTAAGCAAAGTACACGTTTGCTGCAATCTAAAATATAGACAGAAGGGGGTTGAGAAACCTATTAGGACTGGCAGCAACTTGGAGAAAACCAGCGTTAACATTTCAATTAGATTAGACTCCCTTCAGTATGGAAACAGGCCCTTTGGCCCAACAAGTCCACACTGACCCTCTGAAGAGCAACTCACCAAACACATTCCCCCACCCTATATTTACTCCTAACACGATGGGCAATTTAGCATGGCCAGTTCAACTGACCTGCACATCTTTGGACTGTGGGAGGAAACCGGAGCGAACCCACGCAGACATGGGGAGAATGTGCAAACTCCACACAGTCACCAAGGCAGGAATCAAACCCAGATCCTTGCAGATGTGAGGCAGCAGTGCTACCACTGAGCCACCATGCCACCCCAATTCTAATGTGACTCTTCAGATAGATCCAATGCAGAATAATATTGGACTTGAAAATGTTAATTCTATTTTAGTCTCCACAGATGCTAGCAGATCTACTGAGTCTCTCCAGGACATTCTGTTTGTTCTCTCTGGACCTTCAGTTTTGATGGAACAACAGGAATGCAGAGTGCTGGGCTAATGGTAAGATTCTTGGTAGTCTAGATGAGCAGAGAGATCACGGTGTCCACTTACATAGATCCCTGAAAGTTGCCACCCAGATTGTTAGTGTTGTTAAGAAGGCAGAAGGGGTGTTGGCTTTTATTGGTAGAGGGATTGAATTTCGAAGCCACGAGGTCAAGCTGCAGCTGTACAAAACTCTGATGTAGCTACACTTGGAGTATTGCATACAGTTCTGGTCACTGAATTAAAGGTAGGATATGGAAGCAAAAGAGATTTACTAGGATGTTGCCCGGTATGGAAGGAAGGTCTTATGAGGGAATGCTGAGGGACTTGGGGCTGTTTGAAGAAGGTTGGGAGGTGACTTAATTGAGACATATAAGATAACCAGAGGGTTAGATAGGGGGGACAGTGAGGGTCTTTTTCCTCAGGTGGTGATGGCTAGCATGAGAGGACGTAGCTTTAAATTGAGGGGTAATAGATATAGGACAGGTGTCAGAGGGAATTTCTTTACCCAGAGAGTAGTAGGGATGGTCATTGGATAAACATACGGATGAAAATGGAATAGTGCAGGATAGATGGGCTTCAGATTAGTTGCACAGGTCAGCGCAACATTGAGAGCCAAAGGCCCTGTATTGTGCTGCAATGTTCTATGTTCTTTATGTTCTAAGTTCTGGAAGAGATCTGTACAATGTGCATAGCTGTTTATAAACTGGTGATAGGGACAAAAACGTACACAAAATAGAAGATAATCATTAACACTGACACGAATGTGAGGAGCAATAGGTTACCATGAGGAAAACTACGGAAACAGTGAGGACTGCACTTGCTGAAGATCAGAGTCAGAGAATGTAGTGCTGGAAAAGCACAGCAGGTCAGGCAGCACCTGAGGAGCAGGAGAATGTTTTGGGCATAAGCCCTTCAACAGGAATGAAACTTGTGGGTTGGGGCTGAGAGATAAATGGGAAGGGGTGGGGTTTGGAGAAAGGTAGCTGAGAAAGTGACAAGTGGATGAAGGTGAGGGGGGAGTGATGGACAGGTCCAGAGGACGGTGTCGAGTTGGAGGCTTGGGACTGGGATAATATGGGGGGAGGGGAAATGAGGAAGCTGTTGAAATCCACATTTATCCTGTGTGGTTGCAGGGTCCCAAGGTGAAATTTGAGGCATTCTTCCTCCAGACATCGGGTGGTAACAGTTTGGTGGTGGAGGAGACCCCGCACCTGCATGTCCTTGATGGAGTGGGAGGGGGAGTTGAAGAGTTCAGTCATGGGGAGGTGGTGTTGGTGGGTGCGGGTGTCCCAGAGATATTCTCTGAAATGATCCGCAAGAAGGTGCCATGTCTCCCGATGTACAGGAGACCACATAGGGTGTAACAGATGCAGTAGATGACATTAGTAGAGGTGCAGGTAAATTTCTGACAGAAAACTGAGGAAAACTGTGCAAGGCATAAAAAAATGTGACTGGTGATGGTGGGTTTCAATTGCGGTTAAGTAAGTCCTTTTTTTTAGATAGCTTTTCATTCGCTGCTCTCCATTGTTCAGCTACCACTTCTCCCAAGAATCAAGTCTCTTGGTCCTCAATAAGATCTATTTCTTGGACAGTTACAAATTGAGGTCATGGGATTAGAAAGTTTCTTGCTGTGGGTTATGATGTCCCATTGCTGCTTGGATAAACTACCTGAAAATGACTTACCTAATGACAGGTAAAGTATTGTGGATGGTGCCTGGGCAGGGGTCATGCTGATGTGGAACTTTCCCACCGCAATGTGGCTGGAGGCAAAGGCACCCTCTTTCCTCTTGTGGTTGCTTTCTTTCCAGTGTGTTAGCAACTCTTTGATGAAGAAAGCTCAGAGTCATTGGGCTACCGCATGGATATTCTCTGTGCCCGCGGATAAAAAGCCCATTCTGCTTGTGACGTTCAGACTATTTGATGACCAGCACTGTAATATTTAGTCTTCAATGTAACAGTCTTTAGGCTGCAAAAAGAAAACTCCCGATAGGCCTTCAGTCTGCACTACCATTCCAAACTGGTCTCATAGCAGGTCTTCCACAATGTTCTACATTAGCAATTATCCACAGGTGGTTAAAATTGTTTATAATGAAATCAATGGTGTTCCTGAATGTGCGTTCTCATGGTACCAGGGTAGTGTCCCTACCCCTGGACTGAGACACCTAGGTTCAAGTCTCAGCCTCCTCTCGTGGCCTGTAATAACATCTGATTAGAAAAGTAGGTTAATTTTAAAAAAGAATGTTTTCCCCAGATTCTGGTTGCATTGATTGGAGTTTGCCCAATCTACAAGACGGTTTTGCCTTAAACTGAAAAAGTTGAAGGTTTTAATTATATCATTGTATGCTGCAATTTTATTTTTTATGCTTTGTCTGGTGTGAATGGCATTCAGACTGCTGCCAATTTGGGTTTTGACTAATTTTGCACTGAGGCCTGAAGCAAAGTGGCATCTACTTAAACCACCGTACCTGATGCAACCATAGTCAGGGTCCCTCTTTGCTTTCGAAGTGGTCTGATAAAGTCAAGATTTGTTTCCATCATCAGTTTCCATATTCATTACGTGGGCTATGGTGACTGAAATGCTTTTCTTTCCTACAGTTGTTCTTTCAGTTTTTGCAGTGACTTTCCCTCCCATTGTGCAGGTTTCCTCCCTTGTACAGTTTTCTTTCTGTTTTTGACTGACAAGGATGTATTCATCGCTGTGGATTATTGATGTTTCCCTGTTGCAAGTTGCATTCTCTGCTAAACTTTTTCAGCTGTGGTTTGGGCTGTCCCTTTCAGTGGTTTCGTACCTAGATGACTGGACCTTGAGAACTGCTGCTTGCTGCTTTTTGATGTTTCTGAGCTTGTCTTCAGACTGCATCTCCTCCTGTGCTTATGGATGTTCAGATTGCTGGGCTTGCCTCATTTATCACGTGTACCACTGCACTGTCTCTCACCTTCACTTCAAGCACTTAATGCCACTACTCTGCGTCTGGTCACTGTCTGATACCATGCCATAAGTTGAGGTCTATATTCTTATAAGCGGACTTTAATAGGCTTTATTAAATATAACTCAATGGAAGAGTTAAGGGAGGATGTTTTCTGGAACTCTACAGGCTCAGACTCTAATCCATATGATCTGACACCCATATGACATGCTCAATAACTGTACTTAAATGTGTCATTAACACTTCATTCCGCACCCATATCCTTGCAAAGAAATTGAACAGTGAGACATGACATAAAGTAGTTGTAGGAACAGCAAGAGAACTTCAAACAGCAGGGGTCAAAATGGCCATTGGACACTGAAGCATTGGCCTGGATTCTCTCCTAGCCAGACAGTCATTATTCCAATTTGACAAACTTAAACAAAGGACAGGAAATCTGAAACAAAAGCTGAAATTGTTGGAGAAACTCAGCAGGTCAGCAGCATCTGTGGAGAGAAAGCAGAGTAAATGTTTTGGGTCGGGTGACCTTTTTCAGTCATTACTCTAGCGTAGGTCAGAGTTGTACTTGGAGTTCTATGAAATCCTCATTTATCGCAGTGTCTGAGGAAACTACTCCCAAAATTGAAGATTCCTCTCTACTATTCCTCTATGCCTAGAATCCTCTGTAAGTCCCCCCCTTAAATCAGTAGCTTTGGAAGGTTCTGATGAAGTTAAGTAAAGGAGTTGTTCGGGCAATTTTAAACGAATAAATACATAGTGTAGCTCCTGAGAAACGATTAAACCAACCCCATACTCATATTACACACAGCCAACTGCACCTCCCCCAGAGAACATATGCCCTGATCTGACCACTACTTTATGACCTAACACCTACCCTCCTCACTGGGCCAGATTTCTCCAACCATAAACACTGCATCACTTTCCAGCTATACCCACACTTATCGCCTAATTCTGCCATCTCACCATAGCCCATGTCTCTCAGAACCCTATATGTTTTCACACTTAGCTATCAGTTTTACTAACTATCAGTTCAGTGGCCTACATATCCTGCTTTCAAAATCATTCCCCAATCGGAAGTAATCTTCCTACAACCCAGTTAACTATCCATTGCTTTCTATTGAAACATCTTATTGATAATTCTATTCTTTTACAAGTGTGTGTATATGCGAATATGAGGGGCATGCATAATTCCTTCCAGTTTGTCCTTTTTTTAAAAGCTTAAAGATTAATAAGTCTGTATTTATGATGGATATATTTGGCCCAGCCTGAATATCAATACCCTATATTTTCAAATCATTAATAAACAAACAACAAATTGTAAATATTAGGAATCTAAAAAAAACTGGGACATACAGCTAACACTTATCAGACTGGCAATACCTGTAAGGAGAGCAGATCAATTAACATTTCAGGCATATATATCAATAGAATTGGCAGAAATTGCAGACAAGAAGGGTTTAAAAAATAACAGAACAAGATGAAAGGAATACCGTCACCACACTCACACAAAGTACCCATGAGAAGACAAGAATTAATCTGGAAATGTTTAACTGGGAAATGCAATAGTTAAGCAGCTAAAATTACTTATAAGGAAAATGTATTCTGTTTGCAGAAAGATATTAAAAATGTGATTCAAATTGCAAATTCTCTGTTCTTGAGATAAAAGCAGGTATCCACTGTTCAGGGATTCAAACATTATGCAAATGTTCAATTACGCAGAGATTTCATCTGCCACCTCCACCCTCCACTCCCACTCAGTTCCGAGCCTGCCAGAGCTTGAGGGTTGGTAAGAGCATGACCTAGTTCTCTTTTTATCAACTCTAGAATGAACTTAAAATGTTGCAGCACTACAAACAATAGACAACACATGTTAGCAATACGCTGCACTGCTGTGCTAGTGAAGTCCCAGACACAGTGAACTGCTCCGGCCAACGGTTTTATTCTTGTAATTTCATACTGGTCTTTTCAGAGTTAGGATTGTCAAAATGGGTTATTCTTGTGATGAAAATTCATGTCAGTTGGTAACTGGACTGTGACTGTGAGTAACCAATTTATTTCACATTCCAAGCAGCTGGCCATGGAAGTAGGAATAAGGTGTTAAAATGAATCAGGGGAAATTCTCTTTTTTTCAGAAATCCAAGTCAAAAGGGAAATGTATTTAAACTAACTTATTGTTAAATTAGCAACAGCACAAATTATACCCCTCAGTATGTTTTTAAATGGCAGTCAACAACAGATATTGGCAAAAGATACACGTATCAAATCAATCTGACCTGAGCCTGATTTTTAATTTACAACAAAGAGACCACATGCTTTGTTACTTAGCAACCTACAAATATTGTCAGTAGCATTATTCGCTGTAAGAAGCATTTTCTTTAAAAATTTTTAAAAGCTTTGCAGGCTATGGCAAGTTATGTTGAGAGAGTTATTGGTTCTGAAGGGGTTAATTGTTACGTTATATTGGTTCTATCCATTCTACTGAGGTCACACAGTCTGTGGTGGAGGTAAGGAGTTCTGCTGTATTTGTATTTGTACCAGCTCTATAAATCATAGTAACTACGCTTAACCAAATATAGTTGCACTAATTGTTATTATGTAACAAACCTTCTTGTTATCCGAGAAGAGTAGACTGACAGGACAAGGAAAGAGTTTCTGCCTTTAAAGGATGAGAAGCTAGACACCAAATTAAAAATCAAAACCTTAATGTTAATTATACTTGAATAATTGCCTGAACCACAGGCAAATTGGCTTAAGACAGACACAAATAGAAAAATTGAAGTGTAGCTGAAAGATTGGTGTGGGAGAGCTATGTTCTAGTTTGTGAGGTACTAGTACCAACACTGGAGAACCTTGGGACTGTACCTTTGGACTGTTGACTTGTGCACCATGCTGAAACAATGTTCTCAAGATCCATATAACCAGAGGTGCAAAGAGGATTTTAAACAAAATAGTGGGGCCAATGGATCTTATTCGGGAAAATGTAGTAAATTAATGAGTATAGAAAAGCCGAGAGAAAGGTATTAAGATGGGAATCAATAAACTGATCATGACATGAAGGAATGATCAGTACATATCTAAGAGTAAATCTGCAGATAAGGCTAGAAATTACAAAGTATTGAAAGCATAAAACTAAAAAAAGCTCTATCTGAATGCATGCAGCATTTGAAACTAATGAGATGAAATGATAGTACAAATAGAGATAACTAAGTACGATCTGATAGCCACTACAAAGATATGATTGCAGCGTATCTCAGGTTAAGACCTGAATTTTGAAAGATATGTCACATTTTAGAAGGACAGGCAGCCAGGAAAAGATGGAGGGTTGGCTCTTAATTAATGATGATATTGGAATAACAATGAAGGATAAGCCAAGTCTAGGAAAACCAGAATGTCAAAGCAATTTCGGTAGAAATGATAAAGGCAAGAAGTTGCTTCTGGAAGTGGTGTACAGGTCCCTGCTAACAATAACCACGTGATTGGTTGAATTATAAAGGCAGAATGAATGGGAGCTTATCAGAAAGAGCATCACAAAGGCAATTGAAGGAGAGCGTTTGAATTTCTTTGTAAGGCAGTTGTAGACAAATTCCTATTAAGTGAAGAGGTGAAAAGTTATTGGGGGCTGGCAGGATGATAGAGTTACCAGATCACCTATGATCTTATTGCATCACTGAGCAGGATTGAAAAGCCAACTAGCATAATTGTGCTCCTAAATCATATATTCATATACTCTACAGTTGTGAATCCTTAACTGCTGATCACTGGATGGGCCTAAGACAAAACAAAGATAAAGGTGGATTGTTAGCAGTGAACCCTTATTGAATGCAACATACTGGTCTAGGTGACAGAAGTTGAAATCTGGGAAGCTAATACAATTACTTTTTCAAACTGTTGAGTTTGGGAAAAAAACATTTACAGTGTTCCATGAGTGTGTTGTGTAACAAAAGGAATTTCTGTAGATTCAGAGTGCAATTTTGCAATCCCCACACATGCCTATAACTGCTACCCTGGCATGAATGTTGGTACTTCAAAACTACAAATAAAATATTATTTAATTGCACAGTATTGTGTCATCAGCTCTCGGTGAGCACATACCTAATCCCAAGCACAGACCTTAATTTATAGAACCACTTCACTATGTCTCTCATTCTGTGCAAGATGTTTGATTCAAGCATAGCAGCTTAATGGAAAATACTGTTTCAAACATCAAATATTCATAAGTTATCAAGTTTTCAATGTGCAGCACATGAAATGTGGTCACTTTATTAGTATACTTCACTTGACAATATTAGCTCAATTTATAAAGAGAAATCCAGTCAAGTTTATGCTAATATGGATTTTTGATAAGGATTTCTGTTTGTGTTTAGATGAGAATATTTAAGCGAATGACCAAGCATTTCACAGTACACATAATTACTGTTTTTATTGGCAGATTGAAGAAATCTTGATCCCAGTACGAAAATAATTGAAGGGATAATTATGAATTTTGCAAGATTTAATTGTTTGCATTTTGAATCAGTCAGCCTGAATGTGATCACTTATCAGCTGTAACCATGGAATTACATCTGCTTCCAGAAATGACAATTCTTTCCTACTGACATATTGAAGATACTGAGTTGAGGTAACATCCTCCTTACCTCCTTTTTCCCTCCTTACTGCTCTATGTTTTGAGGTGTGAGGTCCTTTCTATTTTTCAGGAAATCTATTTGATGCCACATGATTGAAGCAATGGTCAGAATCATATACTTTTCCTTGTGGCACCTTGGGTGTTAAGAGTGTATTTAATCTGAAATAATTCCACAGAGGCCAATGTCCTGTCACCAAGACCCCCTTTATTTACACGTGCTCGGTTCTTGACATTGGTCCGGCTTCCTCAGAGCTAGCTCTCAAAGTCAACCGACCTCTGCCGTGCCTGTTCTTATCTGTCAGCCAGAGCTCCCTGATGGGGTCTGTTAATCTGGTCCAATCAAGGAACCATACTCTATAAGGTCCACCTGACTGATCTCGTTACAATCACTGCATCCCTCCCCCTCTAATCCAGGGGTGTAGGCCTATTCTTTTTCTTATAGCCTCTCCTGGGGCCTTTTCACACTCGGTCTGGTTCCTCCAACTCAGTCTCGGATATGGGTGGCATGTACCAGACTGTAGTCCGCATCTCCCTCCCAGGATGCCACGGAAGAAATTCATTCTTTTCTTCAGGCAGCAAAGAAATGGAAGCTGCCACATCCACGTGTTCATCTGGGACTCTGGGGTTTCGTCTAGAGTAGACAGAGGTGGGAGTACCCATTGGATTCTGACAGCCTTTCCATTATGAGGAACAAGAGTGATTGACCCGAGTAAAGGTCATGCTTTGCTCCTGTCCCATTTGCGAGTTTGCAGCTTTCATGTGGTCTGCGTGCTTCTTCAGGACTGCCTCACCTACCCGAGCTTTGTATATCACAGGACACGACCTCGCATCGCCCATGTCTCTGACTCATTCAGGGCCATTTCCATGGTTTTGGCACCAACCCTTGTTCCCAAAGGAAACTTCTCTCTCACTTAGTGATGTCTTGTGTCCAGCACTGGCATTCCTGACGCTGTTTCACCACCTCCCCAATCCCCACCCAGGCCTGGGAATATCAGATTTAACCTGGTGCAGAGTCTTCTCCCCATTAGCAACTCTGCTGGAGCTATCCCTGTGGTTACATATGGGTAATCCAGTAATCATATAAGAACCAGGACAATTTGCTACCAAGTGACACTGTAGGCTGTTTCTTTAAGCCTGCCTTCAATGTTTGGAGGCTCTTCCCAGTAGATGATGGTTAGTATCGAACTGTCCTTGCATGTCAATTGCTATTTGACTTTAGGAAATAATGAAATCTCCTGCTGGTAAATGATGGCTCATTGTCTATGACCAAAACTTCTGGGTGTCTGTGTTTTGCAAAAGACACACATAGTTTTTCTATAATCGTCCGTATGTTTGATGAATGAACTCTCTGTACGTCCAACCATTTTGAGTGGGAGTCAACAATGACTAAGACCATTGAACCTATGAAAGGACTGGCATAGTCGACGTGTGACTGAGTCCAGGGTTTACCCGGCCATTCTCACAAACGTGGGGAAGCTGCTGGCAGTAATTATTGTCCTTGTTGGCACTCTGGGCACTGCCCCACCAACACGACTGTGTCTATATCCAATCCTGGCCACCCGACATAATTTTTTTACCAACATCTTCCTTTTGGAAACCTCTGGATGACCTGATGGAGTTCAGATAGTAACTGGCAGTGACCTTTACTTGGGTCAATCACTCTTGTTCCCCATAATAAAGTATTGCCCTCAATGGGCGATCAGGTCTTGCTGGGTCTAGAAAGGCTTCAATACTGGTTATGATGGCCCTTTTGTTTTCCACATCACCACCTTTTGTTTAGTTTTGCCGGAATGGATCTTTTCCTGTCCACAGTCTGATATTGTCAGTGGTGACCAGAAAGGTGTCCAGAAATTTTAAAACCAGAGCAGACTCTTCCAGCGGTAGCACCACTGGTGGTGTATCTGCCAGCAGGAGGTGGCTCAAGGCATCAGCATTTGCTACTTGGCCTCCCAGATTGGGTCCTGATGAAGGGTTAACCCCGAAAGGTTGACTCTCTTGCTCCTCAGATGCTGCCTGACCTGCTGTGCTTTTTCTAGCACCATACTTTATCAATTTGGACTTCTCCAGCATCTGCAGTCCCTAGTATATCCCAGAGAGTGTTCCAACTTGTAATTATATCCACTTGCGGAGACCCCTTGCGGAATTATTTGCATCATCTGTAACTACAGGTGAGGTGCCTGATGATTAGAGGGTGGCTAATGTGGTATCTTTGTTGAAGAAAGGTCATAAGGAGAAACCAGAGAACTATAGACCTGTGAGTCTGACTTCTGTTGTGGGTAATTTGTTGGAGGTGATTATAAAAGATAGGATTTATGGACATTTAAAGAGGTAAATATTGATTTGGGGTAGTCAGCATGGCTCTGTGCAAGGAAAATCGTGCCTCACAAATTTGATTGAGTTTTTTGAGGAAGTTACCAAAAAGATTGATGATGGCAGAACAGTAGGCGTTGTTTATTTGGATTTTAACTGAAAATGTGTTGCTGGAAAAGCGCAGCAGGTCAGGCAGCATCCAAGGAGCAGAAGAATCGAAGTTTCGGGCATGAGCCCTTCTTCAGGAATTGCCTCCAACCTCATAGTCCCACAACCCCGCACTGCCCGTTTCTACAAAAAAAAATTCTCAAACTGCTCCAATTTGGATTTTAGTAAAGCCTTCAACACGATTCTGCATGATAGTCTGATTAGTAAAGTTAGGTCACATGGAATTCAGGGTGAGTTTGCTGATTAGATACATAACTGGCCTAACAGCAGGAAACACAGAGTAATGGTGGAAGGTTGCTTTTCAGGCTGGAGGCATGTTATCAGCGGTGTTCCATTGGGAGTGGTTCTGGGTCCTCTTTTGTTTGTCATTTATATAAATGATTTGAATGAGAGTATAAAAGGCATGGTTATTAAGTTTGTGGATGACTCCAAAACTGGTGGCATAGTTGACAGTGAAGAAGATTTTCTCAGATTACAAAGGGATCTTAATCAATTGGGTCATTGGGCTGAAAAATGGCAAATGGAGTTCAATCTGGGTCATTGCAAGGAATTGCATTTTGGTTCAACAAACCTGGGTAGAACGCATACAATTAATGGTAGGGCCTTGGATCGTGTTGTCAAACAGTGGGACCTAAAGGTGCAAGTACATAATTTGCATCACATATAGATGGTTTAAAATGCATTTGGCATGTTTGCCTTCATTGCTCAAATCCTTTGAGTATTGGAGTTGAAAAGTCATGTTGAGGTTGGACAGGAGATTGGTGAGGCCTCTTCTGGAATACTGTGTTCAGTTTTGGTCACCCAGTTATAGGAAGGACTTCATTAAGCTGGAGAGGGTTCGGGAGAGATTTACCAGAATGTTGCCGGGTCTGTAAGATTTGATTAATAAAGATAGGCTGGGACCTTTTTCACAGGAGTGTAGGAGGTTGAGAGGTGGCCTGATAGAAGTTTATAAAATAATGAGGGGTATCGAAAGAGTCGACAATAGTTGTTTTTTGCCTCGGATAGGGGATTTCAAGACTGGGGGGCATATTTTTAAGGTGAGAGGAGAGAGATTTTAAAAATTATAAATTTTATACACAGAGGATGGTTCGTATGTGGAATGAACTTCCTGAGAAAGTGGACGATGTGGGTACAATTACAATGTTTAATAAACATTTGGATAGATACATGAATCGGCCAGGAGCAAGCAGATAGGATTAGTTTGGTTTGGGGTTATGTTCAGCATGGACTGGTTGGACCGAGGGGTCTATTTCTGTACTGTATGACTTCATGACTCTGTAGGTGGCACAGATTTGTCCTCTTTGAGTAGCCCTCGCAGGGGTTTGTGGTCTATTACCATTACAAATTTGTGCCCACTGTGGAATTGATGGAATTTTCTCACACTAAAGATGCCCACTAAACCTTCCTTCCCTGGGTGTATTTGCACTCTGCATCAGTCAAAGAACAGGAAGTAGATGCTGTTGGGCATTCCTTTCCATTGGGCCACCTGTGAGTCAACACTACTCCAATACCATTCGGGGAGGCATCACATGTAAGCACCAGATCTAGTTTGGAATCATAGTGTGTTGCTAATACCTTAGAAAATGATATCTGTTCCTTCACTTCCCTATGAGACTGTTTTCAATAGTCGATGCGGTCTCTTACTTAATTCAGGCCTGATGGGACTCTTTTGCTGACTCCAGTCCGCATATTGGCAGCAACTCCAATGGCTTGCTGGCCTGGATCCTGAAGAAGATTTTAACCATTTGGCCGAGGTTTGGCTTTGTTGTGGAGTTTTTACTGTGCGTTGACTTTGAGTCCCTCTGTTTAGGATATGCCCTGAGTTAGGCTGTGCAATTGCCTTCAATTATTTGATGTCCCCCAATGCCAGTCAGCCCAGCAAGGGTGTACACTTCCATCGACCAACCCTGTAACTCATGTTGAAATTTGTGGCGCTGGAAAAGCACAACAGGTCAGGCAGTATCCAAACAGCAGGAAAGTTGACATTTCAGGCATAAGCACTTCAGAAAGGCTTATGCCCGAAACATCAATTGTCCTGCTCCTCAGATGCTGCCTGACTTGCTGTGCTTGTCCAGTGCCACATTTTTCAACTCTGATCTCCAGCATCTGTAGTCTTCACTTTCTCCTGTATCTCTTACTCTCCACTTACCCATTAATCCCACATGCCAAATGGTGTCTCAGCATCTCCCTAGGGGTTTAACCAAAGTCACATGCCTCTGTCAGTCATGTTAACCTTGTCAAAAATCCCTACACCGATTCCCCTGGATTTCTAACTGCCAAAAAAATCTGATGCATCTTAGAATTAGAGGAGGCTTGAGTTCATAATTTTCATTAACTAAATCAATCAACTCTTGAAAGATTTTAGTATATAGTGTCTCAGGAAATGTTAGACTCCTCATACCCGAAAAAGGCATAAGTCCAGAAGCTGTTACAAGAATTACTCATTGCTTTTCATCTGCCCTAATGTTATTTTCCCAGAAAAAAATAACACATTCTTTCCACTGAAGACTGGGCTTATTTGGAAAGCTTGACTCATCCGATCCTGCCATCAAAGACTAGGCTCATTCTTCCATGGCAGGATCGAACAAGTCAAGCTTTCCAAACAATGGCGTGATGCCAGAAATGCTTACCCCAACTCAAAGGCAACTATTGTCAATGAATTTCTTTAGGAGCTTATGTTTGTCTTTCATTTCCACTGATATAGCTCCACCGAAGTCCATATACCATCACCAAGTCACGCTTCATTTACACACACATAGTACTTGACACTTTTTTGGCTTCCCAAGAGCCAGCTCTCAGAGTGAACAGAACCTTTGGCACTTCTGCTTATATCTGTCAGTCAGGGCTCCTTGACTGAACCAGGTTAACAGCCCCAATCAGGGAACTCATATTCTATATAGTTTACCTGGCTTACCTCCTTCCAATCACTACAAATCAGCAAACGGTTTCAGGGAAGGAGGAACCATGCCTTCTTCCCACATCCATCCCAATTATGTCTGTGGTGGGAAGACATGCATATATCCCTCACATCAGTTCAACAATCAAGTGCCTGAATTGGCTAATTAATTCCCACGTAAGGACCCCCCTTCCAATGCTGCTGGTAATACGTGGGGAATGAGGGGATCACCCCATGATCACCCTAACAAGCAAACATGATGTCTCTCATTCAAAGACATTCATCTGTCAACAGGAAGATTGGCCAGTGAAAGCCAATATGCTGCTCTTGCTGCTGACTCACCCCACTTACATTGACAATCTGGAACTTCTGTTCAGTCATCACTCACTTCTGGCCTGGATCCTGAGCCTTCGATGGGTGTCATTCTTACAGCAACCAAAATCACCATGATGAAGCTGCCATTCAATAGAGTTGCCAGCCGCTGATTGGCTGATAGCTCTTAACAGGCAGGATTCCACCCGCTGTGAGTATTTGATCCTGATGGAAAACTACCCAGTGATATTGATCCAAGTCAGGATGGTGAGTAACTCGGAGGGGAGCTGGCAGCTGGTGGTGTCACAAATATCTGCTGCCCATCTATTGGGTGGAAGTGGTGGTGAACTCTGAAGGTGTTTTTTACGGAGTCTTAAAGTGGGGAGTATTCCCTCACCTGATGAAGGGCTTATGCCTGAAACATCAATTCTCCTGCTCCTCGGATGCTGCCTGACCTGCTGTGCTTTTCCAGCTCCACACTCTCAACAGTATTCCATCACCCTCCTGATTTGTGCTTTGTACATGGCAGACAGACTTTAGGGAGTCAGAGGGTGAATTACTTGCCACAGTATTCCTAGCCTCTGACCTGCTCTTGTAGCCACTGCATTTATGTAGTGAGTTTCTGGTAAATGGTAATCCCAGAACATTGATACTGGGAAATTCAGTGACAGTAGCAACATTGAATGCAAAGGGACAGTGGTTAGATTGTCTATTATTGGTGATGGTTATTGCCTGGCATTTGTGTGGAGTGAATGTTACTTGCCACTTGTCAGCCCGAGCCTGGATATTGTCCAGATCTTGTTGCATTTGAAGATGGACTGCTTCAGTATCTGAGGAGTCACAAATGGTGCTGAACACTGTACAATCATTGGTGAATATCTCCACTTCTGCCCTTATGATGGAATGAAGGTCATTGATGAAGCAGCTGAAGACTCTTGGGCCTAGGACACTAGCATGAGGAACTCGTGATATCCTGGAGCTGAGATGGCTGACCTCCAATAAGCACAAGCACCTTCCTATGTGCCAGGTATGACTTCCAATCAGCAGAGATTTTATCCCCAATACCAAATGTTTCCAGTTTTGCTAAGGTTTCTTGATGCCACACTCAGTCAAATGCAGCCTTGATGTCAAGGGCTGTTCCTCTCACCTCGCCTCTGGAATTCAGCTCTTTTGTCCATGTTTGAACCAAAGGTGTAATGAGGTCAGGAGCTAAGTGGCCCTGGTGAAACCCAAACTGAGTGTCACTGAGCAGGTTTTTGCCGAGCAAGTGCTGACTGATGATGGTATTATTCATCACTTTACTGATGATCGAGAGTAGACTGATGGGAAGGTAATTGGCTGGGTTGTATTTATCCTGCTTTTTATGTACAGGACGTACCTGGGCAATTTTCTACACTGTTGGGTAAATGCTGGCATTGTAACTGGAAGAGGTTGGCGAGGGAACAGCGGGTTCTGTAGCAAAAGTCTTCAATACTATTTCCGGAACGTTGTCAGGGCCTGAAGCCTTTGCAGTATCCAGTGCCTCCAAATGTTTTCTGATATCATGTGGAGTGAATCGAATTGATTGAAAACTGGTATCTGTAATGTTGGAGACCGCTGGAGGAGACTGAGATAGATCACCTACTCAGCACTTCTGGCTGAACATTGCTGCGAAAGCTTCAGCCTTATCTTTTGCACTTAGATAAAGAACACTGATGGGCTCTTCCATCGTTGAGGATGATCAATTGTGGAACCTCCTCATCCAGTGGGTTGTTTAATTGTTCACCACCATTCATGACTGGATGCTGCAGAACGGCAGAGCTTAGATCTGATCCATTGATTGTGGGCTCGCCTGGCTCTGTCCATCACTTGCTGCTTGTGCATTTGGTATGCAAGTATTCCTGTTTGGTAGTTGCATCAAGTTGACACCTCACCTTCAGGTATGGCTGGTGGTGCTCCTGGCACGCCTTCCTGCACTCTCCATTGAATCAGGGTTGATCCCCTGGCTTGATGGTAATGGTTAAGTGGGAGTTATGCTGGCCATAAAGTTATAGATTGTGCTGGAGTACAATTCTGCTGCTGTTGATGGCTCACAGTGTCTCATGGATGCCCAAACTTGAGTTGCTAATATATGCAATAATTATCAATAGATAAAACATACTAGACAAACTAATAGAATGAAAGACTAATAAGTTCTCTAAACCTGATTGGATGTATCTAGGATATTAAACTAAGTGGCTTCAGAAATAATATATACACTGGGAGTAATCTTCCAAGAATCATAGAGTCAAAGAGTTATACGCATGGAAACAGACCCTTTGGTTCAAATTGTTCACACTGACAAGATACCCTAAACTGATCTAGTCGCTTTTGCCAACATTTGGCCCGTATCCCTCTAAACACTTCCTATTCATGTACCAATCCAGATGTTTTTAAAATATTGTAATTGTGTAAGTCTCCACCAGTTCCTCTGGCAGCTTATTCCATACACACACCACCCTCTGTGTGAAAAAGTTGCCGCTCATGACCCTTTCACCTTAAAACTGTGCCTTCTAGTTTTGTTCTCTTTAACCCTAGCTATTTACACAATCTATGCCCCTTATGATTTTATAAACTTCTAGAAGGTCACCCCTCACTATCTGACACTCCAGTGAAGAAAGCCCCAGCCTATTCAGCTTCTTCCTACAACTCAAACCCTCCAACCCCGAGTCAGAAAGAGTAACACATTTGTTCTAAAAAGGAAGGAAACTTAAAGCAGATAACTATAGGTTAGTTAATATCTGTCATTGGGAAAACTTTCGAGTCTATGAAAAAGGATGTAATAGCGGAGTAATTAGAAATACATGATGAAGCAGAGTTAGCGTGGCTCCATCAAAGGGCTCCATGACTGACAACAAGCAGAATAGATAAAAGGAAAAGTTGGGGTTGAAATATATTTGGTCTTCCAGACATTTGATAAGGTATCATGTATTAGTCTACTTCGAGTCATAGAGTCATAGCCGTGTACGGCATGGATACAGACCCTTCAGTCCAACTCGTCCATGCCGACCAGATAACCCAGCCCAATCTAGTCCCACCTGCGAGCACCTGGCCCATATCCCTCCAAACCCTTCCTTAGATCTCTTTTATATCTTTCCCCTCTCACCCTAAACCTACGCCCTGTAGTTCTGGCCTCCTTCACCTCAGGGAAAAGACTTTGCCTGTTTAACCTATCGACACCCTTCATGATTTTATAAACCTCTATAACGTCAACCCCTCAGCCTCTGATGCTCCAGGGAAAACAGTCCTAGCCTATTCAACCTCTCCCTGTGGCTCAAATCCTCCAACCCGAGCACCATTCTTGTAAATTTTCTCTGAACCCTTTCAAGTTTCACAACATCTTTCCGATAGGAAGGAGACCAGAATTGCATGCAATATTCCAACAGTAGCCTAACCAATTTCCTGTACAGCTGCAACATGACCTCCTAACTTCTGTACTCAATACTCTGATCAATAAAGGAAAGCATATCAAACGCCTTATTCACTATCCTATCTACCTGCGACTCCACTTTCAAGGAGCTTGAACCTGCACTCCAAGGTCTCTTTGTTCAGCAACACTCCCGAGGACCTTACCATTAAGTGTATAAGTCCTGTTAAGATTTGCTTTCCCAAAATGCAACACCTCGCATTTATCTGAATTAAACTCCATCTGCCACTGCTCAGCCCATTGGCCCATCTGATCAAGATCCCATTGTAATCTGAGGTAACCTTCTTTGCTGTCCACTACACCTCCAATTTTTGTGTCATCTGCAAACTTAGCAACTACACCACTTATGCTCACACCCAAATCATTTATATAAATGATGAATATTAGAGGACCTAGCACTGATTCTTGTGGCACTCCACTGGTCACGGGCCTCCAGTCTGAAAAACAACCCTCCACCACCACCTTCTATCTTTGAGCCAGTTCTGTACCCAAATGGCTAGTTCTCCCTGTATTACATGAGATCTAACCTTGCTCGTCAGTCTCCCATGGGAACCTTGTCGAATGCCTAACTGAAGTCCATATAGATTACACCTATCGCTCTGCCCTCATCAACTCTTTGTTACTTCTTCAAAAAACTCAATCAAGTTTGTGAGACATGATTTCCCATGCATAAAACCATGTCAACTATCCCTAATCAATCCTTACCTTTCCAAATACATGTACATCCTGTCCCTCAGGATTCCCTTCAACACTTATCCTCCACCAATGTCAGGCTCACTGGTCTATAGTTCTCTGGCTTGTCCTTGCCACCTTTTTTAAACAGTGGCACCACATTCACCAACCTCCAGTTTTCCCATACCTGTCACTATCGATGATACAAATATCTCAGTAAGAGGTTCAACAATTAGTTCCCTAGCTTCCTACAGAATTCTATGGTATACCTGATCAAGTTCTGGGGATTTATCCACTTCTATGCATTTCAAGACATCCAGCACTTCCTCCTTTGAAATATGGACATTTTTCAAGATGTCACTATCTATTTCCCTACATTCTATATCTTACATGTCCTTTTCCATAGTAAATGTTGATGCAAAGTACTCGTTTAGTATCTGCCCCATCTCCTGTGGCTTCACACAAAGGCCGCCTTGCTGATCTTTGAGGGGCCCTAATCTCTCCCTAGTTACCCTTTTGTCCTTAATGTATTTGTAGAAACCCTTTGGATTTTCCTTAACTCCATTTGCAAAAGCTATTTCATGTCCCCTTTTTGCCCTCTTGATTTCCCTCTTAAGTATATTCCTACTTTCTTTATACTCTTCTAAGGATTCATTCGATCTATCCTGTCTACACTTGACATATGCTTCCTTCTTTTCCTTAACCAAAACCTCAATTTCTTTAGTCATCTATCATTCCCGACACTTACCAGTCTTTCTTTTCTCCCTAACAGGAATATGCTTTCTCTGGACTCTCGTTACCTCATTTCTGAAGGGTCCCCATTTTTCAGCTGTCCTTTTATCTGCAAACATCTGCTCCAAATCAGTTTTTGAAAGTTGTTGCCTAATACCACCAAAATTGGCATTACTCCAATTTAGAACTTCAACTTTTAGACCTGGTCTATCCTTTTCCATCACTATTTTAAAACTAATAAAATTATAGTCACTGGCACCAAAGTGCACCCCCACTGACACCTCAGTCACCTGCCCTGCCTTATTTCCCAAGAGTCGGTCAAGTTTTGTGCCTTCTCTAGTAGGTACATCCACATACTGAATCAGAAAATTGTCTTGTACACACTTAACAAATTCCTCTCCAACTAAACCCTTAATACTATGGCATTCCCAGTCTATGTTTGGAAAGTAAAAAAAATCCCCTACCATAACCACCCTATTATCCTTACAGATAACTTGTCAGGGGTGAATGTAGCAGAATGGGTCTGGGTGAGTTGCTCTTTGGCGGGTTGGTGTGCACTTGTTGAGCCGAAGGCCTGTTTCCGCACTGTAGGGAATCTAATCTAACCTCATCTCCTTATAAATCTGTTTCTCAATTTCCCTCTGACTATTAGGGGGTCTATAATACAATCCCAATAAGGTAATCATCCCTTTCTTATTTCTCAGTTCCTCCCAAAATAATTTCCCTGAATGTATTTTTGGGGAATATCCTCCCTCAGTACAGCTGTAATGTTATCCCTTATCAAAAATGTCACTCCCCCTCCCCTCTTGCCTCCCTTTCTGTCCTTCCTGCAGCATTTGTATCCTTCCTGCAGCATTTGTATCCTGTCCATCCCTGACCCACGTTTATGTAATTGCTATGATATCCCAGTCCCAGGTTCCTAACCGTGCCCTGAGTTCATCTGCCTTCCCTGTTATGCCTCTTTCTTGAAATAAATGCAGTTAATTTATCAGTCCTACCTTCTTCTCTGCTTTGTCTCTACCTTTCCTGACTGTTTGACTCACCTTTCTTCTCAACTGTACCAGTTTCAGGATGATCTCTTTCCTCACTAACTCCCTGGGTCCCACCCACCACCTCACAAGTTTAAATCGTCCTGAGCAACTCTAGCATATCTCTCTGCCAGTATATTAGCCCCCTTCCAATTTAGGTGCAACCTGTCCTTCTTGTACAGGTTACTTCTACCCCAAAACAGCTTCCAATGATCCAAAAATATGAATCCTTCTCCCATACACTAGCTCCTCAACAATGCATTCACCTGCTCTATCCTCCTATTCCTGCCCTCATTAGCTCATAGCACCGGGAGTAATCCAGATTTTACTACTCTCGAGGACCTCCTTTTTAAATTCCTGCCTAATGCTCTGTAATCTCCTTTTAGAATCTCAACCTTTTCCCTTCCTATGTTGTTGGCTTCAATGTGTACAATGGCCTCCTGCTGGGCCCTCTCCCCCTTGAGAACATTCTGCACCCTGTCTGAAACATCCTTGATCCTGGTACCAGGGAAGCAACACACCATTCTGATTTTTCGCTGCTGGTCACAGAAATGTCTGTATGTACCTCGGACGATATAGTCACCTAACACAATCAATCGCTTGGAACCCGACGCACCCCTCATTACATTAGAGCCAGTCTCAATACCAGAAAGTTGGCTGTTCCTCTGAGAATCCATCACCCCCTACATTTTCCAAAACAGCATACCTGTTTGAAATGGGGATAGCCACAGAAGATTCTTGCACTACCTGTCTACCTCTCTCAACTTACCTGGAGTTAACCCATCTATGTGATTGTATCTGAGACATTCCACCCTTCCTATAACTGCCGTCAATCACATTCCGTTACTCTTGTAAATTCCTCATTATCTCTAACTGCCTCTCCAACTGATCCATTTGATCTGATAGGATTCACAACCAATGACAGTTATTGCAGATATAATCCTCAGTAACCCATAAACTCTCCCTAAACCCCCACATCTGACAAGAAGAACATATCACTCTATTAAGATCCATTTTTGCTTCTTTCAATCTACAGACACAGAAAATATTATTCTCTTATTCCTCTAAAAAATACTGCTCTAGATTAAATTAATACTTATCGCTTATATTTTAAGTTTAATCATGAGACATAGCTCAATAAAACATATAATCAAGAAAGAACCACTCCAATCACTACTGCAGACTTATTTTAAGACTGTGCTTCAAATCCACTTATCTGCTTCTGTGCTGTAATCACTCCCAGACAGGTTCCTCCAAGATCAGTTATGAAGTTCACTGTTTTTTAATTTTCTCAGATACATTCCGATGTCCAGTGATACATGAATTCAAACAGCAAAGGCAGTAACTGTTAACTTTATCAGTTAGCAATGTAGGTTTCTCCCTCACTCTCTCTCCTGCACGACCTCACCATGTGCTTCCATTGTCTGTTCTTCTCCTTTTTAAAAATGCTGTTGTTTTTGACTTTTCTTTTCTCCAAAGTTCCAAAACAATGCAACAGCATATAAACCAGTAATTGCTGCTCCTGGAATTCAAGGAAATCACCTCCAGCTCCTAAAATGCCTCAAAAAGGAGGAGCTTAATAAGATAAATATCTATAATGTTGGAAGTTGCTTATTAGCATTGATAATGGAGTGGCTAACTACTTGAAGACAGAAGACTGGAATAAGTTGGCATTTTCAGGATGGGAGCCTGTAATAACTGGAGCGCCACAAGGATCAGTGTTGGGACACAATTAGTTTCAATACATATTGATGACTTCAATACAAGAAGTGAATTGTCAAGTTTGAAAATGGCACCAAAATAGCTAGGAAGACAAGTAGTAAGGATGGTACAGGTAGGGGTTTAGATATAAGAGAGTGGGCAAAAGCTTGGCAGATGGAATATAATGTGGGAAAAGTTGAGGATATGCACTTTGACAGAAATTATAGAAGAGTTGAATGTTATTTAAAAGGAGAAAAAGTGAAGAAAGACTCAACACATGAAGATTTGGGGTCCTCATGCTTAAACCACAAATGGCAAGCATACATTAGGGACGCATACAGCAGATATTAGGGAAGGCAAATGAAATGTTGGTCTTTATTTCAAAGGAAATAGAATATTGTTAGTTATAGATCACAGAATCCTTACAGTGTGGAAGCAGCTATTCAGCCCATCTAATCCACACTGAGCTGAAAAATGTGTTGCTGGAAAAGTGCAGCAAGTCAGGCAGCATCCAAGGAGCAGGAGAATTGACGTTTCCGGCATAAGCCCTTCTTCAGGAAGTGCTTCCTGAAGAAGGGCATATGCCCGAAACGTTGATTCTTCTGCTCCTTGGATGCTGCCTGACCTGCTGCGATTTTCCAGCAGCACATTTTTCAGCTCTGATCTCCAGTCCTCACTTTCTCCTAATCCACACTGACTCCTATATTCACGACCATACTCCATCCCTGTTACCCTTTATTTTCCACGGCCAAACCACATAACCTGCACATCTTTGGATTGTAAGAGAACACCGGAGCACCTGGAGAAAACCCACATTGACACAGCAGTAACGTGTAAATTCCACACAGGCTGTCAACCAATGCTGGAATTGAACCTGGATGCTGTGAGGCAGCAGTGCTTACCCACTGACCCACTGTGTATAGATGTAGGAAGTCATGCTAAAAGTGGATAAGGCATTAATCAGACCACTTTGGAGTATCTTATAAAGTTTTTGTTCCCTTAACCAATGTAGGACATATTAACATGGAAGCAGTCCAGAGAACGATCACTAGGTTAATCCTGGGTATAAAGGGATTGTTTTAAGAGGAGAGATTGAATAGATTGGGTCTGTGTTCATTGAAGAGAGATAAGCTTATTAAAAGATACAAGATTCTTAGAAAACTTAACAGTGTAGATTCAGAAATTTTTTTCTCTCTTGTGGGAGAGTCGAGCAAGAATGCATAATTTCAGTGTAAGAGGTTGCCAATGTAGGATGTAATGGAGAGGAATATCTTCTCTTAGAGGATCTGTGGAATTCTTTACTGCAGAAGATGGGCCGTTAAGTATATTCAAGGCTGAGATAAAATGGAATCAAGGTTTACAGAGAAAGGTGGAAGGCAGAGTTGATGATTTTTTTGGATTAGCTTGACCTAATTGAATGATGAACAGACTCTGTGGGCAGTATGCCTACTTTTGATTCTGTATGGTCACATGCTCTTACAATAAAAAAGATCTCAAGCTTTCTAGGTTTGATAGTTCATGGCAACACTTCCTGTGCAATAAGGTATTAGTTCCTAAACTGTACTCTCATTACTATAAGCAGCAGTAATGTCCATTCATGTTGCTGATTTTTCATGACCACCTTCCCTTCTATTTCCCACAAGTGCAGCTGCAGATAGGAAAGGAGTTTTCACATGGCCAACATGTACTGATGGAGTGCATCAAGGATGAATCATTAAAACTTGATCCTTAATCGGTCCTTGCACAGTGTTAAAACTGGTGGCACAGGGTGAAGTGTATATTATTCAGAGACGGAAAATTCATGGGAGGTAGTTGCAATCATGGTCAGACCTCTCACGTTGGAAAATGGGCAGTGTTGTTGAGAAGGGCAGAGATGCAGAACCCAGGGAGTCATAATAGTGGAAGGTTTGTTCATCTAACCTGTGTGAGAAATGTATGCCCACAAGCAGAGTTCCCTGAGGAACTGTGAAGACATAGGATGGGAATGGAGGAGCCGATTCATCTCATACAGTTCACAGTGTTTCAGTATTATAAGTTTCTGTAAGCTGCTCCATTGAGAAAGTCACCAACTTCAAAGTGGCTTCACTTAGTGTAAAATCATCATCCTGAAAGATTATTCTGCTTCATTTGCTCAGATAAGGTCCACCTGGTTGAGTATTTTCAGTATTTTTCGTTTTCATTTAAGATTTCTACCATCTGCTGCAATTTCCTTTGGAACCTCTTTTAGAAACAGTATTATGGTCAATCAGTGATTTACAGTTGTGCACCAGATGAAGCTGACAATTTAGATGTAGCATAGTTTTATGGCAACAGGTAAGCAATGTTGGAAATATTTTGATTGACACAAAAGTTTGCATTGTTGCACAACATATTAAAAAAGGTCTCTCAAATTCATATGGCATTATTTTACCTAAGAAAATGTAAACTACATTTTGTCTTTGTAGATAAACAAGATCAATGGAATGCTAGACAATAATCATGAGGGATTTCCATTACTCAGACTCTGAGATAACAGCAGTGTGATAATTCAAATGCATAGTGCTTGCTAAAGCCAAAATGGGATTGCATTCTAATACAAGTAGTTGAAAAGCTAGTGAAGTCAGAAGTGATTTTGGATTTAATCTTCAAAATAAGTCAAGTATAAAAAAACCTGCAATCCAGTAGCTCATCAGATGTGAAATACTCTTGGGATATGTGTAAATAACAATAATACAAGGTCACAGCACTTCACAATAAAAATTACAGTCTTTAATAGAATACAAAAGTAGATAAAGCAAGTTGATTGAAACTGCAGAAAGTATGGACAGAAAGATAGGGAACATAAATTACAAACAAAAGAATTGAGAGTGTATCAGAAATTCAGGCACTTTTCAATTATACAAAATCATCGTATCAAGTTCAGAAACTTTTGGATTTTAAACAGTTATTGCATTTTGTAGAACACTGTTGTCTCTGCATTATTATGAATCTGATCCATAAAATTAAAATAAATAAAATAAATGGGATTCAAAATATAACTCAATGTGAACTAAATTAAAAAGCCCAAATATTGTAGGCTGGGATTTGAATACCCCCTGCTGAGTTAAAATGTGCAGTTGATTAAACAAACCAAGGCAGACTGCACTGCTCAGTGCCTATACACCTCTTCAGAGAATCCCAAGTTACTCGTTCATTCATTCATGGGATGTGGCATCACTGGCCAGGCCAGCATTTCTTGCCCATCCCTAATTGCCCAGAAAACAGTTAAGAATCAACCACATTACTGTGGTTCTGAAGTCATATGCAGGAGCGACCAGGTAAGGATGATAAATTTCCTTCCCTAAAAAGTTACAATTAGTAGTGGTTACAGGGTCATCATTTGCTTTTTTCTTTCTAGTTCTTTTTTATTGAATTGAAATTTCATCTGTCATGCCCCCAAAGCATTAGCCTGAGATTCTATTGACAACTATTGATGAGGTGAGCACCACTTAAATCTAGTCTGTACTGCATAAAGCCAAATTATATCTCTTAAAGGGAAGATAGATTCTGGTACAGCATGGACTGAAGTTAGGTACATATGGGCGATGACCTGAAACAACTTCTGGTGCAAATGGTAAAAGACTGTTTTCAAAGGTTCATGGTTTCTATATTGGAGGCCTTGGTGTGCAACAACCTTCAGCTGAATTATCAATCACCATCACCCTATTACAAAGTCAGAAGTGAGGATGTTCACTGATGGTTGAACAGTGTTCAGTACCATATGCTACATCTATTAAATGAAGCAGTCAATGCTCATATTCAGCGGAACTTGACAATATTCAGGCTTGGGCTGATAAGTGGCAAGGAGCATTTGTGCTGCCCTAGACCAGGTCAGATACTCGGCATTATACCATTATTAATGGCAGTTATCATAGATTGTTTTAAGTCAGTGGCAATTTTCCAGCAGCACCCAGAAGCCTTGCTGTGACTTTAGCTTCTCTCCTTTGAGGTAGGAGTCCAGCAGGACTCTGGAGTGTCACATAACGCATGTGCAGTATTGTCTTTAAAGCAGCAAATTTGTCACTTTTCAAACATCTACAGACTAGCATTCTTCACTGGAAGCTTTTTCTCTACAGCTGGATCCATCTGATTGTGCTAAGCATGAGAATTTGGCTGTCAGTTCCAGCAGTGATTTTTTGCTTCCCTCGTGTTCAGCCATCTCCTTCACAGGTTCACCTAAGCAGCACCCATAATTCATAGCTGCCCTTCACTTCACACAGGCCAGTTGATTCTCCTACATCATCTTCGACCTGCCATCCTGAATTGGACAGTGGTCCTGGAGGTGTTTTTTTAAAATTAGCCTCCTCCATGAACATTGTGCCCAATGTCCTATAGGATGCACATTCAGATTCCTGATCTGGAAATCCTCCAAACACTGGTATCAGTTCACAAGTGGAAAGGTTCAGCCCTATGATAGCACTTGAATTCCTACCCTTTGGCACCACAACTGGCTCCACTCTTAAGCAGGGTTTGTCAAAGCCTAAATGAGCAATTGTTACAGGGGACTGTCAAGTCAGGGACACAGATAGGCAGTACTACAGCAATGGCTGAGACTCCGGGTTGGTGTGTTGCCTGCCTGGTGCCAGGGTCAAGGACATTGCTGAGCAGTTGCAGCAAATTCTCAAAGGGGAAAGTGTGAACAGCTGGAGGCCACTGGACATATTGGTATCAATGGCATAGATAGTGAAAAGATGAGGCTCTGTAAAATGAATACAGGAAGTTAGATTAAAAAGCAGGACTGCAAAGGTGATAATCTTTGCATCACTCCTGGTGCCATGTGATAATGACAGTAGGAATAGAAGGATAGAACAGATTAATGCGTAGCTGAGGAGCTGTTGCAGGGGACAGGGTTTCAGATTTTCGTATCTTTGGGATCTCATCTGGGCCAGAACTGACCCATGCAAGAGGTACAGGTTGCACATGAACTGGAGAGTCAATATCCTGACAGGGAGATTTACAAAGCTACTTTTGGGGGGTTGGTTACACAAGTCTGGCAGGGGGTTGGACCCTTATCAGTAGTGAGAAAAGATTGAGACTGGTACAAAATTTAAAGGGAACAAGTTAAATAGACAAAGCAAGCAAGGGCACAGCAAAGAAGGTAAGACTGATAAATTAGGCTGCATTTAGTTCAAAGTGAGAACCCTGGCAGATAAGCCAGATGAACTTAATGCATGGATGTGAACATGGGATTGGGACATTATAACTATTACAAAAACATGGCTGAAGGAGGGTCAGGACTGGCAGCTCAATATTCCAGGGTATAGATATCATAGGAAAGATAGAAATGGTTACAAGAGAAGAGGGGATGTGGCATTTTGATTAGTGAAAACATCACGGCAGTACTCAGAGAGGATATTCCTGGTGGATAGTCCAGTGAAGCTATTTGGGTGGAACTGAGAAACAAGAATGGGGTGATCATTTCGATAGGATTGTACTACAGGCCTCCCAATAGTCACCAGGAAACTGAGAAGCAAATGTGTGGAGAGATCTCAGATATCTGTAAGAATAATAAGATTGTAATGATAGGGGATTTTAACTTTCCAAACATAGACCGGGACTGCCATAGTGTTGAGGGCTTAGCTGGTTAAAAACCTGTTAAGTATGTTCAAAAAAATGTGCTTTATCAATGTGTAGATGTACCTACTAGAGAAGGAGCAAAACTTGACCTTCTCTTGGGAAATAAGGTAGGGCAAATGACTGATATGTTAGTGTGGGAGCACTTTGGCACCAGTGACAATAATTCCATTAGTTTTAAAATAGTTATGGAAAAGGATAGGCCTTGTATAAAAGTTAAAGTTCTAAATTGGAGCAAGCCCAATTTTGACAATATTAGATAGGGACTTTCAAATATTGATTAAAGAGAGCTTGTTCACAAGTAAAGGGACGACTGGCAAGTGGGAGGCTTTCAAAAGTGAGATAATGAGAGTTCAGAGACAGTATGTTCCTGTTAGTCTGAATGGCAAAGCTGGTAGGAGTAGGGAACACTGGATGACTGGAGATATTGAAGCTCAGGTCAAGACAAAGAAGGAGATAAGGACAGCTAGAATCAATCTCTTAAGGAGTATAGGGGAGTAGGAGTACACGTAAGAAGGAAATTAGGAGGGCAAAAAGGGGACATGAGATAGCTTTGACACATCAGGTTAAGGAGAATTCAAAGTGATTCTACGAGTACATTAAAGGCAAAAGAGTAACTAGGGAGCGATTAGGCCTCTTAAAGATCAACCTGGCCGTCCATGAGTGGAACCGCAGGAGATGGATGAGATAGTAAACAAATATTTCACAACAGTATCAACTGTGGAGAAAAACATGAAAGCTAGGGAGCTTGGAGAAATAAATGGTGATGGCTTGAAAAGAGCTATGTTACAGAAGAGGAGATGCTGGAAGTCTTAAAATGCATAAAGGTAGATAAATCCCTAATAGCTGATCAGGTGCATCCCAGGACATTGTGGAAAGCTAGTGAAGAAATTGCAGGGCCCCTAGCAGAGATATTTGTACAGTCAAAAGTCACAGGTGAGGTGCCGGAAGAGTGGAGAGTGGCTATTGTTGTGCCATTATTTAAGAAAGGCTTCAAGGGAAAGCCAAGAAACTATAGACCAGTGAGCCTGATATCAGTAGTCAATAAGTTGTGGGAGGAAATTCAGAGGGACAGAGTTTACATGCATTTGGAAAGGCAATGACTGATTAAGGATATCGTGAACATAGCTATGTATTTGGGAAAGCATGTCTCACAAACTAGATTGAGAATTTTGAAGAGGTAACCAGGGAGATAGATGAGGGCAGTGCGGTAGACGTTGTCTACATAGACTTTAGCAAGGCGTTTGACAAGATAATGTATGTTTGACTGGTTAGTAAAGTTAGATCAGATGGGATACAGGGAAAGCTAGCTAATTAGATACATGGTGGGCGGCACGGTAGCACAGTGGTTAGCACTGCTGCCTCACAGCGCCAGAGACCCGGGTTCAATTCCCGACTCAGGTGACTGACTGTGTGGAGTCCTCCCTGTGTCTGCGAGGGTTTCCTCCGGGTGCTCCGGTTTCCTTGTACATTCCAAAGATGTGCAGGTCAGGTGAATTGGCCATGTTAAATTGCCCGTAGTGTTAGGTAAAGGGGCAAATGTAGGGGAATGGGTGGGTTATGCTTCGGCGGGTCGGTGTGGACTTGTTGGGCCGAAGGGCCTGTTTCCACACTGTAAGTAATCTAATCTGATCTAAAACATGGGTTTGATGATAGGAGACAGAGGGTGGTGATAGAAAGTTGTTTGGGCTGGAGGTGTGCCACAAGGATCATTGTTGAGTCCACTGTTGTCTGTCATTTTTGTAAGCAATTTGAATGAGAATATAATATAGGAAGCATGATTAGTAAGTTTGTGGACGACACCAAAATTGGTGGTATGCTGGAAAGTGAAGAAGGTTATCTAAGAGTACAATGAGATCTTGATCAGCTGGTTCAGTGGGCTAAGGAATGGCAAGATAGAGTTTAATTTAGATAAATGTGAGGTGTTTCATTTTGGTAAGATAAACCAGAGCAGGACTTACACAGTTAATGGTAGGGCCCTGGAGAGTGCTGTTAAACATAGAGACCTAAAGTGGCACCACGGATGAAGAAGACATTTAAAATGCTTGCCTTAATTTGTCAGAGCATTGATTACAGAATTTGGAATGGCTGTACAAGACATTGGTGAGACAACTTTCAGAGTACTGTGTACAGTTTTGTTTGCCCTGCTACAGGAAAGATATTATTAAGCTGGAGAGGGTGAAGAAAAGATTTACAAGGACGTTGCTAGGACTGGAGGGTTTGAGTTACAAGGTGGGGCTCGATAGGCTGGGACTTTTATCCCTGGATTGTAGGAAGCTGAGCAGTGACCTTATAAAGGCTTATAAAATCATGAGAGCCACTGATAAGGTGAATAGCTGTGGTTTTCTTCCCCAGGGTGGGCAAGTCCAAAACTAGAGGACATATATTTAAGGCAAGAGTGGAAAGATTTAAAAGGGGCCTAAGGGGCAACTTTTTCGCAGAGAGGATGGTGTGTATACGGAATGAGCTGCTGGCTGATTTCTCAGCATTAATTGTGTTATAAGGGTTGTAGAGGTGTACTGTACCTTTAAGAGAGCTGAAAGTCCTGAAAAAAGTAAGAATGTAACATTTGGGAAACAAATAATTGTAGTTGAGTTGCCATGAACCAAAAACAAATTCAAATTCAGCCAATCAGTTTAAATTATGTTCCAAGATACCAAAATCCAATCGAATTTGAATTTAGTATTTTGATAATATTAAAACCAATGAAATGATCCAATGTTTTGGCATATACGACTGGACATTTTGAACAGTTAGAAGGAGAACTACCAAGCCACCACCAAGTACAGACTGCCAGCAACATAGCTCTCTGAAAGATACCTGTTTGTGAGTTTGTGCAGCAGAACATCAAAACTAACCTAGAGAAAATCTACAGAGAAAAATCTACAAAGGAGAATCAACAAAATTGACTGGTTTTTGAAACGTGATTTAAAAAAAAAATCTTAATCAGTGCTTTTATCGGACTAGTATTGTAGAGTGGGAGGCAAAAGATAGGTTTAAGAAAAAGGAGTTGTAAATCGTTATTGGTTTTAATATTCTCTATTGGACTTAAAGAATAAAATTGTTATATTTTACTTTGAATAGTGACCTCTGGGATAGTTCTTTGCCTCTCGAATTTTAACAGATTACTTGTGAGGTGAGCTTTTTCTGTGTGGCTGGTTTAAATTAGCAGAGGTGTTTACCCATGTCGTAACAATTGTGGTATAAAGAGAACCACTCAGTGACTTGAGTGCAACACTGGTAGCTTAGTTTCCTGTCATGAAATCCCAGTTTGCTGCCACCTAGGCATTTTTTCTAACATGCAAGGTTACTTGGACTAAGAATACAGAGTCCCAGATTAATACTCAGCCAAACTGGGTTTGAATTTCATTACGGCCAAATGGTAGGAATTTTTATTCAACAAATATATGAAATCTCATCTCACCTCAGCAATGGTGACCATAAACCACAGCCAATTATTGTGAAAACACAACCGGATCATCAATTTTTTGCTGAAGAGAAAATCTTTCTGCTCCACCTGTATAGTTACAACCATCAGTTCAATGCTTCAAGCCTATATGAGTATGAGCTACAATTGCAAGTTTGTCAGTGTACAAGACTGCAACAAAAGATGTCCTGGCAGGCTTCAGAGCTTCCCGCTCAAAACAAAATTGCCATGTCACATGTGCATGCATAAGTACTGAACTGTGAACAATGTAATTGCATTGGAGAACTCACCCCACAACTCACTGAAATACTTCCTATTATTTGAGCCCACCATTAGACTTCAGAATAGAATATTCTAGCTAAGAATTATGCCAGTACAGAAAAGGTAAACAGGAAAATTACTCAAGACTTATGCCATCTTTGCATTGAGATTTTGACAGAAATTGCACCGACTAACGAAGCTATCCCCAGTGCTTTTGAATTAATGCTGAAGCATGCCAACAGAAATTCAGAATCTTCCAAATCAGCCTGAACAAATTTACATTGAATTTGAAAGGATCCCGCAACTTGTTTTTGACAAATGGATGTGAGCACCTAAAGTAAAAATCACCCACAAAATCCTCAGAGAGTTAACTCTTAAGTTTACAGACTCACACCACTTAGAACCCATGTGGAAAAAGCAAAGGGTTATAAATATACAACACTTGTAGCAGCTGACACTCAAAAGTAAACTGGGATTTCCACCAACGAAGGAGAGATGGATAAAAGCTAATAAAGTGAAGCAAGCTGAAGAGCAAACAGGGATTTGAGAGAAGCAGATTAATCAGCAATGGAGTTACGTTTTTCTGTTGTTTATGTTAAGGTCTATATAGCTTTTTTTTTCATCATAAGTTTGTTTCCTTTTCTTAAAGGAACTTTAGCAGCCTCGTGTGAATATCGCCAGTGACTAGCCAACACAATAAACTGCAAAAAATCTAGACTTCTGATCAATCAAGCCAAGTTGACTTGCCTAGGATTGCCATTACATCGGATAATAACAGTACTTGAATAAAAAAGTCAGAAAATAAGATTAACACTTATCTAGACATTGGCTGTTTACAAAAGGAGGAAGTCATACAGTCATAGAGATGTACAGCATGGAAACAGACCCTTCAATCCAACTCGTCTGTGCCAACCAGATATCCTAACCTAATGTTGTCCCATTTGCCAGCGATTGGCCCATATCCCTCTAAATCCTTCCTATTCACATACCTATCCAGATGCCTTTTAAATGTTATAATTGTACCGGCCTCCACCACTTCCTCTGGTAGCTCATCCCATACACGCACCACGCTCTGTGTGAAAATGTTGTCCCTTAGGTCCCTTTTAAATTTTTCCTCTCTCACCCTATACCTATGCCTTCTAGTTCTGAACTCCCCATCCCAGGGAAAAATGTCCAGCTGAGAGCAGGGTAGCTTCCAGTCTATTAATGCGGAGGCTCATGGGAGTGGCAAGCGCCACGGGTAAATGCTTGCTTGGAGTATGATCTTATTCTAGATCTATTGATGATGTATGTAACTCCATGTTTTCCCATCCATTGTGTTGGCATTATGCTGGAGAATGACTGGCAGTTTGGAGATCCATATGCCCAATGCATCGAGGACATTTTAGAGGAACTGAAAAGGCTAAGTAAAGCCAGCAAACATTCTGACAAGGTGCAGAGAATATAGGGAGGTCCATAGACTTGTACAAGGGATAATAGAAACTGTTAGGGTTGAAGACACTAAGAAAAAGTTGAAAACATGCTAAAACCAGGCCAACATTATTAGAAAAACTCAGGACTGAACCCTGCAGAGACGGTAAAGTTAAAAAGCGTTAAGGAAGAACCCACTGTGTTTAAAGGGATGGTAAGGCTGCGCCACGTTTGGTTAGCACAAACATTCTTTCCAGATTTAAACAGGGACTACAGAAGTCCCTAGTGGACAAAACATAAGTGAGGGAGATGCCTCACTTCGGTGAAGAATCACAGGAGAACACAAGTTACATCTCCACCCTGGGGACAGTACTGTCCCAGAGGGTCATGGGCAGTTTAGGGGAAACCCATTCATTCCCAAGACAAAGGTGAAAGTAAAGAAAACACATCTAAAAATGAATGCCACTCGAGAAAGTCATGAAGGACATCCAGTGAAATCAGTTTGGAATGATCTGCTGGTGAATTTAAATATTAAACCCCAACAAACCCAGCAGTGTAGATGTAATCATAACTGAAAATGAAATGTGGAAAGCAAGTACACACAGCTTACAGTAGTTTAAAACCAAATTACCACCTATCATTCCCAAGATGATACATAAACAGGATTCACAGAAAGGGAAGGCTCTGGGTTCGGAATCAATATCAACCGTTAGGTGCCTGGCCACCAAAAAAACAAGGAAATCCAAAGACTCAGTGTAAGGTTTGGAAGCACTCAAACAAAGACAGGAAATAACAGTGTGATAGCTGATGCAATGTCCAGAGTTTAACTTACACAAGATTATATTGTTGCAGAACTTGAAATGGAACATTATGGTAAAAACAAAGTTAAAACAGTGAATATGTGTACCTATGCTTTCTTTTTACCTGTCTCCTTATAATGAAGTGCTTTTATAAGTAATTTTTCACTCCATGTGGTGCAGAGGTGTTGTAGAAGCATGCTTATGTCAAATATTTTTTAAGCTATTGGCTAGACACTAGACATTTTAACAGGACAGTTCTAACCAAAACAAGAACATTGACTAAGACTGCAAGTGTCTGACAATTTAAATTATTTTGTGGTGTCCATTCCACTCCATTGGGATAGATACACAGCAGCTATGAAGACCCCGCCAGAAGGAATAGACAGGCAAGAAGGGGGAAGATGAAGGACCCTTGGATGACAAGAACAGAGGAGCTTCTCGTCAAAAGGAAGAAGGCAGCTTACATAAGATGGAGGAAGCAAGGATCTAGCACAGCTTTAGAGGATTACAGGCTTACTAGAAAGGAGCTCCGAAATGGATTGAAGAGAGTCAGAAGGGGGCATGAAAAATGCTTGGCAGGAAGGATTAAGGAGAACCCAAAGGCATTTTACTCATACATGAGGAATAAAAAGAATGATCAGGGAGAAGATAGGGTGGTCAGGGATAGCATATGGAAGTTGTGCGTGGGGTCTGAGCATATAGGGGAAGCCCTAAATGAGTTGCTTACTTCAGTTTTCACTTAGGAAAGGGACTTGTGAATGAGAACTTTGAGGAGCTGGGAAATAGGCTTGAACAGATCAAGATTGATGAAGCTGATGTGCTGGAAATTTTGGCAAACATTAAGATTGATAAGTCCCTAGGGCCAGATCAGATTTATCCTAGGCTGCTCCGGGAAGTGAGAAAAGAGGCTGCTAAGCCGTTGGCTAAGGTCTTTGCTTCCTCACTCTCCACAGGAGGATTAGAGAGAGGCAAATGTTGTTCCTCTTTATAGGAAGGGGAATAGGGAAATCCCTGGCAATTATAGACCAGTCAGTCTTACGTCTGTGGTCAGCAAGGTTTTGGAAAGAATTCTGAGGGATAGGATTTATGACTATTTGGAAAAGCATAGAGTGATTAAAGGCAGTCAGCATGGCTTTGTGATGGGCAGGTGATGCCACACAAATCTTGTTGAATTTTTTGAGGAGGTGACGAGACAGGCCGACAAAGGTTAAGCAGTGGATGTGGTGTATCTGGACTTCAGCAAGGCATTTGATAAAGTTCACCATGGTAGGCTTATTCATAAAGTCAGGAGGTATGGGATACAGGGAGATTTCGCTATTTGGATTCAGAATTGGTTGGCTGACAGAAAGCAGAGAGTGGTTGTAGATGGAAAGTATTCTGCCTGGAGTGCAGTGTTGAGTGGGGTCCCGCAGGGCTCTGTTCTTGGGTCTCTGCTCTTTGTAATTTTTATAATTGACTTGGATGAGGAGGTTGAGGGTTGGGTTAGTAAATTTGCAGATGACACAAAGGTTGGAGGTGCCATTGATTGTATTGAGGGCTTTTGCAGGCTGCAGCACGACATAGACAGGATGCAGAGCTGGGCTGAGAAATGGCAGATGGAGTTCAGCCTGGATAAATGCAAAGTGATGCATTTTGGAAGGTTGAACTTGAATGCTGAATATAGGATTAAAGACAGGATTCTTGGTAGTGTGGAGGAACAAAAGGATCTTGTTGTTTAAGTGCATAGATCCCGCAAAGTTGCCACCCAAATGGATAGGGTTGTTAAGAAAGCAGATGGTGCTTTGGCTTTCAAAAATAGGGGGATTGAGCTTAAGAACTGCGAGGTTTTGCTGCAACTCTACAAGTCCCTCGTGAAACCACACTTGGAATATTGTGTCCAGTTGTGGTTGCCCTACTATGGGAAAGATACAGAGGCTTTGGAGAGGCTGCAAAGAAGTTATATGGATGCTGCCTGGACTGGAGGGCTTGTCTTACAAAGAGAGGTTGACTAAGCTTGGACTTTTCTCTCTGGAGAGAAGGAGGAAGAGAGGTGAAAAGATTGAGATATACAAGGTAATGAGAGGCATGGATAGAGTCAATAGCCAGAGACATTTCCCCAGGGCAGGATTGACTGGCACGAGGGGTCATCATTTTAATATATTAGGAGGAAGGTATAGAGGAGATGTCAGAGGTAGGTTCTTTATGCAGAGAGTTGTGAATGCATGGAATGCGTTGCCAGTGATGGTGGAAGCAGAATCATTAGGGACATTTAAGCGACTGCTGGATATGCACATGGACAACAGTGAATTGAGGGGTGCGTGGGTTAGGTTATTTTATTTTAGATTAGGAATAATCCTTAGCACAACATCATGGGCCAAGGGGCCTGTTCTGTGCTGTACTTTTCTATGTTCTATGTTCTATGAATACAATCCTGGAGAGGTGTAAACGGCGCCGTTCCTGCTCTACCAAAATGGAGATACTCACAACTCTGGAAAAACAATTAAAATATTAATTGCTTAAACACAAAAAAACTTTAATTTCTTAAAATGACTGTAAGCATAACCTAATCAAAATTACACTTGTAATATGTGGTAAATTTTGAAACTTTTGATGACAGTTCAAACCAAACAAGCTTTGTGTGTGTACTTGGACTTTAGCTTCCAGAATGTTTTAGCTGCTTTCTCCCTTTGTCTCCATCTAAGAGAAAACCCAATTTGCAGAGTTTGACCATGACTACATTTTTGAAGGCAAACAGAGAATTCTAGAGAAAAACTTTCATGTGCACAGCACCGTCTCTCAAAGAAGGACGTAGTAATTACTACTTTAAAAATGACCTTAGCTGAGAACCAAGGTCTAAGGATCCAGAATCAGTGAACTGTTATTCATCTCTTTTCATTATTGAATTACAACCCGATCAAAGTTAACTTACTTTACTCTAACATGTATTTTTAGCACAATTAGATTGTGTGCGTGTGGTTGTTCATGTTTTTCAAGGTCTAAATTTATATTTTGCTGGATGAATCTTACAATTTTTTGGATGTGACAGTTCATCTTTTTTTTTAGGTTGTTGTTCCTGCGCGGCCTAGTAAGATCCCTCTCACACACTTTGTTACCTATTTACTTTGCCCCCCTGGCACTCCTATCACCCAGTTCTAGCCCCATTATACCAAGCACCATTCCCAGATATCCACCAAAGGACAGGCATTCCTGGCATCTGTGCCATTTTTTAAAAGGCTGCTTTGCACCCAAACAAAAGTTGGCAAACCGGCATTGCCCCCTCCTCAGCAATGTAATGACACAGCAACCACAAAGCCATACTGTTCAAGGCATATGTCTGACACTTACACATATCCTCAACCCCATTTTCTCTCCTTAGTCACTGTTTAACCACCAGGTTAAACAGTTTACATTTCCTTTGTTACATTCCATGGAACCACCTTTTCTGCGCATCACTACTCTACCCCTGACTGCCCACTTCACTTCATTGGCTGCTCCAATTATATAGAATGTATCAAACCAGAATGATGCTACATACTTTATCTAGGCTATACTGAAGGGTGGCCCAGGACTAGACCAAGCAGTGAAACCGCATCTCCAGTAGCCCTATGATCTGCTCCACCACAGCCCTGTTCTAAGCATGGGGCACGATTGTATTCAAGTTCTGCATCAGTTAAAGATTTGTGCAATGATGTCACGAACCATGTCCACATCCCCTGAATGAATAAAAATTAAATCCACACTGACAAGTCACATTATTTATTAGATTACCTACAGTGTGGAAACAGGCCCTTCAGCCCAACAAGTCCACAACGTCCGTCCAAAGAGCAACCCACCCAGACCCATTCCTCTACATTTACCCCAACTAATGCACCGGGCAATTCTAGCAAGGCCAATTCGCCTAACCTGCACATCTTTGGTCTGTGGGAGGAAACCAGAGCGCCCAGAGGAAACCCACACAGACATGGGGGGAATGTGCAAACTCCACACAGATAGTCACCCAAGGTGGGAATTGAACCCGGGTCCCTGGCGCTGTGAGGAAACAGTGCTAACCACTGAGCCACCATGTCACCCCTAATGTGTATCTGCACAAAACAGTATGTCACTATGGCAATATTGATAGCCTAGCAGTCTGGTTAAACTGTCAAGGCACTCACAGACATGGGACAGCATGGCAAGACATTACATGGATGCTGTGAGCATGCAGACAGTGAATCCCCGTGCCAAACTTGCTGCAGCCTTTCAATGCTCATTGCTGGTGCACCCTGCAATACAGGTCCAGGAGGTGTACTGAATATCCTGAGAGGTCAGATGGGGTGGCTGACATTCATCTTCTCACCCTGTATGAGTAGAGGTTCCTTTTGTTCTAAGGAGAGGACTGTGTCCACTCTCATGGCAATGCTGAGACCTCTGTGTCCCAGCAACCAAATAAGATTCATTAATGTGTGCTACACTGCTCCTCTGTTAGCATGACTGTGAACATATTCTCAACATGCTGAAGCTGCTATCCCCAATGGGCAACTCATTCCCTCTGGACTCGAGCCCTACAACAGTTCATAAAAAGCCTCTTCTTTGAAAAGACCAGTCTCTCCAGACATCAAATCCTCTTCCACCTCTGAGAAAGAAGCTATAAATCCCTTGGAGGATGCACTGATGAAGTTCAGGTACTCAGTGGGTATTTTACATGAATTAAAGTCGGAAGCACAATCCAGTGAACACATCACTGACATTGTTCTGTATCTTAAAAATGTGTTGCTGGAAAAGCACAGCAGGTCAGGCAGCATCAAACGAACAGGAGAATCGACGTTTCGGGCATAAGCCCTTCTTCAGAAATGAGGATTGTTCTGTATCTGTTTGGGAAAGAAACATCATAGTTCTCCAACAGTCAGAAGACTGCTGTAGACCAGGCACCAGCTCAGCCCCAGGCAGAAAATAGCCTCATGGTGTCAGCCATCAATAACGTTTTGAGAATACACACAGACACAAGTGCAGCATACAGGTTGGACAGAGATACTCAGTAAACTGGATCAAAAGTTGGAGGAGTCCATCAATATTATCAAGACCATTATGGCTCTGGCACGCATGTGTCTGGCTATTTGTATGGAAACTCAGGTCAAGGAGAACGCTCACTGGCTTACAGAAATGCATACAGACTGTAATCTATCATTTTAACCCACTGGTGCTCAGCATCAAAGGCAAGATGACAAGATGATGAGAAATTTTGAACTCACCCAAAGTCTCCTTTCCTCTCAAGGTGTTCCAGCAAGCACCTAACCTAAGGAGGAACTATATATAGCCACCACCTAGAAATCTCCACTCAGGACACCCAGAGATGATTGGCCTCTCCACCTCCATCCTACCTCTGACCCCCAACCCTGTAAAAGTTCTAGCCAAGGAGGGTGAGTATGCATCATAGTAAAGCAGCCTCAGTTTGTCCCAACCCTCCAGCCATAAACAGTCCAGAGTCATACACCTCACAGATGTAACGGTGGATAGCAAACTGAAATGATATCTGGTCAGCATGGACGAGTTGGACCGAAGGATCTGTTTCCAAGTTGTACATCTTTATGACTATGACTGTATCTGAAAGGATCCTGATGAAAAGACTGTGAGAGCTGTTTTCATAGTCACTGAAAACAATCATCCATCAAGTTCTAAACCCACAAACCTAGTTCAAAATGGTAACAAAGTTCAAAATATATGTTTTCTGTGAACAGAAGATGTTAAATACACAGTTGCTGGTTTTGGTGGAGGTAGGAAAAATGCTTCTGGAAGAGTTTGGATGGATGAGACCCAACAATCCTCTATCCACTCCTCTTTCTCCATCTTCAGATACCTTCTTAGCCGTCTCTGCAGCATCTCCCTGTGACTGTTGCAGCCCAAGAGTGATTACTTCAATGGCACCATGGAGCCTGTGATATTGCCAGAGTCTTTGCAATAGCAATGAATTCCTTCCCCATGTGTTGCACCCATTCTTATCATCTTTGTCAACTGGTAGCAACTTCTCAAATACCCTTCTCTAAAACATGGGTATTATCTTCAGCAGTTATAGATTCCATATACCTCCCCCTACATATCTAAGAAATTGAACTGAGTTATCATGGTGGTGTGTTTTTTTTAGTTTGCTTTCAGAATTTGATTTAAAAAAAAACAAAGTTGAATAGAAATTCATAATCAATTAATTCACTTGTGTGTGATTCAATTCAAAATAAGACTTGAAAATAAAAACAAACTGGGCTGTGATTCAGTCAGCAGAATGAGAGGTTAACAATTTGGATTGGGCCTTTCATCATTGCTTAACTCAGTTCCAAATAAGACATCCTCCTGACATTTAACTTGTCCTAGATTATCACAAACATGACATGTACATCCAACATTTTCTGTTCCAGTTTTAGATTCCTGGCCTTCCTCGGCTCTTAATACTGTAGCCTTTGCCATTGCTTCTCCATTTATGTTTCAATCTTTCATACTTCCAAAAGAAACTAAAAGTTCACTCACACGTCAAGCTATGTAGCGCACCACTAGCCCAGTTACAGATTACACATGTTTAGCCTACAGACCAAATTCACCTGCTGTAAATCCTGCAAACTGGAGATTTTAAGTTTCAGACAGATTTGATTCACAACTGATGGATCAGGTTCCAATGCACTAATTTACATAACAGATTTCCAGTTTAGAAAGGAAATCTCCTCATGTGCTTATAATAATTCCCTGTCTTCTCACTCCCAACACATTCTAAGATTTGCCAAAGCCAAATACCAGGGATGCTAGAATTCTGCAAAGTAACAGAAAATACTTAAAGTATCTATAGTTTATATAAAGAGAAGAAAATAGATTAATGTTCAGGTCAGTGATCTTCTTTCAGATCTGCAATGTAAGGTCAAAGATCTGGTACATTGGCCAGGATTTGACTAGCTGTCTGGAAATGGGTAAGCCACAACCCTTAATGGGATGAATGGCTCTGCACTGGTATTTTAATATACTGCCTCTCTGTTATTCAAAGGTTAACTTGTGCAGAGTTAGGGTCATCATTGGTTGGTAGGACCAGCAGCATGCTGTAAAAATTCCAATAAAGCTGCGTTAGTCTCTTCCGAGATGTTACCAAACCCATTGAGTATTTCCATTCTGATGCGATTGTCCAAAGGTAGGGTTTTGGGTTTTGGGCTGGGGCATTCATGTTAGCATCAAACAAGAGAGAGGACTGTTATAGCACAGTGGTAGTTTCCCTACCTCTAGACCAGGACACCTGACTTTAAGTCATACATGTTCCAGATGTGTGTTATACCATTTCTAAACAGGTTGGTCAGAAAGCATCAAACAAGAGAGATTTTAATCTTGCATTACTTAATGAGCTGTAATTCTTTTTCTGACATCGTGAATCAATAGCTGGAGGGTACACTTATTACCAATTATTATGGTAGGTGGCCTCTTGAAGCTGGAGGGCTAATAGGAAGTCTTGCTGAGACAGAGAGCACAGTCACCTTGAAGTGTCCAGTCAGCAACTTTACAACATTTTTGAATTACTAAAAGACTACAGTGGACATGAAACAATAAAGGTGATAGGCATCTTCTGTAGGACGGCCTGGAGCTGCTGTGGTAACCAGGTAGGCTGGACACTGTCTGGAAAGTGTCTGGATACTTTCCTCCCCAACACCTCCAACCCAGTCTACCACAGGGAGGAATTTAGGCTGGCCCCAATGTGTGAGGACTCTGCAGCTCACTTGAAAAACTCTAGCCAGTTTGTGATTATGAACACTAATTGGCCATAACCATATTTTAATTAGCTACAAAGTTAAAAATCACACAACACCAGGCTATAGTCCAACCGGTTTAATTGGAAGCACACTAGCTTTCGGAGCGACGCTCCTTCATCAATCACCTAATGAAGGAGCGTCGCTCCGAAAGCTAGTGTGCTTCCAATTAAACCTGTTGGACTATAGCCTGGTGTTGTGTGATTTTTAACTTTGTACACCCCAGTCCAACACCGGCATCTCCAAATCTTAATTAGCTACGCATGTGTACAGCCTTATTGACTGTGACTCCACCTCTGAGAAAAGGACACAGGCTGAGGGAATGGTGACAACAAAATGACAAGCTGCCCAGCAGTGCAAAATTATGCATCTTCCAACCTTTGACAGTCCTGGCCCAAGTTTCATTCCACTGTGTTGTAACAGACATTCCATGCCTGAAGGGTACTACAGTTTATGACACCATCAATGGCTCTGGAGGATACTTAAGATCTCAGCAAATATGATTATTTTTCTCCTTCTTACACACTCCCACAGTCTAACCATGATAAATGCTTCAGTTTTTGCTCATTTTAGCCTTTGATGTTCCAGGACTTTGCCACCTAATCAGGCTCAAGCACAAACTCCCATCTCTTTTCACTAGCTTTGTCATTTTTTTTTGCAATAAATCCTGTGAGATTTCAATACTTATATGGACAAGCAGTCAACTCCTGCAAGAGTATAGCTTAAAGTGTCAGCAGCAAGATATTAAATACATTGCTTGCTCAACTGATTCCCTCTCAGGTTTCTGATTTATATTTACACCACCAAAAAAGAGAGAAGAAATGTTAAAGCCACTTTTGATGCATATAAAAATGTCGACTGCAATACAGAACTATGTTTACAACAATTATTCAAAGTGCTTAATTTGAAGATTTGTCCTAATACTTCTTGGCACAGTTCCTCATTATAACTGTGAAATACAGTATACAACAGTTCGAGAAAATAAAAATTCATAATAAGAAATGTCAAAACAAAGAAGTAAGTTTGCTACTCAAATAAGGAGATAGCAAGATTTTTCAGGTTCCTGCAGCAGCTTTGCAAAAATTTATATGCACTGTTTCATGTTGAAAGTACAAGTTTAAATGTATTATGCAGGGGGTTTATTTGCATTCCAAGGCTGGACCCTAATAATGGGACCAGTTTCAGATTCTGACACTTCATGGTATGTTCTAGATGAACCTGTCACTTTTTTTAGATAAATGGTTGAATATAAATATAGCCAGCACGTTGTTCACTTAGGGATGGAGGGCAGGCTCCCTATGTTGGAGAACTGAGGGAGGTACATCAGAAGATGCAGCTCAGCAGACCCACCAGCTGTGCCGCAAGTTGTCAATTTGAGTTATGATGGAGAGAGATAGAGAGTCATAGTCATAGAGATGTACAACACAGAAGCAGACTCTTTTGTCCAACTTGTCCATGCTGACCAGATATTTTAGATAAATCCAGTCCTATTTTCCAGCACGTGGCCCTTCAAACCCTTCCTTTCTTATCACCATCCAGATGCCTTTTAAATGTTACAATTACACTAGCCTCCACCACTTCCTCTGGCAGCACATTCCATACATGCACTACCTTCTGCATGAAAAAGTTGCCCCTTAGATCCCTCTTAAATCTTTCACCTCTCACCCTAAACCTATGCCCTCTAATTCTGGACTCCCTACCTCAGGGGAAAAAAACCTTGTCTATTTATCCGACGATGCCCTTCATGATTTTATAAACCTCTATAAGGTCACCCCTCAGTTTCCAATGCTTGAGAGAAAATAGTGTCAGCCGATTCCACCTCACCCTTGAGCTCAGATCCTTCAGCACTAGCAACATCTTGTAATTCTTTCTGAACTCTTTCAAAGTTCACAATATCCTCTTATAGCAAGGAGTCTAGAATAGCATACACTATTCCAAAAGTGGCCTAACCAATGTTCTGCACAGTCTCAACATGACCTGTCAACTCCTATATTCAGTGCACTAACCAATAAAGCCAAGCATACCAAATGCTTTCTTCACTATCCTACCCACTTGCAACTCAACTTTCAAGGAGCTATGAACTTGCACTCAAAGGTCTCTTTGTTAAGTAACTCTGCGCAGAACCTTATCATTAGTGTATAAGTCCTGCCTTTATTTGCCTTTTGAAAATGCTAAACCTCACATTTATCTAAATTAAACTCCATCTGCCACTATACAGCCCTTTATCCCATTTGATCAAGATCCCATTGTACTCTGAGGTAACCTGCTTTGCTATCCACTACACTTCCAATTTTGGTGTCATTTGCATACTTACAAACTATACCTCCTTTGTGTTCATCCAAGTCATTTACATAAATGACGAAAAGCAGTGGATCCAACACCAATCCTTGTGGTACTCCACTGGTCACAGGCCTCCAGTCTGAAAAGCAAACCTCCACCACCACCTTTGTGCATTTTTGTATGCAAATGGTTAGTTCTTCCTGCATTCCATGTGATCTAACCTTGCTAACCAGATTACATTGAGGAATCTTGTCAAATGTCCTACTGAAGTCCACAGAGATCACGTCCACAGCTCTGCCCTCATCAATCCTCTTTGTTACTTCTTCTAAAAAAATTCAGTAGCCAGAGGTCATTGTGCACATCAGTATAAATGGCATAGGTAGCCAAAGGGATGGGGTCCTGGGAAATGAGTATAGGAAGTTAGGTAAGAAGTTAAAATGTAAGCACTTCAAGAGTTGTCCGGAATACTGTCAGTACCATGTGCCAATGAGGATAGAAATAGAATGATAGGCCAGATGAATGTATGGCTGAGGAGCTGTTTAGGGGACAGGGTTTTCATTTTTTGGTTCATTGGGATCTCTTCTGGGATAGAGGTGACCTATACAAGACGGACGGGTTGACTTGAACCAGAGAGGGACCAATATCCTTGTGGGGAGATTTGTTAGTGTTTCCACAGGAAGGTTTAAACTGGCTTGGAGAGGGGCCAACGAGAAGTCAGGGGAAAATACATTAGCCATCGAGAGCAAGTTTGCTATTCAGGATAGACAGGGGCACAATAAAGGGAGGGAAAAAACCTCTAGTTTAAAGTGTATTTATTTCAACACACGAGGCCTGTTTGGTGAAGTCAGATGGCTTAGAGCATGGATTGGCTCTGGGGGTTGGGATATTACCATAACAGAAACCTGGCTGAGAGAATGGCAGGACTGGCAGCTCAATGTACCAGGATACAGAAGATACAGGTGTGACAGAAGCACAAGTAAGTGAGGAGGAGGAGTTGCCCTTAGGGACGACATAAAACAGTGCTTCAAGATGATATTCTGATGGGGAGGGGAGGGTGGTCATCAAATGAAACCATACAATTAGAATGTAGAAAAAAGAAGGGGATGGTCACTTTGTTGGGATTGGATTATAGGCCCTCAGATAGCCAGCAGGTAGTAGAGGAGAAGAGGTGTAGAGTGATTGCAGCTACCTAGAGAAACAACAGAATAGTATTGATTGCAGATTTTAATTTCCCCTGTATTAATTGGTCCACGCAGTGTGTAAAAGGTTCAGAAGGGATGGAATTTGTTAATTCTGTCCAAGAAAGTTTCCTAAATCAATATGTCGAGGGCCCTTCTCAGCAGGGTGGACCTCCTCTCTGGCAAGTGATTGAAGTGTCAGTCGGAGAGCACTTTGGGCCCCGTGACCATAACTCTCCTAGTTTTACCATAGTTATGAATAAAAATAGGACAGGTCCACAGGTAAAGGTGCTAAACTGGAGCAAGGCCAATTTTGCGGCCTTTAGGCAGGATCTAGCAGAGTTCAATTGGGTGAGTCTATTTGAAGGAAAAAGAATGACTGGCAAATGAGAGACTTAAAAATGTGATGTCAAGAGTCTTGGGACAGGATGTCCCTGTTAGGGTGAAAGGAAAAGCTGGCAGTTTTTGGGATCCCTGACTGAAGAGGAATATTGAGGGTCTGGTCAGGAAAAAGAAGAAGGCATGCATTGGGTTAAACTGTTGGGCTCAAGTGAATCCCTAGATGACTATAAAAGGTGTAGGAGCAGACTTAACAGGGAAGTCAGAAGAGCAAAAAGAGGGAACAAAATGGATCAGGCAGATGAGGTTAGAGATAATCCCAAGAGGTTTTATAGCTATATTAAGAGTAAAAAGGTAGCTAGGGAGAGAATAGGGCCCCTTAAAGATCAGCATAGCTGTCTACGTGTGGTGCCACAGGAGGTGGGGGAGATTTTTCATGAATATTTCTCCTCACCTTAGCACAGGTTGATGATAAGTATGTAAGTTAGCTCACTGAGCTTGAAGGTTTGTTTACAGATGTTTCATCACCATACTCAGTAACATCATCAGTGAGAGTCTCTGATGAAGTGCTGGTGGTGTGTCCTGCTTCTCTATTTATAGGTCTTGGTTTCTTAAGGTGGGTGATGTCATTTCCGGTTCTTTTTTTCAAGGGAAGGTAGATAGGGTCTAAATCAATGTGTTTATCGATGGAGTTCTGGTTAGAATGCCATGCCTCTAAGAATTCTCGTGCGTGTCTTTGTTTCACCTTCCTAGGATAAGTGTGTTGTCCCAGTCAAAGTGGTGTCCTTCTTTGTATGTATGGAAACTAGTGAGAATGAGTTGTGTCTTTTGGTGATCAGTTGCTGTTCATGTATCCTGGAGGCAAGTTTCCTGCTACTTTGTCCGATGTAATGTTTTTTTATAGGTCTTACTTGGTATCTTGTAAATGATGTTAGTTTTGCTGGTAGTATCTAAGGGATCCTTTAGGTTTATTAGTCACTGTTTAAGTGTTTTGGCAGGTTTGTAGACTACCATGATGCCAAAGGGTCTGAGTAGTCTGGAAGTCATTTCTGATGTCTTTTATGTAAGGTAATGTGGCTATAGTTTTTGGTTACATTGCGTCTGCTAGTTTGGGTTCGTTTCTGAGGAATCGGCTGTTTATTAATGAGAGAATCATGGATGTTTAGGAAATAATGGAAACAAGTGGGGATGTTTCGGACCGCATACATATTATCAGAGTGGAGATGCTTGCAACCTTAAAGTGCATTAAGGTGCATAAATTCCCTGGGCCTGATCAAGTCCATCCTCAGACATTGTGGGAAGCCAGGGAAGAAATTGCAGGGGCCCTTGTACAGATGTTTGCTTCATCTTTAGCCGCTGGTGAAGTTCCAAAAGACTAATGCTGTTCCATTGTTTCAGAAAGGTAGCCAAGATAACCAGGGAACTACAGCCAGTGAGCCTGACATCCATGGTAGGCAAGTTGTTGAGAGGAAACTGAGGGTCAGGATCTTTGTTATTTTTTATTTACATAAATGATCTGGATGTGAATGTACAAGCCATGATTAGTAAGTTTGTGGATGATATAAAATTAGGAGGGTTTGTTGATATTGAGGAAGGTTATCAAAATATCAGAGGGATATTTATCAGATGAGGATGTGGGCTGATGATTGGCAAATGCAATTCAATGCAGAGAACTTTGGAAAGTCAAATCAAGGTAGGACTTATACAGTAAATGGTAAGCGCCTGAGGAGTGTTGTGGAACAGAGAGACCTAGGAGTCTAAGTACATAGTTCTTTGAAAGTGGCATCATGGGTAGACATGATGGTGAAGAAGGCATTTAGCATCCTGGCCTTCATCAATCGAGGCATTGAATATAGGAGTTGGAACATTATGTTTCATTTGTATAAGTTGTTGGTGAAGTCACACCTGGAGTATTATGTACAAATTTAGTCACCCTGTTATAGGAAAGATATAGTTAAACTGGAGAGAGTGCAAAGAAGATTTACAAGGATGTCACCAAAACTAGTAGGCCTGGGTTATAGGGAAAGGTTGGCCAGGATAGAACTTTACTCCTTGTACTGTAGGAGAATGAGGGATAACCATATTGAGGTACATAAAATCATGAGGGGCAGAGACAGTTTTAATGCAAATGTCTTTTTTTGTTCCCCAGGGATGGGGAATTGAAAACTAGAGGGCATAGGTTTAAGATGAGAGGGGCAAGGTTGAATAAGGAATGAAGGGGCAACTTCTTCATGCAGAGAGTAGTGCCTACATGGAATGGACTGCAAGCGAAAGTGGTTGAGGCAGGTATAATAACAGCATTTTTTAAAAAATTTGGATAAGTACATGGATGGGTAGAGGAAGATGGACCAAATGCAGGCAATTGGAACTAGCTGATTGGGCACTATGGTCAGCATTGACTAGTTTGGGCTGAAGGATTTGTTGCCATGCTGTATTACTGTATGGCTCTAATTAAGTTAGTAAAGTGATCTCCTACACACAAAGCCTTGTTGACTATTCTTAATCAGTCCTTACCTTTCCAAATACATGTAAATCCTGTCCTTCAGGAATCCCTTCAACAACATGCCCACCACTGATGTTAGGCTCACTAGTCTATAGTTCCCTGGTTTTTCCTTACCACCTTTCTTAAATAGTGGCACCACATTAGCCAACCTCCAGTCTTCTAACACCTCACCTGTGACTATAAATGACACAAATATCTCAGCAAGGGGCCCAACTATCACATCCCTAGCTTCCCATAGAGTTCTAGGGTACATCTAATCAGGTCCCAGGGATTTATCCACCATTATGTATGTTAAGCCATCCAGCACCTCCTCCTCTGTAATATGGACATTTTTCAAGATGCTGTTATTTATTTTTCCACATTCTCTAATTTCCATGTTTTTCTCCACATTTAGCAGTGATGCAAAGTATCAATTTAGTATCTCCCCCATCTCCTGCGGCTCCACACAAAGGCTGCCTTGCAGATCTTTAAGGGACCCTGATTCTCTCCCTATGTTACCCTTTTGTCCTTAATGTATTTTTAGAATCCCTTTGGATTCTCCTTAACCCTATTTGCCAAAGCTATCTCATGTTCCCTTTTTGCCCTCCTGATTTCCCTCTTAAGTATGTTCATACTGCCTTTATACTGTTCTAAGGATTCACTCGATCTCTTCTGCCTACATCTGACACCTGCCTCTTTCTTTTTCTTGACCAAAACCTTAATTTTTCTAGTCATCCAGCATTCCCCATGCCTATCAGCCTTTCCTTTCACCCTAACAGGAACATATTGTCTCTGGACTCTCGATATTTCATTTTTGAAGGCTTCCCATTTTGAACCATCCCTTTACCTGCAAACATTTGCCCCCAGTAAATCTTTGAAAGTTTTTACCTAATACCATCAAAATTGGTCTTCCTCCAAATTAGAACTCTTAGATCTGGTCCATCCTTTTCCTCACAATTTTATTGCTAATCGAATTATGAACACTGGCCACAAAGTGCTCCCCCACTGACACCTCAGTCACCTGCCCTGCCTTATTTCCCAAGAATAGGTCAAGTTTTGCACCTTCTCTAGTAGGTACATCCACATACTGAATCAGAACATTTTCTTGTACACACTTAACAAATTCCTCTCCATTCAAGCCCTTAACACTATGACAGCCCCAGTCTACGTTTGGGAAGTTAAAATCCCTTACTATAACCACCCTATTATTCTTACAGACAACTGAGATCTCCTCACAAATTTGTTTTGCAATTTCATGCTGACTATTGGAGGGTTTATAATACAATCCCAATAAGGTGATCATTCCTCTCTTATTTCTCCCTTTCATCCAAATAACTTCCCAGGACGTATTCCCAGGAATATTTTCCCTAACTACAACTGTAATGTTATCAAAAGAAAGAGAGTTGGATAAAGTTAGGTGTAAACATTTCTGTTCATTTTGCAAGTGGCCACAGATGAATCTATAGATGCAAGGTGGTGGAGGTTCCCTCATGGATTCGAGAATGGCTCTATTTCCTGACCTGTGACCACCATATTACCTTGTATGGGTTTAGGAATTTCCAGTTGGCCTGGAAGTGGCCCCTTAATTACATTAATTTGATTAAACAACATGGATTAAATGGCTTGGATTGTAGATTTTGGCACCACACCCACCTGACAGCCAGTTGTTCTCATGGCTGATTGAAAATCCAGTTGTTTCCATGTGCCAAAAGTTATCTTTTCTGATAGAAGCATTAAATTCATGCCTGATTTCAGCTTCTGTCTTTCAACGCTGTGACATTAACCTTGTGCACTGTGTCACATATGTTCATGGGTCATATTTTGTTGGCAATGTGCCTCAGTTTGAAAGCATTATGACCGCTACTTGCGAAGCTAGCTTAACGTCCTATGATGTTGATAGTAATGAATGGAGAATTGAATCATGATCATGTAGGTTGTGGCATTAAACAATGGAGCATGCAGAATCAGAACTACAATCTACAATCCCTTGACACTTGAAAAATTTTGCTGCTTTAATACAGCCTAGGCTCTTTATTTTATTGGGCAGAAGATTAAATTACTTGGTTCAGCAAACAAGGCATTCATCAGTAAATTTATAAATCTAAGCACTGGACATTAGCTAATGGACCTGAAATTATGAATGACACTTTAAAATCATTCAGCAGTACAGAAAATGTGAGTTTTCTGACACTCAGTGCTGGAGTGCTATACCTAACAATGAGTTCAGTTGCACATTGCATAACTAGCATGCATTGCAAATAGTTAGATTTGTCCTTGTGAATTATGACCTCTTCAAGCAATGTTCCTCCAACCTACTGAGCAACATGAGCCTCACTCTCAAAATGTAGTTATGATGATACCAGCAAATGTCTTGGATTTAGAAGATGTTGTGGGTTTAAGCCACACTTTGAACAAAAGCATCCAAGTTAGTTTTTTAAAAAAAATTTCATGGGGGGTCATTGGTCGTCCTGACATTTGTTATTCATCTTGATTGTCCTTCAGAAGGTGGTGCAGAGGTACCTTTTGAACCATTACAGTTCATGGTGCACAAACACTCAGTGCTGCTGGGAAATGAGTACCAGGATTTTGACTGTGTGATAATGCAGGTACTGTGATAAACTAGCTAGTCAGGATGCTGTACAGATTGAAGGAGAATGAACAAGTGGTGGTATTCGCATGTATCTGATGCACTTGCCTTTCCCGGTTGTAGAGACCTTAGATTTGAAAAGCATGACCAAAGAATCATTGGTTAGTTGCTGCAGTGCATCCTGGTACTGCGCATAATGAAGGGAGAGGATGCTGAATGTGGCAGATAGTATGTTGTTTGAGCAAACTGCATAGTCCCAGATAGTACCAAGCATTAACTGTTATTGGGGCTGGACTCATCTAGGCAGGTGAATCTTTCTCTCATATTCCTGACATGTGTCTTATAAATGTGGACAGGTTTTGAGGAGGCAGGAGTTGAGTCACTCATCACAGAATACCCAGTGCTCTTGAAACCACAGCATTTATATTAAGACCATGGTAGCACAGACAGTCCCAGAATTGTTGGCACAACAGTCACTAAACTGTCAAGTGAAAAGAAAAGGAAATAAATGGCTGATTTTTTGCTGAAAAATGGCTAAGTGTTAATCTTGGTGAGCTTCATGGTGGACTTTTCTCACTCTATTCTTCGCAACTCACCTGGTTAGCTTTGCATCACAACTTTATGGAGCTCTGTTCGTGTTCTCTTTCCACCAACCAGAGAGGACATATTTGCCATTGCTGGGATCTCCTTCAATTTCTGGCATTGCAGCTATATTTAAAATTCAGCTGCTCACCAGACCATGTGCCACCAGCCTGGTGTTGCCCTTCACTGTGCATGCTATGGGAGGGGAACCAAAAATAAATCCTTCTAAGAATCAAGCAACATCGCTTACCAATCCTCAACATCATCCCCTCTCAGTACACTATCTGAGTATGTGTTCCTCTTTCCCCAATGCTCAATACAGTTGAACATCTTCTTATCATTCAGTGTCTGCGCATGACATATTGGAAGATTTTCAAACAAATTGAAAAGTTCAGCTTTATTTAGAAAAAGCAAAGAAAAGCAAGCAAAAGCTGCATTTGCTTCTAAGAACACAAAGAACGTGGTAGTTTGGCCACTCACCACTTCATATGTGATATTCAACTGCTCCAGGAGTTAGCACACTTCTGTGACAGAGTTCTGGGACATCCTTAGTCTGTGATGTCAATGCACTTCACTCATCTGGAGGAAATGGCATTGAGGATAACTGACTGTAGGTGTCCTCTACAAACTGAGGGGCACTTTAGCTGTGAGATCTTCATGTGGAGTCTGTTTACCAGCAGCTAGAAGTTTCAGTAGCCCTGGGCTTGCTGACATATCAGCTCCCCCTCCATTGCTCTATGCCTTTTTTGTATCACAGCAACAGTGATGATCATTCCTGCTGTGGCTAGATCCATTGATCCTGCTTTCAATGAACCTATGTGGGGAATATCAGAAACAGAACTGTTCCTTAGTAACATAATTAATCAGTATTTCCATCATTCACAAAAATCAACTTGGCCAATTGATTTTGACATTCAAATACACCCAGTCCCCAGACTGTGATGATATGGACCCTCAGATCTTGACCAACTAACGATGTCCAGGCTCCTGAACTGTATTGGACAATGCCTTGACTTAGCATACTGGCTGTATGCTGATTATTCACTCAATCCAGTGGAACAGAGAGGACTTTGACAATCAAGGCCATGGCTTGCCTCTCCATCGATCTTTGATTTAGGAACATTACAGCGATGCATGTAACACGAGCCTTATTACGTAAAGATGAGCTGTATAACAACTGATACCTTGTACCCCCCTCCCCTACATCGACCAAGAAAGACTGTGTTGTATCTTCAAGCATGTTGGCAAATACGTACAGTTTAACAAAAGAGGAAATCAGCTCTATGCTTTTGTGCAGCTGATGAGATCTTGGATTGTTTTGTGAATTGTGGTCTGTAGGTCACCCTTTTAAAGTGCTTGCTTCTATTTCACAGAGATGACTGATCAATCTGTAAGGACCAATAACATGGTCAATATTGCTGGTGATTAGGATTTGTATCTCACAAGGTTGGCCACTGCATGCATTTTACATGTTGATGCTATGATTATAGACTTCAGTCTGTACTGTGTAAGTGCCAAATAAGGGTCTCACATCACTCACAAGTAAGTCCTGCATGCTCAGGCAGGAAATAAAAGTTTACTTCATCTAACATTATTGAGGTTCCATTATTTTTCATCCCTGTTCACATTCAGATTTCACATGACTATGGAAGGCAATGCAGATCACATTTGGCACAGTGGGGCTCAGCCTGGTAAGCAAAACGCTTCCTCTCTCCGAACCTCCTTGTTCCTTTCTTCCTTGCAGTCCCTGTCAAGCCCATCAGTGCTGAGCGTTCATATGTTTCCTTTGGTCAGGGGTGCCAGCATGCTAAATCAGGGCATTGTCCAATATCAGCCCAGGAGCCTGGACATAGTTAGTCGGTTGAATATAGTTAGTCGGTCAAGTTCTGGGCTCCATATCATCACAGTCTGGGGAGTGGGTGTCTTTGAATGGCATAATCATCTCCCTACATTACCTCTTGAGCCCCAGACTTACAGCGGAACCATGGCAACCATCTTGTTGCACTTCTTCCCTTTGTTGAGCCAGGGTGGCTGTGACCATCAATGACACATCTCCAGTGGTAAAGATGTCCTGCAATGCACTATTGTCACCTCCAACTTATTTGCTGAGATTTCTCCTTTCACAATTATTGTTCCTTCTGTGTCCCAGCATGCTGCTGTAATCATCACAATTGATTTTCCCACTTCTCTACAACAGCAGTAGTCTTAGTGACCTCCCATGACTTTTATACAGTTGACTGTCAGAGCTGATCAAGGTCCACCCCCTCCCGGCTAACTTGGATGAATGGCCCCGATTGATGAGTGATTAAACCCTTGACTGATCTTTGTTCATTTCCCTACTGACTTACAGCAACTGTCTTAACTATTCATACCTGACCTGTAGGATGGACCATGACCCACGCCCCAGGCAGTGGTGATATGAACCCCTTGAATCTGACCAACTGCCTAACCAAGTCCACACTCCTGGATGCATATTGGACCATGCCCTAACTTACAATACTAATAGCTGCTTCCCTCGGCCTGACTGAGGACTGTTCTCCTTAGAATTTGAGACATGGCCATTTGATAGATGCATATGCAGTGTGTTTACCATGTATGCTGCTGGCATATGCTGTAGGTATGAGATTAATGTAGTATGATCAACCTCACTGATGCAGTATAAAGCAACATGTCTCACCAGGTCTGATCAATCTACTACACTTCGGCCCTCACCCCATCTCTTCCTTCCCACAACAGTGATAGAGTCCCCCTTGTCCTGATCTACCATCCAATCAGCATCTATATCTAGAGAATTGTTAGCTGACATTTCCACCACCTACAGTGAGATGCCATCACCAGACACATATTCCCAACCCCTTCCTTGGAACATCCTGGTCCATTCTTCATTCACTCCCAACATCCATCCACAACCCCACTGTACCTTCCCTTGCAACCACAGAAGGTTTGACACCTGACCATTTACTTCCACCTTCCTCAGTATTCAAGGGCCCAAACAGATGTTCCTGAACATCAGTGGGGTGTTCCTGGACTAAGGGGGACAGGACAGTGTCAAGATATGCATTGATGAGTTCAGTGGAACAGGAGCAGGCTGATATGATGAGTTGACTGAAGATGTTGGACCGAAGGGTCTGTTTCCATGCTGTACATCTCTATGACTCTATGACTCTAAGTCAGGTTTGTGAATCACATAGCCTGCTATTATACACAACCCATTGTTAGCCACTGACAGTTCCCATTAATGGTTATTCACCCTCCAAGCCATATTGTTATCCACTCCTTTGCCTTTCCAACTGTCCTTCTCTCTCTTTGGACTCTATCCCCACCTAAAGTTTACTCCTTACCCCCTCCCCCACCCTTTCTTCTGCATGTAAACTGACATTTTCCTAGCTACCATCAGTTCTGAGGATGGATCACTTGACCCGAAATGTTAACTCTGATTTCTATCCACAGATGCTGCCAGATATGCTGAGCTTTACCAGCAATTTCTTTTTATGTGTCTGACCCTTGTCTGATGACTGCTGACAACTATGACTTTGTGTCGGCAATAAAAGGTAAGTCAAGGCAGAAGTACTGGGAGACCTTAAGTTCTGATTGAGGAGAAAACTGTAAAAAGACAATGGCAGGCAACGCAGAGATGCAGGAAGTATCTTGCTAGGTGCAAAGTGAGTGAGCACTAAGAAAGAAGTAAGGAGTCCTGAAATGCACCTCAATGATACCATGAATTAGGTGCCTGTCTCTGTGTGCAAAATGTCCTGACAGCAGCATTACAATGATAGGTGCCAATGTACTCAAAAGCCAGCACTGCATCTTGCAGTTGGGTCAGAGATGTGTCATGAGTTTGCAGTGAAGCTGGTGCATGATTGATGCCAACCACTGTGGACAGGAAATGCAGGCATTTGCTACTCAGTGTAACCTGAGATGTTGAGGACTGCTGTTCAAGATAGAGACCTGGAAGAATAAGTGGTGAGCTGGAGTCACTCAGTACCCAGTCTGTCTTCATGTTTGGAATTGGTGCCATACAATTTCTATCAGGCAAATGTGAGAATAGGAAACGGTGCATCAATGAGGAGAGATTAGGCATACATATAGGTCTCCCTCCACTCACTAGTGAGATGCTTACCATGCTTTTCAAAACTCAATGTCAAGAATCTCATTTTTGTGATCCGACCATATTTTACCAACCCTGACTTACCGAGGCTTATTCAGGGGTCTGGGAAGATTCACCCATCGAGGGTCTGAATTCTTCATTCTGGTTTAAACAGGACTTTATTAAAGTTATCACATTAATAACCAAGGCTAAAGCCATAGTTTTCCACCATGTATGAGAAGACGGGTGAATTAGATTTAAACAGGTAAAAATACTGCAAAATTGTATGAAGGACTGTTGTACATCATTCAGATCTCATACTGGAAACCATCAAATTGACAAGTGTTATACTTGTCAGAATAAAAAGCCTGCGGAAAATTGTGATGGATGCGAAATGGTCAGAGAATCATAATTACAGTTGTCATTTTTAAATTTCCAGTCTGTTGTTCTCATTTTGCCTCATACTTTGTGTGAGATTAAATTGAAAATTGGAGCTCTTCAATGAAAAAAACTGACTTCTTTTTCTTTTAGTGTTTATATCTTGCCGTTAATAGTGATCATTTTATAGATGTTAGCAAAATTGCTGAAGATTCTATTATAAATTTGTGGAATACAATTTTGGCAAAATGTTAGTTTTCTAGCTAACAGGTTCCTCCTCCTCTTCCAGCACTACTGTTGCTTCTCTTCACACTGCCTTGTGACTCACCTGACGTTACCTCCTCACACTGATTTTGAGATGTGTGTATCAGCATGCTTTCAAAGGTTGCTAAGAATGACAAGGGATGCGACAAATTGCTGTTTTATCCATCTTCCTGCCAATATTGGCAGACTGCTATTATAGGCCTACACAAAAGTGACTAAGCTTATAATATTACCTCCTAAAAATACACAGAACAAAATTTGAAATTGAAGATGTGAAATGCAATGAAATGGACTCCAATCTAACATTTTACCACTCTCTGGATGGTCTGTAGTGAGGAAAAAATGTCAGAGAAGATCACTATGCTTTTACTTTTGCACTTAACCATGTATTATGTTGGACGAAGCTAGCCTTGACCATACCACTTCTGAAAGGCTATTTGAAATGTAAGAAAAGGTGTACTGCTGTTTTCCTCCAAATGAAAGATGAAAGCTGCCCAGTGCTTGTACCTTGGACTTCTACATTTTTATTTTCACAAAGATGTGTATCCCTCTTAAATTCTCTTACCAAAGGAAGATGATCAGAAATTATTTATATGGCAAAGAACTTAAGAACGAGGAGAAGGAATAGGCCACCCAGCCTTTCAATCTCGCTCTACCATTCAATAAGATCCTGGCTAATCTTTCTATGGACTCAGCTCCATTTACTAATGTTATCACCATATCCCTTAATTCCCATATTTTTCAACAAAGTATCTACCTTAGCTTTAAATGCGATTACTGAAGTAGCGTCAATTCCTTCCCTGGGCAAGGATTTTCATGGATTAACAACCCTCTGGGTGAAGAAGTTCCTTCTCAGTTCAGTTCTAAACCTGCTTCCTCTAATCTTGAAGCCATGCCCTCTTGTCCTAGTCTCACCTACCAGTGAAACGTCCTATCTATTTCTATTTTAATGATTGCCTTCATTATTTTATATGTTTCTATAAGATCCCCCCTCATTCTTCTGAATTCCAGTGAATGTAATCCCAATCTACTCAGCCTCTCCTCATAAGTCAACCTCCTCAACTCTGAAATCAACCTAGTGAACCCCCTCTGCACCTCCTCCAGTGCCCGTCCATCCTTTCTTAAGTAAGGAGACCAAATCTGCACCCAGTACTCTAAGTGTGGCCTCACCAGCACCTTGTACAGCAGTAACATTACCTCTATGCTTTTCAACTTAACTCCTTTAGCAATGAAGGACAAAATTCCATTTGCTTTCCTAATTACCTGCTGACCAACCTTCTGCGATTCATGCAAAAGAATACCCAGGTCCCTCTGCAAATCAGCATGCTGCAACATTTTACCATTCAAGTAATCATCTATTTTATTATTACTCCTACTGAAATGTATGACTTCACATTTGCTAACATTGTATTCCATCTGTCAGACCTTTGCCAACTCACTCAATGTATTTATCTTCCCCTGCAAAGTTTCACAGTCCTCTGCACACTTTGCTCTGCCACTCATCTTAGTGTCATCAGCAAATTTTGACACTGAACACATGGTCCCCAACTCCAAATCATCTGTACAAATTTTAAATAATTATGGTCCCAACACCGATCCCTGAGGCACACCATTAGTCATTGATTGCCAGCCAGAATAACACTTCTTTATCCCTAAGCTTTGCTTCCTGTCAGTCAACCAATCCTCTATCCATGCCAATACTCTACCCCCACCATGTAACCTTATCTTATGCAGCAGCTTCATGTGTGGCACCTTGTCGAAGGCCGTTTGGAAATCCAGGGACAACACATCCACTGGGTCCCCATTGCCTACTTTGCTTGAAATATCTTCATAGAATTCCAAAAGATTTGTGAAGCATGACCTGCCCTTCATGAACCCATGCTGTGTCTGTAAACAAGACAATTTCTTTCAAGATACCCTATTTCTTCCTTGATAATAGACTCAAGCATCTTCTCCGTTACAGAGGTTAAGCTCACTGCTCTGTAATTCCCCAGCCTTTGTCTATTTTTCTTTTTAACAGTGGCATCACATTTGCTGTTTTCCAATCTGCTGGGACTGCCCCAGAGCCCAGCAAATTTTGGAAAATTATCACCAGTCCACCTTCTATTTCTTTCATCATCCTTTTTAGTACCCTGGAATGCATTCAATTAGGGCCAGGACACTAATCTATCCTTAGCTCTATTAGCTTACCCAACAATAACTCTTCCATGATAATGATTGTTTCCAGGTCCTCACCTACATTCATCTCTTCGTCACTTTCTGGTATGTTATTAGTGTCCTCCACTGTGAAGACCAATGTAAAGTACTTGTTCAATGCCTCAGCCTTTTAATCATATCCAATAACTAACTGCCCCTTCTCATCCTCTAAAGGACCAACATTTACTTTAGCCAGTCTTCTTTATTTTATATATATTTTTAGAAACTTTTACTTTCTATCTTTATATTCTGTGCTAGTATTTTCTCATACTCTATCTTACTTTTCTTTACAGTTCTTTTTATGGCTTTCTGTTGATATTTAAATTTTTCCCAATCTTCTAGATTCTTGCTGTTTTTGGGCACTTTGTATGCCTTCTTTGTCACTTTGATAGCCTGCCTTCTTTCCTTCGACACCCGTGGCAGCTTACCCTTCCTCTTACAGTCCTGCCTTCTCACTGGAATATACTTTTGCTGAGCACTTAAAAAAAAATATTTGTAGGTCTTCTGCTGCTCGTTAACTGTTGCACCATAAAGTATCTTTTTCTAGTCTACTTTAGTCAGGTCCTCCCTCATTCTGTCATCACACCCCTTATTCAAGCACAGGACTCTGGTATTGGATTTTATCTTCACACTATCTGGCTGTATTTTAAATTCAACAATATTATGATCGCTTCGTCCAAGAGGGTCCCTGACAAAGAGCAGCTTCTCTTTTAAGGTATAGATAATATGAAAAGGAGGCTTCCAATTTACCTTAGCTGGAATGGGACTCTGTACTGATGGTAAAAGCTAGTGAGCCAACTGATCTCTTTGCCCAAACACACTGCAAAATTACACAAGGATAGATATTTGCCTTTACCGCGTGGACATTGAGCAATACATAATACCTTCTGAGATTTGTTCAGATAACGCCAACATCCATGGTGACACTTCGCCTCAATGGAACAACTTGGAAATAACAATAGGCAGAAAAGGTATCCATAGCTTTTTAATTTTTTTCTCCACTTTAACGCAGCATATATTTAACACTTAACTTGATATAAGGATGTGCCAAAGGATTTTGCTGCTCCTCGGATGCTGCCTGAACTGCTGCGCTCTTCCAGCACCACTAATCCAAAATCTGGTTTCCAGCATCTGCAGTCATTGTTTCTACCAAAGGACTTTACAGGCAATTAAATATTTCTGATATGTAGTGAGAGGTTGAAATATAGTAAAGATGGAACCCAATTTGTGCACAGAAAGTTTGTACAAATATCAAAGAGATAATGATTAATTACACTTATTTTAATTTAGGGATAAACATTAACTGAGACAGCAGGTGAGCTCCCCTGCATTATTGCAAATTGTGTCCTGCTACCTTTTAACATCCGACTGAGAAGGCAGAAGCAAACTCGTTTTAACATCTCATATGAAAGATGGCACCAGCATACAGAGCAGCAATGAAGTGTCAGGTTAGATTATGTGTTCAAGTCACATAGGGATAAGATTCTATATTTAATAGTTTATATTTGCCTGCCATCTATATTTGATATGCCACGATAATAACATTGAAATTCTTGAACCATTGGAAGATGCAGAGGTGAGGACTACTTATCAAAGTGCAGACAGTCTCATACAATGCATAAAGCCCATTAATATTTTGAGTACTCACAAAAGATATCAAGGACATTTTAAAATCGATTCCCTAAAATTAAACAGAATTGTGGAATAGAAGAGAGCAAGCAGTGGTTAGGAAGTAAATGTGTCAGTGCTGATATTCAGTGATCAGAAAGGAAGGTGAAATGTTCAATGACCCCTGGTGGCAGAATAAGAATGCAGACATCCATTATCACAGAGGTTCTGACAGCAAGAGGCAACCTGCGCACAGACCTTTCACTGTGTCTTTGTCTGCAGATAAATGTTATTTCATAAAACTAAAGCAATTGTGAAACTGGCACAATACAAACACATGCTCTATCAATGATTTCAGCTCATTACAGCCATTTGTCACATTCAACCTCCAACATCATAATTAATGAAGATTTTTCTGGGTAAACATTGCCTAACATCTCATTACTTGCAACAGACAACATGGATGAACTTTTTATATGAGCTTCTTAATCATTGATTGGTGACTGAACTAAAAGAAATGTAATGAAGGAAATAATTTTTTGAGACTGCTGTGCAGTTTGCCTGAAGTCATGCTACTTGTGGGTCTCTGGCAGATTGCATCTGTCTCTGACAATTTACCAAGTTTCAAGAAACATTTCAGACCAAAATCAAGAATAACAAGAACCAAACCACTGAACAAACAAGATCTTTCACAAAGCTTCAAAAAAGATTTAGTATATCTCCCATCAGTGTCAGTCATGCAGTTGTGGTGTTTATTTTGGTGGACTTCCTTTTGAAAAACATTTTACTTCAGCCTACAGCCACATACATTAGCAATGCAGAACAACATTGTGATGTATTTGTTATTGAACATCTCAGTAATTTAAGCATAGTAGATTTGGCAAATTTATTTTCCAATTGCTTCACAAGTTTACTAAACATGTACTTACAAAAGATGGAATGCAACAGTTTGTGTTCTCCTGTAAGATTTTTAAAATCATTTGTGAATAATACAGTGGCGTAACCCTTCAGACAATCTATCACGATTTCCTGCTTCAGCTGTAACCTCCACTAAACCCCGACAGCCATATCAGTTACCTAATCAGGTTGTTAGGTGCAGTATCCTTGAACTCCATCACTGTTAATTTATCCAAGTCGACCTTCACTGGCCAATTACACTGCAACAATTGAATCAAGGCTGTAAGTATTTCTGGTCTCTTTTTATAGATGGTTGATTATTGCAAAATGATAACTCCAAATGAGAAAAATCAAGTTTTGTTTTAAGTGGATGAACTTCTTTCGTTTATTTTCAGGCACTATTCAAAGATTCAAACTTTAAAGATCCATGTAAAGGCAAACACTCTAATAAAGGCACAGATATGGAAGAGTTCATGCCAGGTCCACCAATTTTCATGCATTTTTCAGAAAATCTGTACTAACAGTAATTGCGACAGTAACAATAATACTACCATCCTATCTGCCAAAATATTATTTTCTTTGTATCTGGTTCTCAGTATCAATGTCAATATTGGGCTTATGCCTCCCAAACTGCACGATTGATGTATTCTATAGGTATGTAAATCCTTATTTATGCCTTCATAATGATAGTAGTGTCTCCAAATTAATTTGTTGACTGTCAAGATTGAGAGAAGCATAAAACATATTTAAAACAACAAATGGTTTGTTTTAGCAAAAAAAAAGGACATTTCTTGACAAATAGCTGAGGAGACCAAAGTATATTTATTAACAGGCAACACATTTAATGACTAAAAAACTATTTAGGCTCTGAGCAACACACCCATCAAAGCTGTTTGTCACTATCATCTAAATCTCAGGAGTAATCTCAGTGTTGATCGATTGAATACATGGCTGAAGAATAGGTGTAAGAGGGCAGGGCTTCAGATTTATGACAAATTTATGATGAATTGGGACAGATTCTGGGACAGGTAAGACTTGTGAAAGCTGGATAGGTGACACCTTAATGGGACGAGGAGTGATATCCTTGCAAGGAGATTTGCTAGTGCCATTGGCATTAGTTTAAATTAGTTTGTTGGGGGAACCTGAGGGGTGAGCCAAATTAAAAAGAAGTAAAGTTGGTAACAGGAACTTGAAAAGATGCTAGGGAGAGAAGAAAAGAGGGGATATAAAGCCAAGTGTCAATTATGCTTCAAAAGTGGCATGATATTAAAAAGCCAAAATTATTCTATCTGAATACTCTATTTGAATTTGTTCAGCATTTACAACAAGGAAGTTGATCTAAAAGCACTAATAGAGATGCAGGGATATGATCTAATTGCGTTTTTCAAAACATGGCTTTGTGGTGAGCAAGACTAGGAACTGAATATTCAAGGGTAGTTGATATTTAGGAAGACCAAATAAGAAGGAAAGGAGAAGGAGCTGCAATGATTTTAAAAAAGGATCAATACAAAGGGTCTCAGATGAGAAAATGTGAGCAATCTGTTTTGATGGAACTAATAAACAGAATGGGGCAACAGTGATTGACTAGAGTTATTTATAGGCCACCAAACTGTGGTAGTAGTGCTTGACGCAGTATTAACCAGGGGATGAGAGAAGCATGTAACATGGGCAACCAAAGTTTTCATGGGAGATTTCAATCTGTACATAGGCTGGATAAACCAATTGGATATTAAAGTTGTGAAAGATGCATTCAGGGAGTATATAAAGAATTGGTTTCAGGAGCAATCTGTTGAACAGAAAAATAGGAGACTATTTTAGACCTAGTCTTATGCAATGATGAGGGACTAATTAACAATCTTCTTGTAAATGAACCTTTCAGAGGGAGTGATGTTCACATGACAGAAATTTATTTTATGTTTAAATTTGAAGTAGCTCATTCTGAAGCAAGGTTGCTAATTTTGACTAAGGGAAATATGAAAGCATGAGGCACAAATTGTTCGAGGTGGATTGGAAACCATATTAAAAGCTTGACTCAACTTAGTCAATGAATTGTCTTTAAAGAATAATTACAAGACTTACAGCACAATTTTAATGAGAAAAAATAAAACACATAGGATAGGAAGTAATGTACTAGCTAACAGACAGAAAACAGAGAAGGAATAAATGGATCATTCTCATGTTGCAGTTTGAGACTAATGGGGTATTGCAAGGATCAGTGCTTGGATCCTGCCTGTTCACAATATATATCAATGATTCGAAGGTGGAAACCAAATGTAATATTTCCAAATTTGCTGATGGTATAAGTGGGAATATGTATTGTGATAAAGATGTAAAGCGGCGACAGGAAGATTTGGACAGGCTCAGTGAATGCACAGATGGAATTTAATGTGGAAAAATATGAGGTTATCCACTTTGGTAAGGAGATACAGATGTGCAGAGTATTTCTTAAATGGTAAGGGCTTGGAAAATGTAATTGTACAAAAAGATCTAACTGTCCCTGTTGAAACATCACTGAAGGCGAGCATAAAGGTGAAACAAATTATTCAGAGGTTTAATGGAATGTCAGTCTTTAATGAAAGAGGATTTAAATACAGGTATAGTGAAGTCTTGCCTCAACTGTGTTTGAGTTTGATTGGAAGACTAACTGTGTGCTGTGTGCAGTACTGTGTACAGAGTACTATGTGTAGTTTTGGTTTACTTATTGCAAGGAATACATTATTGCCACAGAGGGACGTGCAACAGCACTTCACCAAACTTGTTCCCAAAGTGATGGTACTGTCCTCTGAGGAAAGAGAGGGAAAACTGGGCTTGTATTTGAAGTTTTGAAGAATGAGAGGTGGTCCCATTGAAACCAACAAAATACTTGAAGTGATTGGGTAGATGTAGTTTGATGTTTCTCATGGGTGAGAGTTCAGAACCAAGGAGTACCATTTAAAAGTAAAGGGATGCCACTAAAGTCTGAAACAAGGAGTTGTTTTTCACTCAGAATCTTTGGAATTGTCTGCCACAGAGTGTTGTGGAAGCTTAGTCTTTGACTTTGTTTAAGGTAAAGATTTAGAAATATTTTTGCTACCAGAGGATTATGGGGATGACTAAAAGGCATTGAAGTGTTTAATCAACCATGATCATGTTGCCTGGGAGCAGGCTTGATGGCTGAATGGTTTACAGCTGTTCCTATGTTCATAAGTAAAATAATGTACACTTTAATAAGAGCATAAGGAGGGTCTCCAAGAGTTGCACATGGCTAGAGAAATGACTACTACCTACCAACCCAAAGAAGATCAAGGATGCAGATACTCGTGAATAGTGTTTCCAACATGAGCTAAGAAAAAAACACATATTTCTGCTTTCTCTGGAACCTGCTCACCTTTCGTATAGGTAAAGGTTTGAATAATGTCTCTAACCCATTCATTTGGCATGTGATGGTATCTGCTCGAATTTTGCCTTTGAATGCTACGTTTTCTAACTCACCAATGTAGATACATGAATACTTACAATTGCAATCATCCTAAAAACCCAAAAAAAATCCACTTATGCCAAAACAGTTTTGGCCAAGCAAGCACTTTTTACACATATGCCTGTGAAGAAGTAGATGTGTAAGTATACACCTTTTAGGCAATCGCATTAGGAATCTGCTGAAAACTCAGAAGGCAGGTGTATAAATAATAAGCAGGTGGATCCAGGAAGGCATCATGTAGAAAGTTGTCTTCACAGTATTAGGCATGACAGAAACAGTTAGCTTTAAATCTAAAATTCTTTTTGACCTACCTGGATCTCTTCCCAGATAACATTATTACTGTCATTTTTCTGACAGGTTCATTTGGACCTTCCTCACAATTTAGGACCAGCGCTATTTCAGCATTTTCCATCAGTCTAAAAATATTAAATCATTATTGTTCTTTCTGTCATATCTAGACAGACATCAACAGTGACTATCATTCTGTCCACTTAGAACTAAGAAAGATTAATGCCAGTTGCACATTATCATCAACAGATAATATTGCTTGAAAATGGAAGATTATTCTTAGTCAAGGTATACAGAGATCCATTTGGAGATGAGAAAGTGAATGATATTCTATTTGGTTACATTAATTAAATAGAACTAACATAGATGATAATCCTAGTAGGAACAAGGTAAATGCAGTCGTTGAAAAATATTTTAAAATTCTACAGCTCTAAATGCTGTGCAGGTATCCTTTGATCTTTAACATAGGAAAGGCCATTAAGACGAGGTCAGGCAGAAGGCATTTAGTGACAGTCTTTATGCCTAAGGTATGTTTTAGAACAAAATGTTCAAATGTATCCAGTGCTGAGGTAAGGGATGTTTAGAAACAGCAATAACTAAAATCACAGTATCCTTTATGGCAGAATGTTACCAAGGCTCAGCTAAGCTTGAATTTTCTCCATATGTAAAGAATATAAATGTTAAGTTTATAAATCTAAACAGCTGTTGCATAAGTGAAATCAAAGTAGAAGAATTTAATTTAGTATTAGGACAAAATAAAAGGTAAACACACAAATAATCATGGGATTAGAATCCAGAGGGAGAAAATATGAGAATATATTGGGCCCCTTGCTGAGATATTTGTATCATTGATAGTCACAAGTGAGGTGCCAGAAGACTGGAGGTTGGCTAACGTGGTACCATTATTTAAGAAAGGAGGTAAGGACAAGCCAGGGAACTATAGACTGGTGAGCCTGATGTCGGTGGTTGGCAATTTGTTGGAGGGAATCCTGAGGGACAGGATATACATGTATTTGGAAAGGCAAGGACTGATTAGGGATAGTCAATGTGGCTTTGTGCGTGGGAAATCATGTCTCACAAACTTGGTTGAGTTTTTTGAAGAAGCAACAAAGAGGATTGATGAGGGCAGAGCAGTGGAAATGATCTATATGGTCTTCAGTAAAGCGTTTGACAAGGTTCCCCATGGGAGACTGGTTGTCAAGTTTAGATCTTATGGAACACAGGAAGAACTAGCCATTTGGATACAGAACTGGCTCAAAGGTAGAAGACAGAGGGTGGTGGCAGAGAGTTGTTTTTCAGACTGGGGGCCTGTGACCAGTGGAGTGCCACAAGGATCGGTGCTGGGTCCACTACTTTTCGTCATTTATATAAATTATTTAGATATGAACATAGGAGGTATGGATAGTAAGTTTGCAGATGACACCAAAATTGGAGGTGTAGTTGACAGTGAAGAAGGTTACCTTAGATTACAATGGGATCTTGATTAGATGGGTCAAAGGACTGAGGAGTGGCATGTGGAGTGGCATGTGGAGTTTAGTTTATGAGGTGCAAGGTGCTGCATTTTGGGAAAGTATATCTTTGCAGGACTTATACACATAATGGTAACATCCTAGGGAGTGTTGCTAAACAAAGAAACATTAGATTGCAGGTTCATATCTCCTTGAAAGTTGAGTCGCAGGTAGATAGGATAGTGAAGAAAGTGTTTGGTATGCTTTCCTTTATCGGTTAGAGCATTGAGTGTAGTTGTTGGCAGATCCTATCGGAAGAATATTATGAAACTTGAAAGGGTTCAGGAAAGATTTACAAGGATGCTGCCAAAGTTGGAGGATTTGAGCTATTGAGAGAGGTTGAATAGGCTAGGGGTGTTTTCCTTGGAGTGTCGGAGGCTGAGGGGTGACCTCATAAAGATTTATAAAATCATGAGAGGCATGGATAGGATAAATAGACAAACTCATTTCCTTGTGGTGGGGGAATCCAGAAAAAGAGGACGTAGGTTTAGTGTGAGAGGGGAAAGACATAAAAAGGACCTAAGGGCCACATTTTAACACAGAAGTGGTGGAATGAGCTGCCAGAGGAAGAGGTGGAGGCTGGTACAATTGCAATATTTAAAAGGATGGGTATATGAATAGGAAGGTTTAGAGGGAAAGGGGCTGGGTGCTGGTAAATGGGAGTAGATTAGGTTGGGGTATCTGGTTGGCATGGACGAGTTGGACCGAAGGATCTGTTTCCATGCTGTCCATCTCTGTGACTCTATGACTCTATAAAGGTGTATAGTGTTGTAGAGTCATACAGCATGGAAACCCAAGCTTCAGTCCAATTATTCCACACCAATCCGTGCCTGACTAATATCCTAACAAAACTTTCCTATTCTTAAACTTGACAGTACCTGGCTGCATCACTTTCTCTGGTAGTTCATTCCACACCCAAACTACTCTCTGAGAAAAATAGTTGCCCCCTATGTCCTTTTAAAATTTTTCTCCTCTCATCTTAAAAACTACGCCCCCTAATTTTGAACTCCTCCACTTGAGGGAAAAGACCCTTGTTATTCACCTTAACTATGCAGCTCATGATCTTATAAACCTCAATAAGGTCATCTCTTAACCTTCTATGCTCCTGTTAAAAAAGTCCCAGCCTTTCAAGCCTATTTTTATAACTCAAACCCTCCATTCCCTGCAACATCCTGGTAAATCTTTTCTGAACACTCTCCAGTTTAATAATATCCTTCTTATAACAGGGCGACCATACCTGTACACAGAACTCCAGAAGACACCTCACCTCCTGTACAACCTTAATATGATGTCTCAATTGGTTTGTTAAATCAAATATAAGTTTAAGAATCCAGGTGAATTTTATTATATATGTTTATGACATGATAGGTTAGTATTGTGTCAATTTTAATCTTAAAAATTTCAATATCCCGTTTTTTATCTTCTGAAATAAATGAATTGTCACTTATATGTCCAAATGTTACACATTAGTATTCAATTAGAAAACAAAATTTAACATAGGTGCTCGGAGGCTCACCTAATACCAAGAGAGCTGGTGAGAGCCCTGTCTCACCTCTTTTCAGAAAGGTCTCCTGCATTATTCCACAGAGTTGGTTCTTCTCTGTGCTCATGAACTCCAATGGCCAAAATTGTTGCTGTTGAGGGCTATTGGTCAATGAAAGATGAACAGCTCATTATTGCTCAGCAGCGACAATGATCTGGTGGTAGTGATTGTAGGTCCTAAGACCTTTGACGGACCCAGGCTATGATTGAATGATATTTGCAAAGGAATCACAAGGTGGGGATTGCTGAACAAGTGGGTCCAAGGGAGTTGATGGCTCTCAGAAGTGCTTTCCACTCCTGATGCCCAGTCTTTCATTAAGGTGCTAAATGGCTTTTGAATTTGGGACCTCCAGTAAGAGTTTGTTTTGCAGGCTTTCCTAATGTGAGTCCTGAGCCTCCCATTGGTAGAAAAGCAGTAGTGGCTGGAAGGGGCTCTTAATTAGGTTAACCTGTTAGCTTCTGCTAACTATTAAACTCACCAGAGGGAAGGGCTCTAAATTATGCTCGAGTCTTGTCAAACAAATCTCAAAAAGTAAACATCTTTAGGAATATGTTGCAAACTACAACGTGAAAACAAAGATTAAAAATTCTTGTTATTCCTTGAGATATTTTTGTTCAGGATAAAGTCATCACATGAAATCAATCTGACCCAGAAATAAACAATACTCACATGGTTTATCTTGATTAAATAAATATCCTGTCTGTGTTGCTGATGATGTCCTTCCTGCTTTATGCTAATTATTTAATAAATTGATGCTTGAAAATGTAAACCATTGACAAATGTTGTATTTGGTTGTGTGATAGAACAATTGGTCTACTGCACCACAATTTCAAATTAAGCCAAGCAGCCATATCAAGATATTAACTGGGTTGCATTGGTTAGAGACATTGAAGTAAATTTTACTATTATTGGCTAAGTGTTAATTTTAAATTGTTTCATGCAGGGTTTCTCTCTAGCAAGCAATCTCGTAATTCTCTGCTGCTCACCTCATCCTGTGTGAATCATGCCTCTATGGAACTGCTCTCACACTATCTTTTGCTCACCAGTGGCAGAATTACTCACCACTGCTAGTGCCACATTTAAAGCCCAGCTTACTCCCAAACACAAATCACATTTTAAGGCACATAAAATGGGAAGAAAATAAAGAAAAAGCTCCCAAGGGCACATTAATGACATAGGGGACACTACACTAGAAGTAGAATTGCACATTCCTTAATGTTTTGCTACTATGCATCATCACTCACCTGTTATTGTCACTGCAGCAACAAGATTCAAAATGCACAGGCTACATGTCCTTAGTGCCACGCCATGTTAGAAACCTGTCTGAAAGAGTTCATCTACTTCCGTAACACCCAGTAAATAATGATCACTTTACCTAACTCAGATCTATTAGAGTTGCAAAGAAGACTCGTATGGGACTGGAAAGGTAAACCTTGTTTCTCTCCCAAGAGATGATGCGAGACCTGTTGAGTTTCATTAGCCTGTGCTGTCTCTATTTCAGACCTTGATTAGCGACAGTGCTTTACTTTTATCAGATCTATTGGAAGCAGGGGTCAATTAAGTCCTGCCTGGCTTGTTGTGGTAAATGCATCACCATTCCATCGTGCTGAAGGTAGGACGTTTCTCCTGCTCAAAGTCATCAGCTTCCTCCTCAGAAGATTGCTGCCATTCTCCCAGCTCTTCAGCAGCCATCAAATGCTCTCTTTGCCTGCTCCAATTGTGCAGACCACAACATGCAAGGATTACGTGACAGACTATTTCAGGATTGCACTGCAAGGCAATGTCCAAACCCGGAACAATCCAATCATTGCAAACCCATCCTCAAGAAAACTATCATCTGCTCTGTGATGCCCCTGTATAATGCAACCCATTATACAAATATTTGGCATCAGTCAGGAGCTTGAGTAATGGAATCAGGAGTCATGTTTGTGGAGGGTACCCTTATCTCCCAGGAACCATCCTTCTAAGGCATCTGGCCATTGGTATGAGGTCGAAACAGGAGAGTATCTTGTATGTCTCTATTAAGTCACCTCTCAACCTTCTTCTCGTTAGAGAGAAGAAGGTTGAGAGGTGACTTAATAGAGACATACAAGATAATCAGAGGGTAAGATAGGGTGCACAGGGAGATCCTTTTTCCAAGTATGGGGATGGCAAACATGAGGGGATACAACTTTAAAGTGAGGGGAGATAGGTATAAGACAGATGTCAGAGGTTGTTTCTTTACTCAGAGAGTAGTAAGGGTATTGAATGCTTTGCCTGCAACAGTAGTAGATTTGCCAAGTTTAAGTGCATTTAAGTCGTCATTGGACAGGCATATGGACGTACATGGAATAGTGTAGTGGGATGGTTTTCAGATTAGTATGACAGGGCGGCGCAACATCGAGGGCCGAAGGGCCTGTACTGTGCTGTAATGTTCTGTGTTCTATGTTCTAAGTAATATAGGTCTCATGTCAGCTCTCAAGGTAGCTGACACAAATCACCAAGATGTGGTACCGATCATCAGAGATTACTTGTTCCAATTAATCAAGGCATACTTTTCCATTTATGAAGCACATTATGAAATGGTGCTTTCAACATAAAATGTGTCCAGTTTATAGTGCCAGGCACCAGGGGAAGCAGCTATGTTGGCAAAGCCTACTGCCTGGGCTGCAACACTGAGCTCATCATGCAGAAATGAGACAAAGTGCTGTGATCAGACACAAATTACATCAGTAACAGCCTTAAAACTTTGTGAGTTGAGAGTTGAGAGATCCCACACGGGGACCCAGTGGATTGTTGGGAACAGTCTGTTGCATAACCAGTTATTGCAGCCATCAGCTTGATGGCCACACATTCCTTCAGATCAAAATGGGATGGTCACTGATCTCTCCAGATCAGAGCAGGATGGTAAAACACCTCTTCAGAGCACAATAAGATAGCTACCCATCCCTCCAGATCACAATAAGATAGCCACCAACCCCTCAGATAACAATAAGATAGTCACCCATCCCTCAGATCACAACACTATCATGGCCACCCAACCATTCAAATCGCAATAAGATGGCCACCCGTGCCTCTACATCACAAGTTCTGCTCCAGCAGATGACATGTGACAGTATCTGGGGGCATTTTGTGGACTCATAGTGTCTTGCTCATCTGGAGGAGATGACATTATGGATAATAGACTCTGCATCTTCTTCACATGGAGTTGTTGCTGGTCCTGGGCTTACTGGTGCACATATTGCCACATAATTGCACCATGGCCACAGCAATGATAACCAACTATCTGGATACATTGGTTGTGAGTCCAACGAACCCACGTGGTGATTATTATACACAGAACAGCTCCTTAGCAATGTAAGCAGTCAGCATTCATATCACTAAAATGACAATTTAGCACAGTCCTCAGCACAGTGGAAACATGAAGGGCTCTTACAAGTAAATCCATGGGATTCCTCGAAAAGTTATTTAATGTCATGAACCATACTCTGATGTATACAGGTCAAGGCATGCCACACAAATATAGTAGGAGTTTGCAAATCTACTAGGTTTACTGAAACCTTTTCTGTAATTCCACTGCTCCCAATTCACCCAAGAAAGTCAGCATCACAGAAAGATCATGTTTGCAATTACTTACAGTTCAAGGTGAGAGGAATTTAACTTAGCAATCTGTGCAGCCTGTGAGACATTGCATTGTCTTTGTGAATTGTGACAAACAACTTTGAACATTGTCTGTGATGACTATCATTCATTTCTAATGATCAATGACATGGTAAAGATTACTTGTGGCTTGGATTTGTATTCAATATCATTAGTTACTGCATTCATTCCACATGCAGAATTCTATGATTATAGATGTATTTGACTTGTACTTGCCCTTGAAGGGCCTCATATCACTCACAAGTACAGCCTGCATCTTCAGACAGAAAAGAAAACATTTATATGGTATGAGGCCAGTCATTTTTCATTTCCATTGCATGCTTGTGATTCAGATCAAGTTGGAAGGCAACAGAGACCGCACTTTGCAGAGTGAATCGCAGGCTCAGTCTGTCGATCGAGTTAACCCTCAAGATCACATTCCTTTCTTCCTTTCCATTCCCTGTTGACGCCAGCAGTTCTGGATATTCACATGTTTCCACTCTCCTTTTGCATTTAGGTTTGAATGACTCACAATGACCCCTGAGCGCCAGTCCCATAATTTAGCCATACTGACCCATTCTCATATTCTGTTCCTCCATCATAGCCAGGGTGGTGGCAAATGTGACTATCAATGACCACTTCTCCTCTTCATGCTACAGTAATTCATGTTTTCCAATGCATCTTCATCTGTCACCCTGTAACATTGAATTGATTTCTAATATAATTATTGTCCCTCTGCATCCCAGCATAATGTCCAGTTCCTAGAATTGACTTTCACTATCACAGCAGTGGCCCCCATGGAGCATGTTCTCAGATGTTGGGGAACGCTTGCCAAGATGAAAGAGTAAGCAGCAATCTGGAGCCACCAAGGATCCTCTCAGGCTATCATGTTGCGAATTGTCAGCACCTACCTGCTATGTCAGAGAAAAGTGAATTGCAAAGAAATGAGCCAAGAACGGGGAACAATGAGGTATTTATGTACGCTAAAAAAACCTCACCCCAATCACTGAGCTTCCTGTTATAACCTTGGCTGCAAAATCAGATTCTTTTCTCAATGTCAAGAATCTGGTTTTTTTAATCCAATTCCATCTTATTTTCCGAACTGACTCCCCATTGCCCATGTTCAAGAGTTGGGAAAATTCAGACCATCATTTTTATGCAACTGAAAAATATTCTGTTTCTTAAAGTTAATCTTCACTTTGTGAAGACATCCATTCCAATATTTACCATGGTATTGTCTGTTCAGTACGTTTAGGTGGATTTATTCTCTTCATGTCACTATCAGGACATTTATACTGCAATCTGACACTGATACTTGGATTATAAATTCTAACCAGGGGACATTTCCTTTACACAAATAAACCAGCAAATGCTGCACAGACAACAGACTAAGCATCATCCAAGGAAAGAACTGACAAGGTAACAGTTCAAATATAATTGTTCAGGAAATTAAAAACTGTCTTACATGAATCCACAACAAAATGAAAGTAGAAAAAGACTATGAAAAGAACGTGCACTAGAAAATGTGAAAGTATGTTTGTAATGAACCATAATGTCCTTAATCACTGTATGTTCTGTAATGTGCTGCATCAAAAAATAGGTAAAGTGAAATTATCTCCAATTTGGAACTATACCCCTACACAAATACTTACTGAATAGCACAATGAGCTCTTACCCTGCACTCTTTGAAAGTGAAGGTCAATTCTGGATACATTCAAAAATTACCTAAAAACACAAAGAGAAATTCTTTTTCTCAAGAGTTATGAATCCATTACATTCTACACAATGGAGAAAAATATCACTTACTTAAAGGAAAATCACTTGACTCAGTGAGTGGTTTAAAAATTAAATGCACAGTTAGCACTGATTATGATTAGGTAGATTGCCTAAGAGTTATTTCATGACATGTTAGTAAATTAACATAGCATCTTACTCAGGATCTACATGACTGGAATGGGAAACTGGAAATAAAACAATTTTGAGAAATACCTTTTGGTCAACATGATCTGCATCAATTACAATAAGTCACCAGTAATATCTCCAGGTAGGTATCATATTTTATTTGTTATATTTGCCTATAACACCTACTTCTGTAACTTCCCACCTATTTCTCCTGCAATAAAATTAATGAAACTCAAATTAAAATAGCAAAGCATAAGAGTTCCATTTTGATGGCATACAAAATGACATAAATTTGCATATTCAGAACCCAAATCACTTAGTGTTTATTTATATTCAATCAGTAAGTGTAACCAAGTCATTAACGGTGACACAATTTAATGGCATCTCACATTTTTCATTAACCAGCCAGTGAATCACTTTCTTTAAGTATCATTAAAAATGTAACTCATAACTCTAAAAGCAAATTTTTAATTTGGTGATTTCTTCATTTTACATTCTGTAATTTTATGATCTATACTAATATCCCCAACATAGTATAAAGGAAAATAGAGCTTTGAGAGTGGATTCCACCATCCTCCCTCTCAATTAGAAGTGATTAGTTGCAAACCTACACTCTGAATAAGTCACAGACAGCGAATCGATCTGACATCATCTTAAAAAGCATCTAATGAAATAAATGCCTTAAAGCTGAATTTGCAAATAACAATGCACATAAAACATGGTCGTTCTTATATTTTCTGGGTCATTTCTATGAAAGCAGGCTGTACCAACCCTGAAAGCAGGTTGCTACAAGATGTTAGAAACCAAGACATAATAGGGTGGGAGTTTGAGAGACGACCATAAACCCAGTCAACAGGGTTTGTATGAGAAGCTTTTGAATGTAGAATTGGGGCAACACAGCAAAAGAGTTTTCAGAAGTAAATTCCAGAATTTAGTCACTGCAGATTGTACCACAATGAACAAAGCTGAGTGTGTGTTGCCATAGTCTTACCAGACCATAGAGGCTGCTTTCTCATTAGAGAGAGAGGCGACTAGTGGTGATTAAACCTGAGTGTGAAGTTGGCTAGTAGAGAGAAATTTGAAACCTTTGAATTCAATGCTAGAGGATAGGGAATTAATATAGATACCAGAAAAGGGGTAAGAGAGTGAATCTTAGATGTGGATTTGGTTGTAGGTATTCTACAGCGATGCACTTATGCCCTGAGCTGGATTTTCCAGTTCCTGTGACTGGTCATGCTTTTTGCAGTGCGAAAATATATAAAATATAAGGAAAGCTGGCCTTCCACCTTCTCACCCAACCCAACGCTACCACCTATAACATGGCACAAAATTTTAAAATAATGAATTAGTTGTCAATTTGGTTAAATACCATCCAATTATCAGAATAATGTACAACCCATACTGTAATAAAACTATGATGCATACACAGGCAGGAGTAAACAAATATTTATTCTAAGAAAACCCCTTAAAAGTCAAGGCAGTCTGGGAATACTGTAGTGATTGTAATAAGGTCAGCCAGCTTGACCTAATGAATATGAACTCCCGGATTGGAGTTGTTAATCTGATCCAATCAAGGAGCTTTGACTGACAGGTAAAAAGGGAATGTCAGAGTTATTCCCAAATGATAGCTGATGCTGAAGAGGCAGTACTAAGGTCAAGGGCAGTGCATGTGTCATTAAAGGGTGGACTGGTGATAAGATGCTGGCCTCTGGGGGTATTTTGGTGGCAACGAGAGTAAAGCATGATCCTGAAGAAGCACGTTCGCAATCATTGTCTCTGAGTTGGAGTAAACATTTCTTACATCAAGCCTTGATTCGTTTGAGTCTGCTATCAAGAACTGATTCCTGATGAAGGGCTTTTGCCCGAAACGTCGATTTCGCTGCTCGTTGGATGCTGCCTGAACTGCTGTGCTCTTCCAGCACCACTAATCCAGTATCGAGAACTAGGCCCAGTATGTGGAAAGAATGCACTATTTCTTCTGGGATAACGACATCATGGCAGACAAAAAAACAATAGGGAATTTGCCTGACACCCAGCAGAGTGGCAGCTTTTTCTATTATTCAAATTCACATTTTCCAACAGGCACTGGATACTAAAACCTTTCAGGAATTGACAGACATAGTTAAGGAATATAACCACCCCAGGCCTTCTCTAATTCTGGAGATGTTATCACTCTTACTTAGCAATTTGAGAACCATGGGGAATCCAAATCAGAATTTTTAACTAGATTGAGACACCTGGCAGAAATCTGTAACTTTGGTTTAATCCTAAATGAGATGCTTAGAGACAATTTGGTATGTGGGATTCAGAATGTAACCTTGCAAAAGTGCCTACTAGCTGAAGCCCAACAGGACTTCAAACAGGCGCTACAATTGGCTTTTTCAATGGAAAATGAAGCAAGTGGAGCATATGAATTGCAAGGTATTCCAATGTAAGTGGATACACTGAGCTTGGGAAACACCACCTGAGTGAAGGCAATTGCATATTCTCACTCAGCGCATATCCTAGACAGAGGGACTCTCGGCCAGCCCACAGCAAAACCCCAAAACACAACCAAGCCTTGGCCAAACAGTTAAGATATTCCTCAAGATCCTGGCCAGCACTTCATTGTAATTGCTGCTGGTATGTGGACTCGAGGCTGCAAAAGAATCCTACCAAACCTAATTGTGTACAGTAACTCATAGGCCTGCATCCAGGAGATTTCCTACCCTGAAAAGTTTATTACATCTGGTTGGAATTGTTAAATTTCTTAGCAACATCAAAGTCAGAACCAATCAAAATAAAAGTCTGGTTAAATGGTCACCTGGTTCTAATGGAAGTTGATACCAGCGTGGTCATATCAATGATCATAGAACCAGTTTTACCAAAATTCTCACTAGACTGGTAGGCCACTGTTGGAATATTACATGCAATTCTGGTCTCCTTCCTATCGGAAAGATGCTGTGAAACTTGAAAGGTTTCAGAAAAGATTTACAAGGATGTTGTCAGGGTTGGAGGATTTGAGCTGTAGGGTGAGGCTCAATAGGCTGGTGCTGTTTTCCCTGGAGTGTCGGAGGCTGAGGAGTGACCTTATAGAGGTTTATAAAATCATGAAGGGCTCAGATAGGATAAATCAACAAAGTCTTTTCCCTGGAGTGGAGGAGTCCAGAACTAGAGGTCATAGGTTTAGGGCGAGAGGGGAAAGATATAAAAGAGACCTAAGGGGCAAAATTTTCGCACAGAGGGTGGTACGTGTATGGAATGAGCTGCCAGAGGAAATGGTGAAGGCTAGTACAATTGCAACATTTAAGAGGCATTTGGATGGGTATATGAATAGAAAGAGTTTGGAGGGATATGGGCAGGTCCTGGCAGGTGGGACTAGATTGGGTTGTGTGCTGTTTCTGTGCTGTACATCTCTGACCCTATGACTCCAGGCCTTAAGTTTGCAGAAGACCTCAGTTAGGTGAACCTATACTGGGGGATCTTTACAGATTAAGGGTACAACTTTGGTTCTGGTCTCTTATGAACAGCTACCAGTTACCAGTAATTGTAGTAAAAGGCTTGGGCCCAAGCTTTATGACGTGAAATTGGCTTTGAGAAAGATTCACTTAGATAGGCAACCATTCTTTAACTGAAAAATGTTGAGCCAGAGTGAAGTCCTAATTAAATACCGAGAAGTTTTTCAGGAAGATCTAGGAACTATCAGAGAATGCAAGGCCACCTTGCATGTTGATCAGGAAGCAATTCCATGATTCTGCAAGGCCCACCCTGTGCCATTTGCCTTTTGGGCAAAACTAGAGGCAGAAATCCAAAGAATGGAAAGCAAACCAGCAAAACTAGTCCAGTGTGGAATTGGCAGCACCAGTCGTACCAATTGTAAAATCTGATGGGTTGATTTGCATGGCTTTTAAAACAAATGATAAACTACTTTTCACACCTGGATAAATACCCAATGCCTCAGATAGAGGGGCTTATGTGCGAAGCTGGCAGTGCGGACTATCTTTCACAAAGCTGGATGTGAGCCACACATCCTTGCATGTGTGTTTAGATGAAGATTCCCAGAAGTATGTTATATTTAATATCCATATGGCCTTCTCCCACAGCACTAGACTGCCATTTGCAGTGTCATCAGCCAGTTCAATTTTTCAGCAGACGATGGAGAACATTTTACAAAGTCAACCTCAGGTCACCATTTTACCTGGGTGACATTCTGATAACAGGGAAAACTAATGAGGAACACTGGGAGAACTTAGATAAGATGTTTTTTCAAGGCAGACGCATACCTCCTAAGAAGGGAAAAATGGGTGTTCCAAGCGCCCAAAGTGACTTACTTGGGCTCCAGACTTGACAACACCGGGTTACACCAGCTGGAAGATAAAGTGAAGGCAATCAAAGTGCCTGGCTCCCATGTCTGTACCAGAGCTTATGTCTTTTCTTGGGCTGCTGAATTATTACAGAAAGCTCATAATAACCTGGCTTCCATCCTGGCATCTTTGCATCAACTCAGAAAAAAGGGTCAGCCTTGGAAATGATCACATAGCTTTCAGGGAAGTGAAGAAACAGCTATCATCCTCTAAGGTTGGCACACTATGATCCCAAGGGAAATCTGTACTGCCATGCAATGCCTCCCTGTACAGCATTGGCGTGATATTAGCTCATAGGTATCCCAATGGAGAGAAATGCTCAAAAGCAACTCACCAATGCTTTCCTCACATCTCCTAGCACCCAGAAAGGGAACGACAGCAGGTGAACTTTAAATCATACAACATATTTGTGAACATTTGAACATTTAAAGTTGGAGCAAGAGGTGGCTATTCAGCCCCTCAAACTCACTCTGCTAGTCAGGACTGATCTCATTGTAACTTCAAATTCACATTCCCTCCTAATCCTGACAACCTTTCACACTTTTGTTTTAACAATAATCCATTTAGCTCTGCCATAAAAACATTCAGTGATTCTCCTTTCACCACCTTTTCAGGAATAGATTCTAAAAATGTATGATCTTCTTTGAGAAAGAAATGTTAATCTAATTCCTGTTATAAATGGGTAATCCCTCATTTTTAAACAAAAGAGACCTCCTAGGTCTCAATTCCCCTAGAAGAAGAAGTATTGTCGCAATCAAGTCAACTTTTAATCTTCTAAATTGCAGAAAATACAAGCCTAGCCTGTCTGACATCTCCACTTTTAACAACTATTCCATCCCTATTCTTGGTTTTAGTCGAGAAACACTACTTTGGACTGCATCCAATGTTTAAAATGCAATCCTTACTTAAAATTGTATTTTTTTTCCTTCATTGTCACTGGGTAAAATCTTGAAACTCCATTTTGAACAGCACTACACAGATTTGTGATTGTTCTGGAAGGTGGTTCACTATCATCTTCTCAAAACCAAACAGGACAATAATTGGTGGGTTTGTCAGTGCTGAATGAAAGACATTTTTGAACTAATGGACTGAGGAATAACAGATGGAGAATAATTAGGATAAATGTGAGGTGCTGCATTTTGGAAAGGCAACAATTTTCTATTTGTCTTCTGAAGCACTTGTTGTGTCTGCTTTCTATACATTTGTTGTTCATTAGCATACAGCACTAAAATAGACTCTTTATTCCATCGCATCCATGCAAACTGATCCCAATCTGACCTGGCCCCATTTGCCAGCATTTTGTCCATATCCCTGTGAACCCTTTAGATTAGATTAGATTACTTACAGCGTGGAAACAGACCCTTTGGCCCAACAAGTCCACACCGACCCTCCAAAGCGCACCCACCCAGACCCATTCCCTTACATTTACCCCTGCACCTAACACTACGGGCAATTTAGCACCTAACCTGCACATTTCTTTTTGGACTGTGGGAGGAAACTGGAGCACCCGGAGGAAATCCACGCATACACAGGGAGAATGTGCAAACTCCACACAGAATTGAACCCGGGTCTCTGGCACTGTGAGGCAGCAGTGCTAACCACTGTGCCTTCCTATTCATATACCCATCCACATGACTTTCAAATGTTGTAATTATACCAGCCTCCACCACTTCCTCTGCCAGTGAATGCAGACATGCACCAGCCTCTGCATGAAATAGTTACCGCTAAGGTCCTTTTTAAATCATTCCCTCAACCTTTAATTCACTGGTTGAGGACTCGCTCTTCCACCTGTAGGTGGTTTCTTTTCCTCTTTCTTGTCATGAAGGAAATTTACAGAGAGAGAAGGAATTTAGTTAGACGCTTAAATGTTCTTTCACTTCTCCACTTGCAGAACAGAGAGAGATGATTTCTCCTTCATAGGCTGATTGTTTCTGCTATTTTGTCTAAATGCAAAGCTGTAGCCACTCACCAATCAAGAAGTTGTTGCAATGCTGAATTGTCCTGAACACATCACAACTGGTTGAAAACTAATCAAAAGTCTGTCATTGGGCAATGCTACTCCTGGACACATTGTCTTGGAGCAGAGGCGTCGATCATTCCTCACTTGATAAAGCCAATCTTGTAGATACAGCTCATACACAGTTCAGTAACTCATTCTAAAATAAAAATGTAATATTTTATTTCATTATCCTTAGTATATGTTCCCATTCTTAGGTACTCAGTCCAAAAAATGAAAATAACCTGTCTCAGGGCAAAGCTCAGGAAGAAGAGCCCAGTGGGACCACGTTTGTTTATCATTTATATGAATAATTTGGATGACAATATCAAAAGCATGGTTAGTAAGTTTGAAGATGACACCAAAATTGGTGGTATAGTGGTCAGTAAAGAAGGTTGTTTAAGATTACAAAGACATCTTGATTAATTGGGCCATTGGGCTGATGAGTGGCAGATGAAGTTTAATATGGATCAATGTGAGGAACTTATACAATTAATGGTAAGACCCTGAGTAGTTTTGTCGAACAGAGAGACCTAGGAGTTCAGTTACATAAGTCTTTGGAATTTGCATCACAGGTAGACAGGGCAGTTAAGAAGACATTTAACATGCTTGCCTTCATTGCTCAGACCTTTGAATATTAAATGGGATGCCATGTTGAAGTTGTACAGGATGTTGATGAGGCCTCTTCTGGAGTACTGTGTGAAGTTCTGATTGCTTTGTCATAGGAAGGATATTGTTAAACTGGAGAGAGATCAAAACTAAGAGGCTTATTTTTAAGGTGAGAGGAAAAAGGTTTGCAAAGAACATGAGAGACAACATTTTTACACCGTGCATGGTTTGTGTGTGGAATGAGCTACCAGAGAAAGTGGTGGATGTAGGTACAATTACAACATTCAAAAGACATTTGGATAAGGTTCATTAATAGGAAACATTTGGAGGTCTATGGGCCAAGTGCAGGGAGCTGGGACTAATTTAGTTTGGGAAAAAGTTTGGCATGGACTGGTTGGACTAAGTGATCTGTTTCCATGCTGTATGACTCTGTGACCCTATGACTCTAGTGGAGTCAAACCTGGTGGTCAATAAAATGTGGAACACTGCATTAGCCAAGGGAGAGGTGAAGTAAACAGGACACTACATTTATGTACTAGTAGATTCAGTTTTAGGCAGCAGATAGATAATGGATGGAAATTAAGGCTCCAAGTTATCAGCAAGATTAAAGTTTCGTGGAATTTGCCATAACTGGCAACTTCAGTGTTGGGTGTCCATCCCTAATTATCATTGAATGGCTTGTTAAACCATCTCAAAGCAGAGTTAAGTGTCAACCACATCACTGTGGATCTGGGGTCAGTCCAGATGAGGATGGCAGATTTACATCCCTAAAGGAGAATAACAAACCAGGTGAGTTACTAAAAACATTGATGATAGCTTCATAATCATCAATGATACTGAGAGCTTTCAATTCTAGATTTTAAAAGTTAAACTTAAATTGCATTAGTTGCCATGGTGCAATTTGAACTCTTAGATTTGGTCCTCCAAACACTCACTGGGTTAACTCACTCATGAGTGTCATTACCACGATGCTATCACCTCCCACAAAATGACATGCCCTTGCTTGCGTTGAATTAAGTGAAGCTTTTTTTCTATAATGTGCATATTCCAAATATTTAATAGAAATGGTAATTGTCCCTCAAGGTGATTGGTTGATTTGAATGAAGTATGGCTATTAAAAAATGGAAAACTATAGGCTCCAACAAAGTATTTAATCACCCTGACTCTTAAGGGCTTGGACTACTAACGCATTTGGATGCTAAAGCATGTTTTTGATTTGGAGAATTCTGTATTCTATTTATTTCCTTCATTTATACACTGTCAAACTGTAACAGTTAACTATAAAATACTTTTCACATTTCATAAAACATATTCAAGATGCGACAGAAAGAAAAAAGTTCAAAACATCGAATTCCTACTCTGGTTTCCCTCAGCTTCATGGTAAAATTGACAGAAGTCATTTGCAGCTCATTGGCATTATATATGTATTAAATATTATTTGAGGAAACTTTCAGTGAAAGAATAAAATACTTTCTAGTGAGTATTATTCAATTTTGCAGCAATCAGCCCACTGCACCTGTATTATTGATCAGTTTATAATTATAACAATAAAGGAGACTTTGAAAAATTAATATTGCAAGCAGTCCTACACAGTAATTAAGGCTTTGCTTTCATCAATAGTTGACACAAAAGCGATCTATTCAGCATGATTGATAACACTAATGTCAGAAGCATGAACTGTGACCTCATAGTTTTATTAAACTTTGATCAGGAGTGGAGTTAATGAAGGGTTAGCAATCAACTGCAAGTGTTCAATGCTGTATCACACAATGAAACAAAACTATGAATATTGACAGTAAATCAGAACTCGCCATTTAAAAATGAACTCATTTACTAATAGTGACAAATGTAGACTCCACTCTACATTATAAAATACATCCATGCTATAGGGCAATTCTGCATAAAGCCTCACTGAAGAGAACCCTAACCAAGGCCCAGCTGTGGTAGTGGGGCACCACAAATTTATCCCCATATCTCTTTCTACACATTCTACTTACACCAATGTAGTGAAATTGTTATATAATGGGCCCCCTAGATACTGTTACAAAAACAAAATACAACAAATGCTGGAAATCTCAAATAAAAACAGAAAATGTCGGAAATACTTAGCAGGCCTCACTGCATCCATGGAAATAATCTTTCTGGTCATAGTTTGGGTAGGTTGCCCAGTCCTTAAACTATCAATGGCTCCACAAATTAGTCCTTAATTTGTTTTTTAAATGTACAAATTTGCTGTTCACCTCTTTGGAAAGAACAGCCACCCCACCAAAACCTGGCACTTAGTTACACCATTGGGAAATGATCTGTAGTGGAGCCACCCTGATACTGCTATCTGTTATTCCACTGCCAGTCCTGCCCCAGTGAATCCACCCAACACTTTCCAGCCTGCCATCCAGAGATCAGTAAAATTTCACCTGTTAACTCAATTTCTGTATCTGCAGATGCTGCCTGATCTGCTGAGTACTTCCAGCATTTTCTGCTCCTATCTCAGATTTCCACCTTCCACAGCGTTCTGCTTCTGAACATTGGATGGAATTGGCATGAGCCTCTGTAATACAAGGGAAGGTTCTCAGTTTAGTGACTGCAGCTTGAAACTGGGAATGTGTAATTACCAATGTAGGGTTGGCAAACAATTAATTGGGAGGTGGTGGTACCTTGTAGAGGTATGGCAGCTGCAGTATTTGGAAGTGGGGCAATGATGGTGACCGGGAATGGAACAGCACCCATTAGGATGGGTACATTGTGAAATTGGCAGACCACAATACAGGACCGTGACATACGAATATACAAATAAGGAACAGGATAGATGATTTGGCTCCTCAAACCTACTCCACGCCACAATAAGATCATAATTGAGCTGACCAATGTCCCAAATCTATATTCTTGCTTATCTCCAAGAACCTTTGACTCTCTTGTTAAGAATCTATCTACCATGTTTTCATAGCATTCAATGACCTTGTTTTAACTGCTGTCTGGAAAACAGAGTTCCAAAGACTCACACAACTCTGAGAGAAATAAAAGCTTCTAATCTCCATGTTAAATGGAAATACCCTTATTTTTAAATTACACCACAAAGGGAAACATCTTCTCTGAATCCACCCTGTTGATTCCTCTCAGGATCTTAAATGTTTCAATAAGATCCATCTTCCATTCTTCTAAACTCGGATGGATAAAGGATATGTCTGACCAACGTTTCCTGATAATGTAAGCCTCTCATATCCGAGGTGTCAATCAAGTGAACGTCCTTCGAGCTACTTCTAATGCATTTATATCCTTTCTTAAATATGATCAATATAGTTCTCCAGATCTGATCTTACCTGTACCTACATGACTGTAGGAGAAATGCTCAAAGGACCATAGGAATAGGAGTACACCATTTCACCCCACAAGCTTGTTCTGCCAAATGTGACCACAGCTGATTTGCAGCATCACCCCATATGCCAGGCTTGGACCCAGATCCCTTAAACCCTTTGGTTACCTAAGATCTATCAACTTAGATTTAAAGTTAACATTTGATCTATCACCAATTGTTATTTTGGAAGAAAGTTCCAACTTTTATATGTCATTAAATAATAACTTCACCTTGTCCATTACTGAAATTAGGCTGCAGGTGTCAGTGAGAGTTAAAAAAAATGCTTCAGGACTACTTTAATTGAATGTCAATATACTACAGGTTTAAAAAAGATATAATAGATTATGGTCATGTAGTTTCAATGGAGATTTTTGTTGACATTACCAAAGTTCTATTATTATGTCATTATGAATGCTTTGCTGAGGTTGAAAATCAATAATTATTTCAGTGAGGGGTTCTGAGTTCAAGATTACAGTTACAATATGATCAAAATAGTTCTCCAGATCTGATCTTACCTGTACTCACATGACTGTAGGAGAAACACACAAAGGACCATAGGAATAGGAGCACAGTCCTGTAAAGGTTTAGCAGTGTTTGGTGTGTGATCTGAAAATAATTTTCTTTGCTTTTAAAAGATACTAACATCTTGAGGAGAATCAAAGGCTTTGAATATTTTCCTTTCTTTTAAATATGAACTCTGAATACACTCATGACTGTGTGGTCAAATTCCACCCCATCTCCATTTACAAGTTTGCTGACCACACCATAATTGTAGGTTGATCTCAAACACTGACAAGATAGATTACAGGAAAAATATTGAATGCTTAGTGGTGTGGTGTAAAGATAACAATTTTTCCATCAATGTCACCAAATGAAGGAGCTGGACATTGACTTCAGGAAGTGGAGTGGAGGGCATGTCCCTGTCTCATCAATGGTATTGAGATGGAGATGTTTGAGAGCATCAAGTTCTGGAGTGATGATCACCAACATACTGTATTGGTCCACTCATGTCGACACGAAAGTCAAAAAAGCACAAAACCGCATCTATTTTCTCATGGCTTAAGGAAATTCAGCATGTCCACAAAGTCTTACCAATTTTTATAGATGCACCATAGGAAGCGCCCTATCTGGGTGCATCACAGTGTGGGATGGTAACTGTTTTTTCCCAAGACTGCAAGAAACCACAGAGAGTCATGAACACAACTCAAGCCAACACGCAAATCAGCCTTCCATCTATTGATTCAGTCTGTAGTTCCTGCTGCCTCAGGAAAGCAACCAACATCATCAAAGAACTCTCCCACCCCGGTTATACTGTCTTCTGGCAAACAGAAGATATAAAAGTTTGAATACACGCATGAACAGATTCAAGGACAGCTTCTTCCCTGTTGTTATCAGACTTTTGGATGGACCTCTTAAATATTAATGTTGATCTCCCTCTCTCTCTCTGCATCTTCTCTGCAGCTGTAATACTATATTCTGCACTCCGTTCTGTTAATGGATGTAGTTTGTATGATACAATCTGCCCGTGGAGCACACAAAACAACACTTTTCACTGTATCTCAGTACATGTGACAATAATAAATCAAATCCAATCAAATCCATTGAGCAGTATCACAGGATTAGAAATATTGCATATTTAAACCAATTTTCTTGTACTTACCTTTTACCAAGGTTGATTTAATGAGTAGGCTAAAAGACTAACTCAAATAACCCATCTCAAGAGTAATAGCCCGGTGTTTGCTCTAGCAATATATTGTCATGCTGTGCTTTCTTCTATATTCACTGCATGGAGAGTTTCTCTCTGATCTTTAGTGTGTCATGCTCAATCTGCAACAACACTGTGCCTTGCTCATCTGGAGGAAATGGCATCTTGAGGGGCTTTTGGCTGCATCTTTCTCACATGGATGTTGTTCAGCAGCCACTGGAAGTTGCTGCTGGTTCTGGGTTTGCTGGTGCATCTGCTCCTCCCTCAGTTTTTTTGTATCTTCATTGCACTGTGGCCGCAAAAATAACGACCGCTGCTGTGGTTGGATCCATTGGTCTCTGTTCGAACAAATCCATGTAGGGATCATGAGACGTGCAAAGGCTCCTTTTGTGAGCAGTCAGCAGTCTCATTACAGGCAAATGATGATTTAACATAGTCCTGAATACAGTGGAACATGGAGGACTCAGATAAGCAGGACCCTGACTGATCTCTGTACAATTCCCTGACTGACTTAATGCTGATTGCTAGACTGGGTGCTCTGGATCTGCAACACTGTTTGTGGCCCACTTGCTGGATTGTAATGATATGGAATCGCTGACCCTAAATCTGCCATGTGGCCAACTCATTGTATCCAAGATCCTGTATTGATGCTGAATTGTGCCAATGCCCCTAGCTGGTGATAGTTCCTTTTGATTCAATTAAAATACTATTCCCTTTATGCTTTGAGACTGAGCTGTGTGATTGAAGCACATGCAGTCAGTTTGCCTCTAGATTGCTGGTACATGCTGTAGGTGTGACAGGTGACTACAGTAACATGGTCACCCCCATTTGACAGATCACTGCTGAGAACCATGAGATGCCGTCTGGTTTTGTGCCTGTGCCAAACAGCAAGGAAAGACAGAGTACTATGAACCCGTAAGTTCTGAATGAGGTGGCAAATATCAAAAAAGGCAAGGCAGAGATTCTTTGAACATCATATCTTGTGAAGTGAGAAGGCAGAAACAAAGCAAGCAGAAAGACCTTGTTCCAATGCATGTTATGGATGTCTGGCCATGCATACAGAGTGAGTGGCAGTAGTATGACAATGCCAGCTGTCAGTGTGTTCCATAGTGCAGTATTGAGGTGATGGATTGTACTATCAGTAAGCCAAAGATGTGTGATGATGTTGTGGTGAGACTGGTGCATGTCTGAAGCAAACCTCTGTGTGCAGAGTGTGCAGCAGTCAGTGTTGATGACGTGTGGTCAGAGATGTGGAAGACTCTATCCAAAATGGAGCTCACCAGAGCCGGAATAGCCAAGTATCCACTCTGACACGTCAGGAAGTCTCTCACTCTGGTCTCTCTCCACCGGTTAGGAGAAGAGCAATTGCACATAAATGAGGTGAGAATACATAATAATAAGATGTTAAAAATGCAAATAGGCCTCTTGTTGCTCACTAGTGAGACTGTCATTCCATTCTCAAAAACTTGGGTAGAAATTTTTCTTTTGACACCAGGAAGCTGATTTCCCCAAACTCTCAATATTTTCCCAATGACTTGCCATTACCCATGTTGTACAGGGGCTGGAAAAATTCAGCCAGAGACTTTAATTGGCATAGTTTTACCCTGGTTTGAGTTGTAATTTTCCTGAGGACAATTCATCAAAATGTCACTTCAAAGGCAGAAGAATGAAAACATCACCTGTGTTGGCAACATTCAAGGAATTCTGGGCCTTGGCAGATAAAAATCTTCTACATTGTGACAATTTAGCTTTTTGTTAATTTTGTATAAAATGTTGCTTAAATTCTATTTGATTCAGAAATACTGTTTATTTGTATCTTGTTAGGTCAAGCACAACTGAGGATGTCATATTTATAAATTAAAAGTTGGAACTTAGATATTGAAGGAAAAGGGTTTTATATCTCAAAACCTCAAACACTTAGGCCCTTTAAACAAGTCATTTTTCAGGTTTGTTCCTGGTATTTTAACTTCTAGCTTACCCTTTACCCTTGAGTTTCATTCCAATCTTATGTAATTCTCTGCAACATTGCTTGAAAGTGATTTGCTTATTAGTGTTTTTCATGTCTTGGTTCGAAGTCTGTGTAAATACTTTAATGTTATTGACTGGCTGGACAGATTAATGACATCACTGGAGCTTGGCACTTCAAATTCCCATTAAAGAATGCCACAATCAATTGCATGAGGAGAGAGTCAAAGTTCTCACTTTAGAGATTGTGAGATCATTCAGTGCAATTATCTTTGTGGTCAGCGGCAATCGTTTTTATCTTCACTTCTGACTGCAGAATCTGAGCCAATGAGCTCCACAAGGTTAATTAAATTTTCCCATAATCTTAGCTTTTCTGTTTTTGACTGTTTCTCATTGGGGTTACATAAGTAGTACAATAGACTTCTCTCTTTTTCTACATCTGGAGAATGCTCAGTTTCCAAAGTAAAATAGGAAAGTGAGAGTAGAGACTCCACAGACCAGGTCTCCGTATGGCATGCTGCACGCAGTCTCTAGAATGGAAGCAATTGTGTTTTTGTGATCTCTGAGTGTTATTATCCTCAAGTACCCAGGTAAAGTATAAAGGGATTTGTACTGCGATCCTCTTTGGATTTTATTGTTCAATGAAATCTTAGGGGCGATCTGGAGATCGAGTCTTATTGAGGAGAAACCTTCTCTTATTTGTGAGATGATCATCAGACCTTTAGATCTGACACTTGACATATCTCACAAGGTCAAAAGTCAATTTGTCTCTGTTCCCTGCAACAAAGTATTACAGAGCTTGGGGTTACGTTGGGACAACCATGATATAAAAGTGGTCTTGGTCAAAAAATACTTCAGCACACTAATCATTCAAATATCTGTTGATCTGCTTGGCACTTGAGGGTAGAGCTGACAGACAAATTAGTCCATTTATTTTAAATAACTAATGTTCTACAAGTTGAAAGAAGCTACTTGGCTGTTGTAATTTCAAAACCTTTAGGCTGGTGCTACAGAAATCCTAATGTGTCAAAATGACGCGTACAGAGTTTTTTGATTGTTGCCATTGTGATCTGCATGTCTGCTCCATGGTGAGAAGGAAACCTCCACCATATAACTGATAAGGATGTGTGTACAAGGGAGCTACACTGGCACAATGAAGCACATCAATGACATGCTTAAGCATTGCTTTTATGACTCTAATTGTTAATGGGGCTATACAGTATTCCTCAAAGATCACGGTGATCTGTTGTGTTCTCTACAACACCATGAGGGTGTTGCCATTGGAGCCAGCATTACATGGCCACATCAGTAAAAGCAGGAAGGATGAATCCAAACTTCCTTTTGGTAGGGTTTCCTCAGACTCCACTTCCTTAAGGTGATCGATCATTCCTTCATCTATATGTTTCCAGTACTCTTCACCTCTCATTCATCTCTGATGCCCCATTGGAGTGCCCCTTTGGGCAATATTCTGCAATAATGAAAACAATTGTCAAAACCTTTCCATAACAACTTTTCCAATAAAGCATCCAATTAAACAAACAAAACTGAAATAATCACATTCTGAATTGCCTGTTTTGGCCTAACGCTCCTCAGTGACTACAAGTTAGTTGCTGAAAGACTGCAGGCTTCCATTGGGCATGACTGCAGATCCTGTAGCCATACTAATATGCTAGCCTTTATCGTAGTTTTCAAAATGTTCTCAATGACAGATGATGAGCTAAGTGTTTATTTGCTTTTGGTCTCCCTCCCTTTTTTGAATTAGGCTGTTATTAGGCTGTTATGTTGAGTTTTTTAATCCTCCATGACTTTTCCAGAACTTGGGACTCTTGGAAGTTATTACTAATAAATAGTTAATGGATGTAAGGAAACACTTACAAATTTTTATATGCTTGCTTATTTACCCTGGCTTATTTTCTCCCCTTCTACGGTTTTTAGTTCATAGAACATAGAACATAGAAGAATACAGCGCAGTACAGGCCCTTTGGCCCTCGATGTTACGCCGATCCAAGCCCACCTAACCTACACTAACCCACTATCCTCCGTATGCCTATCCAATGCCCGCTTAAATGCCCATAAAGACGGAGAGTCCACCACTGCTACAGGCAGGGCATTCCATGAACTCACGACTCGCTGAGTAAAGAATCTACCCCTAACATCTATCCTATACCTACCACCCCTTAATTTAAAGCTATGCCCCCTTGTAATAGCTGACTCCATACGTGGAAAATGGTTCTCACGGTCAACCCTATCTAAACCCCTAATCATCTTGTACACCTCTATCAAGTCACCCCTAAACCTTCTTTTCTCCAATGAAAACAGCCACAAGTGCCTCAGCCGTTCCTCATAAGATCTTCCTACCATACCAGGCAACATCCTGGTAAACTTCCTCTGCACCCGTTCCAGTGCCTCCACATCCTTCCTATAGTATGGCGACCAAAACTGCACACAATGCTCCAGTTGCGGCCGCACCAGAGTCTTATACAACTGCAACATGACCTTAGGACTCCGGAACTCAATTCCTCTACCAATAAAAGCCAATACGCCATATGCCTTCTTCACCGCACTATTTACCTGGGTGGCAACTTTCAAAGATCTGTGTACGTGGACATCAAGATCCCTCTGCTCATCCATACTACCAAGTATCTGACCATTAGCCCAGTACCCCATCTTTTTGTTACTCTTACCAAAGTGAATCACCTCACACTTAGCTACATTGAACTCCATTTGCCACCTTTCTGCCCAGCTCTGCAGCTTCTCTATATCCCGCTGTAACCTGACACATCCTTTCTCACCGTCAACAACTCCTCCGACTTTTGTATCATCCACAAACTTGCTCACCCAACCTTCTAACCCCTCCTCCAGATCATTTATAAAAATGTCAAACAGCAATGTCCCAAAACACATCCTTGCAGAACACCGCTGGTAACGGAACTCCAAGATGAACCTTTACCATCAACTACTACCCTCTGTCTTCTTCCAGCCAGCCAATTCCTAATCCAAACCTCAAACTCACCCTCAATGCCATACCTCCCTATTTTTTGCAGTAGCCTACCATGGAGAACCTTATCAAATGCCTTACTAAAATCCATATACACCACATCTACCGCTTTTCCCTCGTCCACCTCCTTAGTCACCTACTCAAAGAATTTAATAAGGTTTGTGAGACACGACCTGCCCTTCACAAAACCATGCTGACTATCCTTGATCACATTATTCCTATCCAGATGTTCATAAATCCTATCCCTTACAATTCTCTCTAAGACTTTGCCCACAACAGAAGTGAGACTCACCGGCCTATAGTTACTAGGGTTATCCCTACTCCCCTTCTTGAACAAGGGAACTACATTTGCTAGCCTCCAGTCTTCTGGCACTATTCCTGTAGACAACGAGGACATAAAAATCAAGGCCAATGGCTCTGCAATCTCCTCCCTTGCTTCCCAGAGAATCCTAGGATAAATGCCATCAGGCCCAGGGGACTTATCTATTTTCACCCTTTCCAGAATTTCCAACACCTCTTCCCTACATACCTCAAAGCCATCCATTTCACTTAATTGTGACTCAGTATTCACATCGGCAACAATGTCCTATTCCTGAGTGAATACTGATGAAAAGTATTCATTCAGTGTCACCCCAATCTCTTCAGCCTCTACACGCAACTTCCCACTACTATCCTTGACTAGACCTATTCCTACCCTAGTCATTCTTTTATTCCTGATATACCTATAGAGAGCCTTAGGGTTTTCCCTAATTCTACCAACTAAGGACCTTTCATGTCCCCTTCTTGCTGCTCTTAGCTCTCTCTTCAGGTCCTTCCTGGCTACCTTAAAACTCTCAATCGTCCCTATTGAACCTTCACGCCTCATCTTTACATAGGCCGTCCTCTTCCATTTAACAAGGGATTCTAATTCCTTATTAAACCATGGCTCCCTCACACAACCCTTTCCTCCCTGCCTGACAGGTACATACTTATCAAGGACACTCAATAGTTGCTCCTTGAACAAGCTCCACATACCAATTATGCCCTTGCCTTGAAGCCTACATTTCCAAGCAACGCATCCTAAGTCATGCCTCACCGCATCATAATTTCCCTGCCCCCAGCTATAACTCTTGACCTGCAGTGCACACTTATCCCTCTCCATCACTAGAGTAAAAGTCACCGAATTGTGGTCACTGTCCCCAAAGTGCTCACCTACCTCTAATTCTAACACCTGGCCTGGTTCGTTACCCAGAACCAAATCCAGTATGGCCTCACCTCTTGTTGGCCTGTCTACATATTGTGTCAGGAAACCCTCCTGCACACATTGGACAAACACCGACCCATCTAACGAACTTGAGCTATAGCTTTCCCAATCAATATCAGGAAAGTTAAAGTCCCCCATAACAACCACCCTATTACTTTCACTCTTCTCCTGAATCATCCTCACAATCCTTTCTTCTACGTTTCTAGGACTATTAGGAGGCCTGTAAAAGACTCCTAACAGGGTGACCTCACCTTTCCTATTCCTAACCTCAGCCCAAACTACCTCAGATGGCGAGTCTGCATCCATCGTCCTTTCCACCGCTGTAATACTATCTTTGACAAGCAATGCCACACCTCTCCCTCTTTTACCCCCACTTCTGACCCTACTAAAACATTTAAACCCTGGAACCTGCAACAGCCAATCCTGTTCTACCCATGTCTCCGTAATAGCCACAACATTGAAGTCTCAGGTACCAACCCACGCTGCAAGTTCACCTACCTTATTTCGTATACTTCTTGCATTGAAGTATACACACTACAAGCCACTTTCCTGTTTACAGGCACCCTCCTTTGAGATTGATGCCATGTTCCTAACCTCCCTACACTCCAGGTCCTGCACCCTAAAGCTACAGTCTAGGTTCCCATGCCCCTGCAGAGTTAGTTTAAACCCCCCTCTTCCAAAGACTCTCCCAAATATTATTACTAATCTTTGCCACAGTGTGTTTTTTTCTTTCAATATGATACCATCCTTAACTTCTTTGATTAACCAGTTTATCTCTTTACTCGAGTCCTTCTTCCTGACTAAGACATACCTTTGCTCTGAGTCATTAAATATTTTCTTAAATGTGGACCATTATTCCTCAACCATTGTTTCTGCTTAACTCTTTTCCCAGTCCATTCCAGCCAACTCTGCCCTCATCTCTTTGTAAATATCCATATATATGTTTAGCACAATCATTTCAGACTGAAGTTTCTCACTCTCAAAGTGAATAATGAATTCTAACCTGTTATGGCCACTATTCCTAGGATCTTTTACTCTGAAATAATTTATTCAACTAGGCTCATCACACATTGCCAGATTCAAAAGTGCCTGATCAATAGTTGGATCCATAATATATTTTGCAAGGAACTTGTCCCAAATGCACTCCACAAATTCTTCCTCATGGCTACATCTGCCAGTTTGATTTTCCCAATATGAGCAAAGATTAAAGTCACCTGTGGTTAATGTACTGACCTTTCTAAATACCCTAATTATCTCCTGATTCATTGCTTATCCTGCAGGACTGCGACTGGTAGGGGCTGTATGGACTATTCCCATCAAAGCCTTTAACTCCTTATCATTTCTTATCTCCACAGATATGGATTCTATAACATCTGATTCGAGGTCATTTCTTGCTATTGCACTTACTCCATCTTGTACTAACAGGGTTACCCCCAACTATGTCTGAAGTTTGGATTCCAGCTCCTAAACTTAGATCTGAAGTTGCTCAAGTTGCAAGCACTTGATACATGTATGTTCAGTGTAGATCACTTTGGCGCAACCCAGCCCATGACCTGAAACTGGTGTAGTCGTTTAATTAACACTAGTATGCAGGCTTTTTTACACTTAAAGAATCCCCAATTTTTGCACTTTATAGTAATTTTTCTTCTTTTGATCTTTTGAAAGTTACTTTTATTGAAATAAAGAAACTGCCTAACATTAAAATGGCCAAGATGAATTACATCAGCATCCTTTCACAGCATCCTTTATATTCAAAGGCTTCCCTGGATATTTGTGAAATGCATTCATCCTTTTCGACTGAAAAATACCTGTAGAAGCCCTACAGCATGCAAACAGTGGAAACTGGATATTATAGCCTAATGACTGAAGCTATGAAACTAGGGCTAAGCACATTGTGCAGAGATGGACTAATCAACTCACAGATAATTCTGAAGTACTCCTTAAAATTAGAGGACAAATCATATGACCAGCAATGTTCCTTCATGTGATGAAAGGATTTTGAGGTGCACTGCTGTTGTTGCTGAACTGAGAATAAGCAGCTGAAGCTCTTTCTTCCCCCCATCCCCCTCCTTTTCTCCAACAGCCCAAAAGCTTTGAACCCTGTTTGCTGATCAAAATCAACCAGACATACTTATTGCAAACACAGATCTTTCAAAGCTGTGGCTCAACACCACTGTCTCCAGGGGAACAACAAAATATTGGGCCATAAATTTAAATCAAGACACAAAGTCCACCAAGTGAATGTCTGTGCTGTACTTTTCTATGTTCTATGTTCTATGTCTGACTAGGAGAGTCACTGAGCCACTGACTTTATATTCTTTTAATTTAATGACTCAAATTTGATAACTCAATCCTCTCTTCCTTATATATATCCTATTGTGTGTGGTTAGATACAGATTTTGTGGCAGTCAGAAAGTAATGCTAAATTTTTGTTTTACCCCAGTTTGATTTTAGTATAATTAAACTAACCCATTACTTGTTAGACTGAAGTAAGTGTCGTTTTTTAACTCATTCATGGGATGTGGACATTGCTAGCAAGGCCAGTATTTAGTGTTCATCCCTATTGCTCTGAAGAAGGTGACAGTGAGCTGCCTTCTTAAACAACTGCAATCCTTGGGGTGAAGGGACATTCACATTGCTGTTAGCAAAGGAGTCTCAGGTTTTTGACCAAGTGACAGTGAAGGAGTGGCAATATCATTCCAAGTCAGGACGGTAGGCAATTTGGAGGGGGAACTTCCCAGGCTCATCCTTTGTAATCAGCACGTACACAATTACATACACACACTGAAATGGCAAATACATTCTCTTAAAAAATTCATGAATACCCTATTACAACGAAATGAAAAGTGGAAAAGGAAGGGAGCTATTCCACTCCCCCTGATCGTAACACTGTTAATAGCTTTTATTGATAACACAATCTTGTTATGTTTTTCAGTTTCTTGCTACAGAAAGGGATAACTTATCTAGACTCACTTTGCTAAAGTATTTACCGACAGATGGATTTCAATAAAGATATATTCTTGCATAGAATCTAAGCTGAGCAACAGCTAATGAAATATGAAAAGTTTGGAGTCAAGTGTGCTAAAATTACCAAAATGTAATATTTGCGTTGTAGCCTTTTGAAGACTATTAACTCATATTCACATTTTGAGTAAGATACATGTAAATAAATTACATGGTGAAAGCCAAACCAAAATCTGAAATTTGTTAATTAGATGTATTTCTTTTTAAATTTATCTGTTCCATTCGACATAAGTTAGGTGGAGGTTAAAATGAAGAAAGCTGAACTTTTGAAATCAGGACACTTTAGCCAGCGTAATGGAGGCTCTGACAAGATGTCAAATAAAGTTGCCCTTGGCAAATAAAATTGCTTTTGAGAGGTAATCCTTCAGAAAATCAATGATGTGCCTGCATAAGAAATGTAGAATTATAATGAAGAGATGATACGATGCATGCAGTTATACCAAAATCAAGTTGTTCTGTGCAATGATGAAACAATAGTACCTTTTCCTAGAACCTACCATCTTGGAGGCAATGAATCATCAAATGCAAACAATGAATCACCAAGTGACGATGGTGGCAGACCTTTCATCATTAAACTGTAACTGACTAATGGTCTCAAGAAATCTGATAGCAGGGAGCATCCCGTTACTGAAAGCACTGGCATATCGAGTCAAACACTTCATATCTCAAATAACCAACCTCTATTTTAGTTTAACAGCAACAATTTTCATGATGTAGACATGTAAATCAACAGGAGTTGCTGAACATTTCCCATTTGAACATACAGTGGCATTTGTATAATCCATTCATCAGGGCAAGGTAAGGTAACTCCACGGTGTGAAACCTAATCCTCAAGATGGAACACAGAAATTGCTGGAAAAGCTAAGCAGGTCTGGAAAGATATCGGTGAAGAAAAATCAGAGTTAATGTTTCAGGTCCGGTGACCTTTCCTCAGAACCTAAAACAGACACAAAATGTTAACTCTGATTTCTCTGCACAGATGCTGCCAGACCTGCTGAGCTTTTCCAACAATTTCTGTTTTCGGTTCTGATTTACAGCCTCTGCAGTCCTTTTGGGTATTACCTCAATATAATAATCCATCATTTATTAATATAAATTAACAATTAAACAGCCATGTTTTAAATAGAAGATGGTTTCAAATCATACTTAATCAGCAGTGCAAGAAACCATTTTTGAAAATTTGGATAAATAATTTTTATAAACATTGCATTAGATATAAATGGAATTCTTTAAAGGATGAATGGTAAACATGAAGTATGAATAAGTTTCCATTTCATTCTGGTTTCTTAAGCCCCCCCATTTTAATGGTTCCACCATTGGCAGTATGCTTTCAGCTTAGGAGCCTAAGCTTTGCATTTGTATCTCAAATCTATCCACCTCCTTCGCATCATTTCTTCTTCAATATTCTCTTTTAAATCTTTCTCTTTGTCCAAGCTTTCATCTCACTATACCTCCTTAATTTACAGCAGAAGATATGAGCAACATCAGCAACTTAGAAAGCAAACAACACAGTAAGGTGTCCCAAAGCTCTTCATGGGTGCATTATCAGACAAGATATTAGACTTACTTAAAGAGATAGCAAGACAGCTAAATAAAGGTCTGGTCAAAGAGGGCACTTTGATGGACTGTCCTAAAGGAGAAGAGTGAGAGAAACACAGAGACGTGGGGAGGCAGGGAAATGTAGGAAGGGCATTCCAGAGGAAAATGTCACAGTAAAGTTGTTTTGTTTTAAATTAGTTGGAAGTCTTCGGTTAAATGAGCTCAAACAATACGTTTACAAGACCGTTTATCCTTATTCCAGAATGTTAAGAAGCAAGGAAGAAAACTTATGGATTGTCAACAAACATTTTGCGGGAGTGAATAAACAATAGGGAAGTGGTATTAAGTTACAAATGTGATACTGTAGTGTCGCATCCAAACACACAAAAACATTTTTACATGTACTCTTGAAAGGATGAGGTGGTCCTGTTATGAACCAAGCTAGTGTTACTATTAGACAATTCAGATCCCAGATGAGTCTGGCTTGATAGATTATGCTGTATTTTAAATTAAACACAGTGTGTCCACTGAAACATTAGCACTCAAGGCTGTGGATTTAGTTTTAACAATAACATAAGTCTGTAACACTAAAGAAACAGTGAGTCTGAGCAATATCAACAGAGCGAAGGAGACCATCTCTGGGGTGAATAGTAGCAGTGGTAGCAGGATGAGTACATGAGGGGTGAGGCCTGGGCCAAGGTCAGTCCAAGCAGTGACAGCGGCAGCAGCAACAAAGTGAAGAAGAGTGGCAGCAGCAGAAGAGTGGGGTCAGTCAGAGCAAACATGGAGCTGAACCTAACGATAGAGATCCAGAGCTGATGGCATATCTCAAAAAGTAACCCAGGCTTGGCTGCTCTGGAAGCAATTTGCAGCCTGAGTGAGTAGTATCTGGAAAGACATAAAGTACTTTTTGCTGTTGTAATCTGCCAGGAACAGAGAACCAGAGTGAAAGACCTGAGTTTGGTGATGAATGGGTAAGGTTGCACAATCGGTTCCTGGAATATTGTATGTCATTAATAAGGTTAACTTAGTTGATAAGGTTTGAAATGGCAGAAGAACTTGGCCATTGGAATTCTCCTGCTGCAATATGTGGGAAATCAGGGACACTGGAAATGTTCCTGATTTCCCATATATTGCAGTGGGAGGAACAGATATGTGGAAAGATAATGGAAAAAGGTGAAAACAATGGGGTTATTATGATGGGTAATTTTAACTTCCCTACATTGACTGGGGCTCACTCAGTAGTTAGCTAGACTCTCATCTTCCACTCCAACCCATAATATTATCATACAAACATTGAAAAAAACCTAACTGGGTACGTGCAGTTTTTATAACAACCTCACGGTACTGTCACTGAAGGTAGTGGGGTGTAGTTCTTGTGGCCCATCACCTTTTAAATTCCTTACAAATAACCATGGCTTGAAGACTGATGCCCTTCCCGGTATAAGCATCGAGGCATGCATAAAGGCCATGGCTTTTGTTGTTAGCTTCCCAGCCATCAGCTTCAAGCTCAACAATGTATGTCAAGGCTGTTTATCTTTAGAGGATTGAGTGAATCTCCTTCAAAGTGGAAGCCTGTTTCTTTTAGTCTTTCCTTATTACTCTTCCCATGGATGTGTGGTTTTAGCATTCTCACCGGTTCTACCCTGTACAATTCCCATACTGTGTTTCAAAGCAGCTGCAAAATTAGATGCAACTTGTACTACAATCTCTTATCTTGACCTTGTCCTTTTCTTTTTTTAAAACAGTATATGCCTTTGTATGTTGTTGGGAGGTTGTTTATCACTGTGACTTTGCCAGCTCAGAAGCCTGTTCCTTGACTACGCATGCATTTGACATCACCTAGCTCTCTTTCCATCTTGATGTTCTTACATTTGGGACAGAATCATCCACTCTTGAAAAGCAATGGGGAAGGTGGCAGGAGTACAAGATAATCAGGCATGACAGCATCAGGAAGATGCTACTGCCTTCCCATCTCCATTAGATTTATTTCTGATAGGGAAAGCCAAGGCTTGACCTTCCTGATACAGCATCAATGGTCAATTAATGGATAGCGGTCACTTAAGATTCTTGTTGCACCACAGGTACAATTCCTTAGCTCCAGTTGGAATGAAAAGCAGTTGGCCACCCAACTAGCCAGAAATGTGGGCAGGTTGTCACTTTGGGGGAGCTGGTCCCTGGGTCTGCACTAACTTGTACAAGAACATGGGATTGGACCGAGAGCAAAGGGTTGGCTGTTGAGATACCCTGTCCTGACTTTTGACCCTTCTGACCCCCTCCTCATGACCTCTAAACCCAGAAGCCATACGCTGTGCTGTAGGAGCCAGGTTCTGGAGCTGCCAATCTCTGATTGAATGGTAGCCGCAGCTGGACAGGATTTCTCACAACAGGGTCCTAATTCAGATAAAAGGCATGTGGACAGCCAATTGCCAGAAGATTCAGCAGGCTTTTTTTATTTAGCTAAGCTATAGTTCTTCCTCTTCAAAACTTCTACTTTCAGACTTAGTCTGAATACAGGAAGATCATGGCCTCAGTGTCTCTTGTGTAGGATTCCTTCATTTCTACTTTTTATCTTTTCCCTTGGGTGAATAGCTACATGTTATAGATGTTTATCTTTCTCACAAATTTGCAATAGTTGGTAGTCTATTCCTTAGATATGTTACACTACCGTGTTAACACACAGGAGTTGGGAATTAACATTATTTCTGTCGCAATGACATTTCATGAACTGAAATTCAACTGCAGGATCCCCTTGATGCTGCTGTTTCCCTAGTGAACCAGACATGTTGTAGTTACCTTGATGTAGTTTTATGTTATCTTATTTCCCAACAGAGCAGTGGCAACAGTTGAGAGAAAAAAAAATCATTTGGGAATCACTCAGAGCAGTATAGAGTAATATTATTCTGAAGATTCAGTCCATCTACTCCCATCAACCACTTCAAGGTTGATGTAGAATCTTAGCTCTAGTCAGCAGCAATAACATTAAGGATTAGCATCAACACTTAAACTGTTCCCCATTTTCATAGAAACAACATTAAGCAGTTTTTTTAGTGAATATTCCATAGATCTATGATAACTACTTTCAAAATCATTCACATTGTGCCTCATGCACACCTTTTGCAATGCTTCCTCTTTTTCTTTTGTAGCATTCTCATTCAATGGATTTAAGGAGAAACCAGATAATTAGGCAAGGGCAAAGGAATAGAAAAGTCTGTTCATTGTATGAGATAAACTCAGGTGAGAAGAAGCTCATGTGGTGAATAATAGATCCGTTGAGCGGAGTGGCTGTTTCTGTGCTGCACCTGCTATGTAAATAGGAGAAAGGTATTAGGTAGTAAACAGCCTGAACAATAAAGAAAAGCAAAATGTGCACACAAATGACTATAGTATAGGTGCTTGAATATCACTATTAATAAATGCTTAGATATGGTGGGAAACAATTATTGCCACTGCTTCCATTTGTGTCGGGTTAAATGCTTCACGTTGGCACGTCCTCCTCCAATGTGTCTGGCATTCCCTGTCATTGTGTTGTTTTCTCCTGTAGAAAAAGTGCATGAAGTTAATTGGCTACTGCAGTCTCCAGATCCTGCAGTCATAATCAGCCAGGATTTGTGGAATCGATGGTAATAATGATAGGTGTCAGAGAGCAAGAACCTAGATTATGAGACTACAGTGTACTAGTGTGCATTGCCAGATGCGAGACATTTCATATAAGTACTGCCAATTGACTTTGCTTCTGGGAAAAGGACCATGTGATGCCCTTCATGTGGAGTTAAGTACTGAATATTGGCACATCTTCCTCCAGAATGTTTGGCATTTAAAAAATGACTTTGATTTACTGAAGAATCCCTAGTCATGGCAGCTCATGTATTTTTTTCCCTAAGGGCTTAGTCTAAGATTTAATGTAAAACACCCAGTGAAGAAGATTTTACATCAACTTTAAATGGATTTTCTATTGTGATGATTATAAATCACTGAAAAAGGTAATATAATGTACTTGGGAATATTGTGAGGTTATTTTTTTCTATGCACTGAATTGCATCAAGTTAGTAAAGGTGGCTTTATAGGCTGGAGAGGAGGGGTGAGGAAGTTTGAGAATTAAGTATCAAATTAGGCCTGCTGACACATTCCCGTGTCCAAGAGATTCTGTTAGAGCTGAGCTGTTCTGGAAACCAGCAATTTGTTTCACGGAGGTGAGCAGACAATGAAGGCAAACAGTGGGGCTCATTTCTGGAATCAATGGTAGTTATCCCAATGTATAATTTATGATGGGCCCCTATTACTGTACAGCCAAACAGGACCCAGGTGACAGGGCAAAGAGCCCAATTCATGTCTTCTCTTAATCCTTTACCTATGAAGCTATGGTTGTGACTACAAGCAATCCAGTGGAGATGTACGTGAAACAGTAGTGGTTTTTCTTCATTTTTACGTATTCAGCATCTTTCAGAAACCCCACCCATTCTGACGTCCCACTGCAATCCTCTTCCTGCCTCAGTAGTGCCCGACTGTTCTAGTGGGGATAACAGTATTGCAGGCCGTCTCATCAGATCTCACTCCTGAGGGACAGTCGGAAATCCTTAACTGGGGGAAAATGCAGAGGTAGCTCGTTATGGTTTGCCACTTAGATGCTTTTACCTGTCAACGTATAGCTAACTGGTGCAGGATCAGGACCCACATTTATTCCCTATTTTTGACAGGCTAGAAGATTCTCCCGAATGAGTCAGCAATCTTCTCTGAACTTCAGTTGAGGATACTCTTCATTGAGGTTATTAAACCTCTCCTGACATTACAAAGAGATTCTCCAGTTCAGAAAATGTCATCCACAGCCACAGCCATCTCCTTCCACATGACTCACGCATCTGATGGCCTTCTGCCCAGTACTCCAACAATGGGCCAGTTTGACTTTCATTTCAATCTCTCCAAATTTAGAAGGCAAACTTACTTTTAAAACTAAAAACATTTCTGATTTCCATTCAGCACTTTCAATCAGGCTGTTGCATCCTTACTTCACATTACCTAGATTTCTAGGGTTGTTTCAGCCCATCTGTCCTGTACTAACAGTGGTCATATACTCTTGCCTTGCTATATTATCTGAAATGTATAAAATTTGAACAGGATTGAACAGACTAAATGCAGAGCATGTTTGCCTTGGTTGAGGAGACTAGAACCAGGGGCACAGTCTCAGGATACAGAGTGGTCTATATAGGACTGTGATGAGGAAAGATTACATCACTCAAAGGGTAGGGGACCTGTAGAATTCTCTACCACAGAAGGTTGAGAAGGTCAAGTCACAGAATATATTCAAGACATAGATAGATTTTTAGATTTTAAATTCATTAAGGGTTATGGGGAGAGAATGGAAATATGACAGAGAGATAAAGGATTAGCCATGATCATATTGAATGGCAGAGCAGGGTTGAAGGGCTGAATAGCCTACTCCTAGTTTCTAAATTTCTATGATTTAAATTAGCTAACGCAAAAAGTTCTGACAGAGAACAGCTTCCTCTGTTTTCCATAAGTGTATGTCCAGCACCACTTACAGAATGAATGGGCCCTCAGGAATTTTCAGGCCATTCTTATTAGCCTATGTCAATCTTTGATATTTTTTCCTAATTTCATTTTCTATTTTAAGTACCAAATACAGGCATCATAAAACAGTAAACAAATGAAGTAAATTCCGGTAGGAAAATGCTGGTGATCCTTTGATCTTTCTTTCCCCGTAAGGGATAAGTTTTCATTTTCACAATGCTGACAGGGAGTCTCGCGCATCAGAAACATATTTCAGAGGTTTGGCCTCATGCTGTGCCTGATTTTCCAACTGCTAATTTCAATGGTCAGAAAATAACGTGCAGCCCTTTCCTAATTTTCTGCTATGCACTAGCGAGGAGCAAGTTCTCTGCCAGCATCATAAATTTAGAAAATTATCCCTTCATTTGCACCTTTTTCATCTTGGGAAATTTAAAAACAAGGAGAAAAATCTAAATTAAAATTCAAAGTACAAAAGCAGGATCTTACGAATATGACTTTAAAATGTTAAGTAAGAGAAGGGAAGTGACTGAGGAGGCTTCAAACCCTTAGAAGTAATATATCAAAAAGAATGAATGACTGAAAAGCATATTTAAATATATTATATTTAAGCATGTAGGGTCCATAGGGATTGCACTGTCAAACATTAAATCAGAATATGAGGTTCTATAACTGAAATACAACAGTTAAAGTTGATGAAAAAATGTCAAAGATCAACAAGAAGAGTGAATATTACCATCAAGCTGACATAATCAAATTACAAAACAATTTTGATGTATTTTTATTTTGTTTCACTTCGCTTATTTGCAGTAGTGGATATTTTTGTCTAACAACAAGCACTGGTAGCATCATGCTTTGTAATGATTTACCAGGATGATTACATTTAGAATTTAATTTATTGAAAGTAGTTGGTAAATTGCTTAACGTTATTTAATTTAATGAATAATTTTAAATCCTGTGTATTCACAATCAAACATTCTTTACAATTAACTGTGGTAATAATGGGATGGATGCAAAAGCATACAATATCAGATATTGGAAATCTACAATGTGAGGGAACTGAATTAACTCAAAGCTGATGATGAAATACCTGAGGTGAATGCTAAAGTTGATCTAGCTCCCAATGATGTCATTACCATTAAAGGTTCAAATAATATTGAAAAACCTGAATGTCCATTTTCTTTGCAGTTTTTGTAAGTGTTGTTGATGATATGAGGCCCTGTTTAAAAATTGGTTTAAGTCATGGAATAAAAGTTAAATAGGACAGATGAAAAGTGAAAGGAAGCTAAAAAAATAAATAAGCAAAGTAGAAAGAAGTTTCATGTGGTAGAAATGGACAGTATTTACGAGGGACTAGGTTTTCTGCATTTAAAAACTGTAAATTACTTTAACAATGGCATTACTCAGAAAATTTAATTTAGAATTGAATTTTTTTAAAAGTAGTTGGTATGTTGTTTTATTTATTTAATTTAATGAATAATTTTAAATCCTGTGTATTCACAATAAAACATTCTTTACAACTAACTGATAATAATGGGAATGGATGCAAAAGCATACAATATCAGATATTGGAAATCTAAAATGAATACCAACAAACAACTCTAAAATACTCAACAGGTCGGGAAGTACATCTCTGACATATCGTCACGTACAGTTCTGATGAAAACACATTGACCTGTAACTTGCGGCTGAATCTTACCACATTTTGGAAAAATATTAGTTTAATCGAGAATCACAGCTCTGCCTCTCGTGAGCTTGAGAGAGTTTTCTCAAACTATCGTCCCAAACTCAGTGTACCTTTGATGCCTTGTCCGATGCTTGCTCCCTTCTCCCACTTACTGTCATCAGAAATACTCATCAATGCTGAGATGTGCTGGTGCCTACAATTTTAAAAGGCTATTGTGACCAAATCAAGCACCGGCAGCCTCAGCATGAGCGAGAAGGGTAAATTGGTTCCCCACAATGAGACTTGGAGCTCCTGGTGGATAGATTGTTCTGGAGGAGGGCCATCACTGCCTATTCACTCACTCAGGTCACCATGCACACACATGCACCAACCAATCCTTCTGTTTCTCTCATTCCAAGATAAGACAGGACTGAGATGACCACAGTGGTTAGTGGGCTATGAGATATTTACCATCTCACTCTCGATGAGGAGAGGAAATTGGTATGGCCCAGCCAAGACTGGGACTGCTCCTGTGGAAATGTTGAAATCTCTATGTCCCAGCAACCAGGTAAGACCTATTGCCCCATGTCATGCTACTCTCTCATTGTCCATTTAATATTAGCACGCCACAACTTCGACTCTAGGGTGCAGCGTCATCACTTTTGCTTTCTGCAGACTGCAGCAGCATGTCCATGCTGTCTGCTGTCAAGAAGTCTGCCTCACAAAGAAGACCACGGGTTTCTCAGAGGAAACATCAGTAAAGCTGTCTCCTGATCCTCCCACAAGCTCAGATGCTGACACCTTGGAGAATATTTTCTCTAGATAATAATTGGAGAATTTGCTGGGGAGAACTTCACTTCCATAACTCCACAGATGGCCAAGGAAGAAACAGTCCTGTCACTGACACTCGAAGAACTGCCACAAAGCAGGCACTTTCGTAGCCCCAGGCAGGAGAGGGCCTTGTGGTGTCTGGGACTTCATCAAGCAGACATTGAGTAGCAGGCAGGTTAGTCACAGGCATTGGGCAAATTGATACAAGGTCAGAAGGACTGCAGTGGGGTGGTTGGGAGCCGGTTGCCTCAGGCACAAGAGCACCTGGCTGCCTCCATGGTGGACCGAGGTCCAGCACACTCAGATTCTGCTGGGTTTATGCACAAACCTGGACCCCATCACTCTAGCCCATGGTGCTTAGCACCAATGGCAAAGCAAGAGAGGGACAAAGCCTCACCTTGGCCACACTTCAGATACCACTCCTCACAAGGTGACAGTAGGTCCCCAGGCCAAGGAGGAAAAACATACAAACACCATTCCCCCACCCACCCCCACCCCAAACACAGAAGTCTCCTCTCAGGACACTGCCTTCCACCTCCACATTGCCTGCCCTCTCAGCCAAGTGGGAGGACTGGTTGAGTAAGGGGCATTTACCTCTGGGCTGAACACATGTCTGGGCCCTTGAGATAAAAATAAATCACTGGCTTTACGAAACCAAACCTTCAAGGTCAAAGGGCTCCAGTAAGGGACAGGCTCCCAACCCTACAGCTGTGGGATGCAGGACAATACTAAGACATAGCAGAAGGGAAGGAATGAAAATGAACTTCTGAGGGCACACGTGTGGCATATTTGAAACATCACTTTAAATACGTACTTACATGAGTAAATGTATGTTTTCTTTTGACTATCATCTGTATGTGCACAACTGCGAGAATAAAGGTACAGAGCTCACCCACTCTTAGGGTTCCACCGTGTTCCATGGTCCAAAGTGTGACGTGAGCAGCTTTGGCACCATGTCCAAGCAGTGGTTAAATCACAGGGAACTGCTACTTTGACAACTATAGTTTATCTTTCCAGGTAGATAAATGTAATTATTGGATGACAGGCATTAATGAGATTCAGTTGGATCTTTTATGATATGGTCAGGAGTGACTGGGACAAGGATTTGAACTGCATTTAGTAGGCTAATGCTTCAGGTTCCCAAAGCATGTAACGTTTGCAGGTGTGTTTCAGCTTCAGGGTATGAGTGTCTGTGTGATGCTGCTGCCTTTTGAAGGGTCTCATATTGATCAAACTTGAAACCCCTTCCCTCACAGAACAAATACATAGCCCATCCACTCAGGGTGTGGTCAGAGCCATTTTCATTTCCATTGACCACTTGTTATTTACAGCATGATGAAAGGCAACAAATGTCATACCTCCAATAGAAAATGTCAGGCTCTGCTTCTCTGTTTTGGTGTAACTTTGCTTTCCCAATAGATTGTCCCTTCAACCCCATAGGCTTTTATGCGAAAAATGGAGGGATGTGGATCACAGGCAGACAGAAGGGATTAATTTAGGTATTATGTTCGGCACAACATTGTGAACCAAAGGACCCTTCCTGAGCTGTACTGTTCTCTGTTCTTCCTCAAGGCCCCACTCAATCCAATTATCTGGGTCTTTATCTGCCCACTTTACCACTCCCCTCTGCTAACCCCAGGCATATCACATACTTGGTATGTGAAGTAGGTGGTACAGAATACCTAGATGCCAGCGCATGCAATCACTGCCCATGAAATAGGAGGCATTGGTGCCAACTATCGAAGATAGACATCCACAGGAGCAATCAGTGAGCTGCAGTCACCAGGTGTCTGCTGTGACTTTTAACTCAAGAATCCTGCATAGTTAGTTTTGATTAGATAGGTGGTAGAGTAGGAGATTGTATATTAGGGACAAGACTTGTTAATAATGATAATTTGGAGGTGCCGGTGTTGGACTGGGGTGTACAAAGTTAAAAATCACACAATACTAGGTTATAATCCAACAGGTTTATTTGGAAGCACTAGCTTTTGGAGCGCTGCTCCTTCATCAGGGGGTTGTGGAAGATAAGATTGTGAGACACAGGACTGTGTCTTACAATCTTATACTCCACAACCACCTGATGAAGGAGCAGCGCTCTAAAAGCTAGTGTGCTCCCAAATAAACCTGTTGGACTATAACCTGGCGTTGTGTGATTTTTAACAAGGTAAAAGTGCAAATGTAAAGTTACACCAAATTAACTAAATGGCAAATTAGCTTTGGAAAATGAATAAGAAACAATTTTTAGAAATTAAAAGGTTTCACCTAATATACATGTTGGATGAGATGCAATTGGATACTGACTGTTCAACACAGCAAGTTGCAAACTTAATTAATTTGTGTGACATATTATAATTAGGTTCATAAGTGGAGTGTTAATGATCATATGCACTGGGAATAGATTTTTAATTTACGTAATAAGTTAGACTGATACATTGCCATTGCATAATAATTAATTCCTTAAAGTGATATATTGTAAATTTAATGCACGAACACATTTGTTATTAACTAATGAATGGGAATTCAAAGAAATCTGATAACTGCAGTTAGAGTTAATATAACAACAAGCCTGTAGAAGAATTAATTATTACCAGTGAATCACTCAGTTGACAAATGTCAGAGTGTAATTGTTTCAGAAATGAAAAAGTTAGCCAGAAACTGCAAAGAGAGTAGATCAGTAAAAGGCTTCTGCACTGAAAATGCCATCACACATAGAAAAGAAAGAAAGTAAGTTGTATGCCTTGATGGGCCAGAGTATCAAAGTGAGACACTTACAGAACCACTGCATAGTTCTTCCTTTTTAAACTATTAAGTTTTGTGGGGTCACTTGCTGGCTGCAATAAATATCTTCACAATTGATAACTCCCTGCTTTTAAAATGTAGTTTCCTATCTGCACACTTTAGTAACATGGCTTTCATCCTTTGAAGAGAGCATACGTATATCAATTATAATTGGGAATGTGAAAATATAATTGTTTTGCCGATTTAGACCAATAGCTATTTTTATATACATTTGCTTAATGTCTCTTAGTCATGTTATCAATTTTTAATGAAGCAGTCAGTGATTATCAGAATGATGCAGTCATGTTTTACTTATTTACAAAATATAAAATTTCAGGACCACAGACCTTCAGAGATTGCATTTACTTGATAATGGAAAAAGCTCTGAATTTTGCAATTTATGCATTTGCTATGCATGTTCAATTAAATAATTTAATCCACTTGAAATGCAGTCACCGTAGTTTCTTATTAAAAGTTAAAATATTTATTTGGATGGAAATTAAAAGTTGCACTCTTTAATAGGGATACATTAGCAGTCATAAAGAGTTAGTTTGCTAAGGAAACTGAAGTTTTGAACCTGAGCTACTCCTCAAGTTACACTGCCCTTCATCAGCCTCCAACTTGGTGTGCCTTAATTAATGCAGCTAACTCAATGCTTTCATGTGAATGGTGTAAATGCAAGAAATGTACATTTTTTTAGCTTTATGGATATGTTAACATCTTACTCACTTCATACAGTTTGTTTTCTCTGTTACCCTTTGCTGAAAATGATTGAAATCCCCACTGTCTACATACAACAAAGCTAGTTAAAATTACTCTGGATCTTTGTGGTCAGAATATTCCCCTCCTTGGTGTGGCAGAAGCAATGGTTGGAAAGTTGGAAAAACCTACAGGGAATGAAAAAAATCAGAATCTCAAAGTTGAGAATATTTTTCATGATTTTCTCTTGAAGGGTGACTTCTGAATCTCACCATTGAAAAGCAGCTATTTTATTTCAAGGCATTTCTATCTCATCAATACCCCAACTTATGTTATTTAAACATTACATTTTCTTTCTGAGAAACTAGATGGTGAGAATTCCTGAAATGTAAATAAGGGTGAGAACACACTTGAAGACTTTGTCGATGAATCCTCTGAGGGTTCAGCGGCCTTCTCCTCTTTGACCCATGCTGCAATTTGGGTCCGAACTCTCATCATCTGCTGGTCTGTGGCAAAAATGACTGCCCTCCTCTCTGCTACCTTGTGCACCAGCACATCCAGACCCCTGTCTATGAGGTAAGGTATGAGATTTTTCTCTGTGCCATAATGATCAAGCATCAGTGTGAGGTCCAGCTTCTAGCGCAACTTCTGAAGTCGGTTGCAGATGGCAGGAGATATGGAAATGGTTGCCTTTGCCAGAATGTCCCAGCATTGGTGAGCACTTCAGCCTATTCTGCCACACGATTCCGTGAGATGGCACCAATGAACTTGGTTGCATAATTAATGAGGTGAAGCATTCAAGATTGCAAGAGATAAATCATTCCAAGCCACAGCTGACTAGACACCGGAATTTCACTTTAACTGAAAATGGGAAAATCTGACTCACTGTTATGAATTAACAAACTTTAGCAAATGTGATTTAAAAGTAGAATATAACTAAATGTTATGTCAATTTAAATCTACATTTATTATAATCTCATATCTGAATGATCTGTACTTTTTTAAAATCATTATTTTGCCCAATACAGAATAGTTCCTCCTAAACAATCCTGCAACTCCTTCTCAACATGAAAACTACCTTACTTCTTTAAATTCCCTTGGCAGGTAAGGATAATTCTGGACTCCTCTTCTTCTGCAACCTAACTTGTTCATCCACCCCAATTGACCTATAATGATGTGCTGGTTGAATTTATCGATTTTCATTTCTTCAAAATTGAGTCTGTCTGCCTGGCTACCTTAGATTCCAACACAACCCTCTCAGGATTCTCATCTCAGCCTTGACCCCAATCATACTGCACTGTGTGACATTGGTTCCATCTCTCCCTTGTTCCTCATCAAAATCATCTGTACAAAATCATCCACCTGCTCCTCAACTTGTTCTTCAACTTGTTCTTGACTCAGTTCTTGACCCTTAAAATAAGCTGATTGATCACTGGCATCATTTAACAGCTCCTTTTTTCACAGGTATTGCTCTCCATAAAATTTATTGAGCTCAATCTTAATCAGGCAAGGCAATAGTTATTTCGGAGTGGATAGCTTCCCAACTCCTTTCTTGCCCTAATCTAATCCACTGTAATCTTATAAAAATGACATTGAATATCAAATTGATTGGCCAATAGCTTGATAAAAGGGATAAGTCAAGAGGAGTTCTTAAAGAAGCAGAGTGGGATGGAAAGGAAAAGCTGTTGAAGGAAGCAATTTCAGAGTATTGATCCTAAATAACTGAGGCACAACCAATAATGTCAGAGGAAGGTGGTTACAGTTGGAGGAAGGTGGTTACAGTTGGAAGTTGCAATGAGAGAGCAGCCTAAAATCAGAAACAGATTTAAATAAAAGGATGGGAATTTTAAAAAGACACATATTGAAGCTCATTGATCCATTGCACATTAGTGCAAACAGAAAAGATAGATGAGGTAAGAACATGGAAATAAGAGGGTGGAATCCTGTTGAGGCCTGTATGATGTGGACTATGGCAAACAATTTGGAAGAATCGCATAACAAGTCCCGTGAAGTTTACTTCAACATTGTGAGCAACTGGCTGCATTTTCCAACTAATTTCCGAGTGCTGAGCTCAATTTCTTGCTAGGCAGCAGGTAGATGCTATGAACGGAGATTGTTAACTGCCTCATCAACACCTATCATTATTTATCAGAACTCATCTCCAGGAACAGTTTCCATTCAGGTAATGTCATCACCGTTATATTCTTAGAGGGGTATGCCCTCTCTCTTGTGCTCCTGCTACATTGGAAGGGCCAGGTGCATTAAAAGGCTGGTTATTGTGGGACAAGTATGACCCACTGTGACCATGGCTGCATTCTGACTGATACAGAAGCTGATACAATGTCACCCATGTTTGCTTGTATGTGATAGTGTACAGTGGGCATTGGAAATAGTTTAGCAGTCATTTAGGATGGGATGTGGCCAAGGATAGGTTGGTTGCGTAGCCTAGTTATTAGCAACTGGAGCAAGTAAGTGGAGCTTATGCGTGAGGAAGTGTCAGCTATTGTCATAAGCACTATGATTTTGAGGCTGCTATGCCATTACATTGATGTTGAAGGGCAATTCTGGAATTCCAATGCATGGCCCAGTGTTCAGCCAGGATTTAAAGATGACGTAGGAACCAAGAATATTGGTCTACTTGGGGAAATCCAGTGATTGGTGAGTTCTTCCAGCTATGGCGAATGGGACAATCAGGCTAGCATCAAGCAAGAGGTGCATCATAGGTTTGAAGTGGGTAGTCAATGAGACAAGTTGGACACGATATGGTGAGAACGCTCACTGGCCCTCACCTCTGTCAAACCCAATGAAATTGTCACTTAGCCAAAACATTGTAAGATTCAGCCTGGCATTACAGCTGAGCTGCTAGATGTAAGAAGAAAGCCTTCTTATTAAACAAAAAGTAAGGGATTCATCATGAATATGGATAAAATCAGAAATTGATCTACATTCATAAATGGTGCAATTTCAGGCTGAGAGGAGCTGTTAACAATTATTTTAATCTTTGGAAATAGCAATTTCATTGTAACTTTCCATCATCACCTATTTTACAACATTTGTAAACGTTAAGCTCTTTCATATTGATTGAAATAGCACTTGCCTTAATGTTTAGAGCTCTGTACCTTCTTATGTGAATAAATAGCTGAAGTGCAAAGAAACAGTTGGAAGATAGTGACAAGTTAATTCCAAAAGAGAATTGAGGCAGAACATCACTAGCTGAAAGCAGTAAGAATGTGAAACTTGTTGAGGTGGATAGAATCAATGTTTTTTAAAGGGGCAACTAGATTAAAGTGTGAGGGAGAAAGGGTTTAATGAATGCAGTTAGGAATACATAATAAAGTGTTGGAAGGAGACTAATCCTGAGCATAAGCACAGGTACAGCCCAATTTGGCCGAATCTTCTATTTCTGAGCCAATCTAATCAAATGAAAGCTCTGAAAATGTTCAGTGATTTAATTATTAGTGTAGATCCTCTCTCAAAAGCTTAGAAGAGTGAAATAGATTCAAAATGTACAGAAAAAGAAATAAAGGGAAATAAAATTGGATTTAATGAGAGACAAGAGGGTTTAAAAAAAGAGAGATATTTTAGGGTGGAATCCTCCAAGCATCTAAACAATGTGGCCTTCAGCAACAAAGTTGGAAGAATTGTATGAGATGGGCAGTGAGCAATTTCCAATGGTCAAGAGCAAAATGTCCCATTTTCTAATCAAAAGTTGAATATGAGATGAAATTTGCACTTATGAGAGATGAGAGGGCTGTTTGCATGCATTAGCATGCATGAAGAAGAACCCCAAAAGCATTCTGTAGGTATGTGAGGAAAAAAAAGGATGACTAGTGTCGGAATAGGGCCAATCAAAGACAGAAGTGGGAATTTGTGTGTGGTCCCTGTGGAAATCGGAAAGGTGCTAAATGAATATTTTTCATTGGTTTTCACTCAGGAAAAGGAGAATATTGTAGAGGAGAAGAATGAGATACGAGATAAAGAGACTAGAAAGTATAGAGTTTAGTAAGGAAGAGGTGTTGCCAATTCTAGAAGGAGTGAAACTAGGCAAGTCCGCTGGGTTGGATGAGATTTCTCCAAGGATTCTCTGGGAGAGGAGGTGTTGGCGCTTTTGGCTTTGATCTTTGAGTTGTCATTGTCTACAGGTTTAGTACCAGAGGACTGGTGGATTGCAAATGTTGTGCCCTTGTTCAAGAAGAACAGTAGAGATGAACCAGGTAATTATAGACCAGTGAGCCATACGTCTGTTGTAGGAATGGTTTTGGAAAGAATTATAAGATATAAAATTTATGATCATCTTGCAAGGAAAAATTTAATTGCAGATGGTGAACATGTTTTTATCAAGGCCAGATCATGTCTCACAAACTTCATTGAATCTTTTGAGAAGGTGACCAAGCGTGTGGATGAGGGTAGGGCAGTTGACGTGGTCTGCCTGGACTTCAGTAAGGCCTTTGATAAGGTTCCACATGGTAGGCTGTTGGGGAAAATGCAGAGGCATGGGATTGAGGGTGATTTAGCAGTTTGGATCAGAAACTGGCTTTCTGTAAGAAGCGGGTGGTGGTTGATGGAAAATATTCAGCTGGAGTTTGGTTACTCGTGGTGTGCCACAGGATCTGTTTTGGGACCACTGCTGTTTGTAATCTTTATAAATGACTTAGACGCAGGCATAGGTGGATGGGTTAGTAAGTTTGCGGGGACACTAAAGTCGGTGGAGTAGTGGACGGTGTGGAAGAATGTTACACGTTGCATGTTAAACTGCAGAACTGGGCTGAGAGGTGGCAAATGGAGTTCAATGCAGATAAATGTGAGGTGATTCACTTTGGGAAGAATAACAGGAAAGCTGAATTCTGGGTCAATGGAAAGATTCTTGGCAGTGTGGATGTGCAGAGGGATCTTGGAATCCATGTACATAGATCCCTGAAAGTTGCCACCAAGGTTGATAGTGCTGTTAAGAAGGCATACTGTCTGTTAGGTTTTATTGGTAGATGGGGTTGAATTCCGGAGCTGTAATGTCATGCTGCAATTATACAAAATGCTAAAGTGGCTGCACTTGGAATATTATGGACAGTTCTGGTCACTCCATTATAAGAAGAATATGGAAGCATTGGAAAAGGTGCAGAGGAGATTTATCAGAATGTTGCCTCGTCTGGAGGGAAGGTCTTATGAGGAAAGACAGAGAGATTTGGGTCTGTTCTCATTGGAAAAAAGAAGGCTAAGAGGGGTTTTGATAGAAACATACAAGATGATCACAGGATTAGATAGTGAAAGTCTTTTTTCCTAGGCTGATATCGTCAGCTTGTATGGGGGGGCGGGGGGGGGGGGGAGGGGGGGAGGTGTTGGCATAGCTACAAATTGAGGGGTGACAGGTTTAAGACAGATGTCAGAGGCAGGTATTTTACTCAGAGAGTGGTAAGGGTGTGGAATGCCCTGCCTGTCAATGTAGTTAACTCAGTTACATTAGGGAGATTTAAACAATCCTTGGATAAGCACATGGATGATGATGGGATAATGTAGGGGTACGGGCTTAGATTAGTTCACAGGTCAGCACAACATTGAGGGCAGAAGGGCCTGTTCTGCACTGTATTGTTCTATGTTCTATGTTCTTAACATTGTTATGTCATTTTTCCTCATTGGTATTGTAAAGATTACATTTTTTTCCTTATTTTCAATGGCAGACCAAAATGGGAAAAGTTCTGTTTCAAGCCAAGCAGTATTGAAGGAGCTTAAAAATTCCTTTAAAAACATTTAAAACAAGTTACAGGAACTCATTGTGAGTTGAGTTTACACTGTTGTGTTGTTCAAGCAACGTGGGAGAATGTCTATGTGCTGCAACACTGTAGGGATGTCAGAAAAGTCAGCTTTACCCAGTTGCTGATTGCTGCACAACTAGAATCAAATATATAGGTAGGGAGACATCAATATGAGATCAGTTCTCTATTTGACTCCTGAGCAGGTGAGCAGAGAGTGAGTAAGCAATACGGGTGAGAGGTCTCCAGAATGCAACAGATCCTCTCTCTCTTTCTTTCTCTCTCCTTTTGCTGTGATACAATCATAACTTTGAAGGTAGCAAGCTATTTTCTCCCATTGGTAGCTGTAGGGTGTGCCTTAAAAATGTTACGATTCATGGGCCAACTTCCCTATTCTCCAGTCCTCCAGGATCTCACCTGTGACCAAAGAGGATACAAAGAAGTATGTCAATGTTCGAACAAATTGTTGGAGCATTGATAGATATCTCTGTGTCCTCTTTGGCCACAGGAGAGGACCCAAAGGACTGGAGAATAGCTAATGTTGTCCCATTGTTTAAAAAGGATAGGAGGGATAATCCAGGAAATTACAGGCCAGTGAGCCTCGGTGGTAGGAAAATTTATGGAAAAGATTCTCAGGAACAAGATCTATATGCATTTAAAAGCACGTGGACCGATTAGTGATAGACAGCATGGTTTTGTACAAGAGAGCTATGCCTCATTTACTTGATCGAGTTTTTTGAGAAGGTGACGAAGATGATTGATGATGAAAAAGTGATCGACGATGTCGGCATGGACTTCAGTAAAGCCTTTGACAAGGTCCCTCATGGCACACTGGTACAAAAGGTGGTATCGGGGTGAGCTGGCAAGATGGATACAGAACTGGCTGAGTCATAGAAGACAGAGGGTAGTGGTACAAGGATGTTTTTCAGAATGGAGGGCTGTAACAAGTGGTGTTCCACAAGGATCAGTGCTGGGACCTCTGCTGTTCGTGATTGACATAAATGATTTGGAGGAAGATTAGATTCCCTACAGCATGGAAACAGGCCATTTGGGCCAACAAGTCCACACTAACCCTCTGAAGACCCATTCCCTGACCCTATATCAGGTCGTGGCACGGTGGCTCAGTGGTTAGCACTGCTGCCTCACAACACCAGGGACCTGGTTTGATTCCTGCCTTGGGCAACTGTCTGTGTAGAGTTTGCACATTCTCCCAGTGTCTGCGTGGGTGTCCTCCGGGTGCTCTGGTTTCCTGCCACAGTCCAAAGATATGCAGGTTAGGTGAATTGGCCATGCTAAATTGCCCATAGTGTTAGGTGTATTAGTCAGTGGTAAATGTAGGGGAATGGGTGGGTGGGTTGCTCTTTGGAGGGATGGTGTGGACTTGTTGGGCCAGAGGGCCTGTTTCCACACTGTAGAGAATCTAATCTTACCCTGACTAAAGGACTTAACACTGTGGGCAATTTAGCATGGGCAATTCACCTAACCTGCATATCTTTGGATCGTGGGAGGAAACCAGAAGAAAACCCACGCAGACACAGGGAGAATGTGCAAACTCCACACAGACAGTCGTACGAAGCGGGAATTTAACCTGGGTCCCTGGCACTGTGAGGCAGCAATGCTAATCACTGAACCATCATGGCTGGTCTTATTAGTAAGTTTGAGGGTAGTACAAAGATTGGTGGAACTGTGGATAAGGTAGTGAAAGAAACCTGTGGCTTTATAGAACTTTAATTAGGTCGCACTTGGAATTTTGCAGACAGTTCTGGTCACCACACTACTAGAAGACTGTTGAGGCTTTGGGGAGGGTGCAGAAAGGTTTACCAGGACATTGCCTGGTATGGGGGATTTTAGCTATGAAGAAAGGTTGGATGGTCTGGGTTTGTTTTCACTGGAATGCAAGAAGTTGAGGGGCGACCTGATAGAAGTTTGTAAGATAGCTAGAGTGGAAAGTATAAGGCTTTTTCCCCCAGGGGTGAGGGGTCAATTACTCGGGGACACAGGTTCAAGGTGCAAGGGGAGAAATTTAAAAGAGATGTGTGAGGCATTCTTTTACAGAAAGGGTGGTGAGTGCCTGGAATGAGCTGCCAGAGGAAGTGGTGGGAGCAGACACAATAGCAGCATTCCTGAAGTACCTGGATGAATACATGAATAGGAAGGGGATAGAAGGATATGGATCATGTAAGTGAAGACAGTTTTAGTATGGAAGGGCAAAATGTGTCAGCGCAGGTTTGGAAGCCGAAGGGCATGTTCCTGCATTGTATTGTTCTTTGTCCTTTGTGTCTTCAGTGAAGAACTGAAAGAACATGGAAATAAGGAGTTTGAAAATCAGAAGGGACCCAAAGAAGCAAAAGAGACCACCATTGAATTCTATGGGCTGGCACTATTAACCTGTATTTCCCCAGTATTTTTCCCTTCACCCATAGTATCTGTATTTGTTTGCTTCTTTGTATCTGCCTGTGTGTGGTGCAGGTTTTTAAGAAGGGGTTTAGAGTTTCAGTTCATTGAGTTAGGTTAATAATTCATTATTTATTTTACCTGTGCTTTGAACTGATTGCTTTATGATAGAAGCTCAGTGTTTTCTGTTAACCCGAATATTGGAAAATTTGAGTAAACTGATTTATTCTTTCACACTTAGCATGAACGTGGTGCTCCAGTGTCAGTGCCAAGTTTCCAAATGGGCCAAGACAACATGAAGGCTTTCACTTTCCCATCTTCTGCATACAAACTAGATGGCAACAATTCCTGACATGATCGTCAAAGCAGTAACCTAGCTCTAGGTGGCCGCTTGGTTCTCCAGCCTGCATTACATACCAATACTTCAGGGCACATATAATGCACAGTGACCTCATGCACCTTTCTCTCTTCCCTTGCATCACACACTCCATCCTGTTTGGAAGGCCCTACAAATCCCTATCTCCAAACCAGTGTCCAACTATTCTCTGTCCGATATGTTAAGAGTGGAAAAAAATGAACTCAGGGCAGCTACAGGCTGGCAGGCCTTGACCAGGCATATGGCTGTGTTTTAAACATTGCTGTTAGGAATCCTGACTGGTCCTGGCTTTGGCTATTACTTCATCCTGTGGCAAATGGGAGAATATAATGAATGAATGACGTGGGGCATGGTGTCTCATTAATGAGACAACCATGGGAAGATAACACCAGACAACCTTTTTGGAGTCTTGGAGGGAAACATTCCATAAAACTTGTCAAAATTTGCCTGCAGTGGTTTTTTTGAGAAGACAGTCTGAACAATTTAAGAATGAAATTCTAGTTCTAAATCTTCCATCTCGTGGCCTCCAGGTTAAGAGACATATTAAGAGCAGGAAACACATTTTAACAGGGCCCACTTTATGTGGTGAGTTTTATTTATTCTTAAGGCATAGATGTGGCAAATTCTTGAAACTCTGAGAGCTTGGTGGTGAAATCCTATTTTTGTGAGTCTATCAATGGGGCCATTCAATAGCTTGTGGCAATTTGCAACTCAGAATATACCAGTATCTCTTCCTCATCACAAATTTAGTAGTTTCATATATAGCAACATGACCGTAGCTATGCACATGCCAGAATTTTCCCAGTGAGATCTGACACTTTATTCTTTCTGAGTTCAACTGTATTTCATAATAATGCAGCTTATTTTTTGCAGTTATCTGCCTGTAGGTATGTCTGCCTTATAGCATCGACATTACCAACCCTCAGTTGAAATGGGCATCAAACCGCACATTGTTGGTATCAGTCTGATCCATGAATGCAAACTATGGCCATTATCAATAAAAATAAACAAATTTCTTAAAATACAGCTACAACAAAAATAAAATTCTGGTATCTAGCACCATACCAACTATAATAGTCCACTAACGGATGTTTCTGATATATCCCTGTGACAAACTTCAGCTGGTCATTATGTGGTCCATTAGCATGCACAGAGCATATAATGTTTTCTAATCAAATTTTCTCACCTCCAACAGTTGTATCCTAACAGACGATTAATATAATATAGAGCAATGAAGCAAGCTGTTCTAGTGATTATCTTTTTGCTATGTATCTTGTCATTTTGCTTCTGGATACTGTGTGCTGTCGAAACTGAGGAATACTTGGTTGCAGTTGACACTGTGTCCTAAGGGAAGAGGATGATGGGGGAAGAGTTCTGGGCAGGAGGCTCCTTCAGCCTCATTGAGGAACGATGTTTACAACATCTCTGTTTTCAAAGAAATCTGTCACCTGTTGTGGACAGATGTGCATTTGATTATCAGAATATTTTAGGTTTGTATTCAATAGGGTAATTGGGGTATAATGAAAGACCTTCTACTTCAGCTGTTGTTGAGTTTGAGGTAGGGCTTTTAATTGTTGACAATGGGGCAGGTGATAATGCCTTACTTGAACCCCTCCACCTTGACAAGAATTACGTTCTGGGTGGGAAGACTCTTGGCTAGTCTTCTTGCCCCATCACTAATGAGGCCCTTAAGTAGCCAAATAAAAACCACAAAGAGAACAAAATTGTAAAATAAAAAAGCAGATTAAAATTTGCTCTCTTGATTTCTTATGTTTTAAATTATCTATATTATCCCATGCTTTATTTTTCAAAAAGAACAACAGTATACTTTATAGCTGTGCAGGATTTTAAATTAATATTTTCTTTCTTTGTTCCTCTTTGTTTCCTATTTGATTTGTAACTTGTCTGCAATTTTTCAATTTGAAAAGTTTACCTTCTGCTACACTACTATAAATGATATCACATCTTTGCAGAATCACTTCAGGGTATTATGATCAATTATGGCCAATATTCTTTCTTCTCAGAAATATTGCCTGAAACTTCACGTGGTCTAGATAATTCCTTTAGACTTCTAGATACTATTGTTAGTCTTCATCTTATAGTATTCTATCAGTCTTTCAGTACATGTGTGCCCTCAAGTCCCTCTCTCCACTATTTGATAATGTAACAATATTTTTTGCCTGGATAAAAGGATGAATTCCATATATTACTTTCAGCAGATACTTGAAAAGAAGAATTTGGCATTTTAGGTTATCTTGTTGTGGAGTATTTCCCAATCTTTAATACTTTCCATTCCTTTTTGTTAGATAGGCATTTAGATAAGCGAGACATTATTCAATGGTCATTCATAGAAGAATGCAAAGATATTTATTGCTTTCATCATGCATTCATCTGCTTAATTCACATGAATACCTAATTAAGGGGAAATCTAACATTTATACTGTGTGAGAAGGATTGCCATGTTTGTTGTACTTGTATATATACAATCTACATATATTAATACACAGGACCCTATTGTTTGAAAACCGAAAGGCCAATAACACTCACTGCTCCTGTTTCAAATAAAATTAATTGGTGAAAGCCATTCACTAGTTAAATTCTTAGGACAATATCTTGAACAATCAGAGTCAACCTGCTTGGTTTAAAATTTAAGCAAAGGCTGGCAGTTAATTGCTAATCATCATTAACTGCCATTTTCTCCATATCAATGCCTTGACCAGACAGAATCTACTTGACAACCAGTCAGCACACTCCTCTCATATTCGAAAAGTATCACTTTCCCCTTTAGTTCGTATTCTTGTTAATTGTCCTTTTGAGTGCAAGACAAAACAAACTTCAACAGACTGTATCTTTTTTTTCCAGAAATACTCAAGTTCTATACTACCAAATGATTACTTATTGCTTTCACTTAAAATTGTACAGGTATAGTCCTTTTAATCAACCTCTGATAATAGAATTGATTATAGATCACGACAAAATAAAAACCTATAGCCACCTTCGGATATAATATGTCTTACTTTAAGTAATTAATTATAAATTATATTCCATTTAGCTATATCTTATTATTATTATTGAATTTAGAAATAATATAATGGATCTTATTTAGCATGGAAAATTCACAATCATATAGATACGCTCAGTCCAGGTAGAGGTTGAAAAAAAAGTTAGCAAATTTTTCAAATGGACAAAATACGAGGAATGACTGTGCATTGTACAATTACTGAATACGTTTTTATGTAATTATCCACTATTTTAAAAGAAACAATAACCCATTTAAAGTAAATTTACTAAACTGAAGAATAAAATAAGTTAGAATTGAATAATCTTCACAGTAAATAATAAAACACCTTTTATGACTACTGATGTCTCGAATCGCTGAGCAGCAAATTACATTGCAATTGCTTATGTAATGTAAAAGCTATGGCCCCAGTACAGCAAGCTTAGACAGCATCTTCCACATCCATGATTACAATAATCTAGAATGTCAAAGGCATCAGATACATGTGAACATCATCATTTCCAAGTTCCCCTCCAAGCAATTCTCCATCTTGATTTGGAAATGTATCACCATTCCTTAAGAGTTGCTAGGTCAAAGTCCTGGAACTGCCCCTCAAACAGCATTGTAGGTCTACCTACACAAAATGGACTTCAGTAGTTTAAGAAGGAGGCTCACCATCACCTTCTCAAATGGCAGCCTCAGGATGGACAATATGTACAGGCCCAGACAGTAACATCCAATTTCCATGAGTGCATAAAAAGGATCCCCCCCCCCCCAACTACCCCCAGATGTTGGAACAATCAGATAGTCTACTTTTTGTTACGTTAATTGAAGAATAAATTTGAAACAGTATCACAGTATCCTTTATATGCACCTGACAGATCCGATGTAGCCTCTGTTTAATATTTAACTAAAATCTGACTCTAATAATATGACACTCATCCAGTAATGCACTCTATTGTCAGCTTTTATACTTATGCTTTTTACAACTAAGGTGGGACAAGTGCACTGTCTTTCTTTAGCCCTAATGCTTGATACGCCACAACAAGACTCAATGGTTAGCACTGCTGCCTCACTGCAGCAGAGACTCAGCTTCAATTCCACTCTTGGGCCTCTGTCTGAAGTTTGCACATTCTCCCTGTGTCTATTTGGGATTTCTCTGGGTGCTCTGGTTTCCTCCCACAGTCCAAGGATGTCCAGGTTAGGTGGATTGGCCACACTAAATTGCCGATAGTGTCCAGGAATGTGAAGATTAGGTAGAGGGGCAAGTCATGTTGAGGAAGCAAGGAAGCTGCAGAAGGACTTGGATAGGCTAGGAGAGTGTGGAAAGAAGTGGTAGATGAAATGTGGAAAAGTGAGATGTTATATACTTTCATAGGAAGAATAGAGGCAGAGGCTATTTTCTAAATGGGGAAAGGCTTTGGAAATCTGAAGCAGAAAGGAAGTTGGGAGTCGTAGTTCAGGATTCCCTTAATGTTAACATGCAGGTTCATTTGGCAGCTAGGAAGGCAGATACAATGTTAGCATTTATTTTCAGAGGGCTAGAATACAAGAGTAGGGATGTACTGCTTACACTGTATAAGGTTCTGGTCAGATTACCTTTGGCATATTGTGAGCTTTGGTCCTTGGATCTAAGGAAGGATGTGCTGTTGTTGGAGATTTTCCAGGGGAGGTTCACAATAATGATCCCAGGAATGAAGGGATTTTCATATGTGGAGTTTTGAAGAGTCTTTTTTTGTACTGAATGGAGAGGGGATCTGATTAAAGCTTACAGAATACTGAGAGGCCTGGATGGCGTGGATGTGGAAACACTGTTCGACTAGCAGGAGAGACTAAGACTTGAAGGCATTGCCTCAGAGTGAAAGGTCGACCCTTTTGAATTGAGATAAGGAAGAATTTCTTCAGCCAGAGGGTATTAAAATCTGTGGATCTCATCTCACAGAAAGCTTTGGAGGCCATGTCATTAAGTGTCTTTAATAAAGAGATAGATAGGTTCTTGTTTAGCAAGAATTATGGGGAGAAGACAAGAGAATGGAGCTAAGAAACACATCAGCCATGATCGAATGATGGAGCAAATTCAATGGGCCAAATGGTTTAATTATTTCCTATTTCTTATGGTCTTGTAGTCAAGTCCTCAGAGAACTATTAAGTATGAAACAGCCTCAAAATATGATATCAAAAGTCCCCCTTGCACAACGTGTGGCCTTGTGCCTTAGTCATTGATAAAAACCTCTATTTCTGAGATGCTCTCGTGAGCACCTGCCTGATGGTGGGGTTGTTGAGGCATGGGCTTTAGGTGGGATGATGAACTTGGAGGCAAACAATTAGAAGGCCATCTCTGGGAGCAATGTTGTGTTCACTCCTTGCTGGCATCTATGGTGGGGGTTGGGAGAGTCTCCATTTAGTCCCAATGTCAGAGTGCTGAAGCCTGCAATAATATTCTAACTGAATCTGATTAATCTGGACCATCAAAGAGGTAATGGTTGGACATGAAGAGATACCAGGTAGAGTGCATTACAATCAGGGCAATGGTTGGCATGGATAGAATCAATGTCAGCCTGCTACATCAAGTGATTTTAGCCTTCAGTTTCACTGCAGAGGACTCAGATGAAAGCATCAATAGGCTAAGCTACAGATGAAGGCTGATAGCTGTACACAACAAAATGCCTGATGCATTGGGAAGTCTGCCAACAGGTTTATATTTATTTGTCATTCAAGCAGAAATTAAAGCCCATCTTTTTCAGCATGAAACTAATGATGAACTCCATCCATACACTTCTGGACCCATGTGGGATTTACCAGTTGATAGCCAATGTCTTATTCATTATAGCACAAACAGCTTCCAGTATAATCCTAAATCTTAATATTGCAGTATAAATTAAGACTGATCTCATTTTAAATAGGAATGCTTTCATACAAGCTCAAACACTCTCATTCCAGCTCAGCTGGTTGCTGCTGTTGTATTGTGAAGAGTTGCATAAACTCCTCTTTACTGCCTCTGAGATTAGTTATTACAGAATATGAAATGTTAAAAGAGCTGCTTTTCCAATTCAATACATACTTTATTATTTTTAAGATATAGGGCAGCACGGTGGCTCAGTGGTTAGCATTGCTGCCTCATAGCGCCAAGGACCTGGGTGACTGTCTGTGTGGGTTTACTCTGGGTGCTCCAGTTTCCTCCCACAATCCAAAGATGTGCAGGTTAGGTGAATTGGCTATGTTAGATTGCCCATATGTTTTCAGGAATGTGTAGATTAGGTGCATTAGTCAATGATAAATATAGGGTAAGGGGAATGGGTTTGGGTGGGGTACTCTTCGGAGGGTCAGTGTGGACTTATTGGGCTGAAAGGCCTGTTTCCACACTATAGGGATTCTATGATTCCATATATGTTAACGAAAATACAGGGCAGTCAGATCTCTAGACGTAACACAAGTGAAGAACTGGAGTTATTTGCAAAATTCATTCAAGTAAAGTATAAACCCTATTAAAAAGGTAAAGTATAAAACCTATTAAAAAGGTAAAGTCTATTTCCAGTCCTGTGACATATGTATGTAAAATAGCATGCAAGAACAAAATAGATTTTAGGATGGGGAAGGTAGCGAGTTGGAAAAATGTTAAAGTACAATGACATGTTTCAATATTTTTTGATGGGCTTGACATTGCAGTGTTTCTCAGGCCAGTATCAGCTGATTGCGCTTCTAGAGACAAACTTGTTTAAACTGCAATCCATTCTTTTTCAAAGTGGGTGCTATGCCACTTGAAGTTCCTTTCAATTAAAATTTTCCAACTTCATGACATCTTGTAAGCTCCTGGCATCTTGGATACAGACACCATGGATTTTCAAAGGAGCTTAGGAGCATCAAGTTCTTTAACCTCATACAAATTGTCAGGATTGCTGAGGTACCACCACGCAATAGTATCACAAAGCAAAAGTTCTCTCTCAATATGGCAGCATTTATGATCCTGCTGCCCTCGGTGTCAACCCATCCAGCCCAGACTGCAACTAGCCAAGAAAAGATCTGTCAGTTTGCAGCAGGGCCTCTTCCTCATTATTCTCTCCTTCATGAAGGTGAGCTTGACCAGCATACAGCATACCAGCATGAACTTAATAGCCACCCAAGTACTACAAGGCTCCTTCTAAAGCAGACCGGGTAGCATTATCATTACTTCAATATGTTAGTGGTCTGATCTGTCATATTAGTTGTGTCAGCAGAGCTTGTCATTAATTTGAACCAGAATCATGAATTGTGTCATCAGCTCAGATCCTTTGCTGCTCAGGAGCTACCATTTGGTTTTGCAGAGTGACTGAAAAATTCCAGACTGCCAAAAAAATGAAGGTGTAATTATCTGCCTGATGATAGCTCTGGTCACACACTGGTGGCATCCTTTTCGGTTCTGTCACAGCACAATGTTGGCTTGTGATGCTTGCAATGTATCTTGTGTGTCCTCACCAGCACCTGCCACAATGGGAAACCTGGAACTAAATGTTACAATAAGAGTGGGCTCTACATACTCTAGTGTGAGCTTAGTTACTTGCCCTGTTTTAATTTTTCTGTGTGGGACAGGGTGCACATCCATCCATCCTCCAGGAAGCCCTTGAAAGATTTGCCAACCAATTGAAAACTGACAGCTCTGAATGTTTAGAGCACTACACAAGACCTGAAGGTAGGCCAAGGAAGTAGATTTAGCAATGGATCTAGATGTTGAGGTAAGTCTGCGATATTTCTGAAACCATATTTCAGACCCCAGTGAAGGGCTACCAGGAAGCATGTTGGACAAGATGGAGGGGAGGTTGCACACAGGGAAGCAAATCAGTGAATCAAGACCCTCCCCTTTTGCTCAGAAACAATCCTGGTGTTTTAAACCTGCCAGACTACAAGTTGGTTGCAGGCATCTCCTGTCACCATTTATACTGAAGCAGCAGTTATATGAAGTCCATTAATTGGTCATTAGTTACCCACATAAGGGGTTAAATTGGGTTATACATGGGAAATGCAGCTGATGTTCACCCCACCATCCATTAAACTATGGCAGGCAGGGGTGGGCACTGTATAATGGCTTGGCACTCCAATTTATTGTTCTATCCACCAGTATTCATCCTCACAGGTGACCACAGGGTAAAGTTCATACTCCGTTGTCCTTGGAGAGCATTATGTTTGCTTTGCCTGCTCATACTGATAAGAGGGAATGAAATTAATTTATCTCTCTTCGAATAGGAAATCACTATGATCTCATAGATTGCAAACATGTTGCAAATGTTAGCAGTCTGAAGGAAGCCACACATATAGACGGGGTTACCTTCACAGTCTCTGACAAATGTCGTTGCCTTGTTCCAGGGTTGCAATTGTTACTGTCAAGGCCAGTTTCAACTTTAAGGAAAGACATGAAAAACATCAGTGGAACAGTGCAGAAAGCTTTTGTTTCGATGGGTCCAAGCATTAACTGAGATCTCATCCGGCAACAATGAAACAAAAATAATGTAATCCACAGGATGTGAGTGTTCTGACAGCTTTTGGATTAATATTTAATCACAAGCTTTAAGAGTTCTTGTGCTAATATTGCACGCGACAGTAAGTTTTGTGATACTAGTGCACTCAGCAGGGAAGGTTATATGCAAAGGCTGCCTGGATTAGATATCAGAATAATGTTGTAACATTCATTCTCCAATCTGCATTCTCGTGTTTGTGGTTTGCCCCTTAGACAATTGTATGATGGAATTCACCCCACCATTTTCATATGGTGTAATCATTATTTTGTTTTGTTTTGAAAAGCTTAGTCTGATGGAACCCACATGATCAGTTTAATCTGAATCAATGTGCTCTTGGAAAATTGTCATGATCAAACAAACCTCCCCGCAGATCTTTCCTCCTGTAGCTCATCACTCATTTCTCATATAGGTATTGCCTTGCTGCTATTATGGATGTTGCTCGTCCTGTCAAAATTTACCAGCTGTGATGTTGGAAAGGGCCCTGAAGCTTAAAAGTTCAGGACTGCATATCAGCTGCTTGATGCAAGTCTTCCTGTGAGCTTAAGTAATAGCTGCATAACTGAAGAATAGCAAACCCCTTTCCAGCCATTGTAATGCCCAGAGAGTGGGATCACAGGTTTTTAGACCATTACCACCTGGAAACTGGTAAAGAATTGAACTTTTCTCTATAAAGGGACTCACTACCACCACCTCAATGTCTTAGACTATCAGAACAAATGCATAACAGTACACTGTAGACCAAAATACAGTAGGAAAATTAGCCTTTCTTATCACACATTGTTATTAAAATATATTCAATTTTATTTGTCAAAAATCAGCCACAATTTGAAAATCCTCCACTAATTGCTCACTTTCAATTTTGTAATTTGTGTTCTATATTCAGTTTCTTGCTGATAAGATGGCAGCACAATAAAACTCATAGTGCAATTTTGGGCTGACTTCCAAATTGTACGTATATGCTCATATCTGTCTTGATTGTCACTTGAACTTGGTCACCCTTATTAGGTACTGAATACTCAATAGAATGTGCTGTGCTGGAAAGAAAGAAAATTGATAGAAGCAGTTTTACACTACAGGATGAAATTATCTTAGCCAAATATAGATCAGCCACAATGGCTGTCAATGAAAATCCATGTCACAACCAATTTCCCATTGTATCTGTGTATATGCACCCAACACATCTCCTGCAAATGACTTCTCCATTCTATCTTACCCAACACACATCTAGGTGTGCTCTATTGTTCTCTTGTTGGCGTGTTTGTATTGTTCATCCTTGTACTGAATTTTGGAAACATTGGCTCTGATACTTACAGTAAGAAAACAAAGGGAGCACCATAATTCCTTAAAATAAGATATCCTGCCAAAGTTATAGTAGGACTCAATTTTTTTTTATTCTGGCCAGATTGACACGTTATCTGGCTACTGGAGGGGAAAAATTGAAGTTGATGCTGCAGGTAAAGATCATGTAGACACACTCCTTGGCAACCAAGATGGATCAGAGATTTATGGGGAATTTCAATTGGTAATCAGGAGGGGGTCACTGGAATATCACAGGATGAGGGGGCTGGGATAGAGGGGCGGGGGTTATCAGATCTACAATCAAGAAGTAAATGGGGACTGGCTTGAATTTGGGTGTTTGTGGACAACATTTCCTCTTTCTGTAAAAAGCACTTTGTTGTATAAACTCATTAATCCCTCTGCCAATTAGCTGCCAGATTTTCCAAGTCCTGTAAAATCAGCCAGCCAATAATAAATGTAAATGAGTCTCCTAAATACACAGGGGAGGTCATTTAAATATATAATTCACAAAAGAACATAATAGACACATTAAGTAATTCCTAATTTTGGTAACTTGGGGGGTCACAATTTTCTATATTTAACTCCGTCTCATCCTCCCTTGCTCACTGGCAAAAATGAAATCAAACCCTTTAATCATAAACCTCGAGTTTCCTTCACAATGCATTCTGACAACACTCAACCATGAAAAGAAATGAATGAGAAAGGATCTTATATTCATCCATAAGGTACTAAGTAGAACTGAATTAATTCATGCAGATAATTACTTCAACTTAAACGTAGGACAAGAGGACAATCCAGTAAAAAGCAATTTCAGAGCTCATGTCAGGAAGAACTTCTTATACAATGAGTGACTAACACTTAAATGGTTTTCCTGACAGGGTAATGAAAGCAAAACGTCTGCCACCACCCTTGACTAAATGATCGTTGCTATGCTGTCTAACTTAACCAGCATCAAATCATGGATGAAAAAAGATTTTCTCCATTTACCATTACCGAGATTAAAGCCATCCTGTTCAACTTGCCACCTCTAGCAGCAATGATTCATCATTCTTCCCTGATTTGAAGATGCCGGTGTTGGACTGGGCTGTACAAAATTAAAAATCACACAACATAAGGTACAATCCAACAGGTTTATTTGGAAGCACATCAGCTTATACTCCACAAACATCTGATGAAGGAACAGTGCTCCGAAAGCTAGTGCTTTCAAATAAACCTGTTGGACTACAACCTGGTGTTGTGTGATTTTTAACATAATTTTTCCAAACAGTTTGTTCAGATTAAACTTTACGATGCCCAGTCTCTATGAAGCTTAACTGCCAATCTCACATGCAGAGTGCTTTATTTCTATCTTTGCAATATAATTCACATTCATTGTCATTTTCTCACTGAATTGAATTAAGTTGAATTGAATTTATTTTCACATGTACCAAGGCACAGTGAAAAGCTTTGGCTTTTGAGCAATACAGGCAGATCACATAGTTAAGGAGCATAGATAGAAAATATTAGGTAAACAGCAGCAAAAACAAAAACACCAGTATAGGCGAATGTTAAGAGTTTGTGAGTCCATTCAGTATTCTAACAACAGTAGGGTAGAAACTGTTACAAAACTGGCTGGTGCATGTGTTCAGGCTTCTGTTATTTAATGCTAATGTTATTTAAATTCTCAGCTGTATTTTCATATTTCAGTCTCACCACCACCAAAGTTCGCTTCACCAATATTTGTATCCTACAAAAACTCAACAAGGTTTGGAGATCTGCCCACTCAGTTTCTCCTACAAAGGGCCACTAGTCTCCTGCTTCTGTAGATGCCTCAGAAGTCCTCCATTACACAATCTATGTTGTAGCTGGTTCTCGGATGACTGTCAATTCCGAGAATTAATTATCCTTTGCCTGAAGCTCTGCTTCCTGAAGTCAGTCCTGAAATTTTCTTTACTTTGTAACCATTATGTATTAGTGCTGAATAATGCTTTAACTTAATCGCAGTTTAATATCACCAAAGGAAAACGTTGTGATGAGGTAAAAATATCACTGTGTATTCCTGATGTTCAGGGTTGCCATGGCATTGGAGAGAACTGCCTTCATTTTTTTTTGTGGAGCACTGAATTAATAAGTTAAGATTTTGTTTTTAAATGCAAATTATTTGAGGCCAGCTTTGAAGTCCATCTCTCTGTAACAGGCATCAGAACACCAATACAACCATCTCCCCAGGATTGACATGATAGAAATGAGAATTTCAAAAAATAGCCTATTTCATGGTAACTGAGAATTTATTGATTTTGAGTATACAACCTTTAATAGAACATTGTAAAACTACCATGTTTTCATCAGAAGAAAAGATGTATCGTATTTGATTTTCAGACTTTCTGCATAATGAATGTGGATTTGTCACTACTTACAGAAAAAGGGAATAGTTTCTCTTTTTTTCTTAATAAGAATTGGCAACAGTGAAACGAGATCTTCAGCAGCAGGTGGTGACTATGATGGAGGGTACTGAACAATGGAACTGAGCAGTTTTCCAGGACTTCCAGAAATAATAGCAATTGAGAGTTTGGGCATCCAGAACAGTCAAATGGACTGTTGCTGAAGAAATAGTTGTTGGGAAGAGAGAGCAGGCTGTCAAAGAATTCTTCAGCCTAACGTAATCAATGCTGTCATTCTTTGTACATCATGTAGTCTTTATACTTAATTTCCCTTCTTGCTTGTAATGATCTGATGCTAGTAGAATAAAGTATCCCTGCTTCATGATCTTTCAACCTTCGGTGTCCTCACATTAAATTTTTGGCATTGTCAGCAGGATTCCACAGACCAAGCATCAAGTCATTGGTGGAAGCCATCGAAAGCAACCAGAGAGGGAGCAGATTATAGCGAAGTTGAAATTGACCAAGTCCATGAGGGAGCTGAAGGTGCGCTGGGATCATTGGAAACTCAGCTATTGGCAGAGAGGATTGGACCTTTGGGTCAAAAGCAGGCAGAGGCTCCCTATGTGCATTTGTTCAATGCATTGAAGGGATGAATAGGTACTTGAGGCAAGACTTTCTATTTGCTGGTGAATGGGAAGCTGGACAGATTTAGGCAAGTTCCAGAAACACCTAATTATCTAGCAATTGAAGACTAGATTGAGAATACACACCTCTTTGAGGCATCTAGGCGTGTCAATGCGAGTGAGCAGGCAGTGTTCATGAGGGAAAAAGCCCATTGGGTAACACTGGGAAGATGTAAAAATGTTCAAAGCATGATAAGTGATAGCATTACAGCTGTGCTGAGGGAGGATATTCCCGGAAATACATCCAGGGAAGTTATTTGGGTGGAACTGAGAAATAAGAAAGGGATGATCACCTTATTGGGATTGTTTTATAGACCCCCTAAAGGTCAGAGGGAAATTGAGAAAGAAACTTGTAAGGAGATCTCAGCTATCTGTAAGAATACTAGGGTGGTTACGGTAGGGGATTTTAATTTTCCAAACATAGACTGGTACTGCCATAGTGTTAAGGGTTTAGATGGAGAGGAATTTGTTAAGCGTGTACAAGATAATTTTCTGATTCAGTATGTGGATGTACCTACTAGAGAAGGTACAAAACTTGACCTATTCTTGGGAAATAGGGCAGGGTAGGTGACTGAGATGTCAGTGGGGGAGCACTTTGGGGCCAGTGACCAAAATTCTATTAGATTTAAAATAATGATGGCAAAGGATAGACCAGATCTAAAAGTTGAAGTTCTAAATTGGAGAAAGGCCAATTTTGATGGTATTAGACAAGAACTTTCAAAAGCTGATTGGGGGCAGATGTTCGCAGGTAAAGGGACGACTGGAAAATGGGAAGCCTTCAGAAATGAGATAACAAGAATCCAGAGAAAGTATATTCCTGTTAGGGTGAAAGGAAAGGCTGGTAGGTAAAGGGAATGCTGGATGACTAAAGAAATTGAGGGTTTGGTTAAAAAAAAGAAGGAAGCATATGTAAGGTATCAACAGGTTAGATCGAGTGAATCCTTAGAAGAGTATAAAGGAAGTGGGAGTATACTTAAGAAGGAAATCAGGAGGGCAAAAAGGGACATGAGATAGCTTTGGCAAATAGAATTAAGGAAAATCCAAAGAATATTTGTAAATACATTAAGGACAAAAGGGTAACTAGGGAGAGAATAAGGCCCCTCAAAGATCAGCAAGGCGGCCTTTGTGTGGAGTCCCAGAAAATGGGGGAGATATTAAATGAGTATTTTGCATCAGTATTTACTGTGGAAAAGGATATGGAAGATATAGGGAAGTAGATAATGACATCTTGCAAAATGTCCAGATTGCAGAGGAGGAAGTGCTGGATGCCTTGAAATGCATAAAAGTGGAAAAAACCCCAGGACCTGATCAGGTGTACCCTAAAACTCTGTGGGAAGCTAGAGAAGTGATTGCTGGACCTCTTGCTGAGAAATTTGTATCATTGATAGTCACAGGTGAGGTGCCGGAAGACTGGAGGTTGGCTAACATGGTGCCATTGTTTAAGAAAGGTGGTAAGGACAAGCCGGGAACTGTAGACCAGTGAGCTTGATGTCGGTGGTGGGCAAGTTGTTGGAGGGAATCCTGAGGGACAGGATGTACATGTTTTTGGAAAGGCAATGACTGATTAGAGATAGTCAACAAGGCTTTGTGTGTGGGAAATCATGTCTCACAAACTTGATTGAGTTTTTTGAGGAACTAACAAAGAAGATTGATGAGGGCAGAGTGGTAGATGTGATCGATATGGACTTCAGTAAGGCATTCGACAAGGATCCCCATAGGAGACTGATTAGCAAGGTTAGATCTCAAGGAATACAGGGAGGACTAACCATTTGGATACAGAACTGGCTCAAAGGTAGAAGACAGAGGATGGTGGTGGACGGTTGTTTTTCAGTTGGGAGGCCTGTGACCAGTGGAGTGCCACAAGGATCGGTGCTGGGCCCTCTACTTTTTGTCATTTACATAAATTATTTGGATATAAGCATAAGAGGTACAGTTAGTAAGTTTGCTGATGACATCAAAATTGGAGGTGTAGTGGACAGCGAAAAGGGTTACCTCAGATTATAACAGGATCTTGATCAGATGGGCCAATGGGCTGAGAAGTGGCAGATGGAGTTTAATTCAGATAAATGCGAGGTGCTGCATTTTGGGAAAGCAAATCTCAGCAGGACTTATACACTTAATGGTAAGTTCCTAGGGAGTGTGGCTGAACAAAGAGACCTTGGAGTGCAGGTTCATAGCTTCTTGAAAGTGGAGCCGCAGGTAGATTAGATCATGAAGAAGGCGTTTGGTATGCTTTCCTTTATTGGTCAGCGTATTGAGTACAGGAGTTGGGAGGTCATGTTGCAGCTGTACAGGACATTGGTTAGGCCACTGTTGGAATATTGCATGCAATTCTGGTCTCCTTCCTATCGGAAAGATGTTGTGAAACTTGAAAGGGTTCAGGAATGATTTACAAGGATGTTGCCAGGGTTGGAAGATTTGAGCTATAGGGAGAGGCTTAACAAGCTGGGGCTGCTTTCCCTGGAGCGTCGGAGGCTGAGGGGTGACCTTATTGAAGTTTACAAAATTATGAGGAGCATGGATAGGATAAATAGACAAAGTCTTTTCCCTGAGGTCGGGGAGTCCAGAACTAGAGGGCATAGGTTTAGGGTGAGAGGGGAAAGATATAAAAGAGACTTACAGGGCAACTTTTTCACACAGACAGTGGTACGTGTATGGAATGAACTGCCAGAGGAAGTGGTGGAGGCTGTTACAATTGCAAAATTTAAGAGGCATTTGGATGGGTATATGAATAGGAAGGGTTTGGAGGGATATGGGCCGGGTGCTGGCAAGTGGGACTAGATTGGGTTGGGATATCTGGTCGGCATGGACGGGTTGAACCGAAGGGTCTGTTGCCATGCTGTATATCTCTATGACTCTTTGACTCTAAGTCTGCAGCAGATCTCTGAGCTCCTGCCAAGGAATTCTGGGGATAGCAGTAGCCTGACCCAGTGACAACAGGTTTTAATGAGCACAAATAAGCCAGAGGGGAGAATCCCTGAAGCTAATGAAGTAAACCTACTGCATCATGCTCCTCTCCTGATCAACTGGAGACAGGCAGCTAAAGCACCACCTAGCACACCCAGTGAGGGGTGAAATTTCCATGTAGAGTTGCAGAGGCTGAATAGTGACAAATGCCAATTATCTTTTACCATGGAATTACACCATTTGGATCAGGGAGAAAGATCAGACTTCCAGGAAAGAGGCTCCCTTCAGGAATTTAAAGCTCAGGTTGAGGCAGGCAGAGCAGATTGCTACACAGTCAGCACAGCTCGAGTCCTTGATTTCCTATCTCTATGGTAAGAGGCATTTAGATGGGTATATGAATAGGAAGGGTTTGGAGGGATTTGGGCCAGGTGCTGGCAAGTGGGACTAGATTGGGTTGGGATATCCTAAAGAAGGGCTGATGCCCAAAACGTCGATTCTTCTGTTCCTTGGATGCTGCCTGACCAGCTGCGCTTTTCCAGCAACACATTTTCAGCTCTGATCTCCAGCATCTGCAGTCCTCACTTTCTCCTATCTCTATGGTAAGCCTTGTGGCTGATCCCGTTCAAGGGATTTTCCAGAGCTGTGCTGTAACTGTCACAGGGCTGGGCACTTCAAGTGAGACCCACCTCAACAACCATGGCCACCCATTGCTGCCAGGCACAGAGACCCCACCCAGGGCAATGTCCTCCCCTTCTCACCAGGCATCAAACTAATAAGACCCCCCACCTAGAGCCGGGCAGAGTGTGGGTTGGAAGGAGATTCCTTCAGGAAGAGGCATAGTCTTATGCTGAGAGAGATTTCTCTACTTAATGATTGGGAAAGTTAGCAATTTAGATATGTCATGCTTAATGGACACTGGAGTGGATGAGGGAACTGTTACTCACTGGTTTTTGTATTAGTATCAGCCTGCGTTGTCCGAGCTAATTTCCTCATCCAAGTGTCTGCTTCACTGGGGTTGGACAACCCCTGTCATGGCTATATCACACTCGCCCTATCTGTTCTCAATCACAATTTTCATAGCCTCAGATCTGATAGTTTGTGAGCCAATCAATATTCCAGTAGAAGGAAGAAAGCTAGATGTTGGGATTGAATATATTATGAGATCTTTGGAAACCATATATGTTGAATCCAATAAACACCAGACTACAAGGTTGGCAGATCAGAGTCAGAAGTCTTTGACTTTGCCTTGTGCTTTCAAGATGTACAGGCTCAAAGGGAATAGCATGTGCTCCTTGCTCTCGCTGGTCGCTATAGGAGATTCATGCAAGACTATGCACAGTTGGCCAGCCCACGCCATAATTTGCGAGGAAATCAGAGTGTGCTGCAGGAGTGTTTGGAAAGGATGCACAATGTCCCATGGGGCATCACTGGGAGTTGGACCCCGGCACGCCAACATATTTTATTTGCACCCTCAAACAGAAGCTTGTTTCATCACCTGTTCTTGGCCTCCCAGATTTCCTACTCCCTTTTATACTGGAAACTGACACCTGTTTCCTTGGCCTAAGATTGGAGCTGCCAGAGGCTCAAGGGGAGAAAAGAATTGTTATTTCTTTTGTCAGTGATCATCTCAAGCTAAATGAGACAAACATGGATAATTACTCCAGTACGCAACTCGAACTGTTAACTTTGAGGTGGGCTTTTTTTTAAAATTAGTTACAGTGTGGAAACAGGCCCTTCGAGTCCACACCGACCCTCTGAAAGGCAACTCACTCAGATCCATTCTCCTACATTTACCCCTTCACCTAACACTAAATGGACAATTCACCTAATTGTCCATTTAGCATGGACAATTCACCTAACCTGCACATCTTTGGATTGTGGGAGGAAACTGGAGCACCTGGAGGAAACCCACACAGACATGGGGAGAATATGCAAACTCTACACAGACAGTTGCCTGAGGTGGGAACTGAACCCGGGTCTCTGGCACTGTGAGGCAGCAGCGCTAACCACTATGCCACCATGCCGCCCTGAGGCATTCTGATTGGTACAGAGTTTGAAGCTTTACCAACAAACAATCCACATTTAAAATGTTATTTTAAAACATCCTTCAAGCTTTGGGTAAAAGAGACTCAATGTTTCACTAAACGTGTGCAGTTTTTATTCCAGATCCAGTATGAGTCAAAGAAAAGTAAATGCAAATACTAATGCCCCTGCCCAGCAGAAAGGGGTTGTGACTAATGCCTTAGCCCTGTCCATTCCATAAGTTAAAGACAGCATTTCAATTATGATTCCTTATCATATTTGGAGTTAAATTCAGCAAAGTACCACTGATGCATTTATGATTGAGATCAAAACAGGGATGAGGAGAAATTACTTCTCTCAAAGGCTCTTAACTCTGTGGAACTCACTACCCCAGAGTGTGGTGGAAGCTAAAGGATATAGACAGATTTTTAATTCTTAATGGGTTGAAGGATTAAGGTGACTGGGCAGAAAAGTGGAGTTGAGGCCAAGATAAGACTAGCTGTAATGATATCAAATAGTGGAGCAGGACTGAAGGGTTGAATTGCCTACTCCTGTGCTTAGCTCTTTTGTTCCTATGTTATGTAAAACCAGGTGCAGACAGATAGAGCCTGCTGTAGCTTCATCCTTACCCATCTATCTTGAAAGAGGACCTCAAAAGCTTCAAATGATTGGTGGAGACATCAGTAGCCTGCACCATTTCCAGATGGCCCAATGTCCACCAACCCAGCACTGATGAAGAAGTCTAAACTGACATAGAAACTGTAGAGGTGCTGGAAGAGGATGAAGGATGAGGTTGGAGTCCATCGCCAACAGGTTCATCTCAAGGAGAGAGAGTTGATATAACTCATCTTTTCCAATAGCCTCAAGTGTTGATAACAGTTCATGTTCAAACTGGATACCAAGTGATGAAAAGGTGACTTCCCTGTTCAGAGAATGCTCTTATTAGACCAGGATGGATGCTGATATTAATTCCTGTCACAATGTGAGAGGTCTAGCTTGGACAAAGTAGAGAAGTGACTTTATCCCAGGATGGGATCTCTGATTGGAGAGAGACCTACAGAGGTACTTGAAGGAGTTTTATAATTCTGACCCCAGTAGTAACAGGAAATGTTCTTGTACTCACAGATACATTCACCAAGTTCACTGAAGGCATTCCCATCTATGGCGTCAAGTACAGCCACTGTGTTTGTGCCTGATTAATTTGTCCACTTCGGTGTTCCATGTTGGATTCACAATGAGCAGAGATAACTTCAAGAGCAAGATCCTACAGAATTTTGCAAGGTCTATGTCATTGTCAAGACTTGTTCCTTCCCCTCCCCACCACACCCCCCACCACCTTCCCCAACATGTTGATGGGCAGTGTGACAGTGTGAAAAATTTGGACTCTGCATAAACTTCTGCACATTTTCCTCCTCAGAGTAACCAAGATTTCCTGAGTATCTTCTGGAGCTTTTATATACTTAGAAATAACATTAAACACTCCTCCATAAGCCATTCTCCATGCTATCTCTTCTTTCAAGATGGTCATGCTTGCGGATCAGCTCTTCGGACTTACCAGACCTTTTGATGGGGATGACCAGGTTGATACCTGTTTAGCCCAGCATCATAAGAGGCGAGAGGTAGCCGAGATGCTGGGCAAGAGGACTGACAGTGAAACTCTGAGAAGAAAAACAATGACTGAACACAATGCTAACTGAACTGAGCCTCCCAATTACTGGAAAGCTTTTGCTCTGAATTCAGAATACCAGAGGTCAGAATAAAATATAGGTTGCATGGGATCCTGACATTAACAGGCCAGCAAATGCTGGACGCAGGGGACCACACTTATACTGCTGAACCATTAGCTGGGGGGATAGTGTCAGAAAATGATTGATGGAAGCGAGTGCTTGAAGTCAGGAGGCTGGTGAACAATGTGGAGGTAAGCAGCTTATTCAGCGGCATTGTGGAACCTGAAGTGTCAAGGCGTTATGACCCAAGTGAGGTGGAGTCAGATAGTGACGCTTAATCCCAGAGTGCACTATTCATTGTAAACACAAGGGTGCATCTAGTGCAGAAAGGTCTACTCCACTCCCCTTCCCCCACCCGTGAAATGGCCCAGGGAGAAGCTGGCAAGATGCAGAAACTGAAGTAACAGGTACCTGGACTCCTCAGACGGCTGGCTGATCATAATGTGGGTGATCCAGTACAGGCTTTGGATCATTTGGAAGGTCCCAAGACAGAGAAGCAGCTGAGAAGGTCTTCTTGAGCAAATGCTAGATATCACCCAAACCTCTGTCATTTGCACAGATCAGAGGTCACGAAGAGGAGGCTGCCATTAATGTAGCCATTAACAGTGTAATCATCACAGCAAATAAAGCTGCTGTCATGCAACAATTTAGCCACAATCACTATGGGCTATGTGTAGTTGCAGAAATGGGAAGTTTCAACCAGGAAAGTATGACACTGGGCACTAACAGCTGGGGCAAAAGTGACAGGGGAGCTGAGCAGTCCTTGAGGACTTCGCAAGCAGGAGGTGACAGTGAAGGAAGATAGCTTGAGCAATCACATGTACTCTCACTTGAAACGTGAATGTGACTTTAGCAGAGAGAGTGCTAATGTGAAAGGAGAACAGACAGACAAAGGAATTCCTTAGATCAGTGTAACCCTCCTCGTCATACTATGTACATAGGGCAATGTTTATTTTTAATATCCCTTATTGTTTGTAATGACATAACACTGATGGAATAAAGAATTTCTGCTTCATGATTGTTAGCATTTCTAAACTGCAAAGTTCATATTGCAACAAGCAGAAAAAGCTAATGCTAGTTATAACTACAAACTGATGATACCATGCAAGTCAATACTGTAATAGCCTTCTCTTTAAAACCAGACAATATGAAGGATGTCTGCAGTTAAGATTCCTGAGCTACAAAGTTTAGGATTTTACAATCAGCTAACTACCTTAGCTCAGGAGGAGAAGGAGATATTGGTGACAAAAAAGATCATTCACTTTATAACTATTATAAGATCTGTTTCGGCAATTCCTTCCTTCCATTGATTGAGAATATGCAACTCAGATCCTTATCAGTTTCAGCCAAACCCCAGATAAACCTAGCTATCGTATTAAACCTTTGAATCAAAGAGTGCAGCAAGTTAAAGATGTGAAAGCTGCCAAATTATTTTAAATAAACTGAAAAATCTAAGATAGGAAAATACTAATGGTATAATTTTAGATCTTTAACATTTCAAACTAAAGAGTGATATGTGGCTACTAAACTATCTATTTGGACAATAATTTGATTGCAGCTTCAGGTTTAAAGTCGTAATTAACTTGCAGTTAGAATTCTATATTATGCTTGTCAAATCTATACAATTTAACAAACTTTTTATATGAGCCTTAATATTTACCTTAGCTTGACTGGCCTGCTGGTGCAAGAAATCCTGGTATGGTCTTCAGTCTCTCTATATCCTCTGATGTGAACATTTCAGATATCACATTGCCTGTCATTTTATGTGCTCTGCCTCTGTCTCCATCATCATCACCATCACCATTTCTTTCAAAAGTAACAGAGCAACTTCTAGAGGGAAATGCATGACTTTCTAAAAGTATGCAGTTACACTAAATTACTTGCATCTTACAAGTAAGCTCTAGTGTTTAGAATATTAAAAGAATCAGTCATTCATTATACATTTCAGTTTTTTAAGGAGCCATTGGTTTCAAACATAGTTTCAGCAATAGCCTCCACTGTGCTTTCTACCACCAGGGCCCAGTCTAATCCTAACAGTGCATACCATGTACGTTTTGATGTTTACTTGGATGTAATATCATCAATGTAAGATAGCAACACTGTTACTCTGAGGAAGTTAGAAAGCCACAAAGAGATCAGTTCTATGTTTTACTTCTCTTTCAATACATACTGGGGACTCAAGGGTTAAACATTCCACTACCAAAGAGACTCACTGCAGTAGCAATTGCATGTCTGTCCTCTTACAAAGTAGATAGAACATCTCAGTAGGGAGGAGGCTAACTGAATCGTAGAGAATGAATCCATTGGAGTCACACATGTGGATTCCTCTGCAGCCTCAGGCAAAGGTATTTGTCCTCCCTGGAGCAGACTGATAGCAATGGCCACAACCCTGTTAAACTGCCTCCTGCTCCCATTATCTTGCTTCCCCTCTGTATTAGCATAGGTACGTGAATCCCCCATTGAGAACAGGCAACCCTTCTGTTTTACTCTCTTCCCATCAACACATGATTGTGAAGAATACGATAATCAGTCCCTGTAATCCATTCACTTGTTATCACAGGACATCGACATTCACCAGGCCTTGTAAAATTATAATTGCCCATTTTAAACAATGTAATGACAATCAACCATGTGACTTATAGACCTTTTGTATTATTCCTATAAGAAGTACTGCCTTTGTATATAGAGCAGAGATTTGTGGCGAAGTGTCACCGCAAGTAGATGCACGACTACTTTTGGGGACATTGTGAATCTCTCACCAGCTGTCCGATAATAAAGCATCTACCGTTATACTGAAACTTGTGTCATCCAGATTTGTGGAACAAAACATACATCAACAACTCTCATCACAAATACTTCCTGAACTGCTGGATTTGTACAATATTTTCTGTTTGTCAGATTTCAGTTTTCCAGCATCTGCAGTATTTTGCTTTGGAACATATTTCATTGTCTCCTGCCAGGAATAAGTAGATGGCATAAGCTCATGACTTTGCATGGTTTATGAGCTTGCCTGTACCGCAGGGTGGCATTGACTGAATGCATGTCACCTTCCAGGTACCACGTGCAATCATTAAGTACTTAGAGAGGCTGGTCATGGCCTACATCAACTGGATCACCTCATCCATGACAATCTTCAACACTGGCACCCCACAAGGATGCGTTCTCTGCCCCTTAGTGTATTCCCTGTACACCCACGACTCTGTTGACAATTCCATATGAATGCTATCGACAAGTTTGCTGATGACTCCACTGTGGTAGGACGAATATCTAACAATGGTGATACAGGAAGGAGATAGAGTGCTCGGTATCGTGGTGCAATGATAACAATCTCTGATCATCGACTGCAGAAAGAAAGGAGGAAGACACGACCCTTCATCAATGGAGCTGAGGTCTAGAAACTCGAGAGCATTAAATTCTAGCACTGATGATAACTAAACTGGACTTTCCACATAGATGCAACGGTCAAGAAGGCACAACAATGCCTCTTCTTCTTCTGGTGGCTCAAGAAATGTGGCAGGTCTATAAGGACCCTCACCAACTTTTACAGATGCACATTAGAAAGCATTCTAACTGGGTGCATAGCGGCCTGGTACGGCAACCGCTCTGCCCAGAGCCATAAAACAATACAGAAAGTTGTGTGCACAGCCCAGACCATCACAGAAATCAACCTCCCACCCATGGACTCCATTTACACTTCTCATTGCTGTAGAAAGGCTGCCAACATCATCAAAGACCCATCCCACCAGAGTAATGCTCTCCTATAAGCTCTTCCATCAGGCAGAAAATATAGAAACTTGAACATCTGCATCAACAGGTCAAGAACAGCTTCTTCCCCATTGTTATTAAACTGCTGAATGGAATTTCTGACTTCAAATAATGTTGATCTTGCCAATGTTGGTCTTGCTCTGTGCACCTCCTGTGCAGCCATAACCTTGTACACCTCAGTCTGTCTCAGCACCCTAAGATCTGTATGCCCTTGTTTACTATGATCTGCGTCTACTGCTCACAAAACAAAACTTTTCACTGTATTTAGGTACATGTGACAACAATAAATCAAATCAAATGCTGACATTCCTTGGAACTGAAAGGCCATACAATCTCTCAATGTCCAGCTGGTGTATAACTATATCCAGTACATCATGTCGGTTCAATGCAGCCATGATAACCTCAAGTTAACTTTTTTTTTGGCTAAGTGTGAATTTTGTTGAGATTTTTGGAGGCTTTCTCTTCTTTTGGCCTGGTGGGATGCCTTGCCATATCCTAACAAATATGCTTTGTTAAATACCTACTCTGCCCTTTGGCAACCCTTCATCCAATTCTAGCCCCATCTGACCATATGCCTTTCCTGGAATAAATCATCATCAATGTAATATCCTGGAATAGACTGGTATCTCTGCTGCCAGCATCATCTTCAGAAGGAACAGGATAAGCACTATTAGACCAGGACAAGCACTATTAGACCAGGATAAGCACAATTAGTCCAGAAAGACCCTGCATTTGTCTCAGTCATGGCAGATACAAGAACATTGGTGCCTTGTTTTATGGGCAGGGACCTGTAGGTCCCGGTAGTTGGTGTAATGCAGGCATGCGATATCACCTCTCCCCAAAACAGTAGTGGGGGGCCACTCTACCAAACTGTCACAGCCAAGTCCTAACTGGTCATTCAGGTGGGTCAATGTGGTCTCAGCCACCTGTAGGAATGCACAGCAATGTACGACAGTCATCAACTTTACCCAGTCCACCAGCTTTAGTTCCCCATCTTCTCTCCGATACCTCACACTCACTCTATTTCTGTTACTGCACACACCTCTCCCCATGATCTAGCACTTCCAGCCCTCTCACCATTGCCTGTAGCATCTTTCCTTGCTCACTGTTACCCAGCCTAATTCCTGACATGTCTTCTGCGCTGCCTACTTATCTTCTCAGGACACCTCCCCAACATCACCAAAAATAACAGATATGCTACCCACTTTCATCTCCTTTAATACCTGTCCCTTGCTCATCCCAGGAGGAAAGCAAGGTGAGTGAAGTGCTGCCCAGCATTCAGCTCCTCACCCCTTAGAGGCAGAGGATCTGATCCTGACCACCCTGGCAACTGACTAATAAAATCCAAGTCCCTGTAACGGTATTAGAAGACCCTAAGACCAAAAGACATTGCTCCCAGGCCTGATGCCTGGAACTGAGCCAAAATGTGCAGCAACTTGTTCCCAACATCAAGATAGTCCTTGCTGGATCTTCTGAGTGATTTTTTTCACCTTTACTGCCACAGCCCATTTCAGGCCCCTGTAAAATCCTACTCAAAGTCTTCAATCTGTAGTCTGTCACATTTAAGCCACATTGACAAAGTGGAATATGGTAAATGAATATCAATGGATACCCCCTTCCACATGTCTCAGTAAACGGATGCACAAGCTATCTATGCATGTGCTCAATAGAACCACAGAAAACATTGAATAGCTCATAATGAGTCCATTCAACCCATGATACTTTTACGCCTCAATAAACTAGTGTCCCAAATCAGCCCCGGTCCACAAACCTTGCAGGTTACAGCACTTCAGATGCAGATCCAGCTTCCTTTCAAATGAGTTGAGGCCTCAACCTTCAAAGAGCTCAGCAAGTTCAAGACCCTCTGGGTGACAAGAATTTCCTTGTATCCTCTTTAATCCTTCCATCAAACACCTTAAGTCCCCTTGGGAATTGACCTTTTTGCTAGTGAAACAGGTATTCACTGTCCACTCTATCCAAGCCCCTCATTACTTAGTACACATTAATTAAGTCACTCCTCAAGCTTCTATGTTCTAAGGAATACAGCCTGAGCTTATTCAATCATTCCTCATAGCTGCGTTTTTCAAGTCCCAAAGCATTCGTATAAATCTTCCCTGTGCTCTGTAATTATGCCCCTTCCATAACCTGTTGATCAAAACTATATTTAAAATACCAGCTGTGGCCTAACCATTGTCTTATAAAGTTTTAACATTGCATCCTTGCTTTTGTATTCAATGCTTCACCCAATGAAAGAATGTATCCTAAATTCTTTTTTTAAAACAATCTCATGTACCTGTGCTGCCACCTTCAGGTGCCTGTGAATAAGTACCTCAAGGTCTCTCACGTCCTCTCCCCCTCTCAATAAACTCCAATTTATTGCATATTCTTTGCATTACCTCATATGCATAACCTCGTATTTCTGTGCAGTGAATTCCATTTGTTACTTTTTCACCCACTCAACCAAATCATTGGTATCATCCTCCAGCTGACAGCCATTCTCTTCGCTATCAACTGCGCGATCAATTTTGTGTTGTCTGCAAATTTCCAATCATACTTCTCACATTTACATTTAAGTCATTAATATACGACACAAACAGCCAGTGATCCAATACTGAGCCTTGTGGAAAATGGTAAAGACCCTATTTCTGAGCCAGAAGACCTGGCTTCAAGTCCTACCATTTTCTGTGGTATGTTCTCACATCTCTGAACAATTCAATTAAAAAATCTACAATTTTCACAATCTTCCAATCTTTCAGTACCTTGCCTATGTCTAGCGAGGATTGTAAATGATCTCAAAGTATCTAATATTTTCCCCCGGCTTCCTTGACTTGTGCAGGTTTACAATTCATCCAACCCAAGTGATTTATCCACCTTTAATGAGGTAAGTCTCTGGAGTACTTCTGTCTTATTATGCATTTTTTTATCTAACATTTTATCCTCTATCTCTTTAACCATAAAGTGTGCATCATTACTCAAGTTTGTGAAGGCAAATACAAAGTACTCGTTAAGAACCACATCCATATGATCTGAATCTATGCACAATCTTTGACAGGGCCTGCCTTTTGCATAGTAATCCTCTTACTCTAAATGGAGAGTCCTTTGGATTTTCCTTGATATCACCAAACAATACTGTTGAAACACCACTTTGCTTTCTTAATTTCCTTTTATATGTTGCCAAGTTATTTTCCATATTCCTCTAAGACTCCAAAATCTTACTTGTTTTGAGATTTTTTTAAGCTCTATGTTTCTGCTTTATTTTGCTCTATATGCTTCTGTTAACCAGAGGGCCCTCATATTGACAGAACAAAGCTTTTTTCTTTACAACCCTGCTTGCTCTGGCTGAAATGGAAGTTTTCTCATTTTGTTTAGCAGACCATACAGAGGGTTCCCAATTTATTTTTAAATGGGGAAAATGAATATTTCCCACCTTTCACAGTCTAATAAGCAATAGTTGTCCTTTTCTACAACATTTCCAATTAAACCCTGGCGCCTGTGATGCTAATACATTATTTCTACCTGAGTCTTAGTGTAAGTTATCGATTTCCTGCTCTTATTGCAATTTCAATAATCTTCTTACAACTTTCTTCTCTTAGGGTCTGTCACCATGGTTTTACATTGTCTATTTGTCACTTGAATCCTGACTTGGTGATTTTACTGGTACTGCAAACATTCTAAATTACTTTTATAGCCCTGGATTTCCACACAGTAGCCTTGACTCATGTTCATCACTCACTATGGTGGCATTGTTTTCGTGAGCTATAAGCATTCTTTTGTTTCCTTCTAGTTTTCTCAACCCATTTAAAGATTTCCCCTTGCCCAGATGGCATTTTAAACTTTATTCCCACACCTCCAATTCCTTTTCATTTTCTGGCTGAAGTTCTAAACAGGACGGTCCCTACAAACCCTCTATTCTAAATGATCTGATAGGTGTGACCAGTTTCTAGCTCACAATCCCTTATTGGACAGTACAGCCAAATTGAATTTCAATGCACACCACTGCTCACCATATTGTATTTGGTTCTGGAATTAAACAATGAATGCTTGTGGTCATGGTACTTATCTGTCACCAACTGAGTCTTAACCAAAAGAGAATCTTGACATGTAGTTTATTACATGATTTCAATCAACTATATTTTACATTCAGATAAACAATATTACAAAGACAATAAGGAGACTTGTGGATATATTCTGTGGATATATAGGTCTTCATTCCATGAGATCCTAAGTTCTCTCCATCCAAACCTGAATTACATCATCAAATTGGGCAGAGTTCAATAAGTTTTCCAACATTAAACTTTCAGAAACATTACATTATACAATAAGACCCATTTAGTAAATCGTAAGTTACGCTACAAGTAAATTACATCATAGGAGAGGTAGTGGTAATGGTAATGTCGCACACTGGTAATGTCACTGGTCTGTGAGTCAGACAGTCAGACGAATATTCTGAGGGCATGGATTCAAATCCTACCAGGGCTGATGATGAAATTGAATTAAATAAAAACCTTGAATAAAAACCTAGTCTATTTGGGACCAAGTAACCATTGTTGATCGCCATAAAAAAGTCATTGTGCTAACCGATGTGAAGCTGGAAGAGTACAGCAGATCAGACAGCATCCAAGAAGCAGGAAAGTCAACATTTTGGGCTAAAACCTTTCTTCAGGACTGGAGAGGGGATGGGAGCCCAGAAGTAAATGGGTGGGAGGGGGCTGGAAGAAGGGTAGGTGGAAGGGGTTTGGCACAAAAGTTTGACTTTCCTGCTCCTTGGATGCGCTCTGACTTTTCCAGCTTCACATTTATTAATTCTGCCATCCAGCATCCACAGTCCTTACTGTCTCCAAGTCATTCTGTTAACTGATGCCCTTTAGGGGAAAAAATCTTCCATCCTGACCTGGTCTGACCTACATGTAACTTCATACTCACAGCCATGTGATTAACGCCGAGCTGCTCTCTGGGCAATTATGAATGTGCAATAAATGCTGGCTTTGTTAGTGATACCATATCACATGAGGAATTTTTTCAAAAAGTTGTCAAGCTGAGAGATATTACATTCATTTAATGATTCATATATTACTATCAAAATGCAACGAACACTCTTTAGTGTATGTTCATTGTTACAAAAACATTTTAAAATATTCATTCTTGGGATCTGAGTGTCACTGATAAGTTTAGTTTCTAACATTTATCCCGGATTCCCCTCGAGAAGGTGGTGGTGAGCTGCCTTTTTGAACCATGAAGGACACTGTGCCGTTAGGCAGTTTCAGGATTTTGACCCAGTGACAACGAAAAATCAGCAATATAGTTCCAAGTCAGGACGATGTGCGACTAGGAAGAGAACTTGCACAACATGATAGCCCCATGTATCTTCTGCCTCTGTCCTTCTAAGTGCTAGAGGTCACAGGTTTGGACAGCATGGCAAAAGTGGATAGTGCAGATGATAGAGATTAGAGTCAGGATTAGAGTAATGCTGGAAAAGTACAGCAGGTCAGGCAGCATCTGAGGAGCAAGAAAATCGACGTTTTGGATATAAGCCCTTCGTCAGGACAGCATGGCTGATTGGTGATTTGCTGCCCTTTATCTGGTGCTGGAGGAAGTGAGTTTTTAAAATGTTGTATGGGATGGCAGTTAAATGTTTTGCATTGGATGGTTTTGAGTGTTGTTTGCAGTACTCTTCTTGAGCATTGTTTACATGATAATTTTGTTTTAGCTTTATGCAATGTCTAAAATATTTGATATACTGAGTAGAGTTAACCAACTGAATAGAAAGTTGAAAACTCAGCAAATGTATTTTCTCAAAGTTGCTTGCTAAACATGTTTATTATACAAAACAACCATTACACCTTATAAATTGGAATGCTGCATTGTCAATCTAATGTGCACACTGTCCAAAGCAATTTTTGTACTTTTGCACATGATATTGTAAGTTATTGAGCTCTTCAAAATTATCCTGAATCTGTTAAATTTGTAGGTTCTACTGTAAATATTCTTATAACCAACTACTCATATACAAGTTCTCCCAATTTCTTTCTGTTAGCTCTTCAAAATGGGAATTTACATGTTCTCTCTTGACTCAGCCAAGTTAATATCTTTCATAATATGTCACACATAATTTTTTCAAGGTTGACAACAAAGTATTTATCTGAAATGACATAGAAATCGTTTTGTTTGCTTAAAAATGATTTGTTTCTATTCCTCTGTTTCAAATAGTGCACCTGTCACATTAAATTATTATAGAGAAAATAAATTGAGTGGAGAATATTTTCTTTTAATGCTGTTGAGTGCTTACCAGGTCACAGTAGGTTGCATCATTCAGATTTGTGAACATGGATTCACAAATGTAAATCTTTCTCATTGCCTAAACTTTAATGCAGTTTATCCAACTGCAACAGTGATCAAATGTTCTTGCCTTAGGGCAGAAGCATACTTTTTTTTGGTTTTATTGGAATTTTCTTGAATGCAAGTGCCTAGTTAGCTTTTCATGGGTGAGACAGAAAAATATCTTATAATCGCCAACCCAAGTGATCTGATTCTCAAAGAATGTAAAACATTAACATGGGCTGAAATTCTCAGGAGGAGGGACCTTACTGCTCTCCTCCCTGGAACAGTGTTAGATGTAGCTAATGCACAAAATCACCCCATACCAATAGCACAGTGCAGGCAGCCATAACTATGTGAGACTGGGATGTCAATCCCTCATTGAGGGCTGCTGGCTAATCTGATTAACCAACAGCTCTAAGCAGTCTCAGTGTTGGAGGGACTATAATTAAGCCTCAGGATGAGGATAATTATGGTGCCCAGACCCAGATAGGATTTGATTTTGGGATGGGGAATGATCAGATGGTCTAAGGAACTAGCTAAGGGGTTCGGTAGGCTGGCAGAAAGTAACAACATGAGTACAACAGCTGGGAGAGTAATAACTCTGAGACACACTTCTCCCCGTCCCCTCCCATTCCATCCAAAGGATAAGCCGTATTTCATTTCCCATTCTTTAACCAATCCCTTGAAAATCTAGAAAGTTTTCAAACCTCCTCCAATAATGCAGATCATTGCACTTCCCTGAAATCAGCAAAAGTAGGTCAAAATCTTGAAACTGGAAGGTTTGTCCTTCAAATAACATGACTGTATACTCAGCTGGGAGTAACAAACACATAGTGGTAACTGAGTTTGCAGGGTCCAAAAATGCAGTTTGAGTGTCAAATCAGTGTTAACGACTGTTTAACATTACAAACAGCCCACTTTCTCCGCTTTATGTGCACATAGCACAACCAGCAATGGAGTCCTCCCTGTGTAGAGCTGCTGTGGGGACCCTGATAAAATTTACTGGTAGAATGCCTGCTGCTGGTTTTTGAGTTCTAAGGTTCCATACCAGTAACACCAGTGGTGAGCCATATTAAATTTTGTGGTTTGTGTACCTATTTCTTCTATTGTTTATTTTAGGTCTTGACAATATCATAATCCCACATGCATCTTTGCCTTTCTTCACTATAGGCATTTACACACGTGCTCTAGGCACATCTTAATATCCCTTAATATGTCTTGTTCCTACATTCTATCTTTGACAGTAATAACAAAGCTTTTGAAGATATAACATTGTGTGTGACTTAGCAACATTGCAATATGAGGGTATTGCAACACATACTCAAAAGGATTTAGCAATCTGTATTTATGAGCTTAACACAAATGCCTTCATGTCAGAATGTTCGAAAAAAAGCTCCAAATTAAATCATGTCCTTGTAAAGACAAGCATCGTGATCAGTGATCCGCTTAGGCATACTTATCGAGTTAAAATGACTCAAGACTAAAAGACCTCTAGGCCTGATGGTATCTGTCCCACGATTTTGAAATTTATTAGAGAGGATATTTGTGAGCCTTTGGCTGTATTTACAGAAATCATTGGATGTTGACTCTTCAACATTTGTTAATCAGTATTTAGAGACAATTTTGCTCTTCAATTAGACCATACCTGTTGTAAACCACAATTTTATTTACCCATTCTTGATATCTTTGGCTAATATCGCATATGTGTAAATATATCATGTAGTTTGTAAAGAAAGCATATCTGTCTTTAAAATGGACTGAAGGACTCTTAGAAAATAGCTTCCAAAAGCTTCATGACTTGTGGATTTAATAACTGTCAAAAACAATCAGATTGTGTTATCTTTTTAAAAAAAATGTGTTTTTCAGCAATTGAAAGATTTCATGACTGACGATGGGACCCTCAAAAGATGTGAAGATTCAAAACTTCTCTAGTGTTGACCAAGAGGCAGGAAGAAGGACATGCAAGAATCCCAACATAACTGACTGCTATAAGAAAAATTGCATCATACAAGTTAACATTAGTAGCCATGTTATTTGGTTGTGATGACAGCTGATTGAAGACAGGCATTTAGTGGATCAGAAAACAGGAGGTAGAATGTTGGTTGCTGATATCATCAGTGATTCAGAAAGACAAAAGAAAGGAGGATAAAAAAAGCATTGAGCTAAGGATAATGAGGGGCTGGAGCTGTTTAAACTCAAATGCAAGGAGTATGCCAAACAAGGCAGATGAACTAAGGGCACAGACAGACAAATGGCAGCATGATGTTGTTGCTATAATGGAAACCTGGCTGAAGAAGGGACAAAATTGGCAGCTGACTATCTCTGGAAATAGAATTTTCAGGCTGGATAGAGTGAGTGACAAAAAAGGAGTATTGGTTGAAGAATTAATTACTGTTATGAGAAAGGATGATATACGAAGTGAGTTAACAAATGAAGCTTTATGAGTTGAGCTTGGGGAGACAAAAATGGGCAGTCATACAACTAGGAGTATACAACAGACCCCTGAATAGTGAAAGGTAGATAGAAGAAGAGATATGTAGACTCAACACTGAGAAGTGATTTGGCTGAGATGGACTGGACAGGACTGCTAAAGAATAAATCAGTGGTAAACCAATGGGAAGCACTAAAATGTGAGATCCTTAGGGCACAAAGCAGACATATCGCCTGCCAAATCAACACCCTTATGGCCATCTAGAAAAATACAGGGGAAGATTAAACAGAAAGGAAAACTTTTGACAGTCACAAAAAAACTCAACACCGCAGATAGTCTAGAGGAGTATAGAAAGTGTACTGATAAAGTAAAACAAAAAGAAAGAAAGAAAGCAAAGTGAGGGCATGAGAAAACATTAGCAAGCAAGATAAAGGAAAACCCAAAGATGTTTTACAAGTATATGCAGCGCAAAAGATAGTTAAGGAAAAAGTGCGACCTTTCAGAGATGAAGGGAACTGATGTGAAGATGCTGAGGATATACAATGAATTTCAAATAACTTTGTGTCTCCACATTCACAAAGGAAAGGGATGCTATGGATAAAGTAATCCAAGAGGAGCAGTGGCAAATATTCAGCAAAATAATCATAATGAGTGAGGAAGTGTCAGATGAGTTGGAATCCTTGAATGTGGGTAAGTCACCAGCGCTGGATGGATTGTTCCCTAGAATTGTGAAAGGGGTCAGGGAAGAAAGAGCAGATGCTTTGAACATTATTTTCCAATTTTCACTAAACACAGATGAGGTGCCAGAAGACTGGAGGAATGCAGTCTTACTTTGATGGTGGGTAAATTGTGAGGATCTATCCTGAGAGGGCAGATAAACCGTCACTTAGAAAGGCATGGACTAGTCAAGGACAGTGAGTTGTTCAGGGAAGATCATGCCCTACAAATTTGAATTCTTCGATGAAATGAGAAGGTGGATCAATAAGGGTAGAGCAGTGGATGTTGTCTATTGTGCATTTTCGTAAAGCATTTGACTGGTCAAAAAAGTAAAGACCCTTGGGATACAGGGTAATATGCTGAATTGGGTCCAAAGTTGGCTTAGTAACAGGAAACAAAAGGTAATGGTCAATGACTGCCCTTGTGAATGGAAAGCTGTTTCAAGTGGTGTTTTGCATGGCTTAGTACTGAGACCTCTGCATTTTGTTTGATATGTTGAAAATGTGAAATTGAACATGGGGGGGAGCAACTGGGAAATTTAGAGATGATGCAAAAATTGGCCAGTGTAGAGGATACCTGTAAGCTCCAAAATGATATAGATGGGTTGGTGGAGTGGGAAAAAAAAGGGCACATGGAGTCCAACATTGATAAGTGTAAGATCATACATTTAGGGTGGTAAACCAGTAAAAGGGAATACACAATAAACGGAAATATACTGAGAGGGGTAGATAAAATTTTAAGATCTTGGTATGCAAGTTCATAGGTTCCTAAATGTTGCAGTACAGGTAGATAAGATTGTAAATAAGTCATGTGGAATGCTTATATATGAAATATAGGTGAGGTATAGAATACAACAGTAGGGATGTAATGATAAAATTGTATAAGACACTAGTGAGGCCACAACTGGAGTACGGTATGAAGTTCTGGTCGCCATATTGCTCTCTCTCTCTCTCTCTCAAGGGTGTGCGGGGGAAAATCTTCGAGAATGTTTTCAGGGGTGGAGAATTGTAGCTATGAGGAGAGATTGGAGGGGTTAGGGTTGTTTTCCTTGAAACAGAGGGCTAAGGGGCGATAGGATTGAGGTGTACAAAGTTGTGAGGGGTAAAGACAGAGTAGGCAGGAAGACCCTATTTTCCTTAGCAGCGACTTCAAACACCAGGGTCATGGATTCAAGCTAAGTACCTGAAGCATTAGAGGGGATGTGAGGAAAACTGTTTTACTATAAGAGCATAAGACGTAGGAGCAGAAATTAGGCCATTCAGCCCATTGGGTTTACTCTACCATTCAATCATGGCTGATGAGCTTTTCAAACTCATTCTCCCGTTTTCATGCCGTAACCATTGATCCCTTGGATACTCAAGAACCTATCTATCTCGGCTAAAATATATTTAATGACCTGGCCTCCACAGCTTTCTGTGGCAATGAATTCCATAGATTCACCACTCTCTGGCTGAAGAGGTTTCTCCTGATCTCTATTCTAAAATGTCTTCCCTTTACTGTATGGCTGTGCCCACAGGTCCTAGTCACCTACCAATAGAAACATCTTCCCAAAATCCACTCTGTCCAGGCCATTCAGTATTATGTTTGTTTCAGTTAGGTCCACCCCCATCTTTCTAAACTCCATTGAGAATAAACCCAGAGACATCAAACACTCCTCATACGTTAGCCTTTTCATTCCTGGTACCATTTTCGTGAAACTCCTCTGAACATGCTCCAGGGTCAGTACATCCTTCCTTAGATATGGGGCCCAAAATTGTACACAATGCTCCAAATGTGGCCTGACCAGAGCCTCAGAAGTACATCCATGTGTTTGTATTTGAGTCCTCTCAAAATAAATGCCATCACTACATTTGCCCTCCTAACTAATGACTGAACCTACAAGTTTAGCTTGACAGAATCCTGGACTAGAACTCTTAAGTCTCTGCACTTGAGATTTTTGAATTTTATCCCCACTTAGGAAATAGTCATACCTCTACTCTTCCTACCAAGGTGCATGACCTCACACTTTCCCACATTGTACTCCATCTGCCACTTCTTTGCCCACTCTCCCAACCTGTCCAAATCCTTCTGCAGCCTCCCCACCTCCTCAATACTACCTGTCCCTCTACCTATCTTTGTATCATCTGCAGACATAGCCAGAATGCCCTCAGTTCTTTCATCCAAATCATTAATGTATAAAGTGAACATTTGTGGTCCCAACACTGGAGCCTTGCAGAACACCACTTGTCACCAGCTGCCATCCTGAGAAGGACCCTTTTATCCCCACTCTCTGCTTTCTGCCAGCTTCTATCCATGCTAGCACCTTGCCTCTGACACCATGGGCCCATATCTTATTCAGTAGCCTCCTGTGTGGCACCTTGTCAAAGGCCTCCTTGAAGTCCAGGTAGATAACATCTGTTGGCTCACCTTGATCTAACCTGCTGAGAACTTCCTCAAAGAATCCTAGCAGATTTGTCAGGCATGACCTCCCCTTGATGAAACCACGCTGACTTTACCCTATTTTACCATACACTTCCAAGTATTCAGCAATCTCATCCTTCACAATGGATTCCAGAATCTTAACCATGACCAAGTTTAGGCTAATCGGTCTGTAATTTTTATGCAGAGGGTGATGGGTGTCTGGACTCTTTTAAACTAAATTCTTTTAAAAAGTACCTCGATCTGCACCACAAGTGTTGTATGCTATTGGGCGATGGGCTGCATGCATGAGGGATTAAAAAGGGCATCTGGATGTCAGGTAGGTACGGGCATGATAGATGAATGTCTCCTTTCTGTGCTGTATCCTTTCTATGGTTCTATTTGAACACTATGAAACCTTGAAATAGAAACAGTTTCTCAACGTGGAGACAGGGGATGCAAAGCAAAAAAGAGCACTGTAAGGATTGCTATGCTGAACTGGACTACAAAGAACCAAACCTAAAACTATAAACCTAACCATAAAAGCAAAACAATGAAGCCTTGACTCACCCCAGGATGTAGTCCAGCTATTGGAGCTAACTCCAACTATTTGACTACAGAGACCACTGGAACTATTAAACCTGACTTGAACTTTCAATCATGCCTTCCAGACACACTATCTCCAAGCAAGCCAGGCCTACAACTGTATTAAAAAGTATTGTTTTTTCATCTTCATAATTACCTCGAATCTTTACTTAGTTTAAATCCATTGTATTTGTATTTCAGCGAGTAATGCATCATTTTTACCTGAATAGCTTTCAGCAATAATCGTGTAACAAGCTAAAGCTTTACCTTATTTAAAACAAAAAATTGTGCTGGTTATTTTTAGATTAAACATTTGGTAATTAAAACCTAAATTTATCCAGAGTCCATATTCTTCTAGTGAAAGAGAATTCCACTTCTGCATGACCCATCGGGTGAATAGTTGCTGCCTGATTTCACTCTTGAATGGCATACATTTAATCCTCAAAAGATATCTGTTTTGTTTTAACATTGGATGTACCTGTGAATGCAGTTCAGAATCCTATTGCTTTCAATTATTGCTTCACAGCATTGTCAGTATACCATTAGAGAACTACGAGCTGTGATACTAAAATCTTTTTCTATCTCGGCAGGGTTCAGCTCTGCTCCCTGTAAGGTGCATCCTTCATGCTAGCGCTGGCCAAATTGATAACATTGCTTGTATATAAGTTAAATATCAATCCAAATCCTCCCGTCAGTGTTGGTGAGGATGTGTCCACTGTTGTCTGTGATTTAATCTGCCTTTGAACCAGCGAGTACTAATTCCAGTATGGGTAGAGTAATGATGCAGTTAGACTTCCAAGTACTGAGCCTATTTCCAATGCCATCATGTCTTCTTTTTGTCAAGAATGGAAGTCATGGCAGCACAGTGGCTCAGTGGTTAACACTGCTGGCACACAGCACCAGGGATTCGGGTTCAATTCCAGCCTTGGGAGACTGTCTGTGTGGAGTTTGCATGTTCTCCCAGTATCTGCATGGGTTTCCTTTAGGTGCATTGGTTTCCTCCCACAGTCCAAAGATATGCAGTTTAGATGAATTGGCCATGCTAAATTGCCTGGAGTGTCCAGGGATGTGTAGGTTGAGTACATTAGTCAGGGGAAATGTACAGTAATAGGGTAGGGGAATGGGTCTGGGTGGGTTACTGTTTAGAGGGTCAGTGTGGACTTATTGGGCCAAATGGCCTGTTTCCACACCAGTAAGGATTCTATGAAGCAGCACAGTGGCTGTCATTGCTGCTTATAGCGCCAGGGATCCAGGTTTGATTCTACCCTCAGACTGCTGTCTGTGTGGTGTTTGAATGTTCTCCCTTTGTCTGTGTGGGTTTCTGCCAGGTGCTTTGGTTTCCTTTCACAGTCCCAAGATCTGAAGGTTAGGTGAATTGGGAATGCTAAGTTGACCATAGTGTCCAGGGATAGGTGGGTTAGTCATGGGAAATGCAGCGGATACAGGGATAAAGTAGAAGGGTGGGTTTGGGTGGGATGCTGTCTGGATGGTTGGTTTGGTCTCAATGGCCAAATGGCCTGCTTTCACACTGTAGGGATTCAATGAAACCATGACCACAATTTACTTGGTAAAGCGTGAGAGTACTGGAGGTCCTCTTTTCCCTGTATCATCACAAAGTTTAATATTTCAACCAAATCATTCAAATTCCCCAATTGTCCACTCCGATTAAATTAGGTTAACAGAATACACTGACCAGATTTCTGTCCTAAACAAAAAATTATTACTTATTACAAATAAATCAATTCTTAGCACAGGCAGCAAATATAAATTATCAACTTATAACTGAATTAAATTCTACTTCTTTCTAAATCCCTAGACCCATATGTTGACAACCATAGTCAAACCAGAAACATAAATGTTATGGGTGGAGAAAGAAATATTCAGGGAATACAGTTCAATACAGGACAATAGAAATGGTCCATCCTTTGTCGTCCTCCCTTAGTATAATTATTTGTTCAGCCAAATCTAACTTATGCACTTATCTGTGAAGAATTTCAATCGAGTCACTTTGCATCTCATTTCAAATATCAGATGACCCTCAGGTAACACTTCTGATTCAAACCTTTGTGAGACTAGTGCAGAAGAATGTAAGCTGATATTCCGGGCAGAGCTGAAGGTGTGCTATACATTTCACTGAGAATCAATTTTTGGAAATAATGCAATTCAAAATCATGATTCCATAACTTTCCAAATCCTATAGATGCTTTCAACACAAACATGTTAATAGAAAAATTATTCTTTTTCAACAATCACATGACACAATGGCTCAGAAGGTCCAATAAGTCAGAAGCCCTATTGTGAACATGATCAGATTAAAAATATCCACTTACATTTTGACATCTGTGCCAAAGATTCCTGTACAGAGGTGTACGAACCTGGTCAGTAATTCACATATGTGTGTGGCAGCAACATTATCGTGCTTGAAAATAAGCCCCCTTTAACAGTGTTGAGTGCCATATTCTGTAATTTAAATATCCAGCTGAAACCTTGGCAGCAACTGCAAAATATGCATAACGAGGTTAGGAGCCAAATGGGTGAGGTAGGTACAATGTCAGGTAAGTGGATGAGTGGCTATGGTAGGTGGGTTGTTTGGTTGGCAGGGAATATCATATTGAATTGGGTCATGAGGGAATGAGTTGGCAGGGTGGATAGAGTCCAGGGTTGGATCAAGGTAGATATCAGGTCAGGTTGAGTTGAAGGGTTTCAGGGGAGGTGATGTCAGGTCAAATTTTGTGGTGGGGGTCATGTTGGGTCTGGATTGAGAGGTGGCAGGGGATCAGTTTTAGTGAGGGGACTGGATGCTGGATTAGGTCAGTATAGGAAGAGTCGGGTGGGGAGTGAGCGGTGTCGGATCAGAATGAGTGTCAGATTAGCATTGGTGACAGGTCACAATGTGGGGTTATGTTGGGCGGCAGGGCCTAACAGTTTCAGCAAGTTGGATGGTTTGGTGACAATCGTTCAATGACTGTCAGGGCTTATTAAGGGGTGTAGCTGAGGAAGGGTCAATGACTTATTAGGGACTCGGATCAAAATTACCAATGAGTTAGAGTGGATTTTAAATCTTTAACCTTCCTTGGGTAACTATTCAATTCAAAATGAGTCAAGACCCTTGTAATTATCTTAATGGATGGTTCCAGAGGCAAGAGAAGTGGCCTATTGCAATTTTCAATTTCCTTGGCAATTTACTCAGAATCAAATGCATCTTGGATTCCACATAGTTCCAATGTATAACTCCAGCCTATGCTGCTCTGATGGCTCTCTGTTGGAATATTTGAGCCAATGTCATTACTGTCACTGACTGTGAAGAGTGTATACCTGCTGGTGTTGGATTAAAACAGTTCACTTCAGAAAAAAAGTCATTGGACTCAAAAATTTAATTCAGCTTTCTCTCTACAGATGCTGCCAGACCTGCTAAGTTTCTCCAACAATTTCTGTTTGTGTTTCAAATTTCCAGCATCCATTTTGTTTTTATATAGGCCAAACAAGATCTGTATGAACACATCTGCAAGGCAGATATTCGAAAGACCTTCTGGAAGTGTTTCCAAGAGGATGCAGGCACCATGTGAGAAGCATTTCGTTCTGTTAGTAAATATTGGCACAACCCTCCAAAAACTGACTGCCGGCATGAAGGGCTGATATATGACATTTGGTGTTTGATGAGTTTTTCCATTAAAGTGATTTATTTATCTTATAGCCGTTCATATTACTGTTCTCAACAATCTATGTAAGGGGAGATAGCTGAGAATCATACCTAAAGTAAGTTGATTAGAAAATAGATAAGCAAAATGAACCAATAAAACTTTCAGTCCACCCTCAGCTAACTGATCGAAATGGCAGTAGCTGCACTTAATCTCAGCATCCAGAATTAGAAAACACAGAAGCAAACAAACCTGTACTCCTACTGCTGTTCGGAAAATATTGCTGAGTGAATATCACACGAGAATAAGTTTGAGCTCAGCTGTGAAGATCCACTTATGATAACATAACCTGCCTACTCTCATTGTCAGGGTTCATTAATAACAAATGTCCACTAAGGCAAATATTAGAGGGCAATTGCTACTGATGGAGCAGAACATTAACTATTCAGAAAAGAAGAGATGATTCACAGATGGTTAAAACTGCATACATTTGAGGAACTATACAGATAGACAGACTAAAGATCCTGAACCCAAGGGATCAATCTAAACCCGGCAGTTCTGCTACACCCAGTCACAAATAGCAATTGATAATTACGCAACTATAAGAAGAGAAGGCCCAACACTTATCACCATCCTCAAGGATGGGAGAAGCCAACACACTGGTGCAAAGGACAAAGCTTAACCACATGCAAACATCTTCAGTCAGAAGTGCTGAGTGGATAATCCATCTCAACCCCATGTGTGGGTCTTCAGCAACACAGATGTCTGTCTTCACCCAATTCAATTCACTCCATATGATATCAAGAAACAATTGAAGGCTCTTGATACTGCAGATTTTATGCACCCAGCAACATTCTAGCAATAGTATTGAATACTTATCCTCCAGAATTAGCCGTACCAATCGCCAACCATCTGCAGTTCAGCTACAAAACTGATATCTACCCATCAATGTGGAAAATTGTCTGGGTATGTCTTGTTGACAGAAAACAGAACAAATCCTACTTGGCCACCTACCACTTCATCAGTCTACTCTTGATCGTCAACTAGTGATGGGAATCAATGGAAACCTGAGAGCTGATGGATATCAGACTTGGCACAAAGAAAATTGGTTATTGTTGGTGATCAATCATGTCAGTTTATAAGAGTAAGCATTCCTCAGGGTGGGGTCCCATTACTCTTCAGTTGCCTCATCAATGGCCTCCTATCCATGATAATGTTAGAAGTGGGGATTTTCACTGATGATTGCATAATGTTTAGCACCATTGGCATCTGTCAATCCATCTCCTTACACACTAAGTCATGGATAATATCCAATCCTGGGCTGGTAAATGGCATATAGCATTTGTCCCACATACATCCTGGGCACTAATCATCTTGTAAGAGAGGATCCAACTTTCTCCATCTGACATTTGATAGCATAACTCTCTCTAAATCTCTTACTTTAACATCCTGGTCAATACCATTAACTAGAAATAAACCTGGATCAAAAGTATAAACATTTTTACCACAAAGGAGATCCGATGCAAAAGAATTCTGTGGTGACTAACTCACTTCCTGTCTCCCCAGTGCCTGTCCACTACTTGCAAGATATAAGTCAGGGTGTGATGGAATCTGTTCTACTTAACTGTATAAGCGCAGCTCCAATAATATTCAAGAAGCTCAACATCATCCAGAACAAAGCAGACCACTGTTTGGCACTCTACCCAACACCTCAACATTCCTTCTCAGAAGTATTAATGCACAATGACCTCAGGATGAACCATTAGCAAGATGCCCTGCAACAAGTCACCAAAACTTACTCAACAGCACCATCTGCACTTCTACCATTAATAAGTAAATGGATGCTAACCCCATGCCTTCTAGATATATAGAAGCAAACTGAACTGATATTTCCCTCAAAGCAACACACCATTCTATCTCCAGTCCTTCATGCTCACTGATTGTAAATCCTGGTACTCCTAACACTGTGGTTAACAGTTCAACAAGGTAGGTCACCATCGCCTTCTAAAGGGCAATTAAAGATCGCCGATAAATGCTGGTCTGGCCTGTGATGTCAACATCTTGAGTCAAAAAGTGTGGTTCTGGAAAAGCATAGCAGGCTAGGCAGCATCCGAGGAGCACGAGAATCAACATTCCAGGCATAAGCCCTTTATTGGGAATGTTTTGGTGGGGGGAGGGGAGGGTTACTGGAAGACAATAGATAGATGCTCGTGGAGGGCGAGGGTGATAGGTCAGAGGGGAGGGTGGAGCAGATAGGTGGGACGGAAGATGGACAGGTATGACAGTTCAAGAAGGCGGTGTCAAGTTGGATGATTGGATTTGGAATGAGATGAGGGTAGGGGAGATGAGGAAACTGCTGAAGTTGACATTGATGCTGCGTGGTTGGAGGGTCCTAAGGCGGAAGATTTGGCATTATTCCTCCAGGCGTGGGTTGGCTTGGATTTCACAGTGATGGAGGTTCAGGACTTGCATGTCATTGGTAGAGTGTGAAGGGGTGTTGAAGTGGTTGGTCACAGTGCGATAGGGTTGTTTGGTGCATGTATCCCAGAGATGTAACCTGAAACATTTTGCAAGTTAGCGTCCTGTCTCCCCAATGTCAAGGAGAACACATCAAAAGCAATGGACACAGTAACACAGGGTTTGGATTTCCAGGAAATTCTCTGCCGGATGCAGAAGGATTCTTTGGACCCTTGGATGGAGGTGAGAGGGGAAGTGTGGGCACAGGTTTTACACCTTTTGCGGCAGGAAGGGAAGGTGCCATGAGTGCAGGATGGGTTGGTGGGTTGGGGGGTGGGGGGTGGGGGGGGGAAGGGGCCTGGACCTAACAAGGATGTTGTGGACAGATTGGTTTCTGCAGAATGATATATATCTGGTGGTGGAGTCTGATTGTAAGTGGCAGAAATGGCAGTGGATGATGCATTATATCCAGAGATTAGTGGGCTGGAAGGTGAGGACCGGGGGTAGGGGGGTGGGGGTTTATCCTTGATGGATGGATGGGGTTCAAGAGTGGAGGTGTGGGAAGTGGAGGAGATATGCTGGAGGGCAATGTTGGTCACGTGGGAGGGGAACTTGCGGTCTTTTAAATAGGAGGCCATCTGAGATGACTGAAGCGGAATTGCTCCTCCTGGGAGCAGCTACGGCTGAGGCAGAGAATTTCGGAGTAAGGGATAGTGCTTTTACAGGAGGAACAGTGGGAGGGGATGTAGCCCGGGTCACTGGGGGAGTTAGTGGGTTTGAAGTAGATGTCCGTGTTGAGTCAGTCCATGTAGATGGAGATGGAGAGATCCAGGAAGAGGGAGGTGTCTGATATGGTCCAGGTGAACTTGAGGTCAGGATGGAAGTTGTTTCTGAAGTTGATGAAATGTTCAACCTCCTCGTGAGACCACGAGGGGGTGCCGATACAGTCATCAATATAGCGGAGGAAAAGGTGGGGAATAGTGCTAGTGTAACTGCGGAAGATAGACTGTTCCACGTGTCCTACGAAGAGGCAGGCATAGCCAGGGCCCATGTGGGTGCCCATGGCTATTCCTTTGGTCTGAAGCATGTGGGAGGATTTGAAAGAGAAGTTGTTGAGGGTGAGGACCAGTTCTGCCAATTGAATGAGTGCGTTGGTGGACAGGCACTGGTTAGGTCGGCGGGAGAGGAAGAAATGGAGGACTTGGAGACCTTCGGCATGGCAGATGGATATGTATAGGGACTGGTTGTGTACGGTGAAGATGAGGTGTTGAGGGCAGGGGAACAAAAGTCATAGAGGAGGTGGAGAGCATGGGTGGTGTCCCGAATATATATGGGGAGTTTCTGGGCCAAGGGGAGACAGGACGGTGTCAAGGTATGAGGAGGTATGTTTGATGGGGCAGGAGCAGGCAGAGATGATGGGTTGACTGGGAGCAGTTAGGTTTGTGAAATTTGGGTAAGAGGTAGAACCGGGCAGTGCAGGGTTCCAGGACGATGAGGTTGAAGGCTTTGGATCGGTGATCCCCTGAGGTGATGAGGTTGTGGATGACCTGGGAGATGATGGTTTGGTGATGTGAGGTGAGGTCATGGTCAACCTCCTGTGAATGAAAATAAATTAAAAAGGTGGAATTCGCATTTAACGGATTCTGGAAGGTGCCTTTAATTTCAGTGCAGTGTAAAATGTCAACTGTCATGCAAACACTCCAAGAAGATAACTATTGACTTGCTGTGCATTATTTATACACTGGCTCAAACAACAAGCACTCTGAATGACAAATATGCATTTTGTCATTATGATATATGTTAGTGCCAAACTTAAAGGCTTGCTACCCAGTTTTCCTGATCCCATAGTAATGGATCTGGAAGTGGATGTGTGGAAATGTTGATTTTTAGATGGTGGGGGGACCTTGGTATTTTCCTTATCCAACTCTAAAGCACACATATAAGCACAATACACTAATTTATTCGTGACTGTTTAACACATTATTCCTTTCATAACTTCATTTGAAAACCTATCAAGATTGCATTCATAAATACCATTACATAATGCAATTTCCAGTAAATCTCCTGTTACTGATAATCCTAACTTTTCATTTAAACTGTCCATCAGTCACATTCTAAAATACTCCATGGACCATTCTTGATTTAAGAGTTTCTCAACACTCATTGAACTTCAATCTATGACTGCTGCTTCCCAGCTTCTCAAACGTAAAGGCAATTAAACATTAACTTCTGTGATATGCCACCTAATACCACTGTTAATGCTAATGTTTGTGATCATAGTTACTGTGTACAGTTAGCAGACAAGATGTCACAGTTTTCTTGTCGTTTAATGAAAAGCAGCAGTTTTGATATGGTACTCCACCTAATTAGGTAAAGAAAGCAAATATGCAACTGGTGATACATGAGAATGCTTTTCTGATTCCAAATCTGTTCTGTAAAATGTGGGAGAGGCACAATATTCCCAATCCCAGATGTCTTGCAGTCATTCACAATACTTTTTGGTAGTCTTTGGTGGCTGATGTCTTTGTTCTTTGTGTGGGTTGATGAAAGGGAGCACCTGACCTTCCCTCAGGATTATGTGGCTCATCTTCCTATTCTTACTCGTAATCCTGTCTCCCCATTTGTTCCTCTTGACATACATAATTTTGGGCCTGGCCAGCTATGTTGTGTCAATCACCTGGCTACACACTCTCAACCAATGACCATGGGCTGCTACTCAAAATGCAAGGATGACCATTGTTAGCTTGCTGACTTCCATTTGAAGGCTAGCTTTCTTTCCAAGAACAAAACTATTTTAATTCCAAAAACATTGAACTCAGAATAAACCTTTTGTTTATGCTTGTGGAAGATTACTTTCAAGGGTAACACCATTAAATGAGGCTTCATGCTATAAAGGAAATAACAAGCATTGAATATTGAGTGAACACATGATTATAGGGGGCCCCAATTTCCAAAGAGCAACTGGGAAAACAGCAGGCAGTCATATCTAGATGCTCCCCAATGCAGTGCTGCCACTAGAGACGTTTTACAGGGGCAGACAGGAATGCATATCTGGTACAAAGTGGTGGATCATCAATCTGCATAGTTAAAATCAGGGGGACATCAAAAGCAGTAGGTTCAGTCCCTCACAATGGGAGACCACCAACAAAAGGTTTCACTCAAGACCCAAACTCTGTCACTGATGGGGTTTCAATCTGTGGGACCTATCTACTGGATTCTGATGAGATTTTAGTTTGTACTTTCTCTACTGACCACATCTCCATAATGAAGCTCTCTGTCAACCCTTAACCTCCTCCTATAGGGATATCGAGACTGATTGGGCTTGTATCATCAGGAGCCTACATTCTCAATATGATATTGAATTCCGGTTTTGCTATTTATTGGCTGTCCTCAGGAAAATAGCTCCTCTGGACTAAGAGCCAGCATTAGCACTGGAAGGATCCTTACTTCATCTCAGGCCGAATTACAAAAGCCTGCATGATTCTTCTGCCTTTGAAGTTGGCTGTACAATTAAAATACTATCCACTGAGAACCTTTGCTGACTCCAAGGTGAATAATTTTTAATCAAGATTGAAAAAAAACTAAATCGGCTTTGGGATCAGGCCAATGCTCTCTGAAAGTACAATGTTGAAGCAGATCAGTATGTAAAAATAGACAATAGACAATAGACAATAGACAATAGATGCAGGAGTAGGCCATTCTGCCCTTCGAGCCTGCACCGCCATTCAATATGATCATGGCTGATCATTCCTAATTAGTATCCTGTTCCAGCCTTATCTCCGTACCCCTTGACTCCACTATCTTTAAGAGCTCTATCCAATTCTTTCTTAAAAGAATCCAGAGACTGGGCCTCCACTGCCCTCTGGGGCAGAGCATTCCACACAGCCACCACTCTCTGGGTGAAGTAGTTTCTCCTCATCTCTGTCCTAAATGGTCTACCCCGTATTTTTAAGTTGTGTCCTCTGGTTCGGCACTCCCCCATCAACGGAAATATGTTCCCTCCTGCCAGAGTGTCCAATCCTTTCATAAGCCTATACGTTTCAATCAGATCCCCTCTCAGTCTTCTAAACTCAAGGGTATACAAGCCCAGTCGCTTCAGTCTTTAAAATGATAGTATAAACTTTGTTTTGAAATGAAAAAAAAAGATGCCATCATATGAGCTGCCTTCTTGAGTAATAGGTTGCAGAAACAATCTAATTATAGAGATTGGAGAAATGAGTAACTTTTAAAGGGGAAAAAAATTCAAGTGGAAGTCGACTTGTTGATGCAACACAGATATTGTGAAGCAAATAGAAGTACTGAGCCAGCCCATGGAAAAGATTGATTATTTTGTTTAGATAGTATTCCAAGGAAATCAATTATATTTTGAAAATGTTTAAAATATGTAAGTAGTAGTAAATAAATACACATTGATTTCATAAGACAAATATTTATGGTGAAAATCTGCATACATAGAATCCAAAGCTTGGAAACAGGCCCTTGGGCCTAATTAGTTTATAACAGTGTTTATAATTTACGCATCCTTGTTCTTTAATTACTGGTTTTCACTTGTTCATACACCTCTCTATTCCATTCCTCTTTGTAAAATCACCGAACTTCCAGATTCTTAGCATTTTATGTCAAAGAATTTTTCCAAACTTATTTAAAAGACATTTTACAGTCTATTTTGTATTTATATATTACATCTGGTGAATAGACCAGTACCTTGCCAGTTCTTTGACAAACTTTTTAAACCTTCCCAAGACCATGACCTCATGATCCAAAAATCAAACTATCATTTTCCAACCTGTCACTGATATCATCTACTCTGGAGACCTTTAGCCCATGGCCCAACATCTCATAATTCCTCAATTTCATACACAGCCTGCTTCTTTCTTCCCAAACTCCACAAGGAAGTCTGCCTTTGCAGGTTGTCATCTCAGACTGTTCTTGTCTCATAGAAGTTGATCTCTTTCAACTTTGACTCTATTTACGACCCTTGTTCAGTCTTCTCTAGCATCTGTCTGTACAATCAATCCCAGACCTCTAGCACCTTTCTTAGCTTGACTGAACTTGTTCTCATAATGAACCTTTTGTTTTCCTTGGCTGCTCCTATATCTGCAAATGATAAATGCTACTATGGTTACACGAAAGGGTCCTTTTCGGGGGCTATGTGGTACATTTTCAATACCAGATCTAATCATGTCCCCTCCTTAAACTCTTTTCTTCTTGTATTAATGACTAAACCGATACTATTTGCCCTCCTTGTCTGGAATAGAGTGTTTCATCAATCTTACTTCAAATGTACAGCCCTCATTCCTACTCCTTCATTTGATCAATTATCAACTTTTTCTTTCTTGACTTCCATCTAATTTCTAGGGATATGCTACTGACTGACAATTACCTTGACTACCCATTCTCTTATCTAACTTGCTGTAAGAAATCCATTTTACTCCCCCAGTTTTTCATTCTTGTCACATCTGTTTTGACAATGGCATCCTCCATAATCAGAAAGCTGAAGTGTGTACTTAGACCCTTAACTGAGGAATCCTCTTCAACATGGTGGATAAGTCCCTCAAACTTGACTGTCCCATTTCAAATAAATCTAAATTCTGCCATATCCCCTCCATCGCAGAACCACATAAGAGTTCACCTGGTCTTCAACTTCCATCCCAATATCCTCTACAGTCAGCAGATCATCCTTTGACATTTTCACCTCTCTCATATGTTGTCCTTGCTTTGTAAACCTTGACCCGTTTATGCATTAAAATCACGTTACTGAAGTGTTGTTGTTGGTGAGACAGACAATGGGACACCGAAATTGATTTGATGTTCATTTGATTTTATTCCAAAATTTGTTTCTTAAAACAGCGTACATTTCCCAAATTCCTACAATATTTACTTGCTATCTACATCGATCCATCTGAGAAAATATATTACCTGCAATGATTTAGATGTTTGAGCCAGGCCATTGGAATCTCTTTCCTCTCTGACACAGAGCTGGCTCACATCCATGAAATTAGGCCTCACAGGACAGGGTGGATCTTCTCGAGTTACCACATTGTCTTCTGCTGTAAGTCTTGCTGTGAGTCGTCACTGAGGGTTTGGCTTCCAGGTATGTGTTCTTATCCCCTGTGTCACAGACCTTCCTGAATTTTCTGTGGCCCTTGGGGAATGGGGTTATAAGCAGGGTTCAAAGTACCCAATATGGTCACGTCAACAATCTTCTTGTGTAAAGTGCAACACCGTTCACATGTAAGGCGGAAAGTATATATTCTCAGGCTTTGGCTGAAAGTCAAGGTGCCAGAAAATCTGATCAATATTTCTCCAATACATAATCCTCAGGCTGGTTGTAACCACATCTTTGGGATTTCCTTGATCTTGGTTTCCACTGCTCTCTGTAGCCATTAGTGCTGTTCAATTTAGTTTGACCAATTTTCTGTCAGGTCCGATTTCTTTGGCTGTTGACCAATTTAAAATGTACAATTTTGGGACTTTGATTGTATGATGGAAGTGTGACATGCACGCTTCACACCATACCGCCCCTTTCAGTAGTCTGAAAGGACTGTTTCCACTGTGGATATCCTAGCTCCTTCCATAATGACTCTCAACAGCCCTTTCACTTCTCACAACATTTTACTATTCAAGTGCAAAAACCAAAACCCACACTGCACTTTACCTCTTTTCTTCCTACCATCAGGGTCCCAAATTCTTTCCAGGTGAAATAGCAATTTACTTATACTTTCAAATGTGTGTACTGTATTCAATGCACATGACTGCTCTCCCTACACTGGGAGACAAAATGTAGATAAGGCAACCATTTTGTTGGATATCTTCATCCAGTCTGCAAGCATCAGCCTGAATTTCCAATTATTTGTCACACTAATTTGTTGTCTCTCTCCCATCTATTTCATGTCACCCATGTCATGCTATCGTCATATTACTAGAAAACTTCAATCTTTCACCCTACAAATGCATCTTATAACTAGGAGCAAGGAAGCATGTGCGCAACACAGACTATATTGCGAAGACAGGTAAGTGAATAAGACATGCCCATACAAAGCCCATCTTGCATGACCCACAAATAAAAGAAATCAGTCTTCTGGTGTGAGAATGGAAGAAAGAACCACTTTATAGAAGGTAGCCAAGAACAAATGTGTCATGAGAAAAGAGATCAGCCACAGATTTGATTTTGTATCATAGAATATAATCCTTATAGTGTGGAAGCAGGCTATTTGGCCTTTCAAGTCCACATCAACCTTTCGAAGGGCACTCCACCCAAACCTACCCTGTAACCATGCATTTCCCATGGTTAACCCATCTACCTGCAAATCCCTGAACACTATGGGAAACGCAGCATGGCCAATCCACCTAATCTGCACATCTTTGGACTGTGGGAGAAAACCAGAACACCCAGAAGAAACCCACACAGACATGGGGAAAATGTGCAAACTGCACATAGACAGTTACACGAAGGTTGAATCGAACCCAGGTCCCTGGCGCTGTGAGGCAGCAGTGTTAACCACTGAGCCACTGTGCCATCCCTTTGAAAAGTATATATCTGAATGGGACTCGGAAAAGAGTCACCAGATAATTACATTATCATGAGAAATACAATGTGTATAAATGTAATTAGGTCAGCCAAATTAAAACCTGAGGCTTGCAACTATTTCAGAGCAACTTGGTAACAACTGTTTTAAGGACCAAAAATACAGCAGCGATCCACGCTGGCTCAGAGTCTATCAAATGACCTCTCTGTTAAAGTCGAGTGCTCACAGCGATTCATTGTCAAACAGAAGCAGAAAAATGTATACTCATTATGCTACATCATAAACAAGGAAGAATTACTCAAGAATTTTGACCTACCTTGCAGTTGGAATGTGAAATGGAAAGGGTTAAAAACAGTTGTAGTGAAAACTATAGAAGACGGAAAGAGACAATTCACACAACAACAGGTTATAATCTGAAAGCTTGTGATTTCAAATAAATCTGTTGGACTATCACCTGGTGTGGTGTGATTTTTGATTTTGTCCACCCCAGTCCAACACCGGCACTTCCACGCCATAATTCAAGGTAGTAGTACCCTGCATGACTGATAGATGAAACTAAAACTGATGGTAATTGTAAAAGGATGCTGTAAATTAAATCCACCACAGGGATTTCTGTAACAATGATTAGATGGATGTGGATGGAGTTAGTTTGCAGATTGATAATGTGTAGAATCTTACTGTCCAAAGAAAAAAAAGTGCAGCATATCGGTGCACTTTTCAGAATTGATGAGATCAAGGGATCCGTGTGAAGAAATAATCGTTCTAACTGTAGTTCTAACAGAGGCCCTTGTTCAGCCTTCAGATGGATACCTCAAGAACAGATTCAAAGTTCACGATTGTCCTGAATAGAATAGGTAGATAGAGAAAATAACCTTCACAATGTTTAAAAAATGCATGCTGTCCTGCTTGATATTTTGTGCAATTTTTAGATTCTTTTCTTTAAGATTCCCTACAGTGTGGAAACAGGCCCTTCAGCTCAACAAGTCCACACCGATTTTCCAAAGAGTAACCCACCCAGACCCACTTCCTCCTGATTAAAGCACCTAACACTATGGGCAATTTGGCATTGCCAATTCACCTGACCTACACATCTTTCGACTGTGGGAGGAAACCGGAGCACCCGGAGAAAACCCACACAGACGCGGGGAGAATGTGCAAATTCCACACAGACAGTTGCCTGAGGCAGGAATTGAACCCAGGTCCCTAGTTCATTTTCAAGTCATGAAAACTCCTAGCACAAAAAGTGGCACCAGGTTGTTCAAAAAACATGGAATGTCCAACTGAATAGATATAGGGAAATAGTGAAAAAAGCATTTTTGTTATCTGCAATTTTATTGTATGCCAGCGTCTTTGAAAATGAAAATATTTTTTAAAAAGATGGCTCTAAGTACTTGCTTCATTTGGTTGGAATTCTGAAGAAGAGTCATACTGAACAACATATGTTAACTCTGTTTCTTTTCTGAGATGTCACCAGTCCTGCTAAATTTCTCTAGCATCCTTTTTGCTTCAGATTTGCAGGTGCTGCAGCATTTTGCCTTTGTTCAAGACTCTTTTTGCACTTAGTTCTGCCTTCCAATAAAGACAGGGCCTGTTGCAATGTATTTAGGTGTTACTGAAGAGCAGTTCAATGTTGACAAGCAGGGAGATTGAAAGTCAGTATGTGAGAAAGAGAGACAGAAGGAGACTGCATGTTAGGTAAGATTACTGGTAACTGCAACGAAAAGCAATTGAACTCAAAAGGCTCTGTAGAGTCGAGGATCAGAGAAGTCACAGATCAGTTGAGTAGCTCTGTGTTTCGAGGGCTCAGGGAATTCTTAAGAGCTTAATTAATAGTTAATTTAATACAGCAGAATGTTGAGGTTGAACACATTACAACACAACTTGTCTTGAGAGTAAATACTGGAGTCTAGTTTTTCAGGAATCCCATAGAACACAGTCCCTGGAAAGGAAGGCAGCTCACCAACATTGAACAGTCATTGTGACAGTCATTGATAGAATTGCTTTGGAGGGAGTTTCTAGGCCAAGTCATCAAAAGTGAAGAACCTCTTATGAGTTTGGAATGAGATTTGGTGAACCACGATGTCACTATTGTCTTAGGGTGATTGCTGAAACACCAATGGGAATTATTTTGATCACTTTTGTTCTGTGATGTGCTCTGTTGGGTGTTAAAGCATTATTTGTTTTCCCCATATTTCCCTCATATTAAATTTGGGATGTTAAATTACAAGTAATATCCATGTTTGCATAACATTTTTCTTGTCAATTTTCTTTGAATGTTTGTTGAAGTCAGTTTTATTTGTGATTAACTTGTTCTTCATCAACTAAAAAAACCTGGCTGAATTGTTGCTAATACTAAACCAGACTAAGTTTGAAGCTATACCACCATCTAATTTAATAGAAGTGGGACTAGAAAGTGTGACAATGCTGTCACTTTAAAAAAGTTATTTTGTCCTTGTCTTTTAAAAGAGAGGTTGTAAAGGCAGAGGTCTAGGTTTATGACACCATTAGTTTTTTTTTAGAAACCCTTTAGAAATGGAAAGGGATTGGCCAGTTCTCCCAGTCTAGGCTTTCCAGTTTTCTTTTAGCTGCAGCAGTCACGTGATGTGAGAGTCTAGAAGAGTTGTAAGCTTCAGTAAATGATTCTTCTGACTTTCTCTGAAATCTCTCCCTGGATGTTGTTCCCTCCTGCCTGTAAGAATCTGTGTTTGAATCTACCTTTCTGCCAAGGGGTGTGATTATGGGATGTTACTATATTAATACAGTTAATTAGTTAAGTTGCCGTATCGGGTTGGTTAAGTTTCCCAATGGTTAAGTTATTGTAAATTCCACTTTCCTTTGTTCGTGTTTCAAATGTAATGTTTAAATAAATTCTGTTTTGCTTAAAGCAGAGTGGTTTGGCGAGTTGCATCACATCCGGAATATTCACTGCACATCTGCCTTTAAAATAAGAAAAAGTTCAGGTCTAGGCTACCTGCTTAAAATACTTACAGGGGCTCTGGCTTGGTCCATAACAGACTGGGGACTCTTGTTGGGATTGATGCTATAATTCCAATTTGGGTTTGGGATTGTTAGACTCAAAGGCAGTGAGAGGTAGATTTAGTATCCTTTGTTTCGGGAGTTGAATTCGGTTGGTTTAAATAGTGCTTTGCGTAGTAATGGCTCTTTCTGTCACTAAGAGTTTTCTGGGGATGGAACAAGTGACTTTGGGGGTTTTACAAAAGGTGACCAAGGCAAGGTTGTTGGATTTAGCAGATAAACTGGGGTTGGGGTTGCCTTTGTCTGTGAGAAAAGGAGAGGTAATTACAGCAGCAGGTAGACATTTAAATCTTCAGGAAATGCCATCAGAATCTTTAGAAATGGTTAGAATTCAATTGCAGATGAAGCAGCGTGAACATGACAAAGAATTGAAACAGTTTGAATTATGGCTAAACACAGAGGAAAGAGAAAAGGAATGAACCACTTTAACAGAACAAAAAGAAAAGGAAAGAATTGCTCTGGCAAAGCAAAAAGAAAAGGAGTGGAAGGCCCTAGCTGAAGAAAGGGAAAAAGAGAGAATAGAAAGGAGAGAGAGAGAGAGTCTAAACTTCAGAAGTTGGCAATTAGACAAGTCAACTTAAAAGGAAGGAGGTGTAGGTAGAAGGTAGGGTTACTGAGGACAGTGATGATGAGCAAATCCATCATTGCCAAAGGCCTCGTGGGGATCTGTTTAAATATATCCAAGCATTGCCTAAATTTGACAAGAAGGATGTAGAACCTTTTTCATTTCATTTGAAAAAGTGGCTAAACAAATGAAGTGGCCATTGACCATATGGGTTTTGTTGATCTAAACAAAGTTGGTAGGTAGAGCCAATGAGGTATGTGCAACACTATCAGCGGAGGTATCTGGGATGTATGAGGAAGTGAAGAAAGCTATCTTAAGTGCATATGAGCTTGTGCTGGAAGCCTACAGTCAACATTTCAGGAATCTAATGAGGAACCCTGGTCAAACATAGTTTGATCCTTTCAAACTCAATGTAAGTAATTTTGAAAGGTGACTAAGGGTATTAAAAATAGATCAAACATATGATGCTCCTAGAAAGATGATTCCTTTGAAAGAGTTCAAAAATTCACTTCATGAGGAAGTAAAAACTCATGTGGAAGAGCAGAGAGTTAAAACAGTATGATTAGCAGCTGAAATGGTTGATGATTATAACTGGGTGACCAGAACTGGACACAGTATTCTAGAAGAGGCTTCACCAATGTCCTATACAATCTCAACATGACTTCCCAACTCCTTTACTCAAATGATTGAACAATGAAGGAAAGCTTGCCAAATGCCTTTTTAAACTCCTGTCTATATGTGCTGAAAACTTTAAAGAATTATGTACCTGCACCCCTAAGTGCATCTCTTCTACAACTCCACCCAAGGCCCTGCCATTAATTGGATGAGCTCTATTATTATTTGTTATGCCAAAATGCAATACCTGACATTTATCCAGATTGAATTCCACCTGCCATTTTTCAGCCCATTGGCCCATTTGATCAAGATTCCTTTGTATTCTTAGAAAACTTTCTTCACTATCTATAATGTCACTGTAGGTGTCATCTGCAAACTTACTGCCATGCCTTCTATATTCTTATCCAAATCATTTAGATTAGATTACCTACAGTGTGGAAACAGGCCCTTCGGCCCAACAAGTCCACACCAACCCTCCAAAGAGTAACCCACCTCCCCTCTGACTAACGCACCTAACAACTATGGTCAATTCACCTGATCTGCACATCTTTGGACAGTGGGAGGAAAATGGACTACCCAGAGGAAACCTACGCAGACACGGGAGAATGTGTAAACTCCACACGGACAGTCGCCTAATGTTGGAATCGAACCTGAGACCCTAGCGCTATGAGGCAGCAGTGCTAACCACTGAGCTACCATGCTGCCCCATGAGTCCTCTTCTGTTTATATAAATGACAAACAAAAGATGACCCAGAACTGATCCCTATGGAACACCAATCTGCAAAGCAACACTCTACCATTACTCTCTGTCTCCTGCCATTAAGTCAATTACATATCCAATTGACAAGCTCACCCTGAATTCCAAGTGATCCAAGTTTATCAAATAGCCTACCATGCAGAAACCCGTTGAAGCCTTTACTGAAAGCCAAATAAACAATGTCTACTGCTCTGCCACCAATCATTTTAGTAACTTCCTCAAAAAACTCAATCAGGTTTGTGAGGCACAATTTTCCTCACACAAAACCATGCTGACTATCCCTAATCAATTTCTGCCTCTCTAAATGTCCATAAATCCTAACTTTTATAATCACCTCCAACAATTTACCCACAATCGAAGTCAGACTCATAGGTCTATAGTTCCCTGGTTTCTCCTTACAACTTTTCTTGAACAAAGGTATAAGATTAGCCACCCTCCAGTCATCAGACACCTCACCTGTAGCATAGATGATGCAATTTTGTGCAAAGCATCTCATTGTTTCCTCCCTTACTTCCCACAATTTTCTGGGATACATTAGATTCAGTCCCAAAGATTTATCCACTTTTAAATCTTGAAGATCTCCCAAACTTCCTCTTCTTTAATGTGAAATGTTTTTAAAACATCAAAATTTATTTCTCTACATTCTCTCAACTGCATTTCTTTTTCTGCGATAAAAACTGATGTGAAATATTCCTTTGGTATCTCTCCCATTTCCTGGGGTTCAACACAGCAGTGACCTCCTTGATCTTTAAGAGATCTCTCTCTCTCTCTCTCTCTCTCTCTCTCTCTCTAGTTACCCTTTTGCTCTTCATGTATTTATAGCAGTTCTTTTGATTATCCTTAAACTTACCTGCCAATATTGTCTCATATCCCTTCTTTGCCTTCCTGATTTCTCTCTTTAGAATGCTCTTAAACTTTTTACATTGATTAAAAGATTCATTTGAACCAAGTTATCCACATCTAAAATAAGTTTCTCTTTTATTCCTGACTAGTACCTCAATATCTTTATTCATTCATTGTTCATTAATCTCACCAGCCTTACCCTTCACTCTAACAGGAACAAAATGTTTCTGAACTTTGTCCTCACACTCTTGTACATTTCTCACTTGTCAGACATCCTTTTACCTGCAAACAGCTTACTCCATTCAACTTGTGAAATGTGACTTCATGTAAGAAGGCTTCTGAGGAGAATCCTGGGAACTATAGACCTGTGAGTCTGACTTTGGTGGATAAGTTGTTGGAAGTGATTCTGAAAGATAAGATTTATATGCATTTGGAGAGGCAAGGAATGATTAGGGATAGGCAGCATGGTTTTGTGCAAGAGAAATCGTGTATCTCAAACTTAATTGAGTTTCTTGAGGAAGTAATCAAGAAGATTGATGACAGCAGAATGTTGTCATTGTTTACTTGGACTTCAGTAAAGCCTTTGACAAGGGTTCTGCATGGTAGACTAATTAGTAAAGTTAGATCACATGGGATTCAGAGGGTTCAGAAAAGATTTACTAGGACATTGTTACGAACAGAGGGTTTGAGTTATAAGGAGATGCTGGAAAACCTGGGGCTTTTTTCACTGTATTGTGGGAGATTGAGGGGTGATTTTACAGGGGTTTATAAAATCATGAGATGTATAGCTATGGTGAATAGCAGGTGTGTTTTCCCTAGAATGGGGATTTCAAGACTAGGTAGCATGTTAGCATATTTTTAGGGTCAGAGAAAGGTCTTTTTAAAAGGACATGAGGGTCAACTTTTTTACAGAGTGGTACATGTGTAGAATGAACTTCAAGATGAATCGGTGGATTCAGGTACAGTTACAATGTTTAAAAAAAATTTAAATAAGTACATGATTACATTTAAATAAGTCCAAGAATAAGAAACGTTTAGATGGATATGGGCCAGGCACAGGCAGGTTGGCCTAGTTTTGTTTGGGATATCTGACCGGCATGTACTGATATCCATGCTATATAACTGTATGACTTTATTAGCAACCATTTCACACAAACCACCCAGCATTTACAAAAAGTGAAAATTGGACCAATTAATAAAGATCGTCCATTTGTAAATCCAGAGCTATAGGGTAGGATTTTATGTTTAATGGGTACGTTGGCACAAACCCCAATGCATATGCGTCATAGTGTCTCAAATTAGACCATGTCATTATTGTAATTAATGGTATGAAACAGTTACTTGCAGTGACAAATAGATATGAAAACGTTCTTTTCCATTGGCTTCTAGAATGCTTTTATATCGGTTTATTTGAATTAAAGATGGGAAATGGGGAAAACAGTCTTCGTTGTAAACACTATGTCCATCACCGTATAAAAATGAGAGAAAAAATGCAGAATTTTGGATATCCTATGCATTATATCATAGATTAAAATGATGCATTGACACTTAAGTATAGACTATCGGTGCTTTATTAAGAAATAACGCAAAGATGAAAGATACATTTTACCCCTAAAGTTCATATAAAAGTAACACTTTTAATATTAGAGATGCATTAAGCAGAGAAAGAAAAAAGAGACTTGCATTTAAAAAGCACCTTGATACATCTCTAAGAAAGACTGGTTTCTGGTTCCATTCCAAAGATTTGAGCATATTATCCAGGCAGCACCTGCAGTATTGAGCGAGTGCTGCACTGGAGGTACTGAAATTTTACATAAGATTAACAAAATTAATCTTCACTTGGAGAGGAAAGGATTAATTAAGGTTAGTCAGCATGGCTTTGTTAGATGGACAGAATATCAAATAAATCTGATTGAATTTTTTGAGGAGGTGACTCGTCTTCTAGATGAGGATAATGTAGTTAATATGGTCTAAAAGTACTTCATTAAGAATTTTGACAAGTTCTTGCATCGGAGACTGGTGAAGAAATGAAGAGCTCCTGGGATTAGGGCAATTTGACAAAATTGGCTTAGTGGCATGAGATAGACAGTAATGATTGAAAGTAGTTTTATTAATTGGAAGCTTGTGCCCATACTTTTTTTTAGATTAGATTAGATTATATTACAGTGTGGAAACAGACCCTTCGGCCCAACAAGTCCACACCGACCCACCGAAGTGCAACCCACCCATACCCCTACATTTACCCCTTACTTAACACTACAGGCAATTTAGCATGGCCAATTCACCTGACCTGCACATCTTTGGACTGTGGGAGGAAACCGGAGCACCCAGAGGAAACCCACACAGACACGGGGAGAATGTGCAAACTCCACACAGTCAGTCACCTGAGGCGGGAATTGAACCCGGGTCTCAGTGCTAACCACTGTGCCACCGTGCCAACCGATACTGTAGTGCTCAGTGCAGGCTTCCTTGCTTTTTTGTAGTGTACATGAATGCTCCAGACATGACTGTAGGAGGTAAAGTCAGTAATTGCACAAATGACATTAAAATTGGTGGTGTGGTAATGAGCAATGACTACAGATTGATATAAATGGGCTGATCAGATGGACGAACATGTAGCAAATGGAATTTAGTCTTGATAACTACAAGATGTATTTTGGGAGGACTGACAACGCAAGGGAATTCACAAAGATTTGTGTGACCTGAGAAAGTACAGAGAATCAGAGGTTCATAGATTCTTGAAAGGAGCAGAACAGATAGATAAGGTGGTTCAGAAGATAGATGGGATACTTATGTTTAATAACTGAAACATTAATTACAAGACCAGGGAAATTATAATGGGACTGTATGGAATGTTAGTTAGGCTGCAGCTGCAATACTGTGTGCAGTTCTGGTCACTTCATTAATAAGAAGGATGTGCTTGCAATAGAGAGGGTGCAGGAGAGATTCACCAGGATGTTGTCTGCGCTAGAACATTTCAGCTATGAAGGGAGTCAACAGAAGGCAAAAAAACCCAGCCTGTGAGCAGAGAAGGCTGAAGGGAAATCTGACAAGTATAATTTAGAGATTCTGATGTGGGACTGGGATGTACAAAGTTAAAAATCACATTACATCAGGTAATAGTCCAACTGGTTTAATAGGAAGCACTAGCTTTTGGAGCGCTGCTACCACCTGATGAAGGAGCGGCGCTCCGAAAGCTAGTGCTTCCAACTGAACCTGTTGGACTATAGCCTGACAAGTATACAATTAGATAGGAAGGAATATTTTCCCTTCATCAACAGTAAGGTGGTATGGAATTAAAATAAGAGATTAGAGGTTTAGAGGGATATGAAGAATTGATTTTTCACCCAGGAGGTAGGTTATCTGAAACTCACTGCCTAAAATGTTTTAGGAGTGGGAAGTTTCACAACACTTAAGGTGTATTTAAATGACTACTCAAAGAGCACAGCATACAAGGCCAACCGCTGGAGAATGGGATTAGAGCAGATAGATGCTCGATGTGGCACAGATATAATGGGCCGAAGGGTCTCTTTCTGTGCTGTGAAAATCGAGTTCTTTGGAATGAGTTAAACATGTCTGCTCAGATATACATAAAATGTCCCAGAGAATTACCTGAAACAGAATAAGACAGTTCTGCAACTGTCATAGCCAATATCTTCAATCAACCAATAGCACTGCAACATGCTACCTAGTCATTTACCTTATTATTTTTTATAGGATCTTGCAAGTTGCCTGTCATATTTGCTTGCAAAGCAACAGTGACTACGTTTAAAAAAAGAAGTAATTCATTCACCATAAAGCAATTTATGATGTCCTGAGGATGTGAAAATGCTATATAAATGCAAATCATATTTTTCTTTAATTAGAATTCAGTTAAATATCTGAAATAAAAACAGTGGGAAAACATTGTCAGCTGATTTTTCACCAGATTGTAGAAGTATTGAGACAAAGTGACACAGAAAAGCCACGATGCTTGGAGCTCCAAAACCTTCTGAAGGGTTAGAGACTGACCTAACAGGACAGATGCCCACCTGTTCAGAAATACTGCCTGCATCAAATACAGGAGAAGATAGTTTGATACAACAGCCAGTCAGCCGCACAATTCTGAAAGCGAGTGATTCTCAAGCAAGGGCACTGCCAATACATAGCCCAGGGAGCTGTAGGGCTCTAGAATTCTGGCTGGCTGCCATGGATACATTGCTACTAGCCAATTTTTTTTCTAAAAGGAAGAAGTACTTGCTTAGTTGTAACATATCGGAAACAAAGCAAAATAAGGTCCAGTACTGCAGCTATTCAAGTTGCCAGCATCAAACATTACAGAGCAATGGAAGTAAGTGCCCTATATTTGCCTTGAAAATCTTGCTGTATATGTATTTGTGATTATTTTTATGAAAAGTGGAACTTTGTACTTTAAATTATGCATCGCTTCTTGTTTTACAATATGTTCTGTAGGGATTAATCCCATTCATTTATATCTCTCTAAATGAAAATATGAAAAGACTGCAGAGAAAGGATTCATGTGAAAGAATATGTCCTTATTCTCTGAAGTTTAGAAGCATAAAATAGGATCTCATTGAAGCATTTAAAATTATTTGGGGGCTAGATAGAGTAGCTGGAGAGGAACTGTTTCCCCTGGTTGAGAGCTGTAATCAAGACAGAAATCAATTGATCTTGGATACCAAGTAAATCAAGAGATTTGAAGACAGAGTGGAAAAAGGGAATTGATAAAAAATTCATTCCTTCTCTAAATGAATGGTACAGCAGCCTCAATATGTTGTATTCCTGTTCAATTTTATTATGCTCTTTATTGAAAAAAATCCTGCAAGGACCAATCCATTGTTTGTAAAGAGAGGTTTTCCAGATATTAAGGACTGAGTGTAGTTAGTGTAGACTCATGTATGCTTAGACGAAAGGAGGAGGCCATTCGGCCCATTTTGTCTGCATTATTCTACAAAGACGGTACATTAATCCTATTTTCCAGCTCTAGACCCATAGCCCTGTAGGCTAGACAATGCAAGTAAACATGTAAATACTGCTTAATTGTTCTGAGAATTTCTTTTGACTCATCAACTCTTTTGTGCAGCAACCGCCAGACTCTCTCAACCCTCTCTGAGTGTTGGCAGAGGTGGGGGGGGGGGGGAGTGGGGGGAGTCTTCAACTTTTTTCTTCATCTTCTACATCTTTCTTTAATCTTTGGCCCCTGGTAACTGACGTCTCTACTAATGGATAAAGTGCATTCTTGTTTTATGTCCCTTACAGTCTTATCAGGTTCCTTCTCAACCATCACTGCTCCAAGAAAAACAACCCCCACCATCCAATCTTTCCTCAAAGCTCAGACCTTCCAGTCTAGGCAGCATTCTAGTTACCTCTTTTGTACCGTCTTTACCTTAATCATATCTGCACCTGCTGTTTGATCCACCTTTTAAAGCTGCTAAACCTGCTAGTGACTTCTGTCTCTCTATGTTAATTTCTTCTACTATTTCACTCTCCTCCACATTGATACGAATACCTGCATTGCCCTGTTGCATTGTGAAGACCAGCGCAGAGTATTATTTGAGGAGAATTTCCACATCTTCTGGGTACACAGGTGGATTAATCTTTCTGGACTCTAATGGTCCCTACTCTTTCCCTCTTGCTCTTTATATATTTTCTTAAAATCTCTTGGTTTTTCTGTCATATTTAATCTATAGGGGAATCAGTGATTATGGGGAAAAGATGGAAGATTGGAGTTGAGATTTATCAGATCAGCCTTCGTTTCATTGAATCTTGGAACAATCTCGATGGGCTGAAAGGCCTACTTCTCCTAAGTCTTATGTTCACTATCTTCGATCAGAGTGCTCTGTACATCTTTCATGTCATGTTTGAAGCTGGCAACTTGAAAGAAACATATCACTTTGAAAGTCATGTCTATGGTTGCAAAAATACCTGTCTATTCCTCCTCACTAATATGTCGCCATAGGGAAGGCGATGGCCTAGTGGTATTACTGCTGGACTGTTAATCCAGAGATCCAGGTAATGTTCTGGGGATCTGGGTTCAATCGAGCCATGGTAGAATTAGATTTCAATGAAAATGTGGAATTAGAAATAAAATGATTGTTGGGAAAAACACATCCAGTTCCTTAATGTCCTCAGAGGAAGCAAACTTCCATTCTGATCTGGTCTAGCCTACATGTGACTCCAGACCCACAGCAATGTGGTTGACTCTTCATTGCCCTCTAGGCAATTAGGGATGGGCAACACCCGCTGACCTAGCCAGTGATGCCCTTATTCCTGTGAATGAATAATATTCCCTTCCATTAATGCTGCTTCGCACTTATTCCTCCTACTGATCCATCCAGAGTGTCTTGGCCTTGGTTCTGGCTGGCCCTGACAGAAGAACAGTCATTCTGTCCATTTTCCAAAGTTGAAAAATTGTTTATAAGCACGAGTCACTTGGAGGATTCCCTCACTCCCTTCTTGGCATCTTTCTTCTGTCTGGCAGTCACTCATTCCTTCTCTGCCTGCATTTACTTAAACTGCGAGGTGACCACTTCCTGAAATGTTATCCATGAATCTCTCAACCTTGTGAATGCACAGTAGTTCCCCAGCTGCTGTTTAACCTCCAAATCCCAGAGCTCAAGTTGGCCCAGCTGAAGGCACCTTCTGTACATGTGTTCATCCAGACTGCCAGGAGTGTCGAGGATTTCCCACAAAGTCCAGGATGTGCAAATCACAGGCCTGAGTTCTCCAGATCTACCTTAACAAAATAGAAGATGGACTGTTGCTTTTATTTTACCCTTACTCCTGTAGACCAGAAAAATCTTATTGTTCTGCATGCCCTGAGTCCCACTCAGTTCTGCATCAGTATGTTTGCTTCTCTATGAGCGTCCTCTTTTCACCTGCTCCTCTCAGTAATGCTGAATGCCGATCACTGTGTCCTCACCTTACCGACTCCTCTTGATGACCAACTAAAATATTTTTGCTTTCATCAAAATTGCAAAATTTGCATCATTTTGAAAAAAATGCACAGCTGCAAATTGGTTTAATATTTGCCTGTGAGACAGATCGTTTAATAATTTAACCTGTACCTACATGGGCACCGTTCTGCTGCAGTGTGTCAGTCAGTAAATTGAAAAATAGTCAGCTCTCTAGCAGAACTATTCAGCAGCTCAAGTCCCCAGGTGAATGGGGCATTGGTGAAAGAGCTAACAGCAGACTAGTTTTTTTTAATAGGCCAAAGAGAAGTACTTCTGCTTCTAGCAGACCTGCAAAATGACAATATTTGTGATAATTTTAGAAACAGAGTTAGCAATGTCCTTAAGGACCACTGATTATTTGCTCAAGACCTAGTGCAGCTATATGGAACATGAACGGTGCATACTTGGAGATAATTTTCAATCGTATTCAAAATGAATTGAATTTCTCCCATATTTAATATGAGAAGGGTCTTTAAACATACAAGAAGAATTGTAAGACATATTGTCTGTTATTGTTAGTTTCTTAAGATAATATATTTTCCAACAATGCATTTATTTCCTGATTACAGCGTGACCAACTTACTGATCCACAGTTATAACTAAAAATTCATTCTCAATTGCTCATTCATCTTCGGTCTGTCTAGCATCACAAAAATAAATCATTATAAACAACTGTATAAATTGCAGTTGCATTTTTTTTCTGATATTTGCATGGCTTTTATGCTGAAGTTCTAACAGAATAAAAGAGGGAAATTCCACAGTATCTTAGCCCCTTTCTTCAATTACTCTTAATGTACCACAATGAAATACAAGAAGGCAGCTGAAGGTAATTTGTAAAACCACCCATAACCATTGTGTCATTTCCTCCATGATACTTACAATAGAACAGAAAGCCAGCAAAATAATGCAGTAAGTGGTATTTGGACAACAGTCAGAGCATGGCAGAAAGTGGAGTGCTACTCAGCAGAAATGCTTTAGTTCTTTCAGACTTAACTGAACTGCAGCTCAGCAGAAACTACTGTTGGGAAAATCAGTCTCATTTATTACAATGTCATTTTCATCTTTTATTTCCTGAGCATAATCATTCTGGTCACTGAAATACACATGGTTTTTCTAGTTTATATTCAAAATTAGATTGCAATTATTCTGAAAGAGGAATATCACAAGTGCTTTGTTAGAAACATAGGCATTAAACTAAACAAAACATGAATGTTTAGTTGGGTCCAAAACTACAGCATTTCAAAAAGTAACCAATTAACTGGAATGGGCATGGGTTATTTATAAATATGTAGATTAAAATGAAATAACATGACTCTAATTAACTCAGCTAGATCTGTTATAATGCTAATAGTAATAAAATTTGCTCATGAGTGTCAGTAAACAGGAAAAAAAACATGAAGGCAAACTACAGTAGATGCAGTAGATCTGGAACAAGCAAAGAATGCCGGAGAAACTCAGCAGGTCTGGCAGTGTCTGTGGAGAGAGAAACAGTTAATATTTATGTCCAGTATGACTTTCTTCCAAACTGAACTTGTATCATTAACTCTGTTTCTCTCTCCACAGACACTGCCAGACGTGCTGAGTTTCTCTGGAATTCCGAGTTTGCGATTTAAAAAATGTTACTATTCTCCTTGTCTAAGTCAGATGTACAGTAACAAGAAATACAAGTACCAAGAAACAAGAATGTAGTATTTAGAATAAATCTGAATGAAGAATGAGTGCCTCCAACGTGTTTGAGTCATGGGGTCATAGAGGTTTACTGCACAGATAAAGGCCCTTTAGTCCATCAAGTCTGTGCTGATCAAAAACAACCACATAAATATTCTAATCTCATTTTCCAGCACTTGGCCAGTACCCTTGTCTTGACATTGCAAGTGTGCATCTAAATACTTTGGAAATATTATGAGGGTTTTTGCCTTTAACATGCTTAAAGGCACTAACTTCCAGATTCCCACCACTCTCTGAGCTTCAAAAAAACTTCCTGTCTAAAACTCCTGCCTCCTACATTAAATCTACATCCCAGTCATTGGTCCTTCCATCAAAGGGAAAAGTTTCTTCCTGTCTTTCCTATCTCTTCCCCTAATAACTTTATAAATCTCAATCATAACCCCATCCCCTCCCCCATCCCTCTCCAGTCTCCTCTCCTTCAAAGAAAACAACCTAATTCTGTCCAATCTTTCTTCATAAGTAAAACTATCCAGTCCAAGCAATACCCTGGGAAAACTGCTTTGCAGCTGCTCCAGTGCAGTCACATCTCTCCGATAATGTGGATTGTAGAACTGTACACAAATATTGAGCTGTGACCTAACTAAATTTTTATACAGTTTCAGCATAACCTCTCTGCTCTTAAATTCTATACCTGGGTTAATAAATGTAAGTAACATTTGAGCCACACAAATACCAAGTAATGGTCATTTCCAACAAGGGACAGTCTAATCATCACCCCTTGGCATTCATTCACCATTATCAATATTCTGGGGGCTAACTATTAAACAGAAACTAACTTGGACTTGCCATATAAAGAAAGTGGCTACAAGAGCAGGTCAGAAGCTGGAATACTGCATGAAGTAAAATCACTTCCTGACTCCCCAAAGCCTGCCCATCTTCTACAAGGCCAAATCGGGAGCGTGGGAGAATAATCCCCACTTTCTGGATGAATGCAGCTCCAACAACATTCAAGAAGTTCGGTACCATTCAGGACAAAGCAGCCCAGTCGTTTGACAGTATATCCACAAACATACACTCCCTTCACTTCTGATGCTCAGCAGCAGCAGCAGTGTGTACTATCTCCGAGATGTCACTGCAGGAATTTGTCAAAAATTATTTGACAGCACCTTCCAAATCCACAATCATTCCCATCTAGAAGGACAAGGGCAGCAGATACATGGGAACACAATTACCAAGTCACTCACGATTCTGAATTGGAAATACGTTGCTATTCCTTGATTGTCACTGGGTCAAAATGCTGGAATCCCCATACAAACCGGAATTGTGGGACTGCAGTGATTCAAGAACACAGCTGACCACCACCTTCTCAAGGGTAACTAGGGGCAAGCACTAAATGCTAGCCAACCAGTTAGACCAGATCCTACAAACAAATCCAAAAAGTATCCTATATGCCCTCTGAACCACTTTATTTATCTGTCCCGCTACCTTAACGGATGGAGGAACATACATATCAAAGATGCTTCTTAGGGACCTTTCATTCATCATATATTCCCGTACTTTATTTGTTCCACCCAAATGCATCACTTCACACTAAACTTGACTGAATTCCAGTTGCCACTGATCATTCTAGCTGCCAGCCTGGTTCTATTCTCCTGCGATCTAAAGCTACTCCCCTGACTATTTACAACCCTACCAGTTTTTGTATCATCTGCAAACTTATCAATCAATCCTTCTACATCCCAGTCTATACCATTTACATATACCACAAACAACACTGATCCCCTGTAGACCCATGGACAAGGTTTCTGGGCACAAAAACAACCCTCTACCAACACCCTCTGCTTCCTGCCACTCAATCAATGGCAAAAAAATGAAGCACCTGGAATAAATCTAAGCAAAGGAAGTGGTGAATTTTACATAGAGAGAAATCAAAGTTAATGTTTGGAGTCGAGTGACCCTTTATCAGAACTGTTCTGAGGAATAATTTAAACATTACCACTTCAGGCAATAGCACTCTGATGGTTGCAAAATTAACAGCTGTGGCTATTTGTAGAAAATACTTCGACATCTTGGTGTGGATATCTGGGAAATTAATTGAAGACTAACTGATTGATAGCTTTGGACATCAGAGAATTCAAACAATCAGCAGCATTAATTTTTGTAAGTAAAGACAGCCATATAAATCTGTAGATTAGGCATTGAACAAAAAAGATGGAGTTAATTTTCTTTGATTAGAGTGTATAATCTTTGAAGATACAAGAAATTTTGAGAATTGCCTTAACTTAAGAAATTAAAAGGCTAAGCTTATAAATACAGGAACAATAAAGACTGTACTGTGAGTACCCTACCATTCTCTCTTTAGTGAGAAAAATGGGAACAGCTATTTTTTTTTAAAATGACACTTAAATGGGCCTAATGCATATCTTCAGAGCATTCCCAAACAATTCCTAATTTTGAAATAATGCAGTTCTTTTTTACATTACAAAAACTTACCTCTATCCAGACTTTGAGAAGTTTTATCTTCACCAAATCCACGTGAAAATAAAAAAAAATGACCACTTGGCAGAAATCCATAGCTGCAAGTCTTCATTTCTTAAAACAATAGTTTGAAAGAGATCCAGGCACAAAGGAGCAAAAACAGGGAATTTTAAACGTGAAATTAAAACAAAAGAAAAGTAAAAGTAAAAGGAGAGCAGCAACACTGCCAAGAGATAAACAAGCAATGCCTTCTATTTTGTTAAAGAAAACCTGCAAAGAGAAGTAGAAGACAAACACTTAAGTTTGAATACAGTATCCAGTGACACCTTTTCCGTATTACAATTATTCAAACAACTTATGCAGTTACATTATGGAAATCAAGCAACTGATGATTCTGTGAAATGTCTCTAAACATTTTGCTTAACATTGGTAATGTGGGGCTTCATACAATTATCACTTTCAGTCTTTCCCTGGAAGATTAGAAAGATTCAGAAAATTCTTGAAAATAAGTTCAATGTAAGAATTAACTTCAGAAAAAGAAATTCCAACTCATGTCACACAATACCAGGTTTTAGTCCAACAGGTTTAATTGGAAGCACTAGCTTATGGAGCGCTGCTGCTGCTTCATCAGATGATGTTGTGTGATTTTTAACTTTATACACCTCAGTCCAACACCGGCATCTTCAAATCATGACAACTCCAAGTGTTTACACGGCACTAGTCAGACCAGCTGGAATACTATAATCAATTTTGAGCCTCTTATCGAAGGGAAGACTTACACACGTTGGAGCTAGTCCAGAGAATGTTCACTAGGCTGTTATTAGATGTGGCAGGCCTGTCTTATAAGAAGAGGTTGAGTAGCTTGCACTCATTGGAAAATAGAGGAATGAGAGGCACCCTTATTGAAACATAAGTGGACTCAACAAGTCACATGCAGAAAGGTTATTTCGCTTTGTATGAGAGTGTGGGGAATCTTTACCAAAGAGGGTTGTTGAGGCTGGGTCATTCAGCATATTCAAGCCTAAGATAAACATATTTTTAATTACCAAAAGAACCAGGGCTATAGGAAAAGGTAGAAAAATGGAGCTGATGATAATCAGGTCAGTCATGAATTCATTGAATAATGGAACAGACTTGATGGGCTGAATGTCCTACTTCTGTTCCTGTGCCTTATATTGACCAGTTTCTCTGTAGATGCCACAGCAAATGGTATTGTTGAGAGTTTTTCAAAAGGAGCTGACACAAAACTTCATTGAGCTAGTTGTTACCTCAACACACCTTTAACAAGAATATTTTGGATGATAGAGTTCAAAGTGACTATATCATTAGTGCATCACATAAGGATGTACAGAAATGTAAAACCAAATTGATAAGCCAATAACAGTTGCATGACTTATGTGCAATCAACTCTATTATTATAGTTAGCAAATTATACCAACTAACATTACTGATCACAGATGCACTGCAGTCCTCTTGTGCAAAAGCTGCACAGCTTTTCTTAATGTTTAGAAAGCATGTGACACTGACAGACATTAGAACCACATGTTCCAATGCATAATGTACAGATGCATAATCAAAGGCCAGCCAGGCTCTAGAACAAAACACAGATGACAAACAAAAATCACAAACACACAGCAAGAAAAATATCAATAAGATGCACACATGCAAACATAATGATGAAATTCACTGTTAACCAAAGCTCCATAGACAACATCTTCTAAACCAGGAAGGACACAGGCAGAAGATACATGGGGAGACCATCACCTGTAATTTCCCCTCCAAGCCATTCATCATCCTAATTTGGAGATATATAGCTGTTTCTTTAGTGTTGTGTTAAAATCCTGGAACTTCCTTTTTAACTGCATTGCATATCCGAAATGTCGATTCTCCTGTTCCTTGGATGCTGCCTGACCTGCTGCGCTTTTCCAGCAACACATTTTCAGCTGTGTTTATTGGGTACCTGTTCTTTTTGAGTACACTGTAAAGGTGGTTTTCCTCTGCTCTTCATAGTTCCTCTGTGCTGCAGTGTGTGGTGGCTCATTGAAATAATGTTCTAAGGCAGCTCCATTTGTGTGTGTTGGGATGATTGGTTCTGTAGTTCAGTATTTGGTCCATATGTGTTGTTTTCCTGTAGATGCTGGTTTTGAGGTTCCCATTGGCTTCTCGCTCTACTGCGACATCTAGGAATGGCAGCTTGTTGCTGTTTTCCTCCTCTTTAGGGTATTATTGATGGTCTTGAAGGTTTCTTCTAATTTGTTTCATTTAGTGATAAGAAAGTTTAGGTTGGATGGTTGGCAGAGCTGTTTGTTCAAGTCTCTGCATTACTGTTTCTGCTAAGAACCCTGATATCGGAGATCCCATGGGTGGTCCTAGAAGCATGGCATTCCAACCAGAACTCTATCAACAAACACGTTGACTTGGATCCTATTTACTAATCCCTGAGAAAAAGAACAGGAAAGAGATTTGCTCAAGAAGGGTGTCTCCGAAGCCTGACAAGGGAACCATTGATATGCCTTCAATTCTCTCAAGTTGATTCTGTCAGTAAGATCCTGTTTAACACAAGACATCTGTACGAGGAAAGACACAATGCTTGAAGTCAATACATCACAAAAAGACTAGGTGTGTACCTTTGTCAGATGAGAAACCTATTGCTTTTGGTTGAAAAACCATATCATCTGTACAAATCAATTATTTCAATGTAGAGCATGAGATTTTAGCTCAATTATTTTGCATCATGTAGTTTTACACAAACTTATTTGGCATGAAACTCACTGTTAAAACAGATCATAAGCTGTGGGAAATATCTTGCGCAAACTGCTAATGAATGCATCGTCACGTTTTCAGTATTTACTTCTCAGGTTGTAAAAATATGACTTTGAAGTGAGACACCAGGGCGATTCTGTCTGGCATGCTGAGCAATTACCCAATCCACACAAAGACCAAGGTATTCTTCTTGATCTACACATTGATGCTCTTGACTATGAAGTTGGAGAGGATGTCCAGAATGATCTGTTAAATTTTGGCCAGAGCCAGTGTAAACATTTGCAACTGGCAGCTGTTAAAGGTGAACAACTGCAAGAATTACAAAAGATTACGGTTTAGGAATTGACTGTCTGTATTGAAGGAGTATCTAAGATGATTTGTTCATTTGACCAACTTGGAATGACATGACAAGGTATTTTCAGGGACAAGTCCTAGCATCAAAGACATTACATCAAGAATCATACTGATGTTATATTAAGGACACATGGCTATTGAATGCACAAGTCGAAAAGGGTGGTGCTGGAAAAGCACAGCAGGTCAGGCAGCATCCGAGGAGCAGGAGAATCAATGATTCAGGCTTGAGCCCTTCATCAGGAATGCACAGGAAAACTAGTATGTGAATCTGTACTGGCCAGGGATGAATTACGAAGTACAATGACTCAACAAAGTAAATTCAGCAAACCAGTGGTGGATGGAATCTCTATATCCACACAGTGTTCCATCCAGTCCTTGCCAAGCATAGCACAGACCTTTCTCACAGTGAATAGAGAAGCTTACAACTTGTGATGGATTATTTTCCCACATGACCGATAGTTTGATGACTTAGCAGTGCAATTATCATGATAGTTGCTGACACAAAAACCACTATTTTCAATTTATTTGATATCTCAAATCAGATAATGTCTAGAGAATAGATTCCTGTTCACTCGCAAATTATTTCAGGTCATGTGTACGAAATAGCCCATATCACATCATCATCTCACCAGCCACACTCAAATGGTCTTATAGAATGTATGGTATTGACCATCAAATCAATGATAATAAAGTGTCTAACAACAAACTAAGACTTTCACATCACCACATTGTATTATTGTCCAACACCAGTTGAGAAGGGATTGCTGTTTTGAACACAACATTTGCTCATAAGGTAAGTGAACAATCTTTTCTAACACCCAACTGCCTCACCAGTTTGAGTCACAGAATGTTCTTCTTCAGAGGGGAATAGAGGAGGTACACAATGAGTGAATGCCCACAATCATGTACTGAGTGCAAGTTACAAATATCAACAAATACTTGGATACCAGCAAAGAATTTGTTGAATAGGAAACCAGCCCAGATCATATAAAGTCATGACTAATCACCTTGCTATATTGCAAATGAACAGAAACCAACTCAAACTAATGTACATCACACTAAATCATTCCCGTAGACAGTAAGGAAAAGCAGAGTCGAGAGTGTGGTGTTGGAAAAGCACAACAGGTCAGGCAGCATTCGAGGAGCAGGAGAATTGGCATTTCAGGCAAGAGCCCTTCATCAGGAGTGATGCTGGTGGGCCGTGGGCTGAGAGATAAATGGGACGGGGTGGGGCTGGGGGAAAGATAGCTCAGAGTGCAATAGGTAGATGGAGGTGAGGGTAATGTGAAAAGTTGGAGAGGAGGGTATAGTGGATAGGAAGGAAGATGGACAGGTAGTATAGCTCATGAGAGAGTGGTGAGTTGGAAGATTGGAACTGGGATAAGGGGAGGGAGAGGAGAAATGAGGAAACTAGAGAAGTCCACATTGATGCCGTGTGGTTGGAGAGTCCCAACGCAGAAGATGAGGCATTTTTCTTCCAGATATCGGGTGGTTAGAGAGTGGTGATGGAGGAGGCCCAGGACCTGCATGTCCTTGGTGGAGTGAGAAGGAGTTGAAGTGTTCAGCCACGGGGCGGTGGGGTTGGTTGGTGTGGACGCTCTGCAATAAGGAGTCCTGTCTCTGCTGTGTAGAGGACACTGCATCGGGAGCAATGGAGTAAGGAAGCGCATTCCAACAATGATAATTGACCAGTTGCAAGACAATTGAGTGTTGAACAAGTGCAACAGATTTTAACACAGGCCTTCAGATGGGTATAGAATAAATAGATCAGACAAGTTGTCAAACCTTCAAAACAATACATTGATATTTGAGATACCAATTTTGTAAACTGTTTTTGTCTGTTTACATAATTATCAAATTGACAACAGATACTTATATATAACTAAATATATCTGTTTGGAATCATTCTTTACCATTTTAAAAAAGGAGAATCTTGTGTTATGCCTCAAGATCAGTAGGTCAATATAATTTTAAGACTCATCATTGTATCATGGCATGTGACCTGCGAGTATAAATGTTTCACACGCCAACTGATCCCTGGGATCACTTAAAGATGATACTCTATTTCTAGAAGCATGCTGCTATGCCATGATTATTAGCTTACTGTCCGCCTTTAGATGCTTATAAATGCAATGTTTATAGATAATAGCTGGCTTTAACAAATATCTAGGTGGAAGTGGGCTCTGCAGATGCTGGAGATTAGAGTCAAGATTAGAGTGATGCTGCAAAAGCACACAGGTCAAGCAGCATCTGAGGAGCAGGGACATCAGGATTCCTGATGAAGGGCTTTTGCCTGAAATGTCGATTTTCCTGCTCCTCGGATACTGCCTGACCTGCTGTGCTTTTCCAGCACCACTCTAATATTGTAATAAATATCTGTTGGATACTTTAATACCATGACATTTATGCTTAGCTTTATTATCTTATGAGGGATAATACAAGCATTGTCACATTTGGAAAAATATTCTGCTGGATGTAAAATCATATAAATATTAACCTAATTGAAGAAAATAGTGCATGTAATAACCTGGAATAAAGGATTAAGCATGTGCCGCCGATGCCTGTTGTACAGCTGCAAAATGAATGAAATCCTTCATATCATATCATAAGTAGCAACTGCAAGGTACCCAACATCAATATGGAGGTTTATGAAATCATGAGGAACATAGATGGAGTAAATAGATAAGTTCTTTTCCCCGAGATGGGGCAAGTCCAAACTAGATGGCATAGGTTTAAGGTGAGAGGGGAGAAATTTAAAAGGAACCTAAGGGACAATTTTTTCACGCAGAGAGTGGTACATATATGGAAGGAGCTGCCAGAGAAAGTGGTGGACACTCGTAGAGTTACAACATTTAAAAAACATCTGGATGGGTATGTGAATAGGAAGGGTTTAGAGGGATATGGACTAAATGCTGGCAAATTGAACTAAATTTATTTAAATTATCTGGTCAGCATGGATGTGTTGGATGGAAGGGCCTGCTTCTGTGCTGTACACCTCTATGACTCTATGACTGTATGACCCCTCCCATCCCTGCTATAATCCCTTCCAACCTCTTCCACCAGGCAGAAGATACAAAGGTGTAAACACACGCACCAACAGTTTGATGAAGATCTTCTTTCCTGCTGTTATTAGACTTCTGAATGAATCGCTCAAATTTCAAATCTCATATTAATCTTCCTTTTTGTGCACTTTCTTTGCAGCCATAACTTTGTATTTCTCACTCTGTTCATTCCCGCTATGATCTATGTGTCTTTGTACATGATCTGTATGTACTGCATGCAAAGCAAAACCTTTCACTGTATTTAGGTGGATGTGACAATAATAAATCAAATCAAATTGAAATCAAATCATTATATTTGAGTCAGTAGTGAAGTACTTGTAACAAACCTGAGCAAAAAAAGCAATGCCTGAAACAGGTCTGTGCCCAGAACCTATTACCTCAAATCATGCATCTCCAGCACTTCACAATTCTAAACAGTATTTCAGTTCCAAAATATTGAACAATTATAACATTTGCAGCTGGTTTCAAATGGGCATGATTAATACACCACTGGACTGGTTTCTTCCTTATGGAAATTTGCAAGTTATTACCTTAAATACCTGATTGACAGTACAAACTACTTGTGGCAATAGGTGCATAAAAAATTACAGTAGCTGCTAAGAAGCCTTGCAGAAATTTTATGTCAGGCAAAAACAAGGACTGCAGATGCTGGAAACTAGAGTCTAGATTAGAGTGGTGCTGGAAAAGCACAGCAGGTCAGGCAGCATCCGAGGAGCAGGAAAATCGATGTTTTGGGCAAAAGCCCTTCATCAGGAATAGTTCTATTCTTGATGAAGGGCTTTTGCCTGGAACATCAATTTTCCTGCTCCTTGGATGCTGCCTGACCTGCTGTGCTTTTCCAACACCACTCTAATCTGGACAGAAATTTTATGTTGTATATTCTGCAGGGAAAAATGAGCACTCGTAATTCCCACTAGTGAAAGCATTTAGCTGACAGGGATTGTTAGCTTTAAAGTTACACAAACTTGCATAGATTTTTGTAATGGACTGAATTGGTACAAAATATCTCACTGGATAGTATCATAGCAAGCATGCCATGTTGATCTTAGAGTGAAACATTATAATACTAAAGTGTCAGCTCAAGAAACTGGCTGGCTAACACTTCTAACAGCTTTTAGCTTTCAGTAAACATATATCTTTTGTGGTGCAATTCTTTAAAACCTGCAGCAATGACTTGATTGTATGTATTTTAAAAAGCATTAAGGATTCTGTGATCCTTATCAAAGGGCATACCTTCAGTTGACATGGCTTTCAAACAGAAAAAGAGCAAATATCAACACAATGCTTTTACTGGGATGCAGAAAAGATGAAATACAGGTACGTATTCTACTGTTGTAACTAAATACTTTTTTAGGACAGTTGCAAATTGAATGTATGTGTAATTATATTGTTTAACTAGATCTTGCTAGGAAGATAAGTAAGATGATACTAATCACATAATTATGAAGTTGCTGAAATACTCTGGAAGCCGTTCTGTTGGAGCTGATAATGTTTGTATTAATAGACTAGATCTTGTTTGATACAGTTATAGTTGCATGATTTAGTCATCCAGGCAACTATTCAGAAATTGCAGACAATGCTACAGAACATTTCAGCCCTATTTGTGGTGTGTTTTCAAAGTTGCATAAACATATATTCACACAAAAAGGTAGATTGTCTTACTTGAAGAGAGAAGTTGGAGTTATAATATTTGGACCATTAACATTTAATTCCATTCACTGACTTAACAATTGGAACTTCATTTTGAGAGACAGCAATTTTATTTAAGTCAGGACACTCTTTTGCAATGTCTGCAGCAGTCATTTCACACATGAGAGTGGTCAAGTTTCTAAAAAGCTCTGAAAGGCATTAACTGGGGACTAGTCTGGGCAATTATCCTGCAAAATTTCACAGCTTTCACTGTTCAAACTCTCGAGGATTAACCAAAGGGAACAAGTAACTGACACCTCTTTCGCAGAATTGACCAGAGATAAAATGAACTCTAGCAAAGTTCACATGGAAAAAAACTTGATGGGAGACCAAAATGTCTTTGTTAACATGGATTGTCCATATTGTGTCAAGAGTTAGCTATTACATAGACAAAACTCCTTCTTGTGATGAACTTGTCAGTTTGTTTCATAGGCCAACAGCATCAAGGAGGTTTCTGGTGTAGAACGATTACATCAGTTGTGGCTCTCAACTGTTTTACTTCAACCTTAGACCCTATATTTGTTGTAAACTGAAATACATCACAGACATCGAGAATTTTCAAAAGGAAAGGAACTTGAAGTGCCACTGACTCCAGAAAAGAACAGATTGCAGTTTAAAAGGGATTCTTTCCAGAAGACCAATCAGTTTTCAATTGGCTAGAACATCTCTGGAAGTTAATAATTATCAAAGGAATGTTGAACTGCGTAATTTGTTAAAATTATAGATTTTATTTTCCAATTCTAATATACCCCTTAGCATGTTCTGTTTTGTATGCTGGTATGTATGTATTTCCAGTGATTCAGATTGCATTTTATCTTTTTAATAGATGCGACATAATTTGAGTGAATTTCACATTATTTTTGTTAACTTAGATCTTGTCATACATTTTAATCATAAAATGGTACACATACTCAGGTACATAATGATTTGGAAACAGAAACATATGTTAAAAGAAAACATGAGGAGTGAAAAGAAGAATGTACTCACCTTTCCGGATCTGGTCTTGACAAACTATTTATAACATATCAACGTTATTATTAAAACATCTGTTCTGTCGGACTACAATCGTCTGATGATTGCATGAGAATGCACATCATGCTCTGTCTGTGAGACATAACATTTTTTGGTACATCCTCTGCTTTTTCTAAACAAAAGTTGTATATCAAAATAATCAGAACTATTTACAATGCCCCTAAAGTAAACTATTAAGTACTTAAAAGTAATAAAAAAAGATAAATTATTGACATGCTTAAGCATAATAATGGTTTCCCAACACATGACTTGCTCACTGTGGTGCTAGTTTCAAATCATTATATTCCTACACTTCTAGTTAGCCATAGGTGCGTTGTGTTTGAATTGTGTCTTAGATCTTGTTCCACTTGTGTTGGGGTTACTTAATGTTTCATGTTCTCATAATTCCCCGATCTATCATCAGCTTCTTTGGGTGATAGTATTTGGCATGATCATAGTTTTATGCAGATGCTAATGAATTCTGCCAGATTCTATGTTCCAGTGGTTCATTGTTGTATTTATGCCTTTTTTTCTCAGTGTTTTGATTGTTTAATTCTTTGCCCATATACCATTCATGTGAGTCCTTAATCTGCCTCAGTTTTTCAATAAATATATCTTGTATTCCTGGAAGCATTAACAAATGATGATTGGAAAGGGTGGTTTGCACTTGTCTAATAATAATTCTGCTGGCAAAGGAAAAGTTGCACGAGGTGGTGATCTTCAATGGTGTGGCACTGCACATACAAATCTTGTTTACAGATTGCCAATATATGATAATGAAGAACTCCTAGAATGTGCCATAGATTGTCATGCCTTGGATGTAGAATGACCAGGTGATAGTATGACCAACTGTAATCACTTTTCATATATCGCTTTGAATGGCCTTCCAGCACAACAGGATCCATTGTCCAAAACAACCCAAAAAGACTGAAGCCTGAGGTCAATGTCTCTGCAATGGCTATGCTATGTAATATAACTGACATATTGTGGGAAGTTTTAAGAAATAATTAATTGCAAGAAATTACTAAATCTGAAGAGCTAATGCAATCCTGGCCTACAGGTTACACTTACTGCTATTACTTTAGAATGTGGAGTTTAAGAAGTTCTGGAATAAGGATTTGCTTCCATTGAAAGGAACACCTTGGAGTCCCTACCTCATCTCTTTAACATCAACATGGTCTTAGAGGCTTTCCAATATGTCTGAAGGACACTGGCCACCCCTTAATTGATGCAATATGGGAACATTGGAGGTTTGTTGTTGCAATTGCTGGCTCATGAGGTTTGTATGCAAAATGGCTTCTATTCCTATATCGATGAGACTTGCTTGCAGATCTCAGGAAATATTTGCAATTTTGATTGAGTTTCGTAAAGTATCAGAGGTTTGCATTTTAACAAGTAAGTGCTGAAATCTGGGTGATTCCAAACACCAAGGTAAGTGTTTCTCATTCAACATTTAACTGTTTATCTTTGGCTTTTCATGGACTCTTGAAAGCAAAAGCAATAAGCTTCCCTTTTTGTCTTTTAGTGCAATGCAAATCCAAAGACTTTTAGTGACACATCAACCTCTCATGTAATTTTCTCTTTGTGCCACAGTATTGAAGTGCTAATGGCTCTTCAGTTAATGCCTTCTTGAGCTCTTCAAATGTGCCCTGATGATCGTACTACAACATAATATTTTATCAGAAATTCCAGAAAAGATATGATGCTTTCTGTTCAAAATTCAGTTTGTACGGTGAAAATATTTTAATAAATCAAAGCAATGTTGTGGATTTGTTATATTTTATCAGTTTGGTATACAAATGTCATCTAGTGATCAGATTTGAGGCTATGATCTGATTATATTGACCCAAAGAAATAAATCAGTTCCACATGAATATTGCATTCTCGACTATTGAACACAAGTCTCTTTTGATATATTATTCTTATTAGAAATAAAGGACTTATAACAGAGGAGCAGGAGTAGTGTATGCAGCATGCTCCACCATTCAATAAGGTCATAGTAATCCAGTTGTGTTCTCACTCCACTTTCTCATCTACAAGCCACCACTCTTGACTCCTTTGTCTACCATAAATTTATCTTGCTCTGCTTTGAATAAATGCAATGATCCAGGAACATAAGATTCAGATGCAAATTTCGATCATGATCCCATTTCGTTTGGCCAAAATTAATGTCATCTGCTAAACAGATGCATCCTGAAATTTCATATGTGACATGATCCATGCCTTCATCCAAATTGTCATGAAATACATAAAGCCCAGATCGTAACTTTAGGAAACAGTATCTGCCAGAATGTGGGATATTTTGTTAGCTCCGTAGGACTCTTTTTCAAATGTGCCAAAATCCATTTTTAGCGTCAGATTTGAAGAAATAAAATTGGCATTCACAAGCTTGTTTTCTTTCTACATGTGGGGATTTTAAGTGGATATAATTGCAGTGCCACATTCAGACACATTAGATTAAATAAACTCCTATGCATCCATCTTTTTTGACGATGGATATGGTAAAATTACCCCAATTCATGCGATGCCGGGGCTTTGCAGAATTTACCATCTCCTTCCAGCTCCTTTATTTCTACTACCAGCTTACTCTGGATCTAGTTATTAAGTTTACACAGAATTAATCGAGGAAATAATATCTGCACATATAAGCGATACTTAGTCACCTTTGAAAATTCCAATCCTGTTGAATTTATCTAGGCACAACAACATCAGGCTGCTTTTGGAGATGATAACATCAACAAGGAAAGAGTGAAGACAAATTAGTGAAGTTAGATGTTTTTGTTCACTAGTGTGGACAAGATGGGCTGAAGAGTCTTTTTCTATGCTGTAGATCTCTATGACAACAGAATACATGGATTACCTTATGATTTTTCACCAAGGTCAGGCCTGAGTATTCGACCTCTAATTTTCACTATGTCAGCCATTGTAACGGTTTCATGGCATTTTAAATTGATGAGCCCCAGACATGGGATCTCTAAGCCGTTGTTGGCTGTGAGCTTGGTAGTGATTTTTAAGCCAGACTTTCCACTTCTTTATTAGCAGTGCATTGAGTGTAGGAGTTGGGTGGTTATGTTATGGCTGTACAAGACATTAATTAGGCCACTTCTGGAATACTGCATTCAATTCTGGTCTCCCTGCTATAGGAATGCTGTTGTGAAACTTGAAAGGTTTCAGAGAAGATTTACAAGGCTGTTGCCAGGGTTGGAGGTTTGAACTCTAGGGAGAGGCTGATTAGATTAGATTAGATTGATTAGATTGTTTACAGTGTGGAAACAGGCCCTTCGGCCCAACAAGTCCACACCGACCCGCCGAAGCGCAACCCACCCATTACCCTACATTTACCCCTTTTACCTAACACTATGGGCAATTTAGCTTGGTCAATTCACCTGACCTGCACATCATTGGGCTGTGGGAGGAAACTGGAGCACCCGGAGAAAACCCACGCAGACACGGGGAGAATGTGCAAACTCCACACAGTCAGTCACCCGAGTCGGGAATTGAACCCGGGTCTCTGGCGCTGTGAGGCAGCAGTGCTAACCACTGTGCCACCGTGCCACCGTGCCACCCAATTAGGCTGGGGCTACTTTCCCTGGAGTGTTGGAGGCTGAGGGGTAACCTTATAGAGGTGTTTAAAAGCATGAGGGCATGGATAGGGTGAATAGGCAAGATCTTTTCCCTGGAGTGGGCAAGTCCAAAACTAGAGGGCACAGGTTTAAAGTGAGAGGGGAGATATTTAAAAGGGACCTTAGGCGGAGGGTGATGTGTGTATGGAATGAGCTACAAGAGGAAGTGGTGGAGGCTGGTACAATTACAACATTTAAAAGGCAGCTGGATGGATACGTGAATAGGAACGGTTTTGAGGGATATGGGTCAAAAGCTAGCAAATGCGACTAGATTAATGTCGACTATCTGGTCGGCAAGTTGGACCAAATGGTCTGTTTCCATGCTGTATAGCTCCATGACTATGACTTATGCTTGTACATGCTCTTCAGTATGCTAATTGAAAGCATATTCATGTCTGCATCAATATCAACCTTTGTCCATTTTGTTTGCTTACCAGTCTTCTGTGATCACACAAAATGAATAATGACAAAGGATTTGGATTTAACAAACGGGGGTCAATGTGTTTTTTAATGAGGAGTGTTGGGAATACCTGCTCACTCTTTTTTAAGCTCTGCCCTTTCTAATTATCCAGCCTTGTAGTTGGATTGGTCATTTTGTGGACTTGCTGGTTATGATGATTGGTAGCTTCATTTTGGCTGGAATGCTGTCCATGTCTTGCATCAGACTACGTCTTACTGTAGTGAGAAACCATCTGTTCTGGCTTTAACTCTTGTACTGGGTCTTCTAATACCCTCTGCTACCAGATTATCATTGAAAGCTCAACATTTTTGGGGTGCATGTTTAAGACTGCACCACCTGCATGGTTTCAAAGTTTGTTTGAATTGGCTGTCATACCAGTGATTGACATATGCAGAACCTGTAAACTCTGTTCACCTATAAGGATTGCCTTCTCCTTGTATTATTTTATTTTCTGGAAATGCTCCCAAGCTATAACCTTTGGATTAGCCCAACAGATCATTCCAATGTGCTTTGAGAGGGGTACAAGCTTTCATAGATTCAATGATTCTATCAGCCATTTCTGCCTCTGAAAAGTCATGATCACAGAATTTATCTTGTAAACAGCACACAAACTAATCTAATTGATTTGCTTGGCATAAATAGATTTGAGTCAAAAAGCATGGCCGGTCAGGCAGCATCCGAGGAGCAGGAAAGTCGATGTTTCGAGCTTTTGCTCAAAATGCCGACTCTCCTGCTCCTTGGATGCTGCCTGACTGGCTGTGCTTTACCAGCACCACATGTTTTGATTCTGATCTCCAGCAACTTCAGTCCTTACTTTCTCCTAGTTGATTATAACCTTACTGCGAAGCCACTTCCAAAGGATGCCTATCTTGAAGAAGTTCTCCTCCTCCCTCTACAAGATCACAGTGAGTCTCTGTCTTACTGCAACACCTCCCCCCCCCCCCCCCCCCACCAAACCAGGGCATCTCGTCTGCCCTGAAGATCTTCAGCCACATCCTGAAGTAGATTCGTTACCATAGCCACACCTCATTCCTCAGTGCCTGCCTACACAACTGACATATCCTGCATGGACTCCAGATAGGATGAGGAGCTCATCCTCGAAACATTGACTCTCCTGCTCCTTGGATGCTGCTGACCACCTGTGCTTTTCCAGTGCGACACGTTTTGACTCTGATCTCCAGCATCTGCAGTTCTCACTTTCTCCTAGTCAATTATGCTTAGATCTGAGGCTTGTGTAGGAAAATTATGCTCAACTGCTATCTGTTCTTCCAGTGTAGACCATATTTTACTTCAGCCTGTGAAGTCCTCTTTTGATAATCCTGATGTCTTCCATTTGTGGACACCTTGATCCCCTGCTGGTCTATTTTAATCATAATTCTCCATTTGTTTTAAAGACAGCCAGGTCCAGAAAACATGGTTCTATCTGTTGCTTGAAGAAATTGTCATTGATAAGGAGATCTGCTGCTTTCCAATTCAGGGATGGAAGTTTTGCTGACATCCTCTAAATAATCATTAAGGTATGAATTATATCTATAGCTGGAACAAATGTACAGACTGCTGTTATTCAGACAAAAAGTCTGTGGCTCAGCTTCCTTGTATCTCCTTGGATGCCACACCCTGTTGTTAGATATAGATGATTCTTTTGTTGCCATCATGTGAGACTGTTAGGCCCACTCATGAAGCTGTGTTTTGATTCAAAACTGTCCTGTTATGTTTTAAATATTCCATGTTGGTGAAGGTGTTTTAGCTTTCTTCAAACTGTTGAAGTCCGAAACTTGTTGAACTCTTCTGCGCAAATGTGATCATTTTGTTCCTTTCCCCACCTACAACCCAGTGTTCTCAATCTGCCAGTTTACAAGTGAGGTAATTGCTCCTGTTAATGGAACCCTGTCCAGTTCTATTCCTGACCAAGTCTGTTCACTAACAATGGCTTCTATGCAATTTGCTACAGGTGTTATAAGGGGACTTGGCAGTTGCCTGTTGAAGCAAAGTGTATTGTCCCAAACATACGGGTCTGCTATGTATTGGATGTTTTAAGTTATTGCAGAATCACACATACAGGAATCCAGTTTAGTTTTGCTGGAACTGCAAAATCTTAATTCAAATCTTCAAGCACCACAGTTGCAACTATGTTGCTTTTTCTCTCTTCCAAAATCACACTAACCACAAGAAGAAATTGGGAATTCAATTAAGTGGGTTTTTTATTGATTCAGAAGTATGGAGTATATTCAACATTTTCTGAAAAGCACTTTAACACGACTGGTCTCATCTGCCTGATGATTATGAGGATATACATCACATCAGGTTTGGTAATGTGTAATGGTTTTAGAATACCTCTCCCTGCACTGCCAAACCTACACCCCAACAATGTGAACAGGACAAACAACTGTGTATTTCCTTAAGAAATTAAATGAAAGAATCATTAATGAGCTACAGAGGGCTCAATTTTCAGGAATCCAATTCTTAGAATAAATTCTCAGTCTCATTCTCACTCCACAACAGTTTTATGTTGCAACGTAAAATACATAGTTGGATCATGGGTGATTTTTTGAGTCCAATTAATAACACTGCAATTGGACTGTTAGTGTGAGATAAAATTCAAGGGCTCTTTTGGTATGGTGAGTAGCAGTCAGGGCTGGGTTTACCATTCTCTGTGGATATGTTGCAGGAGACCTCTAAATGACATCTACAGGAATTAGCCAGGTTTTTCAATGCCTCTCCATGCTCATTGATGGATGTCATTGTAAACTAGAATCTGGGTATGCGCAAAGTTCCTTGATGGTGCCCTGCCATTAGCTGGTTGCTGATTGTGGGCATATGCCCATTTCATTGTGTAGCACCTCCTTCCCTTGCAGCCTTTCACCATGCTCCTGTTTCCCATTCCTGGCCAAGTGGATGTATCGGTGGAGGCCATACAGATGTACAGTACAACTGCCTAACTTCATGCTTGCCTTGTTGATGCTATCACCTCCGAAACCAATCTGATATCATTATACCCAAATAAGTTCAACAGAATTAGAATTTTTAAAGGTGAAGTATTGTTTTTATATGCAGATATTATTTCCTTGATTAATTCTCCATATACAGAGGAACCTTGATTATCCAGCATTCGATTAACTGAATATTGGATTATTCGGCAAGATTGCAAGGTCCCGACGTTCGGCTAAACTACGTTATCCAGCATTCGATTATCCAGAATTCAATTAACCAAATGAAATACTGCCCACCTGTGTCATTCAGATAATTGATATTCCTCTGGAAATTTAATAAACAGATCCAGAGTGAGCTGGAAGCAGAAATAAAGAAGCTGGAAAGAGATGGTAAATTCTGTAAAGTCCAATACCACATGGATTGGGGTAGTTTTACCATATGCATCATCAAAAAAGATGGATCTATAGGAGTTTGTTTAATCTAATGTTGCTCGACAATTATATCCACATAAAATCCCCACACTTATAAAGAAAACAAGCTTGTGAATGTCAATTTCTTTCTTCAAATCTGATGCTAAAACTGGATATTGACTGGCAAATTTGGAAGAGTCTTCTGGAGCTAACAAAATATACCGCACTATGACAGATACTGTTTCCTAATGTTACTATTTGGGCTTTATGTAATTCAAGATCATTTGCTGCAACACATGGATCATGTCACATATGAAATTTCAGGACGCATCTGTTTAGCAGATGACATTAATGTTGGCCAAACATTCGGGTTCAATTCCCGCCTCAGGTGACTAACTGTGTGGAGTTTGCACGTTCTCCCCGTGTCTGCGTGGGTTTCCTCCGGGTGCTCCGGTTTCCTCCCACACTCCAAAGATGTGCAGGTCAGGTGAATTGGCCATGCTAAATTGCCCGTAGTGTTAGGTAAGGGGTAAATGTAGGGGTATGGGTGGGTTGCGCTTCGGCGGGGCGGTGTGGATTTGTTGGGCCGAAGGGCCTGTTTCCACACTGTAAGTAATCTAATCTAATCTAATCTAATCTAATCTAACAAAATGGGATCGTGATCAAAATTTGCAATGTCCGAACCCTAGTTCCTGGGTCAGTGAATTTATTCAAGGCAGAGCAAGATAAACTTATGGTAGACAAGACAGTCAGGACTTATAGTTTGTCCATGAGAAAGTGGAGTGAGAACACAATTAGATCTACCATGATCTTACTTTAAAATCATAGAAATATACAGCACAGAAACAAACCTTTCGGTCCAACTCGTCCATGCTGATCAGGTATGATTAGATTAGATTAGATTACTTATAATGTGGAAACAGGCCCTTTGGCCTAACAAGTCCACACTGACCCTCCGAAGAGCAACCCATCCAGACCCATTCCCCTACATTTACCCCTTCACCTAACACTACAGGCAATTTAACATGGCCAATTCATCTAACCTGCACATTTTTGGACCGTGGGAGGAAACTGGAGCATCTGCAGGAAACCCACGCAGACACGGGGAGAATGTGCAAACTCCACACAGACAGTTGCCTGAGGCAGGAATTGAACCCATGTCTCTGGTGCTCTGAGGCAGCAGTACTAACCACTGTACCACTGTGCCCCCCAAAGTAATCTAGTCCCATTTGCCAGCATTTGGCCCATTTTCTTCTAAACCCTTCCTCTTCGTGTTCCCATCCAATGCCTTTTAAATGATGTAATCGAGACTCTGTTCAGTGTCAGACTAGCATGTTCTCATCTCTACTTCCTCAAATGGCATTCATATGTTCAGCAGGGCTTCCTTTGCAACCTCTGATGATGGTAACATTCTGATATCCTTTGCAGTACTCTATCCTTTCAATAGTAAGAAATAAAAGTCTCTCAGCATTAACAAAAGCAATGTGGTACCACTGGTTAAGCAACGTAGCTTTGTTCTTCCGCTCAAAATAAAGTTGGCCATTGTATCCATTAGCCATCCAAGTTTCCTACTGTGTTTGTGCCAGCTAAACTCTTTCGTGTCCGAGACATTGTTCTCCCTGTGCTCCTGTTTGAAATTTTTTAATTGCTCCTGAAGGTTATGAATAGACTTAGAAATAAGAACAACAAGAACTCAGGAGGTGCGAGGGATTCAGAATCCCATCTCCAGCATCTACTGAAAAACATAATGTGACAATTTTAAAATCAACTCATTTCTGTTCAATTCAACATTTGAGAACATAAGGAGAAAGTGAGGACTGCAGATGCTAGAGATCAGAGTCGAGATTGTGGCACTGGATAAGCACAGTAGGTCAGGCAGCAACTGAGGAGCAGGAGAATCAATATTTCGGGCAAAGCCCTACATCAGGAATGAGTTTTGTGAGCCGGGGTCTGAGAGATAAATGGGAGGGGGATGAGGTGGGGTGGGGGGAATGTAGCTGAGAATGCGATAGGTGGATGAAGGTGGGGGTGATGGTGATAAGTCGAAGAGGAGGATGGAGTGGATAGATGGGAAAGGTGATGGACAGGTCAAGAAGGCGGTGCTGAGTTGCAGGCTTGGGACTGGAATGAGTTGGGAGGAGGGCAAAGGAGGAAACTGGTGAAATCCACATTAATCCTGTGTGGTTGCAGAGACCCAAGGTGGAAGATGAGGCATACTTTCTCCAGGCGTCAGGTGGTAAGGGGGCAGTGATGGAAGAGGCCCAGGATCTGTATGTCCTTGGTGGAGTGGAAGGTGGAGTTGAAGTGTTCAGCCACGGGACGGTGGGGTTGGTGGTTGTGGCTGTCATTGAGACATTCTCTGAAATGATCTGAAAGTTGACATCCTGTCTCCCTGATGTAGAGGAGACCACATCGGGTGTAACAGATACAGTAGATGATATTTGTGGAGTTACAGGTAAATTTCTGTCGGATGTGGAAGGTTCCTTTGGGACCCTGGACGGAGGTGAGGGGGGAGGTGTGGGTCCAGGCTTTGCACTTCCTGTGGTGACAGGGGAAGGTACCAGGAGCGAGGTGAGGGATGGTGGGGGGTGTGGTTCTGACAAGGGAGTCACAGAGGGAATGGTCTCTCTGAAATGTTGATAAGGGTAGGGAGGGAAATATATCCCTAGTGGTGGGGTCTGTTTATAGGTGACAGAAGAGGCGGAGGATGATGTGATGTATCTGGAGGTTGGTGGGATGGAAAGTGAGGACCAGGGGCTTTCTGTCCCTGATGCGTTGGGAGGAGTGGGGATGAAGGGTGGAGGTGCGGGAGTGGAGGAGGTGGGCTGGGGGCATTGTCAACCATGCGGGAGGGGAAATTCTCCTTTGAAGAAGGAGGCCATCTGGCATTTTCTATGGTTGAATTTGTCATCCTGGGAACAGATGCGGCAGAGGCAGAGGAATTGGGAATAAGGAATTGTGTTTCTAGAGGAGGTAGGTTGGAAGGTGGTGGAGTCCAGGTAGATGTGAGAGTCGATGGGTTTGTAGTAGATATCCGTGGTTAGTCAGTTGCTGGAGATGGAGATGGAGAGGTCCAGGAAGGGGAGGGAGGTGTCCAAGATAGTCCTGGTAAATTTGAGTTTGAGGTGAAAGGTGTTAGGGAAGTTGATGAACTGCTCAACCTCCTTGTGTAAGCATGAGGTAGCGCTGATACAGTCATCAATGTAGTGGAGGAAAAGGTGGGAGATAGTGCTGGTTTGGCTGTGGAAGCTGGACTACTCACATACCCGACAAAGAGGTAGGCATAGCTGGGGCTCATGCAGGTGCCCATGGCTACTCCTTTGGATTGGCAGAAGAATACTGGTTGGTTCGGTGTGAGAGGAAGAAGCGGAGGGCTTGGAGGCCTTTGTTATGGCAGATGGATGCGTACAGGGACTGGATGTCCATGGTGAAGGTAATGTGTAGGGGGCCGTGGAAATGAAAGTCTCATTTCCCTCCCCACCTTCTCCCAGTCCCAAGCCACCCCCTCTTGACCTGTCTATATTTTTTCCCATCTATTTGCTTCACCTCCCTCTCCAACTTATCAACATCAGCACCCCCATTTTCATCCACCTATCGCATTCCAAGCTACCCTGCCCCCAGCCCCACCCCCCTCCCATTTATCTCTCAGCCCCTTTGGCCCACAAACCTCATTCCTGATGAAGGGCCTATGCCAGAAACATTGATTCTCCTGCTCCTCACATGTTCCCTGATCTGCTGTGCTTTTCCAGCACCACACTCTCGACTGAAATATATAAGACCCTTAGTGCTGGGTTTAATGTTTACATGTTTGGTTCAAAATCCTGGAACTCCCTCTCCGACAGCCTGTTGGTGTATTCTTTTTTAAACTTCACTCACAGGATGTGGGCAATGTCGGCTAGGTCAGCGTTTACTGCCCTTCACTCATTGTTGAGAAGATGGTGATAAGCTGCTTTCTTGGTTGGCGTCAGTCTTTTTGATGGAGATAGAAGGCCATTTGGGAGGGAGTTTTGAGATTCTGACCCAGTGAAACTGAAGGAATAGCAATATATTTCCAAGTCTGGATGGTGTATGACTTGGAAGGGAACTTGCAACTAGTCGTGTTTCCCTATAACTTCTACCCGTATCCTTCTCAATGAAGGCTGTCGGTTTGGAAGTTGCTAAGGAGCCCTGGTGAATTTCTGCACTGCTCCTTGTTGGCACTCATCCAGGCATGCGAGGAGTATTTCATTACACAAGTGACCTTGTGGATGCTGGACAGGTTTTGGGGCATCAGGAGACAAGTTACTCACTGAAAGATTCCTAGCTTCTGATCTAATGTTGTAGACACAGACTTTCTGACTAAATAAATGGATTGCAAATGATTCAAGAAAGCAGCTCACCATCACTTTCTCAATGGCAGTTATTATCAAGTAACAAATGCCGATCTTGCCAGTGACATCCACATCCCATGAAGTAATTTAAGTTATCTGGTGAAAACAGCAACTATGCACTGAAATATTTTGGTACTGTACTCATCCAGCTTAAAGGAACAGTACAGTCAACAACTTCATGATTTACACATTGAAGTGTACGTGTTTGACCGCTACAAGTTCCAGTCGTATTGACAGATTAATAACACTGAAGTTTGATAGTCTCACTGTTATTTCTATTCCAAAATACAATCAAGATATACTCAAACAGAAGCTCCATATGAAGTTCATTTTGATTTAATGCTTGACTTGTTAACTTGACACACTGAAAATTCCTTTAACTGACAAAGGTGTTCTACATTGTCAATGTTCATCAAATCACCTCAAGTGTACTTTAAGCATGATTATAATGTGCACGGATAAACTTCAGATGTTAACATTTTTACAATCAAGGGAACAAGAATTAAATTACTTCCCTTATTCTCCCATACTTCAATTGACTGTAACAGGTTTTTACTTTCGAATTTCGATAGGGTGCATTTTATCATTTTAGTAACTAGTGAACTAGTAACAGTGGAAATATCCCTAAATGAGACATGTAAGTTATCTTGGAGACACTTTGTCAGTCCAGATTAGCAGTGTCTGGTGCTATAGCTTCCTTTGGAAATCTGGAGGACAGAGGGCAGCTTTTCCCTCCTCCAACATATTCGGCAGGATCAAATCCCATGATAGAGATGATGGAAGTTAAATTCAATTAAAATCTGAATCGAAGGCTAGTTTTAGTAAGCATGACCATGGAACTATCATTAATCATCTTGAAAACTTGTCTGGTTCATTCATGCCCTTTCAGAAAGGAAAACTGCCATTCTTCCATTCTTTTCCTAATATATGACTACAGATCCACTGCAAGGTGGGTGACTCTTAAAGGCCCTTTAAAATGGTTTAGTAGGTATTCAGTCCAAGGACTAATAGGGGTATGAAACAAAAGATGCCAGTGATGTCATATCCCAAGGAATAAAAACAATTAAGTATCCTACTAAATGCATGCTGTTCACGTAAAGAATTTTCTGAGCTTTTTTTCCCAGATTGAACAAAGAACATGAAGTGTACTGAAATTACATTTTTCCCTGAGCTAAAGAACAGTAGGGGTTAAATTTTCCCATATTTTTGGCTCTTTTAATTTCTGGGATTTTCCGACCATCTTCTGTTGCTTATCTTATTAATTATGTATTCAGGCTTTGTGTGTCCTTCTCAATCAATCATGTGGTCACAGAGGTGGAACTGCTCACTGCTTTTGGGATTTTCTGGTGTTAATGCTACAGGCATTATGTTTAAATCCTAGCTGCTGCCACGGCTAGTGCTGTAAGCCTGAGAGTTCATTCAGAGACTGCTCTCGATTATTATTGCAGAGAGTGGCTGAGACAGGGAAATTGACATCCCAGTTTATAGACAGCAACCTGGACATCCTGCTTAATATGTTGGAGAGAAGAGCTGCCCTCTGTCCTTCATATTTCCAAAGGAAGCTATGGCACCAGACACTGCTAATCTGGACTGATCAAACCACCCAGGCAGTACAGAGTCCCAGGTGTAAAGAAATGCCCAGCAATGTAGAAAGAAGATCAATGACCTTCCATATTCTGCAAGTGTAAGTGTCAACATCTTTTCCCTGTTATCTCACACTCACTAAGTCTGCTATTGCAGACAGTCACTCAATGGCTCCCATCTACTTCAACCTCCAAAATACTCAGCCTTCCGACCTTCTGCACTTTCTACTCCCTCAATGGGCACTGCTTATGAGCTCAGCTGCTCTTGCACCACCAACAACAGCTCTTCCAGCCACTTTTATCCCACTTAATTCATGGTGCATAACATGAGAGCTAACATGGGTGGCTGATGTTCATGTGCTCATACTTTACAAGGAGATGATCCTCAAACATTTTGGAGCGATCTGATATTCATCAAGTGTTGCAGCCAAGATCTCCAAATCAGGGCAACCAACTAAGCCTCATTGAGCTGTGTTGCATTGCTCTCCCATGACCTCCACTGTGCAATTATTCTTCATTTGCTCCAGTACCAACCCCTATTCTACAACTCATGTCCTCTCTTTCCTTATACAAGCATCAATGGCATCCACATGGCCTTTGCTCATAAAATACCAGTCTCTCTACACATTCACTCCATCCCCACCTCTGTGAAAGAAGCAACACATCCTTCAGAGGAAAGGCTTTCTCAGGCACCCTCTACCACCTCAGACATCTTTCACCTCTGCCAGAACCCTAAAGATTAATCATGGCCCTCCCCAGGGATTAACTTCTGAGGACAGCCCTGACTGTGAATGACTGAACCCGCTGACTAATGTCTCTACAACTCTATGACTGTATTGTCTGTAATCCCCAGACTTGCTGGATGTGATCCGCAGGATTGACTATGACCAATACTTAGAATGAAGGGAGAAGAATCCCTGGACCCAGAACACAGCATGCACCCAAAAGACCAGCATCTGACTCCTGGATTGAGATCAGATGACGCCCTTGTGCGCTGGAAAGTTCCTGACTGTTCATAGTCCCCTTTCACTTAATCAATGAGTATTCCCATTAACTTTCAGACAAGGCTGTTCGATTGAAGCACACATACTGTGTTTGTCACCTAAGCTGCTGGCACATTCAGTAAGTCTGATATTGATGAAGCACTGTGTCAAACATCAACATGTCCTCCATCATAACTGTTCAGAGCTGGCAAGCATAACAAGCTGCTTGGCTTTCTGCCCATGCTAAGAAACAAGGCAAGCCAGAGAAGTTGTGAACCTGTAAGTTCTGAAACAAACTGCAATGTGCTAAAAGGCAAGGCAAGTCAAAGCAGCTGTGAGCATCCAAATAAGTGCAAACTGGGTGAGTACTAAGGAAGCAAGCTAAGGGCCTGGAGACTCAGCTCATGTATCTGCAAAGGATGCACATGTGAATGTCTGTCCCTACACACAGAGTGACCCAGCAGGAACCTTGCAATCTAAGGTATCCATGAGCTTAAAATTTCAGTGATGAAGTGCAGAAGTCTCTTCTGAGTTGGTCTGAGATGGGACTTATCAATGCAATGAGGCTGGTGTTTTGTTGGTGCTTCCAAACTCATAGTGATCTCCCCTCCACTGCCTCCAAACTCATAGACCCCAGCCCCACACTGCCCGATTCAACCTGCTCTCCAAGATCCACAAGCTCAACTATCCTGGCCAGCCCATCATCTCAGCATGCTCCTATCCTGCTGAACTCCTCTCATCCTACCTCGACTTCATACTGTCCCCCTTAGTTCAGGCTTCCCACCTACATCTGTGACACTAACCACACCCTCCATATCTTCAGCAACTTCCAGTTCCCCGGCCCACAGTGCTTTCTCTTCACTATGAACGTGCAGTCTTTAAACACGTCCATACCCCACAAGGATGGCCTCCAGGCCCTCTGCCTCTTCCTTTCCAACACACTCCTCCAGTGCCCTGCCACCATAACCTCCTCCACCTCGCCAAACTGGTCCTCACCCTCAATAACTTTTCCTTTAATTCCTCCAATTTCCTCCAAATCCATGGCACCTGGATGGGCCCCATCTATGCCTGCCTCTTTGTCGTCTATTTTGAACAGTCCCTCTTCAGTACCAACAAAGTCACTGTGCCCCAACTCTTCCGCTATTACATCAATGACTGCACCAACGCAGCTTCCTGTTCCCAGGCTGAACTGGAGCAGTTCATTGACTTCACCCACAACTTCCAACCCACACTCCGTTCACTTGGTCCATCTCAGATATCTCCCTCCCTTTTCTTGACCTCGCCATTTCCAACTCCGATGACAATCTCCAGACAGACACCTACTACAAACCTACACACTCACATAACTACCTGGATTACACCTTCTCCCACCCAATATCCTGCAAGAACTCAACCCCATTCTCCCAATTCCTCCGCCTCTGCCACATCTGCTCGGACAAGAAGACATTCTATTCGCGAGCATCCCAGATGTTTGGACAACGTGCTTTTTCTCTATCTGTTATCCAGAGAGCCCTCCACCACACCACCTCCATTCTCCGTTCCACCACTCTAAACACTCCCCAATGCAATAAAGACAGAGTCCCCCTTGTCCTCACCTACCACCCTCATCCAACACTTCTGCCAACACTAAATAGACCCCACTAAGAACATCTTCCCCTCCCTACCTCTCTCTGCCTTCTGCAAGGACCGTTTCCTCTGACAGTCCTTGGTTCACATCACCCCTGCCATTGAGCTCCCAGGTACCTTCCCAGGCAACCAGAAAAGATGCAAAACCTGCCGGTACATCACCACCCTCACTTTCATCTAGTGCCACAAACAGTCCTTCCAGGTGAGACAGAGGTTCACCTACCCCTTTTCCAACCTAGTTTACTGCATCAGGTGCTCCCAATGTGGTCTTCTCTACATTGGGGAGACCGAACGTAATCTCAAGGAACAGCTCACCAAGCATCACAGCTGGGTCCGCAGGGATCAACTGGACCTCTCAGTCAGTGCCCATTTCTATTCTCTTCCCCACTTCTTTTCCAACATGAGCATCCTTGGCCTCCTTCATTGCCAAAACAAATCATAGCACCTATTGGAGGAACAACACCTTATCTCCCGCCTGGACAAACTACAGCCCCGAGGACTCAACATTGAAATCTCCAATTTCAAACAGCCTCCCTCCTCATCCCGCGACTCCTCTCCTAGCCCCTCCACCTCCCTGCCACTGCTCCCTGCCACCAACCAGATCCATTCCTCCCATTGACCAACCAGGTCGTACCCTCTACCTGTCCCGACTTCGCCACCCTGTCCCCACCTCCTCCTTTATCTGCAGCACCCCCCACCCCCACCCCTGAAAGGTTACACCTGAAACGTTGATTTCTCCAGCTCCTGATGCTACCCAGCTTGCTGTGTTCTTCCAACCTCCTGCCTGTCAACTTCTGCGGAGGCAGTCACTGTTCATGGGCCATGCCATGTGGTAAGTGAAGGTTAACACAAAAGCCATGAGGAGCAAGTGGTGAGCTGCATTCTCCAGGTAACCACTCAGGACTTCAAACCAGAATGTGGTGCCATCTAGTATCTCACCTGCACCTTAGAGAATCACCAACTGCATAGAACTGAGGGAAGATTACCTAATAAGGAGATACAAGTACATGAAAATAAAGTCTTCACCACTTATTAATGAGATTCTTATCTACTGTAGTCATGAAATCCTTCAGGGGAATAGTGGATTTTTTTTTCCCCCAATCAAGAACTTCTATTCTCACTGTATTCTTCCAAATTTCCCACGTTGGTCAAGTGCTGGAAAAAAAAATCCCTCCATGGACAACATGAAATTATTCATATGGTCACACACATTCATTTGGCTCATACACAAACTAACATAGTTTGTGGCATTAAGATACAAAGCTTACAACAAATGTAGAGGTCCGAGAAGTTAATCAAAGGAATAAATGGTTATTTGTTCTTTGATTGCTCTCAAGGCGATGAATTCGACATTGTCTAGTTTAAACATTTTCCTGGATGCAGTTGCATGGAAACAGATTTCCATATTTTAAAAGATCTCCATTTACACTCAAATTTTGATCAGAGCAGTTTACTTTTGCAAAACTGGACACACCACTTCTAAAGAGAGAGAGAGAGAGAGAGAGAATTCTTGTCAGTTGAGCATTCATCTCTCTAGCGTGACAAAGACATGGCTAGATTGCTCTGCACATTTTCATTTTCTACAGCAATCAATTTGTTCTTGTCCACAACAATTATTGCTTCAAAACAGGTAACAGCATTTTGATGTCTCAGCTGCAAAGCACCTGAAAAGTTTCAGATGGTTTGAAATAATAGGATATGGGCACCTTCCATGTTTGCCCAAGAATTTAATAATCAGTTGTTCATCTCATTCAGTGGATTGTAACATGATGTAATACACAATAGGCCACTGCCATGGCATCTGTTTAATAAAACACAATATGAATGATACTAAAAATCAGCACAGTGACCATTTCAGCTAGTTTTACAGAGGGTTTCTCCCAATGAGTTCTGAGGAGTTATCTTACACAATTGTCCACCGCATCATGCCCCTAGAGCAACACATTTGCGTTATCATGCATTCACCATCGACAGAAAGGTTTGCTGCTGCCATCATCTTCCAGAATTCACGCTTTTGGCCAAGAACAGGCCTCCACAATTTCAGTGTGAGATTAGTCAATTGGAGATGGCTTATAGAGGTGGGTTGGAAGCTCACATTGCCGAATCAGCATCCAGTAAACTAAAGGCAGGCACAACCAGCAATTCAGTACGTGTTGAAAAACAGCTTGATTGAACCTAGATTGTGTTAGTTCCTAACATGGTTGGATCAACTGGATACTGTATAGATTATAAAAAGACAAATGCAATTACAAAGATATATTCATGCCCAGTTCCACGATTAGCAGATTGTGTTGGTAAGGTTAACAATGTCTCCATACTTTCTAAAATTGATCCATTTAGGGGGTACTGGTATGTGCCAATAACATCAAAAGGCTAAAGAAATATCTATTTGTGTTACAGCAAATGGATTAAACCAACATTGAGTGACATTATTTGGTTAAAGAATGACCCAATTTATTAGATTACTTACAGTGTGGAAACAGGCCCTTCGGCCCAACAAGTCCACTCCGCCCCGCCGAAGCGCAACCCACCCATACCCCTACATCTACCCCTTACCTAACACTATGGGCAATTTAGCATGGCCAATTCACCTGACCTGCACATCTTTGGACTGTGGGAGGAAACCCACGCAGACACGGGGAGAACATGCAAACTCCACACAGTTAGTCGCCTGAGGCGGGAATTGAACCTGGGTCTCAAAATGAGATTCATCACTGTGATGTTTAATTAAACAATGTTGTGGTACATAGTAACACTTGGGGAGATCATGTGAGACAAGTTGAAGGCCTGTTTAAGCAATTATAGTTATTTGGTTTGATAATAAATTTCACCAAAAGTAAATTCAACAAAGTAACTTACCCAGGACATATTGCAGGACAAGAATCATAGAATCCCTACAGTGTTGAATGAATCCATTTAGCCCATCAAGTCTACACTGATCCTTCAAAGAACCCCAGCCCTATAACCCTTCAGTTCTCATGGCTAATCCACCTAGCCTACACATCTCTGGACACTGCAGCCAATTTAACATGGCCAATCCATCTAACCTGCAGATCTTGCACTGTGGGATGAAACCAGAGCATGTAAAGGAAACCCATTCAAACACATGGTGAACATGTAAACCTCAGACAGACAGTCACATAAAGCTGGAATCGAACCTAGGTCCCTGGCACTATGAGGCAAGATAAGTGCTGCCAAAGACATAATTCCCTGTTCCTAAAACTAAACAAGAAATACCAGAAATATGTGCAAAATTCCAGCACAATAACTGTACCTTTAACAAAATTTAAAGAAACAAGTAAATGTTTTATGGTCAGTAGAATGCCTGGTAGTCTGTGAAGTGGAAGACAATCCTCATAAATGAATCATTTTTGGCCCGACTTGAGTTTTCCAGACCTGTCAAAATGACAATTGATGTTAATGACTTGGAGGTTAATATAGTCTTGTTGCAGGATGATGAGTCAGAAATGGAATACTTTACCAAGAAATGAAACCCAAGTTTGAAGAAATGCTCTACCATAGTAAAAAAAAAAGAGTCTGGGATTGTTGTTGGATCTTCAACAATTGAAGCCCATGTCTGATATGGTAACCAAAAAAAAATTAACTTATTCTGGCCTGCATTGGAAAATCTAAAATTCAGAATGTGAGACTATTTAGAATATGTCTTTTGTTACAACCATATAGTGTAAAGATTATTCGCAATGCTGGTCAAGGTCATATAATTGTCAGTGCATTTGTCTGAGTGTAAAATGCTGAAATAAGTTGAAGGTTTGTGAAATGGTAACATTGTAAAACAGGGGAGGAAGAATGAACTGATTCAATGCTTGTCTTTTGTTGTTTCTGTATCATATATTTTGTGATGCAACATATTTTTGGAATGGTGTTTCATTTCATTAAGGGTGGAGGGATATAAAGACTGTATCTTTTTACTTTTTTGTAGCTTGTGGAATGAAATGGGAAAAAGAATCGATTGAGAAACAAAGGATTGCTGCGCATGTTAAAAGCGAGTAACTTGACAAGTACTGTTTACATGGCTGTTTGTTCAAGCAGTGTGGAAACCTGGTTTGCAGGTGAGTTGGAGTCAAGAGATACATGCTAATTGAACTTTGACTGGCAACAAGTAGCTCATTGGTCTGTGATGCAGAGACCAGTTATTGTTGATTAAAGCCTCTGCTTACCACCATCTATATTGCTCGCAGATAGCTCAACCACTTGGGAGTGTGAATATTTTTTACATAAACCGTCACACCCAAGGAGACAAAAGGAAGTGTTTTGTTCTGCATGAAAAAGCATCACAAGCCTGAAGATAGCCAGTTTATTGCCCCTTCTCTGAAGACTGGGTGAAAAAAGATATTAGTAAACAAAACCAAGGATAAGGTGGAATTGCTTCACAACCTGAACAATTATAGTAGAATATCTTAGTAGTAATGTTGCTGAAAACCTGGGCAGTCAGGGTGTTTTGTATAGATATGTAAAAAACTCTAAGTTTAATACCAAGATTTCTCCAAACATTACTCTGTCAAATCCTTGCTAGAAGGACAGGCACATGTACTCATTGTAAAGCTGGCAATAGCTCCATGCCACTGTTGACAGAGAGAAAAACTCGGTAAAAACAATGACTGCAGATGCTGGGAACCAGAGTCTAGATTAGAGTGGTGCTGGAAGAGTTCAGGCAGCATCCAAGAAGCAGTAAAATTGACATTTTGGGCAAAAGCCCTTCATCAGGAATACAGGCAGAGAGCCTGAAGGGTGGAGAGATAAGAGAAAAACTCCACAGACATAGTAGCATTTACTATAGCATATTCTCGGTTCATCCTTAACATTAAAAGAAAAACCAAGTAAATAGTTTGCTTTTGGAGTTACTCAGAAGATCTGAACAAAGGCTCATGATACTGTTATTAAAAATGAGGACTTGCCATTGCTTGTGTGTCAGGTGGAAAGGATTAACAAAATGCTTTGATATTTTATGGATTAATGTTTGTCAGAATGCAATCTATCATTAGATGAGTTGGAAAAGCATTTTTTTCAGAAAATTGCTCTTCTTGAGGCAAGCTAATTAACAAAATTCAATTTACTTTGCACAATCCAATTGAAAGAAAGTAGATAGAAATTGCTATTTGGATTTAGCTCAGAAGGACAGTGTCAGGAAACAGACAGGTTTACTCAATCGCATTATATCTGTTCTGGTTACAAAAGGTCAACAGGTTTCTAGCAAAGTGAGTGAACTTGTTTTTGAGCTCGATGCAATAGAAAGTCCTTTGATCTTACTCATTTCTTTATCCCAATTGCTGCCAGCTTCAGTCTGTGATTTTTCAGTACTGTGCCCAAGCTGATTGGTCTCATCCTATACACAAAGTACACCCATGAGAGCAAACATTCACTATTCATCAATGAGAAACTGGGTGAGAGTAGACTAGTTAGTAATGAAAGCTTGGGACAGAGGGCATCAATGTCAGTGCTGTGCAGATTAGAAACTATCAGCCCGTGATTAATTGTGAGAAATCAAGGATTGGAAATCTTTGGGCAAAGGGAGAAACTGAGGAAGCAAGGAAAGGGAAATAATGGGACTGCTGTAAGAAGCTGCAAGACAGGAGCAATAAATGCGGATCAATAGTGTGAAACAAGAGAATGAAAAACATTCAGACAGCACTCTTGAAAAAAAAAACGATAACAGGAAACGGGGGGATAAAACAGATCATTTTTTGGTTTGGAAATAAAATAAATTGTACATACACATTAAACCTTCCTGAGATTTGATTTACACATGGTGTTCATTTTGTTCATGTCAATCGGCACGGTCACCTGTGAACCCTCTCTTAATTACATATGTTAACTTTTAATGGCAGCATATAGCCATGGATAGAGGGCAAGTTAGAACAGGATTAGTTTTCATGGTCAGATAACCATCAACAGTCACTGTGCACACGAATAAAGAATAGCCATTGTGCCTAATTTGCACTACTGCTTCCAGAAAAAGAAGGGAAAAACAACTTAGGAAGAAAATTTGATGGTGAGCATTTGATTGAAAGTGACAAAAATATTTGTATTCTGATATTTGACTCTCAAATTATAGCAACAAAATTATAGGCCAAGATGATATGAATTGACAATTCCACTTGTTGGATCTGGAATCTCTGATGTTTGTAATATAAATATTGGCAAGGAGGCAGTTTATGGACATCAATCTCACAGACTATGAATTAAACATACCCCAGTATAAAAATGGATTAACTCTGCTTACTTTTATTTTTGTGTGACATCTTCAAAAAATATCCCCAGGCTAATTATAGGGCAGCGAGACACAGCATAAAGCTCCTTGAAACAAATTCAGCTGACATAGGTTGGAAATTGCTTTTCCATTCAAGTCAATGGAAACAAAAATCGGGCATAATGCAAAATGGGATTCTTGATTCAATATGAGTTTGTTCTGCACTACTAGTGAAAACCAATTTCATCCCCACCTATAAAAGTACAATATCAATTCACTCCTAAAAATGAAATGTTCCAAAGAAGTTTTATACCAAATTATTTTTAAGTAGCATATATCTTATCTGTATGAACACAAAAGTAAAATAGTGCAGATGCCGAAAATCTGCAATTAAAAATAAATGCAAGGAATACTCAGCATGTCAGGCAGAATCTAGGAAGTAAAATGGAGTTAGCAGCATCGGCTTATTGACCTGAAAGTTTAACTGTCTCCACAGATGCTGACTGAATAGTTGAATATTCAAACACTTTCTGACTTTATTAATCTTAGCTAGATCTGAATTTCAATGTCACAGGATTAGAAGCATCTTATTGAGCCATCCAATTTTCATAACTATTATATTTTGGTGCACAGAAACACAAGGCAATTCTGATTTATTTTAAGTGGAAGCTTTCATATTGTAGTTCCAAAATGTCACATTAAGTAACATTGTTTCTTTAGTACTGAGGCTATGTTGAGGCTGAAGAAATTCTTTGGAGATAAATGCATTTTATTCAAAATATGACCTTGAATATTCTTTATTCATTGTTAGCCTCCCAGACAGAAATGTTTCTGGGAGTATGCTGATTGTGGTTTGCTTAAAAATGTCATGAAACAGGTTTGGATAGAACAAATCAGCTTGAGTACAAATGTCAAATTAAGGAATTCAATAATGTAGAAATTATGAGACCTAGTTAATTTTGCTAGTTTACATTCACAACCATCCAAACCTAATTGCACTTCCTTACAGCCTGGAGGAAAGATAATTAAGAGTAGAATTTGCTGAAGTGTTTAAATCATTAGGCAGTTGAGATAAGGTAAATCCTGAACATTACTTTAAAACAAGACAGGGTAATAAGAGCAGAAATTGCAATTATAAAATAGTGAGATTCTAAATTTAGTTAAGAAGCAGTAATAAATGCCTGAAATAATCTGGAAGATAAGACAGAAGTGGCGAGGATGTTGATTTTCATCTCCAGACTGTGAACATAGCCAGGCAATTAGACGAGCCCCAGGGATTGTTGGGGTTATTTCTGGAACAGGAGTTTGGAAAATCAGTTGATATCAATGGTTGGCCTTCATAATTGTGTCATCTGTGAATACATCATCCGTGTCAGCAGGCAATGGCTGCTCGCCTGTTAAACTTACGTGGATTGGAGGCTGCTCCATATGACTTGCATAGATTAACTTGTTGCATGGTCTCTATGACGAGAGTCATGAAGTAAAAGAGGGAAGCTCAGAGGAAAGGAGGTGGAACATCGCTTTATAAAGTCTAAAGTAGTGCCTACTCCACCACAAGTGCCATAAAAAAGATGAAACATATTTAGTTTGCTAGCCCTGTTTCCAGTTTCCCTGTGGCCCTGGACAAACAGAGATTCCATCACAAATCCTCAAGTCAGGCTTAAGATAAAGTAGCACTTAGCTTTTAACATTATTGTTGGAGCACTGTCTGAATATGGAGAGGTCTTCAGCAGTCTAAAAATTCAAGATCAAGTAGGAAATACAACTTCATAGAGTCATAGGGCAGATTTTCATCATGGGAAATTTTCCCAACCCCATAATTATCTCTCCTACCTGGAGAAGATCATTCACTCAATACCCATATCTAGGAAGTGGGCATGGCTTAGAGTGAGACCCATTTCCTCCTAAAGTAAGTCCAAAGTGGCAATGAAAGTGGGCAGATTTCGAAGCTGGTAAACTAGAAAGTACGTGTTCTTTTATTGGGACATCAGCTCAGATCGAATCACGGTTGCTTGGTCCTCACCCCAAACAGAAGCAGGTTGAACAGATGATCTTATTAGGAATGCTTGGCAGAGCTCCAAGAACGATGACTGACCTCAGTTGAGCAGGAATCCTACTCCTCGGATGCTGCCTGACAGGCTGTGCTTTTCCAGCACCACACTTTTTGAATCTTTTTGAATACTTAGTTGAGAAAGAGTGCCAGATTTGTCTTATTGCCCTTTTTTTTGCTTGGAAGAAGACTGTTAAATATCTTTGTGTTAATTTGTAAAAGTTTAAATGATATAAAGTAGACAGAGGTTTTGACAATGGACTTTCAATGCAGGTATTTAATTGCATCTTTTTGCATGAAAATGTCAATGTTTTCTATAAGGAGTGCTGCATGCATATTTATTTTGTTGATCCATGATTCTAGGCTAGAATTGCCCAGTAGATCATGTCTCCTGCCACTGGCAATGAAAATTAGGAAAGTGGTGAGGGAAGGGGAAGTGAGAGGTTTCTGAAAAGGCCACCCCTCCAATGTAATTGACAAAGTCAGGAATGCCATCGACATCACTAAACAAGTTGATTAGAAATTTTCTAAAATTCAGGCCTTAGAGTCATAGAAAGTGCAGAAGAATGCAGGGGTCCCAGCATTTTCTTAATCCTCTGCAGTTGGGAATGGTTATATTTTAATTTTAGCTAGTAGCACAAAGCTGATCTAGAAAAAGTGAAATACAAGAGCATAGGCAACAAGGAGTTCAATGCTCATTTCTTATTCTCAACATTTCTGTGGGCTTGATTCATTTGATTTAAGGATTAATCTTGTGAAGTTCCTTACTATGTTTACGCTGCATGCAACAAGGAAGACATTCAACCCAAAGCTAAGGCAAGTGGCATACAAAGCATCAATTGTGTACCAATCTATGCAGACCTGGGGTCCCAGGATAATCTTGGCATTGGCCTTTATTGAAATAGTAACAAGGAGCTCAAGATACCTACTTGCCATTCAGCTTCAGCTAATCAATGCATTCCAACATTGAGCTGGCTCTAATTAAGAGTCCTGATGGAGTCTACAATGATTAAAAACATAAGTATCCTCAGCAGTTTGCAATATTTTGTGAAGCATTCCTGCTTTAGTTCAACAAAAAATATAACTGTTTAAATAACCATGTGGAATTTCATTTTTAGCAGCTTCTAGCAATTCCTTTAAGGGTTGCTAATTTAGTATCACACAGAAACATTGATAATAGGTGCAGGAGTAGGCTATTTGGGCCTACAAACCTGCACCACCATTCAATATGATCATAGCTGATCATGCAATCTCAGTATCCCATTCCAGTCCTGTCCCCGTACCCCTTTATCCCTTGATCCTTTTAAGGGCAAGGGCCACGTCCAGCTCTCTCTTTAATATACCTAACAAACTGGCCCAAACAGCTTCCTGTGGGAGAGAATTCCACAGGTTCACAATGCTCTGAGTGAAGAAATTCTTCCTCATCTCAGTCATGAAAGGCAAGTCAAGGAAGATAGCCTTTGCTCGGAGTCCTGGCAAAGTAAGACAAGGGCAGCCTCCAATAACAGGGGTTGAAGAGCTTGGATATGATCAGTCAGCCACTTAAGGCAGTCAGAGTTAGGATCCTCTCCTCATAAAGGGTGAAGAGCCAACGGTCAGTGGCCCACTGCCCATCACGGGTCTTTCTGCCTTTTGGAGTTGTTTTCCTCCTGGAACGAACAAACATCAAGCATTACGGGAGACGGAAGTGGGTAGCACAGCTGTAGCTCTTGTTGTACACGAGCATGTGAATAGGAAACACCGATGACATAAAGGAAATCCACATCTGGATGTTCCTTCCCAAGCCACTCGCTATCTTGACTTGGAAATATATCACCACTCATTCAGCTTTGCTAAGTGAAAATCCTAGAACTCCCTCCCACGCAGCATCTAAGAGGCAGTTCACCACTAGCTTCCCAATGGCAGTTAAGGGAACCAAGAAACTCTGGCTCAGCCAACAAAGCCCACAACACACAACACACAAATGAACATGAAAACTAACAGCAGTCTGGCTGCTCTCAAGAGCCCGTAAAATTTGCAATAAACAAAAAAACATTGCTGACCTACAACCTCAACAGCCATCTAGACTAGCAATGGACATATTTACATGTGGATATATTTCCATATTATCATATTAGGCTGGCCTTTCAATAATCTGAAATGTGCTCTGCATTCTTATCTTTTTTTTAATTTTACATGAAGACATTTCCACATTTACAATGATGATCTTTTACTGGATCACTGACAGAAGTAAAAATCTTGCAAACACATTATTTGAGGGTCATACTACATCTTTCAGTACAGCATGGCCATAACTCACCTGAATAAACACAGGTCAAACTGATGCTGCAATATTTAACCAAAGTATGTAAAAGGCATTAATTCATTGTACTTTACTTTTAAACTTCTTCTGTCTCCAATACACAGTTTGTAACTTTATGTACAAAATTCACTGGTTGCTAAAGTCCAAACACCTACATGACTGTTAAAAAAAAATTCCAAATGGTGAGCTATCAATGAATCCAAAGCCTTGTCATTTGCCTTCTTAATAGAAGTGAGTGGGTTCTGGGAACTCATCCACTCTCATGAAAATGATTGAACACAGGAACAGAGATAGAACAGCTGGCCACACAGTGCTGCAGCCATTTTTAAAATGTAACATTACCATTTAGGTACATGCAAGTCATATTGTTCATGATTGTTTGTGATACCAGACAACACAAGATTCAGCTTTATTTAGAAAGATGGGGGTGGATCATTGCCTGAAACTTTGACAGGATGTCCCCTACTAAGTCACATATCCCCAAGAGGATACAAACAGAAAGATGTAAATATTGATCTTCAGCTAAAATTTAGTATCAACTTGGAAACCCATATGGAAATTATAAGTTCAATGCCTTTATTGAAATTGACAGGGAATTGAAAATAATCTTAGCAAACAATTTGCATGATTTCTCTTTGTTATTAGCCATGAAAATTTAAAAGATCAAAAAAGCATCAATTAGGGTGTGTTGTCATGGTTAATGCAATGCAATAAAATACAGCAAGCTTTTCTACAATGATAGCTGTTTCTGGATCTGTAAACTAATGATAGCAATTTATGATTTATCTGTTTGTGAACTAAGCCCAGGCACATGTGGCATATGATACTGCAAAGAAAGCACTTGGGAACTGTGAACCATTTATATAACAGCCAATGATCATTTATATAGCTGTCATTCCTAGAAAATGTTAGATAAATGAATAAACTAGTCCACACTAATTCAGTCTATCTTGCTTTCGAATTTAAGTTCCTCTGTTGCACTGAAATATACATCACCTATACATTGAAGTCTCCTGCTACATTAGTGAGGCTACAAGTCTTCTATCAAAACAATCCAATTAAGGCTTGGCCAAAATACTTAGACATCCTAAATAGTACCTTTATATTTTATAGATCCTTATTCAGAAAATCATCTTTGAGTTTAAGGGCTGCAGTTTTTCATTTTCATGTGAGTTAGTAGTGTGTTGGCTTGGCTTTAAAAATAGCAAGCAACAGCTTCCTGCCCTCAGTCAAGAACTGGCATTTTCTGAAGGTTTGGAGTAAAGGAGAGGCTTACAAGCTCACATGCAGATATCCCAACATTGCTGAATTGTCAGTGGAAGGGGCATTTTATATCTTCCTATGGAGGTGAAGTGGTGATAGGTGACGTGATTTACACCAGCAGGGACCTGTCATGAAACAATGGTTCAACATTAGAACCTGTATGAAGGCCAAGTTCAAAAGGTGTTTGCAATTTCACATGCCATAATGAAATACTATATCATAAACTATGATTATAAAACAGTGACTGATAATATGGATTTGATTTTAAATAATCATTAAATTACATGGCTATGCTGTAAAGTCCACTGAATATGAATTGTTCCATGAATGTCAACCTAACTGTCTGCTTGGCTTTTTCCAAAGCTTTGACAGTGGCTGAAAACATAGAGTCATAGAGCTGCACAGCACAGAGATAGACCCTTCAGTCCAACTCATCCATGTCAACCAGCTATCCAAAGCTGATCTAGTCACATTTTCCAGCAGATGGTCCACATTACTCTAAACCCTTTCTATTCATATACCCAACCAGATACCTTTTAAATGCTGTCATTGTACCCCCCTCCACTTCCCCTCAAACTCGCACCATCCTCTCTCTGTGAAAGGTACCCATTCAGTCCTTTTTAAATCTTTCCCCTCTCACCATAAACATATGCCCTGTAGTTTTGGACTCCCCTACCCTAGGAAAAAGAACTTGACTATTCATCCTATCCATGCCCCTCATGATTTTATAAACATCTCTAAGATCACCCCTCTGCTTCTGATGATTCAGGGAGAAATGCCCAACCTATTTGGTCTCACCTATAGCTCAAACCCTCCAATCCCATCAACATCTTTGTCAATCTTATCTGAATACTTTCAAATTTAATATTTTTCCCATAGCAGTGAGAACAGAAGTGGAAGCAGTATTCTAAAAGTGGCATCCCCAAAGTACAGCCACAACATGACGTTACAACTCCTATTCTTAATGCACTGACTCAGGCAAGCATACCAAATGCCTTCTTCACCACTCTGTCTAACTGCAACTTCAGTTTTAAGCAAGTATGGTCCTGTACCCCAAGGTCTCTTTGTTCAGCAACATTCCCTAGGGCCTTACCATTAACTGTGTAAATCTTGCCCTGGTTTTCCTTACCAAAATGCAACGTGTCACATTTATCTAATTCAATTCTATCTGCCATTCCTTGACCCATTGGCCTATCTGATCAAGGTCCCATTGTACTCTGAGATAACGTTCTTCACTGTCCCCTACACCTCCAATTTTAGTGTCACCTGCAAATTTACTAAGCACACCTCTTATGTTCACATCCCAAATCATTTGTATAAATGACAAAAAGCAGTGGACTCATCACCAATGCTTCAGATATACAGGCCGCAGTCCAAAAAACATCTCTCTACATCACGCTTTGTCTCCTACCTTCAAGCCAATTTTGTATACAATTCGCTAGCTCCCCCTGGATTCCATGTGATTTGACCCTAGTCTATAGTCCACTTATCCCAGGAAAGATGAATTCAGCTCAGTAGTTGTTGTTCACACAACCAGTGAAAACTCATTAAGAATGCTTGAATCCAAACTCATGAGTGTTTTGAGGTTTGGAAGTATATAATCAGGTGCAAAATTGCAGGGTCAGGATCCCATCTTCTCACTTCTGTCCAAATAGAATGGAGTTACAAGTCTCACAATTGGCCAGCATGAATATTTAACCAACAGCTGGCTGGTGAGTCTCACTGTCAGAATCACAAATTTGGGCTCCCTGAGGATGCATCATTCAAAAGCATTCAATGTCTGATCAGGATATACAGCATAACTGAGGTCCACTCTTCTCCACCTTTGTTTGAAGCCCTCCTACCAGCTCAGACAGCAACTTCGCCCCAGGACCACCACTCACTCCTGCCCATACATGTGGTTTGAGTCCCTAGTGATATGCTGTGATTTTTTGGGGGATGAATCTGTGGTATAGGGGTGGGATGGAGTGGTGTGGAGGGATGGGATGTTGAAGAGGAAATGTGAAGGGTCCTTCTGGGACTCTGATTGGCTCGCAGGTATTCAAGGAGTGGGATTTTCACCAATAGAGTCTTTAATCCTGGGGAAGGCCAATTACTTGCCAAATAGGTACTTTATATGGTAAGCCATCCCCAAAACAAGTGATGGCAGGCTCTCAGCAAGTTTCTAATTGATGAGTAAGACCTCCATTCACTCACCTGAATTCCAGTTATGGATTCTGCTAGCAGGGTCTCTTAAAACAATGAGCAAGGAGAATATGATCTTGGTAATTTTGATATTTGTGAGCTATTAAAAATTCTAAATGGATAATCATTCTAATATTTGTTGTTTTGCATAGATCTATGAGCTTTTCAAATCTTTTCCCATATTATTAAAGTGGGTGAGTTGGAAGATATCAGGGTGAGGGAAGTTTAGGGATGAGGAGGGTAAGAGACAGAGCGATAGGGAACATGAATTCACCTCCATAATGGGCTGATGACTCAGCAAATGGGATGGACCTTCAAGCCTTGTCATCTCAGCATTGGCCTACCTCTATCTCTGACTCATACATGGTGTCAGAGACAGCAGACCCAACTCCAGACAATGCCTAACTCACTCCCATTAAAGTAGCATCATCAAACATGCCCAGACAAGTGGCAGGATCATGACATCAGTTAATTCCACTAACAAGGTGAAAATCTGGCTCTAACATATAAGAAAGGAAATTTAAATTTTGCCCACATATTGGTCAGGAACTAAATAGAATACCAAACAAGAGCAGTATTATCTCAAATGTAGAATGAGCCCCACTTTAGTATAGTCTTAAAAAACAGGTAGACACGCGTAGAAAACAAGATGGACATGTTGAGAAAGAAAGAGTATCTTAAAGTATTCTCCTGAGCTTTATAAATCTATGAAAGCGTGTGAAATCAGCAGAAAGCAATAACACAAATTGTTATTTTAGCACAGATATTGTAAAAGAGTACAAGTGGTGGAAATAACTTCCTTGCTGAAAATATTACTTCACCATTCCTATTCTGAAATGTGCCAAAGGCATCAGATAAATTAATTCTGATAATTTTGACAACAGTAGCAAATGAAATAAACCAAATAACGAAAGTGTATTTGATGTATCAGGAGAAATGGTGGATCATTCACTAGTGGCACCTACCCATCATATAGTAAGAGAATTCTTGAATTATGAACACCAGCCCTAGGCAATGGGATAGGTACAAATTTCCATCTTCGGCAGTAGTCACTAATCAGGAACAACGGGACAGTAGATCAATTGTATACAGCATCTTCTGGGTATTCCACTCACCGGCAGAGTGCTAGTTAAATTTGTATGTTTGGAGGGACTCTGCAAGTATTGGCAACTCTGTATTGATTTTGAAATTGGCTTCACTCTGAACTGCTGTGACAGTACAATGGGCGTTGATCCAAAATTGCTATGATATTATTTCTTTAAGACAGCTTCAGTTGTGTTGTCCATTATATTGGTGCAAACAGAATAGTAAATCTGACACAGAGAAGAATATTTTTGCCTTTTTAGTTGATATGGTATGATCATAACTAAAAGCACACAAGTTACTAGCAATGATGATCATAGATTATTTTGCCAAATTTAACTGCAGTTTAAATTTTAAAATTATAATGCAACCTTATGTACATAAGTGTAAATGTAAGCGTGATAGACTGTCATTACTTATTGCTAGTAATAACATCCAGACATTGTTATGATCAATTTGGCAGAGTGCACTGTCTTTCTCTAGTTCCACTAGTCCACAGGTCACAACTTAAATTGAACTTTTCCAGTTCCTAATATGGTCAATTTTATACTTACACTACATTTTACTTAGACTAAGAACCAGTTCATTTAGCAAATACAAAATCTGTAATTTGTTATAAATCAAGACTTATTCTCTAAAGGTACAGTACTGACTAACACACAGTTTCTAAATTGAAATATCAATTTTTACCCCATTAAATAACTCAAATCACATGCACAAACATACACACAGTGAGAAGAAATGAATTTCTCTCTGCAGAGATTAAGGTAAGAAAATGCTCTTGACCAATAACTCTAATCCCTAAATGTTAAAAAGTTGAGGTTTGAAATATTCAGATACGTGTTGGTCTGACATTCAGGCACATACTGACAGATGCTGCTGAATATTTGCAGCTGTTGGTGCACCCTTAGTAATCATTCAAGAAATATTAACAAACTCTTTTGGAGGTTTCTCAAACTGGGCCAGAGTTTCTGACATTACTCTGGACCCTTTTGCAGAAACAGGAGACACAAGGTGGAAAACTTCTCTCTTTCAGCAAGCTTCTCCCCATTTGCACCAAACAACTTCCAAAGCAAAAACTGAAAACTGACAGTCATAAACCTAAATAGGTGGTTACAAATAAACAGCAAGAAACTAGACTATGCACTAGACTACCAAGAAATACAGTGTTAATGTCTTATTGTTGATCACTTAAAAAGAAAAGTTCAGGTATTCACAATCAGAAATTTATTCAATAGAAAGGCTTAATAGCACCATCTAAATTTCTCAGCTTCACATCAATCAACATTCACAAATATATTTTGCTTGGCAATTTGCCCTTAGTATAGTGACACTAATGAACTTATGTAAAGTTATCAACAGCAATCATTTCATTGCACCTAATCCATTTGGTTTTGGAATAATACATTTTTTTTCATCCAGAAGAGGTGGATGTCACTGGCTGGACCAGCATTTATTGCCCATCCCTAGTTACATGGAAACATAAGAAAATAGGAACAGCAGTAGGTCATTTGGCTGTTCAAGCCTACTCCACTGTAAAACATGACCATGACTCATCATCCTGCTCAGTACCCTATTTCCATTTTCACCTGTATCCTTTCATGCATTTAGCCTAAGAAGCATATTTGACGCCTTCTTGAAAAAATTCAATGTATTGGCCTTAACTGTTTTCTGTAGTCGTGAATTCCATAGGCTCATCACTCTCAGGATGAAGAAATTTCTCCTCATCTCAGTCCTAAATAGTCTACTTCATTACCTTTGACTGTCATCCCTCTCTCTGTACTCCAGACATCTGGTCATCAGGAACATCCTTGCTGGATTTCCCCTGTCTAATCCTGTTAGAATTTTATGAGATTCTATAAGAACCCTCTCATTCTTCTCAACTCCAGTGAATAAAGTCCTAATTGATGCAGTCTGGCTTCATACATAAGACCTAAATCAATCTTAATTGTCCTTGAGTTGGTGGTAATGAGCTGCCTTCTTGAATTGTTGCAATCCGTTTGATGTAGGTACACCCACAAAGCCATTAGAGAGGGAGTTTCAGGAAACTGAAGGAATGGCGATATTTTAGAAAATCAGTATGATGAGTGGCTTGGTGGGGAAATAATAGCTGGTGGTGTTCCAATGCATCTGCTTTGTGTGGCCTTCTAGATTGTAATAGTCTTAGATTTATAAGGTACTGTATAAGGAGCTGTGCCAAATTTATGCAATATGTCTTCCAGATGGTGCACACTCTGATATTGAGCATTAGTGCTGCAGGGAGTGAATGATTGTGGATAAGATGCAGGTCAAGTGGGCTATTTTTATCCTGGATGGCATCAAGCTTCTCGTTTGTTGTTGGAGCTGTACTCATCCAGGCAAATGGGGAATATTCCATCGCACTCCTGACTTGAGCCTTACAGATGGTAGGCAAGCTTTAAGGAGTTAGGAGATGAGTTACTCACTGCAGAATTCCTAGCCACTGGCCTAGCTATGGTATGTTTACAACTAGTAAAAAATTTTTGGTCAATGTTAACCCCAGGATGTTGATCATGGGGGAGTTCAGTATGTCAATGGTTTTGAATATCAAGGGCAAAAGTTATACTCTTACTTGTTGGAGATGGTTATTGCCTGGCACTTGTGTGGCATAAATGTCACTTGCCACTTGTGAACTTAAGCCTAGACAGTGTCCAGGTCTTGCTGGAATATTTGAGGAGTCATGAATGGTGCTGCACATTATGCAATTATCAGTGAACATCCCCACTTTTGACCTTACGATGGAAGGAAGGTAATTGATGAAGCAGTTGAAAATGGTTGAACCTAGGACGCTACCCTGAGGAACTCTTGCAGAGATGATACTGGAGCTGTGATGACTGACCCTCAACAATAACCTCTTCTCGTGGGCAGGAATGATTTCAACCAGCGAAGAGTTTTCCCCTGATTCCCATTGATTTCAGTTTTGTGGGGTTCCTTGGTGCCACACTTGATCAAATGCAGCGTTGATGTCAAGGGCATGCATTCTCACCTCAGTTTATACTAGCATCTCAAAGCATTCATTCTTAACTCCATCGATCCCTGCAACCACCAGAGTAACAAAAATCATATTTTTTTTAAAAAGCCAATTTAGGAAAAAAAAGCAGTGACCTATTGATCTGCAGCTTGCCACTTTCTCAAATAAATTTAAATGTCCTTGGTGTGCTAGCAGTGAATTTAACTAAGTGTCACGTTCATGTAAATTATACTCGTGTATTTCAGTTGGATATAATCTGACTCTTCCATTAATTTAGAGACCTCAATCAAAACTTCAAGAGATTTTCTGGAGTAAAAGCTTTAGCCCCCTCAGGCAATGTAAATGCTCTTTCCAACTACTGCCATCCTCAATGCTCAAGACAGAAGAGTAATGGAAAGCTCACTACTTATCTGAATGGGTGCAAATGCAAAAACACTCAAGAAACTCAATACCATCAAGGATAAAGCAATTTGCTTGATTGTCATTCCTGCCACCAAAATCAATATACAACCTTTCAACGTATGATGCAGTTCGGCAGCTCACCAAGGTGAAACTGACACCATCTCTCCGCTCTGCAGTCTCTATCACTAAGAAGGACAAGAGCTGCAACGCTATAAAGGTTGCCTCATCAGCTATTTCCCCTTCAATACACCCTTACTTAGTCGTATATCACAATTCCTTCAATGTTTCTGGGTCACAGTCATGGGGGGCATTAATGTCACAAGTCTAGACTGATTCTTATGCCACCTGGAGAAGATAGGGATTGAGACTACATGTGCCCACTCATAGACTAAGAAAAAAATAGACAACATGTGAAAAATTTCCAAACTGGAAACACAAATTTGTGAAGAAAACAAATTGAATAAGGCAACAAGACCTTCATTTTAAAGATCCCTTAAATATCATTAAATATAATGCCATTAGGCATTGAAAAGGGAAGACCAATATTGAATTATCAGCTCCAAATCCATACCTAATTAAGATAGCCAATGTGCAAGTCAGTGAGAATAGCAGAGTCGCCAAAAGTCAGGAATCTCAAATATTACTTCAGTCAGTAGAGATTTCCATGAAAGCAAGAAAGACATGAGAATTTTCCCACACATACAATCAGTTTTGAATATTAGTTAAACCAGGCAAGAAACCAAAAGCACCTGATAATCACATACTCATCGCTAATCCCCAAGATTCTAATAGAAGTGTTGATAATTCTTTTGAAATGATTCTTGAGCCTTGTGTAGATCTCCAGCTGACTGCCTGTTTTATTTGATATGCAAAAGCCATAAAATAAAGAGATTGCTAAATACATATATAATCTATTAGATTTAGAAAGGCTTTTGAGTGACTGAAGTAGGCATAATTGTCACACAGTCTGATTGTGGAATTGGCAGATATTCTCCTTATGAGTGCAGCCCTCTGTAAAGCACGTAGTGCCAGATTGTTGAATAAAGGGAATCTCATCAAAGTGCTTTCATTTGAACAGGAGAACCAGGCATGGTTCAATGACCTCTTTGTTATTGCCAAACAACTATTACCTGTGGTTACCACATTGACCAGTATACAAAGGGATTGGGAAAAGAAAGAGAATGATTTATTAAAATATTAGCATCTCCTAAACATTTTTAAATGCTTAAAGTTCTTATTCCAGAGGAGTGTCATGTTTACATTAACATACAAACAATTTTGCTCAATCTTAGAAACTGTCAGATGGTTCAGTTAAACTCCATTGAACATAATTGTACTGAAGCATTACTGTTGCCACATAATTTATTGGATATGAGAAATATATTCTTCAATTGTAATATCCCTCACACTCCAAGATTGTCCTAGACTATTATTGTAAGTGAACATTAACAGGTTTTGATAGGTAACTAGTTGTACAGTATAGTAAGAGAGGAAATATTGTAGAAGCTTACATAATCAGCACCAGATTCATGTCACCTGGCATTACAATGACATATTACCTTTCGCAAATGTTCAGTTGCTATTCTTTGAGTGAGGGTATAATTAACCATTAACTGTACATTTCATCATCTCCAAGTTCCTTTTGTTAAAGCATTTGACCATGAACATTTAACTCTTTACTCCCACTTTGTCCCTTCCAAGAGTGTCTAGTTTTAGACATTAACCTCCAACAGCATTTTCAGCTCTCTTGGAAGACTCGCAGGATACATGAGGTCCCTTGTCATTGTCTAGAATGGTGAATACATAGTAGGAGTGGATAGATACCTCTTTGTAGCTAAGTATATTTCTGGAACCCCTTGAGAAAGGGGCAATACATTGCTGAAACAGTACCAATTGGAGGTTTTTACATATTACCATGATCAGCAAACTGCAGATGATCGCCATCTTTAACTTGAGCTTCCATCTCAATGATTGCTAAGAACTTCAAAATAAATCTACGACTTATAACGTGTGGCAGAAAGAAACAGGGAACGACAAACTGATGAGCCAAACACCAGCGGTTGGGAAAGCAGGCAGCACGATGGCTCAGAGCTTAGCACTGCTGCCTCACAGCGTCAGGGACCCAGTCTCAATTGCAGCCTCGGGTGACTGTCTGTGTGGAGTTTGCACATTCTCCCCGTGCCTGAGTGAGTGCTCTGGTTTCCTCCCGCAGTCCAACGATGTGTAGGTCAGGTGAATTGGCTATGCTAAATTGCCCATAATTTAAGGGGCATTAGTCAGAGGGAAATGGGTCTGAGTGATCTATTCTTTGGAAAGTCAGTTTGAACTTGTTGGGCCAAAGGGCCTGTTTCCACACTGTAGGGGAATCTAATCTAATCTACAAGAGAGGATGTGATAGCAGAACATGCAGAAAATATTAATGGGATTGGACACAGTCAACACAGATTTATGAAAGTGAAATCACATGTGACAAATATCATGGGATATGTGGAATATCAGCCTTTAACTTCACTCTGAAGTAGAAAGGTCTATACTAATTTGTGTTTGATTTGCTGAGCTGATGAGGTGGAAAGCAAACGAGATCCACCTGAAAAAAATTGCAATGTTAAATGTTCACAGCTGTTCACAGGACCAGGAAAGCTGAAGAAAGCAAACCACATCACTTTACACCCTGAAAGAAAGCCAATGTGTCTGTTTACATCCTCTTCCAATGCTGCCAAAAGAAAAGATTGAAACTGATTCTATATTGAAACAAGGGATTACTTCACCTGTAACAGAACCAACAAGCTCATGCTTCAGGATGGTCTCAGTACTATACCCAATGGATTTGTCAGAATCTGCACAGATCTTATACAGCTGAACAAATCAGTTGAATGCAAAGTTCAAACTATGTTGTCTGGATGGGAACTTAGCAAAATTTGGAAAGAGTCCAATCTTCAAAAAGCTGAATGAAAATAGTGTTTTTCACCAGTGTTGTATGAGTGTTTCATTCTGAAAGGGAGGAATTAACTAAGCTCCACCTAATATGATGTTATGACAAGTACTTTGTGTGTGGAGTGTAGCTCTGGATCTGGAAGAAGACAGGTTCACCATTTAGTTGTCCCCACGATTCTATAATAATGTTTATCATATCACTATAACTTACACCTAATTGCTATCTTCCAGTAAGCTACATCTTAACTAAGACACAGTCTTTTCTTGTTGGACTCCTTGTGGTTTTTCTCTCCCACCCACATGCAATAAAGCAGGCTCTATCAATCCCAAACTAAAAGGATGATCATGACAGCAGATCTACCTTACGGTGGTTGAATGGCTAATGAACTCTGACAACACAATGAGCAGAAGTGACGATTTATCATACACAAACTATCCTCAATGGAAGGTCTAAGTGCTGACAACATTCATTACTGCTTTTATAATGTTGAGTTTCATCAGATTAAGTTTTACCATCTAATAAGCACCAGGAATCTTCCAGAAGACAATGTCAAGCATCTTGAAAGGATGAGTTCATATATCTTAGGATGATGTCCTGATTGACCCACTCAAACCAAAAGCAAGACTTACAGTCAACAATCTCAGAAGTTACATGACACCAGGTTATAGTCCAACATATTTAATTGAAATCACAAGCTTTTGCAGCGCTGCTCCATCATCACTCCACCTGATGAAGGAAGAGAGCTCGGAAAGCTTGTGATTTCAAATAAACCTGTTGGACTATAACCTGGTGTCATGTGACTTTTGACCTTGTACATCCCAGTCCAACAGTGGCACCTCCATTTTGGAATCAACAATAAATAAGAGCTCCTCCAGCTGATTGTCATATCGGTATGTAATACTCCCAATAGCCAGCAGGAGGTGGAGGAAGGGCTATGTGGACAGTTTATGAAAAAGTATAAGAACAACAGGGTTCTGTGGTGTGTGATTTTAACTTCCGCTATATTGATTGGTACTCCCTTAATGCCGGGACTTGGATGGGAGAGAATTTGATAGGTGCGTCTAGGAGGGGGAAACATATGGAGTCCAACTAGGGAAGGGACCATACCAGACCTGATGTTGGGGATTGAAGCTGACCAGGAAACCAAAGGTTATGTGGGGGAGCATTTTGGGGAAGGAGGGAAGGTAGAAGGTTCAGGAGTGTCTTTATCTGTCTAATTAAATCTCCCTTCTGTCTCGAAGCTCCCCACCAAGGAGATCAGAAGATCCCTTTGCAACTGTGACTTTAAAGTATCTCGCTGGGTGTAAGCGCTTTGGGACATCCCTAAAGTTATAAACAGTGCTATATAAATCTAAATCATTCCATCTTCCATTCTATTTGCAGACAGAGCATAAGATCTGCTTGAGTTACATTTTGTGAAATGTACTGTTCTGATCTATATTTGTGCTGGATTAGATGTGGCTAGGAAAACATGGCCTATGAATAGCCTAACAAGTATGCCTTAAAGGGATTGCTGCAGTCTACAATCAAACAGGTACTTTAAAAAAAAAACTGAATAGGAATCATTTGCTACCATGCTTCTCCTGGCTCCAGGTTTTTTTTTCTCTCCTTTATCCTTCTGTGAGATGTGGAAGTCATTGGCAAAGTCAACATTTGTTGCCCATCTCTTGGTGCCTTGGATTGGTTAACAAGGCCATTTCAGAAGGCAATGAAGAGTCAGCCAAATTTCTTTGGGCCTGGAGTCACAAGTAGGACAGACCAGGGGTGGCAGATTTCTGTCAATAGACAGTATTAGTGAACAAAATAGGTTTTTATGGAAATTAACAGATTTTATGGTTGCCATCAGGCTAGGTTTGAAAAAAATAATTGAATTCAAATCCATCATCAGCCAGGGTGTGATTCAAAATCATTTCACCAGAACATTGCTCAGGAACTCTGAATTACTAGCAAAGCGCAATTAGCACCATGCCCCTCTGTCCTGACATTTAAAAAGTGGTTATACCCATATGCTGTTGTCAAACTCTTTAAGTCCCTATAAATAAACCCTGAGTCCCAATGTCAGGTGCTGAGACTTGTCAATTCTAATGCAAACATTGGTTCCCATGTCCAGATCAGTGTCAACTCAAAGCCCAGTGAAACACAGTTTAAGATAAAATAAAGTGCTAGAGAATATTTGTCCTAATTCAATTCAATCATTTAAAATCATTTTTGGATTCAGTATGATTGCAGGGATTAATCTAAATTCCAGGATACTACACGCATAATAACTGTCCAGTATGTTATCTTATTATGGAAATGTTATTTCTCTGGGTGCATTGCCTGACAAGTTGTCATTTGTAGAACAAGCATCACATAAACAGATAATCCCAAATCATTCTCAACATTTCCTCTCAGACATAATTTTAAGAAGTAACATCTTGGCAACCCTTCATCAAGCTATGTCACTGCAGCTCATCATTTTCCTAGTTTGTGTGACTTTTTCATGACTGAAAAAGCATTACATTCACTCAGCAATTTTTCCTAGTCTTCAATGTGTTTATACAAAACTAGATTGTTGGACAGACATCAAACTCAGGCCTTAGAGACTCAAATCATTCAACACAGCTTCCACTTAATGGTTTTTCATATGACTTCTCAGACAACACTTCTCTCTTGCAAGTCACAATGCTTTTAATAATTAAATTCATAATCTATTTTTCTAGTTGAGTAATTCTTTTAAACCCACTGTTGACTCATTCTACTTGCTCCCATCTTAATTCTTCAGACTTTGCCTTTTGTAGTCTTGGTTATGTTACACACCCTGAAGACAAAAGGAGTATTCTCGGAAGATAATTTATTACAAATGAACAAAATAAGAAAAGTATTTCAAACTTCTGTAGGGACTGCAATTTCCACCCTTTACAGGATCACCTGATCTAGACTAAAGCTATACTATGACGGTTATACTTTTAAGTTTGTACTTAATTGAACTGAAGACATTTTTTTAATCTATGGGAAACTAGATTGCACTTGCAACTCACTATTTTAAAAAGTTTCAGATCAATTTACAGCAATGTAATTTTTCATACATATTGGATTGTTTACTTGCCAAAATCCAAATGCATTATTCCATGATAATATGTAATTTATTATGTAAAATTCCATAATTTAGTTTAGACATGGGCCCAGATCTTCCTGCCTCCAAAGAAGCAGAATATTGGGACACCTTGGAGGTCCCAACACATTGTTTACATAGGAATTACTCAGAATGTTCAAACTCTCTGAAGAGTTCCCCATTTTGGAGTTAAAGTCATAGACTTCATAGGGTCCTGACTGATTTATCTGAATACACACCCAGGAAAGGGGACATAGTTTTTCTTCTATGTCTAAGCCTGGATAACTGTCTGAAACCCTAACTCCTCATGTGACTACCTTCTGTCTCTGCACCACACAAACTCCACCCCGCCACAATGTGACCATCCTCTCAAACTAGCCAAATTGCCTTGCTCATCACCACTATCAAGCCCATCCCCACCCCACCCAATACTGGCTATCCCCCAGTCAGACCCATATTCACTTCACAACCCAATCAACTTCAACTTACTACCCTTCATCAACCAAGTACCTCTACCCCTAGTCTGGAACTCTAATCAATCCCTCCACCTCCTCCCCCACCCAAATCCCACTGACTTCACACTCATCATTGAATCATTACCCCTCCTGCAAACAGCTGGACTTTTGGGCTGAACCTAATCGAGATTGGTGAGGAAATGGGATCCTCACTAGTAGTTCAAAGGGGAGATAAGCTGGGATGGAACTAGAAGTTTAAAAAATGGGAAATGTGCCTGGAATGTAGAAGAAATAGAGGCTCAATAAGAAAGAAATGTATTTAGCGACGCTAAATGGAATGTTTTTAATGCGAGGAGTCTGAGGAATAAGGCAGGTGAACTGAGGGTACAGACAGGCATGTGAGAGTATATCAAAGTTATGACTGAGAGTTAGATGGAAGATAAGCAGAACTGGCAGCTCATCATTCCTGGTTATTGGATATTCAAACAAGAAAGAAAGAAGGAGATTCATAACATTGATCAAAGAATCAATTATAGCAGTGAGGAAGGATGATATCTTGAAAGGATGATTAAATGAGGCTTTATGCATACAAATGAAAAAAAAAACAGTTTGGGTGTGTACTATCGTGCCACAAATGGGAAGAATGAGCTGAGATAGAGAAACAAATATATGAGGAGAAAGTGAGGACTGCAGATGCTGGAGAATCGTTGATTCTCCTGCTCCTTGGATGCTGCCTGACCTGCTGCACTTTTCCAGCAACACATTTTTCAAACAAATATATGATCAAATTTCAAGCAAGTGTAAGAATAGTAAGTTAGGAATTATAGGAGATCTTGATTACCAAAATACTAATTGGGATAATTTTAGTGTACAAGGTAGGGTGGGAAGAAAATTCTTAGTTAGCATCCAGGAGAACTTTACTGGTGGTACATAGAAAGCCCAGCAAGGATGGGGCCAGTTCTAGACTTAATATTTGAAAATAGGCCCAGGGTATAGGTGGATCCAGGGATCTCCACCCCGCAGTCTTCAAAGCTCAACGTCCCCCAACCTCAAAGTGACAACTTCTATCGTCTTCCCAAGTTCTGACAAAGAATTACTGGACCCAAAATGTTAACTGGGCTTTCTCTCCGTACATGCTACCACACCTGCTGAGTTTCTCCAGCAATTCCCATTTCTCATAATAGAAGACCTATGAGTATGAGAGCATTTTGGAGACAGTGACCATAACTCAATTAGATTTAGGATAGTTATGAAAATGGATAAAGATAGGCTGGAAGTCAATGTTCTAAACTGGGGAAAGGCTAATTTTATGAAGATAGGATATGATTTGGCCCAAGTGGACCGGAAACAGCTACTTGTGGATAAAAATGTATCAGAGCAGTGGGATAGATTCAGGGAGGAAATAGTGGAAGGATGTGGCAAATATGTTCTTGAAAAAAAAACATTAGAGCCAGGTGGTATTAAGGTTTGGATTAAGTAAAAAACAATCTTACACAGATAGTAAGGCCTAATACAGCAGAAGAGTATTAAAATGCAGTGGGGAACTTAAAAAGGACATTAGGAAACCAGATGGACTGGATGATAGAGATTTGAGTATGAAACAAAGAGAAAGCTTTTTTTTCATTTATAAAGAGGCAAGAGAATACCTAAGAAAGGTTTGGGGCCCATTAAGGATCATAGAGGTAATCAGAGTGTGGACCCAGAAGATGTGGGCAAGGTCTTCAGTTAATACTTCGCATCAGCCTTCGCAATAGAAAAGGTTAATGTGGATAGGGACATCAAGATAGAGGTCTGAGAAAAAACATATGGAGAGGAAGTGCCAGTATTTTTAGAGGCTTTGAAAGTGGATAATTCCACAATTCCAAATAAGAGTTATCACAAAATGTTGAAGGAGGTAAAGGAGGAGATATCAGGAACCTCAGTATTAATTTTCAAATCGTCTCTGGCAACATGCAAAATGCTAGAGAACTGGAAGACTGCTAATGAAATGCTGGTTAGTTCACATTAACTGCATGAAGTTCTGATCACTACATTATAGCAGGGATTGATTGTATGAGAGAGGGTGCCATGGAGACTTACCATGTGGCTGCCTGGGCTCAAGGATATGAGCTATGAGGAAAAATTGGATTGGCTGGTGTTGTTTTGCTTAGAGCAACAAAGAGAAGACCTGATAGAGGTGTATAAAATTCTGAGGCAAATGCATAGAGAGAATGGAAAGGTACTTTTTCATCAGGGAGAAGTGAATAACAGTGGACTATGTTTCTTTCAAGAGATAGAAACTCTCATTACATTTAAGGAACATTTAGATATTAAATTGCAGTGCTATAGCAGCCCAGGGAATTGGGCCAAAAGCTGGAAAATTGTTGACCAAGGTATACATGATGGGTCAAATGGCCTCATTCTGTGCTGCAAATGTTGATGAGGCTAGCTCCTATCTCTCCAATTCTTTCCATTGTCTACAAGTTATGAATATGATGGAAAACTTGCTTGGATTGTGAAGTGGGAGATGGCACAGGGCAGGGTGACACTAAGCACAAGGACACACAGATGGCCACTGAGCCATAAGTTGGTCACTTGACCCACAAGATGGCCGCCAGACCACAATATAGAGAAAGACAGCACAGCAAACACAGACACTGCCTGGGGCCACCAGAATGCCAGCACAATGCACTCACAGCCTAGTTGATTAGTCTAATTCGGGTGGGGGAGAGGATGTACATGAGTAGCATATACTGCCCAATGAAGTGTCCAGGTCTAACCAACACCTTTGATAGAAATGCTAACAGTTTGATACGGACTCAATACAAAGTACTAATAGCCAGGGCTGCGGTCATCATGCTACTCAGGAAGAGCGATTAATGCCCATTACTACAGTAATGGATTTCCACACAGACATTGAAACTGACAATGTCTGCGCTGAAACTGACAACGACCACACTGAAATTAACAAAGTCTGTGCTGGAACTGACAATGACTTCATCAAAACTATCAACAATTCTGTTAAGTTTACAATAAACAAACTATGTTACAAAGACAATAACCTCATCACTGACCTATTATATTACAAACTGTATAAACGTATCTTGACATGTGCTCTGGGTTGAGAGATGAATCGCAGCTGACCACTGTGCTATTGGTGTGTGTCTCTCTCTCTCTCTCTCTCTCTCCCCGGAGCTCTGGTATTTCCTTGTACAATAAACTCTGTCGTTGAACCCTGACTCTGACTCTGAGGTTGGTAATTTTCCTTGCAACAATTGGTGCTGTGAGCAGGGTTCTTACTACTAGCCCCTGGTCGAAGACTACGATTGGGGGCTGGGGTATGAATCAATTTGTGCTTGCAAATGGGAAGAGTCAGACCGGGCCAAAGACACAGTTTAAAAGGTTTACCGATTGTAATGTCTAACTTACTACAGTAATGAGTTTAAAAAAACGTAAGTGCATGTCTGTGGAGAATAGGTGTTAACTGTATTAACTGTTGTATGAACCTGCTGTTTGTGCTGAAACAGCCAGAGGACAAGGTCATGCCTGTCTCAAAGACCCTGCCCTAAACGGGTTGCTAAGAGGGGTAGCCCCAACACCACACCCCCCCTTCCCCCACTCGAAGGTTGGGATTTGAAGTGGAAATTGAGGCACCAAAAGCACCAGGAACTTTGAAGCACAAGTGGCAAAGTCAAGTAACATTGGACTCTGTAGGGGCAAGCAACGCAGAGTCCAGTTAGAGTTTAAGTTAAAAGTTAGATGCTGTTTGTATTTGTAATTTCCAATGTGGTGAGCAAGAGGAGCTGATCACTCTGATGAAGAGCCAAACCTCAGTAAAGCGTACGTTACCAAGGTGGGGAGTGTGGACACTGTGAGTAACTATGATACGCTGTCAGTCTGTAGTAGAACAACAGAGCTTGAACAGTGTTGGTGGCTGGGAGGGTAAAGAGTCCCACAGGTAGAGAGCACACTGGGCTAAAGGTAGGTTTCTGAGCCTATCAGGAGGATTTGAGTCAGTAGAGGTGGCCGGGAAAGTAGAGGAGTCCAGCTAGAGAGCATACCCTATTGAGCCAGCATTCCCAGCCAACCGGTAGGTATTGACTAGTGGTGGTGGCCGGGAGGGTAGAGAAGTCCCACCAGTAGACAGCACACCTTGCTAGGAGGCTGCTATGGCCGTATGGATGGTGCTGGGACAGAATTATTGGCCGAGGGTAGAGAAGTCCCCACTGGTTCGGAACACTTTACTGTTGGTGGTATCTGGGGTACACAATCTGCTAATTGGCTGATCAAAGATTTAAGAGGGTTACTACAGGTTCCCTGATTGAGAAATACAAGGCAGGCAGACAAGGGTTGACAGAGCAAATGAAGAAAAATGGTTGGGATCCATCCCAGACATTAGCACAATAGAGATGAACAGAAATGGAATAAAAATAAAAAGATAGGGTAATGTTAGTATACCAATTAGCAGGCCTAATTGAACAAGTGAGTATCTCCACGAATAGGTGGAGAAAGGACCAGGAACAAGTTAGAGCTGAAGGACAGAGTACAAGAGGTAGAGCAGGGAACAATGTAAAATACTGCAGACACTGCAACAGAATAGGACACATAGAAGCAGTGTGCTGGGAAATGCGTGGGGTACTCCCAAACACCACCCGGAACCACGCAACCACGGGAGTCCCGAGGTCAGCAGAACTGACAATCAGTTGTCCCCATTCATGAGGGTAAGGGAGAGGTGGGAATTTATGTGCCCGTAGTTATAGAAGGGAGGAAATGTGAAATGTTAGTAAACACAGGAGCGGTTGTATCCATCACAAACTTACCCTTATCCCACACAAACAAAATGATTCACTTAACTGGGAGAGGAGGGGATAAAACACCAGTTTACCTAAGCGAAACTACCCTCCTAGAAATAATCAATGTATATATCCCCATGAAATTCTATGCATGCCAAAATAATGAGGGCACCATAATGGGCAATGATCTCATGAGAGAATATAATGTTCTAATCGATTGTGCAAAGGAAAATTGATTTGGCCCAGACAGCACGGCCGAAAGACCGAGATTGGGAAACTTACAAGTCGCCTTGAAACCATTAAAGTGGCTACAATCACCAGTAGGGACTGGAACCTCAAAAAGGGGGGATTCAGATCCATCTCTGCCTCTGTGACTAGAGCATGGGCAGTAACAAAGTTAGATACAGGTCTAGTTAACATAGACCAGATAAGGGTTCCCAGACCAGAGCATAAGCTCCATCGGCAATACCTAATAAAACCAAAGCAGAAAAAACAGTTGTGGAGATAGTAAAAGGACTAGTGAAACAGGGAATCCTGAAAGCAACCACAAGTACAACTAATTCTCTGACATGGCCAGTAATAAAGCCTGATGGGAGCTACAGGCTCACCATTGATTATACAGAACTAAATAAAGTCACCTCCAAATTGCACCCCATTGTAGCAGACCCCTCCACCATTTTAAATGGCTTGCCCCCCGAACACAAGAGTTTTACTGTTTTAGACATAGCCAATGGGTTCTGGTCTGTCCCGTTACACCCTGAGTCCCAGAATAAATTAATAGTTAGGGATACGGGAAAACAAACTCAGCTGAGGGAATTCTAGACATGGGAACACACAACTGTGGGGAATAGATGGGGATGAAGATAGGGAGAGAGTAAAGGATACACCCCTAGACACAGCCGAGGAGACTCTCTTTGTGGACGAGTCACAAAAATATGTAGCAGGGTCACCCGGAAGGATGGGCTGTGGTAAATGATAAGTTAGAAACAGTTATGTCCGGAAGGATTGATGGAAGTCAGTCTGCACAGGTAGCAGAGCTGGTAGCACTCACCAAAGCACTGGATCTAGCAAAAGGAAAAATTGTGAATATATATACAAACAGTCAATATGCCGTCGGTGTATCAATGACTACATGGTGGCATGGAGTAGAAGAGGGTTCATCCTCATGGGGAGAATTCCCTATCAGACACCAATTAAGAATTCAGACACTACAGCGTGCCAGTAAACAGCCAAAAGACGCTGCAGTAATAAAAATAAAATCCCATCAAAAGGAGCCAACAAAAGAGAATCCAAGTTGGCTAAAATTCAAAGGAAACCAGGCAGCAGACCGAGCAGCTCAGAAATCCCTGGAACAAGAAGCCATTGACATGGCTGCAATAGCCACTATTGAGTTAGCAAAAGATGCTATCCAAATTCAGCAGCTACAGGAGGACACCATGCAGAAAGAGAGCAATGGAAACTGCAGGGGGCATTCAAAGGGGAGGATGGTGTCTGGAGGCGAGCAGACAAGGTGGTAGCACCAATGTATATACGGAACACACTGCTTGAACTGCACCATGGGCTCTCCCATAGAGGTAGAGAGGCCATGATAGCAAGCCTGGGGAGAGAGTGGTGGTGGAAGGGAATGGGAAGAGACGTGGCCAAGTACTGCCGCAGATGCATGATATGTGTGCAACATAATCCAGGAGACCCATAAAAGTTAAGATGGGACACCATCCCAGACCTGGGGGTCCCTGGGAACACCTTCAGATAGATTTTACAGGGCCACGACCACCTTCCCTTGGGAAAACACACTGCCTGGTCATCATTGACCAATTCACCTGGTGGGTAGAGGCATTCCCGACCAAAAGCTGCACTGTGACCTCTGTGGCCAGGATATTAGCAAAGGATGTAACCCCAAGGTTGGGGGGTACTCCTCCAGATTGACTCTGACCAAGGGACATATTTTACAGGGTAGGTCATGAAGACTGTCTGCCAATTACTCAACATTAGACAAAAGTTTCACATTCCTTATCACCCCCAGAGCTCAGAGATGATAGAGAAAATGAATAGAATGCTCAAAAATACTTCCATGCATCCACCCCCCCCCCCCCCCCTCCCAGGCAGAACATGGGCTGAATCACTGCTAGAGTCTAGATTAGAGTGGTGCTGGAAAAGCACAGAGGTCAGGCAGCATCCGAAGAGCAGGAAAATCGATGTTTCAGGCAAAAGCCCTTCATCAGGAATGAGGTAGGGAGACTCTAGAGTGGAGAGATAAATGGGAGGGGGCTGGGGCTGGGGAGACGGTAACCAAGAGTATAATAGGTGGATGGGGGTGGGGATGAAGGTGATAGGTCGGAGAGGAGGGTGGAACGGATAGGTGCAAAGGAAGATTGGCAGGTAGGACAGGTCATGAGGATGGTGCTGAGCTGGCAGGTTGAAACTGGGGTAAGGTGGGGAGAGGGGAAATGAGAAAACTGGTGAAGTCCACATTGACGCCCTGGGGTTGAAGTGTTCCAAGGCGGAAGATGAGGCATTCTTCCTCCAGGCGTCGGGTGGTGAGGGAGCGGTGGTGGAGGAGGCCCAGGACCTGCAGGTCCTCGGCAGTGTGGGAGGGGGAGTTGAAATGTTCGGCCAAGGGGCGGTGGGGTTGATTGTTGCGGTTGTCCCGGAGATGTTCCTAAAGTGCTCTGCAAGAAGGCATCCAGTCTCCCCAATGTAAAGGAGACCACATCAGGAGCAATAAATGACATTGGTGGATGTGCAGGTAAAACTTTGATGGATGTGGAAGGCTCCTTTGGGGCCTTGGATGGAGGTGAGGGGGAGGATTAGGCGCAGGGTTTGCAATTCCTGTGGTGACAGGGGAAGATGTGAGGAGGAGAGGGTGGGTTGTTGGGGGCATGGACCTGACCAGGTAGTCATGGTGGGAACGGTCTTTGTGGAAAGCGGATAGGGGTGGGGAAGGAAATATATCCCTGGTGGTGGGGTCCATTTGGAGGTGGCAGAAATGTCGGCAGATGATGCGGTTTATGCGAAGGTTGGTAGGGTGGAAGGTGTGGACTAGGGGTGTTCTGTCCTTGTTGTGGTTGGAGGGAAGTTTGAGGGTGGAGGTGTGGGATGTGGATGAGATGCGTTGGAGAGCATTTTCAGCCACGTGGGAAGGGAAGTTACAGTCTTTAAAGAAGGAGGCCATCTAGTGTGTTCTGTGGTGGAACTGGTCCTCCTGGGAGCAGATACGGTGGAGGCGGAGGAATTGGGAATATGGGATGGCATTTTTTTCAGGAGATGGGTGGGAAGAGGTGTAATCCAGGTAGCTGTGGGAGTCAGTGGGTTTGTAAAAAAATGTCAGTGTTAAGTCAGTCATCATTGATGGAGATGGAGAGGTCCAGGAAGGGGAGAGAGGAGTCAGAGATGGTCCAGGTGAATTTCAGGTCGGGGTGGAATGTGTTGGTGAAGTTGATGAACTGCTCAACCTCCTCGCGGGAGCATGAGGTGGCACCGATGCAGTCAGCCATACTAATGCAATTAAGAGCCACTGCGAACCAGTCAACGGGGCTAACACCATATGAATTAATAACTGGGCAAGCAATGCAATTGCTGCAGACAATAATCACAGGGGGCACCGATGTGGGTCCACGAAAAGACAAAAGTCTGTGGCATGTGATAGAATTATGTGCCCAATTGAAAGGGATGCAGAAATCTGTAATTGACAAACAGGAGAAAAAAGAACAGGGCAGGGGAACTCAAAATCTTCCCTAAAGTCCCAGCAACAGGAAGCCGCATCCCGGTGCGAGCACTGTCCGACAAACCAGGCTTTGCTCCAAAATGGAATGGGCCTACAACGTGGTAATAAATGGGGACATCTGTGCCTGCATAGATATTAAAGGAAAAGGCACATGGAAGCACTGAACCATCTAAAACCGTTTAAAGACTCCTGTGACCAAACTAATGGCATTGACAATTCCCCAGGTGCAGGCAGGAACGGCAGACAAGACGGTGATCCCGGGGGAGTACCGAAAACACAACAGAACAAACCAGACAGAAGCACAACTGCATCTCCTGACAAAAACAAAGACTTTGACTGATAACTTTATTTTGACTGCCAAATATATATACCTGAATGTATTTCACTGTATTTATATATCGTGACTGTCAGAACCATGTCAGGATTTGAAGATAACCTCTTCTATAAAACCAACCCAAGTTTGCATTGAAGCTGAACTGACAGCTACCCACAGGTGCAATCAGTAGAATCCCTATTTGTGGCCACCCCAGTGTGGACCTCTCGTGATCTGTATACAGTAAACACCTCAGGAGTGCCGTGTAAGGGGCAGAAAGGAAAATACAAACCAGGACTCCAGGGAAGATGTGTGCAGCTTGGCAGGACCATCGGCCCATGGGGCCAGGCCCCCAGTCTAGGGAAGGGACGACCCATTTAAAACCCGGTAATTACCCACTCTGTTTCACAAGGCAGGAATGGGGATGCGTTTATGCCCTAGTTCCCAAAAACAACTCATGCGTTGAGATACAGTGCACTTATCAGCACTGCATAGTCACTAGGGGACCGTTTATCTGCACCTGCAGCGAGCAGACATGCTTGAATTTGGCCACGGGCAGACAATTCATATGTGGTCAGTGCAATGGCACCCATGTCAGCTCTGCCACATTGACATACCTGTTTGACACTTACCAGCTCGGAGAGGGGTGGGGGGCGTGGTTACCCAGGGGATCGGGGTGACATGGGTCGACAGACAGATGGAAGGGCAGGACAATTTCTGTTACCAAGCAGCGAAGGGATTTGTTTTTCTATTTAAGTGGACTTAAGGGACAGACACCCCAGACCTGTTCGCAGCAGGGACAATTGCACCCCTTACTCTACTGTGCCCCAGTGGGGGATATATTCAGAGAAGGATAGTGACCCACTCCATCAGTCAGGAGTTCTGTGCTGATTGGCAGGTCTCTACCACTTTGGGGTCATCATTGGGATATGGATTCTTGGGATCTCTATCTTTGGAGGGCACAACAGGGGTCGTCACCGCTAAAAACCAAAATTGCCTCGTATGTGGCCTGACTATCTCAGATACCTCAAAAGCTCTGGAAGCATTTAATATAGAACTGCTTGAACTCAGACTCTACACACAGCAAACACATTACGCGGTGGATTATCAATTAGCACAGCAAGTGGGAGTTTGTAGAATTATTGGTGACAATTGTATCATCCACGTTATTGATGCCGCTTATAACATTACAGAAGTCATCAAGAATATCAAAGACCAGCTAGATAATTTTCGACAGGGAGCCACAATTACAGACAGCTGGCTAAACTGGTTGCTAGGTAAATCTTGGGGACCCTATTTGGCACACGGGATAGTTCTCCTCATTGCACTCATGCAGGTATTCTGTGGGGGCCTCAGGTGTTTAAAGTTCTGCTGTAAGGTGCTACTGCTGAGAACTGTACCAACAGCAAGTGTTGCCACAGAAGACCCCCCTCCAAGAAATTGACACTCCATGATACTCCTCGGGAGGAGGAACTCCTAGAGATGATCTACCTCTGCATGTGAATTGGGTGGTCTGAGGGAGATCTCCGAAGTCGCCGCCTGGAAACAAAAGGGGGAATGAAGTAGAAGATGGCATGGGGCAGGGTGACACTAGGCACATGGACACACAAGATGGCCGCTGAGCCATAAGTTGGCCACTTGACACACAAGATGGCCACTGGACCACAATATGGAAAGAGACAGTAGAGCAAGCACAGATACTGCCTGGGGCCACCAGAATGCCTGCACAATGCATTCACAACCTAGTTGATGAGTTTAAGGCGGGTGGGAGAAAGGATACACATGAGTAGCGTACACTGCCCCCGAAGTGTCTGTGTCTAGCCAATACCTTTGATAGAAATGCTAACAGTTTGATAAGGAGTCAATACAAAGTGATTATAGCCAGGGCTGTAGTAATCATCCTTCTCAGGAAGAGTGATTAGCGCCCATTACTATCGCAATGGATTTCCGCGCACATAGAAACTGACAATGTCTGCGCTGAAACTGATAATGACTGCACTGAAATTAACAAAGGCTGCGTTGGAACTGACAATGACTGCACCGAAACAATCAACAATTCTGCAATAAACAAACTATTTTACAAAGACAATAACCTCATCACTGACCTATTACAAAATGTATAAAAGTATCTTGACATGTGGTCCTGGTTGAGAGAAGAATTGCAGCTGACCACTGTGCTGTTGGTGTGTCTCTCTCTCTCCCCAAAGCTCCAGTACTTCCTTGTATAATAAACTCTGTTGTAGAACCCCGACTCTGACTCTGAGGCTGGTGATTTTCCTCGCAACAATTGGTTGCAGCTTCATAGCACTGAAGCAGCTCAACACCATCCAGAAAAAAGCTGCACCATCCACCGCAGACAACATCCATTCCCTTCAGGATAATAATCACAAATTCATTCAGGTCTACTGTGCCTAAAGGCAAGTGCTTCCTCCAATTTCCTCTGTTAGTCTTTCATCAGATGTGGGGGCAATTGGCAACATTAGCATTTGCTTCCCACCTGTAATTGCCTTTGAACTCCATGGCTTGGTGGGCCATTTTCAGGGTAGTTAAGAGTCAATCTTGGCCCATAGTCACATGTAGTCCAGACAGGAAAGGAAGTCTGTAATCTTAACCCAAACCGACATTAATGAAACAGAAGGGTTTTTTCACAAGAATTGATGATAGTTGCCTGACTCCCAGTACCGAGACAGACTGTCAATTCTAGATTTATTAACTGAATTCATAATTTTGCCAAGTGCTGTGTTTTGTTTTGAACCCATGTCCCAGAACATTAGCTGGGCCCCTAGATCACTAGTCCAATGATATTACCATGCCATAGTCTTCCAGAAGCCCAGATTTTTAACTATATTGTTTTCTTTGTTCTAGTTTTGTGAGTGATGATTTGCCACTGTTCTCCACACTCAGAGGCAGAGTGAAGAGGCAAGTGCCAAGGCTATTTCAGCCAGAACAAACATTGATTCCATATTATTGGCATTAATCTGATCCACACACACAAGCTGAGCTAAACAGCCTCATAACATTAACAGCAGAAAAGTACAAATGTGGTACCAATTTTATTTCATTATCTATTTTTCGGATTGACTAACAGAGAATAAGAGTAAATAGTTTTTTCTCGTTCTCATTGGTAGTCTCTAACTAGTTGGGTACGGCAAGGACCAATAGTTGGGAGCCCCAACTCTCTGTAATATATATCAATGTTCTGAAGACAGGGACCGAATGTAATATCTCCACTTTTGCAGATGATACAAAACCACATCAGAATGTTTGTTAAGAACATAAAAAACAAAGAAATAGGGAATCAAGCCTGCTCCAACATTCAATAGCACCATTGCTGATCTGTAACCTCAAATCTACTTTTCTATCCAATCCCCATGTTCCCTTGACCCTTCTAGAATGTTAAATCTACTGATCTTGAATACACTCAGTTATTCAGCAGTTACAACTGCTGTTCAGTGACTATTGTCACAGGAAAGCACTTGCCAACAAAGGTTTGCAGAGCAATATTGTGCAACCATGAAAAATGGGCATCATAAAAATATATCCAAGCATTTTCAGTTAAACAGAACATTGAAGAGGATGATTAGCTACTTACATTTTCTGCCCTCAGAAAGGCCCTCATTCTCCCCTCTTCTCTGTTCCATACATAGGATGGCAGAAACATAAAACATGCATTTTGTCAAATTTGAGACTATAAACAAAAGGTGCCATATACCTTACCTCCTTGATACTTCACACAATATTTGATGATTTATTGTTTCAACAAAAGAAACTAAAAGAATCAATGGAAATGCAGAGTGAGCAGAAAAAAACACTGAAGTTGAGTTATGACTGTGTTGAATGACAATGGAGGCTCGTTGTTTGGTCTTTACCTACTTGATAGCAGTTTGATTAGTAGACATTGATTCAAATATCAGTCAGCATATTGCATTCAAGAACTAGGAAATCTCCTTCTGAAACATCACTGGCCACAATTACTGTCAAAATTACAATGAAACTAATGGCTCTTTCGATTACTTACAAACATTTGATACACTAAGTTTAGGCAAAAGGGGATCTGTATACTGCGTGGAAAGCTAAACATTGATGTTTGAGTTTCATGACTCAACCCATAGGGAAGTATAAAGGTCTTAATAGTTTAAAAATACAGCTTATTTTACAACAGAAATCTGAAAAAAAAAGACTGAGACTTGCTCTTTCCAGTCAGTAAATGACAATAGAAGAGGAAAGAGAAATTAAAAATTTATTAACTTACTAAATCTTAATGATGGAATAAAGTTGGCACAAGTATGTTATGTGCAAAGTTTAATATTAATAGCATGTTAATAATTAAACCTTCAACATATTTAATTTTCTTTCACATCTCCAATGCAACACAGTGTGTAATATTAGACTACCAATATTGAAAAGATAGAATGTCATCTATTATAGAAATAATGCTATTAGCACAGTGTGTGGAGTAGAATTGTTATCAGTTGTTGAAAAATAAAATTAATGCAATAGACAATGGGGTGGTGAAATAAATTTTGAGGTGGCAAGATACTTTGGTCATAAATTTGAATTAACACATACTGCTATCAATTTATAAAAGCCATAACAGAAGCATTCAAATTTATTTCTGGTGGTATTTTAGAAGTTAATATTTTAGATATTTAAAGCAGGAATGACTTTTACTAACTTGCAGCTTTTAACTTCCCCTTGTATTAAGATCTACGTGATAATATGCATTTTTAAACTCCCTACTTCAAAGAACATATATCAAAAAATGTATTTTATGTGATCTCCAAATAAATAAATACAAAATTGTAGTCAGTAAACAAATCCTATGTCCACAGAATTACAGGAAAAGGGGACAAGGGGAGAGTAAAACATTTAAAAAGAAACGACAGTGTGTACTTTACAAATTCAAGAGGAATCAAGGAATACAGGCAACCTGAGACTGGGAATTTCATCTTCAGTTAACACAGAATAAAGCATGCATATATTAACTACATACAAATGTGATGTCATTTTATTTTTACTCTCTATTGCATTTGACATTTGTAACATTGATCATGCTCTTGAATTCTAGAAACTGCAGGCTCTTTGCATGTGCTCCAGGAAGTCAGTTTACTCATTCATATTCCTAACAGTGACCCCTTTATCTTCCAAACAACAAACGTAGCTTCAGATAAAATCCACATTGGAGGTGATAGGGGAAGAGTGGGAATGGGTTGTTGTGGAGAGAAGATGGGTTTGAAATATTTAAAGATAGATAGATAGCTGCAAATATGTATTTTCAATGACACAAATACTTTGAATAGAATCAGTCTTTATAGCTCAAACGTAACCTAAATTATCTTACCATTTAAAAGTCTGGAGCCTCTTACAAACATTCTAATCTTATGTTCTGTAATCAGCTAAGTTTCAATTTCAGGGAATTCTTAGATAGTTTCTCTCAGTGAGATCTACTGACTTATTCCTTCCAGCTATCCCTGGTACCACACCTCTTATGTTGTGCTCAACACTGCTATGGTAGCCTGCTCACATGCTGTTTTGCAATTGCCAACAATGAAGAGATGAGGACCTCCTGGGATTTCCAATGCAGCACCCTATTGAAAATGCAGTTGTGCACCAGGTCAAGTGCTGATAGTGTGGATCTGCCCTTCTCAGTTCCTATGTGCAAGAGCAGAGAGACCTGTGTGGAAATGTGCACAGTTCATTGAAGGTGGCAGGGGATGAGTAGAGAGCAGTTAATAAAGCATATAGTGTTCTCAGCTTTATTAGCAGGGACATGGGATGCAAGGGCAGGGAGATAATATTGAACTTGTTCAATACACTTGTTAAACATCAACTAGAGTATTAATACTGTTGCGGGCATCACATCAGGAAAGATGTGAATGCACTTGAGAGTACAGAAGTGACTTACGAGAATGATCCCAGGAATGAGAGACTCCAGTTATGAGGATAGACTGAAGAAGGTAGGACTGCTTCCCCTGGAGAGAAGGTGGCTACATTGGACTTGATGGACATCTTGAAAATCATGAGCAGGTTGGATGGAATAGCGCGGGATAAGCGATTCCCTTTTGTAAAAGAAAATAGAATGAGTGTGCATAAATGTGATGTGTAGACAAACAAAGCAGATATGAGAAAAAACTTTATTTATACAGTGAGTAGTTAGGGTATGGAATGAATTGCTTGGAAATGTGGAGGATGCAGGTGCAATTGAAGTATTGAGATTCGAGAAGGCATTGGATGTTTATTTGGATAGAAAGAGTATGTAGGGATATGGAGTCATAGAGATGCGCAGCATGGAAACAGACCCTTCACTCCAACTCATCCACGCCAACCAGATATGCTAAATTAATCCAATCCCATTTGCCAGAATTTGGCCAATATCCCTCTAATGCTTTTTATTCATGTATCCATCCAGATGCCTCTTAAATATTATAATTGTACCAGCCTTCACCACTTTCTTTGGAAGCTCATTTCACACATGTATCACCCTCTGTGTGAAAACATTGCCCGTTAGGTCCCTTTTAAATCGTTCCCCTCCCACATTCACCCAACATCCTCTAGTTTTGGACTCCCCCAATCCAGGGAAAAGACCTTGTCTATTTACCCTATCCATGCCCCTCATGATTTTATAAACCTCTACAAGGACACTTATCAGCTTCTGACTGTTGAGGGAAAGTAGCCCCAGCCTATTCAGCCTCCCCCTATAGCTCAAACCCTCCAACCCTGGCAACATCCCTGTACATCTTTTCTGAACATTTTCAAGTTTCATAACATCCTTCCTCTCACAGGGAGATCAGGATTGCATGGAGTATTCCAAACATGGCCTAACCAATGTCCTGTACAGCCACAACATGATCTCCCAACTTCCATACTCAGTGCATTGACCAATAAAGGCAATCATGCCAAATGCCTTCTTCACCACCCTTTCGACCTGTGACTCCACTTTCAAGGAACTGTGAATCGGTACTTCAAGGTCTCTTTGTTCAACAACATAGCCCAGGACCTTACCATTATGTGTGTATGTCCTAGAAAATCACAGCAAGTCAGGTAGCATCTGAGGAGCAGGGAAGTCCATGTTTCAAGAATTGAGTTCTTCATCAGGAATGAGCGGGTGGCCCAAGCGGGCTGAAAGGTAAATGGGAGATGGTGAGACTAGAGGTTTGGGGGGGAAGGTAGCTGGGAATGTGATAGATAGATGAAGTTGGGGGTGAAGGTGATAGGTTTGAGAGGAGAAAGTGAGGACTGCAGATGCTGGAGATCAGAGCTGAAAAATGTGTTGCTGGAAAAGCGCAGCAGGTCAGGCAGCATCCAAGGAGCAGGAGAATCGATGTTTCGGGCATAAGCCGATCTTCAGGAAACTGAAGAAAGGCTTATGCATGAAACGTCGATTCTCCTGCTCCTTGGATGCTGCCTGACCTGCTGGGCTTTTCCAGCAACACATTTTTCAGGTTAGAGAGGAGACAACCTAGGGGGGGTGCAGTGATACAGAGTTTCACTGAGATCTTTGTCGGGGGAACAAGAGAATGTCTTCAAGGTAGGCATCCTTGGAAGATATCACCTTCACCCCCACCATTATCTCTCTGTGTTTTTCCAGCACCACACTTTTCAACTAAGATCTCCAGCATCTGCAGTCCTCACTTTCTCCTAGTGTATAAGTCCTGCCCTGATTTGGATACAGACTGGCTGGAGGGTAGAAAACAGATGGTGTTGGTGGAGGGTTGCTTTTCAAACTGGAGGCCTGTGACCAGCGGTGTGCCACAAGGATCGGTGCAGGGTCCACTGCTTTTCATCATTTATATAAATGATTTGGATATAAACATAGGAAGTATAGTTAGTCATTTTGCAGATGACACCAAAACTGGAGATGTTGTGGACAGCAAAGGATGTTACCTCAGAGTACAACAGGACCTAGATTAGTTGGGCCAATGGGCCAAGGAATGGCAGATAGAATTTAAATGTGAGTTCTGCATTTTGGAAAGGCAAATCAAAGGAGAAGGAGAATCGAAATTTCGGGCATAAGCCCTTCTTCAGGAATGAGGAGGGTATACCAAGCAGGCTAAGATAAAAGGTAGGGAGGAGGGACTTGTGGGAGGGGCATTGGGAATGCGATAGGTGGAAGGAGGTTAAGGTGAGGGTGATAGGCCGGAGAGGGGGTGGGGGCGGAGAGGTCGTAAAGAAGATTGCAGGTCAAGAAGGCAGTACTGAGTCTGAGGGTTGGGACTGAGATAAGGTGGGGGGAGGGGAAATGAGGAAGCTGGAGAAATCTGTATTCATCCCTTGTACCTCCTTGACTTTCACTGGGCAGATTGGTCCCCCCCCCCCCCCGCCACACTCCTGGAATGATCTTGGGCCGTCCCCTGATCAACTATGAGAGATAACCTCTTCTGATGAAGGTACACACCTCTGACTGATATCTGTGCAGCTTTCCCTAATTGACTGACTGCAAATTCGCAGAACAGTTGACGTGGACCTGCTGGACTGATTGTTGCACATTTCCTGAATAGTGAGGGTACAAACCATCAACTAATCATGTCCATGTTGATGGACTGGTGTCAGACATTGTGTTTACTTACTGTATTGGTGGTCACTTAGCTCAGTTGGCTGGATGTTGATGCAAAATGATGCCAACAGCATGGGTTCAATTCCCACACCAGCTAAGGTTACCATGAAGGACTTTCCTACTCAACCTCCGCCTTTGCCTGAGGCGTGGTAACCCTCAGGTTAAACCTCCACCAGTCATCTCTCTCTAATAAGAGAGCAGTCCTATAGTTTGGTAAGATTATGGTGACTTCACCTTTATTGGTACCCTCGACTGAAGGCTGTCACTATGGACATAATTGAGAACATCTCTAATAGACATTGGAGCAAGGAAATTTGGTTGAAGCACATGCAGTATGTTTATTGTGTAAGCTGCTAGATTGTGTGGAGGTGTGGCTTGACAAATAACACAATGTCATATATAAACATGCCCATTCCCTTGATTGATCATTGCTGACAACCTTGACAAGCTGCATGGTTTTATGTCACGAGAAACAGGAAGACAGAATAGAAGTGTGGTGAGCCTTTAAAGTGGGTAAGGTAGCAAATCACAAAGAGGCAAGGCAAAGCACATCCAAGTCAGCATCAAGTGAGTGAGTGCTAAGGGAGCATCAAGATGCCATGAGGTGCACACTGGTCCAATCCATGAGATGTGTACTTGTCCCTACATGCAACGTGACCTAACAGCAGCATTACAATAAAAGGTGTCAATGTACCACGAAGTGAAGCACTGAATTTGAAAACCATATTGTAAGAGGGTGAAGAAACTGTTAAGTATCCAAAGCCAACCTCTGTGGATACTCGGGGGAGACGTGTGGGCAGTCATCTATGGACTATGCCAAGATATTGTTTTTTAGATTAGATTAGATTACTTACAGTGCGGAAACAGGCCCTTCGGCCCAACAAGTCCACACCATCCCACCGAAGCGTAACCCACCCATACCCCTACATCTACATCTACCCCTTACCTAATACTACGGGCAATTTAGCATGGCCAATTCACCTGACCTGCACATCTTTGGAGTGTGGGAGGAAACCGGAGCACCCGGAGGAAACCCACGCAGACACGGGGAGAACGTGCAAACTCCACACAGTCAGTCGCCTGAGGCGGGAATTGAACCCAGGTCTCTGGCGCTGTGAGGCAGCAGTGCTAACCACTGTGCCACCGTGCCGCCCACGGTGGCACACGGTGTCCCTATATGCAAAGAGCCTTGGCAGCAGCATTGCAATAGGAAGTTTTTGGTGCACCTCAAAATGAAGCACTGAAGTGCAGAAATTTATTGAAAGTGGGTAATAGATGCATCATAACGATGTGATGAGGCTGATACTTGTTCAACACCATCTCCACAGACTGGGAGGAATGCAGACAGTCACTGAAACATTCCTGAGACAGCGGTAACTGTTGTCCAAGGTGGAGGCCTGGAGAAACAATCTACCAGCGAGTTGAAAGTGCCAGGTACTAGCTCTGACTTGCATGTCAGGAATTGTCACTGTCTGGTTTCTCTCCAGTGGGTAACAAAATACAAAACTGGAAAATGTGAGGTGAGATTAGGTACCTGATGGTAAACAAATACATGCATACATGCCTATCTCTGCTTACTAATGAGATTCTCATCTCATCAATCAAAATTTGATTTCAGAAGTGGACTATTTCTTCTGGATGTCAAGTATCTCATTTCTGCTGAGCTCAACGTATTTTCCCAACTGACTCACCATGACCCATGTTTTGGGGCTGGGAAAATTCTGCCTTATGTTTGAGTGAAATAGTCTCAATTTTGGTAGCATCATTTATTAGAGAATTGAAACAGTGACATCCTCTGAAAAGGATATGATTTTGCCTCTTGGATCACATCAATAGCATTATAAAATATTGCCAGTATAAAAATTGGTCTAACTTATTTCAGAAGAGCTTTTCTATTTTTATATATCGGTTTTGAAATATTTTAATTCTGTGCTCAATGTAATTTATGGCAGATTTTCATTTTCTGCACTCATGGGAACACAATTGCTTTAAACTATTATTTCAAGTTTAGTCTTACTCTGCATTCAGTCCTGTCTATGTTGCTTAATAAAACTTGCAGTGCAATAAATTCTGGGATACTTCTTTGGCGGGCATATTGTGGAAGGTCCTGCCTGCCCCTCTAAATGGATATAACAGGTTCTCCGGCTCTATTTAAAAAAAGCAAAGGGATCGCCCAATTGCCAACACTACAATACTAGGTGCTTCATGTTCTTTTCTGACAGACTTCCAAATGGAAGTAAAGATGTCTTGCTACAATTCTATAGAATCATAGCAATGAGAAATATGAACGGGCAGTGGGCTGTTGGGCCCCTCAAGCCTGCTCCAGCATTCAACAGGATCACAGCTGATCGTACATTCCTCATGTCCACTTTCCAAACCTTTCTCCATAAACTTTGATTTCCCTACTGATCAAGAATCTATCTCAGCCTTAAATGTATGTAAGGACTCTGCCCCCACAGCTCTTTGATGTAAGGAGTTTCAAAGACTCTCAACTCTCCGAGCAGAAACTCCTCCACATCTCAGTCTTAATTTGGCACCCTTTACTCTGAGACTATGCCCTCTGGTTGTCGACTCTTCCATGAGGGAAACATTTTCTCAGCTTTTACCCTGTTAAAGTCCTTAAGAATCCTATATGTTTCAATGGGATCAAATGTCATTCTCCTGAATTCCAATGAGTGGAGTCCCAAACTGCTTAATCTTTGCTCATAAGACAATCCCTCCATGCCAGCAAACATTCCAGTGAACCTTCTCTGAATTGTCTCCAATGAAATAATATATTTTCCTCAATAAGAATATTTGCTCATGGTATTCCAGATGTGGTCTTTACCAGCACCTTGCAGTCTTTACAGTTACAGTCAGACTTCCTTACTCCAACCCCTTTAACATAAGGGCCAATGTTCCATTAGTCTTCCTGATTACCTGTTGCACCTGTGTTTTGTGCACAAGTACCTTTAAGTCCTTTTTGTGTTGGAGCTTTCTGGACTTTTTCTCCATTTAAATAATACTCGTTCTCTTGTTTTCTCTTCCAAACTTAACAACTTTACATTTTCCCACAGTATTCTCTTTGCCATTTTTTTTTACACTTACTGGACCTATCAATATCTTTCTGTAAACTATAAACTGCAAGGGCACAGGTTGACTAATGGACCTAGTTTTGGAAGTACCAGTGAGGTCAAAAGAGGGAAGATGGAAAACAGGGAAAAGAAGGGAGAGAAGACTAACAGTAAACATAGAAATTGTCACCTCCCAAAGGGCAAGAAAGAGATACTGGTAAAATTAAATTGTATGCATGTAAGTGCATGGAGTGTTGGAAAAACACAACAGGTCAGGATGAAGGGCTTATGCCCGAAATGTTGACTCTCCTCCTCCTCGGATGCTGCCTGACCTGTTGTGCCTTACCAATGCCTCACTTTTAACTCTGATTCTACAGCATCTGCAGACCTCACTTTCACCTGTAAATGCTTGAAGTATAGTGAACAAACCTGGAATTGGAAACAGAAATTGCTCTAGGGGGATATGACCACAGAAGCATTGACAGAAACTTAGCTCAAGCCCAAACAGCGATGGACACTTAACATCCTGGCAAATATGGTTTTTAGTTGATTCGGGGTGGGCAAGAAAGGAGGAGATGCAGCAGTCTTAGTCAAAGATAATATAGCCCTTGAATGAGATGCAATTCTTTAAGTAGAATCTATGTGATTGGAGGTGAGAAACAGGATGATTACAGTGACCTTGTTGGATATCATAGACTTCCAAATAGTGGAGAGGAAGCAGAAGAAAGCAGTTTTAGGCAGATTATGGAAATCTGCAGAAGGAACAGTAAAGTGATATTTGGCAATTTCAATTATTCAAGAGTAGACCGGGAAAAAAGGTAGAGTGTGGGATATGGAAGGAGAGAAATTCCTGAAATTTGTGCAGGAGAAGGATGAAGCTGTGTTGGATCTGCACCTAGAAAATTAGGCAGGCCTAGTGGAATGTCAAAGTGGGGGAGTGTTGGGAAATAGTGACCATAATACAATAAGATTCAATTTTATGTTTAAAAAGGACAAAAGTCTGCCAAGGATTAAGATCCCAGACTGGAAAAGGGCAGATTTTTGGGGTCTAAAAATGAAACTGACACCAGTTGATTTGAATCGCATTATGCTTCATAAAATAGTGAACGAAAAATGAGAGACTTTCAAAACAGAAGTGAATAGAGTGCAAGCTAGGTACATATCCGTGAGAATCAGATCCAGGGTATCCAAAGCTACAGAAGTCTGCATGAGTAAGGCTATTAAGCAGAAAAGGAAGAAAAAAGACACATATGATGCATACTGGAATAACAATAGCAATAGAAATCAGGAAGAGTATCTAAAATATGGGAGAGAGGATAAGGCTGGAATAAGGAAGGCTAAAAACATGAGAAAAGGATAGAAGGCTGCTCTAGAGAAGATAGTAAAAGTTTACCCTCTTCTTGCACACTGTTCACTTCTCTTTTGAAAGTCTCCCATTTTTCAAAAATATTCACCATAAAAGATTAATGAAGGATAAAGTGGGGCCCATAAGGAACAGTAGGGTAAACTGCTCTCTGAAGCAAAGGGTATGGCAGAGGTACTAAATTAATATTTTTCTTCTGTCTTTACCAAAGTAGAAGTTGGTAACAATGGCTGAGTTGAAATGTGGGTGTTGAGCTACTGTGCAATACAATGATATATAAAGAAGAGATGTTAAAATGGCTGACAGTACACCAGGTTGGGAAGTCACCAGGCTCAGGTAGGATGCATCCTAGATTGCTGAGAGAGGTAAGGAAATAAATCGCGGAAGCGTTGATGGAAATTTTCCAGGCGTCGCTGTTCTAGGAGACTGGAAGACCTGTTGCACTCTCAGTACTGATCCCTGTGGAACCCCACTTGTTATAGGTCACCATTCTGTTCAAAAACCCTTTATCCCCATACAGTTTCCTACCCATTAACAAATTCTCTATTCATGCTTATATACCACCTCCATGGCCAATGGCTCTTACTTTATGATAATCTTTTATGATGTACCTTTTTCAATGCCTTCTGGAAGTTAAATGTGACACATCTACTCATTAAATAAAACAAAGTACTATGGATGCTGGAGAACCAAAACAAACAAAACATAAATTGCTGGAGAAACCCAACAATTCTGACAGCATCTGCAGAGAGAAAACAAAGTTAACATTTTGAGCTTTCTTCAGAACTGAACATTGATGTTACCCTTATGTTACCCTTATATTGGCCCTGAGATTTAACAGATAAGACAAGCCGAAATCAGAGTGACAGGCAAAGGAAACGATCTTCACTGTTTGTTTTATATCATGGATGATACTGCTACTCTGGGATTGGGCAGTTGTGAAGTGCTACAGCTGATCTCAGTTAACCATGAGATGAAGGAGACCCATTGAGTTTTAAAGATAGTACATGTAAGAAAAATGCTATTCAATCAGAAACATAAAGGATTTGATTCAAATGTTTCCAGCGTGTTTCAATGAAATGTTGAGATCCTTTGCAGATTTTAAGTATCATATTGTTGATTCATAAAGGAAACCAATGATTCATCCGCAAAAGTACAAATAGAACTAAAAAGAAAACTTGAAAGAGAACTCCAAGAGGTGAAAGAAAAAATGATAGCTAGAGTTTCAGAGCTGCAAGATTTTGCCTCCCAATTCCATCATTGTGAGAACATTTTTCAAATGGACAGTTACGAATTTGACTGAATTCTAAATCAAGCCACAAACCAATTTTCCAACACTGGAAGAGACCAGCCAGCACTGGCATGGGCTAATGTTTTCATGAAGCTTGATGCCCGACATGGCTAATGAAATGTAAACTTTGATGACACTTCACTGTTAACAACATACAACATTTTCTGATGGTACAGGGTCCTGCAACTGCTTTATGGCCCTAAAGTGAACAAGGATATGCTCTAGCAGAAAGTACAAAAAGGTGTATAGAGGATGTAAAGGAGCTGTCAATATAACTGATAACACAGAGATCTATACTTTCACTTAGTGGAAAAGATCAACCCTTCCAAATGTTTGGAAGTCATTGAGGGAACCAGGGTATTTGGGATCAAACTAAATGTAAATAAATGTATTGTGGAAGCTACATCATGGAACTTCTTTGAAATTATGTTTACATCTGGTAGAGTCAAACTGAGTCCTGAAAATGTCACAGCGGGGAGCATGGTGGCTCAGTGGTTAGCGCTGCTGCTTCACAGCACCAGAGTCCCAGGTTCGATCCCAGTCTTAGGCGACTGTCTGTGTGGAGTTTGTACATTTGCACTGTGTCTGAGTGGGTTTCCTCCGGGTGTTCCGGTTTCCTCCCACAGTCCAAAGATGTGCAGGTTAGGTGAATTGGCCATACTAAATTGCCCATATGTTAGGTGCATTAGTCAGAGGGAAATGGGTCCGAGTGGGTTACTCTTTGGAGGGTCGGTGTAGACTGGTTGGGCTGAAGGGCCTGTTTCCACACTGTAGGGAATCTAATCTAATCTAATTTCTGATCTTGAAGCTTCAAAATGGTATATTTTTGGATACCGAGCTCTGTTTACCTGGTATCTGTTATTGTTGTGTCAACCAGAACCATCTGAGATACCTTGGATAGATTCATTACCACCAATCATCCTTAATGGTGCTAGTCTAAGTTATTTAAGGAAGTGGGGAAATATACGCACAAAAGGTCTCTGGCAGTAAAGAGCACAGTCTTGATAAATAAAGTAGATTGATGAGATAGTATTTAATATCCAGTTATATTACATTGGAATTACATGACAGTACCTTTTAAGACTCCAGGCTGTATCAAAAAGTAAATATATTACTATTAGCCACCAGATTTAGCACTGAACTGGAATCAAACTAGAAATGGTTAGCTCAATTCAAGAACAGGCCTTTGAATCACGACAGCCAGAGTTTATCTCAGAATACCAGGTGACCCTTTCAGATTCTAACTGTCTTATACAAAATAAAGCAGGGACAGTCTGAGAAGATTCTTTTGCTTTTTGCAGTACATGACTTTTCCATCCCTCACATTTGAACACACAAAACAAAGCTACAAAGGCTGATGAGCAAATATGTTGGGTACCGGTGATCAGACTCACATTGGTCAGTGTGTTGAGTACAGGAGTTGGGAGGTCACGTTGCAATTCTGCAGGACATTGGTTAAGCCACTTTTGGAATACTGCATGCAGTTCTGGTTTCCTTGCTATAGGAAAGATGTTGTGAAACTTGAAAGGGTTAAAAAAATTATTTACAAGGATGTTGCCAGGATTGGAAGGTTTGAGTTACAGGGAGAGGCTGAGGAGCCTGGGGCTATTTCCCCTGAAGCCTCAGAGTCTGAGGGATGACCTTCTAGGAATTTATAAAATCATGAGGGGCATTGGTAGGGTGAACAGCTAAAGTGTTTTCCCCAGGGTAGGGGAGTCCAAAACTAGAGGGCATAGGTTTAGGGTGAGAGGGGAAAGATTTAAAATGGACTGAAGGGACAACATTTTCATGCAGGGGATGGTGTAGGTATGGAACAAGTTGCCAGAGGAAGTGGTGTAGGCAGGCACAGTTACAACATTTAAAAGTCATCTGGATGAGTATATGAATATAAAGGTTTTAGAGGAAAATGGGGCCAAATGCGGGCAAATGGGACTAGATTAATTTAGCACATCTGGTTGACATGGATGAGTTGGAGTGAAGGATCTGTTTCCATGCTATACATCTCTATGACTCTATGCAAGAAGTTTCCATAAACTCAAAGGAGGAGTATGTGATGAGACAATCCTATCACATTGCAACAGAAAGAATCATGCCACTTTACGACAGGACCAGGAGTAACTCAGGTACAAGATGGAAAGTTGATGACTTTCACATCCAAAATCCTAACATTGGCTGAGACAAGATATGCCATTCCTATGAAGAGACCTTTTGACAATTCTATGTAGATTAGAGAAATTCCATGCATACCTCTGTGGAGAAAAAAAGAATCATACTGAAAAGTGATCATTGATTTGTGCTATAAGAAAAATCTGTGTAGAGCATCAAGAAGACTGCAAAAGAAATACTTGAGATTTTAGAGTTAAGATTTCACTTGGAATACAAGCCAGGAAAAGAAATGTTACCTATCTCACCTGTCACCAAGTAAGAAACACAATAGATTTCAAAGTGATATATACTTTCACCTTACAAACATAATATCCCCAAACTTGAGTCAAATTAGAGGTGAGACCAACAACGTTGGAGAACTCTTTCAGCCAGTATCTGGGGAGGGCTAAATAAAGGGGAGTAGTTATAACCAGATTTAAAGGTAATATTGATTAATCAGATGTGGTATCTCACTGGGAGATGGTGTTCTGCTGGCTAGATTCAAACTAATAACTCTGGAAAGAATGCTGAAAGGACGAATTGTACATGCACAAGATCCAGTGCTAAGTACCTGCGACCCAACCAGAATTGAAACAAAAACCATAAAGTCATGAGAGGAAAAGAAATGGGGAGAAACAGAATGTGCACATGACCTACCCCTCAGCTGGAAAAGCGGAAAAGATCATTAGCAACACCAGCACCATTATTAAAAACAAGATAACCTGAGCAACATCATTATCTGGTGAAACCTGAGCAACTCCTACAGCACTAGGAGCTAATATTGCCTGGGTAATAATCGTCATCATCAACAGGAATATTGAATCCACAAGATGGAGGCATAGCATCTCATTGGTGAAGTAATATTGTAAATAACATATTTGATAAAAGTAAACGAGTATAAAAAGGTTTTGCTGCATTCTGCTTCATTATAAAATTTGATTGTTGATGTTTAATTTAATCAAAGTACAAAAAAGTTAATGATTGCAACTGTCTTATTGCTAGGTTATATTGATGGATGAGTTATGTTTTGTTGTTTTATTTGAAAATTGTTAGGAACTATATTGCAAGAGACAAGTGAAAACACATGTATATCCTGGATGCCACATCACTCACTTCTGTACTTCACTCAGTGTACCAACCTGACCAATCAATCATTCTGAAACTCATGGTGACATCGAGGAAACACATCTAATGAATCATGGCTACAATTTTAGCCCTTGGATCAGGTAAGGGATAAAAAGTGTGTTGGAGATTAATATTGGAGCAGAATTCTATTTATTAGATGCACAGTGTGCCTATGGCATTTTAAGAAATACCAATTCACAGTGTGAAGGCCTTACCCACAGTCAAAATGAGATTCCAAGAGCTGGGATTTGAATATGTCATTTAGCTCCTAATGATCTTTTAAACAGCCGAAGGGAGAACAGGAGTGACCCTCTGGACATAACAAGGAATCCTCAAGCCTCTGTTGCCTCAAGCTTTCGTTTGGACACAACCCTGAATTTTTCTGATTCTTGGCAAGAGCTATATTTCCCACTTGTCAGCTCCCACTCACTAACACTGAGTGATTAACATTAGATTTGTGTGGGAATCAGGCTGAATGCATTTCTTGAATGTCCCCGAGGCAATTTGGCTCAAGCATCACAGTGACAGTCCTGACTTAAGCCTTGATGGCCAGTGACCAGAGTGTAAGTCAGGAATTTAGTTCATCATCTTTGTTTATTTAATATGTCTATATATGTAATGTATTCATGATCTTGAAGATCTGACTCATTCTGCAGTAATACAATACCTGTGATTTCTAATGCAGCATTGTTTGGTTCTGGCAATAGTGACAGATGGCACTCGTATTTTGTCTGTGCAAAATGAATTCTAGCTGAAGATGTTGACAGAGTATAATTTCACTGAATAATGCGGTTTTGATGCTAGCGTGTAGTGGTACACTTTAAAAAAATGTGCAGCTATCATGATAGCTGTATATAAAATTTAAACCACAAGTGAAAAATTTATTCTTGTCATTGTTCTGATTTCAAAGCCAAAAAGTTTTGATTTAAAATCTTTGTTTGTATTATTGATGAACAGTTGACATAACAGTACTTGCCATTTTATCTGTAATATCTATATTAGTATTGATTATAGGTCGGATTTTATTTTAGAGAGGGGATACATTAACAACCTGAATCTTGCAATCTTGGGAGCAGTGACAGACTCAAATTAACTTTCTGACATGCCTCTGATATCTGAGGAAGTCTCGATACTCACACACATCGCATACTTGCATCAGACGTTTACATTTTCAATAGTCATTTTTTACCCTACCCAGATTGCTCTATGATACCTGATAACAATGGGCTGAGATGATAAAGACCACCACAGACTTGGGCTGCTTGCCATACACTTCTGGTTTTTACAAGGATTTAGTTAGAGCTTTGCCTGGTTAGGGTAAAGCCAGCTGAGGAGCGTAGCTTACAGTAGTTCAGGTGGAATGTCAAAGCACTCGAGCACCACTGGAGCCCTGGTATCTTTTAGCATACGCTGGCCTGGTTACAGCCTGCCCAGGATGTCTAGATGAACAGGATAGAATGAACAATTGATTTATTCATTGGATTCATTGGATTTATTCATTCTCCATTGGATGTGTAACACTTACATAATGCAAAGATAACCTCCAGATAATTTTCATCCTATTGCAAATACTTTAAAACCTTTCTCTACTTTCACTCCATCAGTAAGTGCAAGGAGCTCATGAACTCTTTAATACTAAAGATCATCGAATCAGGTATCTGTGCCACATCCCTCCTCTGCTAACCCAGTACCAAACTTGTTTTGAAGTTCCTCTCAATGTCTTTCTTCAGATTCTTATTCCTGTCTCTCCTCATCCCCTCTTTGAGCTTATTTTGTTCCTGAGATCCGCCTCCTGTTGCTTCATCTCCGTTTCCATTAAAGTGCTGACCATCCAATTTATTAACCTCATGAAAGATTACTGAGCTGAATCTTCTGATCAAAGTAAAGCTCAAATGAAGTGAATGGGCAGGGGAGTTGGGGAAGGAGGCTGAAAGAAGATTAGATTACATTACAGTGTGGAAACAGGCCCTTCGGCCCAACAAGTCCACATGACCCACTGAAGCGCAACCCACCCATACCCCTAACCTAACACTACGGGTAATTTAGCATGGCCAATTCACCTGACCTGCACATCTTTGGACTGTGGGAGGAAACCCACGCAGACACGGGGAGAACGTGCAAACTCCACACAGTCAGTCGCCTGAGGCTGGAATTGAACCCAGGTCTCTGGCACTGTGAGACAGCAGTGCTAACCACTGTGCCACCGTGCCGCCCACTAAGGGTGAAAGGGAAGCTGGAAAGGGGTATGAAAAGAAAGAACTCTCCAAGGAACAAGCTTTATGAGTTTGAAAAAAAGGTTATTAATTCTTACACTTGCCCAAATTTAAAATTAAATATCTCACACATTCATTCACAGACAAGCACACACAATGATTGGCTGACTACAGGTAAAGAAAATGCACTAAAAAAATCATAGTTAACTCAATCTTAGGTTCATAACCTCTAATCTAGTGAAGGGCAAGATTGATATCTTGAATGAAATTGATGCTTTATTAATGACATGAAAGAATAGCAAAGTGATGCTTCTCAACTGGATGTGGGGTTTCCTGTATTTGAATTTCAAATTTGAATTTCTGAGGTAAACTGTAACTGGGACAAGTTTCAGGAATTAGTCTCCCAGTTGGGATCTCTAAGGTATTGCTGCTAATTACTTTGGCTATTTAAATTGCTCACAGCAAGTCTGAGGGAATTGATTGCAAATAGCTTCTAGCCAATTTTATAGGCAGTCAACAACATGGCTCCCTCATCATGTGTTTTTTTTTAAGTTCAGAGTCCTTTTTGAAATAATGGATCTTGTGTTCTGGTTAACACCTTACAATTAGAGACAGGCAATTTCTTTGTTTTTGAATGAAGCATTCAATTTGATAATACACTTTCGCTTTGCTTGGAGGGAAAAGGCATTGCACCAATTGGTTGGAGATGTTCTTTTTTACCCTGAAGACAGGTGCATAGTTTTAACATAGAAAGTCATGTGATTCTCAGACAGCTATCTTTTCCAGCCTCATTTAGCCATTTTTAAAACATGTCTTGAGGGAAAGTCCATTATACACTGGTGCAGGACACATTCCATATCACAGATGGATAAATATATATTCAGGATTCCTAAGCCATATTACTTAGTTACAGTCTTCTAAACTGAATAGACTGAATCACTTATTTGGTTATTTCGCCAAAACTCATATGTTATCCCAGTTTGTCCTTTTACACTTGAAGCATGATTAGGTACTGAATGAAGTATTCAAGCTATTTACTATAAATATAGTTATATATAATGTGGGGGTCAATATGTTCAGCTGCAATCCCCATTTGAGCTCTGCTAATTTAAAAAAGCCATCCTCCTTGTCTTGCATCAGAGTGACATTCCTTAAGCTAGATAACCACCTGTCTTTCTCTCTCTCTTTCTCCCCCCCACTTTGTTCACAACAGCTATTTAGTGGAAATGCTCATTATAAATTTTAAAAAAGTGAATTTCAATAGGTTTTTGTTAAAATTAACTATGTATGAGAAACTGAAACTCAAAACAATAGACTTCATTCAAAAGACACAGAAACATTTTTGAAAGAAGTGAACACTTTAACCTCTTCCTTACATGTCACTAATCACTATTTTTTAAAACTAGTGTACTTCTGACAAAGAAACAAAAAATGCTTTGAAAATGAAATTAGATAAGTGAGTTAATAGAATAAAACGTAAAGTTTGTCTTGCACAAGACTAGAATTTTAACATTTGAATTATTTGGATTTGCATGCTAATCCAAAGTATATCTTAACACCTACCTGCACTGACTTGAATTTATCCTTCACAAAAAATGTCTGCAATTTTAAATTTGACTTAAAACTTTCTAGCCTTAATTGATGAATATGATAATGTGAGTTGTTTTCACTCGCATCCAGTTCCATGTAAATGGAAATAAACGAGGGGTACTGAAAACATTATGATACTGACAACATGGTGAATATTTTTTAAATATTCTGCAGGAAAACCAAACAAAGAAATGAAATGGAATTTAAATCAGCCATGGCCTTGTTCAAATAACATCTTAACTATTCTATCATGAAACAGATCATGGAAATAGTAGCAGTTTGCAAAATAATGCAGCTGTAAAGTAATAGTGATATTCATGAAAATTATTTATTTAATTGACCGATTAATTAAATAACAATTTCTAAAGAGATTAACATTTTAATCATGGATATTTTTTCAGTTTCATCCTCTCTCTTTGAGACCTTCAATGAATTCCTAAACACAATGGACAAACAGAAACTGAAATCTAACTGACAAATTTCAATCACCTGTTCTCTGTCATTTGTCTAAATTTACAATTGCAAATTTATCATTCCACTAGTGCAATGAATTCTTCCTTTTTATAGATCTTCCTGGGAAAGTGACTTAAATTATTAAATTATTAAATTTAAAAAGAAACTGATACTAGAAAGGAACAGTGGATATCTCCTGCAATAATGTATCTACAACAGTATTTGAGTAAAATAAGCTAAACATACAAAACAAATCGTTTATTTGTGAATGTTACTTCAAGATTTTCCCCATTACTTGTGAAGAAAGCATCATCTTAGTTGAAATTCAGATAATCAGATCATTTTAAGTTGTGCTTTACGATTTCCACATCAGGTAATCAGTTGAAATCTACATTCATAATTCAACAAATTGTGCTGTGTTTTCAATTTGATTCATTATAACATATTGGTCATGTATATTCATAGGTAATAAGAGTTCAGATTCTAAATGAACTTTGAAAAAAATTATTCCTGAGACTATGTTTATGAGCCCTATGTACTGCATGCCCATTGGCTCTAAATATGACTACACTCTCCAGAATAGGAACCTCCACTGCACATCCACACTTTTCTTATACGGGCTATAGTCCATTCATCCTGTTGGACAACTTCTGTTGCAATTTTGAGAAAGCCACCGACTATATCAGTGCTTCCACAATGTTTTCTTATATCCACGCCCAAGGAATTTCCAGCTACCTCTCTTGATAGTCCAATGAACATGTCCATTCCATTTTCCACAATCCTGCTCTCATTCCTTGCCTTCCTTTGCAAAATGATGATGTGTTTGTGCTTTCTCTCAACTCATCACTCATACACTTCTACTTTCAATGAATAATCCTCTACCATTAATTCAACCAGTGCAATGCTGTAACTAAAGACAGCTTCCTCTTCTTCCCATTTTCAGTATTCTATTGTATTATCCATTTCTAGATTAAAACAAATGAGCTGAAGGGTACTCATAGGGCTTTAATGTAAAAGAAATGAATCATATGATATACATAATTTCCTGTGATAACATGTTAACATAAAAAATATATTTAAATAATTGTAGTAAACACCATGAAAAATGCAATATCATAACATTCATTTCCATTAATAACAACCCCATACAGAATATTTTAACAATAAAATGCATATGAACAAACAATTCTAATCCATAACAAAAATTTAACAATTATGACAATATTTACATAAAACATTGACTGGCAAGAGCAATTGGAATAGTATTAAGGTTTGCATTTGGAATTGCACTGACCATCAGCTGCTCTTTTGATCGTGACATGAGTTTATGTTGCTGAATTATCTATCCTTTCCTTTTGAAGGTTGTCCTCAGTTGTTTGTTGACTTATTGTTATTTCTTCATCTGCAAAATGTGCGCAGGTACACTTAGGCGATGTTGGTTCAAGGCCTTGTGCATGTGTACAGGCCCCAAAGTTGAGACTGATTGCTTCACATCTTGCACCATTTAATGTTGGCCCTTCATATGAACTGAGCACTTTATGCACATTACAAACCTCTGCTTGGAATTCTCATCTTTCTTAATGGTTTTAAGACCCTCACCCTCTAGCGAGTGCATAGTGACAATAAATCTACACCACCGTACATGTCATACATGTCTTCCATCTTATCTTGTTTCTGATGTAATCAGTATGTGATTAAAAATGACTGGGTGAGATTACAACTTGGTCATGTAGCTCTCAACAGTTCACCAAGCAGAATCTCAACAGGAGATGACAATCTGAAGAATAATAGCGTAGCATGAAGATGCAAGATTACCCAGTTTCTAAACATTTCTTGATCAATGGTTTGACAATCCTGATCAGCTTTCACACATAGTCTGGGATAGTTCTTCTTTCTACTATGGGTTCTTCAGAAAAACATAGGAATTAGGAGCCCTTCAAGCCTGCTCCACCATTTAACATGATCATGTTAATCTTTTCTTAGTCTCAACTCCACTTTCCTGCCTGTTTCCCATAGCTTTTTATCCCACTTCTCATCAGAAACACATCTATTTTTTTCTTGAACCTGTTGATTGATTCTGCCTCCCTTGCACTCTGGGGCAGTGAGTTCCAAAAATTCATATCCTTCTGAGAGAAGTAGTTTCTCCTCATCTCAGCTTTGAACCGACCTCCTCTCACTCTATATCTATACGTCTTGTTCAAGACAGTCCCATAATGGGGAAGCTGTTCTACATCCACTTCATCGATCCTCTTTAGCTTTTATTATAACTCAATCAGGTACCCCCCTTCATTCTTCTGCACTCCAGTGAGTACAAGCCCAAGATATTCAAACACTCCACATACAACAGCCCTTTCATCCATTAATGACTTCTATTTCCACCAGGGCATCAAGGGACCAAAAGTAGTACCAATAATACCAACTTGTGTACTCAATGTCCTGCAAAGCTTCTAAACAAATAGAAATTTGTAGTGATATTAGTAATGTTGTCTACCCACAGTGAACTTACCAATGGCTGTCTTTGTTCATGGACATCACAATCTAGTATGAGGTTGGAGAGGCTCTTTCTGTTGACCAACCTGGTGTTTTTGACATGCATCATAATCTTTACCTACTTGGTCAATGTACTTGCTGATGTTGTCCACAATTGTAATTTGAAAGCAAAGCTTTTTTAGTTAAACCCTACATCATTCTGAAGTTGTAACTGTGTAGTTTTATGGCTAGATTTCTTTCTAGTGTACATTTTTCTCACTCCAGAATTAGTCAAAGTTTTTCATGTTTTTGGGTGATGGTTTTATTTGATAAATTGGATCTCTTATTGTCATTGTGTTTGTTCCACAGTAACAAGTCATCTAATTTATCAAATCTATTTATTAAGTATTCCTTATTCCTCCATTTACAGTAATCATCTTCTTATTTTCAAATACTGCTATAATATTCTCCTTGTTCTTCTCAGTTACATGGTCCAAATTATTAGAGTCATATCTGCACCAACAGAACACATATTCAGAGCATCCTCTCTCTTCAGTCATTCCCTTCTTTGACATCAGATAGTGGAGCTGACACAACAATCTTATCTCTTAATTTAGAAGGTTATAGCAATCTTCTCTTCAATATTTGTTTAATAGTTATTTTTATGGTCATGATCTCAGCAAGCATAACATTAATATTATGAACTCCCTGATATTATTTCTCTAATTTCAATACAAATGGCACCTTCTCATTGGTATATATCCACTCCACAAGTTTTGCCATTTTTTATCCTTTAATATTCCAAACCTTGATATGTCTGTGCCTTTCATGTTGGCCCAGCTCAATTTTAGTTTTAAAGTTTAATTTGCCTATTTTACACCAAATTTCTTATTTAAGTGTGTACACATAAGTGTTGAAGGGATACTGTCAAAAATTCAGTAAGAGATCACTTTCTACAAAAAAAAACTCCACAAAATCCTTTTTGTCACAGAGTTCAAAAACATTTTAAACTTCCCAACAAGAATGCACCTCAAAGAACAGAGAGAGAGAGAGAGAGACTGGGTCTAGCCACCACACTGACTGATAATTATTAAATGATTCTCAAACACTTGTTCCAGAAGAAACACATCCTAGTCACCTCTAACCAACTAAAAGGATGGAGGCTCAGAAAGTGAAGGAAACCACATATCTATGGGAGAGATGAAAATGCTGGTGGCCATTCTCTGGACAGAAATAATGCAGTGAAGATGACAACAGCTTTAACTGTTGAAAGATAAGGCATGTACAGGCCAACTTCAGAGGCTATAGAAAGAATCAATAGGATTTATCAGGGCACATACAATACATGCAGAGAATGAGCGTTAGCCACTGAGCATTGTATACCAGGTTATGGCTCTCACCATAATCCCTGAAAAGGCACTACAGAGAGCACTGATGAGGTTCAACAAATCTCTGAGGGTTATCAGGATTTTGTATCCAAAGGAAGGATAGTCATATTTCCTCCGGTTGAGCAATACAAGCAAGTAATAATACTGAGAGATACTGGGGCCAGCCAAATGCAACTGTCGGGAAAAGGCATGACCTTCAATCAGACGGTTAGCAGGTACCAAAGTGCTTGTGAAACTGATTTAAAGGAAGATACATGCCTATTCCCCTTTATCAAGTGCATCTGGTGTGTAACCTTGTGTTGGCAACAGGTAATTGACAATGAGCAGGTTGACCCCCATCCCCAGGTTGTGTGGGGACCACTCCCATGGTCACTGTTCCTTGGGATTTGTCTTCACTCAACCTGGGGATGGAGTCAAATGCTTGTTGTCAATCATCTGGCAGGATCAAAGGTCATAACATCTCCAGTGGTCTCTGAGAGGCCCTTTGAGATCAGGGAGACGGAACAGCTACAAGAAAAAGTGCCTGGCATTTTCCTAGACTATGTGGTCACCTGGTCTGTAACCAGAAAAGTTCAGCCCTTAAGGCTGATGAGGCTCTGCAAATAGAAGAGCCTCTGGTCTGGTTATCTGAAACCTTTCTTTTGGGAGACCAGAAGATCCCAGGAGGCAGTAAACAGGATACCCATAGTAACAGCCCAACAAGTTGACCCACTATTTAAAACAGTAGCTTGGACTGCTTACGTGGAAGCTGAGGCAGAATCAGTCCCCAAGTGCTATTGTATTCAAAATGAAGTGATGATCAGCAAATGGAGAAGCTCTCAAAAGCATGCAAAGAAGGAGTGGGCAGTGATCCACCTGGTAATGGTGTCGCCAAATTACCATGAGCAGATTTTGCAACTTGATTCCAATGACTGAGTATGTCCACTTAAACCTCCAACCTCCACCGCAGTTCTAGAAGGCTGTAATAAGGTATTTCAGAACCCACACAAAGGAAATCTGTCTTTGCAACTCTAGAATAGGCTATAGCAATGTTGAGACATGCCATTGGGATTCTGAAATGCCCAGGCCACCTTCCAACGTTCAATGAATCAGATAGTTCCAGGCTTATCTGATTGAATGGTGTATCTGGATGACATCCTAGTTTATGATGAAACTTGGGAAACACACTGAAAGCAACTGGAAGCCCTCTTCAAGAAAATACAGTCAGCTGACCTAGTCGCCAATGTCACAAAGAGTGAATTTCCCAAGACCCAGTGACCTGTATAGGACATGAACAAATCAAGAATGAGCACTTCCCAGGACTTCAAAGATATAAACAGTAACAATATTTCTTATTTCCTCAATAATTTGGAATATAAAGAGCTTCTTGGAAATTTGAGAGTTTGACCAATGGTTTGATCCAAATTTCAGTGCAGGAGGTACACTGTTGACAGACCAATAGACGGAGAAATGTCAGACTTCGGAAAAACTGAAGACTCATTTTAAGAAGCAAACTTGTGCTTGAAACTCTGAGATTCAAGTAAGCATTTAAACTCGCCATTAATGTAAGTGACATTAGGATTGGGGCTATTCCTCCTTCAGGAAGACTAATATGGAATGGAGAGACTAATTATGTACTTTTAAAAAGTTTGTGATAACTGGACACTTAGAAAACAATGGTAGGATTGGGCAAAGTCAACATGTTTGAAAACCTAATAGAGTTTTTGAGGATTTAACTAGCAGAATAGATAAAGATACCCAGTAGATTTTCTTGTAGATTTTCAGAAAGCTTTCTGTAAGGTTGACATAAAAGGTTAGTTTAAGAAAAAAACAAGTTGGGATTGGGGTAATATACAGACATAGATTGAGAATTAGTTAACAGACAGAAAATAGGTGATCAAAATAAATGGGTTTCTCTCAAACTGACAGGTGATATTAATGGAGTACCGCAATGATCATTGCTTAGATTCCAGATATTCACCATCTAAATCAACAATTTGGACAAAAATAATATGTCTAAGTTTGTTGATTGCACAAAACTAGGGAATAATATAAGTTGTGAGGAATATTTGAAAAGTGGCTTTAAGGGGATACATATATATGGCAGGAATATATTCTGGAGAAGTTTATTCACTTTGGTCAGAGAAACAGAAATGCAGACTATTTCTTATCTGATTAGATTAGATTACTTACAGTGTGGAAGCAGGCCCTTCGGCCCAACAAGTCTACACCGACCCTCTGAAGAGCAACCCACCCAGACCCATTCCCCTACATTTACTCCTTCACCTAACACTATGGGCAACTTAGCATGGCCAATTCACCTAACCTGCACATTTTTTGGACTGTGGGAGGAAATCAGAGCACCCGGAGGAAACCCACAAAGACACGGGAGAATGTGCAAACACCACAGAGGCGGGAATTGAACGCGGATCTCTGGTGCTGTGAGGCAACAGCGCTAACCACTGTGCCACCGTGCCGCCCAATGAGAGAAATTGGTAAGTCTTAATGTTCAAAAAGACTGGGATGTTCATTAGTCATTGAAAGCTAACATGGAGGTGCAGCAAACAATTAGAAAGGCAAACATTATGGTGGCAAGAAAGTTTAAGTACAGGAGCAAATAGATCTTGCTGCAATTGTTTGGTGCATTTTGAGACCTCACTTATGTGAAGTTTTAGTATTAACTTAGAAAAGGTACACTCACCATAGGTGCAGTATATCAGAGATTTACCAGACTACTTCCTTGGATGGCCAAAGTTAAAAATCACACAACACCAGGTTATAGTCCAACAGGTTTAATTGGAAGCACACTAGCTTTCAGAGGGCTGCTCTTTTACCTGATGAAGGAGCAGCGCTGCGAAAGCTAGTGCTTCCAATTAAACCTGTTGGACTATAACCTGGTGTTGTGTGATCTTCAACTTTTTGCACGCCAATCCAACACTGGCATCTCCAAGTCTTTGAATGGCAGGACTGTCCTATGAGGGTTCAACAGGGTTGATGCAAGATGGCTGTTTCCATTTGCTAGGGGATTCTCGAACCAGTGGCTGCAGTCTGAAAATAAGAGATAGATCATCTGTAACTGAAATGAGGAGGAATTTCTTCTTGGAGAGCACTGAAATATTTGGAAAACTGTACACTAGAGTATGTGAAGGGTTGGCGAATGGTGCATAAGTGTGATGAGGAGAAAGAACTCTGCTCCAAAACAAAATGGCACACTAGTCTGTGCAGCTGACTTTGTCTTGCCAACTTGTTTCAAAACTAGGAGGTGTGTGCCCAAATAAATTGAGGTCTCTCCTCACACCAATACTATCCAGATGTAAGAGTTGCAATACAGTTGCAATGTTTATTGTAGACTGTGGAATTGAGTGTCATTTTTAGCTTTGATCAATATTATACTAGCAATATCACCACTTTGAAATATTCCTTTCTAGTTTAATACAAAAAAAGCTGAAGGGAAGCAGAGAGTTTGAACACAGAGATTTAATAAAAACTTGTTGCTAATTCATTGTGCAAAAGAACAGATTAGTATGATATTGTATCATTCTGTTATGACATTCATGTTGGCATAAAGATACAGTTAAATAATTATATTTGACACTTGCATGAAACATTCTGATGGGCCTGTCCCATCATCACATTCTGATTCCCCCTTTAAACACTTCCATTACCTCCTCCCTACTCCATGCCAACTTGTTATTCAGGTGCAGGAGATGGAAAATCTGTCCTTTAGCTTGTGCCTATCCAGCTTCCAGAAAACACCCTTTTCAGGTGAAACAATGATTTGCTTGTATCTAAAATATCAGTGTATTGTGTGCATTTCAGACAATGTGGTCTCCTCTAAACAGGAAAGACCACAAGTACTTAGGATGATCATCATGGAGAATGCCTTCTGTCAGACCCCAAATGTGACCTTAAACTTCTGGCTATCTTTTAACTTTATTTTATTCCTCCACTCCCACTCCAGCTGAGAGTCCTGAGTCTCCTATAATCTTTTACAAATCTAAATTGAAGCTCAAGAAACAACCGGACTTCTCTAAATCAGGCATCTCAAAGACTTTTGGACTCAATACTGAATTGAAAAATTTCAGATTATAAACACGTATCAGTTTTTTGAACATCAGTTATCTATTATGCACTTCTTATAATCTTTCACAACTCCAAAAGGCCAAATTTTGGGTTCCTTATTGGCCTATTGCATACCCTTTTGCTTTGAACCATATTCTTTTTGCTCTTTAACCTCTCCTGCTTTCCACTTATCATAAATCTTCATTTTTGTTCTTTTCTCCTCTCTTGACCTGACCTTCCCACCATGCTCTTCTCTGTCTTTATATTTGCTTAAAATCTGTTGTCGCTCTAACCGTTGCACATTCTCATGACCTATCATCAAGTTGAAACATCAATTCTGTTTATTTCTCCACAGGTTCTATCTTATTTCTGTGCATACTCAGAACGACATAGAGTCATAGAGTCATAGAGATGTACAGCACAGGAACAGACCCTTCAGTCCAACTTGTCCATGCCAACCAGATATCCCAACCCAATCAGCATCCAGCCCATATCCCTCCAAACCTTTCCTATTCATATACCCATCCAGATGTCTTTTAAATGTTGCAATTGTACTAGCCTCCAGTACTTCCTCTCCCAGCTCATTCCATACACATATCACCCTCTGTGTGAAAAAGTTGCCCCTTCAATCTCTTTTATATCTTTCTCCTTTCACCCATGTTTTACGTTGTATCAAACAATATACAATGAACATAACAAAATTGTTGGACTGGTGAGTCAACTAACTGATTAGACCTGATGCAATAAATACAAGGAGAATATTCAAACATCTAATACCAGTTTGCTGATGTCTACTTGATCTGACAGCTTTTCCTTCTTGATAAAGGTGTGTGGAGTAACTGTGAAATATCTACTGGTATGACATGAGCTGACATGTTTGGTATATGTTGATGAATAGACGCATCACTGGGGAAGCAAACAGTGTAGACTGCACTATTTGTTTTCTAGATTTCTTGCATTACTGGGTAATAATAATAGGGCAACTGAAGATGTTGAGCGTATGTAAAATTAAAGGTAATATAGTAATCAAAGACAAATTTATTCAAAGAGTGGGAAAAGCCAGGGATTGCTCACAGTACAGTGATATTTGATCAAAGGAACTGATGTGTAATACAATGTTATCTTTTCAGTTGCAAATGCTAAAAGTTAGCAGAACAAATGATTTTACTTTAAGGCAAATCCTTTGTCTTTAAAATGTGTATGTGAATCCATAGTAGAACACTCATTTATATCTTTGTTAACAAAGCAGTGTTGCCCTTGGGTATAATCTTCTCTCTGACACGGAACAGTTACAATTTTATTCCTGATTGCTAGTGATTGGGCCAATTCAACTCCTCTAACTTGGTTTAATTTATCACAAAGAAACATAATTGAGCTATTACTTCTTCCTATTGCGTTGCCTTTCTCTTTCTTCTATTATAAACTGAAATGAAGTTTGACATACAGTTATCATGGTCAGTGGGGAATTAATTTACACTCCACAGTTATGAGTCCAATTGTTCTGCTGAAAACTTCAAAGTCTGACCTACTGACAATAATGCACAATGGAGCAGGTCAAAAGGAAAGTCAAAATTTTGCTGCATGTTTAACAATCTTAGAAAGATAATGGAAAATCTTTACACATGAACATTTATTTTGCAATACGTATTTTTGAAATAACCACACAAAGAAGTTCTTGTCCCGAGCAGAGTGCTCTTCTAACAAGAATAAGCCTGGCTCTTCAAATCAAGGAATTTCTGGCTCTGATAAGACAAAAAAAAAGAAATTCTCCTCTAATTTTTCTGAGCAATGCTCCAATGGATGATCCTTCAAACCAATCCAGTGTAGCAAACTTCAGAAATGCAGTACAGAGAAGCCTTGCAAAGGCCAGGTTCTCTTTTCTGGCTGCTGTGGTGTACAAGTAAATAGGGAGTTTAAATGTCCCAAACCTTGTCTGAAAAGCTACAGAGACAAGGTAAGTGTGTAAAGGTGGCTAAGAGGGTAATGGGGGTTAAGTTAGTCGTAGAGTCATAAATGTACAGCATGGAAACAGACCCTTCAGTCCACCTCATCCAAGTCAACCAAATATCCTAAATTAATCTAGTCCCATTTACCAACATTTGTCCATTTCCCTGTTAACCATTCCTATTCATATACCCATTCAGATGCCTTTTAAATGTTGTATTTGTACCAGCCTCCACCACTTCCCTGACAGCTCATTCCATTCATGCACCACCCTCTGTGTGAAAATGTTGCCCCTTATGTCCCTTTCTAATCTTTCCTTCTCACCTTCAACCTATGTACTCTAGTTTTAGACTCCCCCAGTCTGGGGAAAAGACCTTGTCTATTTACTGTATCCAAGCACCTCATGATGTTATAAACCTCTATAAGGTCACCTCCTTGGCCCCCAATGCTCCAGGGAAAATAGCTCAAACCTATTCATCGTCTCCCTACAGCTCAAACCCTCCAACCCTGGCAACATGCTTGTAAATCTTTCCTGAACCATTTCAAGTTTCACAACATCCTTCCTATAGCAGGGAGACCAGAACTGAACACAGTATTCCAATAGTGGCCGAACCAATGTCCTGTGCAGCTGCAACATTATTTCTCAACTCCTATACTCAATGACCAATAATGACAAGTATATCAAATGCCTTCTTCACTATCTTATCTACCTCCAACTCCATTTTCAAGGAACAATGAACCTGCACCCCAAAGTCTCTTTATTCAGCAACAAATGTATAAGTCCTATCCTGATTTCAAGAATGAAGCACCTCACATTTATCTAGATTAAACTCCATCTGCTACTCCTTGACCCATTGGCCCATCTGATTAAGGTTATGTTCTACTCTGAGGTTCTTCTGTTCTACACATATAATTGTGGTGCCGTCTACAAACTTAATAACCATTCCTCTTATTTTCACATCCAAATAATTTATATAAATGCCGAAAATCAGTGGACCCATCACAGATTGTTGTGGCACACTGCTGGTCACAGCCCACTATCTCTGAGCCAGTTCTGTATCCATATTACTAGGTCTCCCCATATTCCATGTGATCTAATCTTGCTATCCAGTCTACCATGAGGAATCTTGTTGAACGCTTTACTGAAGTCCATATAGATTACATCCAACACTCTGCCCTCATCAATCCTCTTTGTTACTTTGTCAAAAAACTCAAATCAAGTTTATGAGACAGGATTTCCTATACATAATGCTGACTATCCTTAATCAGTCCTTGCCTTTCCAAATACATGTAAATCCTGTCCTTCAGGATTCTTTCCAACAACTTGCCCACCACTGACATCAGGTTCACTGGTCTATAGTTCCCTGGCTTTTCCTTACCACCTTTCCTAAGCAGTGGCACCACATTAGCCAATCTCCAGTCTTCCAGGACCTCACCAGTGGCTGTCAATGTTCCAAATATCTCAGAAAGGGGCCCAGCAATCACTTTCCTAGCTTCTCTCAGAGTTCTTGGGTACACCTGATCAGGTCCCAGGGATTCATCCACCTTTATGCATTTTAAGACGACCAGCATCTCCTCCTCTATGATATGGAAACTTTTCAAGATATCGCTATTTATTTCTCTATCTCCCATGTCCTTCTCCACAGTAAACACTGATGCAAAGTGCTCATTTAGTATCTCCTCTTTCTCCTGCAATTCCACACATGGGTTGCCTTGCAGATCTTTAAGGGGCCCTATTCTCTCCCTAGTTTCTCTTTTGTTCTTAATGTATTCATAAAATCCCTTTGGATTCTCCTTTATCCTATTTTCCAAAGCTATCTCATATGCCCTTTTTGCACTGTTGACTTCCCTCTTAAATATACTCTTATTGCCTTTATATTATTCTAGGGATTCACCCTCAATCTCTGCTGTTCACACCTGACATATTATTCCTTCTTATTCTTAATCAAAACTTCAACTTCTCTCGTCATCCAGCATTCTCTACACCTAATAGCCTTGCACTTCACCCTAACAGGAACATACTCTCTCTGGACTCTCGTTATCTCATTTTTGAAGGCTTCTCATTTTCCAGCCATCCCTTTACCTGCATCATCTGTCCTTAATCAACTTTTCAAATTTCCTGCCTAATACTATCAAAATTGGCCTTCCGCCAATTTAGAACTTTAACTTTGCGATCTGGTCTTTCCTTTTCCATCATTGTTTTAAAACTAGTAGAATTATGGTCATTGGCCCCGAAGTGCTCTCCTACTAACACCTCAGTCACCTGCCCTGCCTTATTTCCCATGAGTAGGTCAGGTTTTGCACCTTCTCTAGTAGGTACATCCACATATTGAAACAGAAACTTTTCTTGTACACATTTAACAAATTCCTCTCTATCCAAGCTCTTAACATTATAACAGCCCCAATCGAAATTTGGCAAGTTGGAATCCCCTACCATAACCACTCTATTATTCTCACAGATACCTGAGATCTGCTTACAAATCTGATTCTCAATCTCTTGCTGACTACTGGGGGAGGGGGAGTTCTTTATTACAATCCCAGTAAAGTGATCCTCTCTATCTTATTTCTCAGTTCCACACAAATAACATTTGTGGACATATTCCTAGGAATATTCTCCCTCAGTAAAGCTGTAATGTTACCCTTAATCAAAAAAATAAGTGGACAAGGTGTTCGAGTTTCAGCTGGTTAGGTGGGGAGTTGGGTGAGATGGACAGGATGGTGGGTGGGTGGGGGATTGTCTTGTCAAGTCATGTTGGTGGTAGTTTATTGTTTCACTGGAAGGCAGGAGATTGGGAGAGTAGTTATGTGCTGGGGTTGGATCAGGTAGTGTTGGATTGAGGGTATAGTAGGTCAGCGTGAAGTCGGGGTTGTGAACGTTGGCAGGTTTTGGCAGCTTTGGGTCATAGGAATAGTTGTGCAAAGTCAGGGGATAGTTGGCAGGGTTAGTCAAGTTATCGAGAGTTGACCTGCCTAGTATCTTGTAGTTCAGTTGGGAAGAGAGCCAATCTCCCAGAGGTAGTTCAGATTAATCTGGTTGTTTAAATGGGAAATTGTTTATTACCGCATTGAACAAAAAAAAACAAAGAATAGTACAGCATAGGAACTGGCCCTCTGGCCCACCAAGCCTGCATTGGCACATGGCACCTTGCTAAACTAAAGAAAAAAAAATGTATAAATCATTACTGAAGAAGTGAGGGATTTTGACTCATAATACACAATTTAACAAGATTATGCATCCCCAAGTCAATAAGACTGTTCAGTTAAAGCAAAACCAAATTAGTTCTTGCCAGGTAAATGCAGTAAAAGTCAATTAAGATCATCAATTCCAATGTATAACTGAACAAGAGTACTAATGGCACAATGGCACCAATCAGAAACAATTGATTTTTTTTATTGCATCTTGCATGCAGAAGTAGTTTGGTAATCACAACCATTTCAGCAGATTTTATGTTAGAATAGGGGTCTAATAGCTGATTAAAGCACAATCTGCAGTTCAAGTCTTTAAACAATTTGGATCCCCTAATTCAGTGCTGGGGCTTCAATTATTAATATTAGGAGATGATGTTCATTTTTGAACCATATGATTTTAACCATGCTTTATATGTGTCCTTTATTGCAATTTGTATTGTTTAATCTACTTAACATAAAATAGCAAAATGGAAACATAAAAGAAGCAATTTGAATTAAATAGTTGTATTAGAATTACTGTCAACATGTTTATTTTATTTGAAGTGTGAAGCAGTTTTATTCCCAAGTAATTTATGATATTCTGTCATTCAGATTGAGGTGAATAACCTTTAGTTGAATTCAAATCAGTGCTCTTCTTTCGATTCTAATGGGAAGAGTATGTTTAGAATGTGATTTCTCCATACAGAATTGTAGTTATCAGTGGAAATATTTGTTTTCTGCTGTTTTATTGGAGACTAAAGTAAGCAACAAATGGCTGGTGTTGTGAACTCTTGTGTGGCTACCATTTAAATTCACATTATTATCAGGTTACTAATTTATGAAAAGCAAACCTCTCATATGCTAATGCATTAATGTGGTTTATATTGTATAAGAACATTAAAAAGTCCATTCGGTGCAATAAACCTGCCAACTATTCAACAAAATGTATCTTATGCCTCGACTCCTCTTTCATACCAGGTCATCATAGCCCTCAACTCGCTGATATTTAAATATCAACCTCCCTTCTTTTAAAATACTATCAAAAATCTAGGCTCCACAGCTCTATGGGATAGAAAATTCTAGAAATTAACAACTCTCTAGGAGGAAAAATTCCTGTGCATTGCAGTTTTAATTAAGTGCCGTCTTTTATCCTGCAAATATATTCACTGGTTTGAGAATTGCCATTAATGAAAGCATCTTCTCAACATCTAACCTGTCAAAACCTCTCAAATGTCTTACATTTCAATAACATCACTCAACATTTTTCTAAACAGTGGTGAATAAAGCCTAACTTGTTTAGCCACTCTTGGTAAATCAACCCTTCATTCCAGAAATCAGCCCAGTGAATCTCTTCTGAATTGCTTCCGATATCCAGTACAGCCTTTCTTAATTATGATCAATACCTCCACTATCTCTGCAACGATATGGGGGAACTGGTGTTGAACTGGGGTGTACAAAGTTAAAAATCACACAACACCAGGTTATAATCGAACAGGTTTATTTGTAAGCACTAGCTTTCAGAGCGCTGCTCCTTCATCAGGTGGTTGTGGAGTATAAGATCATAAGACACAAGATTTAGAGCAAAGGATGAGTGTCATACAGTGATATATTGAACAAACCTGGATTGTTAAGTCTTTCATCTTTTAAAATGCAGGTTTCAGTCCATTAATATGTAAATCTCAGAACTTCTTTTAAGTCACCTTGTTGAAATAACTTAAAATTTCATAACAAAAGGTGACATCTCAGCTCAGACAATACATTAAAGGTGTGAGGTCAGAGTCGGTCTGTATCCCAATCTTGAGTCAGACTCAGCGCTCCAAAAGTTTGTGATTTCTAATAAACCTGTTGGACTATAACCTGATGTCGTGTGACTTCTGAACTCCTCTGCTGGTGCTGAGATGGAAGACATCAGATCACTGCATTATCCTGCCCACCAGAACCTCTGGGTCATTGATCTCAATATGGAGCACAAAATTTCTCTTACCTGCCATGTCTGGGACAAAAGTCAGAAAATATGCAGTGCAATTCTGGACAAACAGTACTTGTCCAAGCCTTTTAAAGATGGAGCTGGCACCAGGGCTGCTGGTACACTTTGGGATATGGCAACAGCAGTGAGATGTTCTAGGAATGGAGAGTAGTGGGGTGAGGCTTGCATTGGGCAGGATGGTGCCATTGGGGTATAGTTGGTAGTTCATCAGGGGATCTGGTTAGAAACAGAGAGAAAACTTGCTGGGCCCCATGACAAGAAATCCTCTATGAAACTTCATAAACTGACACTTAGCCAAACTAAATGGTGTGGCTTCCCTCTACCACACTTGACAGAGCAGGCCTTGTACATTGCTAACTTAAAGGAGACAGCAAATATCCCTTTTGATCAAAACTCCAGTCTGTTCATACTACACAAGGAGCAGTGGTGTGGCCAAGATGGCAACAGCTTAAACAACTAGGCCGAACCTAAGATCGAACAATTTCTGCAAGCAAGGCCTGATGGAATGCAAAGAGGCCCAGGTTACCATCAAAGCAAACAAGGATTAGCCCAGACCTGTCTTTCATATTGAATAGGAGTCCTTGACTTCAACAATGGGAGAGTCATTATGATTCAAAAAGCATTGGGAAATACTCAGCCAGAATAATAGGGAGAGACATTACGTTTGTCGATTCCCCAGTTTTGACCAGACCCCTTGGCAGCATAAAGTAATCATATCTTGGAAAAGGGTGGATATACCTGGAATAACTTGGTTTAACCTCATTTGGTGCTTTGATCCCACCCTGTAACCCCATTGGCTGAAGCCACAGAACATTCCAGAAGGGGTCAGAAAGGGAGTTAAGAAGGAATACATAGCAGACATTCCCTCAGCAAAAGTTCAGCTGGTGAAGACTCCATGCAAGATTCACCTTCTGATCAAGAAAACCCTGAGTGCTTTATTGAAGGAGCTCAGTGAATTGGATCCAGCAGCCAAATGAAGCTCACCAGAGTGGGTAGTATCTCTGTTTTTCAGGCAGTCAGAGAGTTTGTGAAAAATTAACTCAATTTGTGTAAGAGCTGTTTCTTTCATTTGCAAGCATTTTAATAAAACTGTTTGAATTGCAGTCCTTGCTTTTTTTATATGTAGTAGAGCCCTTGGGTAAATGAATTTTATGAGTAATAAACTGGTCAAAATGTCTGCATAGATACCTTACAGGCAACTGTGGTGAGGAATCATCATACAATATGGGTATCACTCCATGTTATTACAGTTTCAATATAGACAACTGAGGAGAAAGTGAGGACTGCAGATGCTGGAGATCAGAGCTGAAAAATGTGTTGCTGGAAAAGCTCAGCTGGAAAAGCTCAGAAGAAGGGCTTATGCCCGAAACATCAATTCTCCTGCTCCTTGGATGCTGCCTGACCTGCTGAGCTTTTCCAGCAACACATTTTTCAGATATAGACAACTGAGCACAGCAAAATGTGTATGGCACTGTGAAGATGTAATGTCACTCTTCACTGAAGCCACTCTGCAAGCACTATATTTAAACTCATTGATCCTTGTGTGGTTACTGTCTCCTGGTTTGTCAAGTTATGGAATGAAAAGGCTGTATGAAAATCTCCACAGATGATGTTTCAATGTCTTCTACATGGAATCTAAGACAATTTCTTCTTTCAAGCTTTTCATTTGAAAATCCAGTAAATAACATGCCATATATTGTCTTGGATGTGCTATTCCATTGAATATTAAGTTAAAATTCATATTGCCATCTCCTCTTGCACTCTGCTTTTCCTCATCTTCCTGCTCAAGTAAGTTGGGAGATGCTCGATAACAAAGCTGTAACTTTTAATGTGGATGAATTAACAGCACACGGAAATATTTAAATATTAGATGCATGCAGCATCTTAGTAAATTATTTTAAAACTATGTTCACTATAGATATCTGCATGCTTGCTTATAAAAGTTTATGAATAAAAATATCAGTCACTAGTTTAGGAGTACTATTAATATTGTTGTGACATCATGCATGACTTACATTGAATCATAGTCAATATTGATTAAGGCAAGTTAATGGCATTGCATAGAAAAACAAATCACATTCCCCATATACGCAAAGCATATTCTATCATTAGTTGTACTATTGCTAATTAATACATAACAACTACATGATTTGCTGGTACGAAGGTTGCTTCCAGAGTCCTGTGCAATTTACTGTTCATAATAATTACATGTACCCTTACTCTAGTCGATTGGTGCAAAAAGATGGAATAAGCTAGCTAGAGACAAATAAAGGAAGATTTTATTGGTACAAAATGTAATTATAATCTTAAGGATTATTGATTACATGGTGACTAAAAGACTAATGAAGCAAGCAAACAGACAGTATGTTATACACATTTAGTAATTACATCCCGAAGTAGTGTCAAAAGGGACTGCAGAGCCAGGCTTCTACTAAGTGTTGAATGCTAACAATGCTGTAAACGTTTGGCTTTTAACTTTGAATTGCTAAAGTGTGCATAAAAGAATGCCCCAATAGACCTTTGTTCATTGTGTACAATTTGATGAAGCATGCATCAATCCCAGCAGAATGTTTCCTCAGCCTCAAAACCATGTTTCCTCATGTTTCAAGAGCAAGGCCATTGGCACTAAGCAATTCTGAAATTCATATTTATGCAGTCTTTAGTTTAAATTCCATGCAAGCACTCCTTCTGATGGATACAGGGGCCGTATAACAAACATTGCTCCCATGAGCACTTCATTAACAGGCAGTCCTGTCTACAGTCCTATCGGCACTTACATTTTACCTTACTAACAGCATATCCATGAGTAGAGGCTTCCTACTAATAGAAGGCTAACATCAATACAAAAGGAATACTTTCAAGGCTACAAATAGTTTTACCTTTTTTTCTGAGTACGGATGCTACGATTGACAATCTGCCTGTGTCAATTCCAGTGGAGGTAGGGGGGAATGTTATTTTGGGGCTTTCACCCCACTTTTTTTTAGTCTGGGACTGAGTGGATTTGGGGACAAAGTAGCTTTGAGATTGCCTTATGTCCTTAAAGGTTCCCTTCATAGTTTGTGAGAAAATTTGTAGCTCGAGGTGCTCGTTGTTGTGGTTCTGTTCGCCGAGCTGGGAATTTGTGTTGCAGACGTTTCGTCCCCTGTCTAGATAACATCCTCAGTGCTTGGGAGCCTCCTGTGAAGTGCTTCTGTGATCTTTCCTCCAGCATTTATAGTGGTTTGTCTCTGCCGCTTCCGGTTGTCAGTTCCAGCTGTCCGTTGCAGTGGTCAGTATATTGGGTCCAGGTCGATGTGCTTATTAATTGAATCTGTGGATGAGTGCCATGCCTCTAGGAATTCCCTGGCTGTTCTCTGTTTGGCTTGTCCTATAATAGTAGTGTTGTCCCAGTCGAGCTCATGTTGCTTGTCATCTGCGTGTGTGGCTACTAAGGATAGCTGGTCATGTTGTTTCGTGGCCAGTTGGTGTTCATGGATGCGGATCGTTAGCTGTCTTCCTGTTTGTCCTATGTAGTGTTTTGTACAGTCCTTGCATGGGATTTTGTACACCACATTGGTTTTGCTCATGCTGGGTATCAGGTCCTTCATTTTGGTGAGTTCTTGCAACTCACCAGAACGAAGGATCCGATACCCAGCATGAGCAAAACCAATGTAGTGTACAAAATCCCATGCAAGGACTGCACAAAACACTACATAGGACAAACAGGAAGACAGCTAACGATCCGCATCTATGAATACCAACTCGCCACGAAACGACACGACCAGCTATCCTTAGTAGCCACACACGCAGATGACAAGCAACATGAGCTCGACTGGGACAACACTACTATTATAGGACAAGCCAAACAGAGAACAGCCAGGGAATTCCTAGAGGCATGGCACTCATCCACAGATTCAATCAATAAGCACATCAACCTGGACCCAATATACCGACCACTGCAGCGGACAGCTGGAACTGACAACTGGAAGCGGCAGAGACAAACCACTATAAATGCCGGAGGAAAGATCACAGAAGTGCTTCACAGGAGGCTCCCAAGCACTGAAGATGTCACCTAGACAGGGGACAAAACGTCTGCAACACAAATTCCCAGCTCGGCGAACAGAACCGCAACAGGTTCTTTTCATGTTAAAGTAAAGCTGCTGTAATGTACTGAAAGTGGTTGGCACATAATTTTGCAGGACTGCAGTTCAGGCAAAGGTTGAGTCAGCAAGGGAGAGGCCTCCCCAGTTCAGTGGGAAGCTCTGGCTGCACAATTGGTCAGAGGAGACTGTCACCAGAGTGTCACCCTCCTGGGAATGTGGCTGGGAGGACAGATATCAGGCAGTTTGACGCCACAATCCTCCTTTCCACGACATCAAGGAGTTAAAAGCTAGATGAGTAGGCACACGGATGATCTTCCTGACCCTCTGGCAACTAAGGATGTTAATTAGCCAATGATATGATAAACCAGTCTGTCAGTTTGAGGGGTGTGTGGGTGCTGGGTGAGCATGGGTGGTGGTGGAGCTGGGATTAGAAGTTTTTGCTCAATCTGCAGTAATTTGTTTAAAACTGAGGGACATCACATAGGCCATTCTGGGTTCCATCCTCTTGCCCTTGCTCATGACCACCCAACCTTGTCTCCCAATGGCTCCCAAACATAGAAACCATCCATCCAACCCCATCCAACAGAAACCATTCACTAGCTGTCTCTTTGATCTGGTGAGCTTTCTGAACAAGGTAAGCTGCAGATTCCTCTCCACTCAAACTTTCTGTTTTCAGACCCAGCTCAAAAATAGTACTTCTTGTTTCTTCAGAAGACAGGAGGCCATTAAAAACATGGAAGCATGCAGCCATGGAGGTGAATGCATAGTCTGAGAATATGGTAATAGTAGCAAGGAAAGTTTCATGACCTCTCACAGGTGGTCATGGAGAATTAATACATCTTCTTATCACAGCTCATCTCCCATTCACCAACAATCTCTCATGTTTCTTAATGCAAATGCTGTCTGTGTTCATTCAGGAGATCGCCCTGGTTCTCAGGATTTTTTTCTCTCTCTCTTTCTCTCACACACTCTTATACTCATTGGGCCCATGAGTATATCTAATGGCCTTCCTAATTTCCTCCAAACCCTCATCCTGAAATGTGAGATCAGTCACTGTTATCTTTCCAAAGTCTTTGGGGTGTGTTTGAGGTGCTTTCCTGACTTTTTTGACTTTTCTGGATCTTGAAAAAGAGTATTGTTTGCAGCCAACCAGGAAGGTCAGAGGAATTTCGAAACTATCTGCAGATAGGATCCTGCAAGTTAGGTGTTGTTGGTGTTGTAATCACCTTGGGCTACAACATGGCATGGACATGAAGCACAGTTTGCAAAGAGGGAACACTGAATGTAGAAGGAAAAGGAGGTACAGCAGGGAGCGCTACAGAAGGTGTAATGTGCCAAGGGTTTTCAGGGAGCCCTGCTCTGTCCTCCATACATAAAAGTTACTGAACTGTGTCCCCTCATTATTTGTCCTAGAGCCACACAGTAGTGAAGGGGTGGAGCTGTCAGTGCCATTGAAGTCACGTCACTTTCAATAGCTAATTAAATGCATCCTTTAAGGAGCCATAGTCAACATTTCCCAGTTCACCACTCATGCATGGTGGAGTTGTCGAATTGTCTCTGTGCTCAGACAAAGACATTTCATCAACTCTTCCCTTGAAGGACAACTGGGGAAAATAACTTTGCCGGGTTAGTGGGATTACCAATTCCCATGGACCATATTGATGTAACTTATAGTAGTTTCACAAACTAACACAAAGATCTACAGGAGCCCTAAGCACCACTATTAACTATCAATGTGTGACAGTGTCCATTACAGCATATCAATGACTGCTCACAATCCATGCAGCAACCTCTTCAGACTGAAATAAACAGCCAATCATTCTGTTATGAAAGTCATCATCTAAGAATAATGCAAATTTTCTGACACTGCTTTAATACACATGATCATGTGGCGTAACTCAAATTATTTTGACTTTGAGTTCCAATTCTGGTGCTATATAAGCACCAAAAACCATCACCAATACTGGGAAACCATTCAACAACAATAGTGTGCCTGGGGGTTCTCTGCTTAGGACTAAATATATTGTGATCAAACAGCTTTATAGCCTTCCTTTGCTTCTACTTATCTCTGCAAATCAATTATGTGTAAGTATTGATTCTGACACAGTTTCATTTAAGGATGAAGAATGACTGTTTGCTCCAAGGTGACTGATTTATCATAGGACCTAATCAAGCAAATGGCATTATAACAGGCACTATGAAAGGAAAATATGGAAATTTAAATGAGACATGTATTATATGTTGGAAGCTTTAGTGTAAAATTTGTAAGAAGTCACCAGTTTGTTTTTAGTATTACTGGTCATATGTCTGGGTAATTACAAAAGGGAAAAGAATAATTCATTGACATATGGTAACATACATGTACTGATGGCAACTTGTGTTTATCTGTTAGCATTTGAAAAATAAATGCTGTACTTTATAACTCTCTACTCAGGTAATGGTGGTAAATGTTTAGTTATAACTCATAATATTAAAACCATAGAAGCAACATTGAATCATTTAGTGGAATGAGAAAAAAAAAACCCTATCAGCTTAATTAGAATTGAGAGTACTTGTCTTCATGGAGGCATCTTTAGTAAATGTTTTCAACTGAATGATGTTTTCATCACAATGATACCACACAACTCAGACAATAATCAGCTTTGACATGAGTTACATTACTGTATGTTAATCAACCATTAAAGACTGTTCAGTGATGTTTTGACAAAATAAATGTAAACAGTAAAAGGTTGACCAGTAAGTTCAACATAAAGGCCTGTTAATTTAGGGAAAAAAAGTGTGATTGTAGATGCTGATGTACCAGGGACAGAAAGCTTATATTATAGCAACAATCAAAATCAAACAAAATATCATGGGTTCACTTCCACTCGATAAATAAATTACAAATAATTGGGCAATTACTAATCTGCTTTATTGAATGAGTTTGGCACATTCACTGGTTGATTGTTTCATTATGCAGCTACTGTTGCCCAGATCCATGATAACGATGAACCCATTCCTGGGATCTGAGACATTTTTGGTAAGACCAAAACAGCAGGAATATCTACTTTAATTTTTAAATATAATATTAAATGTATCATGATATTGTTTACAGTTATTGGTATTTATTTTCTTCAGTCCACATTGGTGCTGAAATCTTAAGGTCTACAATTCTAACATGCATTATTTGAAAGCATGTTTTGGCACATAAATAACATTGAAGGGTTTTATGCTGAGCAGAATGTCTCGTAAAAGCATTATTGCTTTTTTACAACAACTTTAGGATATTAAAATATATCCACACTGAAAGCATTCATATTATATTTATGCAGTGACCAATCAATATTGACGACATTCAGTCTTCAGTTAGCCACTCTGGAAAAATACTTTTAGTTCATGTTTTCACGATTTCACCTCCTCCCTCCCCCAACAAAGTTGCAAAGCATAACGATTACAAATATTTTCTGGAGATTTCTAACAAAGGCTTAAGTTCCAAAAGAGAATGGGTCTGCAGACAATCAAAGTGCAGTAGTGACTGAAAAATGGCCTGCAGTGGTCGAGGCAGCTTGACATTGACCAGTAACAGCAGGTAACGGAGTCTATCGGGAATCAATCAACAGGAAAAAGATTGAATGTCAGCAAGAGAGATTGTAGGTAGACAGAAGTAAGTCATGAAAATAGAAGTGGAAACCATCCAGTGGAGGCATTGATCAGAATTCAAGCACACACTGTGTCTCCTTACAATTCAAAACAGAACCAGGATTCTAGAAATTAGGACACAAAAAGAAAAAATAAAATCATTGCAACTACTGGCAGAAAACCTGATCAATCAAAGACAAGGTGTGTTCATGGGGCAGAATATTTCCATCACAGAAGCAATGAGCCTGGACCGTGAAAGACATACCAAATAGGCAGGTACTGAGTATATCTGAAACCCTTAGTCTTCCACCTCCGCAAATTACAGCTCAGAATCCACCTTCCCATTCTGCTGCTAGCACAGACCCTTAAATGGTCAATGAATTGACAACTTAAAATTCAATTAAGGGTCTTTCTTACCTGGATTACAATCACCTCAACTCTTTGTGGGACAAAAACAAAAACAGCTCTTTGTGGACCAACTAACAGGCCATTACAGGAAAGCTGTCATTTGGTATGCTTTGTGTCCTTGAACTGCACTAATTTGTGTGCAATTGAGGGATTGGATATAGGGAAGGGCCAGCAGCTGAGAATCAACGTACAGCCCTTATTTCTGATCCTTTGCCCATGGCTTCACAAAACTCCTTCCAACCGAAAAAGCACTTACTTTATACTTTCTTTACTCTCAATTTTGGTTGTCCTCCCAACAGCTGCCATGACCTTTTTGGAGTGCTATTGAATTCAAGAGATTCTGGACTCTTGATTGGCTACAAGCTTTTTTTGCTCAAGAATTTGATTTCAGAGAACTGCCTGATTTGAGGAAGATAAGGCAGGCCTCGTTCCAAAAAATCAGTTCGGATGTCTTGCCACTTTTTCAGCAAGTGAGCAAGACACTCAATGAAAATAAAAGATTCCATCCATTGATAGCATTAGTGACAAAGAGCGACAATAGTGTGATAATGATTTGGAGATGCCAGTGTTGGACTGGAGTGTGCAAAGTTAAAAATTGCACAACACCAGGTTATAGTCCAACAGGTTTACTTGGAAGCACTTGCTTCAAACACTTGATGAAGGTGCAGTGCTCTGAAAGCTAGTGCTTCCAAGTAAACCTGCTGGGTTATGACCTGGTTTTGTGTGATTTTAAACTTTATAATGTGATACGTTTATTCAAACATGGATATAAGAATTTGGAGTGACAAAATGTGGATGCAAATGTGGCAATAGAATAACTACAGGAAATCAAAACATGGAGTCAAAAAATGCACATGGCACAAGGCTTTTAACAAATAAAGGGCTAAGACTACACCAAAATATCAAAGTTCAATTGTACTTGATTTAAATTTTATACACAATCCATATAAAGCAGTTTCTGTAGATTTGTGAAAATGTAGTCAGTTTCTATAACACACATGTCAAATTTTACCAACACCACTAACTTATCAGCTATCAGAGTATACACTGGCCAACATCGAGAGGGTGTAGGGTTTAGAATTACTGTTATGAGGAGCCACACTCTCATTGAATGTTCAAGGAGATTGGAAAACCAGAGACTATTGGGCTGCAGCTCCAATATCCTGTTTCTTGATAATATTGTTTTTTGAAAGTTGTGCAGCAGATTACTGTGAGAGTTATTTGTAGCTCTGAAGAAAGGAACTAGAATCTTCCAAGATTGAAAGTAATTCTGATATAAGGAAGCACATGAAGCATGATTAAGTGATTTGTCAGCAGTCTTCAGGAATCTGTGATTAAGGAAGAAATCTGGGGAGAAGTACTGAGGTCCAGCAAGATGTGTAGAGATTTAGAGTATCTGGGAGGCCAGATTAGAGTAATATTGGTAGTTGCAAAAATCTGAATTAATCGGGGTGGGGAAAGTAATATGTAATAGAAAATGGTGAACACTGCAAGTCAAAGATTTGTAAAGGGATTTGTAAATCAGATTCCAAGGAATTTGTAAATCAGATTCCATTAGATTCCATTGTGGGGGGGGGTGGGGGGGGGGGGTGGAGGGATGGTCACTCAGGTTATGAAATCTAAACTGCAAGTATTTAACTGTACATTTTGAATAATTGTGCAAAAAGTCACTGCACATTGTTGCTCATCAATTCCTCACTCTATCCATCAAAACCACACACTTTCCTCTCATGAATCTCAATCTGCATTATTTTCTCCATCATCACTTGCTTCCTGCCTTTATGGTTCTATTTTAATGTAAAGAGGATAAATTAAACAACACTGGCTGAGGTTGCACAAATATTTCAGGTACGTTTAAGTCTTCAAACGTGTTATCTCTTAAAATTTTATAATTTTTGGAAACTGAATAAATGATATGTAAAACTTTGGTACTAAGCATGAAGTGCCTTTAAATTTGTGGTTCAGTGTGAAAGGAAGTGTAATAATCACTTTGTTATTGACAGAATGGCTGTCTTTATTCTTTGAACATTTGGTTTACAGGATTTTTAATACATCTTTAAAAGCTCACCAGCAGAGAAATGGCTATTCAGTGGGTCACCAAAAAGTATAGTAAATTTCTATAAAACAGCTCATCAGCAGTTAATCATTCCCTGCTAACTCCTGAAAAAGGTTATGAAAATGCCATTGCAAAGTAAGTGCTAACTTTATAGCTATGCTTTTGTTAACAATTCATTGGATTGTGGGAATAATTTATTTTCTGAACAGTCATATCTATCCCTTGTTAAGCCAATACCATATAATGACACTTTTTGCAGCAACAACATTAATAGGCTGTATATTTCAAACATAGCAGATGCTAACGGATAAGTAACCACAATATATTAGATTCTGGCTAATATTTTCTCTCTTGACTATTACTTGGTAGAGTAGTCTGAAAATGGTGATGGTTATGAACAAGTTGTTTCTACAATCACCAGCAAACTCAGTTAGCAAGTAAACTGGTTGACACAGATAGACATACACATGTTCTTTAGAAATGAGGAAATTTGCTGACTATGTTTATGTCCTATTCTTGCACTTGAACAAAATGTGGACATCAAGAATCAAATTGACGCATCCTGGAGAATGAAGAAAAATGTTATTTCATTTCTTAATTGAAGAAATATTGAAAAGTTACTAATTCAATTCTAGGCAATAACACTAGCCAAAACAATAAGCTCAAGACCCATCCATAAATTGTGCTATTGTTATCATTATGTTTTAGCAATATTTAACACATTAACCAAAGAGTTCAAAAGCAATATGCATTATACTGGAAGTCATGCAGTATTACCAAATGTGGATGTGATTAGCACTACTGAGATGGAACGTAGTGAAAACTGTACTCAACTACATTAACTAACTTTTATTAAAAAGAAAATAGAAAATACCCATCTCATTTTCTATTTTCTATTTTCTGCATTCAAATGGAAAGCTGTCTCAAATGGCCATTCAAATAAAGGCAAAGAACAGTGGGTGCTGGAGATCTGAACTTAAAACAAAAAGTGCTAGAGTTCAAGACCAATATAATTCTTCCTTGAAATTCTGAAAAGGAGTCATAATGAACTTGTAGTGCTAACTCTAGCTTTCTCTCCACAGCTGCTACCAGACGGCTTCAGTTTCTCCTTGTTTTCTGTTTTTATTTTATGGTCTTAAGTAGTCAGTTTGTTTCAAGAATATCAGCTGAATGTAGATCACAGGATAGATTTATTCAGACTCATGTTCTGGATATTTGATAATTCACGCTTATTATTGTGTGTCATAATATCAAGGATTGGGAAATAACAAAAATACCCAGGAAAGAGAAACAGAGAAAAAAAGATAATCAGATAAACAACCATCAGCACTAATGAGATGGGTATCATCACTGTCTGCGTACTAAATGATAAATATTTAATTGGTGCAGGATAAGTAGTACCTTAAGGGCGCTTTTGGATAAATTTCACAAAGCTTGAAAAATGTACTCGATTTTCAATTAAACATAACAAAAAAAAGTAGTTTGAATTAAATAATGCAGTCATTGTAAACCACTGTGATTCAAAGATTGAGAGGAGATCCAAAAACATGGAAGATACTATTGAAAAATAATGAAGCTAATTTAGAGAAATGAACTTGGATATCATTTACACTCTGATCTCTTGACTCTCAATCATTGGTGTAAATCTAACATTTCTAATGTGCCATCATTGACTATCCAACTTGAATGAAAATAAATCTTCAATTTATATTGCAGCAATATATTCTAATTATTAATGCCAGTAATAGCACAGAGTCTGGAACAACACTGTCATATTCCCTCTTATAGTAAGTGAATTAAAAACCTAACCACTGTTTAACACAAAATGTTTATGGAGCTAACTGGTTGAATTGGTTGTATAGATTACGATGTTGCTGAACAATGTGCTTAATACAGTTTCACTCCTGTGAAATTTGAAGACAGCAAAAAGCAATGTAATCAAAATTTCTGAAAATTGCACAAAATTGTATCATTTCCCAAAGAGCAATTTTGTTTTGAATCACTTATTAAACATGGATCTATTCTCATTTACTGTGCTGTACCCAGTGATTATGTAAGTATTTTAATAAGCATTCTGTATTTTCTTTAATTTTCTTTAATCATAAGGGCCTCATAACTTCATGATAATATAAACACATTGTAAGTTATGAAATGACCATTTATTATAATTTTGCTTTTCTTTTTCTCCAATGCATAATTACACTCTTATAAGTAGTTTACTTCTTTCAAAAAAGAGGAAACCTCACTGTGCAATATCTTAATATGTCTCCATTGTGAAGAGTAAAGTACATAAGACTGTTGTATCAAGCAAGTCAGGGACCAAAGGCTGGATACCCGCCAATAATGAACAAAAACCATGATTAGGCTATCATTAGTAAGGTCTTTTGGGACGTAAAGCACTGCCTACAGTTCATTAAGCAAGGTGATTAGTAAATAGAGGTACAATACAAATCAAACAGTATGTCAAGTAATTTTTGTGTCATACTGCACTAAACCACCTGTCAGGAGTTTTTTTCAGCAACAATCTCAGTTTGCTATAGAATTTCCAGCTATCTTCATTCTTGATTAGATATCTTGCTTTTTTGTTCTGAAGTTGCAATCTATTTTATAAATGATTATGACTTATATTCAATGAGCACCCACACTTACAAAATGTCTTGCAATTCGAGTTATATTTTCTGATCATTCAAATTGATTTATGATCTGTGGTTGGCCATATAGCTAGTTCTTCCTGAAAGGAGTGAAATAGTTCAAAATGTGCAATGTTTTTACTGCTCAAAACTTCAAACCACTTGCTTTATGACGTTGCCATATAATGGGGACTGTATGCAACTTGATATATTGTTCTATATAATTGCAAATACATAAAGTATAAATGTTGATTCCTCCATTTCAGCTTGAATGTTAGAGAAATGGTGAAGGATAGACATGCACAGGACTGATGACCTTTTGGTTTGCACTGTAGTTTCTGCAGCTGTCAGCATTATGGGGTACTGTCTGTTATTGCTTTGCTAAGCTTCAGTAAATCCTTAATTATACCTGGCAATTTTCCAAAGGAAGTGGTCTTTGAATACAAACATGGTTATGCATATATTAATATTACAATAATGAGCTGACGTTGCATGCTGAACCTATGATAAGCTAGTTTTGTGTTTGAAATTACATGCTCCAATTTGATAAGGTGGTATTTAGTGGGTTGGATTTAGTGCTTTTTGCACAGTGCGAAGGAAGGATGCTTCAGCAGTGATCAACCGCGACCACCACCCTTATCAGCCAAAGGCCAACTAATCAAACAATGTTGAGGCACTTAAGTGCTGTTGCCAGGCTTCTTGGTCTATCAGAGGTCAGCAGCCACTCAGAGCTGGAAAATGTCATCACAGGCTCAGATTACATAGCCATGAAGAGATGCCCTGGTGAGAAGGGAAATGGTCTTTTGTTTTGGGAGTGTGCAGGGATGTCTTGAGATTGTAAAAAAAAGGAGAGGTCAGGGTGGTTGGAGGCTAGGCATGGGATGGCCTTCAGTAGCCACTCCACTGCTTGCTACCCATGCCCCAAGCTGCTACTAAACTGGGCAAATCAAATACTCCCAATTCACACAAACTGGCAAACTGAGCCCCCTAATTTCCTTATCCGTGTTGGATTTGTGACCCTCCACTTTATGACCCTCCAGAAAGCAGATAATCAGGTTAGTGGTTGATCAATGCCCTTAAAAAGGTCATTACTGACCATTAAGTGGCAGCAACATTCTTGTGGCTCTTTCCTGCTGAGAACTTTGTTGCTGAGGTGTTGGGAAGGGGTAAGAGCCTAGGCATACACTAACCCTAACCCTGCTGTACTGGCCCAACTCATGCCATAATTGCCTGATTAGGAGCCAATCAAAATGTTGGTAACAAGTGATTATCCCTAATTCAGAACCTATTGACACTGTGATGTCAACTTCTTCTCGAACTATTCCAGGCTAAGCAGCATTGCACATAACACAATAGTTTTCCGTAAACATGATTTCTAAAACTGCCGTCTCCTTTGTTTAAAGCAGTATCTTCTTATTTAAGTTTACAGTCAAAAATAAAGGAAAGACCATAGGATCATAAGAAGTAGGAATAAGAGAGGGCATTTGGCCCAATTAGATCATAATTATTTACTTCAAGGTGAGCGATCAATTCGTTTACTTTATTATGAATGCTATGTGTATTCAGATTCAGTAGCTCACATCTAGTCTCGGTGGTTGATGTATATCTGCTGTTTTTTTCTGTCCTTTCCTGCTGTTCCCTAACCTCCATTTCCTATATCACTACTTTCTCTTTTATTTTGTCTCGGATTTTTCTACATGGCATCTTTCCATATTTGATTCTTTGCTTCCACTATTTAGTTTATTTTAAAACCCTCTCTACATCATTTGTCATGTATTTCAGAAAAATACTGGCTCCATCATGGTTTAGGTGATACCAATGGTCCACAAACAGAATCCATTTCTCCCACACAAGCTTTGAATTATGTATTTCTCTCTCTAATTCTATGTACCCTGTGGTAATTTATATCCAGCTCAGATAATAATCCATAAATTATGATCTTGGAGATTCTGATTTGTGATTTAGTGCCTAAATTCTCATAACCCCTGTGCAGAGATTCTTTCCTAACTTTATCTATGATATTGTTACCTATATGGAGTGCACCCACTGGGTCTATCACTTCACAATGCACGTTCCTTTTTAACTCTGAGCAGATATCTTGAACCCTGGCACTAGGCAGATGACACATCGGTCTGGTTTCTCACTCTTTGCTGCAGGAAACAATGCCATTCCCTCTCACATTATTTTCACAATTAGTACAACAATCATTGTTACTAACCCACTTTAATGACTTCCTCGACTATGGTGTTACAGTCAGTTGGCACATCCATCCTGCAGCCCCTCCTCTTATCAAAGCAGGCTTGGAGAACCTCAAATCAATTTAACAATTGCAGATGCAGGCCGTTTGTGTCCTCCTTAACCATCCCACACACACAGTCACACCCTCCAATCCCTGACCAATTCAAAAGACCTTATTCTAAGTGGTGTGACTGCCTTCTCATATAAAGAACCCAGATAACTTTCCCCTGCCCTGATACATCACAGTATCTGTAGTCAAGCCTGCAGCTCAAACTCCAGAAAAAAGCTGTTCTAACTTCGGACACTTACTTGTTGTGAGCCAGGCCAACAGTATCCAGGTGCTCCTACATACTGCACCTTTGACACATCACCAAACTTCCATTATTAAATAACTTTGATTATATTATTCACTTACTTATGCTGCCTTTTACATATTTAATTAACTTTCTCATCATTTTGTGTACTATATTGTTATAGTGAATTTAAACTTGTCAAGTTCAGAGAGAGAGTGAATGAAGGTAAAAAGCAGACTTCAATTAAGAAGCTTTGTACCAAATAAACTTTATGAAGCTGAGGGATTAAGAATCTGTAAAACAAATAGAAGATAAAATCATTTCTCAAGAGGCCATGGGGCCAGGAAAGTTTAACTTACACGGAGGTGACAGTCACTGAGAGGGAATAAGGAAATCAATAACATCGATGATATGATTAATTGTTTTCTGCACAGCCGAAGAAGTTGTTATCAACATTAAGCTGTGACTGAGAATAGACAATCTGCTTATGAAGCAAGGTTGAAGTTTGGATAATGAGATGGTTATGGTATAAAAGTACTCAATTTTTCTGTATTCTTTAGAGCCTTTCACCTGTCTAACTGAATTAATCCTCTCCTTGTGTTGTTTGAATAGAATGATCATACACCTGTACTCAGGCTCTAGTTGTCAGCTATTAGAAGCTGCCACAGCATCTGGAGTCGAGAATCGGATAATTATCTCAAACCATTGGAGCAGCACTGTAAGACAGGTGAGCATAGTTTATTTTTGACACCTATAGCTAGTGCAGTAAATTGACCCAAGTATGATTCAGTTGAATATCAAAGGATCAAAACAACATGGAGTACAGGACACACGGAAAGAGCGGTGTTGCTAATGGGGGCTCTGAGTTGGCAGAGTGCACACAGGGAGGCAAAGGAGAACCCGCATCAGTAGAATCCATGTTGGAGGGAAAGAAACCACAAAAGAAGAAACAATAATAGGTGAGAAGATTACACATATATGCACTTTAGTCAAGGGGTAAAGCAAATGTTGCTTAAGAATCTGTTGAGATTAAAACACTGCAATGACACTTTCAAATTCTGGACTTTAATGCAATGCACCGTTAGGACATTCTTGTTTCAGTTAACATCCAGGAGACGTTTGGGAGCAACTGGAGCCAACGATAAAGAATAGGGACTGGATCAACCCTGGGGTGATTCTTAAACAGGAAGAGGTGAAGGATTTACACATGGAATTTAAGTCGGCTGTCAGAATCACCCTGGATGAAGGGAATCAAATTGGGGATAAATAACATCAATTATTCAGAACAAGGGCAAATCTGAAATGGATTATGCAGATCTAAAATGGGAAGTGTCCATATTGTTTTCAGTATAGCAGATGCCCTGAAGAGAACAATAAGATTTTTTTTAAATGGTAAAGAAGAGTTCTGAACCAGAACACCAGAGAGTCCTTAGATTTGCCAAATAGCCTAGAATCCATGGGTTCCCAGCTTCTTAACTAATCTGCCATGTGAGACCTTGACTGAGGCCCATGTAGCTTACATCACAGTACTTCTTTCAACAACACACTTAGTCATCTCCTTAAAAGCTTCAATCAAATTTGCTAGACATGATACCCCCTTATAAAGTCATACTGACTGTCTGACTGTCCTTAATTAATCATTGCCTCTCTAAGTGAAGATTAATTGTTTTGCAGACCTTTTTTTGAATCGTTTCCCTACCATAGGTGTTAGATTTACTTACCTGTAATTTCTTGGTTTATCCTCATCAACACTCTTGAATAATTGTATCACATTAGCTATCCATCAGTTCTCTGGCATGCCTTCTGCAAACAGATTGGATTTGAAAATTAATGCCAGGACCACTGTGAGCTCATTCCCTGCCTTCCACAGTATCCCAAGATATATTTCATCTGGCAATTGAGATTTATCCACTTTTCAGCTGCTAAAAACACTAATACATCCTGTCAATACTAATTTCTTGAGGTATATGGTAGTTTCCCTCTCTGATTTCTTACCTACATCATCATTCTCAACAGAGAATAAAAATGCAGACTACTTATTTAAAATCTGTCTGCTGGCTCCACTCCAGATTGCTATTTTGGATCCCAATGGGCCCTACTCTTTCCTAGGTTATTCACTTCCCCCTGATTTCCTTATAAAGCATCTTTGGATTTTCCCTAATGTTCCCTGCCAATATTTTTCATGTCCTCGCTTCCTTCTCCTAATTCATTTTTAAGAAACACCCTATACTTTCTATACTGAAGGGCATTTATGTTTTGAGCTTTCAGTAACTACCATTAGCTTCCTTCTTTTGCCTTATCCAATCCTTTCTATTTCCTGATTTCCAGGATTGTCTGCACTTGTTGATCCCACCATTCACCTTGATGGCAAGTTGTTGGCCATGCGCTCTCACTACTAGTCTTGAGACTGTCAGTGGTTTTTCCTGAAAGTAGCTGCTCCCAGTCCACTTTTGCCAGACCCTGTCTTAACTTACTACAAATCAGCCTTCTCTGAACTCAGAACCTTTTATTTCCAGTCCATCGTTGTCCTCATCTGTGATTACCTTAAATCTTACTGAATTACAGTCACTATATTAAAGTGCTTCCAACTGTTACAACTATATTTGCCCAGTTTCATTCCTCAAAATTAGACCCAGCACTGCCTTCTCGGTCTTGTAGGACTTTCAACATGCTAGCTGAAAAAGCTCACATGGACATCTTTAAAGAATTTTGCCTCCTCTAAGCCTTTCACACTTCACCTATCCCAGTTATTAATGGGGAAGTAGAAATCCTCTCATTTTTTACTCTATTCTTTTTGACATTTCTGGGATTTGCTGACATATCACTCTGTCTTTCTGTCACTCTCTGACTATTTAGGGCATTATAGTTATAGGATCTCTACAGTGCAGATGGACACCACCCAAACCCAGCCCATCCAATAACCCCACATTTATCATGGGTCATCCACCTGGCCTGCACATCCCTGGACACTACAGGGCAATGTTTGCATGGCAAATTCAACTAACCTGCATGTTTTTAGACATGTGGGAGGAAACTGGAGCACCTAGAGGAAACCCACGTGGCCAGAGGAAGAATAATGTAAACTCTACACAGATAGTCACCCAAGGCTGGAATCGAACCCAGGTCTCTGGCATTGTGAGGCAGCAGTGCTAACCATTATGTCACTCCTGCATAGTATGCCCCCAATCTCATTTGAAAAACTTAAGGTATCATCCACCCTTACTGAAGGAAGTTATTCCTTGGTTCTTATTGCAACAGCACCTCCTTTCTATACACCATCTCACCTAAAAATTCTATACCCAGAACATTGAGCTGCCAGTCCCCTTCATTCCCCCAAACATATCTCCATTCACTTTTGAGCTTTGAATCTATTCACTTACCAACTAGATTGAAATGCTTCTTTTTCTATACTTGACTGTGCAACACCCCTATTGTACCTCTAATCCATATCTATCGCCCTGCCAAATAACTTTAAACTCCTATAAACCATACTAGCAAACCCCCTCACCCAAGGATGTTGATCCTGTTCTGGTTCAGGAACACCCTGTTTTGTTTGCACAGGTTCCACCTTCCCCAGAAATAAATCCAGTGATTGAGGAAACTATAACCCTCCCTCCTGTTCCAATTCTTCAGCCATGCATTCATCTGTTCTAGCTTTCTACTCCTATACTCAACAGCATATGTCACTGGAAGTGATCCAGATATTATGACATTTACATTTTAGTCTGCTTCCTAACTCTCTAAATTCTTTTGATTAGATTAGATTAGATTACTTACAATGTGGAAACAGGCCCTTCGGCCCAACAAGTCCACACCACCCCGCCGAAGCGCAACCCACCCATACCCCTACATCTACCCCTTACGGACAATTTAGCATGGCCAATTCACCTGCCCTGCACATCTTTGGACTGTGGGAGGAAACCGGAGCACCTGGAGGAAACCCACGCAGACACGGGGAGAATGTGCAAACTCCACACAGTCGCCTGAGGCAGGAATTGAACCCGGGTCTCTGGTGCTGTGAGGCAGCAGTGCTAACCACTGTGCCACCGTGTTGGAGTTCATTAGAGGAAATCATATGTGAGACATCATCAGGTTTCATCATGTGCAGCAGTGATCGATGTTAGTACAACTAGTTTGCACTGGATGGTGAAGTATAGAAGCCACCTCGGTAGCATGTTCTCATCCGATATATTTAATAAAGTGACAAGATGTAGATTCAATACTAAATGAATTGTATAATGGGCGTAATGATCAGCCTGGATCTAGATAGGGTTGACAGTGAGAACCTTTTTCCACGTATGGAGTCAGCTGTTACTAGGGGACACAGCTTTAAATTAAGGGATGGTAGGTATAGGACAGATGTCAGGGGTAGATTTTTTACTCAGACGGTTGTGAGTTCATGGAATGCCCTGCCAGTAGCAGTGGTGGACTCTCCCTCTTTATGGTCATTTAAGTGGGCATTGGACAAGCATATGGAGGTTATTGGGCTAGTGTAGGTTAGGTAGGCTTCGGTCGGTGCAACATTGAGGGCCGAAGGGCCTGTACTGCGCTGTATTTTTCTATGTTCTATGTTCTATGTTTTTTCTATTTTTCTATGTAGAATGGAGGAACAGGTTTGATGGACTGAATGGCTTCTTCCTATTTCAATGTTCCAAAATAAAAAAAGTCTTCATTTTAAGTAAGTTCTTACATAACAAATTTAATGCAAACCTTGAGTTCAATGCAACATTCAAAAACAATTATTATTTTATCACTATCATTATTTTAAGGAAACAAAATATTGAAAAATATGTATAAGCAGATTTTAGTACATATAAAATTTAAGTATGCTAAAACTTTTGCCCAACAAACTGCCACCAACCCATTATAGAAACTTCCTAAGAAATCAAATAATTTGCTGCTTAGCAGCAATTTTTAGCAATGTCCATCCTATTAGATAAACGTTGTTCTTTCATCTCCGTTCTGTTCAAATAAACACTTGGATTTTTGTGAGTTTACTAGTCCATTAAATGAGAAATAAAGTAATTTTAAGAGCTTTATTTTTACAGTTCAATAAACCCAGCAATTACCAAGGGATGTGCTTACAAAGTCAACCATTATTAAGGGTATACCTAAAAATATATGACTGTCATGGCAAAGAATTATCACACCCTTAATTGTATCAAGCATTGTGTGTTATTCATTTTACATGACAAGCTTATAGCTGTGGTGCATTGTAATGCATTATCACCTGTGAAGCAGAAAGTCATGGATTTAAGTCCTACTCCAGAAATGTGAGGACAAAAGTCTCAGTTGATGTTTCTGTAGTTGTGTGAGGGGATGTGGCAGTACCAGAAGTGCTATCTTTTGAATGAGGTTTTAAGTTGCTACCCGTCTACTCAGTAAGATGGATGCATGGCAGTATTACGAAAATTCACAAGAACTCAACATTATGCAAGTCAAAAATTCTTATTTCTAAAAGTAGCAATTGCACATCCAGATTGCTGACTGACTTGCTGTGTATGTCACATATGAAGGGCTTTTGCCCGAAACGTCGATTTCGCTGCTCGTTGGATGCTGCCTGAACTGCTGTGCTCTTCCAGCACCACTAATCCAGTATCCACATATTATTTTCTGTACAGTAATGTTGTAGATACAGGCCATTCTTACACTGCCCTAGTTAAGGATAGCATAAAGGTAAAAGCAAAGTCACCATCGTCCGAAAGGGCCATAGGGCAACTCTGTCACCAGATATAGATGACTGGTGGTGGTTTAACCTGAGAATCAACATGCTTCAGTTGAGAATGGTAATCTCAACTGCAGCAGGAATTGAACCCATGCTATTGGTGTCACTGTGCACTCTGATGTGCATCTTCTTTTCTCAAAACAATTTACAAAATAATTGTCAGGTTAATGATGCCTTATTCCTCAAAAGTATGACATGAAATTTCTTAAGAATGTATTCATTCTGGAGAACCCTAAGAGACCAGTGAATTCAGCAGCATTTGCAAGAAACATCTAAAGGTTTAAAGTTAAGGCACTTGCGCACTATGAGATAGTGGGTTAAGAGTATGTAATCTTTGTTCACATTAAGAGATTGTACTATCTGAGACAGATGTAAGAGAGACCATAACCATTTTTTAACATGGTTCAGAGGGGAAGGAGGGAAGTTCAGAGCATGTGTTGTCTCTTGATGTGGTGATATATTGCACATCACTCAGAGAATCCAAGCAGCTGTGACAAAGGTTTTGTACATGTGTTGTAGTCTGGAGATATGTATATAGGCTCCAACTTTCTTCTTAATACATGGCTGCAATCTTGAAAATCGTAGTACCTATCAGTGGCATGTGTTGGAAGGATTTGCAGGTCGATAATCAACCTCTTTGGCAGCTTTATTAATGGACCTTCACTGGCCATCAAGTCCTGAATGGAACTCAAACCTGGGGTTTCTAGGTCAGAGTTGGGGTCTCTACCCACTGCACATTAGGATATTGCACTTTAATTCATAAATCAATGATGGTAATTAGAGTTGCATTAGAGCAGGAGGAAACATTCTCTTTTGTTACGTGTGAGACCTCAACTAATAATGTTCCTGATTTTAGCAGTAGACTTGTTGAGGAGTATCTTTCTACTGCCAATAATGAGCAGCAGTGTGTCTGTTGAGATTTTATTTTCACCTATTAGCTCACCGGTCAATTATCCTAGCCTGCTGTTGCACATTTTCGAACATACAGGCCAGAAACAGAACAAGCAATGAGCTTTGCCTGATATAAACTTTCAGTTGGCAATTGGAATAGACAAGGAACAAAAGAAAAAGTTAGGCAAAAAGAAGAGACGAAGTTGTTGAAGTATTTTATTTTCAAAGTCTATTTAGCTCAACTTCTAATTCTATGAAGTTTTATATTACATTTTGATTGCAGACATTGTAAGATTACGAACATTCAACGCATTGGTGACTATTTAATTTCTTATAAAATCATGTTGTAATGGTTAAAGTGCCCTAAGAAAGTATGCAGAAAGGAATGCATGCCTATCACCATAGTTAAGTCATGCAAAATTGTACAGTTTTTAACAATGTTTGGACATAGAATTCTGTCATTTTTGTTACTATTGTAACTGGTCTATCTTCTCTTTTAACGCTGTGTATACAGATCATAACAATTCAGTATGTAATTTTACCCCATTGTGTCACTTCTTTCATATATTAATTTAATCATGTATCCTCTGTTTACTGATCCAGCAGACAGCAATTCTTATTAATAAGGGAGTTGCAAGGTTGACAGTGGTCACAAAGATGGGGAGCATCACGGAGACATTTGAACAAGGCAATGATAATTTTAAAGGCTTAAATCACCAGCCATCTTCCGCAGTACCAAATGGACTTACAAGACCCTGGATCTTGATAGACTTCACCCTAATGTTTTAAGGATGCTGTTACTGGAGTATTAGATGCATTGTTGTTCATTTTTCAATTTATGCTAGGTTATGAAAGGTTTTATACAGACTGAAAACCATCAAATGTAATCACTCTCTTAAAAAAAATGAAGTGGCAAACAAGAAATTAAAGACTAGCTAGCTTGATATCTATCGTGTGGAAGAAATTAAAGACTAGCTAGCTTGATATCTATCGTGTGGAAGGTGTTAAAATTGATCATCAAAGGGATTATAGCTGGGACCTCAGAAAGGCTTTTTTTTCCCTCCAAGAGAAATCATGCTTAATTAATTTATTGGAGTTCAATGAAGAAGTAACAAGGGACATGTGTTGTCATACCATGCTTAGGGGGCTTGTGTAATACAGAGGTAGAGTTCCTCTCCCTGGACTAGAAGGCCTGGGTCAAGTCTCACCTGCTCCAGAGGTGTGCAATAACATCTCTGAACAGGTTGATGGAAAAATAGGTTAAATTGAAAGAAAGACGTACCAAGCTTGGATTTTCAGAACACAGTTGACAAGGTATCACAAAACAGGTTACTGTGCGAAGTGGTAGCAAATGTTATTGTGGCTAATCTGATTGTTTGCAATCAGTCAATATGCATACTTGGATGTTTGTCTGATTGGCAAGATGTGATGAACAGGATCCTGCAAGAAGTCTGTGCCATTGCCTTAACCTTTTACAGTTTGTTTCAGAAACTTATATAAGGGGACTGAAGGCATGGTAGGTACATATCCAAATGACACAACCCTAGATACATACGTGTGTTGTGAAGAGGACATAAGAGGTTGCAGATAGTTCTAGACAGGTTGAGAAGAGTGGACAGAATATCTGGGGATGGTGTATCATTTGGGAGTGTGTGAAGTTGCTCATTTTGCCAGGAAAAAAATAAAGAAGCGGAGTATTACCTAACCACGGAGCGTGACCGCAGAATTCTGAAATGCAGAAGGATCTAGGTGTTCTTACAGAATAACTGGGAGTTAATATGCAGGAAAGCAAGTAATTAAGAAGGTTAATACAATGTTATCCTTTATTACAAGAGAAATTGAGGTAATGCTCTAGCAACACAAATCTTGGTGAGACCACATCTCAAATGCAGTGTGCACATGTGCACTAAATGGTTGAAACAAAAGATTCGATCAGAATAGTCTCACATTTTGGGCTTTAACCTTCTTAATGAAAGCCAGTGAATTATGATCAGTGTTTCCCTATTTCTTTATTACCGTGTAAGATATAGACCTCACAGCATTGAAGACCCAACAGAAAGCCTGAACTCTCTTTTCCTACAATTGAGTACTCCTTCTGACATTGGTTTAGTTTATTAGAGAAATAACCCACTGGCATCTCTATCCCCAACACACCATCTTGGAACAAGACTACATCAAATCCAAGCAAAGCTTTGATTGCCATTTTAAAATATCTGAAATAAATCAGTGCAATTAACGTCATCCATTAGGATTGCCTTCAGCTTCTCAAAGGCTGTCTGGTATTTTGTTGACCATGTCACTTTTGCTTGCTTCTTCAAAAAAATTACTAAATGTACAGCTATCATTCTAAATATACACACAAATCTCTGATAAAACCCACATTTTCCCACAATCACATGATTTCTCATTTAGTTTTAGAATTTCAGTCAGTTTCTTTCAAATTTTGAAGGTGAAGGAGTGATCTAATCAAAGTCTTCAAAATATTAACAGGAAAAGACAGGGTAAATAAAGATAAATTATTTCCACTGGTTGGAGCTTCAACAACAAGGAGGCATAGTCTGAGAATGAGGGTCAAGAGTATTCAGAAGAGATGTTATGTTTGGAACCCTCTTTCACAAACAGCAGTGGATGCAGAATCAGTTGTTAATTTTATTTCTGAGATAAACAACTTACTGAGCAAAGGTATTAAGAGATATGGACCAAAGGCAGGTTTATGGAGTTAGGCCGCAGATCAGCCATTATCTCACTAAATGCTGGAATAGGCTAGAGGGGCTGAATGGCCTACTCCTGTTGCTATGTAAGTCTCCAAAGTTCCTGGTGTTTATGGATGATATGCAGTTGGTTTTAATTATTCTATTCTCAAGCTATTTATGCTTTCCTGGAAAATTTTAGACAAAGTTCACACCCTGATCAGATTATATCTCAATTGGTAATTTTTCCACTCCTACCCTAGCTGTAGCTGTAACTGTCTGGGAATTAGGTTGACATATCCTTAATTGTGAGAATATACTGAAGTCCTGCATTCATTTTGGTGATGGTCTACATAATTCATAACATAGGATTAAAAGGTTCTGCAAAAACTGGAATGAGTATCAGCAATGCACATCTGATTACAAGTTCAGGTTTTCCTACAACCGGTCATGTGTAGCATGTCCTATAGAACTGCATTGTGTCCTTATGGAGTTTTGGCCATGCCAAGTACTCTTTGTTGATGCCTGCATTTTCTGTATCCCTATATGTCCTGTCATAGAAACTTCATGTGTTACTCAATATCTTCCCATGATATTTAGGCGGTGTTGCTATTCGGTGAGCACGATCCATTCAATGTCCATAGACTCTACTTCCTCATTAGAGATCCATTTTTACAATAATAATAACGTGGAACTCTTCAGCCTCAGTTTCAGAGTAAAGTATCTGTGAACTTATTTAATTCTGGATTGGCTTCCTGGCCTCAATTAACAAAAGACAAACCAAGCACTTTCTTTGAATTATCCTCATTTTTAAATAGATCTTCAGCTACCCTAATATCTACTTGCAGTATTATTGTTGCCTTTGGCCATTGATTTGCTCACTACTTAGGATGGAAAAATACCTCCAACCTGTTCTTGAAACTGTTCCATCAATTTAAGCTCATCTGAACATTCCATGATTATAGGCAAAACTAAAACTTGCACTCCTGCTAAATAGTTATACAGGGGTAAATCCACTGGTAATTTCATAAATACTCTGATTACCACTGGTCTTGATAACAAGTCATGCTCCATTTGGAATTTATACAATGGAACCGGGATATACTTTCCACCTAACCTGTGTACCAAAACTTTGGCTTTCATTGAATACAATAGAGTGAAAACTGAATTCTTTTACAGTAATCAAGTTTGAGTAGCCTTTATGTCCCATGGCATAGATGAGCTTGGATGCTTCCTTTGAAGAGAAAGCCGTTAACTTCTTTTTGGTCAGAAACTCTTTATATTTCTCCTCAAACCTATTTATTGCTTCTGCTTCCACAGCAACGTTTACTTCTAGTCTCATAGTTGCAGTCAAAGTTACAGTTTGATCTGAGCTTCTTGTTCAGACTCAATATCACAAACTCAGTAAGTCCCAATGGTTTCTCTCACAACTTCCAACATTCGAAACAAATCTATCCCACATAGTTGTAATGGAAATACATTAGCTCCCAACTTTCTCCACCACCCTCAATACTTTTCCTTCTAATCCGAGAAGATCACCATAGCTATCCATTCCTCACCCTGGTATGCCCCTTTATTTCACTTCTATCCATTTCAAATTTATGAGGGGAATGGAACAATTGTTTAATTTTATGGATTAGTTCATAACCATGAGCCATTATTTCTGCATGTCCAGCAGTTACAACCCTTGGACCTCAACATGTGTTTGTAGCATGGAAAGTAGTATTTAAATTCTTCTAAAAGAATAATCTCTTTAAGAGTTTCATATGTGGTTTCAAATTCTAAGGTTCATATATAGCATTACAATTACTTCAATTAAGCCATTCAAATTCCATATATGTTTCTGCCAGCAATATCCTTAAATTTCAGACCTTTGCCAATATGTCTCATATGCATTGATTTTTTGAAGCATTATTATCCCTTGAAACTTCTCGTATTTCCTTTAAACCCAAATGCTCTGCTAGTACCTCAATTACTTCAGTATTCTTAGCTCTGCCAGGCAATACTACTTTCAGTTTACCTGCCAAGCTAACCAACTTGGTCTTTGAAAGTTCCATTAAGATTGACAGACTACAACACAGTCACATGCAATAAGTCTTTTTTCAGTTTCCATTGCCATGTCTTAAATGCATTACAGAATCTGCCTGTCAGGAAACTTGCTTTTAAAAAGTGCAATAAGCTTTTCCACAATCTAGCATTTAAAACTGCCCTTTTCTAATTTAAGTCCATAGTCAAATATAGAGAAAAATTAAAAGGTGTGGCCTTTATAATATGCTATTCTTAATAGATTAATTTCAGCAACCTTTCTTCATGAGTTTAGTATCACATATGATGACACAGACACAAAATATTACAATGCAATGCACATGAAGCAAAAGGGGATTACCCCCAAGCACTAGCTCATACAAAGAAATTATTTCCAGGAAATAAAATATTCCCATGTAAGTTGATCATCTTTCTCCATCTAGTGGATAAATCTGATTAGTAATAATTAATTAATTAACTCACTCACCAAAATAGATGATACCCATACACAGGCACATGAGCAATCAGAGTCAACTTACATGATTTGAAATCGAAACAAGGCCTGGAAGATAACTTCCTGAGCTGCTGCGTAGCAATGCTTCTAACAAACAGACTTTGCTTAGCAACCAAACAGCACTCTTCTCTTACAGAATATAAATGTTAGTTTCCCTTCACTAGTTTTCTTGCAAGTTGTCCTGATGAGTGCAAGAGAAGTTGCCAAGACTTTTTTTTCAGCATGTCTCAAGTTTCACACTACTAAATGACTAAATATATATATATATATATATATATATTACAAATATAATCTCAACTGTTCCAATTCTGTTATCTCAGGAGAAACAGTTCCAGTTCCAAATTCTATGTCCCTGTCTAATTTTAATTAATCTGTTTGGTTCCAAGATGTTTAATTCTCTTCCAACTAGTCATTAATAGTATGTTGAAGGCTAGATTTTCTATGAAACTAGTGTCTGAGACTATTTCATGTTGTCCGTCTCACAGGAAAATGTCTGGCAACTATTCTTCTATCTATCTTCAATATTCATTCTGCATATTAGTTGTCTCAATTACAAATGCAATGTTGCAATTTACTCAATAGTCAACTAGAATCAGCCATTTAACCTTCTTGTTTCCTAACCTTGTGCTTACCCTGGTTTTCTCCTATTCTAAAATTGCTTCCTCCAAATGCCACTTGATTTCCAAGGTTAGCATGGATTTGGCATACTGACCAGAAACATCACAGGACTGAGTCTGTCCTTTACTTATGTCAACTGCCTCATAATTGGGTGACATAGATCTTCTTCATCTTCCTATCACACTCTCAGCTACCTTTCTCATAACTCCACCTCACCCTACCCCCACCCCACCCCCCTGCCATTTACCTCTCCACTCCATTGGCTCACAAGCCTCATTCTTGCTGATGGGCTGTTGCCCGAAACATCGATTCTCCTGCTCCTTGGATGCTGCCAGACTTCCTGTGCTTTTCCAGCATGACACTCTCAACTCTGATCTCCAGCATCTGCAATCCTTACTTTCTCCTTTGACGTAGATCTCCTGCCAGTTTAAACTTTGCAAGATACATATGGGCAGCATGGATTGTCTTCCCCTTTTCTATTGAATGTGATGTAGCAAGATGAAAGGTAACATTTTGGAATGTTTTGTTGAGACTGTGCATTGGATCAGCAGCTGATCATTGTGGTGACCGAGTTAAAATCATGAAGATTCTTGAGAAATACACGTAGCTGCTGTTGGTTGTGTTTTTTTCTATTTATTGGCTCATGAAACATCAACAGAAAGAGTTGGGTCCCTGTGAGACAGATAGTCATAGAGTCATAGAGATATACAGTATGGAAACAGACCCTTCAGTCCAAACCGTCCATGCTGACCAGGTATCCCAACCCAATCTGGTCTCACCTGCCAGCACCCGGTCCATATCCCTCCAAACCCTTCCTATTCCGATACCCATCTAAATACCTTTTAAATGTTGCAATTGTACCAGCCTCCACCACTTCCTCTGGCAGCTCATTCCATACCTATAACATCCTCTGCGTGAAAAAGTTGCCTCTTAGGTCTCTTTTATATCTTACCTCTCTCACTCTAAACCAATGCCCTCTAGTTCTGGACCCCAGGGAAAAAGACTTTGTCTATTTATCCTATCCATGCCCCGCATGATTTTATAAACCTCTAGAAGGTCACGCCTCAGCCTCCAATGCTCCAGGGAAAACAGTCTCAGCCTGTTCAGCCTCTCCCGATAGCTCAAACCCTCTAACCCTGGCAACATCTTTGTAAATCTTTTCTGAATCCTTTCAAGTTTCACAACATCTTTCTGATAGGAAAGAGACCAGAATTAATATGATATTCCAACAGTAGCTTAACCAATGTCCTGTACAGCCACAACTTGACCTCTCAATACCTGTACTCAATACTCTGACCAATAAAGGAAAGCATACCAAACATCTTCTTCACTACCCTATCTACCTGTACCTCCACTTTCAAGGAGCTAGGAACCTGCACTCTAAGGTCTCTTTGTTCAGCAAAACTCCCTCAAACCTTCCCATTAAGTGTATAAGTCCTGCTAAGATTTGCTTTCCCAAAATACAGCACCTTTATCTGAATTAAACTCCATCTGCCACTTCTCAGCCCAACAGTCCATCTGATCAAGATCCATTTATAATCTGAGGTAACCTCCTTTGCTGTCCTCTACACCTCCAATTTTGGTGTCATCTGCAAACTTACTAACTATACCTCTTATGCTTATATCCAAATCGTTTATATAAATGATGAAAAGTAGAGGACCCAGCACCAATCCTCATGGCACTCCACTGGTCACAGGCCTCCAGTCTGAAAAACAACCCTCCATCACCACCCTCTGTCTTCTACCTTTGAGCCAGTTCTGTATCCAAATGGCTAGTTCTCCCTGTATTCCATGAGATCTAACCTTGCTAAACAGTCTCGCATGGGGAACCTTGTTGAACACCCCATGGGAGACTGTTCCCAAGTCCATATCGACCACATCTACCACTCTGCCCTCATCAATCTTCTTTGTTACTTCTTCAAAAAATTCAATCAAGTTTGTGAGACATGATTTCCCATACACAAAGCCATATTGACTTTCCCTAATCAGTCCTTGCCTTTCCAAATATATGTATATCCTGTTGCTCAGGATTCCCTCCAACAACTTGCCCACCACCGACATCAGGCTCACTGATCTATAGTTCCCTGGCTTGTCCTTACCGCCCTTCTTAAACAGTGGCACCACATTAGCAAACCTCCAGTCTTCCGGCACCTCACCTGTGACTGTCGATGATACAAATATCTCAGTAAGAGGCCCAGCAATCACTTCTCTAGCTTCCCACAGAGTTCTAGGGTACACCTGATCAGGTCCTAGGGATTTATCCACCTTTATGCATTTCAAGCCATCCAGTACTTCTTCCCCTGTAATATGGACATTTTTCAAGATATCCCCATCTATTTCCCTGCAGTCTATATTTTCCATGTCCGTTTCCACAGTAAACACTGATGCAAAATTCTCACTTAGTATCTCCCTCATTTCCTGCAATTCCACACAAAGGTCACCTTGCTGATCTTTGAGAGGCCCTATTCTCTCCCTGGTTACCCTTTTGTCCTTAGTGTATTTGTAAAAACCGTTTGGATTCTCCTTAACTCTATTTGCCAAAGCTATCTCATGCCCCCTTTTTGCCCTCCTGATTTCCCTCTTAAGTACACTCCTGCAGCCATTATAGTCTTCTAAGGATTCTTTCGATCTATCCTGTCTATACCCGGCATATGCTTTCTTCTTTTTCTTAACCAAACCCTCAATTTCTTTATTCGTCCAGCATTCCCTATACCTACCAGCTTCCTTTCACCCTAACAGGAATATACTTTCTCTGGACTCTTGTTATCCCATTTCTGAAGGCTTCCCATTTTCCAGCCATCCCTTTACCTGCGAACATTTGCCTCCAATCAGCTTTTGAAAGTTCTTGCCTACTGCCGACACAATTGGCCTTTCTCCAATTTAGAACTTCAACTTTTAGATCTGGTCTATCCTTTTCCATCACTATTTTAAAACTAATAGAATTATGGTCGCTGGCCCCAAATTGCTGACACCTCAGTCACCTGCCCTGTCTTATTTCCCAAGAGTAGGTCAAGCTTTGCACCTTTTCTTGTATGTACATCCACATATTGAATCAGAAAATTTTCTTGTAAACACTTAACAAATTCCTCTCCATCCAAACCCGGCTTGGAGTTTATTTACCACACTAACTCTTTAGAACACTACAATATTACAGACTTGCATGCATTATCTTAGTTCTGTGATTACTGATGTTATTGTTCATTTTACACACGTAACTGACTTACTGCACCAATGCCAGTACAAAGACAGTGAGGTGTGTACCTCTGTACTGGAACAGCACATGTCATAATATCATGTAACTGACTTAAAATACACAGTCTCATCTGGATTGGGATTATAACACATTTCCTTTTTTTTCCTTTTGAATAATAGGAAGTTTTTCTTTGATAAATCTACCCAAGGAATGCATGCATGTGAATTTATTGTCTCATTGTATTCCAATTAGATTAGATTACAGTGTGGAAACAGGCACTTCGGCCCAACAAGTCCACACTGCCCCGCCGAAGCGCAACCCACCCATACCCCTACATCTACCCCTTACCTAACACTACGGGCAATTTAGCATGGCCAATTCACCCTGACCTGCACATCTTTGGACTGTGGGAGGAAACCGGAGCACCCGGAGGAAACCCACGCAGACACGGGGAGAACGTGCAAACTCCACACAGTCAGTCGCCTGAGGCGGGAATTGAACCCGGGTCTCTGGCGCTGTGAGGCAGCAGTGCTAACCACTGTGCCACCGTGCCGCCCACTTTGGTGAACATACAATACAAAGCTCAGGTCTTGATACAATTGTCAGGACTTGATAAAATAGTTTCTCTTGTGGCACAGGCAGTCAATGATATACAATTTGGTTATATTAGTTATATTAAACTGGCCAAAAATGTAAAGGAGGATAGTAAAAGCTTTTTTAGGTATGTGAAAGGCAAAAAAATTGTTAAGACTAAAATTGGGCCCTTGAAGACAGAAACAGGGGAACAAAGAAATGGCAGAAGAATTGAATTGGTACTTCAGATCTGTGTTCACTGGGGAAGACACAAGCAATTTCCCGAAGGTAACAGTGGCTGAAGGACCTAAACTTAAGGGAATTTATATTTGCCAGGAATTGGTGTTGGAGAGACTGTTAGGTGTGAAGGTTGATAAGTCCCCGGGCCTGATGGTCTACATCCCAGGTACTGAAGGACGTCGCTCGAGAAATCGTGGATGCGGTGGTGATTATTTTCCAGAGTTCGATAGATTCGGGATCAGTTCCTGCGGATTGGAGGGTGGCTAATGTTGTACCACTTTTTAAGAAAGGTGGGAGAGAAAAAACAGAAAATTATAGACCAGTTAGTCTGACCTCAGTGGTGGGAAAGATGCTGGAGCTATTATAAAGGATGCAATTACGACACATCTGGATAATAGTAACAGGATAGGTCAGAGTCAGCATGGATTTATGAAGGGGAAATCATGCTTGACTAATCTTCTGGAATTTTTTGAGGATGTAACTCTGAAGATGGATGAGGGAGATCCAGTAGATGTAGTGTACCTGGACTTTCAGAAAGTTTTTGATAAAGTCCCACATAGGAGGTTAGTGAGCAAAATTAGGGCGCATGGTACTGGGGGCAAAGTACTAACTTGGATTGAAAGTTGGTTGGCTGATAGGAAATAAAGAGTAGTGATAAAAGGCTCCATTTCGGAATGGCAGCAGTGACCAGTGGGGTACCGCAGGGATCAGTGCTGGGACCGCAGCTTTTTACAATATATATTAATGATGTAGAAGATGGTATTAGCAATAACATTAGCAAATTTGCTGATGATACTAAGCTGGGTGGCAGGGTGAAATGTGAGGAGGATGTTGGGAGATTACAGGGTGACCTGGACAGGTTAGGTGAGTGGTCAGATGCATGGCAGATGCAATTTAATGTGGATAAATGTATGGTTATCCACTTTGGTGGCAAGAACAGGAAGGCAGATTACCACCTAAATGGAATCAATTTAGGTAAAGGGGCAGTACAAAGAGATCTGGGTGTTCTTGTACACCAGTCAATGAAGGTAAGCATGCAGGTACAGCAGGTAGTGAAGAAGGCTAATAGCATGCTGGCCTTCATAACAAGAGGGATTGAGTATAGAAGCAAAGAGGTTCTTCTGCAGCTGTACAGGGCCCTGGTGAGACCACACCTGGAGTATTGTGTGCAGTTCTGGTCTCCAAATTTGAGGAAAGACATTCTGGCTATTGAGGGAGTGCAGCGTAGGTTCACGAGGTCAATTCCTGGAATGGCGGGACTACCTTACGCTGAAAGACTGGAGCGACTGGGCTTGTATACCCTTGAGGTTAGAAGACTGAGAGGGGATGTGATTGAGACACTCGAGGCAGGAAACTTGTTTCCGCTGATGGGTGAGTGCCAAACCAGAGGACACAGCTTAAAAATACGGGGTAGACCATTTATGTCAGAGATGAGGAGAAACTTCTTCACCCAGAGAGTGGTGGCTGTGTGGAATGCTCTGCCCCAGAGGGCAGTGGAGGCCCAGTCTCTGGATTCATTTAAGATAGAGTTGGATAGAGCTCTCAAGGATAGTGAAATCAAGGGTTATGGAGCTAAGGCAGGAACAGTATACTGATTAAGGATGATCAGCCATGATCATATTGAATGGTGGTGCAGGCTCGAAGGCAGAATGGCCTACTCCTGCACTATTGTCTATTGTCTATTGGGGGAGTGTTGTGACTGTGTAAGAGGGAGAACTGTGTGGATCAATGTCTCAAACATGAGAGCTGTCAATGAGGGTACACAACTGCCTGAAGGAGTAGCACATAGATTTAAATGTGGAAGTCTGAGAATTTTGGCAAGTTGCTTTTCTCAGTCATAGAGTTTTACAGCACAGAAAGAGACTCTTTGGTCCAACTCATCTGCACCGACCAGATGTTCCAATCTGTCCTAGACCCACTTGCCAGCGTTTAACCTATATCCCACTAAAGTTTAGTGACTGAACACTTACTATTCAAATACCCATTCAGATGTCCTTTAAATGTTGTAATTGTATCTGCTTCCACCACCTGCTCCGGCAGCTCGTTCTGTACACGTACCACCCCCTGCATGAAAGAAATGCCCCTCAGGTCATTTCTAAATCTTTCCTCTCTCATCTAGATCTATGCCCTCTGGTTGTGTAGGTGAGGTGCATTAGTCAGGGGTAAATATAGGATAATACGGTAAGTGAATGGGTCTGGGTGGGTTACTCTTCGCAGAGTCAGTGTTGACTTGTTGGGCGGAAGGCCCTATTTCCACACTATAGGAATTATAATTCTAAAAGTGCCCACTACACCACCTGGATTTGTGTCATCTTAAGGATTTGAGATTTTACAGTATGAACAGTACATTCTGTGAAACCATTCAACTGTGGATAGTGAGGCAGAAGGTATACAGTGAACATCCCATTTCTTGCACACACCTTGCAAGGGTGCACTAATGTACTGTGAACCATTGTCAAGACACAATTTATTGAGGTATGCTGAAAATACTGAATTTGGTGGTCATATATCAATAGCTATTACACTTGCACTGTTTTTGATTTGTTGCAAACAGAAAAGGATTTTGATGAAACAGTCAGTCACCAGAATGTAATGGTGTCTGCAATAACAGAAAATATCACTGACCTTGCATCATGGTTTGGAAGGAACCTTCCGTGGGAGGACAGGTTTGTTTGATTTTTTTTTATGTCTAAGGAACTGGCATGTTTTATATGACTTGATTAGTGATCAATGTACTTATTAATGTCAGACCAATGTATGGATTCAGGCAACAATTTCTTTTTCATTTTTTTCTGTGTTCACCTGACTAATATGTATTCAGTCTAATGTCTTGGAGTATAGTTTGCAGAATTATGACACAATTACACTTGAAAATTATCTGCTTGGAGAATCCTATTTTGTCTCCAAATGATCAAATTGAATTCAAATTCAACTTTGTCTGGAGGGATTATTTAGTTCAGTTGACTGGAGAGCATGTTTGTGATACAAACAGCTGCCAATGGCATGGATTTAATTCTCACAGATTGAAATTACAATGAAGGACTCTCCGTTTCAACCTCTCGCCTCATCTGAAACATGGTGACCCTCAAGTTAAACCATCACAAGTCTTTTTCTGATGAGAAAGCAGCTCTATGGTCTGGTAAGGCTGGTAACTTTACCTTACATTCTTGGGAACCTGTTTGAAGGACATGACCTCTCCAAGAATTATAAAATCATACAATCTAAAACCCCAAAACACAGATATGACCAAGAACTGGAAAATGTGAATAGGCAAAATGCACAGAAAGTAACAACACAGGTATGAAAGGCTTCAATGTAATCTACCATAAATGGGAACCAGCTGGACTCTGACTCAGGAAACAAAATATAGACCAAAAAAACAAACAAATCTGGGGAGTTAAACCAAACTTGAGAGGTGTATAATATTGGACATAATAATAGTGTATAATAGTGCACAATAATGGATGAAGCAGTATTTTTGAAATTAACAAAATATGCTGTCATATGTTATGTTACGTTTTTGCAGAGATAATCATCAAGAGGTGATATCTTGGTTGCAATATTTGGAATATTTGGGGCTAAAACTTTAAAGAAACCAAGTCAGCTTTGACATGAAACATAGGCATCGTCAGTGCAATTTCTATTTTGTTAGGATCAACTATTAGTCTGATTAGCAAGCAAATTGAAGTGAAGAAAGCGATTTGGCTCATTCTGATTTGCTGTTTTTTACTGTTGAAAATCAGATTCATTTTCCTTGCTACACCTGTGAACTGGTGAGGTCATGTTCATGTTTGATTCTTCCGAGAACTGCAATGTGATCTGCAATTCAGAAACAATTGAAGATACAATCCACATGTTGTTGGAACACATCTGGTTGATGCATAATACATATGGTAATCTGAAGAAACTGTATCCACTGAATAATGTTCTAAAACCTGTCAGTTCTTGTGATCCCAGAGAAAACCATATGAACCAATATCCAATCTTGTGATCAAGCTCGGAGAAATGCATGGTGCCTGAAAGGCTGAGATTTCTCTCTTCCAGGATAGGGAAGAGCAATCTTGCTGGACATCTTTTCAATACAATGCTCACTCACTGTGGATCTAAATAAAAATGTTGCTTTCCTTCAAAACATATGTAATGGAGTTATATCAATTGGCATGATGCTCACCTTTCTGGATGATATTGTATTGTGTCATGGTATTTAATTCCACCTTTAGCTAATTGTGAATGTGAACACTACAATCCTTGGAGATTGATGCTGGTTTGAGAAACACATATAACACTACATCATCTTTAAAGTTGTTGATAGCTTCAAGCCTTACGTGTAAAAGTTATTCAGTTAGACTCAATGTTACAGTCTGGAATCTTTGGTATTACAATTGACAGATTTGTCAGCTTGTGGATCATGATATTTGGTGACCCATGAATGCTGACAGACCTGTGATATAAAGTCCATCTATTTCCATTGACACAAAAGGTTTCAGATGTCCACCCTGAGGATCCGTATTGGCATTTAAGATAAATAATGCCAATGAGTAGGATGTCAGATCCATTCTAAGCAGTTTGCTTATATTGTGTGGAATACATCACATTATGCCAGTTCACTGAATATATCTTGTGTTAGATGCATTGCGTTTCTCTGGGAGATTGGAATTTCTACACATTTTAACCCAATGACGTTTTATGAAACACACAGCTCACAAATGTTACAATATGTTACACACTGTCTTATGTTAGCCACACAATATAGAAGATTTGGATGTTTCGCTGAACCTGTTGATAGCTGCCATCAGTGTTTCAGAGTCAAATGCCTCCAGATGGTGCTACAATTACTTCAAACTAGTAATGTAAAGTTGCCACAGTCTTACTAGACCATACAAGGAGACAACTAGTGGTGGTTCAATCAGTCTGGGACACTATGCTTCAAGCAAGGGGAATGGGAACAAAAAGTCCTTCATCGTAACCTCAACCAGTGCAGGAATTGAACTTCTCCTGTTGGTCTGCAATACAAACTAGCTGTCCAGCTAACTGAGATAAATCCTTGCACCACACACCCCTTCAAACTAGTATCTTTCCTCTAACAGTACATTCATGGTATACTCCTTAAATATATTAAGAAGCTCTTTTTAGAAAGATTTGATAGTTTAGAGGCAATGACCAGCTCATAAGCCTTTCAGCAAAATTGAATTTGGTGAAATCATATTCAGCATCTTAGCATCAATACCTGCCTAAGCGCTAGCTGAATATTGTACCTAGCTGGCGCCTGTGTATCCTACAATTCACTAAAACTTTACATTGATCTTCTATAACATGGAATCATCATTAGAAATTCTGAGGGATTTCAGTCTTCTTAAAGCTTCAGTGCCCAAATTGAGAGCATTAACTGTCTGCAATTCTTTGTCAGTTATCCACTGCTCTATAATATAAAGTTTGTTGGGGTTTTTTTAGACAACTGTAGATCTGACAGAATGCCAGTGCAGTGGGAAGTGTGGAATGCAGCAATGAATGGTGGAGTTTAGGGGGAAAAGGAGGAGGGGACTGTGAATGGGAGAAAAGGGAATGGAGGGGGTAAAGGAAGGCCTACTGGGCTTTCTCTATTCCTTCACAGCCCTCTCCTGGCATTTGTCCATCCTCCTATGGACCTTTTCCTACCTCCCTCCACTGTACATGAGAGCTGAAGACTCAATATTCATAACTATCAGTTACCCCAAAAAAGGAAATGCTGTCCTTGGAGATTTCTCAAACAAGTTCTCCAATCCTGATGTGGTTTATGCATTCTGGTTCCTACTAGAGACACAGGCCGACTCCTCCACAGCATATATTAGAAAGGGTGCAGATTGACCCCTATTTTTCCTTTCCTTTGTGTACCAGGTTCTGAGAGTCATGGCAACTTTTGCACCACCCTTCCTCTGATGAAAGTCTGTAATCTGTAAGTGCCATGCTTTCAGGTCCAGTGCGTAACATTTCCATAGCCAGTCAAACTGTTATTAGCTCATAGACAGCAATTATTTTCACTTGGGAGTTTCTAAAATAGTTCCTAGTTACAGATATGAGAGTTAATTCAAACTTCCTGTAAAGTAGCTCAGAAGTCTCAGGTGGCTTAACACTAGAAAGCTGATTCTGCTTAGTCAAGAACTGGTTTGTTACCTTCATTATACGCTTTATAATCATACTGAAAATCAGCTGTCCTTGAAGGAGCCTAAATGATGGAATGCCCACAGGCTCCAGCGAGGAGGTAGATACCTGAGATGAATATCTATGTCCTGCAGCCAGTTCCAAAGATGCACTCATCACTCATCCTTCCCAAGATTGGGTTGCTGTCTCTTCCTGGTTCAGGCACTAACTACCTCAGGCATGCTGCAAAGGGCGACAAATAGGTTAAGTACTGCAAAAAGGAAACTACAGATAGAAAACAGGCTTATTTTAACTTGCTGTCTTTCTTTGCCAGGGTTTTATTTTTAGTTTGCTTTTGCATCATTATGCAGCTTTTTGTGAATAAAAATGCTAATTGATGAAGTAAACAAGTTTGTGGAGTATTTGTGCTTCTATCTTCTACATTAATTATCTCGTATTTTGATCAAAACATCTTGCATTGGTTTTAGTTTCTTCAAGTTGTTTGTTTGTTCTTGCTAAAATCTACACTGCTTTTAGTTCCTATTTTAATTCTCAAGTTCTTATCATGGCACTTTGATATCAATTATTTTACATTGTTTTGTCATTTTACAAAACAAAATCTCCAGTACAGAATACTTCTGTTCAAGGTATGTTATTGGGATATATAACAAAATCTGCATTACTGTAAGCATGGCATATGCGGGGGCAGGTTCATGGGAACCATCTGAGACATCTTGTGTTGATTCAGTTACTCAATCTTTCTTGTTGGAACCAATTTAGGTGACTGACACCAAGTGGGGAAGGAAGTCCACATGAAGTTTCAGCAGAAGGGCAGCTCAGTCATGATAAACAGAATAGGTTTAGTAATAGTTGCCAGTAACTAGATACATCACATGATTATCTCTTATGGGAGATCAGAGTGGATTAAGAGTTAGTACACATTAATGTTTACTAGAACTGAAATGGTGACAAACTGGTTAGCTCCACCCAGGCACAGATATTTTGTATGCTGATGGGTGGAATTTATCTTGTGACGTCAATTTATCCTTTCAGGCATCAACTGCCCAATATCACATCTCACTCCCCATCCCCCACCAAGCTTTCCTTGGGTTATTTAATTACTCAGTCAATTTTTGTAAATATATGAAGTAAGCTTATCACCACCCGATCTCCACCAGCCCTCTGATTTTATAAGTGGCTGATGACTAGATTAAATTGGAATACGAGGCGAAAGTGGGTACTGCAGATGCTGGAGATTAGAGTCAAGATTAGAGTAGTGCTGGAAAAGCACAGCAGGTCAGGGAGGATCCAAGGAGCAGGAAAATCGATGTTTCAGGCAAAACCCTTCATCAGGAACTTTCCTAATGAAGGGCTTTTGCCTGCAACATTAATTTTCCTGCTCTTCGGATGCTCCCTGACCTGCTGTGCTTTTCCAGCACTACTCTAAATTGGAGTACAGCTACTTGAGGATTGAACATTGTAGTTCAGTTTGTTACTGTACTGGAACGTTGATGGATCATTGATTTCCTGGACACTTTTGGCAGAGAACATTTTCTGGGATTGATGTCACTGTTAAACCTTTGCCTCCCACAGAGAATCTTTAGTTTACTCACATCATGTCAGAGAAGGTAGTTAGATTTCTCAAAGAAATAATCTTCTCCTTTTGGCAATAAAAAAGAGGTAGACTTGCATGTGATTCTTCCAGTCTTGTACGTATACTTTTAGATAACTTATTCTAAATGGTTTAATCATAAACAGTAAAAGTGACTGTGCTGTTTTGCTAGTGTTTTCTTTAATAGCTGAATCAACTGTGTTAAGAGTCTACCATTAATTCCATGTGTTGGTGGTTTCAAAGATGTTTAATGATCAGATATTGAAGGTTCATAGAATCATAGGATCATACTGTACAGAAGAGACCGAGACTGCACTATCAAAAAAAACTACTCTAAATGTACGCTAGTTCTATTTCCAGTACTTGGCCCATAGCCTCGAATGTCATGACATTTCAAATACTTATCCAAGTATTATGTAAAGATTGAGAGTTTACCTGCCCCCAGTTACCATCCCAGGCAGTGTATTCCAGATTCCCACCATCCTCTGGAGTGAAACAAAATTTCTGCATATTCCTGCTAAATCTTTTGCCTTTCTCCTTAAAATTATGGCCTCTTGTTATGAACCCTTCAACTAAGGGGAATAGCTGCATTCTATCCAATATACCCATATCCCACATAATCTTATACACCTCAATTAGGTCCTACTTCAACCTTCTCTGTTCTAACAAAACTAAACAGAGCTTTTGCAGTCTCTCTCTTTTAGCCAAACTGCTCAATCTTAGCCGACGTCCTGGTCTACCCATTCTGCACTGCCTGCAGTGCAGTCACATCCTTCCTATTGTGTGGTGTCCAGAGCTGCATCCATTACTCTAGCTGTGGCCTAAACAAAGTACTGTATGGCTTCAACATTATCTCCGTGCTCTTACAATCAATCAGTGCCATAACCAATGAAGACAAGTGTTACACATATCTTCTTAACTACCCTATTAAACTGTCCTGACACCTTCTGGGTCTGTGGACAAGCACCCAAAGATTCCTCTGTTCATCTGAGCTTCCTAGTGTCCTGTCTTTTATTGTGTATTCCCTTGTGTTGGTACTTCTTCCAACAGTTCAAAGTTGGAAGGCAACTGAATAATTCCACTAAACCTGTGATCAGTAATGTTCTCTTAGTCACATATTTAATTTATCTTGAATGGTGCATATTTTCTCTTGTGGTAAGCAAATAATCTTCTAAAATCTATGAAATTGTCCTCTTATAAAAGATATATGTTTATCATTAGTATTTGACTTCTGTACTGCTAATGTTCTTTAATTTGCTGTGAAATTTAAAAGAAAAGCATGTGTTTCTGTTCAGAAGTGAGAAGTGCTTGGTTTTGATGATGCATATAGTATTGATATCTACATTGTAGAAGTACTCTCAACAATTTGTTTGATTTTGAGCCTGTGTCACGTAGTTTTCGGTCAGAAGGTTGTACTTTCATTTTCTTCAACCGAGGGGTTTTCAGGTAATACAATAACATTTCTCTCAGTGTCAACTTGGAAGTGAGTAGGATGAATGTTATCCTGTTTTTTGAGGACATGACCAAAAATATTGGTGAGGGCAGAGTGATAAACATTGCCTTCATGGACTTTAGTAAAGGTTCCGCATGTAGACTGGCTTGTAACATTTGGTTATATGGGATTCAGGAAGAGCTTGCCAATTTCAGACAAAATTGGTTTTATAGTAGGACACAGAGGGTGGTGGCAGAGGATCGTTTTTAGGACTGGAGGCCTGTGACCAGTTGGTATTCTGAAGGGATTGGTACTGGGTCCACTGTTGTTCGTCATTTATCTAAATGATTTGGATGAGAATTTAGGAGGTATGGTTGGTAAGTTTGTGGATGACACCAAAAGAGGTGTTATAGTGGACAGTGAAGAAGATTTCGAAGATTACAAAGGGGGTCTTGATCTATTGGGCCAATGGGCTGAGGAGTGGCAGATGGAGTTTAATTTGGATAAATGTGAAGTATTGCATTTTGGTAAAATTAACAAGGGCAAGATTTATACAGTTACTGGTAGGTCCCTGGGTAGTGTTATTGAACAAAAAACCTAAAGGTTCAGATACATAGTTCTTTGAAAGTTGCTTCACAGGGACACAAGTTGGTTAAGAAGACATTGAGCATGCAGGCCTTCATTGATCAGATTATTGAGTATAGGAGTTGGGATGTCACGTTGAGGCCGTACAGGATGTTGGTGAGGCCACTTTTGGAGTACTGTGTACGGTTCTAGTTGCCCCACTATAGGAATGATATTATTAAATTGGAGAGGGTTCAGAAGAGATTTACAAGGATGTGGCTAGGATTGAAAGATTTGAATTATAAAGAAAAGCTGTATTGGTTGTGACTTTTTTCACTGGAGCATAGAAGGTTGAGGGCTGACCTTACTGAGGCTTATAAAATTATGAGGAGCATATATAAGATGAATAGCAAAGGTCTTCTGCCTAGGGTTCAAAACTAGAGGACATAGCTTTAAGGTGAGAGGAGAAAGATTTAAAAGGGACCTGAGGGGCAACCTTTTCACACAGGGTGGTTCATATGTAGAATGAATTCCAGAGGAAGTAGTAGATGCTGGTGAAGTTAAAACATTTAACACATTTAAAAGACAATTGGACAGGTCCATACATATGAAAGGTTTAGAACGATATGGGCCAAACATAGACAAGTGGGACTAGTTTAGTTTGGGAAAATTGGTGAGCATAGACAATTTGGACTCAAGGGTCTGTTTCTGTGCTGTATGACTCTATCCTGTACGATTTGTGTCATAACTTGTGTGGACAGTTTACTTATTACACTGAAGAATCATTAAGTTCATCAATCAAAGGTGGCTTATCATCATATAATGGTGTGTGTTCTATGAAGGATTTTCTTGGTTGTCTGGAATTTCTTCCAATGATGCTTCCTGTAAGGTGTTAGCCTCAGTGTGCAAGCAAGTCTTATTGGCTTTGTGGTTCAAAGATTGTTTTAGACTTGTATTTATTCTCTGGAAATATCTATGCTGTTTACAATGGTTGGCACAGGTTTGGTAAGTTTGGACATTGTTTCTGTTTGTCTGTCTTTTTAACTCCACATTGGGAATTACCATCAAAGAATTTGAAGAAGATGTGTTTTGGCCCATCAAGAGATGTTTTGATATTTTTGTACCTTACAAAGTTGACAAATTCTGATAATCTACTTGAGCTAAGTTGGTTTTCTGTGCCCATTATTTTCTGTTGCTGTCTCCCAATTTCAGCCTCTATCGCCATCTGCATAGCTCTTTCGATTTGATTGTATTATATCTAAAGTAATACATCAAAAATTCCAGTAGTAATTATTACTTGAATTAGTTTTGATTATAAATTCCCATCATCAAAATTTTGATAAGAAGTCTTGATAAAGTTGTCAACAGGTTCTCCTGGAAGCTTAATCCTTTTACTGAACCTTCCTCTCTCCATTATATAATTGGTACTTAATGTAAAGTATTTGTCAAATCCGTTTACAATACTGACAAAAACTCTATCTTCTCAAAACAGTGTGCTATTGAACCTACAGAACCTAAAGAAATATATTCAGTTGTCCTCCATGGTTCTTTTGTAATCCTGAAGCAAGTTTGTATTTTATGTTTTTTCTTTTCCAGACAGTCCAGTTTAACTGCTTATCTGAAGTATATGTGATCTTAAATCTTCTTGGAGTTCAATATTTTTTTCCATTGTCACTGTTAATAACAGATATAAATAATTTGCTTGAAAACATCTTTTTGTAAAGTTACTGCTAGTCTTGTTATCCAATGTTTTAAATTATACAGTCACTTGAATTGTATTAAATGCTGAGCGTTCAAGTTTTTTAAATATTGTTTTTGTTTACAAATCAAATCTTGGTTAATAAAGATAAATTGCTCTGACAGACATGGTTACCAGTTCAGATACTAATAGTTTATTTAAATAATAGTTTGAAGGCAAGATCTGCATGTAGTGTAACACAGGATAAGGATAGCCTGCAGTGAGGGCAGGGATACAGTGTAATACCAGTCTATCACATCCGCGGGTAACACTGAACAGGACTCCTCCTGCAGAAAACACAGTCGAGAACTTCCATTGGGTGGCATAAAAAAAAAGATTAATGGGTATGCACTACAAGTATTGGCAAGACAAGTAGAAAACCTGCAGTCACTGAAATTTCAGATGTGGCAGATTTTGCTGTCAGATGCCAATTCCACATAATATACCTTTAGAATCATGCACAGAGACCATCAACATGAACTTAGCATTAAACAATCCATTGAGATGAATTTCAACAATACATCCAGGATAATAACATTCTGAAGTGTAAATAAATAAAGTTGTGGGAGGAAAACTGGAACAAGATATGTTTTACATTTCCCACATAGTTTCCCATAGCTGCACATGTTATTTGGTGAAAGCGAGACAGATTAATGGAGAAATTGTTCAATGTGAACCCAATTTTAGCCATCAGTCAAAAGCAATCACCTAACTACAGAAGAACCTCGATTATACAGTATTTGATTATCTGAATATGGGATTATCTGGCAAGATTGCAGCTCATCATCCATCCCCATCCATCGCTTGCCCCTCCCCCCCAAAACATGTGCCCCTGCTAGCTCTTGTCAGCCCCCCATCAGCCCCTGCCCCTCTCAGGGGCAGTCAGTTTGGACACCAACAGCAAGACTGCTGCCGTCTTTGGGTGGTGAGTCTCCAAATAGCACGCGCGTGCGTAGAAACACACACATCCCTTTTTACTGCAATATCTTGAAAGTACAGGACAATGTTGGAGAGATTATCTGGGGAAGAGGGGTTTAGGGTACAGCCCTATGTAGAACTTCAGGGAAAGAGTGGAGAGAGAGAGAGAGGATGGGTGGTCAGGCATTTGGAGATGGTGCCTGGGCTCACATCAATGACCAGGACTGTTCTCGGCAGCATTTCAGTAAGCAGAGTTCACTTTTAATCATTGTAAACAAAAGACGTGATCAATGTCGGAAATACCTCTTTGGTGTAGGATTTCTATTGGGACCCTGAGATCTTCTTCAGATAGTCTGAAATTCGGATAATTGATATTCAGATAATCGAGGTTCCTCTGATTTCTCGTCCCTTTTTTTTGCACTTCATTTTGTATGCCTGGGCTTCACAAGTGCACATCTAATTACTTCTAAAATGTTCTGAAGGTTTCTGCCTCTACCACTCTCTCAGACAGTGATTGCCACCAGCCTCTGAGTGAAAAAACCTTCCTCACATTTTCTGTAAACTTCCTGCACCTTACCTCAAACCTATGCTCCCTAAGTCATTAATTGCTCCATATGCTTTCTCCCCATCTACCTTGCTTATGACTCTCATGGAGAGTGTTCAGATCTCCATTCAGAAAGAAATTGAAACCACTCAGACTTTCCTGGTGAAGCATGGAGGTGTAGAGAGATTAGACATCTGTAGAGAAAAGTGGAAAGTCAGGACCAGCATATCTGAAATTGTTGAAGTCGTATACAGCATCAGAAAAATAATAAATATAAATTGAGAGAGACTGGATAAGGGGAGTTAAAATAGGGTCAGGGAATGATTAAACAAATTCATGGAGCAGGAACAGGCTGAAATGAAGGGTCTTTCAGGGCAGTCCTAAATAGATTTCTCGATATAAAGGGATAAGTAGATCGAGGTGAATGATCAGCCGTGGTCTAGATATGGTGAAGCAGGCTCAATAGGTTGAATGGTCTATTCCTGCTCCTCTGTTTTCATGAATATCCTCTCCAAAATACAAAGCCCAAAATTGGTGATGCAGCTGGAACTTTACTGGTGTTTTACAATCATCTCCTGAAAGGCATAGCAGTCATATGACTGGACTAATAATCCAGAGAGCCAACCCTCACTGTCAGAAGAATGGGTTAGAATACCATTGTGGCATGCTGAAATTTAAATATAACAATGATCAGAAGTCTAAAGACTGGCTTAATGGTGACTATGTAAACATTGTTGTAAAAACCCATCAGGTTACCCCTGTCAACAGAAAAGCAATTTGGTAATCATAACCTGGTCTGGCCTATGTCTGACCTCCAGACCCACAGCAATGCAATTGACTATTATCTACCCCCTGAAATGGCTCTCAGAAACCATTCACTTCAGGGCAATTAGAGTTGAGCAATAAAAATTATGGCCTGAGCAACAATGCCCACTTCCTACGAATTAAATATTAAAAAAAAACAGACCTGACTCATCAGTGAAAAATTACAATGCAGGTATGATCACTGAGGGCTTCTAGTTTTTGGAAAGTGCTCAGTGATGATAATGGGCTGTGTGCAAATTAGAAAGAATGGATTATTTTAAATTTTAAAACCTGATTTTAAGTAAACAGGTATTTTATTTTTAAAGCTGATACAATATTCAAGTGGAATCTGTGAAGGGTTTGCTTGCTAGAAATATAATTTCAAGATATCCCCTTTTGCACAATGAGCTGCCCTCATTGGACTGGTAACATCAACATAACCAAGCGTGGCTCAGTGTCTGTTTGACATGATTGTACAGGGACAGTCAAAACAAAGGAAGAATAAAGCTTCAATATAAAAGGTCAGTTTTGATAATGTATGGATACCTTTAGGAAATAAATATTTTATATCGCATTAGCACTTATGTATCATGGGTAATGATTCATCAACCAGAAATAAGTGGAGCTTCAAAAGCAGCATTAGTTAATATTGTTTAGGATGCAGCTGGCTATAGTCTGACACAACTATCTGTTTATATGGGTCCCTGATGTGGATGTGGTTCATCAAAGGTTACATCTATGAGAACTGACTTTTCACAGACTGTACCATTTCTGAAGTATTATGTAACTAGGGGTTTCTTAAGCTGAAAATATGCTGGTGGTGCATCTTCCAATGCCTGTGTAAAGATTCCTACCAATGACTACATTAATTTGTGCATAGTTTTACCCACTTAATTGTTTTAGAATGAATAAGTTCATCTCATGAGTGACAGCAAACACAAATCTTCAAAGCAACAGAAAGCTGTGGTTTATTCATTCGTATGTATTTCAGATTTTGCATTTATTATTATTAGATTATCAAGCAACAGAAGCAAAATAGATCCAAAAGGGGGCATTTTGTAGGGGTCTGAAGGAAATAGGCTATGGCCAGATTTGTGGCAAAATCAGATGAGAATTCTGGTGTGGCTGCTCTTAAACCAGGAGCATCTTGCTACAACTTTTGGTTAGTGTGCAGTGAGTTTCTCACAAGGCAATAGTGAATTCACAATTTAAAGGAGGTTTGTTGCTTATTAAATGTCTTCTTAACAGCCCAACTCATCTCAAGAACATTCAGATTCCTACTTTACCAATCTTGCCAAACAAGCTAGATATATGGGAATCTCAACATGAAAGTTAGAGCAGTTAGCGGTTACCTGGCAAATTCAGCTTCTTTCTCCAAAGGACCTCCATATTGGACTCCAGGCATCAACAGCTCAGACAAGTTCAAAGGGCACTAGCCTCACACCCCACATCCATGGACATTGGATCTGACATGTACCTGCCTCAAAGAGTCTTCATGGCACATCTCCACTTCAAAAAAACCTTCAGCACTTCAATGCTAAACCTCAGGCTGCACTAGTATCTATCATTTTAAAAATGCTGCAAGGGTCCTCAGTGCTTAGGATTGTGCACCTAACACATGGACTGGATGAAGCTGCATCTCCAGTCTCTTTGCTTGCTGTCAGAGGCTCAGAGTGAGCAAGCACTATCTAGATACTCACCGCATCACTGCCTTCCATTGCTTTACTTGGTTTCTTTCTGCTTTGCCCCTTGCCCCCTTAGCCAGAGATACCAGGCTTGTACTATTTCTGACTTGCTGTTCCATTTAACACAAGCCCAAAGGCAGGAAGCTTGTCATGGTTGTCATCAATCTTCCAACAAGTCAAGGGGTACCAGCAGACTAGGTCATGTAGCCTCTGATAACTGTCCCAAGGGGCTTGAACACAATCAGTGAGCCCCTCAGGACAGTCAGAATCAGGATTCTCTCCACCTGAAGTGTTGGGAATTAAATGTTGGGCAGCCAAATACCCATTTTGACACTTGGTGCACAATTAGGGCTCTTTTCCACCTGGAATATGAGCAAGGCAGATACTTAGGACAATGAAATTGGATTGCACAGCTGTCACAGTGATGCAGGTGGGGAGGTGCTAGGAGTAGGCAGTACAGTGGGCATGCAGGGTTAGTGAGGGAGACAGTGAGTGAATAGTGTGAGTAGTTGGACGAACTTTGATGTGAACTGAATACAGTAATGTAGACAGAGTGATAGTGAGGTATAGGACAGAAAAGAATGACCTTTTACACTGAGCTTGTCCCTCTCATACTGGACATTCCTCCAGGTGGCTGAGATTGCTTTAAACCAGCTGACAATCTTGGGCTAGCCAGACATGGTCTAGTATTCTGGCCTCAACATATCCTGGAGGAGGAAAAAGTTCAGTGTGCGCTCTACCCCATCTAACAGGACATTCAAGGCCCTGCCAAGACAGATTGACAAATTCCCACTGTCTGCCATGTCCAGAGCAAGCATCATCATCAGACTGACTCTGCTTGTCAGGGGGCAAAAGGAACTTTGAATGCAAGGGATGCTGGTGACTTCTGGGATATCTAATGAGTTGTGATTTGTTGTGGGAATAGCTCATGGTAAGATGGTTCTGGAACTGGATGCGATAGACACCATAGACGTGTGATAGATAGTTAATAAAGGTGGTTTTGGTAAGATACGGCAAGAAATCTGATTAGGCCTCACAGTGGAAATCCCTCCAAATAAATCTACACAACTTGGACTTAGCCAAGCAAAGTAAAGGTTCAGCCCAAAGTATAAGTTGAGAGATCATAGACTCTCAGGACTCAAAATGCATCCACTCAAGAATATCGCTAACATTTGATAATATTTATTAAAAGAAAAGCACTAACGCCTGTATGTTGTATAACCTCTGCTAAGTTTGACAAAGAAGTTTAGGAAGAGGAGCAGAATGAGGAGAAGGATGAGGAGAAAGACTATGGCTTACTAACTATCTCAATTTGTGACTTTGGTCAAAAATATGAAATAGACAATTTCCTTGCAGAACATCCTTGACCATCCTTAATTCTTGACCCTTGAAGCTTTGACCTGTATCATTTTGGCATGACTGTTTGACTGACTTCAATATCAAGGGCACTGGAGGAGTGACAGGGATGAAAGGATGAATGCTGTCATGTTGAGAAAGTTCTGTGGCTTTCGTCTCCATAGTCCTGCTGCCACTTCCCAGTTGGTGACTCACCCTGTTGGAATACACATTGCCAATGGCTGTGACATTCTGCAAATCTCTTTGAACACTGGTGTCCATAGATATGATGACTAATGTAATGTTGAATGTTGGTGCGGCTAGCCTTTTGTAAATGTTTGTTTCTGCCAGAACCATCTTGCATAGCTTTGATCAGTACTTCCCAAAATAAAGTATTGGGGACCCCATGTGGCGTCATGAGTTGAAAATTTAGGGTTACAAACTCTGAGGCGGCATTAGCCAATGCCGAGCTCTGAATCTACTCCTGCTCTCATAACCCTCATACAGGCATCATGAAAGCATTCAAGCCTTGAAACGTGGTCAGAGAGAGAAAACATTTAGAAAGTACTGCCTTAGTTTAATGTCATCAATCTTTCTTGCTGGCATCAGTTGAGGTACTGATATCATGTGGAGAAGGATGTCTGACAACACCTGAAGTAGAAGGTAGGGTCTGACTTGATTAAACAGTTGAATCCTCCTCGGGCCAAGCCCTTATGTCATGATGAGAGAGTTTTATTTTGTGGTATCAGTTAACACTTTGACATATTTACTGCCTTGTACAACAATGGCAGTAGTCTTTGCACATATAACAGCAAGTTTAGATTGAATGACCAACCTGAGCGTTCACAAGAGCACTCATATAAATATTATGTCTCTCCTTTTGTGAGTGACATTAAGAGGCCTTGTTAAAAACAACTACTTATAAAACATAAGAAGAATGGACACATTCCTGCAACCTTGAAGACTCAGGCTCTGGTTCCATCTGATTTGACATCACTATGGGATCTACTTTCAAATTGTACTATCCCTGAAGTAAAGTATAATTCCTTTACTTTACATTCTGCCATGCTATTTTACAGGACCCCATTTAACAATTGTATTTAACCATGAATATTTAAATTTTTACTCCCATTTATCCCTCTTCCTTCAATTCTTTTAGTTTGGGGCAATAATATCCAACAGTATTCTCAGTTGCCTTGGAGAACATTAGGTTGCATAGGCTGCCAGGATGTTATCTGGGAATGGGAGCACAAAAGTGTAGTGGGATGGACATTTCTCTGCAGATGAGAACATTTCTGAACTCCATCAGGAAGTAAAAGTGAATCATGGTAAGGAAACAGACTTGTGGACCAGGATCGACAAGACATTTGCACACATTGCAGTGATCTACAGGTGTCTGGCTACTTAATTTACAGCTTCAAGTCAATTTTTAAAAGATCATATTATGTTTCAGGTGATCTCCATCCTCAATAACAGCTTATTTCGCCACAAGTCTTTTGTGAACTTAAAGGATTTTTTATTTTTGATTTTGCTTTCTCCCAATTGTTTTCTTTTTTCAAAGGAGGATAATCATTTCATATTTACAAGTGGAAATGTTCCTCCAGTAATAGTGCACAATGATTTTTATGAGCTCTTAATTTCTCTGAATGTTGGGACATTTTGTCCATCCCATTGTTTCACCATTTGCAATATAACAATAGCTGTCTCTGCAAGTAATTCCTGGAAAAATGCAGTTAGCTTTCCTTTTGCAAGGCTTGAGGTAATTGGCTGCTAATAGATGGAGTTTAGGTCATCAATCTCTTTAAAGCAGTCATACTGCTTCAATTCTTCCTGAACCTCAATATATCCAATCTCCATCGCTGCTTGAATCTGAGCTCTGCCAAGAAATGCCACATCTTCAAGCTCTTAAGTTAGATCTCTAGTTGTTGACTGTAAGAGATCTCCAGGGAATGCATTGCATGCTGACGGGATACCTTTGAATATATTAGCTGCCCATGATGCAGCACTTCAGTTTCTGAACATTGATTATTGGCATGATTGGAATGACTGTTTTAGAGCTGCTTCATCTGGATCTGGAAAATGTCATCAATTTTCTTCCAACTGCTACTCATTTCTGTCCTCTGTTGGGTCCATGTCTGACTTTTCCCATTTCTTCCTTGACTCCTCTATCTCAATTTCTGGAGATAGGCTTTAGAGTGATAGCCATTACAAGCCCCACTGACTGCCACAGCTACCTAGAATGCATTTCCTCACATTCTGTTTCCTGTCAGAACTCTATTCCATTCTCCCACTTTTTCTAACTCTGTCACATCAGTTCTAAAGATGCTATCATCCTCCACAATGGTGCTTCTGACATGTCTTCCTTACTCAACTGAGGAATCTCCTCCATAATGTGGTAGACATGGCCCTCAAACATGATTAACCCAATTCCTGAACTTCTGCCTTCACCCTTCTCCTCTCTCCTAGAACCACAATAGAATATTGGCCTCACTTTTCACCTCCAACCAGCCTTTGCATTCAAAGGATCATCTTCCTCCATTTCTGCCATCTCTAGTATGGTGTCACCACCAATCTATGTTCTCCCGCACATGCTACCACCATTCCCCCCACCCAAGCCCCTCCCCTGCCAACATTCTAAAAGAATGTTCACTCCAACACACCGTCATCCACTTATCCAACATCTCATCTCCCTCACATGGCACCATACCAATCAATAACAGGAGGTATAAATCTTGCCCTTTTATCTCTTCCCTCCTCTCTTGTCTAAGCCTCGAACATTCCTTAAAAGGTGAAGCATTAATTTACTTGTACTTTTTAAAATCTAGTCCAGTGTAATTGTTGCTCAGAAATTGTGACTACTTTGTGGAACATTGTCACTCAGTGTGCAAGCATGTCCCAGACCCTGCATTCGCTTGTCATTTCAATATACCACCTTCCTCTTGTGCTCACCTTTCTGTCCTAAGTCTGCTGCAATGTTCCAGTAAAGCCAAATGCAAGCAGAATGAACAATACCTAATTTTCTGTTTAGACATTTTGCAGGGTCCTGAGCTGAACAGAGTTCAACAACATCAGACAATTTCCCTGCTCTCCATTTTGACATCATTTTTCCACTAATGCCGTATCTTGCTTTTGTGTTTCTGCTTTTAATCAGAGCCGAGCTTTATTCAGCTATTAACACCAAAGGTGAACCAATGTTTTGCTCTTCACACCAATCATAAAGATGTACTATCATCTTAGTGAAGATATTCCTCCTCAACCCAGTCACACCTGACATGTCTTTATTCTGAGGCTGTGTTCCCTGGTTGGAGAACCACCCACAGCATCACCACTACTACTATTTGAATGCAGGATGATGGGAAGGGCAGGGAGGAAATGATAATTGGGATTATGCTTTAAGCAGCTGGCACAGACACATTGAGCCAAGTGGTCTTCTATGTGGTACCATTCTACGATTTTTTAATTAGAAATGCATTCCCAGCCAATTTTTCATTCAAAAGTCTTCATGTCAAAATTATCATTGGGAGTTTTGATGTTGGGTCTACTATATTTGAATAGGTTTGTCACAATAATGTGTCACCCAGTAGCTCTATGATATTGTCAATAGGTAGTGTGGGGATCAATTTCCAAATTTATAATCTGCCATTTCTGTAGACTAACTTTCAAAAAGGATAAGCAGTCTTTCTGGAAAATCAGAAGAATTACTTTCACAATAACAATTAAATTTATCTGCTAATCAGTTTTTTTGTCTCTTCATTGCCTCTATTAAAATTTTGCTTGTTCATCAAAGTCCACTCTGAAAGTCTGGACTTGAACTGGATGTACCACAAAATTAACGAACAGTCTTCAATCACATCCAGTCTGTATAATAAGTAATGTTCATAATCTATGTTATTGTTTTATCTTTTATTTCCACCAAAGGCTTTAAATGGAACTGTGGATTAAATGACCAAAGCTTTGCTTAAAGAAAGTGATAAATTGACATTATATCATAATTGTACTTTCCTATTATGAATTCAGAAAAACAAAAGTAGCACATGTGAAGGCAGACAGCTGTTATCATCCAAGAAACTGCAATGGGAAAACAATAGCTGTTTCTTTTTCTTGCTGATGATTAGAAAAGGAAAGAAAAATCATTTTTGTGAATGAACTTATTTAGTCAGGCATTGCTTTTAACTGTATATATTCAGTTAAAAAAATCCCTCTTGAAGCATTTTTGAAGCGTAATTTTTTAAAAATTTATGACTGCTTTCAGTATTTTGCAGAATAATTGCTTCATACATTGAAAATGCATGTTTATTGTAGACTTGATAATCCTGGTACTCCAGTGCAGATGGGAATGCTAAACTGGGAACTGCACAACCCAAACCCATGTACTCTGCACATTTAACTGTAACAAGAGGAGAACCTAGGCCAGAAATCAAGAAAGTAGAAAGTGGTTTATGATGGAGAAATTTATGGAGGAGAAATATGGAGCAAGAAGGATATTTCAAGAGTTTGGATTCGACCCATCTAGGCTCCATTCACTTCAGGGATTTTTCACATTTGTTTCATTTGCCCCCTGCTCCAAACCATCTTTATAGATCCATTGGACCTAATGATTGCCCTTTTATTGGCTGTTTCTCTTTCTTGTAACCTCCTCCCTGTAAATACATTTCTCTGCTTCACAGGTATAGTGCAATATAATTCCATTCATTTTTGTAATGTTCCCAATTCACTGAAAATTCTGCCCACATTCTCTCCCAGCAATCCCAGTAAACCTGTCCATGTATTCCAGCTTTCTCCATTTCCAAATTCCTCAGATCCCTGAATCATCTATTTATAGAGTCATAGAGTCACAGAGATGTACATCATGGATACAGTCCAACCTGTCCACTCCGACCAGATACCCCAGCCCAATCTCGGCCCACCTGTTAGCACCCGGCCCATATCCCTCCAAACCCTTCCTATTCATATACCCATTCAAATGCCTTTTAAATGTTGCAATTATACCAGCCTCCACTACTTCCTCTGACAGCTCATTCCATACATGTACCACCGTCTGTGTGAAAAAGTTGACTCTTAGGTCTATTTTGTATCTTTCCCCTCTCACCCTAAACCCATGTCCTAAAAGACTTTGTCTATTTACCCTATCCATGCCCCTCATAATTTTGTAAACCTTTATAAGGCACTCCGTTCAAATGATCCTAGACTTTGCATCAGCTGAAACTGCTTGGGATTTAGGCAGCTCATTGCTGTCTAGTGATGGTCCTTGCAATCTCAAAACATTGCCAGAGCAGGTTGGAATGGCAGCAAGTTCAGCCATTGGCACTACAAATCAATGTACTCAATGGTTTTTGTATTTAAGGGCGCAGGCTTGTTAGATTGATTTTCAAAGCTATATTTGCACAAAAGAGCTTGTTTATCTGAAATCTGTGTAGCAGCAATCAGGGTAATTATGCTGCTCAGAGGTAATACTGTGATACATTGAAATCACCCAGAAATATGACAGGTGAAAGTTGAGGAGTTTCTGCACGTCATTAAAGAATGTCAGTGCTTTTTGAAATTATTTCACTGACCCTGCATTGTCATCTATAATTACGTCTGACTGCTTGCCAGATTGCTAGGCCATTGCTAAGTACTCACATATAATGAGTGGAATCTTAAAGGGGCCTGAGCGATATGAGCTAAGGAAAGTCTTGTGGCAGAATCAGGTGAGTAGTCGGTAAAATGTATTTCGACTTTGGAAGCTATTCGCTGCATCTTTTAATGTATCTACCAAGTGGCGAAGCATGTCTCTTGCTGGGCAGTAGTGAGTTGTCAATTATAAACACAGTAATGGCACAATTTCCTTCCTATTTTGCCAAGTGCATCAAACAAATTGGACATTGAGAATTCTTGACCTGGAGAAGAGCAGCTACCTGGATACTTCCATTCACCAGTGGCCGCAAAGAACCTACATGATGTAAAACCCCCAGCAGCATCTCTGACCATGATCATGTGCACCAGCCACATGTGTCCCTCATCCACAAACATAGTTATCCAACATTTGCCAACCCTTCATGATCCTTTTCACACATCTTCAAGCCATTTACAATAGGCCTGTACTGCAAGGAAAAGCAGCAACTAAAATGGGAAAGCTGCTGGAAGGATGTTTGCCCAAAGTGACAGGCACCCAGCTCACACAATGGACCAGGCTGCATCTCAGCGATACTTGCTTGCTCTTTTTACACTCAGTCACTCAGTGCCTGTATGTGTGCAGTATCTGTACCTTGCCTGTTAGCACTTTGATGTTTCAGCCAGACCTAAAAGCTATCAGCACTGCCATGTTAACATGCTCCTTTGTGCCAGTACACAGACAGGCTGCTTGTCATGTTTGTCAGTAGGAGTCTGTCAAGGGGGCAGGCAACCATATTGTTCAACAGTAGACCCAGATGCCAATTAAATAACTACACCATGTGCCAGCTGCTTGTTCAGCAAACACAATGCATGTTTATTCAACTAAATTGTCATGTCGGAAAGTGTGTCTTATCTAATCTTCAGCCCAGAGAATAGGGTACCACTGTCTGTCTAGGGATTGGTCCTGGTACTAACAGTCATGAGCACAGTCTGCACAGTCTAGGGACTTGTCCACAGTTATTCAGCTGCCCATGCAAGCATGAGCATGGAGTTATATGTAGCTGATCACCCTTGACGTATTGACCAATTTGGATATCTTCAGTCAGCCTCTGTAGTTGGTTTGACTGCTAAACCTATTCTGAAATTCAGTCATATTACTAAAATTATTGCTGCTCACTCAGTGCTCTCAATCACTGGTATTGACTTCTGTTTTAGAATGTGAAGGATTGAATATTTCCATCAGTCTGTTAAAGTCTGTGACATCCTGTAAGCTGACAAAGTGAAACAACTGTCTTTTGCCTATATAGGGAAGTTCATAGATTCTTTCTTCTGTTTGGGTTCTGCCACAAATTTAGGAATCCCAATGAAGTCTCCTACTGATTCTCCCTTGACTCGTCGGTCAATAGCCGATTGGTCCTAAATCATTTTTTCTCTTGAAGGATGTTAAACTCCAATTCTCCTGACATTGAGGGTGAGATATGCCTGCATGTTCAAAAATGAATATTTAAAATTATGTACAACACACATTTTGAATTATCCTCAATGTGTTGTAATTTAATTCCTGTGCTCTGGATAGTGATTCTAATTGTATCGTTGTAGTATCAGTTTAGTAGGTAATGACTTCTGCTTCTTCAGGCAGGTTAGTTATGTTTGCTCCTTTAACAGGCTTAAGACCAATGGGATGTTATTAATGTAAACATATTCTTCTGCCTTCTGGCTCATCACAATCAGTTAGTGCTCCTGGAAAACCTTCCCAATGGAAATATCTCATCTCTCATGTTGGTATCTTTCCTAAAAGTGGCAGCTGGTCTTCAGTGCAGCTTCTTTTCGCTTGTGACCACCAGTGTTTTCATTATTTTGAAATTGACTTTCTTATTTCTGCACATCTTCAGGAAGTGATAATTGTTTTACAAGTATAACAGTCCATTGTCATGACTGGACATTGTCTGGGCCCGTGAGGTTTTGTTGTCCCACATCACTGAAACTGTTTTTTTTGCATATGGCATTTGGCTTACTCTCTGCACGTACTTGCCACATGGCTCCTTAAAGTGCCCATATGTTACAAGTAAATAGATGCCATTACATTCCAGAGTTTAGGGTTAGTCTTCTCTTCCTCAGATCATTCTGGTTTCTGCTTCCAGTATGATTTAAATAACTCTCTCCAAAGTGAAGTGTACTATGGACTGTAAGAAATCTGACAAAGTTTAACCAAGAATTCAACAACAATTTGTCACTTGTAAATTATGATTTCAAAGTTTCATATTCATCTATTCCAAGAATTTATAGATGTCATTAATGAAATTATCTACGGACAGCCCTGGCAGTTGAAACTCGTCTTTTAAGTCTTGCTCATTCAAGAATTTTAGTTCTTGGATTGAAGTAATCATCAAAGGCTTTCAGAACTTCTTCAAAAGTAATTGTACTCTTAAATATTCTGTTGGTTAATAACATCATTCTCAAGGAGACACATTGCATACAATAGTGCATTAATGTATCCTGCTTCAGACTTACTCATTAATTTTACATTAATGCTGCATCTTAAGAATGTCCTTCTCCAATAAATTTATTCTTATGTTCTGTATGGTTCATCTCTGACCTTGAATATTTGAAAAAGTATTATATCCTTTTACTTCTTTTCAATGCTTTTATCAATTCTAATATAGCAAAACTATTTTAAATCTGTATTGCTCCAATACTGTTTGTAATCTGTTCTTGAAGCTTATCTTTATGCATTCAATGTTAGTTTAAACTCAGCTTCTGTATTTCTAGATTCTAAATGATTTTCTTTGTTTGCCAGTCCTTTTAAACTCTGCACAGCTCAAAAGTTATAATCAATTCTTCAATAAGTCTTTCAATTGTATCACTGGGTGTTCTGTAGCAATTTACTGCATTCAAGCTTTTAAAATTCCTTTTCCTTGTAATACCATGTCTTCATACTTCTGAGAAGTTTCACCCAAAGACTGCATCCATCATCATTAGATTTAATGGAGCAAATGCAATTTAACATTAACTTTTTTGAATAATTATCATATACACCTGATGCAAGCCTCTGATTTATTGCTGGCTACTGAGGTGGCAGGGTGGGGGGGGCAGGATCTCTACTGGGGTGGAGGGGGTGTGCAATTCTGTGGGAGGCCCAATGGAGGAGTAACATGAATTTTCCATCAGATCTTCTACCATGGGACGAACCCACATTCCCTGTCATACATTTGTAAATATAACAGCCCCAAACATCTGCAATCCCGACTCACCATGATAACAATGGTAGGATCGTGCTTTGCTAGTGACAAAATTGATATGATCAGAATTTTTACAATCTGTTAGCTTGGATATGGTGGGAAAGCATACATGGCAGTGTCAGTGGATCTGCAATGCCTTCTAGACGGGGGAAGGGGAGGGAATCATGGTGTTAGCTACTTGGCTATTGAAGAACAAAATAAAACCCATCCTTTTCCTGGAAGGGAAGTTTCATTATTATGTGCTTTGTGACTGCTGCCATAAGAAACCAACTTTTGGAATTTAGTGGACCATCCCTTCTGCTGGGTTCAAAATGCAATATGTCAGCTTTATGCTCGTAATTATTTGGGACCAGAGGTAACACTGGTTTCAATAGCACTATTACGCTATATCAGCTGATACCATTGATCCTATGATGACTGCTGAAACCACATGGCCAACTCTGATTATTTTCAGACAACGTAAAGCTGATTTTAAACGTTTGAAATAGTTCAACTTTGCTTATTCCCTTGTTTTCTCTTCACTAATATATTCTTTCATTATTTTTCTTTCATTCTTCCTAATGGAAAGGGAATAGCTCTGTGGTATTATTGCTATTAATGCAGAAACTCAGCAAATATTTTGAAAGCACAGATATTAATCCTACTATGGCAGATGGTGGAAAATGGATTAGATAGTAAAAGAAATCTGGAATTAAGAGTCTATAGAGGACAATGATCATTGCCAGAAAAACCCATCTGACATATTTCGGGGAAGGAAATTTGCCATCCTCACCTGGTCTGGCCTACACGTGACTCCAGAACCACAGCAATGTCATTGACCCCCAGCTGCCCTCAGAAATGACCTAGCAAGCCACTCAGTTGCATCAATCTCTACAAAGTCTCAACAAAGAAATTAAACCAGACAGACCACATGGCATTGACCTAGGCACTGGAAATGATAAATCCCCAAAACAGCCCTGTTATTCCTGCAAAGTCTTCTTTACTGATATCTGGAAACTAGTGCCAAAATTGGGAGAGCTGTCTCACATACTGACACTGTCATATTCATGGAATCATACATTACAGACAATGTCCCAGACACCACCATCACCATCCCTGGATATGTTCTGTCCCACTAGCACAACTGACAAAACAGAAGTGGTGGCACATTGGGGAGGGAGGTGCTCTGGGATTCTTCCATGTTGCACACCACTTTGAGGAAGCATTGAGAGTGCAAGGGTGAAAAATACTCTGGATGAGGGATTTCAATGTCTACCACCAAGAGTGGCTCAGCTGCAGCACTACTGTTTTAACTGGCCGGGCCTTAAAGGACATAGCTACTAGACTGGGTCTGCAACAGATAGTGAGAGAATCAACAAGAAGGATAAGTATATTTGATCTCATCCTTGCCAATCATCCAGCTACAAATGCATCTGCCCATGATGGTAGCGGTAAGAATGGCCACCACATAGTCCTTGTGGGGATGAAGTCCCACCTTCATATTGAGATTACCCTTCATCATGTTGTGTGGCACTAACACCCGGCTAAATGGGACAGACTTGGAACTATCTAGCAACTCATGAATAGGCATGCATGAGGCATTATAGAACATGAACAGGAGCAGAATTGTACTCTAACACAATCTGTAACCTCATGGCCCGATATATCCCCCACTCAATCATTAACATCAAGCCCAGTGATTAACCCTGGTTCAATGGAGAGTTCAGGAGGGCCATGCCAGGAGCAGCACAAGGCATTGCTAAAAATCAGGTATCAACCAGGTGAAGTAATCAAATGGGACTACTTGCATGCCAAGCAGCATAAGCAGCAAGTGATAGACAAAGCTACGCAATCCCACAATGAATAAATCAGACTTAAGCTCTGCAGTCCTGACGCATCCAATTGCAATAGTGGTAGACAATTAAACAACTCTTTCAAGGAGGTGGCTCCATAAATATCCCCATTCTCAGTGATAGAAGAGCCCAACATATCAGTGCAAAACATAAGGCTGAACCAATTGCAGCAATCTCCAGTCATAAGTGACAAGTGGATGATCCAACTTGGTCTCCTCCAGTGGTCCCAGCATCGCAGATATCAGTGTTCAGTCAATTTGATTCACTCCATGTGATGTCAAAAAATGGTTAGTGTCACTGGATATTGGAAAAGCGTTGGATCCTGCCAAAAATTCCAGCTATAGTACTGAAGACTTTGGCTTAGGGACTGGTAAGTTCTGATGCACATCAGTACATCACTGGCATCTATCCAACAATGCGGAAACTTTCCTGGGAAGTCTTGTATACTAAAAGGAGGACATATTCAACTTCCCTAATTAGCACCCCACCAGTCTACACTCAATCGCCAGTAAAATGATGGAAGTTGTCATCAACAGTGTTATAAGCAGCACCTGCTCAGTGACACTCAGTTTGGGTTCCACCAGGGCCACTCAGCTCCTGACCTCATGGCAGCCTCCCCCAGGTCAAACATGGACAAAAAAGCTGAATTCCAAAGGTGAAATGAGAGTGACAGCTCTTGACTTAGAGACATGTTTGACCAAGTGTGGCATCAAGGAGCCCTAACAAAACTGGAATCAATTGGCATCAAAGGGCAAACTCTCCACTGGCTGAAATCACATCTGGCACATAGGAAGATGACTATTGTTATTGGAGATCAGTAATGTCAGCTTCAGAACATCTCCACAGTTCCTCAGGGAAATGTCCTAGACCCAACTATCTTCAGGTTCTTCAATGAACCTCCCTCCATTATCAGGTCAGAAGGCAACGAAATAGATTACAGACAGGAGGTGGAAGACCTGGAAAAATGGTGCACTGAGCGCAACCTAGCTCTCAATGCCAACAAAACCAAACCCATTATTGACTTTCAGCAGGATGTTACTCATGCCCCCTACACATTAACATCACAGAGGTGGAACGAGTGGAGAATGTCAAGCTCCTGGGAGTGGTCATCCACAACAAGCTTTCTTGGCCTCTTCATGTGGACGCACTGGTTACAAAGGTCTGATGTTTCTTCTTCCTCAGGCAGCTGAGGAACTTTGGCATGACTGCGAATACCCTTGCCAACTTTTATAGGTGCGCCATCGAGAGCATTCTGTGTGGATGTATCACTACCTAGAATGGCAACTGTACCATTCAAAATCAGAGACGGTTACAGAGAGTGATGAACTCAGCCCAATCACAAAGGCCAACCTCCCATCTATAGAATCCATCTACCAGACCTGCTGTCAAGGAAAGGCCGCCAGCATTCTCAAAGATCCATCCCACCCTGGCAATGCTTTTCAACAACCTCTACCATCGGGGAGAAGGTACAGAAGCCTGAACACATACACCAGCCGATTTCATAATAGTTTCTTCCCAACTATTGTTAGAATACTGAATGGACTTACAAACTCTTAACAGTTGCCTGTACCTGTGTTTTTGTTTTTGCCGCTGTTTACTTATTATTTACTTATCTATGCTACTTACCTATGTGATCTGCCTGTTTTGTTTGCAAGACAAAGCTTTTCACTGTGCGTTGGTACACATGGCAATAAATTCAATTCCTTTCTAGATGATTAAACTAATGCCTTACTGATTTAGCATTGAGAGGGTGGTGCTGAAATGCACACTCTCAACACTAATGTCCAACATCTGCAATCCTCACTTTCGCCTTCCTGAACTAACCAAGTCAGTTGAAATATGTCAATTAAATCAACCTTATCAATTGAGAAACCTCTTCTTCCACATGACCCTGAGAGAGCTGTGGTACATTTACTGTGTTCAGGGACTTGATGTCTTCCAGAAATCTCAGTATGCCACTAAAATTCCTTTTGTGACAATTCAAACCTACCATAAATACAACATGATTTGGAGAAGCCAGTTTCGTACTGATGTACAACATTAAAAGTCACACACCAGGTTATAGTCCAACAGGTTTAACTGGAAGTTCTGCTCCTTCATCAGGTGATTGTCAGTGCTTCCAATTAAGCCTGTTGGACTATAACCTGTTGCTGTGTGAAATAAATACAACAGTTATTGACACATTGAACATATGGAATATGGCAGTCAGAGTTCCTCAACCTATTGTGTGTCACTACGCAGTGCATGAGTGCACCCTTCCAAAACATGCACAAGAAATGGTGTTCAACACAATAACTCTTCTCCTCACTACACTATGTAGAACAGTTTTGCAGAATGCACTGTTTACAGTGATAGACTTAGAGCAATTTGTCAACTTTTTTGGGTAGCTATGTTAAATCTATATGCTACTTCCCTAGACAATGGTCTATCTTTACCTGTCTCATGTTTGGGAGACAGATCCACACAGATTTTCCCTCCCACACTGTCAACATCCAACTATATCTGCATGATGCTTTGTTAGAAAGAAGGGGAAAATACACAAGAGTTTAATCAACAAGTTTGCAGATGGCTATCCTAATTTGAACCAGAACAAAATGTGTGAACTTGAGATTTTCTATGAACACATGGCTTTATGGAAAGATATAATGTTGCTGTGTCCACCTTAGCTTATATAATATTGTAATGAGCAATGGTCAAGTCCTGCCAAGAAATAGGTATCATATCCAAATGTCATATCATCAGTGATACAGGATGAGTACTTAGATATTTAAAAATGCACACCAGACAACATTCACACATCTACAACAAATAATGCACATTTATCCAAGACGACAGATTGTGCACCACAGGCTGAAGATACACTACTTAGTTATAATAACTGTATAAAGACCAGCTCTGGTCATGTCATATATCCTCCAGCATGTTAAGTTAGTGAATAGAGACAATTGTGAATGTGCATCCTTACATGTTATCAGAAAATACTTCCCATCTTTTAAAGGGAAAAGGGAGAATGTTGTATTATGTCATTGATTCTACACCAAACAGGCCTGTACCTTTAAGGCATGTTTTTCAAAATGACAAATCCAAAAGATACAATATCTGAATGAGGGGCTTTTGCAATAAGGTAGACAAATTAACAGCACAGTTAATTGTAACCAGATATGATATGATTGCAGTAATAGAAACATGACTGAGAAAGAGCCAAGGCAGGGAATTGAAATCCAGGAATATTCAATCTTTAGGAAGGGCAGCCAAAAAGGAATAGGAAGTTGGTGACATTGTTAGTGAAAGATCAAATCAGTGTAATAGCAAAAAATAAAAATCTAGATGTGGAATCAGTCTGGGTGAAGCTAAGAAGCAACAAGGGATGGAAAACATGAATGAATGAGTGATTTATTTATTGCCACTTGCATTTTACAGTGAATAATACAGTAAAGTAGTGAAAAGCTTCAACAGTCACCACAATCTGATGCCATTTTAAATAGCTTAAGAATGAAAAGGTGAAAAGATATAACTGAAAGAGAGTCCTGAGCTGGCTCATCAACCTGCACTGCCACCTCTCTTCCACCTCTGTCTTCGCCAGACCCACCAACGTAGGAGTCGCTACTCTACAGGTGCCATCGTTTCACAGTTGGTCCCACCCCACTCATGCCGATTCCCATGATGAACCCATAATCGCCCCACAACCAGGAGTCCCTGCTCCGGGCATACCATAGTGCTGCCTCTGTAGCCACGAGGCAAAACATTAATGGGAGTCATCTATAGGTCTCCAATTAAAAGTAGCAAAATAGGGGATGGCATTAAACAGGAAGTTAGAGATGCATACTCAAAAGCTACATAGTCAGATATGACTTTACACATGAACTGGGAAAACCACATTGACAGTACTGTGGCAGATGAATACCTGGAGTTTATACAAGTTCATTTTTTAGACCATTATATTAAAGGGCAAACTGGGGAAAAGGCTTTTTTTTTTCTCATTGACATGTGGCGTTACTAGCTGAGCCAGTATTAATTGCCCATCCCTCATTGCCCTTGAGAAGATAGTGGTAAGCTGCCTTCTCACACCCCTGCAATCCATGTGTTGTAGGTTGAGCCACAATTCCTTTCGGGAAGGAATTCCAGGATTTTGACCCAGCGATGCTGAAAGAACAGCAATATATTTCCAATGAGATCAAGAGCTGGGTGGCCCTGTGGAACCCAAACTGGGCATTACTGAGCAGGCTAATGCTGAGCAGGTGCTGCTTGATAGCACTGTTGATGACACCTTCCAGCACTTCTACTGACAATCGAGAGTAGACTGATGGGGCTGTAAATTAGATTTGTAGTGCTTCTTACATACAAGAAATACCTAGGCAATGTTTCACAATGTCAGGTAGATGCCAGTGTTTTAACTGTATTGACGCAGCTTGACTATGGAGTGGCAAGTTCTGGAGTACAACTCTCCAGTATTATTGCCAGAATTTTGTCAGGGCCCATAGACTTTGTACTATTTAGTGGTTCCAGCCATTCCCTGATATCATGCCGCATGAATCGAATTGGCTGAAGACGGGGATCTATGATGTTGGGGACCACTGGAGAAGGTCAAAATGGATCATCCATTTGCAACTTCTGTCTGAAGATTGCTGTAACTGCTTCACCTTATCTTTGCATTCATGTGTTGGCTCTTTCATCATTGAGGATGGGGCAATCTGTGGAACCTCCTCCTCAAGTGAGTTGTTTAATTGTCCACCAGCATTCACCACCGGATGTAGCAGGACTGCAGTTTGTAGTTTTGATCCACTCATTGTGGAACCAGTTAGCACTGTCTATCACTTGCTGTTTATCTCTGCCTCAGGAGCCTACAACCACACAGCCTCAACATTGAATATGCCAGTTTCCAGATCTCCCCTCCCCCCACTCCATCCCAGATCCAACCAACCATCTTGACCTAACTTGCCTGTCCATTCTCCTTCCAACCTATCTGCTCCACACTTCTCACCAACCTATCACAATCACCTCCTACCTTCGCCCACCTATTGCCATCCCAACTAGTTTTCCCTCAGCCCCACCTCCTGTGTATTTCTCAGCCATTTTCCTCCTCACTAGTTCTGATTATGAGTCAAGCTCGAAACATCGACTTGCTTGATCCTCAGATGCTGCCTGACCCAATGTGCTTGTTCCATTCCAGTTTATCGACTTTGCTTATACTGTTTGGCATGCACGTAGCCTGATTCAAAGCTTCACCAGGTTGATACCTCACATTTATGCATGCCCGGCACTGCTCCTTACATGCCCTCCTGCATTCTCCATTGAACCAGAGTTGATCCCCTGGCTTGAAGGTAATGGTTGAGTGAGGAATATGCCAGGCCATGAATACAGTGGAGCATGGTGAAAGTGCACACAATATGGTTTCAATGTGAAGGTGGGACTTCATCTCCAAAAGGACTGTATGTTGGTCACTTGAATCAATACTGTCATGGACAGATACATTTGCAGCCAGCAGATTGGTAAGGATGAGGTTAAGTATATTTTTCTCTTATTAGTTCCTTCACCATCTGTTGCAGACCCAGTGTAGCAGCTATGTCTAGCAGCTCGATCACTAGTACTGCTGCCTGGCCACTCTTAGGGACATTGAGATCACCCACCCAGAGTACATTTTGTGTCCTTGCCACCCTCAGTGCTTCCTCAAAGTGTCATTCAACATGGAGGAGTACCTATTCATCAGCTGAAGGAGGATGGTACATGGTTATCAGCAGAAAGTTTATTTTGCTCATGTTTAACATGATTCACGTGACTTCATGTGCAGACTCAATGTTGAGGACTCCCATGGCAACTCACTCCCAACTGTATACCACTGTGGCACCACCTCTGCTGGGTCTGTCTTGCTGGTGGGACAGAACATATTCAGAGATGGTGATGGTGGTTTTTGGGACATTGTCTATAAGGTATGATTCTGTGAGTATAACTATGTCAGGCTACTGCTTGATTAGTCTGTGAGACAGTTCTCCCAATTTTGGCACCTGCTCCCAGATGTTAGTGAGGAGGACTGGGCAGGAGCAACAGGGCTGTTTTTGTGATTATCGTTTCCGGTACCTCGGTCAATACCAGGTGGCCATCTGATTTCATTCCTTTGTTGAGACTTTGTAGCGATTAATGTAATTGAATGGCTTGCTAAGCCATTCAGAGGGCAGTTGTGCCTCTGGAATCATGTATAGGCCAGACGAGGTGAAGATGGCAAATTTCCCTCCGTTAAGGACATTGGTGAGCTAGATGAGTTTTTCTAAAAATTAACAATGGTTTCACAGTCATGATTAGATTCAGAATTTCAGATTTTTTTTAAACATTATCTGGATCGTTAGTCAAATGATAATACCACAAGCCATCACCTCCCCCATATCTGGTCTTGTCTGATGAGATGGGGTTAATTTTTCTTTTAGAATAAAGCAACCATAATGAGATAGAATCTTTCATTGGGATAGGTGGTGAAGTAGGGCTACTGTAATTTCCAACAAAATACAACACAGGCTCAAGGAACAGTGCCTCACTTTCCCCTTAGCCACTATATCGCCTCGAGATCCCAATTTTGAATTTCATAACTTCAGAAGCTCACCACATTATATTTGTTCTTTTTTTGAATATTCTGGCAAGGTATTTTGTCTCGAAGGAAGTCTTGGTCTCCTCAGCCACAGCGGGAGTGAATCTACTGTGCACCAGCCTTATTTCTGAGATGGCAATGGATTTCTGTAGCAGACTGGATCAGTTCAATTTGCCTGCATTCCCAGGAAGTTGGAAGAATGAGAGGGGATCTCATTGAAACAAAGAAACACTTCACAGTGCTAGTTAGACTGAATAGGGATTCATTGGCTGAGGGGACCACAGTTGACAGTGTCAGGATACATGCCTTTACTCAGAGGGTGGTGAACCTGTGGAATTTTTTTTTAACCACAGTAAATTGTGGAGGCCAGGGCACTGAATATATTTAAAGGAAAAAGCAGATAGATTTTTAGAGGCTAAATATGTCAAGAGGAGTGGAGAGAGAAGGGTAGTATTGAAATAGAGGGTCAGCTGTGATTGTGTTGACTATTAGAGTGGGGCTTAATGGGCTAAATGGCCTTCTCCTATTCCTTTTTTTCCATGAAAGTACATGATTTCCTATGATTTGGAGGTGCCAGTGTTAGACTGGGTTGAACAAAGTTAACATTCACACAATACCAGGTTATAGTCCAACAGGTTAATTCAGAACAAACCTGTTGGAGTGTAACCTGGTGGTATGTGATTGTTGATTTTCTGATGTATAGGTACCTGTTTCACTTCCACACACACTCTGTGAATAAAGTTCGTGCACTGAGTCAGTTGTGTGCATGTAATGTCCAGTAACATCAGTAAGCACAATTCTCATACTGTGTGTCTAAGTCTGTGATATTGTAACCACGTCAGAAGATAACCTACATGGTTTTGGATAAACTTCATGATATATGTGACTCAGCAAAAACCCAAATCTTCATGGTTTTTTTGAACAAGCTAACATATAGAAAACGACAAATTCAATCAGGCACCAAAAGGTGCAATTCTGCCTGTTCACTGCTATGATGCCAGGTTTAAAGCAGTTGGGCACAGGCGCTGTCATCTCCACTTTTCCCCAGAAACACAACAGGATGGTGATTTACTGTAAAGGAGTCCGACTTAATTACACCCTCCACTAATCCTTTCCTGCTGTAAGGCCCAAAAGTTTTTAAAATCAAAATGTGAAAGAGCTATATTTTGGAACTGAATGAAGAAACCTTTATCCCAAATCAAATAAACAGAAAGATTGAGTTTACAATTTTGTTTTAATCATTTTACTGTCATGTTTTTAGCCTTTGCCCACTATATGCTTCACAAAAATATCACCCAACCTTGTCCATCATAGGCTGACTTTTTCCTTACCAGTGCTACTTGTATTCAATGAAAGAATAAAGGAAGGATCCTTGTGAATATAAACACTTAAACTTCAATTGGATATTGTGACAAGAATGTATATTGTGGTGTGGTGTACAAGGATGATGAATTATTGTCATAAACTGTAGGGCAAAGGGGGAATGTTCTGCTGTTTGAAATCCTGCTAATTTTATCAGGAATTACCAGGAAGTTGAATTGTCAAAAGCTGTAAATCAATGAAGTGAGGATTGTGCCTGAATGAGTCAACTGATCGGACAACTCACATTTCATCGACAAAACCTGTTTGAATAAAAATAGAAGAACATATTCATCTAAAACAACACCTGTAAAAAAAAATTGGGCTGCAAAATTAGACTCCATAACATTCAACTTTCACATTGTAGGTGCAACTTCATCTTTCATCAAGTGCTGCTTGTAATATCTATGGGATTGAGGAGCCAGGGGTGCTGAGAGCACAGGGTAAGGAAAGTAGCTATGTGTTCCTGTAAAGTTCCAGGGAGCCGGGAGAATCCAGAAAATGAGACAGGAGAAGGAGGGTGGAGGAGGTTTGGGGAAAGGATGTGGGAGAGTTTTAGCACTCTTGGTTTTAAAAGAAATATATCTTAAGCAGGGACTACACCTGACAGGTGCAGCCATTTAAACATTATGCAAGTTCTAGGCAAATTGGCACAAGTTCCCAAATGACAGGTCCAAGAGCAACTATCAAGGGCATTCCTCTGCAACTCTTTCAGGTACACAGGAGGGGAAGTGGGCTCATAGATAGCTAGGTTGCCATTGCAAATCTCAAAAACAGTGAACATTTCAGTATTCATTGGCATTGTACCGCAAAATCTCGATCACTAGATTCCATCTTAACTGGCAGTATATCTTTATCGCCATCTATTTTCTTTCAGGGACAAAGTTAAAATATTAAAATTCCTGGCTACCATTCAGACTTTCTCTGCTTATGAAGAATCTGATTTAAGGATGGTTCCTGATTGCACAAGATCTCCAAAGAGATCTTTCATGTCTAAAACTGTGGCTACCAAGTGTGAAAATAAGGAAATTATTTGGTGCCTAAGTCTCCAATATGAACTTTAAAAAAATTGTTGAACAATATATTGATAAAGGTAAACAGAGTGACATATAATACAAAGGACCTATGGATGCTGTCTGTCCCACTGTGATCTCCAGCATTCATTGTTTTCAGTCAAAAGGACCAAATGGCTGTTTTAAGATCTCCTCTGCAAAATTGGTTTGTTTTGTTTTCAACTGCACTCAGGTAAACAAAAATCTACATGCAGCTGAGTAGGTAGTTTATCAGGTTTTTCAACTATAATCAACGAAACCTACTCTTCCCACCTTCACATTCAAAGCTCGCATGCTATTGAGAACCACCACCTCTCTCCTGACTTTCGCATGTCCAAGCACTGCCACTGACCTTTCCAGTGGTCATGCTTCCTCCACCTGCCATCATCATTTTGTGACTCAACCATCCACTCTCTGGTGTCTCCCCACCAAACCATCTTTACCTGGTCTCTTTAATTTAACCCCAGAACAACTCATTCTGGTGTTAGCTACTGATAATGAGAAACATTTCCTCAGTGTATCTCACATAAAACAGGATGAATCGTGTCTGTTCATATGTTGCTCTAATCATGAAACATTTGCAAGAAGGACTTAGCAATAGTGTTACTGAGTAATAACTTTTCATCAATAGTGTACTCATCAGCGTTCATTTTTGATTTATAATAAAAGCAGCTAGCGCTTTTCTTTGTCCTAACCTAATTCCAACCTGGAAGGAGTTAATGCCTAACAGAGGGTAGCAATTGATCAAGGATGATCCTGAGGAAGATAGCAATCTGAGGTAATCTATGGCATAGGCCTTCACTGCAGTGCAGAAATTCCATGAGATGATCATATGGGTGACATATGATATTATGAGCACAACATTATTTACTAGGATATGTCAATGGTGCCGCAGAGCTATACTGAAAACTTTGAACAGCTAATTATAAAAATGAGGCTCTCCTCATAACAATCAATAATGAGATCAAGTTTGCAGCATTTTGGCCAGTGTTCATGCTACTGTCACTAAGGCTGAAAAATAATGGCACTGGAGACCAGGCAATGGCATGATTTATGTGTTTATTCAAGATGGTTGCATCTGATGCCTCATTAACCACATTTAGTGAACACAAGATCAATCTGAAGAGAATTCTCAGATCAGCCCTCATAAATCAAACTTAAAGTGCTCTGAAATTTTATAGGTGCTAGATAAATGTAAGCTTTTGTTTATAGTTAGAAATGTTATAAATCTACCTGTATTTAAAATCAATATATAACAACACAGGCAAGATTCAACTATACATCCAGAAAGCACAAAGTTGTCATACTCTTACAAAAAAATACATCAGATACAGTTAGACACAAAAGTACACGCACATTCATTTTATTGCTTTTTCCAGTTGATACTGCTTTTCGTATATTAAGTACTGTGATTAAACCACAGCAGCAACAACTTGCATCTATGTAGCCCCTCAGACACAAAAGTGTTATCAATTAAATATTTTTGACGCAGCTGCAGAAGAGGATGTCAAATTTATTCATTAACAATATTTGGAAAGCTAAAAACAAGCTCTCATCACTGATAGAAATAACTTCAGCTGGTCACATTTCACTGATCCATAAATTTTAATCTTAACGTAGCCTGAAAAAGTCAGATGTGCAAAGATGGCCTTGATAAGGAGCTCATAGGAAGTTTGTTTTGGGATAATGTCTCAGTATATTGGGATAATGTTTTGGGATAATGTCTCAGTATAGTACATTCTAGAGCCAACCAGAGAGCAGACGATACTAGATTTTGTATTGTACAATGATGTAAGATTAATGAATGATCTCTTAATGAAAGCAGTGTGTAGCAGTGATCGTAATATGGTTAAATTTTACATCCAATTTGAGGGAGAGACGAGTGGGTGAGAAACTCCTCTCAACTTAAAAAAGGGTAAAAATGAGAGCATGAAAGCAGAGCTGGCTGATGTGAATTGACATAATAAGTTGAAGGATAGATTAATGGAAAAGGCATGGCAGGTATTCATAATACAAAGCATAGGTATATTCCAATGAATAAGAAAAATCCAAGGGACAGACTCATCATTTCTAGCGAACTAGAAAGTTTAAAGGTAGTAACAAACTTTTTAAAAAGTATTCTTGCGCACAGGCAAGTGACAAGTTGAGAGATTGGAGAGGATATTTTCAAAAAATTAAGGCGGCAAATTCAGAGCACAAGTGAGAGTTAGCCAGAAGTACGAGATAGTTTGTAACAGACAGTAAGAGTTTAAAAAATAAGTCAATGGAGTGATATTAGGACTATGGAAAGTAAATCTGAGGAATTGATAATGGAAAATAAAGAGACGGCAATAAATAGGGCACGTATTTTGCATCAGTGTTCTCTATAGTTGACACAAGTAAAATCCCAGAAGTAAATAGTAATTAGGAAATTGAAGGAGACAGGAGTAATTCAGGAAAATTACATTCACCAGAGAAGTGACACTGAGGAAATTGCTGGAATTTCAGACTGACAAGTGCTCAAGTCCTGATGGATTTAATCCTAGGGTCTTAAAAGTGCAATCATTTACATTTTCCAAACATTCCTAGATTGGGGAAAATCTCAATAGATTTAAATGTAATCAATGTAACACCTTGATTCAAAAGAGAGGGAGACAGAAAGCAGGAAACTATGGGTCAGTTAGCTTAACATCTGTCATTGAGATAAAAGTTAGAAGGTATTCATAAAGGTTATAGTAGGACGCTTGGATAAGTTTAAGGTAATGAGGCAGAATCAACAGGATTTTGTGCAAGGGAAATCAGGATTGACTAATCTATTGGGGTACTTTGAGGAGGTAAAACCTGTGTGGTTAAAAGGTGAACAGCTGAGGGTATTGTACATGTATTTCCAGAATTTGATGAATTTCCACATCCAAGTTTATTATAGAAAATGAAATCTCTTGGTTTGAGAGGTAATGTGTTAGCACAGACAAAAGATTGGCTGGCTGACAGGAAGCAGAAAATAGGCATTTTCTGTTTGGAAAGATGTAAAGCGTGGTGTGCCATTAGGATCAATGTTGGAACCTCAACTGTTCCAATTTATGCAAAATGCTTGGATGAAGGAATGAAAGGTATGGTTCTCAAAATTTACTGATGACACAAAGATATCTAGAGAATTATGTTGTGCAGAGTACATAAGTGGGCTAAAAAGAGATATAGATGCATTTAATGAGTAGGCAAAAAATTGTCAAATGGAGTACAATGTAGGAAAACATTAAATTATCCATTTTGGCAGACAAATTAATGATTGAGTATATTATTTAAATAGTATAAGATTGCAGAGCCCTGAGAACAGAGTGTGTAGCATTAAAAAGCTAGCACGAAGATACAACAGACATTGAGTAGAACAAATACAATGTTAGCATTTATTATGGGGAGAAATGAATGCAAAAGTAGGAAGGATATTCCTCTGTAATATAAGGTGATGGTGAAACCACATTTCCAGTGCTGTATGCGTATACTTGACCTTATTTAAGGAAAAATGTAAATGTGTTGGTTGCAGTTCACATCAGGTTTACCAGACTAATATTTGGAATGGGTAAATTGTCTTATGAGAAAATTTTGGTAGCTTAAGCTTGTATTCTCCAGAATTTAGAAGAGTAAGGGGTGACTAGATTAAAACACAAGATCCTGAGGGGTTATAACAGGACTGTTAGGTCTCTTATAAGAGAATATAAAAGTTAGAGCCACAGTTTCCCATTTAAAGCTGATGAGGACAATTATGTTTTCCTCATATAAAGTCAGGAGTCTTTGAAAAGACAAGTGAAGCAGAGTCTTTAGATATTTTTAAGACAAGGGTAGACATAAGATGTGGTTACACTTAGGTCTGAAATGATGATATTCATTGGGGCTTGGGGGGAAAATTGCCTACTTCTTCACATTGCTCATTTATTCATATGCTTCTATAATCAGTTCAGGATTTTCCAGATCAATTTTAATTTTTGTTAAAAAGGTGGATTCTATAGCATTGACATAGCAACCAATGCCCAATTGATACTACCTCAAAAACTAGAAATAACTGAGAAAGCACAAATCCTCAGTGCTATGTAAAACATTGAAAGGTGGAATGATAGCAATTTCTACATTCACATCATCGTTCCCTTGATTGGGGTTGCTGTGGGTCAAGTATCTTTGTTGTTATTCCAAAAGCCCAGTTTCCCAAAATGACAATTAAAAAAAAACATCTTCGGTCTCTGTTGGACATTGGCTGTGACATTTCTGATTTATCACAATCCTCAAGCAGCCGATTCTCACCAGTTCACTAAGAAATTGTAATGTCAACTCACCAATGCAGAAGTCATCATCACTATCACCATTGTTGCAAAATCAAGGCCATTTTCAGCAATGTAACCTCAAGGCCACATACCATTCCAACTTGAAATAATTTGCCAAGCATTTATTATCTGGGGGTCAGTATCCTTAAATAGAACAGTGCAGTACAGAAATAGGCCCTTCAGCACACCATGTCCATGCCGACCACAATGCCATTTTAAACTGATTCCATCTGCTTACACAGGGTCCACATGCCTCTATTCCCTGCCTGTTCATGAGTCTGTCTAAATGCTTCTTAAAAGTTGCTTTTGTCACCTTCCCTGGCAGCATGTTCCAGGTACTTATCAGCCTCTGTGTGGTGTGCAGGGCATTTTGGAAGACCATCCCTGGTGACAAGCATAAGGAAAAGCATCCACTCAGAGGGTGCTGAGACAGACATTGCTTGTTTGCATTCTGGGAGCGGACCATGCAGTCAGCACGGGTGTGAAGGATATTGTGGATATCACATTGCTGTAATGTTTCTATTCCTCCTTGAACCAAAAGAAAAGGAGTGGCCAAGTTCAGAGGAGAGGAGACACAACATTGTGAGATGAAGGTCAGCAGCGAGAGTTACAGTGGTTAAAGGAGCACAGGCCTAAACGGCTTCTGGAAACTGTTGTTGGGGAGTCACAGCTAAGCTTTGAGTAATCGTTATCGGAGCAAAAAACACCAAGCAGCTTCAATGTGGTATTTAAAGTAGATTAGATTAGATTACTTCCAGTGTGGAAACAGGCCCTGCGGCCCAACAAGTCCACACCAACCCGCCGAAGTGCACCCACCCAGACCCATTCCCCTACATTTACCCCTGCAACTAACACTACGGGCAGTTTAGCATGGCCAATTCACCTAACCTGCACATTTTTGGACTGTGGGAGGAAACCGGAGCACCCGGACGAAACCCACGCAGACACGGGGAGAATGTGCAAACTCCACACAGTCAGTAGCCTGAGGCGGGAATTGAACCCAGGTCTCTGGCGCTGTGAGGCAGCAGTGCTAACCACTGTGCCACCGTGCTGCCCACAATTTGACATTGTAAGGATGTTAAAGGGGTAAGACATGGCAAATCATAGTCTTGCTTGATGTGGGAAGCCAGGCACATTTCCATTGCCCAGGGCCTGCAGGTTTACGAGAATAGTCTGCAGCTACAGCTCCTGGAAGTCCCAGTTTCGGAGGCGGAGTGGCATCTGGGGACACTGTGGAGCATTGGTGAGGTGGAGAGTATTGTGGATATCATGTATAGAGAGGTGGTCATCTCGCAGACTCAGACCCAGACTCCACAGGCAGAAAGGGAATGGGTGAGCACCAGGCAGAGCTGGAGGACTAAACAGGCAATGCAGGTATCTCCAGTGGCTAATCCCCTGCAAAACAGATATACCATTTTGGATACAGTTGAGAGAATGGCCTGTCAGGGGATAACAGTAGCAGCCAAATTCATGGCACCATGGTTGGATCTGCTGCAGAGGGAGGGAGAAATAGACATAGAAATGCTACAGTTATTCAATTGTATAGGGATTCAATTGTAAGGGGAAAAGAGAGGCATTTCTGTAGAAGCAAACCAGAGCCCAGGATGGTGTGTTGCCTCCTTGGTGCTAGGGTCCTGAATGTCTTGGATGTTGCAGGAAATTCTGGAGGGGGGAGGGTGAACAGACAGTGTTCATGGTACACATTAGTGCTAACGACATAGGTTGAGAAAAGGGATAAGGTCCTAAAAGCAGAATGTCAAGAACAAGAAAGAAAGTTGATATGTAGGACCTCAAAGCCAGTGCCACAAGCTAGTCAGAGTAGAAACAGCACGGTAGAGAGCAAAAACACACGGCTGAAAAGATGGTTTTGGGTTGATGGATGGAGTTCAGATTCATGGGGCATTGGGACCAGGGCCTCTACAAACTGGACAGGTTACATTTAGGCAGGATCGGGATTGATGCCCTTGGAGCGATACTTGGTAGAGTGGCTGGGGAGGGAGATGGAAACCAGAGGAGGAGGGCAGTAGATGCAGAAATTGAGGAAGAAGTAGAAACCAAGGCAAAGATGAATAGGAGCAAGAACAGGCAAGGAAACGCAGCTGAATGAAACAGGGGAGGTTGTCTGAAATGCATATGTTTCAATGTGAGAGGTGTAATAGGCAAGGTAGATGAACTTAGAGCTTTGGTTAGTGCTTGGAACTATGACATTATTGCAATTATGAAGATTTGGCTGAAAGAGGGACAGGACTGGCAGATGAATGTCCCAGGATTTAAATGTCTCAGGTGTGTTAGAAGGGGGTATAAAAGGGGTGGGGGAGTTACATTACTGATAAAGAAGTGAATCACAGCTGTACTGAGGGAGAATACATCAGAGGACTCATGCAGCAAAGCAGTAGGGGTAGAACGCAGGAATAGGACAAGTGAATCACAATACTTGGGTATATTTTGGATTTTGGAAAGATGTAAAAACAGTAGGGTTGTTGTGATGGGTGACGCCATGATATTAACTGAGACTCACTTCATGCTAGGGGCTTGATAGGACAGAATTTGTAAGGACCATTTAGGCGGGTATCTTGACACAGTATGTAGACAGTCCAACCAGGAAAAGGGTTATACTGGACCTGGTTTTGGGAAGTGAGCCCTGCTAGGCACGTCAAATTTTAATGGGGGAACATTTTGAGGGTAGTGACAATAATACTGTGAGTTTTAAGTGTCACAAAGCCAGTTCCTTTTTTCCTAAAAGCTGTTCCTTTTCTAAAGGATACTGTGTTCTTGGTTTCTTTCAGAGGGCTAATGAAACACTCCGGCTTGATTAGATTGATTTGGTATAGAGATTAAAGGATATTGAGAGATCTTTTTTGTTTTTATGTAAACAGGTGAGACTTCAACCAAGTGATCATGTTTTAGAAGTGATCTGTATAATGAAAGGGGAGTGGTCAGCTCTTTAGCTGAACAGTTCAGTCCAGAACTACTTAGGAGTTCAGCTATGTGGAAACAGTCTTGCTCTCTCTTTTTCTTTCTGCCATTCTAACTTCAACTTGTGAGCATTTGTTCCACTTTTCAACTGTTTTTAAAGGGGATTTTCTTATTGGGACTGTCATGTATATTCAGAACAGCATAATTAAATTTAGTTTGGATAGACTGCATTCTGTTCTTTGTGTTTCATTCTATAATTTTGTGAATAAATTTCTGTCTGTTTTAAAGCCTAGTAGTCAACCTAGCTAACTTACTCCGTGTAATTCTCACTGTACACTCACTGAAACAAATTGCAAAGTTATGGTCTGGGTTGTCTGCTCAAGAATGTCTGAGTGGTCTGGCCTAGTCTGTAACATAAGATATTAATGGATAGGAGATAACAGCAGTCCTTGGGTGAAGCTATTAAATTGGGGGAAAGCAAACTGCAATAATATTAGGCAGGAACTGGAAAATTGTGATGGAGGCAGCTGTTTGAGGGTAAATCCACATTGGACATGTGGGAGTTTTTCAAACGGCAGTTGATAAGCATTCAGGAGTGGCATGTTCCAGCAAGAATGAAGGATACGAATGGCAAGTTACGTGAACCTTGAATGGCTAGGGATGTTATAACCTTGGTCAAAAAGGGAAAGGAAGCATATATAAAGTGCGAGAGAATGGGAACTGATGAAACACTTGAATTATTTAAGGGAAGTAGAAAAGAACTTAAATAAGGAATTAGAAGGTTTAAAGGGGTCATGAAAAGTTGCTAGCAAATAGGATTAAGGAGAATCCCAAGGTGTTTTATACATATATAAAAGAACAAAAGGGTAGTCAGGGAAAAGGCTAGCCCCCTCAAGGACAAAGGAGGGAATCAATGTCTGGATCCAGAAGGAGGTAGGTGAGATCCTAAATGAATACTTGGTGTTGGTGTTCACCAAAGAGAAGTGATTAGTGCAGGATGATCTCAGGGAAGGGAGTGTCGACTTTCTAAGCCAAGTTACTATTGATAAGGAGGCAGTGGAAGGATACTTTTTGGAATGGAGGGTTGTGACTAGTGATGTTCCACAGGGATCAGTGCTGGGACCTCTGCTGTTCCTGGTCTACATAAATGACTTGGAGGAAAATGAGGCTAGTCTAATTACTGGTGGAGCTGCGGATAGTGAGGAGGATTGTCAGAGGATACAGCAGGATATAGATCCGTTGGAGGCATGAGCAGAAAAATGGCGGATGGAGTTCAGTCAGGACAAATGTGAGCTATGTTCTAAGTTCTATGTTCTAAGATGCATTTTGGAAGGTCAAGTACAGGTGGAAATTATACAGTAAATGGCAGAACCCTAAGGAGTATTGGTATGTAGAGGAATCTGAGTGTGTAGGTCCACAGATAAGGTAGTAAGAAAGGTAGATAAGGTTTTTTTAAAATGACCTATGGCATGCTTGCCTTCATTGGAAATGGGGGGCATTGAGTATAAAGATAGGTAAGTTAGGCTGCAGCTTTATAAAACTTTAGTTAGGCCCCACTTGGAATATTGAGTACAGTTCTGGTTACCACACTACCAGAAGGATATGAATGCTTTGGAGAGGGTACAGAAAAGGTTTACCAGGACATTGCCTGGTAGGGGAAATTTTAGCTATGAAGAAAGATTGAATAGACTGGATTTGTTTTCACTGGAATGCAGGAGGTTGAGGAGCGACTTGATCGAAGTTTGTAAGATTGCGAATGGCATGGATAGAGTGGAAAGAATGAGGCTTTTACGCAGGGTGGAGGGGACACAGATTCAAGCTGTGCATATGTGTGTGTGTGGCAGTGGGGGGGGGGGGGGGGGGGGGAGAGCAGTTTAATATAGATGCACGAGGTAAGTTTTTCACATGAAAGGTGGTGAGTGCCTGAATGTACTGACAGGGGAGGTGGTGGAGGAGGTGACATAACAGCAGCATTCAAGAAAAACCTGGACAAATACATGAATCGGAAGGGAATAGAGCAATACAGATCTGTAAGTGAAGACAGTTTTAGTATTGAAGGGCAAGATGTGTTGGCACAGGCTTGGAGGGCCAAAGGGCCTGTTCCTGTGCTGTATTGTTCTTTGTTCTATGTCAACTACTGTCTGACATTTCCAATTTGGGAAAAACCTTCTGACTATCTGCCCTGATCATGCCTTCCATTGTTTTATATATACTTCTATAAGCCTCCAACACTGTAACAAAAACAATCTAAGTTTGTCCAACATCACCTTACAGCTACAGCACTCCTAGCAACATCCTGGTAAATCTCTTTTGCATCCCCTGCAAAGCCTCCATATCTTCCCAATAGTGTTGCAACCAGAACTGCAGATGTACTCCAAATGTAACCTAACTAAAGTTTTACACAGCTGCAACATAACTTGCCAACTTTTATACTCAATGCTCTGAACGATGAAGGCAAGCCCATTGTATGCCTTCTTTACCACAAATCAATGAGAGAGCACCACAACCAGAAGCACAACACAGCTTCACACAAAAGCAGAGCAGCTGGAGACAAGCAATAAATGCAGCCTCACCATTATAATCCACATTTTAATGACAATTTATTTTAAAGCATAAAGACTTTTGAGAAAAAAAATTATTACAAGGAAACAGAAAACCTAGAAAATAAGTGCAGGACAACTAAAATTAAAAGAAATCAAATTCCCCAAAGGTAAAGACCCAGTTTCATTTCTCAACACTTCAAATAGGAATTTTCTGAACTTACTATGCCTATTAGTCCATGAGAAATTGCAATCAAGTGGAAGTATATTAGATTGGTTCAGACTCAAATCAAGTAAACTACGGTTTTTTTAAATGGTATATAAAAAAAGAACTTGAACAAATCATGGTATGGTATGCCTGAAAGGAATTCAGTTTAATAACTCCCTTGACATCTGTGGCAGCATATCTATATTCTTTTCTGACCTGTATAGAAGCAATTGCACTTGGAGAAAGTATCCTGAAACAAGATCAGGAACACCAATTATTATTAATAAAGGTAAAAGTTGAGGTTTAAAAGTGACTACAGACTGAGGCACCTACTGATTTGAAAAGACTAAATAAGGGAAGATCTTACAGCGGTGAGAAAAGTCTTGACAGAGCTCAGTCAAAGAACAAATTTAAAGAATAATCAAACATTTCATTATTTTGAGTTTGAACGTATTGATTTATCAATGAGTCATACATTTCATATGACAAAATAAGGAATGTGTAAACATATTACAGTCCTGTAGAATAGTAAATGGAAAGCCATAGGAAAGAAAATCATTATGGTTAAATATCAATCCCCAGCCCTGAGATTTGAGTCTGATGTATACACAGGTAGAGTCTCACATTTTATTAATCAACTTCGAGTGATTGACATCCTGCAAAAGAAGTGGAGATGTGGATGCAAAACAATGAGAGAAATCCTTTCAGCAATTCATTCAGATCTTAGTGATATTCAGACCCGGATTCTCTATAGGAAATATTGTACACTGGACCTACCTTATCAATATTTGTTAAACCTAAATACCTAATTGATATTTTATTCCCAAATGTGTGCAGTTGTTTTTGTTAGTCCTGTCAGAGTATTCCAAAGTCCTCTATTTCTTTTTCAACTGATATACAAGTTGTAACAAATTCTAAAAACACAATGGATTTGATGACATTCCACTCCATTCATGTTCTAGAGTTTATGTTTCATACTTGAATACACATTTGTACTTCCAAATCCATTTGAAATTTGCTGCAAGGAAATTGGTTCTCATTAACTAGGAAATTGAGATCTCATGGCCACTAAGAATTCAAAGAGGGATATCCCAGGAAATGATTCAATCCAATAGGTGAATACAGTTATTGTGGAAAAGGTAAGATTCTATATAAATTAATTAATCAAATCACTTGCATAACCTATATTGAAAACATCATAACTACCCTTTTGGAACATTTGAAGAGACAAATGTGAAATATGGAACCTGAGTCAGGGCTGCAGTTAGACAATGGGAACTTTAAGACAAAAAGCTATGATTTTAAGTTGCTTCAGATGTACAAAATTTAAAAGTAGTAAGGTTACTGATTTATTAGAAGTGGGGAAGGTAGTGGTAAGTGGTAGTCAGCAGATGATGGAATTTAAATTCAGGAAAAAAATCTGGAATTAAGAAAGAGTCTAATGATGACCATGGAATCATTGTCAATTGTCAAAAAAAAACCCATTAGGTTTGCTACTATCCTTTAGGGAAGGAAACTGTGGTCCTTTATTGGTTTGGCCTACATGTGACTCCAGATGTGGTTGACTCTTAATAGGCCTCTGGGCAACTAAATGCTGGCCTAGCCAGCAATGCCTGCTCTCTGTGAATGAATATAAAAAAGAAATCTGATACCATGAAACATTCAGAGTCAATATTGATTACTCCCTTCCAACTGTGGGTTACTGGGCTATCTACTATGTCAGCAGGACAAGATTAGGAATTGGGCTTTGCTTTCATGAGTACTCAAGTGCAAGGATACATGAAGCTTATACTTTGCCATTCATAGAGCCATCTTAGGTACAGGGAACCTAGGTACAAAATATTAGGTAAAAATTTGACAAACAAAGAAATAAGTTAAAAGTGAAACATTACAGTTCTCCTCAGTATAAATCAGGAAATAAAGTTAAATGTTCCAAATTACAGGCCTTCTTCAGCCAACTGCCTGCAATCGTTCCACGCTGGGCTTTCCCCGCAAGGCCTTGATCTCTCGCCCACGCTGGGCTCACTCTCTTGATCCCTGTGCCTCCTCACTGCCATTTCACTGTTGTCTGCCATTTGGGCTCGCCAGCCACCTTGCCATGGGCTGTAAGAGTCCCACTCTGGTGCCACTCCGGGCTACCAGCCACTTCCACTATTCCGCTGATCGCCAGCATTCTGCCCAGACACACTAACCGCCACATGGCCCACTGCATCACCATGGGCCCCCAGTCGCTACCATCACCACAGTTGCCTCCACAACCCTGTTTCTCCAGAAGGTAAGAAGAAAGAAAGCAAAAAAAAGTGAGGAAAAAAAGAAAGAAATGCAACTGGAGTGGATAAACTCTGGCTCAGGAGCCCTACTCCGTTGTCATCTTGGCAGCCAATAAGATATGTCTTGAGGTGATAGTAGTGATGCCTTGGGTATGAGTATGAGAATGAATAACTGCTGCTGACTGGTCTATGGGACAGCTCTTCCAATTTTGGCACATACTTCTAGATATTATTTTGGACGACATTACAGAGTTACCAAATTAGGGTTTCCTACTGTTGTTCACCATGGCTAGATCAATGTTAGGTAGCCCTTCCAGTTTAATTCCTTTTTTAAGAGACTTTGTAGCAGCTTGGTATAACTGAGTGACTTGCCAGGCAAATTCGAAGGACAGTTAACAATAAACCATATTGCAGAGTCACATATTGGCCATTTCTCCCCTAAAGAATATTAATGAACCAGATGGGTTTTTACAACAATTGGAAATGATTGCATGGGCACCATTCGATTCGGTTTTAATTCCAGATTTGCCAAATAAATTCAAATCTGCTGTGATGAGAATTGAAACCATGTCTCCAAAGTGTTAGTCGATGCCCCTGCAGTATTAATCCAATGACAATACCAATTAAGCCACCATGTCCCAAAAGCACAATCTCTCCACCTGACAGAGTGGATTCTGAGACAATGTTCCTTTCATAGGAGAGACAAGAACTAGGGAATGCAGTTTAAAAACAACAGCTCTCAAGTTTAGGAAGGAGGTGAGGAGAAATGTTTCCTCTCAAAGCAATGTTATTCCGTGAAATTCACTTCTCCGTTGAATAATGGAGGCTGGTCACTGAATTTAATCACAGTCAAGTTAGATTCTTTATATAAACAGCAGAATCAAGGATTATGGGAGTTATGCAGGAAAGTGGAGTTGAGACCACAAATATGATCTTATCAAATATCAGCGCAGGCTTGAAGGACCATATGGTCACATCTGCTCTGTTCTTAATTCCTATATTCACTTATTGAACCGTCTGTGGACTAAAAGGAGAAGGTTTTTTTCCCGCCTGGCAGCCCGCAAGCTCTTCCCTAGCAGACTGCCCAACACAAAGGCCAAAGGACTCAGATATCCAAGGGCTATTGCTTCTCTTGGGCTATAACCTGGTGTTATGTGATTTTTAACTTTAACATTGGCATCTCCAAATCATGAGTTCCAACAGATAATGCGAATATTTTACACTGTAAAAAGTTGGGAGAAATGTTTGCCACAATTTGCGTTAGCTGCATGATTATCAACTGTTAGGTACTGTTTGTTCTCTATTAATATACATTATTCATCGATTATCATTTTATTGAATTATTTTCTCGAGTAAAATAGTATTTTGTGGTCAGTTAGATGCTTAATCTGCTTAGACTCTCAGTAAATGAAACTTTTACCTATTCGTGAGTTTTGAACCAGAGTCCTTTCACCTATAAAGCACATGTGATATCCACACCAGTATAAAGATGGAACACTCTAATTCCAGGATATTTTCTCAGTGATATTATTACACAGCTATAGGATAGGTGGGACTTGAATTTGGGCCTCTTGGTTAACTGGTAGGGACACTACCACTGATCCACAAAAGCCCTCACTCATTGCAGGGATTTCTTTCATTAAGCTTCAAATTCCACCATGTATCATTTCCAGATTTGAACCAAGTTCCCAGAACACCACCTCAGTTTCTGGATTAACAGTCCAGAGGGAATTCGTCTAGGCCAATGCTTCCAACTAATTTCAGGGATTTTTTTTCTCCATCCACTAACCACCACCACCGAATCACCCATGTTCTCCAACTGATTAATTTATGTGCAAAGCTTGTTCAGGGTAATGCCAGCCATCATTGGTGAGGGAGAGTTTGAGAGAGGAGACTAATTTCAGGAATATGTCATCATCAGCCTGCTTAGATGTTATAATGTACCTCTGGAGTTGCTGGGATTTGAACCTAGACCTCCCTGTCTGGAGACAGGGATGCTACCACTGTAGCATGAGAGCCCTGTAATATCTGGGATATTTTCTCAATAACCTGTTCAGAGATGTTATTGCATACCTCTGAAAATGGTGGAACTTGAACCTGGGTCACCTGGCTCAGAGGTAGGAACACTAATACTGGGCCACGCGAGCCCTCCTAATTTCATGATGAACCTCTTCTGCATTAGCAACAACTGAGAGGTAACCTACTTCATATTGGATTTTCTTTTCAGGAACTACAATCACCCAAAACTCTATTACACTTTTAATTGTAGGCCTGAGGCCTACTTATGGTCTCTCTTACAATGTGTTAGATTTAGTGGAGCTGACTCCAGGCCTGTTCTGCTTAGGATTCTTCAGTCACTCAGATCCACTGAGGCTACTACCATAACAGCAGTGCTGAGCTTTGCTCAAATCATGCCAAATTCTATTTGGCTCTGCACACCTCAGTTCTACGCAGCACGAATTGATAATGTTGACAAAGGAAAAGGACATTCAGAACCTGAATGGACAGGCTAAATAACTGTACATCTCTTTAATTAGATTGTAAGCTTTTTCATAGCACAAAGACTGAGAAGGAGGTTAAAGAAAGTGGGAGAATTGAAATGTTAAATCAGGTACAGAAAGAGAAAGAAAAATAATTGAAATAAAATGAGAGAAAAAAATAACCTAGTGGAAAGTTCAGAAATGTTTAGGTTGACGTCTTTAAAATGTCCCCCAAAAATTCAAAATCTGAGACTTGATAATTCATTTTCAGTGCCAGAAGTGTTGATTGGGAAGTAATTACAATTATTGCATCATTTAAAGCATACTTTATGCAACTAATCATCCGAAAATTTCAATTTTCACAAAATGCTCTTTTCTTTTTCATTGTAAGATGCGATCATCACCAGTAAGCCAATTATTGACCACTCCCAATTGCCATTTCCATGAACTGTGATTGTCCATGTGGTTCAGATACACAAAGAGTGATGTTAGATACTCATTTCCAGATTTTTTCATGCAGCAACAGTGGAGCAATGATAAATATTTCCTTGTCATGGTATGTTATTTGGAAGAAAATTGCAAATGTGTTGTCTTTATGTATTTGCATCCCTTGTTCCCCTAGATAGTGGGATTGGAACACATTGCCCAAGGAGCTCTTGCTATTTGTTACAGTGCATCTGTAGGTGATAAACATCATTAGCACCTCATCCATCACCCAGTGACAATCAAGTGAGCTCCTTTTACCTGGATACCATTGAGCTTCTTGTTTGCTTTGGAGGTACACTTAACCAAGGGAATCCAACTCCTAATTAATCCTTGCTCGATGGTGGTCACAAGCTGTGGTACTCAGTGCAGGCTCCAGAACATTTGTTGAATCTAGTGTCTTCAGCCATTTCTTGATATCATGTGGTGTGAATCAAATTCCCAATGATTAGTATCAACAGTGCTGAAGGAGGCCAAGGTGAATCAATTGCTTGGCTCTCTCAGCTAAATTTGGTTGCAAATGTTTCAGCCTTGTCTTTTTCTGAAATCCCCATCATTGTCAGTGGGAATGTTTGTGAAATCTTCTCTACCAATTCATTATTTAATTATCTACTACCATTAAAGACTGGATGTGCAGGATAGGGTCCACTTAGCTCTAACTTAGCATATGGCTTCTGCTTTATTATGTGCATGTAGTCATCTGTTGCAGTTGCATCAGTTTGGGAGCTCACTTGCAGTAATATTTGATTTGTGCAGTAGTGTGCCTCCTTCACTCTATTTCTAAACATGGTTGATTGCCTTTGTTGATGGGAATGATGGGGTCAAGCATGATATTGTAAACTGTGGTGGTAGATAATTCTTCTGTGACTGATGGCCCATGGTGTTTCAGGAAGGCCATTTTTGAACTGCTGAATACGTTCTTAAGATCAGACTTTTCTCCATGGAGAGAAGGAGGAAGAGAGGAGACCTGATCAAGGTGTACAAAATAATGAGAGGAATAGATAGAGTAAATAGCCAGAGACTTTTCCCCAAGGCAGGATTGACTGGTGTGAGAAGTCATAGTTTGAAGATATTAGGAGGAAAATATAAAGGAGATGTCAGAGGTAGGTTCTTTACGCAGAGAGTTGTGAATGCATGGAATGCGTTGCCAGCTTTGGTGGTGGAAGTAAAGTCATTGGGGGCACTTAAGCGAGTGCTGGACATGCACATGGATAACAGTGAGTTGAGGGGTGTATAGATTAAGTTACTATATTTTACATTAGAATCAAATCTCAGAACAGCATTGTGGGCCAAAGGGCCTGTTGTGTGCTGTACTGTTCTATGTTCTATGTTCTGAATCTATCTTATTATAAATTGTGTTAGTGTCACATTGCACTCTCAGTTATACACTGGAGGGATCTCCCGTGTGAAGACAGGATTTTGTGTACGTAAGAGCAGTACGGTGATCATTCCATACAATACTGATATGGACAGTCGCATCTAGGACAGGCATATTGGTTAGGGTGAAGTCAGATCAGTTGTATTTGCCCACTCAGCACTTAACCTCTGTCAGGTTGAGCAAATATGCCCTTCAGGGCTTGGTCAGACACAGTACTACCAAGCCAGCCTTCGTGATGCACATTGAAATCCCTCCATCCATAGTTCATTCTGTTTGCTTAAAATAAAGCCACATTAGATCCATCTGCTGAGGGAGCTGTGTGGTACTTAACAGGAAAACTTCCTTAACCAGGTTTGAGTTGATGTCTTGATACTTCTATGCTTCAGAGACCTCTCCCTCTACACACTACTTAGTTACCATCTCCGGTGATTTTATCCTCATGGTAGACTTGTTTTCTCGAGCACTTTGTTATAATACTGCAGATGCTATGTCACTCTAGAAGTATGAAGTAATAGACCATACAAGCTAAGGATAGTAGATTTTCTCCCCTGAGGGCTTTATCAAACCAATTTGTGGCATTACACTAAGTTCATAATCGGTATTAATGAATAAGATTTCATTATAAATTTATTAATTCAATCAATTACAGTTCATTTTGTGTTTGAATTTGAACACAAATTTCCAAAACATTAGGACAGTACAGTGACTCAGTCGTTAGCACAACTGCCTCACTGCGCCAGGGACTTAGGTTTGATTTCAGTCTCAGGCGACCTTCTGTGTTGAATTTGTACATTCTCCCTGTGTCTGTGTGGGTTTCCTCTGGATGCTCTGGTTTCGTCCTATAGTCCAATGATATGCAGATTAGGGGAATTGGCCATGCTAAACTGTCCATAGTTTCCAGGGATGAACCGGCTAGATGGATTAGACATGGGAAATGCAAGGTCACAGGGTTTGGGTGGCTCTGTGTGGGATGCTCTTCAGAGGATCTGTGTGGACCAAATGGCCTACTTCCACACTGTCAGGATTCTATGATTACTTGATTACTAGTCCAGTAGCATTACACACCATGCTGTAGCCCAGCCCCTTCATCCCTTTGACATTTCAATAGGGAGGCTGAGAGAAAAATGCTACTTTCATGAAGCTAATGGAAGGATGTTGCAACTCAGATTTGCATTTAAGTTTTTACGTGAGGTTACAATGTAGTTTACTGGAAATAACTAATCACGTTGATAGGTAATTTTTGTTTAAAATATTCCTTTGGAGCAAATGCATTGGGAGAGCTTTTGCTTCAAAATCTGTTGAAACCAGGTGTATGTAACTTTGAGGCATGTTGGAATTATCATCTATGTTTTTAGGTTTGTAATCTATCCCTGAACTCCCCTTTTTTTTGTGGAGGTTAAAATTATCCATAAGTGGTTTACAGGAATAGGTAAAAATCATGCATTTGAAATTTTGTCTAGATCTTAATAGCTCAGGTTCAGCAGTCTGGGTGGACAGTTTTGAATGGGAAAAGCAAATACCAGCTTTTATTAACTCCAGATGTGTAGCTTGTCCATTTGAGAACTCTCTGCAGCCATTTTCTGCAATCTGCCCACTATTATACAAACCATATGTTTTACTGTACATTTTGTTGTTGTAAATCAGTGAAGTGTTGAACTCTGCAGCGTGGCATCTTTTGACTCTTATAAGTCTCTGTTTGCAAGTCAACTGAATGAAAGGTTGGACTCCCAAGACAGGCAGGAAGAGTAGAAGCCACAAGATCTGGAGTGGAATCCATGGCTTCAGTGTGGTAAGAATCTGATACTGCAGTGCCATGTTGATTATCCGTAATCAATTCTTGCCTTTCCAAATACATGTAAATCCTGTCCCTCAGGATTCCCTCCAACAACTTGCCCACCACCGACGTCAGGCTCACTGGTCTATAGTTCCCTGGCTTGTCCTTACCACCCTTCTTAAACAGTGGCACCATGTTAGCCAATCTCCAGTCTTCTGGTACCTCACCTGTGACTATCGATGATACAAATATCTTCGCAAGGGATCCAGCAATCACTTCCCTACCTTCCCACAGAGTTCTAGAGTACACCTGATCAGGTCCTGCATATTTATCCACTTTTATGTGTTTCAGGACATCCAGCACTTCTTCTGCTGTAATATGGATATTTTTCAAGATGTCACCATCTATTCCCCTACACTCTATATCTCCTATGCCCTTTTCCACAGTAAACACTGATGCAAAGTACTGATTTAGTATCTCCCCCATCTCCTGCGGTTCCACACAAAGGTTGTCTTGCTGATCTTTGAGGGGCCCTATTGTCTCTCTAGTTACCCTTTTGTCCTTAATGTATTTGTAAACTCCCTTTGGATTCTCCTTAACCCTATTTGCCAAAGCTAATTCATGTCCCCTTTTTGCCCTCCTGATCTCCCTCTTAAGTATACTCCTACTGCCTTTATACTCTTCTAAGGATTCATTTGATCTATCTTGTCCATACCTGACATAGGCTTCCTTCTTTTTCTGAACCAAAACCTCAATTTCTTTTGTCATCCAGCATTTCCTATACCTACCAACCTTTCCTTTTACCCTAACAGTCATATACTGTCTCTGGACTCTCGTTATCCCATTTCTGAAGGCTTCCCATTTTTCAGCCGTCCCTTTACCTGCAAACATCTGCCCTCAAACAGCTTTTGAAAGTTCTTGCCTAATACTGTCAAAAGTAGCCTTCCTCCAATTTAGAACTTCAACTTTTAGATCTGGTTTATCCTTTTTCATCACTATTTTAAAACTAATAGAATTTTGGTCACTGGCCCCAAAGTGCTCCCCCACTGACACCTCAGTCACCTGCCCTGTTTTATTTCCTAAGAGTAGGTCAAGTTTTGCACCTTCTCTAGTAGGTACATCCACATACTGAATCAGAAAATGTTCTTGTACACACTTAACAAATTCCTCTCCATCTGAAGCTTTCACATTATGACAGTACCAGTCGAAGTTTGGAAAGTTAGAATCCCCTACCATAACCACCCTATTATTCTTACAGATAACTGAGATCTCTTTACAAATCTGTTTCACAATTTCCCTATGACTATTAGGGGATTTATACTACAATCCCAATAAGGTGATCATCCCTTTCTTATTTCTAAGTTCCACCCAAATAACTTCCCTGGATGTATGTCCAGGAATATCCTCCCTCAGTACAGCTGTAATGGCTATCCCTTATCAAAAACGCCACTCCCTCTTCTCTCTTGCCTCCCTTTCAATTCTTCCTGTCGCATTTGTATCTTGGAACATTCAGCTGCCAGTCCTGCCCATCCCCAGCCCCATGCCCTGAGTTCATCTGCCTTACCTGTTAGGCCTCTTGCATTAAAATGAATCCAGTTAAATTTATCAGTCCTACCTTTGTCTCTGCTTTGTCCCTGCCTGCCCTGACTGTTTGACTCATTTCTTTTCTGAACTGTACCCGTCTCAGATTGATCTCTTTCCTCACTATCTCCCTGGGTCCCAACAACACACAAGTCCCACCCATCACCACCACCCCCCACCCACCTCCCCCCCCCCCGCACCCCCACCCCAACCTTACTAGTTTAAATTCTCCTAGGAAACTCTAGCAAATTTCCCTGCCAGTATATTAGTCCCGTTCCAATTCAAATGCAATCTGTCCTTCTTATACAGGTCACTTCTACCCCAGAAGAGATTCCAATGATCCAAAAAATGTGAATCCTTCTCCCATACACCAGTTCCTCAGCCATGCATTCACCTGCTCTGTCCTCCTATTCCTGCCCTCACTAGCTCGCAGCATCGGGAGTAATCCAGATATTACTACTCTCGAGGATCTCCTTTTTAAATTCCTATCTAACTCTCTATATTCTCCCTTCAGAATCTCATCCTTTTCCCTTCCTATGTCATTGGTCCAATGTATACAATGACCTCCTGCTGGTCCCTCTCCCCCTGGAGAACATTCTGCACCCGCTCTGAGATATCCTTGATCCTGGCGCCATTCTGATTTTTCGCTGCTAGTCACAGAAATGTCTGTCTGTGCCTCAGACTAGACAGTCATCGCAGAACTTTTTCAAAAGTTACATTCTGAAGTGAATTTTAACAATTGGTGTAATTTTGGCCCAGATAATGCACTTAAGATGTGAGGTGCCCTGTGAGACTGTCTGTGACACAACGTTCAGACTGATTCTACTCTAAAAAAGGGATTACAGAATCTTGCATAGATTCATGCAGTTTTTGAGCAAAACAAAATGTGTCTCTGAGAGAGTGTGTGTATGTGTGTGAGTGTAAAGAGGTATAAATCTGTGTGTGTGTATGTGGGGGGGGGGGAAGAGTGTATGTGTGAGCATATGAGAGAGAGCTTGTGAGTGAGAGGATCTGTGTGAGTATATCTGTAGGAAGTTAAAAAATCACGCAACACCAGGTTATAGTCCAACAGGTTTATTTGGTACCACTACTCCTTCATCAGGTGGTTGTGAAGTATAAGATTGTAAGACACAGAATTTAAAGCAAAAGTTTCCAGTGTGATTTAAATGAAATTATATATTTATTATAACAAACAAAGACTTGGACCATTTGTTAAGTCTCTCATCTTTTTAGAATGAACATGTTGGTTTCAGTTCTTTCATGTATAAATCACATTTTTTTAAAAAAAGTTACTTTCTCAAGTGAACTTTAACAATTGGTGTCATGTCGGTGCAGATAATGCACTTAAGGTGTGAGTTACCCTGTGTGAGACTGTCTGTGTCACAATGTTCAGACTGATTCTAAGCGAAAAAATGAATTTACAGAATCTTAGATGGATTCATGCAGTTTTTGAGAAAAATAAAATGTAATTCTGCAAGTACAAATTCACCCCACAACTTATATGTGTGTGTATGCATGTGGATATGTGTGTGGGATGACAGGGGGGATGGGTGTCTGTGAGAGTGTGTGTGTATGTGTGTGAGTGTGAGTGTAAAGGGGTATAAGTCTGTGAGAGGGTGCGCGCAAGAGTGTGGGAGTGTATGTGTGAGTGTATGAGAGAGGGTCTGCGTGAGTGTATGGGTCTGTAGGAGTGTGTGTGTGTGTCTGTGTGTGTATCTGTGCGTGTAGTGCAATGAGGTCACATGTAGTGTGACATAAACCCAAACTCCCAGATGAGGCTAACCCCATGGGTACCAAACTTGGCTCTCAGCCTCTGCTCAGCCACTTTGAGTTGTTGCCTGTTCCGAAGGTCAGCTTGGAGGACGGTCTCCTGAAGGTTCGAGGTCGAATGTCTTGGACCGCTGAAGTGTTCCCCAACTGGGAGGGAATACTCTTGTCTGTTGATTGTTGTGCGGTGTCCATTCATCCGTTGCCGTAGCCTCTGCTTGGTCTTGCCAATGTACCATGCCTCAGAGCATCTTTGCCTGCAGCGTATGAGATAGACAACATTGGCTGCGTCACATGAGTACCTGCCATGTACATGATGGGACGTGTTCCCATGTGTAATGGTGGTATCCATGTCGATACTCTGACACGTCTTGCAGCATCTACCGTGAATAAGTTGTATAGTGTTGTCCTGAAAGCTGGGCAGTTTGCTATGAAAAATGATCTGTTTGAGATTTGGTGGTTGTTTAAAGGCGTGAAGTGGAGGTGTGGGGAAGGTCTCGGCGAGGTGCTGATCCTCATTGGCAATGTGCTGCAGGCTGCGAAGAACATGGCGTAGTTTTTCGGCTCCTGGGAAGTACTGAACCATGAAGAGTACCCAGTCGGTTGCAGCTCGTGTCTGTCTCCTGAGGAGGTCATTACGGTTCCTTGCTGTGACACGTTGGAACTGGCGGTCGATGAGTTGAGCATCACACCCCATTCTTATGAGGGCATCCCTGAGTACCTCCACGTTCCTGTCACGTTCCTCATCTGAACAGATCCTGTGTACGTGCTGGGCTTGTCCATAGGGAATAGCTGTTTTATGATGTTTTGGGTGGAAGCTGGAGAAGTGTAGCATCGTGAGTTATCCGTGGGTTTTCAGTAGCGTGAGGTGCTGCAGAGCCCATCCTTGATGGAGATGCATGTGTCCAAGAATGAGACAGAGAGCAGAGAGTCATCCATGGTGAGTTTGATGGCGGATTAAAACTCGTTGATACCACTGTGTGGTTATTTCAGTGACTCCTCGCCATGGGTCCATAGGAAGAAAATGTCATCAATGTACCTGGTGTACAGTGTTGGTTGGAGATCCTGCATAGAGAATAAGTCTTGTTTAAACCTGTGCATGAAAATGTTGGCATATTGGAGTGCAAATTTGGTCTCCATGGCTGCTTCATGTGGCTAGATGGAGAACTGTTTGTCAAAGGTAAAGACGTTGTGATCGAGGATAAAGCAAATGAGTTGTAGGACAGTGCTCGGGGATTAGCAGTTGTTGGTGTTGAGTACTGAGGCTGATGCAGTGATGCCATCATTGTAGGGGATGCTGGTGTACAGTGCTGAAACATCCATTGTGACGAGGAATGTTCCCGGTTCAACTGGTCTATGGGTGCTGAGTTTCTGTAAGAAATCTGTAGTGTCACAACAGAAGCTGGGGGTACCCTACATAATGGGTTTCAAGATGCCTTCAACTTAGCCAGAGAGGTTCTCACACAGTGTCTGTGTCTGTGTGCGTAGTGCAGTGGGGTCACCCGTAGTGTGAACCCAAGGTCCCAGTTGAGGCAACCCCCATGGATACTGAACTTCGGTACCCATGGAGGTGACTTCAAATGGGATCTTGGGTTCATGTCACACTACAGGTGACCCCACTGCACTACAGACACAGACACACACACATGAACAGACACAGATGCACATGCGCAGACGCACCCACACTCCTATAGATACACTCACACAGACCCACTCATACACAAGCTCTCTCTCATACGCTCACACATACACTCCCACACTCACACGCACACGTGCACCCCTCACAGACTTGTACCTCTTTACACTCACACACATACATACATTCTCTCACAGACATTCATAACCACCCCCCGCCACCACACACACGCACCCACCCACATGCGCACACACGTAATTTTGTGGAATGAATTTGTATTTGCAGAATTACATTTGATTTTGCTGAAAAACTGCATGAATGCTTGTAAGATTCTGGAAATCCATTTTTTTAGATTAGAATCAGTCTGAACTTTGTGGTACAGTCAGACTCACACAGGGCACCTCACACCTTAAATACATTATCTAGGCCAAAATGACACCTATTGTAAAGTTCACTCGAGAATGTAACTTTAAAAACATTCTGCGATTTACATATGAAAAAATGAAACCAGCACGGTCATTCTAAAAGATGAGAGACTTAACAAACAATCCAGGTCTTTTTCAATGTATAATTTCAGTTACATCACACTGTTAACTTTTGCTATAAATTCAGTGTCTTACGATCCTATACTCCACAACCACCTGATGTAGGAGCAGTGCTCCAAAAGCTAGTGCTTCCAAGTAAACCTGTTGGACTATAACCTGGTGTTGTGTGATTGTTAACTCTGTTGGCACTAATTGTCTTATTAAGTCTGTAATTCCCCATTATAACAAAGATCAAGATATTCAATAAAAACTTATAGTTCTCCAAAATTTCACTTAAGACATCTGTTGAATATTAATCTGTTATAGGTCGAGAACCATGTTGGACACAGATCACAAACATCATATTGAGAATGGAAGTGCCAGTTACAAAGAGTGGATGATGTGCCATAGAGTCCCTACTAATCAAGAATCTTTGGAAACTACTTCTCAGCAACAGCAATATTTGAGGAATTTGCAATTCACCAAGGCGATGGTCACCAAACTGGTCCAACCTTTCAAAAAGGTCTCCAGCCTCAAAACAGCACAAGGATAGTACAGCCGATTGTCAAAGTCACTGTCATATACAACTTCTACCAGTCAGATTCAACTGTTTCTAAATGTTTCTCTGTTTGCTGTTCATTACTATGTTAGGGAGGTAACAAAGAACATATATGTCAGTAGAGAGGAAAAGGTGAACTTGCCTGAAACAAGAGGGAAGTAAGATGACGAGGGTCAAAGTATTGCCAGGGCAGTAATGGGTAAGGGAATTGCATGCACCTTATGTAAATAGGGAAATGTGCTTTAACTGCAAAGTGTTCCACTTCATTAACATACAGTTAAATGTGTGACTGTGCCCAGAATATCATGTTAGTGAATGGTGACTATTCTTGCAGCAGCCGTTGTATCTTCACTTTCGACAGTCTCTCATTCCTATCATCTTCAAGTCACCTCACAGAACCAGAATCTGGTTATCTACAGACATGAATACTGGTTGTGCATATGGCTCATGACCTCTATCACCTAATCACAGTGGGACTATGTGCTGGCAATGAGATGCATGCTGTTATTGGGAAGGTCATGGATGAGATCTTTGGCATTTTCATGCAATGTTTCTGCTGCCTGCCAGCAGAGCTGTATGCTTACTGAGTCTCAGTTCACTGCTGCTCATACAGTAACCTTACTGTCCCCTTATAGTCAGTCGATCCAGACTGCTACTGCATATGCTGAGGTGATTCATTCCAAAATTGGGCTCCCAAAGCCCAGAGCTGCTCTATGCCAGCCTGTAAGACCATCTGTTAGCTGCAGACACTGGACTAGCACCGCAGAGGAGCATTCAGCCAAGAAATGACACTAGTATTGTTCAGCAAATTTACCCCATTCAATCCATCGACTACATCCAGTTCAGTATCTTAACTAAAATCCTTCAATCAAAGAGACTAACAGTTTTATCCAACAACACCTTCAATAACAGAAGAACATAAAACTGGACATTTCACTTTTTACATCTCTTTTCTGTCTGTCATTTGGGTGCCTTTGGTTCTGTTTTGCTCATTCATTGTGACAGTTACATTTCCCTCAGGCATTCAAACCTCTACATAGCGTGAGCAGGTGCCTTCTATAAGGCAAGGACTCTGCTGTGTGGACCTAGCTCACAATACCTGAGAAAAAAACCAATGACAGAGAAAAGAAAGGAGCCATACAAACACGAAAACTGTTCTTGAATAAACCTTTGGAATGCTGAAGAAGTGCTTCAGTTATCTGGACATATTGGAGACTGCCCTCTATTTATCTGGTGTAATACTATCCCAAATGGAAATGTTTCAGATCTGCCCTTCTTACAGCACATAGTATAGCAGAAGGTACTGGATCTGCATAAGTAGTGAGTTACTGACCATTCTGCATTGTGAGAATGAGAAACTGAAAAAGGATCAGTAGAAGGAGGAAGAAGGGCTTAATGTGGCCAAGATACCTTCTGCTGCTCGCCCAGTTGCCAGAGATACTACATGGCACTCTAGGTAACCTGAGGCAGTGATGCCACGTGGTACACCAGAGAACTTGACGCAGTGATACCACATGACACACCAGGCAACTTGAGGCAATGGTACCACATGGTACACCAGGTAACCTGAAGCAGTGGTACTACATGACACACCTGGTAACCTGAGGCAATGATACCACATGACCACTCCAGGTAACCTGAGGCAATGGTACCGCATGGTACACCAGGTAACCCGAGGCAATGGTACCACATGACACACCAGGTAGCCTGAGGCAGTGGTACCACATGACACACCAGGTAACCTGAGGCAATGGTACCACATGGTACACCAGGTAACCCGAGGCAATGGTACCACATGACACACCAGGTAACCTGAGGCAATGGTACCACACGGCCCAGCAGGTAACCTGAGGCAGTGGCCTCACATGGCCCAGCAGGTAACCTGCGGCAGTAATACCACATCACACACCAGGTAACCTGCGGCAGTGATACCACATCACACACCAGCTAACCTGAGGCAGTGGTACCACATGGCACAGCAGGTAACCTGAGGCAGTGGTACCACATGGCACAGCAATGCTAACCACATTCCTTCCTCCCTCCTACTACCTTCCCAACACAAATCATTCCTCCATCAAATCCTGCCATTCACAACATTTGTTCATCCTGCACTTTGGTCAATCCGTACTTCTGAAAGCTAATGTCATTTTATAATCCTGCAATATGGGATTAGAATACACTAATAACCCCAAAAATTATGAAACATGTGTTCTTTATTTAAGGCATTACAAACTCAAAAGGGAAACTAAGGTTAAAGAAAGGAAGTACTTACCATATATACATAGAAGTGAAGGCCTGAGGACTATTTCTTGTCTGTCCCCTCCTCACATCAGCCCTTCTTCCTGCCAAAGATACTATTTATCAGCAAGGATCCATTACACTGCTCCAGTTGCCCTTTTTCACTATTGCCACCTGCTGCAGATGGTTCCAGTACAACTCTTATCTCCCTTACTCAGTGCCTGTTCTCACCATCGGCACCTGCTGCTCAAGGTCCCATTACACACTTATTTGCTTGAAATTGGTGATCCCAGCAACTGCACATAGGACATAGTGACTGTGTGCTAAGCAGTATGTTAGTAACAGGTTCAATTGCAGAGTGGGATGTTCACATCTGCATTAGCAGCAGCATTCTCTTCCTGCACCACCGATCTGGGAAAATGGTTAAGTTTGGGTAATATCCAATGTTTCCTTGAGAAGATCTTCTTAGCCTCCTATCCGTGACGATACCTCCCAAGAGTTCTGTGGGGATCACCCACTTTGGGTTCTAGGTTGGTCCAAACTCCAGGGGTCATATGACAAATGTCACTTGCTGTTTCATAGATCATTCCTGATCCACTTTCCATGGTGCAAGTAGGTATCCCTACAGTGAATGAACCCTCGGATTCACACCAAATGAGTCACTTCTGGATTCTGCATCATTTCCTGACTCCACTTCTCTCAAGTGATCACAGGTAAACATCTTCTTTAACACCACTGAGAGAGCTGCTCACACTCACATAATCCACTCGACTTCTGGCCTCAAGCGACTGTTCTCTGTGCACCTTCTTCTGAAGCTGCCATCCAGCTATTGGTTCAACAGCATACCTATGGCCATGCGACCAACCGCTTTGATAACCTATGGAGGTGGGATATCACACATCCTCCATCTTATTCCAACCTAATGTTCCATTTCCAGAGGAATAGCCATGTGCTGACTGGAAGATCAGGGCTGACAGCCTTGTAATCGATCATTGTTTTCATTCTCAGCACTTCTCTCTCCATTCTCTCAGGCACCATCTGAACTACCTGGCTTAGCTTTCTATGTTGCTCAGCATCCATTTATTGACCTGACCATCTCCTTCAGAAGGTGGGGTGAGCATGAAGAGATGGTCTGTGGGAAGGCCTGGATTATATTTTAAAGAGTTAATGTGAAGAATAGCCCGAGGATGAGTGAGGGTTGTTATTATAAACATCAACTAGCTCTGGAAGCTTCTCGGGCAGCAATTGTTTACTCTCGGGAGGCAAAGTGGTCATGCACAGTTCATTGGAATCGTTCACCCTGTCCATTACCCTCTGGATGGTATGGGTAGTGTGGCTCATGACAATGCCACAGACCTTGCAACATTCTCTTAGCATCATGCTCTCAGATTTGTGTCCCTGGTCACTCTGAATCCGATATGGAACACCAAAAGGGGCAAGCAGAAAATACAATTCATACTTTAGTGAAAGCTGAGGCCTTTTGGTCATGGATGGGAATGTTTGAGCTTGGTGAAGACATCTGTTAGTATGAGAACGTGCTCAGTTGGCCCTAGAGGCAGCATGTGGGGCTTTAATTAAGGACTGGAGAGGCAAGGGATCAGAAGTAAGAGCTCATTGAGAAGAGTAGCTGCTTCCTTCTGCTGTGCTTCTGTGTCCTTCTCAAGAGACATCTCTACTTCTCTGCCATTTAAGAGCAGGAGAACACTTTGTTTCACTGATTTGAGGTCCTGTAGAGGCAAATAAAAAATAAACCCCAGTGGCAACCTTAGGTCATATGAACATTTCATGGCCAGATGATGTCTTAAGCAGGAACCTAATTATCCCAATTTCAGAATACTCCCAAGATTTACTGTGGTCTTTAAGTGGGCAATGCACAATAAGAAAATACATGCTTTTCCCAACAGATTTATCATGAGAACCCTTACCTTTGGTGTCCTTCTTCAACATCCATTTGTCCTGCAGACAGTCAGAATTAACATCTTTGTAATGAAGGCTGTGCCTCTAAAATAGGTCTTTAAGAGGTGCAGGCAAGCTTAAACGTATGTTAGTCATGCACGCTATTGGGCCCATTGCTGATCATTCAGGCAAACACCACCAGCAGATGCATTCAGCTGAACACTACATTTATGAAATGAGGAGGTTGCACAAAGCCTGTCTTGCAGGTCAATTGTCAATCACAGTCTCCTGCCTGAAAATGTGAGTAATCCATGTTTTGAGAATAACCTAGAAATGGATGGAAAACAAACCCATTCAAATCCGAATCATTTTTAAGGGGAGTAACCTATAATCAGATTTTTCATAAACTTCCAACTGTGCCTTTGAAAATGTGAAAACATTCACTTCATGTAATAGTTTTGAATGTATAATTTCAAATTGTGTTTATTTGTGCTTTATCTGGTGAAACTGGCCATTGGTGCCATGATATAAATTGGATTGTTTTATATTTCATTTTTTAATGGCATATAAATGTCTACATTAGATTGAGAGGATGGGAACAGCTAAGTCAGAGAAACTGCACCATGTCAATTTCTGATGCTTCTTGGAACAAAAATAGCCATCCCCAATGGCTCAGCCTGGCGGCACACAGATGGCCGCTCTTTAGGTTTACTGAAGACATATGTAACTCTGGTTTATTTTTATGGATGTAAAATAGTCTTGAACATGCCTGCAGTGTGAACAGCATTCTTCTCAGTGCATGCTTACTATGATTTATCTGTGTACCAGAAATCACATTATTTTGTTGTTTGCAAATTTTGAAGCTTAAATGGGGTGCTTTTCTTAACATAAAATATCGTTTTTAACACAATTGCACAATAGGAATCTATTAGTATCATTAAATTGCAATGAAAAACAAACTGAGCAACTGGATTCAACACATCCATTGTTATGATGACTAATGTTATTCATTGTTCGGGGTCAGCAAACAAAATAAGACACAACAGTTGCAGGAAAGGCAGATGTTCTTTGAGATGGCACACATCTTTATATTTGTGGTTGTTACCATGGTTAGCTCATTATCAGCCTAGGTTGCTTGTATTTTCCTTGTTACCTCCTAGGAGCCAGACAAAGAATAAATCAGGTGAGTCTCAGATTTATTTCTTCCATATATTCTTTGCGTAACTTAAACACTGCAGCATACTGTGAGAAGGGAGCTACCAAGGTGGAATGTCCTAATACTAATTTGTCTATTTTTTAAAAACGTTAAATATTGTCATGAAAAGTAATCCAGTCTTTGCTGATGATGTTGATGCATTCTGTCCGAATATTGCATTTCCACCAAAATACTCACTGGTAAATAATTACAGTTCATCACATTTTACCTACTTATCCAATCAAAGTTTTATATTGAATTTGTCAATTTCTTGACAACATTTGTCTGCTTCACAAACAATAGCACTATTTGAAGATGCCGGTGTTGGATTGGGGTGTACAAAGTTAAAAATCACGCAACACCAGGTTATAGTCCAACATGTTTAATTGGAAGCACTAGCTTTTGGAACGCTGCTCTTTCAATCCCCCGATGAAGGAGCAGCGCTCTGAAAGCTAGTGCTTCCAGTTAAACCTGTTGGACTATAACCTGGTGTTGCATGATGTTTAAATTAGCACTATTGTGCATTTAAAAAGCAAAAAATATATCCACATTTGTGCAATAGATTCATGAAATGAAGATGGATAATACTGTTATCAAATAAAACAAAGTAAAGCTATTATCAGAAATAAGTTCAACATGAGGCTGCCCTTCTGTAGCTTAAAATAAAAATCATTAATCAGCTTTTGATAAAACAAAATCAATTTGGATAACTAAAATTTGACTTTTAAAGCTAAGAAAAGGAACCTTAAATGCTAGAGTTTCCTCAAGAAAGCAACCCAGGAAATATCAGAGATAAATATATTGACAGTGTATAACACAAATTCAGGTTGATGTTTTTTAACAATATGATTAAAATATTCAAAATTGCAGGATGGTCTACTGGTACACTTTTCAATCTTGAACATGTCATCAGCATGAATAAAGAGACAAATTATCTGTCCAGTTTATTCTTGATTGCATATGGTCAGTTCTGCTGCCTCACAGCGCCAGAGATCCGGGTTCAATTCCCTCCTTAGGCGACTGACTGTGTGGAGTTTGCACATTCTCCCAGTGTCAGCATGCGTTTCCTCCGGGTGTTCCGGTTTCCTCCCACAGTCCAAAAATGTGCAGTTTAGGTGAATTGGCCATGCTAAATTGCCTGTAGTGTTAGGTGAAGGGGTAAATGTAGGGGAATGGGTCTGGGTGGGTTGCGCTTCGGCGGGTCGGTGTGGAATTGTTGGGCTGAAGGGCCTGTTTCCACACTGTAAGGAATCTAATCTAATCTAATCAACTTTAAGCAACTACTATAATTTTAATATTACCAAAGATAGGTTTGGAAAATAGAAAATATAATACTTATTCAAGAAAGGAGGCAGGCAACAGTGTGTCATATGCTCAACCATCTTCAGCTGCTTCATCAATCAACTCCATCCATGAGACGGTCAAAGGTGGAGATGTTTGTCAATAATTGCATGTTGTTCAGAACTATTCATAACTCCTTAACTACTGAAGCAGTCAATGTCCAAATACAACAAAGACCATATCTAGGCTTGGGCTGAAAAGTAACAAGTAACATGTGTTCAACACAAATGTCAGGCAATGGCCATCTCCAACAAAAGAAAATTTAACCATTGTCCCTTGACATTTAATGGTATTCCCATCACTGTAACCCTCACTATCAACATCCTGGAGATTACCATTGACCAGAACTAAGCTGGACTTGCAATATGAATACAATGATTGCAAATGCAGGTCAGATGTGAGGAATACTGCAACACATAATTCAACCCCTGACTCCCAAAGCCTGTCCACAGTCTACAAAGCACAAGTCAGGAGTGAAATGCTCTTCTCTTCCTGGATGAGTGCAGCTCTAACAACACTCGAGAATTTTGATACCATCCAGGACTAAGCAGCCTGCTAGATTGGCACCACATCCACAAACATTCAGTCACTCCACTACAGCTGCCCTGTAACAGCAGTGTGTACCATCTTCAAGATGCATTGCATAAATTTGCCAAAGATCCTTAGACAACAATTTCCAAAACTATGACCAAGTTCATCTAGAAGGAGTTGAACCAAAGGGTTTGTTTCTGTGCAGTATAACTCTATGATAAGGGCAGCAGGTACATGAGAACACCGACACCTCCAAGTCATTCATCATCCTGAATTGGAAATAGATTGTGTTCTTTCACTGTGGCTGGGTCAAAATTCAAGAATTCCTTCCCTAACAATATTGTGGGTTTACTACAGCACCTGCAACGGTTCAAGAAAGCCACTATCTCATGGGCAGCTAGGGACACGAAGGTGTTGAGTCCATTATTGAAGTCATAGCAGTACAGTCATAAAGTCACGATTTTATCAAGCAGAATCAACATGGATTTGTGAAAGGAAACTCACATTTAGCAGAATTATTTGAATCTATTGACAAAATAACATTCACGTTGGATGAAGCAGAATCAGTAGATATGGTGTTCTTGGATTTCCAAAATAGGTGGCACCACATAACAGGACAATTAACCTCTTCAGAGCTATTACATTCTACCATATTCACCCCCTCCCAATTCTTAACCTATAGTTCACCATTTTGCATTCACGCATATAACAATGTTGCATTTTTCAACTACCTCTAAAGTCTATAAATGCAAATGGACTGGCCATTTCACACTTTACTCAAAGTGTACTGCCATTGGACCTGGAAGAATAATCATTCTCTTGTTGAGGACTGTTGATTCTGGTTCCAATCTGCGTATAATTTATCCACTGGAGGACATTTAATCTCTTGGATATTCTTTGTGGAAGGATATTGCTCTTTGTAGAAACATTTGTTCATTCATTATCTTATCTGGTGGATTCTTCATCTCCTGAATTTCTTACACAGAGGACATCTTCCCTGCTAACTCAGTCAGATTCCCATGACATTACAGAGAGATGATCTTTAAACTTACATATGTCCATCATAGAAGACAATTGCTCTATTGAAACAAGTACCTTCTTTTCTGGGTATTCTGGATTTCTGGATCAGTAAATCACTTCCTATCTGGAAGAGGTAGCCTGCCTTGTGCATGCTTAGACAGAGCAGATGCTTAGAGTCATAGAGTTATAGAGAAGTACAGCATGGAAACAGACCCTTCGGTCCAACTTGTCCATGCTGACCAGATATCCCAACACAATCTAGTCCCACCTGCGAGGACCCGGCCTATATCCCTCAAAACCCTTCTTATTCATATACCCATCCAAAAGCCTCTTAAATGTTGCAATTGTACTAGCCTCCACCACCTCCTCTGGCAGCCCATTCCATACACTTATGGAAGGTGTGAGAAGGTTGCCCCTTAGGAATCTTTTATATCTTTCCCCTCTCACCCTAAACCTATGCCCTCTAGTTCTGGACTCCCCACTCCAGGGAAAAGCCTTTGCCTATTTACCCTATCCATGCCCCTCATGATTTTATAAACTTCTATAAGGTCACCCCTCAGCCTCTGATGCTCGAGTGAAAACAGCCTCAGCCTATTCAACGTCTCCCTATAGATCAAATCCTCCAACCCTGGCAACATCCTTGTAAATCTTTTCTGAACCCTTTCAAATTTCATAACATCCTTCTGATAGGAATAAGACCAGAATCGCACGCAATATTCCAAAAGTGGCCTAACCAATGTCTGTACAGCCGCAACATGACCTCCTAACTGCTGGGCCAGTGAATGATGGGCTGGCTTGCATCAAGTCATGTGCATCTCATTATCTGTTAGTTGTTGATCAATTTGGACAGCCTTAACTGTCCATTGCAGTTGCTTGACTGCTGAAGTGAACCTTTTGGTGCTCAGTCATGTTACTGAAGGATTGTTGCTTACTCATCCTTATCGCTGTCACTGCCATTCTCTGTTCTGCTGTCTGAGGAGAATCAGTCAAAGATTCATGAATGCACTCAAGTGGGTTAGGCTTCTCATCCTTGTTCTCAGTATTCACTTCTTTTCACAAGTTTTGCAAAGCTTTAGCTCTGATCTACTTTTAGTGATGACAGTAGTGGTCTGCAGACTAGATAATCCTGTATAATTTCAGATTTCACAATGAAACATTACATTTTTGACCTCTGACCATCATACCTGATAACACCCTGGGTTGACATCTGCCAATGTCTAAGTGACTCCATCTACATGTATCATTTCCAATCACTTTTCTGAGATAAACTAGAATTATTTGTATTTTGTCAGAAGTAAATAAATTGTTCATGACAGTGAAATGCTGTCTGAGCTCAATGTGTTCTTAGCCAGACTGGATTTATGATCTCATAATCATTTAACACAATACTGGAGATTTGTAGCAGAGTCTTGCTCACTGTTTATTCTTGTTAAATTTATTTGAGCCCCTTTGGGTGTGTTGGCCATGTTTTTTCTCAGTCATATGAAACATTTCTTCTTGTCTTTGTAGGTAATGTCAACAAATTCATTTGCCTTTTTGGAATGTGAAATGAATTTAGAAAGCCGAATTAAATCTTTTAATCCTTGATCAATTGGTTTCTGGAGCTGTGTTTCTCTGAAGTCATTGAACTTCTGCTACTCTCTTAAGCAAATTGAAGTTGTAAGATATTTGCAGGCTTGAAAGTGCAATTGATTGATTGTATTCAACAAACACATTTCCAACTCTCTTCTGTGCATTACATTATGATGTAAAGTAGCAATCCATGCTTCTGACAATTATTCCAGTTACACTGTGTAGTCTCATCTCTGTACGCTATAAATTATGATAACTGATATGACAGGATCATTACCTCAGCACTTACATCATGCTTACATTTAACAGGATGTCCATAAATAGGTTCTGTGATATACTTTGACTTAAGAAGTTTGACACCATCAGGCCAAAGCAAACCACATAATTGTCACCACATCCATTAACATTTAACCAGTGTCAGCAGAGTATATCATCTAAAAGATGCAATGCAGAAATTCACCAAGGCTTCATTGACATCAACTTCCAAACTCATGACCTCTGCCAGCTAGAAGGACAAGGGCAGCAGGTAGACAGTACCTGCCAATTCCTCTCTAAGCCACTTACTATCCTAAGTTGGAAGTATAACACTGTTCCTTCACTGTCTCTGCATTAAAATTGTGGAACTCCCTGTAGCTGTAACCAAACTCCTTCCCCAACAATCGGTGTAGCTATAACCAAACTCCCTCCCCAACAATGGGTGTAGCTATAACCAAACTCCTTCCCCAACATTGGGTGTGGCTATAACCAAACTCCATCCCCAACAGTGGGTGTAGCTGTAACCAAATTCCTTCCCCAACAATGGGTGTAGCTGTAACCAAATTCCCTCCCCGACAGTGGGTGTAGCTATCACCAAACTCCTTCCCCAACATTGGGTGTAGCTATAACCAAACTCCCTCCCCAACAATGGGTGTAGCTATAACCAAACTCCTTCCCCAACATTGGGTGTGGCTATAACCAAACTCCATCCCCAACAATGGGTGTAGCTGTAACCAAATTCCCTCCCCAATAGTGGGTGTAGCTATAACAAACTCCCTCCTTAACTGGGGGTGAAGCTATAACCAAATGAACTGCAGCAGTTCAAGAAGGCAGCCTAGCACCACAACCTCAAGGGCAAAAATGTTATGACTTGACAATGAGAACATCTTGTCATAGACAAGAAAATCAACATATAGATCGAGAAGGATTTTTTGGTCATTGGGTAATGGATTCCAGCATCTGCAGTTTTTTTTACTCTAACTAAGTTGTACCACTGCCAAGTCTCTTCAACAGATGCCAATTTTGAAGAAGGTCGCTACCTCCCTCAGATGTGAACTCAGTGAGTCCCTTTCTCACTGCCACACCACTGTGACCTCTTCAGCCCTTCAGCATTGCAGAAGCAGTCACTCCGGTACCTGACTTTGTGTCGCACTTCAAAATCACATTTGAATATTTTAGCAAACAGACACTATAAAGGTGATGGTGCACTTGACAGCAGTTGACAACAGATTATTTCTAACGTCTTAAGTTGTTACAACATTAAATTTCTTGCTGAATAAGGAGGTGTGAAACTTGCATGATGCCAAATAGCAAAACAAATGTCTCACACTCTTATGTTGGAATAGTTGGCTTTTGCAGATAGCATGGTTTTCAAACCAAAATTAATAGGTTTTCCATTTTGCAAAAGACAAGTGTAAGACAATTTTGCAATGCATCTCCTTCAAGAATCCTTCTTGAATAAATCTCTCAGTTGAGAAATCCTCTCCTGCAAAATTGAGATTATATGATAAGAACAAATTGAGAAATCGAAAGCAATGTCACAGATCCTGCGTGATCAGCACAGTTTAATATCCTAGATCTTCCCTCCATCAGGACTGATTTTGTGGCATTGACCCAACACTTCACACTGTTAAATACCAATGCATATCATTGTGCTGCTGTCATCAGTCAGTTCATGCAAAGATAGGTAGGAAAGTAAAGTGTGGAAAGGATGCTACAAAACAAATGGATCAGTTAAATGAGTGGGCCAAGAATTAGCAAATGAACTGTAGGAAAATGTGACATTGTACATTTTGGTCAGAAGAATAAAAAGGTTATTATCTAAATGATGAGGAATTGCAGAGTTCTGAGATGCAGAGGAATTGACAAAGTTTCTAACCTTGCAAATATTGTAAATAATTAGGAAAGCTAATGGAATGCCATTTTTTATCATGAGGGAAATTGAACACAAAAATAGAGAAGTTATGTTTCAATTGTCAAGATCATTACTGAGACCACTTCTGGAAGATTGTGCATAGTATTGGTATCCTTATTTAGTAAAGAGCATAGAAATTCACTAGAAGCAGTTCAGAGAAGGTTTACCAGACAAATAGCTGGAATGGATAGACAGTCGTATGAAAAAAGGTTGGACAAGCTAGACTTAAATCCAATGGAGTTTAGAAGAGTAAGAGGTCAGAAAGAGACAAAATTGTGGTTCGGGCACTTGACATTCAGCACCTCACTCTCGATGAAGAGATCATTCTGGTGCTTGCTGTAAGAACCTAGACCATTCCTGCAGAGATGCTAAAACTTCCATGTCCCAGTATTCAGGTAAGAAGCATTCTGCATTTCAGTGCTAGTGCTACTATGAGCGTATTCCTAACATGCATGATCCCTTGTTTACAATGCATTCAAACTTTTGTCTTCTGCAGCTGACAATGACATCAGCACAGTCTTGGTGGCTCTACAAGCTTTCATCAAAGAATCTCATAGAATCTCTACAGTGTGGAAACAGGCCCTTCAGCCCAACAAGTCCACACTAACCCTCTGAAGAGTATCCCACCCAGACCCATTCCCCTATCCTATTACTCTACATTTACCCCTGATTAATGCACCTAACCTACACATCCCTGAACACTATTTAGTGTGGCCAATTCACCTAACCTGCCAATACCTTTGGACTGTGGGAGAAAACTGGAGTACACAGAAGAAACCCACGCAGACACGGGGAGAATGTGCAAACTTCATACAGACAGTCACCTGAGGTTGGAATCGAACTCAGATCACTGGCACCGTGAGGCAGCAGTGCGAACCAATGAGCCACCATGCTATCCGAAGAGATATTTACTCCTCCAGGAAGGAAGCATAGATCCACCAGGGGATGCTCCACTATACACCAGCTCAGAAACTGACACTTCAGTGGAAATTTTATTTAGATTAGCGGTGGGAGCACATTCTAATGAGTACATCAGTGCCATATCTCTGCAGCTGATTGAGGAAGAGGTGCCCATGTCGCTGGCGCTCAGACAACTGCCAGAAACTCGGCACCTGCTGAGCCCCAAGCAGGAAAAGAGTCCCATTAACAACTTTGCGATATGTAACAATGTAGCACTTTAACAATGTTCAAATGCACAAGCAGACTCAAGAGCAGCAGGCAGATATAATCCCAGCTGATATTATATCCAGACAAACCAGATACTGAACTGAAATTTGGCTTGATGCATTGTATGTTGTTTCTTTTGCTGGTGTTCATGAGATGGTCCTTCACTGAAATAGCAGTGTGCAATCTCAGATTTACCAAATGTTTGTCACAGAAAAGAAGACAATATAGAATAACCAAACTATGTACACTTGATGTGTCTTTAAAGATTTCAAAATAAGTGCTAAAATATAATCCCATCAATCCAAAAAAAATACCCTTTATAGATCATAATACACTTCATACAGATCCAAAATGCACTACTTTACAATACTTACACCAGAGAGAATCTCCTTCTCTAGCATTTCTGTAAGCTTAATTTAACTATGACTTCAATTTCCAGTATGAAGAATCTGATAGCCTCTTCTTTGAGCCCTTACACACCTGAGCTTAGCTTTCCCAGCTTTCAAATAACCAATCAGCATTATACCCGAACACTTTTGGTCAGGAACTATCACTAGTTCCAGCCATTCAGCAAGTCAAGTTAAAAGAGTTATGAACCTTTAGTAAATAAAACAGTGAGCTTCAGATTCTGGACATCTTGAAACAAAAGCAGAAATTACTGGCAAAATTCAGCAGGTCTGTGAATATCTGTGGGAAGAAAGCAGAGTTTGAGGTCCAGTGATTTTTCATCAGAACTGATAGCAACAAGGTGGGAGATGGGTTGAACACAGCTAAGGGTCCTATTGATCATGGCAATGGGGAGTCCTTGGTTGAAGATAAAGGTTGATGTTCCTGAGGATCCCCTGCAGAAAGTGGCATTGTCAGAATAGCTGCAACCAACACAGAAATGATCAACTGGGAGAATGGGATTTCCTTCCAATTTCCTCCCTTCAACTCACCTGTTCCATCTCCAACTTCTCCCTCCCCTTCCTCAGCATTTTTCTCAGGGAAGAGGCTGACCAACGATATGCACTGCAAATGCATCAACTCCCACAGTTACCTCAACTTCTTTATATCCTCAAAGCCTACTTCCTGTAAAGGCTCCATCTCGTTCTCCCAGTTTCTCTATCTCTGTTGTATCTGTTCTAACAATGCCACCTTCTGTGGCGGGGGTCAGAAATATCCTCTTCATCAAACAAGGATTACTTGCTACCATGGTTAGAACGTAGAACATAGAACATTACAGCATAGTACAGGCCCTTCGGTCCTCGATGTTATGCTGGCCTGTGAAACCCATCTAACCTACACTATTCCATTATCGTTTACATGTCTATCCAATGACCATTTAAATGCCCTTAATGTTGATGAGTCTAGTACTATTGCAGGCAGTGTATTCCATGCCCCTGCTACTCTCTGAGTAAAGAAACTACCTCTGACATCTTTCCTATATCTATTACCCCTCAAATTATAGCTATGACCTCTCATGCAAGCCATCACCATCCGAGGAAAAAGGCTCTCACTATCCAACCTATCTAACTCTCCAATTATCTTATATGTTTCAATTAAGTCACCTCTTAACCTCCTTCCTTCTAACGAAAACAGCCTCAAGTGCCTCAGCCTTTTGTAGTAAGACCTTCCCTCCATACCAGGCAACTTCCTAGTAAATGTCCATTGAACCTTTTCCAAAACTTCCACATCTTTCCTATAGCGCAATGACCAGAACTGTACGCAGTACTCCTCGTGCAACCACACCACAGTTTTGTACAGCTGCAGCATGACCTCATGACTCCACCACAAAGCTCTATCCCTCTACTAATAAATGTGAACATACTGTATGCCTTGTTAACAACCCTATCAACGTGGGTGGCAACTTTCAGGGATCTTTTACATGGACACCGAGATCTCTCTGCTCATCCACACAACCAAGAATCTTAGCATTAGCCCATTACACTGCATTCCTGTTATTCCTTCTAAAGTGAATCTCCTCATACTTTTCCACATTAAACTCCATTTGCCACCTCTCAGCCCAGCTCTGCAGTTTAATCTATGTCCCTCTGCAACCTACAACATCCTCCAGCACTATCCACAACTCTAACGACCTTAGTATCATCTGCAGATTTACTAACCCATCCTTCTACATCCTCATCCACATCATTTATAAAAATGACAAACAGCAGTAGATCCAAAACAGATTCTTGCGATATGCTACGAGTACTGAACTCCAGGATGAATATTTCCCAACAACCACAACCCTCTGCCTTCTTTCAGCTAGCCAATTTCTGGTCCAAATTGCTAAATCACCCTCAATCCCATGCCTCCATGTTTTGTGCAATGGTCTACCATGTGGAACCTTATCAAATGCCTTACTGAAATCCATATACACCATATCAACAGCTTTAACCTCATCCACCTGTTTAGTCACCTTCTCAAATAACTCAATAAAGTTTGTGAGGCACGACCTACCCTTCAGAAAACAATGTTGACTATCCTTAATCAACTTATTCCTTTTTTAGATGATTATAAATGTTATTTCTTATAACTTTTTCCAACACTTTACCCACAACCGAAGTAGAGCTCACTGGTCTATAATTTCCAGGGTTGTCTCTACTCCCCTTCTTGAACAAGGGAACAACAGTTGCTATCTTCTAGTCTTCTGGCACTATTCCTATAGACAATGAATGGCATAAAGATCAAAGCCAAAGGCTCGGCAATCTCCTCCTTGGTTTCCCAGAGAGTCCTTGGATAAATCCCATCCAGCCCAGAGGATTTATCTATTTTCACACTTTCCAGAACTGCTAACACCTTCTCCTTGTGAACCTCAATCCCATCTAGTCTAGTACCCTGTATCCCAGTATTCTCTTCGGTGGCACAGTGGTTAGCACTGCTGCCTCACAGCGCCAGAGACCCGGGTTCAATTCCCGCCTCAGGCGACTGACTGTGTGGAGTTTGCACGTTCTCCCCGTGTCTGCGTGGGTTTCCTCCGGGTGCTCCGGTTTCCTCCCACAGTCCAAAGATGTGCAGGTCAGGTGAATTGGCCATGCTAAATTGCCCGTAGTGTTAGGTAAGGGGTAGATGTAGATATAGATGTAGATGTAGGGGTAGGGGTATGGGTGGTTACGCTTCGGCGGGGCGGTGTGGACTTGTTGGGCTGAAGGGCCTGTTTCCACACTGTAAGTAATCTAATCTAAACATTGTCTTTTTCTAGTGTGAACACTGATGAAAAATATACATTTAGTGTTTCCCCTATCCCCTCTGACTCAATGCACAACTTCCCACTACTCTCCTTGATTTGTCCTAATCTTACTCAAGTCATTTTTTTTATTCATGACATACCTATAGAAAGCCTTAGGACTTTCCTTCATCCTATCTGCCAATGACTTCTTATGCTCCCTCCTGGCTCTTCTTAGCGCTCTCTTTAGATTTTTCCTGGCTAACTTGTAAATCACAAGCGCCCTAACCGAGCCTTCACATCTCATCCTAACATAAACCTTCTTCTTCCTTTTGACAAGAGGTTCAACGTCTTTAGTAAACCACGGCTCCCTCACTCGATAACTTCTTCCCTGCCTGACAGGTACATGCTTATCAAAGATACACAATAGCTGTTCCTTGAACAAGCTCCACATTTCAATTGTGCCCATTCCCTGCAGTTTACTTCCCATCTATGCATCCTAAATCTTACCTAATTGCATCATAATTGCCTTTTCCCCAGCTATAATTCCTGCCCTGCGGTATATACCTATCCATTTCCATAGCTAAAGTAAACATGACCAAGTTGTTGTCACAATCACCAAAGTGCTCACCTACCTCCAAGTCTAACTCCTGGCCAGGCTCCTTACCCAGTACCAAATCTAATGTAGCTTCGCCTCTTGTTGACCTGTCTACATACTGTGTCAGGAAACCCTCCTGCACACATTGGACAAAAACTGACCTATCTAAAGTATTTGAACTATAGTATTCCCAGTCAATATTTGAAAAGTTAAAGTTCACCATAACAGCTACCCTGTTACTCTCATTCCTATCCAGAATTATCTTTGCTATACTTTCCTCTACATCTCTGGAACTGTTCGGAGGCCTGTAGAAAACTCCCAACAGGGTGACCTCTCCTTTCCTGTTTCTAACCTCAGCCTATACAACCTCAGTAGATGAGTCCTCAAATATTCTTTCTGCAAACGTAATACTGTCCTTGACCAACAATGCCAAACCGCCCCCTCTTTTACCATCTTCCCTGTTCTTACTGAAACATCTAAATCCCAGAACCTGTAACAACCACTTTTGTCTTTGGTCTATCCCTGTCTCTGAAATGGCCACAGCATCGCAATCTCAGGTACCAATCCATGCTGCAAGTTCACCAACCTTAGTTAGAAGTTAGATTAGATTTCTTACAGTGTGGAAACAGGCCCTTCGGCCCAACAAGTCCACACCAACCCTCCGAAAAGCAACCCACCCAGACCCATTCCCCTCTTCACCTAACACTACAGGCAATTTAGCATGGCCAATTCACCTGACCTGCACATCTTTGGACTGTGGGAGGAAACCAGAGCACCCAGAGGAAACTCACACAGTCATGGGGAGAACGTGCAAACTCCACACAGACAGTTGCCTGAGGCAGGAATTGAACCCAGGTCTCTGGCGCTGTGAGGCAGCAGTGCTAATCACTGTGCCACTGTGCCGCCCCTAGCCTTGAAGTAGACACACTTCAAACCAACTTCTTGCTTCCCAGTGCCTTCTTGCGACCTTAAATCATTATTTTGGATCTCGTTACTCACAACCACCTGTATACTTGAACTACAATATAGGTTCCCATCTCCCTGCTGAATTAGTTTAAACCTACCCAAACAGCATTAACAAATTCCCCCCCGCCCCCCCCCCCCCACCCCCCGCCCAGGATATTGGTACCCTTCCGGTTCAGGTGAAGACCATCCTGTAAATGGTTAACAGGCCCCTTAGATGTGTCCAACCTATCCCCTACACTTGAGCCCTCAGCCTTTCCCTTCCTTTCCACAATAATGTGAGGTCACTTACCTCCCATCAGCCTTGGCATCCAAAGGATTGTAAGTCACCATTCCTGTCACTTGCAGATGCCATTATCAGACAACTCTTCCCCCTCCCTCCTTCATCAGCATTCCAAAATGACTGTTGCCTCCTGTAAACTCTGGTCCATTCCTCATCCATTCCCAATATCTCCTCACACCTCTCCAGCAACTTCCTGTGTAATGGCAGAAAATATAACAGCTGCCCATTTACCTCTTTCCTCCTCAGTATCCAAGGTCTCAGACACATCTCCCAGGTGAAGCAATGCTTTACCTGGACTTCACTCAACCAAGTCTACGTTCTTGCTGTTCACAATGCGGTCTCTTCTACAATGGGGAGACAGAGCACACACTGGGTGATCACTTTGCAGAACACCTACATTCTGTCTGCAAAATGACCCCAAGCTTCTAATCATCTGCCATGTCAATGCAGCACCATGTTTCCATGTCAACACTTCTGTCTCAGGCCTACTGCAGTGTGCAAGCTCAAAGAACAATATTCCATTTTCCGCTTGGAACCCTGCAGCCTCTAGGACTCAATATCGAATTCAATACGTTTTGAGCCTGTTTCTGTCCCTCTGGGTCTTGTTATGACATGGGTTGCTTTTAGCACAGTCCCCATTCGCACATACTCCTGGACTCAATAGCACAATGCACAGGATGCATTCAGTACAGATCATCCATTTTCTTGTAATCTTAACTCTTATTTTCATTCATTCACCTTTTCTTCTGTCCTGGCCTGCTATCCTTAAACTCTTTGTTTACCTGCTCCTTTCATATCTCTCTCTCTCTGAGTTCCTTCTCCACCTACCCTTTCAGCTGTCCCCCTCTCAAGCCCCATCCCCCAACCTTGTTTTTCCCACCTGCTAACAATTCTGATGAAGGATCACCTGACTTGAAATGTTAACTCTGCTTTCTTCCTCCAGATGCTGCCAGACCTGCTGAATTTCTCCAGCAATTTCTGCTGTGAACTTTTAAGTTCTGAATGAGGGTGAAAGCACCAAAAGGCAGTGTTTCTGTCAGCATCAAAGTAGTCACAAAGTGAGTGGGCACTAAGGGACCAAGGGAACAGCCCTGAGTTAGACTCTGGTCAAATGAATGAACTGCATACCTGTCCCTGCAAGCAAAATGTCCTGAGATCAGCATTCCAAAGATAGGTGTCCAGTGCACTCCAAAGTTGCAGTGCAAAACCCTACTGTAAGTGGATTGGAGATGTGTGATGATAATGATGTGATGAAGCTGGTACAGGGTCCAAGGCTAAGCTCTGTTGAGAGGAGCTGTTGGCAGTTGCTGTCCATGGAGTGTGTGCCCTGAGATGTTGGAGCCTAGTGTCCAAGACAGATTCCCAGAGGAGCAGCAGAAGTTGGTATTTTCAGGTAATTGTTCCTATTTTCATGTTGGGGATTGACTAGTGTCTTTCCAGTGGAAATGAGAAACTGCATATCAATGAGGTGATATTTTGGAATAATGACATGTTCATGGGATCCATTAGGTCTCTGACTGCTTATGAATAAGAATCTTGCCTTGCCATGCAATACTTTTGGTTGATAAAGCTTTTTGCTTTTGATGTCAAGAAGCTCCTCGCCGACTCTCTCATTCAATTTTCCTAACTGTCTCACTATTGACTCTGTTGTTCAGAATCTGGGAAGATTCAGCCCAAGAAGTCTGATTGCTTGTCAGAGGGCTAGCAAAAGGAGATGTTATTGTTCCATAGTCTTCCTGCAGTGTGGAAACAGGCCCTTCGGCCCAACAACTCTGCAAAGAGTAACTCACCCAGACCCAATTCCCTACCCTATTACTCTACATTTCCCCTAACCTACACATCCCTGGACACTATGAGCAACTTAACATGGCCAATTCACCTAACCTGCACATTTTTGGATTGCGGGAGGAAACCAGAACAACGGGAGGAAACATACACAGACGCGGGAAAAATGTGCAAATTCCACACAGACAGTTGCCTAAAGCTGGAATCAAACCTAGGTCCCTGATGCTGTGAGGGACGCTGAGCTAACCACTGAGCCACCGCGCCGCCCCAATCTCCAAAGGAAATATGCAGTGTTAGAAGCACTCAGAATGTCTGGGGCATTTATGAGAGACAGAGAGGCAGGGATCAGTGACTTATCAACAAAACTTGTGAAGATCATGCACCTAAAGTGTCGAAACAAATTACTGCTGGTGCTGGAACCTGTACTGAAAACAACAAATGCAGATCACAGCTGGTCAGGCAGCATTCATGGAGAGACATTGCTCTGTCTCCATGGATAATACCTGAGCCACTGTGATCTCCAGCATTTGTTGTTTTCATCTGAGGTGTAACTCTGTATACAAAAGGAAATACCAGTAAAATTTGTAAATGATACATACTGGTTAGACTTGTCTTTTGTATCTCAGGTCAATGCTACAGTTGTGACCAGTACATTCATTTCGAAGAATTACTATTTTATTTTACTGGATTTTCCCTCTACAGATGCTGCATCAACTGCTGATAATTTCCAGCATTTTCTGCTTATATTTTAGATTTCCAGAATCTGCATTATTTTGCGCTCTTATTACATACTCAGTGCTGGATATTTGTGAATGCAGCTAGTGCTTTGACCTTATTGGGCTTTGCTGTTTACTGGTTCCCTGGTCATGTGGGTGGTTTTCCTGGCGGTGGAAATATTGAATAAAATTATTTGGAAAATGGTGTCTTCACTGCATTTCTGCTTTACACACACACAACACAGGTGCTGTGGGAGAAAAATAAGCAATTAGAAAAAATATGCATATAAACTGAGGATGTAGAAAAAGCTAGTTTCACCTTAAAATGGGAAAATATTTTGTTATTAACTGCAAAATGCTACCTTTCTCTTAACAAAGCCCACTTTTGTGATAGAAGTGCAGTTTTGCAAGTGAAATGATTGGTTCTAAATTAATGGATGATTGTGTCACTCTTTAGCTTGTAAGTAAAACCAAGAGATATGTGCTAGTGGAAAATGTCAATATTAGCTCAAGGCATTCTTATCTGTACATGAGATAATTGTCTACCATGCTTTCAAAGTTCCTGTTTTTTGGATGTTACAGTCCAGGCATTACATTGGGCTAGTTTCAAAGAAGTAGAAGGTTCATAGTATAACTGACCGAGTTGAGCGTAATTATTTGACAGCAAATGATTGTAATGTGTTTCCATCTGAAACTTGAGCTTTCAGTGGACTTTATAAATGAAGTATAACAGCCAAGAGTTTTTGCTAAGCCCTATATAAATCTGTTCCAATGCATTATGACATTGTGTCCTGATTATGGATTAATGAGAATGAATTGGGGCTATCATGAGGCCCAGAAACAGGACAAATGCCAGGGTCCATTATTTTTCTCCCCAGCCTTGGTGTACACATCACCTGATTTTCCAATGGCACCGTGAAATCTTTGCATCTGCCTGAGAAGACAGGTTGAGGCTCTGTTTAATGTCTTATTTGAAAGACAACATAGCCCAGGGTGAAACCCTCCTCTAATTTAACAATGATACAGTTTTAGCCTGGGTTATATGCTCAAGTATCTTAATTTGCATCTTCAGCCTGTGACCTTCTATCTGTGAAACTTGATAAAATGTGTCTAAATTAAAGTGAATAATTTGTTAGTGCACAGATCTAATCAGATAATGGCATTTTTATGACATTGTTATGCAAACATCATACATCAAGGATTCAATACTTTACAGGTGGTCCAGATAGAGCAAGGAAGAAACCTGGAACAGAAAACCCAAGCATATGGATTTCACATAATTCTGCAGCTATTAATAATAAGCTATCTTGTACAATTTACAAAGGATTTTCCCTTTAGCATTTAAGGACATAGCTAGATACCAGCACAGTGTAATTTACCAGTGCAGTGAAATTCCACCAACTGACAACATTCTTAGAGGACTAAACAAGACCAATGCAGAAAAGATGTTTCTTGAACTGTTATAGGGAGGAGTGTCTATAACTGTCTCAGAATAAGGATAGGCTCTTTAGGCCTCTGATAAGGAGGAATTTCTACAGTCAGAGGTGAGTGAGGGTGTGTAATACAGTGCCCAGTGGGCTGTGCGAACCGAATCAATTAGTATATTCACAACACTGATCGATTGATTTCCAAAAGATGATGACTCCAAGGAATATGTGGATTGAATGGGAAAATGGGTTTGAAGTAGATGATCAGCCATCACCTTAGTAAATTGTACAAGATAGCTTATTATTAATAGCTGCAGAATTATGTGAAATCCATATGCTTGGGATTTCTGTTCCAGGTTTCTTCCTTGCTCTATCTGGACCACCTGTAAATATTGAAGCCTTGATGTATGATGTTTGCATAACAATGTCATGGTTGAGTGAGCTTTGTGGTACCTTAACAACTTCAAACTCTACCTCATTGCTTGATTCTCATGGCTCAGCTTTTTTGTTCTCATAAAGACAAATCTTTTCTCTCTTTGCCTCTCCTCCACATTTGACTTGACCATTTATCCATTTTAAGATATTCTATCACACTTCTTATTGTGCTGGACCTAACCTTCACCATCCCTGTTGCCTGTCTTGCCTTCTGCAATTTCTCCTTCCAACCATGACCTGTATTCTTGACCATTGATTCCCCTCTCAATTATAATCTCTTCCCCCAGAACATGCAGACACCCGAAATTCCACTTCCCTGTGATCTCTCTCTGTGTCCTTATCTGTTTTCTGGTAAATAGGAACATAGTAGCAGGAGTGGACCAATTCTGATATGCTCAGGCTTTGTGCAGTAAATAAATTGTATTTATTGCCAGTCATTTAATATAAAACTGTGGAACAGTTGTATGAGCAATACTTCATTAGTTAATGTAGATTAAAGCTTGCTGTTTAAACGGACTTAAGCTTGAATCACTCAGAAGTTACTGATGCAGGACAAACTTTTTGCTGTCACTGTAACCAGGATAAACTCACTAACAGGAACATAGAGGACAGGACATATTTGAAGGGGGGAAGCCTGGAGTTGGGTGGGTATGGTAGAGTCAGTGATCATGGAGCTGGAAGCTGGTGAATATTTTATGCTAGGAAGAAACACACATGCTTCTCTTGGCTCACAAGCAATGCTGTAAATATTAACATGCCTGAAGGCTGTTACCTCAACCATTCCACTATCATACCTGCAGTAAAACCAGAAGCAAACCATCCACACCAGGCTGGGGTTAGAACTATCATTTCATATTTAAAATTTTAACTTCTCACCAAACCTAAACTCATTTATTCTCGTTGGTCAAATTTAAATAGACAAATAACACTACAGGCAGCAATGTAAATTAATCGCCTATAAGATCGCAAGACCATACTTTCAACTGGAAGCACTCAAACTTTGTGTGGGACAGAGACTGGGATATATTATAATCACTGGACTTCTGTACCACGTGCTCTCTTCAACAAATGCTTACTGTGATTTTGGTGAATTTATATTTGTAAATGTAGAAATTTGTCGGGTTTACCATGGGATGACTAACCTCAATAAATCACTCATTATAGAATTCCTACAGTGTGGAAACAGGCTCTTTGGCCCAAGGAGTCCACACCGACCACCCGAACGGTAACCCACCCAGACCCATTCCCCCAAGCTATATTTACCCTTGACTAATGCACACATCCTTGGTCACTATGGGCAATTCAGCACAGTCAATTCACCTAACGAGCACATCTTTGGATTATGGGAGGAAACCCACACAGACTTGGGGAGAAAGTGCAAATTCAACGCAGTCAGTCACCTGAGGCTGGAATCAAACCTGAGTCCCTGGATAAACACTGAGCCACCCTCATGTAGTGCAAAAATCTAATCACTAGTGGTTTCTATATGTTCTAATATTAAAACAATGACACTGAAAAATGCATGAAAATGCTGTTTCTTTCTAGTCCAAGTTTTAAACAAATGCAAAACAACAGAAACATAAACAGTTTCATTTCTCAATAAATCATGAAGTGTCATCCACCATTAAACTGATTTATGGAAAAGGCTAAATAGTATATTCATGCTCAATCTGCCTCTGACTCGCATAGCCTTTCTTCATCTATATGGTTAGCCATGTATTATTGTTCATTTATCTCTGTGAATAGAGCACTTTTTTCATGCTGTAACAACAGCTCTGCACATTTGTACGGTTAAAATATTGGATTCTGCATCAAAATATTTGTTAGTAACAACACTGATTTTTCTTGTTCTTGCACATGTATACATGATTATACCACAGATTATTTGCAGATGATCAATGTAAATTTGAAAGCAGTATTTTCCACATTGTTACGATGGACTGTTGTTAAATAGATGGATTTTCTTGAGGGCATTTCTGCACAATTTTGTTTCCACATGCCTTTTCCAAAACATTACACCAGCATAAATCAGCAATTTGTGCTTGAATTATTTGCATCTAGTATTTCTTGGTGGTAATTTGACTGGTAACATGTGGCCTACATGAGTGGTTTTGAACATCTTGCTGGTATCTCACACCAATATGGCATGTTTGATCTTGTCTATCAGTGAAACTATAGCATTTTTGTTAAATAGAGAAATGGAAGAGTGTGTGCAGGACCCCAGTAGCAGTTACACATCCTGCTTCTTGAATACTTAGGCCCGGTAACATTTAAAGCATCTCCTGAATACAACTTTCTGGACTCTTGCCAACATTCTGCTAGCTTCACAGCCCAATGAACTTCAGAAAAGGAAATCTGGCTGCAACTTGAGAATGTCCTTTGATTGTCAGTGGGAGGAGGAGAAGCACAGCAGGTCAGGCAGCATCCGAGGAGCAGGAAAAATCTGCAGTCCTCACTTTTGCCTACTAGGAGGAGGAGATCCAGAGCAAACTCAAAATACAATTTAGAAAGTTCAGGATCTTTGATTTGATTTATTACTGTCACTTATACTGACACAGTGAAAAGTGTTGTATTAGGTGCTTTACTGGCAGATCAACAGGATAACAGAACAGAGTGTAGGATACCATGTTACAGCTGCTGACAAGGTCCAGAGAGAGATTAACAGTGACATTAAAAAGGTCCATTCAAAAGCCTGATAATAGCAGAGAAGAAGCTGTTCTTGATTCTAGAATCTTGGATCTCTAAGAAGTATAAAGGCAGAGGCATTATTTGAGACTTAACCTGACATCTTTATTTCAGGGAAAGTTCCCAATCAGCTACAAGTTCCTAATCTGATGGTAAAGCACAATCTAGCATACACATGGGTCACCGATACAATCTTTAAAATGTGAATTGAGATTGTTTTATTTATTATCAGCGCTACCTCATGCTCCCACGAGGAGATTGAACAGTTCATCCACTTTACTAAAACCTTCCACCCCGACCTCAAATTCACCTGGACCGTCTCATACTGCTCCCTCCCCTTCCCAGACCTCTCCATTTCTATCTCGGGCGACCAACTCAACACGGACATTTACTATAAACTGACCGACTCCCACAGCTACCTAGATTACACCTCCTCCCACCCTGCCCCCTCTAAAAATGGCATCCCATATTCCCAATTCCTTCGTCTCTGCCACATCTGCTCCCAGGAGGACCAATTCCAATACCGAACAACCCAGATGGCCTCCTTTTTCAAAGACCACAATTTCCCCTCAGACGTGGTTGACGATGGTCTCCACCGCATCTCCTCCACTTCCCACTCCTCCGCCCTTGAACCCCGCTTCTCCAATCGCCACCAGGATAGAACCCCACTGATCCTCACCTACCACCCCACCAACCTCCAGATACATCGTATCATCCTTCGTCATTTCTGCCACCTCCAAACAGACCCCACTACCAAGGATATATTTCCCTCCCCTCCCCTATCAGCGTTCCAGAAAGACCACTCCCTCCGCAACTCCCTCGTCAGGTCCACACTCCCACTCAACCTCCACTTCCGGCACCTTCTCCTGCAACCGCAAGAAATGCAAAATTTGCGCCCACACATCCCCCCTCACTTCCCTCCAAGGCCCCAAGGCATCCTTCTATATCCATCACAAATTAACCTGCACTTCCACACACATCATTTTCTGCATCTGTTGCACCCAATGTGGCCTCCTCTACACTGGGGAGACAGGCCGCTTACTTGCGGAACGTTTCAGAGAACATCTCTGGGACACCCGCACCAATCAACCCAACCGCCCCATGGCTGAACACTTTAACTCCCCCTCCCACTCCACCAAGTCCTTGGCCTCCTCCATTGCCTAGACCATGGCAACACGATGCCTGGGGAAGAAGAGCGCCTCATCTTCCGCCTAGGAACCCTCCAACCACAAGGGATGAATGCAGATTTCTCCAGCTTCCTCATTTCTCCTCCCCCCACCTTATCTCAGTCCCAACTCGTGGACTCAGCACCGTCTTCTTGACCTGCAATCTTCTTCCCGACCTCTCCGCCCCCACCCCCCACACCCCCCCCCCCCCACCCCCCACTCCGGCCTATCACCCTCACCTTAACCTCCTTCTACCTATTGCATTCCCAACGCCCCTTTCCCCCAAGTCCCTCCTCCCTACCTTTTATCTTAGCCTGCTTGGCTCACCTTCCTCATTCCTGAAGAAGGGCTTATGCCCAAAACGTCGATTCTCCTGCTCCTTGGATGCAGCCTGACCTGCTGCACTTTTCCAGCCCACACATTTTTCAGCTCTGATCTCCAGCATCTGCAGTCCTCACTTTCTCCTAAATATGTATGTACCCTATAGCTAGCTGTCAGTATAAAAATATGGCAGATATGCCATTGAAACAACTGAAAAATCAAGAGCAGTATAAGATATTTTCAAGTTGTAACTTTTAATTCTCTCAGATGCAGTTTTTTTTTGCGAGCTAAATCATAGAAATGGAACAACTTGCAAATTTCCTTGGATCTCTCTAGTTATGTCATCCTTTCCTCAATGGGTTCTTCCTGCTGGAGGGTGAATTCTAAGATGATACTTCTTCGATCCTGTCTTTAGTTAGACTGCAGAAAAATAAACTGACGTTTCCTCTTCCTCTGCGAAAAAGATACAACATAACATATGATGGAGTTGAAAGAAGCAGAAAATAATTTTTGATTATTTAGTGAATAACACCTCAAAATTATTAAAGAAACTTGTTTCAACTGACATATTTAGTTAAAATACAGGTTGTAATATATGGGAAAATGGTTTTGTATTTGTCTAATCATCCAGGACATTATAAACCGATAATCCCAAAATGGTATCAATAAAAATCCCAAATTATTAACTAACATCCTTTGGGAAAGGAAAACAACACTTCTGCATCTCATGTGCCCTGTATGGTGTACCTAGCAAAATAGTTACATAAAACATAGCTGTACAGGAAGGTGCAACAACACATTTTCAGAACAACTTTACATGGGCTGTAAATTCTGGCCTTGCCAACAATGCTCATAATTTGAAAATTAATTAATTAGTTTGATTACTACGTGGAGGCAGATGAAAGAGCAGAAGATGTTTTATGGCTTTTAAGAATCACCAAAGTAGGGCAAAGTGCAATTATGTGTTTGTGATAATTGTTTGTTAACAGTTATACACGCACAATCATTTTGCTGACTTCAAGCGTTCCAGATGAAACCTATTTGCACAGACAGGAATTGCCAGTAGATTTTCCTCTTGGAATGGAGCAGGATTGGAAAATTAAGTAGAGATCACTCAGAGCAGAAGAAGCTGTTAGGAAAGGAGGGAGGCAGGCGCGAAAGGAACCATATCTGTAGAGGATGTTTATGGACCAATTCTCTTATCTGAAGCTCAGCAATGGTACTAACAGTGCTGCCCCAGCAGCTGCAGATGTCTCTGCCTTCAGTAATGAGGTCACTCATTGAAATCTGTCAACTGTTGCAACCATAACTTTAAGCTCTTAGAGCAGGATATGGACAGTATTTTCAATTTTTGCCATCAATTGCTGCATAAAGGAGAATGCTGAAACTGTTTAATGTTATGACACAGTGGTGAATCCTTCTGCTAATTAAACCAAACACCCAAAAAAACCTCACCTCGCCTCGTAATCTGGAAAGGTATGAGTGACAGAGAACACCCAAATTCTATTATTTATAAAAAATTCAATTTGTTCTTTAACTCTAAAAGTGAGCATTAAACAACAACTATTTCACGACTCTAAGCCTCCTTTCTCTTAACTACTTATTGTCTGCCTTCAACTCTATAACAATATACTGTTCCCGTAAACATGGATTAAAATTACATCGACTGATTTTCAAAACCACACAGCTGCTATAATCATCAGTGTCTGCCTTCCTCTCATTATAGATCTCCCTGGGCTGTCTTTGATCTTTTGCTGCAAAGCTGTTTCATATGAAAAAGGTACCTTTGATAGAGAGTGTGTTGCTGGTAGTTGCTCTGATGATGGCATTTGGTCTCACTCTAACTGTTCAAAATGCCTACTTCTCTATACCCCTAACATTGGATCATCTCATTGATTCAAGTTTGGCAAAAACAATAAATTCAAACTTGATTGGGTTTTAGTATACTGGAGCACAATTTAAACTGATTGGCTAAATTCAAGTGGTTGTCAAAACAGCAACCAAAACTCAGGTATTTGTTTCACTGCCAAATATTACATATTTTCAATTTTCCAGTACACTCAGATAGCTAGTCAATCACATGACAGGTGCCTGCAAGCTCTCAGTGCTTTCACTCTTTCTTAAAGGTACAGTACACACCTTCAACTTCATAACACTAAGCAGATGGAAATAACATAATTTAATTTCTTCATTTTGAAGGCTTGCATGTTCCATACGGTGTAATGTGCTGCTGACTGCACGCCACTCCATTGCAAGTATTCATGTCAACTCTCCAATGCATTGGAATCACTGTGTCAACTGCACGTCAACCACCTCAGCAAATCAGGTGGCGCTGATGACAAGGACAGTCCACTGACAATATGGATGACAACTCTGTATAACTCATCCATGAGAGTACAGTGTGTATTCTTTGAGGGCTGTGCTGCAATATGAAACATAATAGAGCACACCACTGACGTGGAGACAGTAAGGACTGCAGGTGTTGGAAGTCAGAGTCAATAGATGTGAAGCTAGAAAGCAGAATAGGTCCAAGGAGCAAGAAAGTTAACATTTCGGCCTGAAACCTTGAGTTTCTGTTCCTCAGATGCTGTTTGACCTGCTGTGCTCTTCCAGCTTCACATCTATTGACACCACTGACATGCTGCACTTCTGATCCTGCTACCCAGACAGATCTGACACAGCACTGCAGTACTCATTTGAGTGGGCCTCATCATTTTTGAAAGTATGTAGGATGTTTGCATTGATGAAAAAACTGTCCTTTCTATATACCAGTAACCACCAAAAAGTTAAGAGATGGGGAAGAGAAGGAAAAGGAAGAACAGAGACAGGGACAACCTATTTCTACCAGGGCTGATTGGGAAGAACTAAACTAATCCCAGGGTAATGCCAGTAACTTCAACCACAATTTCCTAATAAGCATCTGCCCCAATTTCTTTAACTTCCCTCTGTTACTGACACTCACATTGTTGTCAGGATCAGAATGCAAAAATATAAACTAACACACAGTACCATATGTATCAAATAAATCATGCCATGTTCTTAACAAATATAAACTAACAATCTTTCAGAATGATTTTAATTTCTAACAGTGCCACCCCAGTGGCTGCAGCATGATGATTAGACGACCTCTGTATTTTAATGTGGGTGGCTGCAGGTGGTCTTGTGCAGGGAATGTGAATAGCTTCGACTCTGGAAGGTCCAGCTTCAGTCCGTGCCATGTCTGCAGGGGCAGCAGCAATTTGTTCAATTAGCTGATGGGCATCAGCAAGGACAGTGGCAGTGATCTGAGGATGATTGATGCCATCCTGAAAGAGGCAGCAGGTATACATATGTTCTCTGCAGAGTTGCTGCCACTTGCCTGGTAGGCGTCTCAGTAATCCCAAATATCCTTTGAAGAACAGATTGCTGATCCACTGTGACACCACTTTGAACACTAGGTCTCATGGGTTGATGGCAGCAGCATGAGCTTTCAATGCAATATTCAAACTTCTGGTGGAAGGTGTTTGATCTGTAATTTAGGCTGAGACTTTGGCCAATGTCTGTATTGGAAAGGCTAGGCTCTCAACATTGAACAATTCCCTGTGCCAAATTGTTGCTAGACTGTTCCATGCTCCTTGACAATGAATGCCGATGTTCCAGCAGAATGCACAATTTCATCGATCATGGCCTTCTCCTGTGGCCTGGTCATTTCAAGTCCACGATTAATTTTCTGCACAAGAACTCACCTACCATTTCATCCTCTGACAAGCTGGCACCTCAGCTATCCTTGCCAATTCCCTTACTGCATTACACATGTACACCGCTGTTTCATGATGTGCTGCTGTTGTCGCTATGCCAAGATGAGGGGGATGCAAAATGTAAGAAGAAGAAGACATCATCACCCTCAATATTTTTAATGTCACCATTGGCCATGGCATTAGCAATGAACCTTCCAATAAAGCTAAGTATTATCCTACCTATTGTATGAAGTAATCACTCTGAACAGGCTATTATTCATGTGACGCTGACTTCACACATTCTAATGATGTCATACCCAGGTTGGAGACAAGGAATTCTACTCTAGCTTTTGGCGAGAATATGTGTATCTTTACCATTGCTCCATGATCCCAGGAACTGCCCTTGACCAAATTTCTTTGAAGGTTTTGCTGTCATGCAATAGACCATATTGTTATCTAAAAATTCTCTGTGGTGCTGTGTCCTTTACCACTAATCAGTATTAGAAACACAAAATGCTGGAAATCACAGCAGGTTAGGAAGCATCCATGGAGAGAGAACAAGCCAGCATTTCAAATCTACATGACCCTTCATTAGCAGAGCTCTGACAAAGAGGCATCTCGGCTCAAAATGTTAGCTTACGCTCTCTCCACGGATGCTGCGTGATCCATTGTGACTTCCAGCATTTTTTTGTTTTCAGTTCAGATTCGAGCATCTGGAATAATTTGCTCCTATCATTAATCAGCGAATCAGCTGGAGACTCATAATTTCAAAAGAGGAATGATGGCAGTGAACTACCTCAAAACCTTTACTCAGTAAGTCTTATTGCTAAATAATCTTTGAGGAGAAAGTGAGGACTGCAGATGCTGGAGATCAGAGCTGAAAATGTGTTGCTGGAAAAGTGCATCAGGTCAGGCAGCATCCAAGGAACAGGAGAATTGATGTTTCGGGCATGAGCCCTTCTTCAGGAATGAGGAAAGTGTATCCAGCAGGCTAAGATAAAAGGTAGGGAGGATGGACTTGGGGGAGGGACGTTAGAAATGCGATAGGTGGAAGGAGGTTATGGTGATGGTGATAGGCCGGAATGGGGTAGGGGCGGAGAGGTCAGGAAGAAGATTGCAGGTTAGGAAGGTGGTGCTGAGTTCGAGGGTTGGGACTGAGACAAGGTGAGGGGAGGGGAAATGAGGAAACTGGAGAAATCTGAGTTCATCCCTTGTGGTTGGAGGGTTCCTAGGAGTAGGAAAGGCAAAGATACACTGATCATGGGGGTCTTCAATATGCAGGTGGACTGGGAAAATCAGGTTGGTAGTGGTTCATAAGGTAAGGAATTTGTGGAATGCCTATGAGATGGCTTTTTGGAGCAGCCTGTGGTGGAGCCCATTAGGGAACAGGCAATAATGGATTTCGTGCTTTGCAATGAGGCAGACTTGATAGCGAAGCTTAAGGTGAGGGGACTCTTAGGAAGCAGTGATCATAACATAATTGAATTTACTCTGCAATTTGAGAGACAGAAGATAGAATCTAAGGTAACAGTATGACAACTGAATAAAGGCAACTACAGAGGCATAAGGGAGAAGCTGGTTAGAATTGACTGGGAGAGAAGCCTAGCAGGAAGGACAGTGGAACAGCAATGGCAGAAGCTTCTGGGAGTCATTCAGGAGACACAGCAGAGATTCATCCCTACGAAAAAGAAGTATGGTACAGGGATGACTGACTTGGGAAGTCAGGGATAGCATAAAAGCAAAAGAGAAAGCACAAAAACAGCAAAGAACAGTGGAAAACCAGAGGATTGGGAAGCTCACAAAGACTAACAGAGGGCAACAAAAAAAGATATAAGGAGAGAGAAGATTAACTGTGAGGGTAATCTCACCAGTAATATAAAGGAAGACTAAAATATATAAAAGGCAAAAGAGAACAAAGGTGGACATTGGGCTGCTGGAAAATGATACTAGAGAGACAGTAGTGGGAATCAAGGAAGTTGCTCAGGAACTGAATAATTACTTTGCGTCAGTCTTTATGTTGGAAGACATAAGTAATTTCCCTAAAATTTAAGAGAGTAATGGGGCAGACCTGAATATGGTGGCCACCACCAATGAGAAGCTGATAGAAAAACTGAATGGCCTGAGGGTGGGCAAAATCACCTGGACCAAATGGACTACACCCCAGAGTTCTAAGGGAGATAGCTGAAGAGACAGTGGAGGCATTAGTGGTAATCTTTTAGGAAACAATGGAATCAGGGAGGGTTCCAGAGGACTGGAAAATTGCTAATGTGACACTCTTGTTTGAAAAGGGAGTAAGGCAGAAGGTGGAAAATTACAGAGCAATTAGCCTAACCTCAGTCGTGGATAAGATCCTGGAATCCATCGTGAAGGATGAGATTTCTGAATATTTGGAAGAGTATGGTAAAACAGGGCAGAGTCAGTATGGTTTCATTAAGGGGAGGTCATGCCTGACAAATCTGCTAGAATTCTCTGAGGAAGTAATGAGCAGGTTAGACCAAGAAGAACAATAGATGTAATTTACCTGAACTTCAAGAAGGCCTTTGACAAGGTGCTACACAGGAGGCTACTGAATAAGATAAGGGCCCATGGTGTCAGAGGCAAGGTTCTGGTATGGTTAGATGCTTGGCTGTCTGGCAGAAAGCAGAGAGTGGGGATAAAATAGTCCTGCTCAGGATGGCAGCACAAGTGGTGTTCCACAAGACTCAGTGTTGGCACCACAACTTTTCACTTTATACATTAATGATCTAGATGAAGGAACAAATGGCATTCTGGCTAAGTTTACAGGTGATACAAAGATAGGCAGAGGGATAGATAACAATGAGGAGGCAGGGAATCTGCAGAAGGATTTGGACAGGTTAGGAGAGTGAGCAAAGAAGTGGCAGATGGAGTACAATGTGAGAAAGTGTGAGGTTATGCACCTTGGTAGGAAGAATAGAGGCATGAGCCATTTTATAACTGGGGAGAAAATTTAGAAGTCTAAAATGCAAAGAGAGTTGGGAGTTCTAGTCCAGGTCTCTCTCAAGGTAAACTTGCAGGTTGAGTCAGTCGTGAGGAAGGCAAATACAATGATGGCACTTATTTTGAGAGGACTTGAATATAAAAGTGGGGATGTACTTCTGAGACTCTATAAGGCTGTGGTCAGAGCACATTTGGAGTAATGTGTGCAGTTTTGGGTCCCATATCTCTGAAAGGATGCACTGATCCTGGAATGTGTTCACAAGAGTGGTCCCAGGAATGAAAAGCTTAACATATGAAGAACGTTTGAAGATTTGGAGTCTATTCCCAATGGAGTTTAGAAGGATGTGGGGAATCTAATTAAAAAACACAGAATACTGAATGGTCTAGACAGAGTAGATATTGGGAAGATGTTTCCATAGGAACCAAAGGCAGAGCCTTAGAGTAAAGGGAAGATATTTTAGATTAGATTACTTACAGTGTGGAAACAGGCCCTTCGGCCCAACAAGTCCACACCGACCCTCCAAAGAGCAACGAACCCAGACCCATTCTCCTACACTTACCCCTCCACCTAACACTATGGGCAATTTAGCATGGCCAATTGACCTAACCTGCACATAGTTGGACTGTGGGAGGAAACCGGAGCAAATCCACACAGACACAGGGAGAATGTGCAAACTCCACACAGACAGTTGGGTGAGGTGGGAGTTGAACCCGGGTCTCTGGCACTGTGAGGTAGCAGTACTAACTACTGTGCCACCATGCCGCTCACTAATGGAGATAAGGAGAAACTTCTTCAGCCAGAGAAAGATGAATCTGTAGAATTCACTACCACTGAAGGCTGTGGAGGCCAAGCCATTGAGTATATTTAAGATGGAAATGGATAGGTTCTTGATTGTAAAGGGGATCAAGGGTTAGGGGGAGAAAGTGGGAGAATTGGGTTGAAAAACTTAACAGCCATGTTTGAATGGCAGAGCAGATTCGATGGGCTGAATGGCATAATTTCTGCACCTATGTCTTATGGTCCTCTGGTCCAACACATGATGGAAGAAGTGACAAGTAATACAAATTGCCAGCAGTGGTCATCTAGAATATATCACATTCTCAGTGGTGAATAAAAACCCAAGCATGACTTTCCCCATTTAATTAGCTTCTGCTCCCTCTGATTGTTTGACACCTTCTCCTGCAAGGAACATAAAGGCACTATAGACTTAAGTTTACATCCAAATCATTTATATAAATGATGTAAAGTAGTGGACCCAGCACTGAGCCATGTGGCACTCCACTGGTCACAGGACTCCAATCTGAAAAACAACCCTCCACCATCACCCTCTGTCTTCTATCTTTGAGCCAGTTCTGTAACCAAGTGGCTAGTTCTCCCTGTATTCCATGAGATCTATCCTTGCTAATCAGTCTCCCATAGGGGAACCTTGTTGAATGCCTTACTGAAATCAATACAGATCACATCTACCTCTCTGCCCTCATCAATCCTCTTTGTTACTTCTTCAAAAAACTCAATCAAGTTTGTGAGACATGATTTCACACGCACAATGCAATGTTGACTATTCCTAATCAGTTCTTGCCTTTCCAAATACATGTACATCCTGTCCCGTAGGATTTCCTCCAACAACTTGCCCACCACCAACGTCAGGCTCACTGGTCTATAGTTCCCAGGCTTGTCCTTACCACCCTTCTTAAACAGTGGCACCACGTTAGCCAACCTCCAACCTCACCTGTGACTATCAATGATACAAATATCTCAGCAAGAGGACTAGCAATCACTTCCCTACCTTCCCACAGAATTCTAGGGTACACTTGATCAGGTCCTGGGGATTTATCCACTTTTATGCGTTTCAAGACATCCAGCACTTCCTCCTCTGTATTAAGGACATTTTACAAGTTGTCACCATCTATTTCCCTACATTCTATATCTTCCATGTCCTTTTCCACAGTAAATACTGATGCAAAATACTCGTTTAATATCTCCCCTATCTTCAGTGGCCAGGGCAGAGAGGTAGGTGTGATCTGTATGGACTTCAGTAAGGCGTTCAACAAGGTTCCCCATGGGAGACTGATTAGCAAAGTTAGATCTCATGGAATACAGGGAGAACTAGCCATTTGGTTACAGATCTGGCTCAAAGGTAGAAGACAGAGGGTGATGGTGGAGGGTTGTTTTTCAGATTGGAGTCCTGTGTCCAGTAGAGTGCCACAAAGATTGGGTGCTGGGTCCACTACTTTTCGTCATTTATATAAATGATTTGGATGTGAGCTTAAAAGGTATAGTTAGTAAGTTTGCAGATGACAAAGGCTGCCTTGCTGATTTTTGAGGGGCCCTATTCTCTCCCTAGTTACCCTTTTGTCCTTAATGTATTTGTTGAAACCCTTGGATTCTCCTTAATTCGATTTGTCAAAGCTATCTCATGTTCCCTTTCTGCCCTCCTGATTTCCCTCTTAAGTATACTCCTACTGTCTTTATACTGTTCTAAGAATTCACTCGATCTATCCTGTCTATACCTGACATATGCTTCCTTCTTTTTCTTAACCAAGCCCTCAATTTCTTTGGCCATCCAGCATTCCCTATACCTACCAGCCTTTCCTTTCACCCTAACAGGAATATACCATCGCTGCACTCTGGTTTGGTGATTTGTGAATTAGTTCAAACTGGTACGCATTTCATGAGCTATTTGGTTCATGTCATTAACAGCTTGAAACACTGCATCCAAATCTTTTGTGCTTGACTCTGGCTTTGATCTCCATTACTCCCTGCTCCCACAGCACTGAGTGCTTGCAGGCCTTTCATTCCCTTGTGGGCACAGCACCGTTTTCTCGTTTTCTGTTTCCTTGACCAAGTTTTCAGTACTGGGTTTGCAAACCTGTGTGCATTCTCTCTACCATGGTCAGCCACTGATCTTTGTTGCCCAGCATTAATTCCAAATGTTGCCTACAGCACTTCCAGCTGCCACAATGAATCTTCTCCAAGATGCAAGTTAACTGTCGGTAATAGAAGCAAATAATGATTTGGAGCTCCCTGCTGATATAAGCAACCAACAAAGCGTTCAGTGCTAACTGCGTGCAAAAATTATGATAATTAGGAATTGGGACAACTGAAATCCTAAATGATTATTTTTAGTGATTACCAATGTAGCCATCTGCATTCCTGTAGCATCAAAAACAGTCACTTTGCACGTAATATCAGATTAACAGCAAGCGTTCTAATTGTAAAAGAATAGACATTTTGAAAGGCAATATCAGGTCCACATCATTTATCCAAGGGTATGAATAAGTGAAAAAAATTGTATGGAATATTAAACAGTGAGGAGAATTAGAAAAAGATAAGGACATGTTTAGGAAAAATGACTACAGAAACATAAGCTGCAAAGAAAATGTTAGAAGAGAGTTGCAATCTGTGACATAATTTATCTAATTAGAATGCTAGTAACTGGATCTTTGGATCATACTCTTACATATTGCAAGGTGGCTGTTAAATGCCTAGGTATCAATGTTTTCCAGCAAGATGTTCCCTTTAATGGTTCAACAATTTAGCTAATTTATTCTTTGTTCAAACTGTATTTATATTATACATACATTCATATATATATATATATCGCCAGGTATTAAGTAACTTTTTTGACTCCATTAATTTATGAACAAAGGCATAGGAATGCTAAAAGAAATCTGGACTGACCATTTGTCACTGAATATCATGATATGTCTAGCTAATTACATGTGTCGCCCAACACTATCATAGAAACATTACGTTTTTCTAAGAGTTGCTGCTGGCTACAAGCAATTCCTAAAGTGGATTTATCAAATGTAACTTTAATTTCACATCGAAAGATACATGCTGAAGATGTAATTCCGCTGCCCAGACTGAAGTAAAGGTTAACCACCCATCTATTGGTATAGGACTATATCACAACAGAAGGGGAAAGCTGCCCCTTCCTGCATCACCTCCAGTCCAGAACCCAAAACCACTCTCCCACCACCAACCTCCTGTCCAGGTTCTGTCCTGGAGCTGCAGGATGCAGTGACCCTTGTGTGTGCACAAGCTCAAAACTGTCATTGATGTATTCCCAAAGGCAGAAGAGGATTAAACATCTGTAAGACAAAGTTTCTCAATCAACATTCTCCCACTCTCCATTACTGCCTCCTAGACGATCAAAATCTATTATGGACCAGGCCAGAGCCTCCTTAAAACATTTTAAGAAGGTCTCACAAACCCCAACTTTTTTAGCTGTTTTAAGTAGATATTCCAGGAGTGATGCAACTGGTCAAACGACGTGGCTTCAAGTAAAAAGGGGAGTGGTTTTGGGTTCTGGACTAGAGGTGATGCAGGAAGGGGCAGCTTTCCCTTCGTGTTGTTATATAGTTTTATACCAGCAGGAGTGTTTTAGCACGGAAGATAGAGAATAGCATTGACGTGATGGAACAACCTTGCATGACCCTAGTTTGCACGCACGTTGAGTCTCTGGTTGATACACTGGTGAGGATCACAGGCTTTATGGCCATTTGCAGAACAATGAAACACAAGCAAAAGAAACGTTCTAAATTGGAGCACAGCAAATTTCGATGGAAAGAGACAGGAGCTTGCAGAGGTTGATTGGAGTAGTTTGTTTGCAGGCAAAGGGACCTCCGGCAAGTGGGAGATCTTTTAAAGTGAGGTAGAGTTCAAGATCAAATGTTCCTATGAGGATGAAGGGGAAGGTTGGCAGGAATAGAGAACACTGGATGACAAGAGATATTGAGGATTGGACCAGAAAAAAGGCGGAGGCATAGCTCAAGTACAGGCAGCCGGGATTAAGGGAATCCCTGGAGATATATTGGGGATACAGGAGTTTACTGAAGAAGGAAATCAGGAGGGAAAAATGGGGACACGAGATAGCCTTGGCTGAGAAGATTAGGGTGAATCCAAAGAGGTTCTTTAAGTATATTAAAGGAAAAAGAAGAACTAGAGACAGAATGGGGCCCCACCAGAGCGGACATATATGTGTAGAACCACTGGAGGTGGGCATGGTCCTCAATGAATATTTCTCCTCCGTGTTTACCATTTGAGAAAGACATGAAGACTTGGGAACTTGGGGAGATTAGTGGTCATATCTTGGGGAGTCCATAATCACAGCAGGGGAGGTGTTGAATGTACTGGGATATATGAAGATGGATAAATTCCCTGGTCCTAACCAGACATATCCAAGGACCCTGCAAGAGACTAGAGCAGAAATTAAGGGGGCCATGGCTGATATTTTTGCATGATCATTAGCCACAGGTGAGGTCCCAGAAGACTGGAGGGTAGCAAATGGTGTGTGATTGTTCAAGAAGGGCAACAAAGAAAAAACTAGGAACTATAGACTAGTAAGCTTAACAGCTGTGGTATGTAAGTTACATGAGAAGATTCAGAGGGATAAAATGTACACGCATTTGGAAAGACAGGGTTTAATTGGGAGCAGTCAGCATGACTTTGTGTGCGGGAGATCTTGCCTCACAAATTTGTTGAGTGCTTTGATAAAGCAAATAGGAAGGTTAATGAGGGCGGGGTGGTAGATGTGGTCTATATGGATTTCAGTAAGGCCTTTGATAAGGGTCCACATGGTAGGCTGCTCTGGAAGGTTAGATCACATGGAATCCAGGGTGAGCTGACAAATTAGATACACAATTGGTTTGATGGTTGGAAGCAGAGGGTAATAGTGGAAGGATGCCTGTCAGGCTGGAGGCCTGTGACTAGGGGAGTGCCTCAGGGGTCAGTGCTGGGCCCATTCCTGTTTGTTATTGATATCAATAATTTGGGTGAGAATGTACAAGGCATGATTAGTAAGTGTGCAGATGAAATTTCAATAGGAGTATCGTGGACAGTGAGGAAGGTTATCAGAAATTGCAGCAGGACCTTGATCAGCTGGGGAAGTGGGCTGTGAAATGGCAAATGGAGTTTACTTTAGATAAGTGAGGTCTTGCAGTTTGGAAAGTCAAATCAAGGTAGGAGTTTCATGGTGAATGGTAGGGCCTTAAGGAGTACAGTGGAACAGAGAGACCTTGGAGTTCAAGTGCATGGTTCTCTGAAAGTGGAGTCACAGGTAGACAGGGCTTTTGGCACACTGACCTTCATTAGTCAGGGCATTGAGTATCGAAGTTGGGAAGTTATGTTGCAGTTGTACAGGACGTCTGTGAGACCACACTTGGAGTATTGTTCAGTTTTTTATCACCTTACTAAAAGAAGGATGTTATTAAGCTGGAAAGAGTGCAGAAGAAATTTACAGGCATATTACCAGGACTCAGGGTCTGAGTCATAGGGAGAGGTTGGACAAGCTAGGACCTTTTTTCTTCAGAGCTTAGGAGACTGAGAGAGGATCTAACAGAGGTGTATAAGATCTTGAGAGGCATGGACAGTGTGAATGCATGCAGTCTTTTTTTCCCAGTGTTGGGAAATTGAGGACTAGAGGGCATCAGTTTAAGGTTAGAGGGGAAAGAATAAAAGGGAACCTGAGGGGCAACATCTTCACACAGAGGGTGGTATACATATGGAATGAGCTGCCAGTGGAAGTTGTTGAGGCGGGTACATTAACAACATTTCAAAGGCATTTGGATAAACACATGGATAGGAAAGGTTTAAAAGGATATGGGCCATGTGCAGGTAAATGAGGTTAGTATGGATGGACATTTTTGTCAGCAAGAACCAGTTAGGGCCAAAGGGCCTGTCTCCATGCTATAGGACTCTATGACTAAAACAGAATTTAGAATAACAACTATTTGAAAATGCTTCACAAAGGAGCTTTTCCAATTTCCCTCAACATCATCATAAACACACCTCTTGGCAAAAAAAAGGGGATTAAAACACAGGTTCTTATAGGATAGATGTTAGAGAGAGAGAGAGAGAGAGAGAGAAAGAGAGAGAGCGCCAGCCAGAAACGTCTGGTTCCTGGGTGCATTAGTCAGGGGTAAATGTAGGGGAATGGATCTTGGTGGGTGTGGACTTGTTGGGCCAAAGGGCCTGTTTCCATACTGTAGGGAATTTAATTTAATCTAGAGAAGGCACAACCTTTCAGCATTAGGACTCCATTATGACACATTCTCTTCTCTTCCCATGAACTGCAATCCCTCCAATTTTGCAATATATTGTAGAACAGTCCCAATGTTATTCTTTTAAGCTACTTTTGAACATAATTTCCTGATTCATTTACTGACCTTTATTCTTTTTTTCAATGCTTCTATAACAGGTGGCCAGTTTACAATGCCAGTTCTACAAGCAGATGGCAAGTTGCATATCTAACCTCCATCCAGGCAAATGTGCAACACCATGGGAGATCGACTTGTACATAAAAAATATTGTATCACATAACACAATTAATAAATTCCCATATGCCAAATTATCCTCTCATAATCTGTGCTGCTCCTGAAGTTATTTTCATAATTATGAAAATCATGATTATTAGAAAATCAGAAGAGCAAAGGTCAGACTGTATTTTTTACAGTTGATCATGAGAGGGGAATGAAGTGAGCCAAACTGCAACACAATTGTTTCCAAACAATTTTAAAAAGGAATTTGAACTCTTTAACTGGATTTAACTAAAAATGTTCAGATCACTGTAAGATATACTTGGTTAGTAAATACGGCTTTTAATCAATCTCATTGTAAGGATTGTAGCAGATAGACCAAAAAGCATCATAGCCCATCTGTGTCCGATAGACATCTTTTGTGCAAAACAAAACCTTCTTGCACTGACTTCATTGTCGATATTCCAAACATTGATCCATACAAATCATTCCAAATTAATACTCACATTACAAGATTTAGATAGAATTTGCCTTTTTGATTCCTAAATCATTGATAGTTTTGTTTTGCAATATAGAGACTGGAGGACACCTAATATTTGTCTTTAGTGTCTGTTCTACAATTCGATTAGATTTTGGCAGATCTTTTTTTTAAAATTCACTTGTGGGAGATAGACTTCACTGATTGACCAGCATTTATTGCTCATTCCTAATTGCTCTTAAGAAGGTGATGGTGATCTGCCTTCTTGAACCACTGCAATCCATGAGCTCTTGGTAGACCCACAATGCTGTTAGGGAGAGAATTCCAGGATTTTAACTGAGCAACAGTGAATGAACGATGATATATTTCCAGGTCTGGATGGGGATCTTGCAGATGGTGATTTCCCATGTATCAGCTGTCCTTGTCCTTCTTGATGGAAATGGTTATGGGTTTGAAAGATGCTTTCTGAGGATCTTTGGTGAATTTCTGCAGTGAATCCTGTAGGTAGTACACAATGCTGCTACTGAGCATCAGAGATGGAGGGAGTGGATGTTTGTAGATGTCGTGCCAATTAAGTCAGCAATTCTGAAGAAGGTCATTGAATCCGAAAGGTTAACTCTGCTTTCTCTTCGCAGATGCTGCCAGACCTGCAGAGCATCTACAGTAATTTCTGGTTTGGTTTTAGATTTTCAGCATATGCAGGGTTTTTTTTTGCTTTGTCCTGTGATAGGGTTAGGGTTTGGATGGTATCAAGCTTCTCAAGTGTTATTGGAGCTGCAGTCATCCAGGGAAATGGGGAGTATTCCATCACACTCCTGAATTGTGCTTGTAGATGATGGATAGACTTTGAGGAATCAGGAGATGAGTTACTCGCTGCAGTATTCCTAACCTCCAATTCGCTCTTAGAGTCATGGAGTCATAGAGATGTACAGCATGGAAACAGACCCTTCATTCCAACCTGTCCATGCCGACCAGATATCCCAACTCAATCTAGTCCCACCTGCCAGCACCCGGCCTATATCCCTCCAAACCCTTCCTATTCATATACCCATCCTAATACCTTTTAAATGTCGCAATTGTACCAGCCTCCACCACTTCCTCTGGCAGTTCATTCTATAATCGTACCACCCTCTGTGTGAAAACGTTGCCCCGTAGGTCTCTTTTATATCTTTCCCTCTCACCCTAAACCTATGCCCTCTAGTTCTAGCCCCAGGGAAAAGACTCTATCTATTTATCATATCCATGCCCCTCAGAATTTTCTAAACCTCGATAAGGTCACCCTTCAGCCTCCGACGCTCCAGGGAAAACTGCCCCAGCCTGTTCAGCCTCTCCCTATAGCTCAAATCCTCAACCCTGGCAACGTCCTTGTAAATCATTTCTGAACCCTTTCAAGTTTCACAACATCTTTCTGATAAGAAGGAGACCAGAATTGCACGCAATACTCCAACAGCAGCCTAACCAATGTCCTGTACAGCTGCAACATGACCTCCCAACTCCTGTATTCAATACTCTGACCAATAAAGGAAACCCTACCAAACACCTTCTTCACTATCCTATCTACCTGCGACTACACTTTTAAGGAGCAATGAACCTGCACTCCAAGGTTTCTTTGTTCAGCAACACTCTCTAGGACCTTACCATTAAGTGTATAAGTCCTGCTAAGATATGCTTTCCCAAAATGCAACACCTCGCATTTATCTGAATTAAACTCCATCTGCCACTTCTCAGCCCATTGGCCCATCTTATCAAGATCCTGTTGTAATCTGAGGTAACCCTCTTCACTGTCCACTACACCTCCAATTTTGGTGTCATCTGCAAACTTATTAACTATACTTCCTATGCTCACATCCAAATCATTTATCTAAATGACAAAAAGTAGCAGACCCAGCACCGATCCTTGTGGCACTCCACTGTTCACAGGCCTCCAGTCTGAAAAACAACCCTCCACCACTACCCTTTGTCTTCTACCTTTGAGCCAGTTCTGTAACCAAATGGCTAGTTCTCCCTGTATTCCATGAGATCTAACCTTGCTAATCCCTCTCCCATGGGGAACCTTGTCGAATGCCTTACTGAAGTCCATATAGATCACATCTACTGCGCTGCCCTCATCAATCCTCTTTGTTACTTCTTCAAAAAACTCAATCAAGTTTGTGGAATGTAAATTGTTTAATAAGCCCATAGATGGACTTTCCTTCCTGAGTTTTTATATTTTTGTGAGATCATTTTTGTTGAAAGTTTTGCATTGTTTTACTAAATATTTCCAGCTACTTATTTATCAATGGGCCTTTTAGTTTATTTTCCCAATCAACATAATCAGTTCTTCTCTCACATTTATGTTTGCTTTGTTTAAATTAATGATGCTTGTTTGGGACAAGGGTATTTTGCTTTCAAACATTAACATGGAATTCGATTGCATTATGATATCCTTTCTTCAGTTGACCTTTTATTATAAGATTACTAATTAACCCTACTCCATTACACAAAACTAGGTTTATAATATCTAGTTTGTTTCACGATGCATTGTTCCACGAAACTGGAATAAAAGCTTTCTATGAGCTCAACTACGGGACTATCATTGCCAACTTAATTGTTGGAAGTAACACAAAGCCTTTGCTGGTTTCCTGAACACCACTAATTCTCAGGTTCACTTCTTTTCTTGTCAACATTATAACTTTCTTCTGTCATCCCGTACTCTGTGTGATTTTTTTTGTTAGCTATTGTGGTTCTGTTCGCCAAGCTGGGAATTTGTGTTGCAAACGTTTCGTCCCCTGTCTAGGTGACATCCTCAGTGCTTGGGAGCCTCCTGTGAAGCGCTTCTGTAATATTTCCTCCCGCATTTATAGTGGCTTTTCTCTGCCGCTTCTGGTTGCCAGTTCCTGTCCGCTGCAGTGGCCGGTATATTGGGTCCAGGTCGATGTGTTTGTTGATAGAATCTGTGGATGAGTGCCATGCCTCTAGGAATTCCCTGGCAGTTCTCTGTTTGGCTTGCCCTATAATAGTAGTGTTGTCCCAGTCGAATTCATGTTGCTTGTCATCTGCATGTGTGGCTACTAAGCCACTCATCCACAGATTCTATCAACAAACACATCGACCTGGACCCAATATACCGGCCACTACAGCGGACAGCTGGAACTGACAACCGGAAGCGGCAGAGACAAGCCACTATAAATGCCGGAGGAAACATCACAGAAGCGCTTCACTGGAGGCTCCCAAGCACTGAGGATGTCACCTAGACAGGGGACGAAACGTTTGCAACACAAATTCCCAGCTCAGCGAACAGAACCACAACAACAAGCACCCGAGCTACAAATCTTCTCCCAAATTTTGTTAGCTATGTTTGAATCATTTTTGCTGTGGAATTTTTATTTCTTTGTAGAACATGTTTTAATCGAGAATAATGAAATATCTCTTTAAATGCTTGCCATTGCTCATTAACCGTAATATCTTTTAATCTAATTTCATAATCTAGGTTATCTCATTCATCCTTCATATCTAGGTAATTGGGTTTAATCTAGTTTAATACTGTAGTTTGAGACTTATATGCATCAACTTGGGTCAGTGTGAAATTCTGTCACACAGTGAGCACTCTCCACAAAGGATCCCTTACAATGATATTGCTGATTAACACTCTCATTACATAAACAATATTTTACATTCTTTTACAGAAGATCAGGGATTTTTACCTTTGAAGTTTTGCTTCGTTATTTGGACCCTAGATCCTCAGAATCCGATTTCATTCAACAGATGTTGTCAGTTTAAGGGTGGCAAAAAGAGCAAATAATTTGGCAAGGTGCTCTTGAAGACACTTTTGCCTTCTTCTTGCCAATTCTAGGACCAGAAGGCATTATCAGAGAGTGCAGTATTACCTATTTAAGTTCTGATGTGGAAGTATTAGGGTGGACAAAGTCAGACGTCACACAAGACCAGGTTATCGCCCAACGGGTTTACTTGAAATGACAAGCTTTCGGAGTGCAACTCCTTTGATTACAAATAAACCTGCTGAACTGTATCTTGGTGTCTTGTGACGTCTAGCCTAGTTAAATCAGATGAGGAGAGGTTTCTTCTGACAGAGGATAGTCATTCTGTGGAATTCTTTACCACAGTCAGTTATTGAGATTGATATGTAAGAAGTGTTAAGGTTGAGATAAGTTAGACTTTGCTTTCTCAGTAAGGGAATCAAAGTATTATGGAAAAGGGAGGAGAGTGGAGTTCAGGATTAGTTGATCAGCCATGATCTAATTAATGGTACAGCAGATCTGAAGGGCTTAATAGCGTAATTCAGCTCCCACATTTTATGGTGATCTTAGCAATTAAGTACTGGATGAGAAGGTCAATTGCAGACCTTCTCAATTCATTCACAAATAAGATCCTTGTGCTCATTTGAAAGCTACAACCTGATTAGCTGCCTTTCCTTCAAGCAAGCAAAGTCATTCATTTTTAACTGAGAAAGCAAGATAACCTCCCTATTGAGTTAGTCTGAAGCCGTCGGGGAGGACCTCCATTCACTCCAAACAGTAGCTAATTGAGTACAGGGATGGGGGTAAGGAGATAGATGCTGAAGAACATACTCATGCCCTTGCATCTGATCCCACTTGACTCTCTTTTCAACAGATTCCCACTCCAAGAAATCTGAAAGAAAAAGATCCACCTGTTTACTGTTGGATCTGATGAAGGTTATGCTTCCAGTAACCCAGAAGTTGCAGTCCTCTGATTGGTTGGAGGCTAAAGTGATTTGATTTGCTGACGTGTTCAAGTCCCTAACTGATTGATTGGAGCTTGATCCAGAAAGTATTATCATGGATAGGGATTGATGGATCAGGCATCCTCAACCCATCAGGCCATTTGTTAGCAACGCATCTCGGCACTGGGGAACTACTGTGAAAACATTAAACATATTGAGTGTCAGGAAAATTATGTTAAGACTCAGATGGTCTGGCATTCTAAGACATTCAAGTGGAATAGCTATCTGAAAATTTAATAGATGCAGGAAAATGATAAAATGCCTGCATGTTGCCTTAGTGGTTTTAATAGGGAAAATCATTGTTAGTGATTTTGAGGGAGTAAACACATTATCGAATTGGGACAAAAAGTCAATTGCCTCTGAGCATGATCACTCATACACTTATACACTGTAGAATTAAATAACAATCAAAGTTATTTAATCCTGGTACTGGAAAGACATTTAGACCTGCAAAACCATCAGAGCTCCTAACTCCAGCTCTAAAGAATAGTATCTACCTTTTAAATGCACTGAACTGCTACCACACTTCTATTTATTCCCTCCACTTTGAATAGCCTTCAGCAGCATGTTGTTTTGGTCATTTTGTTCATCCAACCTAGAGTCATTTCCCTCACCTGGACTGGCAACAAGAACATTAACTGCAGGACAATGGTGCATGCAGCATCACCCAACATCCTATTACCTGACTCACTTTTCCAAACTACTGCTCATGACCACTGACCTAACACTGCATCAAAATAGCTGAAAATGTGTTGCTGGAAAAACGCAGCAGGTCAGGCAGCATCCAAGGAGTAGGAGAATTGACATTTCGGGCAGGAGCCCTTCTTCAGGAATCATGCCCGAAACGTCGATTCTCCTGCTCCTTGGATGCTGCCTGACCTGCTGCGCTTTTCCAGCAACACATTTTCAGCTCTGATCTCCAGCATCTGCAGTCCTCACTTTCTCCACTGCATCAAAATATCCAACTAATTCTCTCTCTTCCTGATGTCCTGTAATGTCTGAACACCAGACACCAATTCGGTGATTTTGAGTTGAAGTTGTTATGGATACAGACACTGAGCAGATGAAGTTGTCTTGAAAGGGGATGGTCTCCACAAACAGCCACATCCAACAGTTAAAGCAACTCTCCCTCCATCCATCTCTCTATCCTGCATTCTTATGTCACTTTGCTTTATTTCTCCAGCAGCCCTCACAGAGCACCCATTAGTGCTGCTTACCGTCAATCTCACGTTTTAAAACTGTCCACCATAGAACTCACCCTTTAGTACTGTTCCACTCTGAGCCTCACCCTTTTCAACTGCAGCATGTTTCACCTCACACTTTAGTACTATTGAACCTCAACCTCACCAATTAGTATTTCTCAACTTCAACTCCACCCTTTACTAATACTGATCTCAGAGATTCAACCCTTTCTCTCTGTGGCTGCTTGCTGTGTATAGTTTCTCATTGTTTGCTGCATCTGCTCTGTAACTGTTCACTGTATCTACTCTGTCTGGCTGCTCAATACCTATCTTTTACACCATGTGGCTGCTTTCTGTGATTGTTGTGTGTGTCTACTCATTGCAGCTGCTTATTGTTACTACTCTCTGTGATTACTATCGGCTGTTCTTTTTCTTTTCAGTGGCAGTCCTCTGTCACTGCTCTTTTATACCTGGGTTTGCTCTCAGTGGCTGCTTTCTTTTGTTGTTATTGTCTGTTTGCCTGTTCTGTCTGGTATCTGCTACTTCTCAGTGTCTGCTCCATATGACTGCTTCCTTTAGCACCTCACTTTGGTGGCTTTGAATTTCTGATCTCTGTATCTGTTCACTCTGACTGTTCTCTGTTGCTACGTTCTGTGGCTTCTCTCTGATGTCTCAGCTTTTAAATGACTAGTTCTTGTGCTTTTAGATTTTTTTTATTAGCTTCTCTTTAGTGCAACATTTTGTGCCAATGAACATACAAAGAGCAAGAAAATAATTTATGATTGCCACGTACAGTTCCAGCAAGCTGTAACCATGCACAATCATCTGGAATTGATAAAGATCATAAAAATTAAATGCCTTGTGAAATAAATAATAGGTAAAGCAAAATTAACAAATGATTCAAAACTGGGGAGTTGCTGCAAACGTGACAAGCTGATTAAAATATAGGCACATAGAACAGTTACAGACACTTAACTGATTTAGACATGAGTTGGAAGAAGTGAATATGATGATGGTTTTAAAATGGAGGCAGATTTGCATACTTAATCAGTCCAAAATCTCCAGAAACTATTGGGAGTTCAGATGCTAAGTGTACAAATGCTGAATCATCTTTGATCATAGATTTAAAAAGTGGATGAATTATTCATCAATCAGCCAATTGTAATACAGATATATCTTGGGCATGAGTGACCAATACGGACTGACATTGAAATCTACTGTATGGCCAAATAAATAGTGTCATTCACAATGGAATTGTATATCAGGCATCTACTAGGGCTCATTAAGACATTTAAAAAATGAGGTATTTCCTGTTTTCTAGTCTCTTAACCTGGACACAATTGTTGGAGCTTAACGTCCATGTAAAGTTCTTTATTGTATGGTGATCTATTATTCAGCAGTAAATTAGAAAAAAAAAATAGGATTAGTTTACAGATGGGGAGTTTGGCCATGGTTTGAGAAGGAGGATAACAAACCTGCAAGCAGTGTCAGAAAAGGACTTCAGCTAAAGGTGAGAAGATTTGTCTATGTAATAAATCAAACATTCTGCAAGAATTATAAAGTGCTTGATGCTTTGAACAACATTAAGGGACTAATCCATGTGTTAACTGTCATGGATATTTGAGACCTGCATTATTCAAGGAATTTAGAATGTCTCAGAGCAGGCACCAGCTCAAAAACATGAAACCTGCACTCAGGCTAAGCAATAGGACCTATTAAATTGGGAAGATGAGGGTTGGAGTATCCTATTATGCAACTAGAACATCCTCCAACATATAAAATCCCTCCTTTATTTATCTTATGCTCTTTTGAAATTTCTCTGTTTTTTTCTATATGTCTAATCCTTTAATCTTGAAAGTTCTCTGTGCTCCTTTAATTGTGGCTTCTTGTGCATTCTCAAATTTTATTACTTTCAGATATTAGTGACTGCATCATTAGCTACACAGGCATTTAACCCTAAACTTTCCTTCCTAAACACTCTGTCTCTTTACCTCTCCCTTGTGCTTCATCATCATATTCAAGATAATTTTTAGAACCCATTCTTTGACCAAGCTTTTGGTCACCTGCCCTAATATTTCCTTTTGTGTCGAATTTTGTACTGTGAATGTAAGTACAAGCAGAAATAGGGCGGGATGCAATTTATGCAGAAGAGATGTGATATGCACTGTCTTATTATAATCTCCAGGGTCAACTCATTGTATTTTTCTGGCTTCTCTCCAGGTATCAGGAATACTCAGAGTGTGCCCATGGTTCACAGATTACCCACGGCGGTGTGGGGAGGAATATCCTAATTATTTTTGGTCAAAAAACAGGGATCCGGGAATAAAGAATGTCTGACAGGTCTGCAGGACAGAAATGCCTGGAATCGTAACTGCGACAGAGTAAGTATTTTCACTGCCAAGAAAGTGCATGTAGGAGACAGTGATGTTCCAGTTGGTTTGACACTGCCCGCCCTTTACATCACATGCTATGACTCACACAATCTGTCACAAGCGTCAGAGACAGCCCGACAGAGTCAGAAACCAAAGGAGAGGCAATCGCACTGGTGAGCGGGAGCAGCGCCTGGTGGCACAGTCGAAATAGACATTGCAAAGGAAAATAAAAGCAAAATACTTTGGTTGCTGGAAATCTGAAATAAGAAGCATGAAACCCAGCAGGTCTGCCAGCATCTGTGGAGACAGAAAAAGTGCGAGAGTTTGAAGTCCAAAGAGTCTTGAAAAGTTAACTTTGTTTCTCTCTCGACAGATAATGCCAGACCTGTTGGGTTTCTCCAACTTTCTCTGTTTTTATTGCCATTTAGGGGCCACGATACATTGTCTCTTGGCTGCATAATTTAGAAATTGGAATCTAAAGGCATTGTCTCTGAAACAAAATAAAAGTATTGCCGAAGATGCACATGAAATCATAGAGTCAGAGAGATCTCCGGCACAAGAAAAGGCCCATTGTATCTGCACTGGTCAGAAACAACCAGCTAACTACGATAATTCCCATTTTCCATGGGCACTTGCCCACAACTTTGTTTGCCCTGGCATCACAAGTGCACTTTGAAATACTTCCGAAATGTTTGGAGGCATTCTGTCTCTACCACCCTTACAGGCAGTGAGTTACAGATTCCCAGCACCCTCGAGGTGAATGAAGGTTTCCTCACATTTCCTGGAAACCGGCTGTCCTTACACTCACCCATGATGGTGGCAGAGTGGGATGCTCCTGTGGGAGCCCCTCTGCTCTGCTTGGTCATTTTCACTCTTTTTCCTTTACTTTACTCTCTTTTCTAACTCGTTCTTTCCCCGAGCACTGGAGGTGAACTCTGTAGCAGCAGCACATGCTGGCAGCAAGTCCCTGGAACACCAGGTGGCGGAGCAGGACGTGGGATACACCTTTGGAGCAATGAGTGGGGGAACAACCCTGGAGCAGTGAGTGGGGAAACAGCCCCAGAGCAGTGAGTGGGGAAACAGCCCCAGAGCAGTGAGTGGGGGAACAGCCCTGGAGTAGTGAGTGGGGGAACAGCCCTGGAGTAGTGAGTGGGGAAACAGCCCCAGAGCAGTGAGTGGGGAAACAGCCCCAGAGCAGTGAGTGGGGGAACAGCCCTGGAGTAGTGAGTGGGAGAAAAGCCCCAGAGCAGTGAGTGGGGGAAAAGCCCCAGACCAGTGAGTGGGGAAACAGCCCTGGAGCAGTGAGTGGGGGAAAAACCCTGGAGTAGAGTGGGGAAACAGCCCTAGAGCAGTGAGTGGGGAAACAGCCCTGGAGCAGTGAGTGGGGGAGAAACCCTGGAGTAGAGTGGGGAAACAGCCCTAGAGCAGTGATTGGGGAAACAGCCCTGGAGCAGTGAGTGGAGAAACAGCCCTGGAGCAGTGAGTGGGGGAAAAACCCTGGAGTAGAGTGGGGAAACAGCCCTAGAGCAGTGAGTGGGGAAACAGCCCTGGAGCAGTGAGTGGAGAAACAGCCCTGGAGCAGTGAGTGGGGGGGAAACCCTGGAGTAGAGTGGGGAAACAGCCCTAGAGCAGTGATTGGGGAAACAGCCCTGGAGCAGTGAGTGGGGGAACAGCCCTGGAGCAGTGAGTGGGGGAACAGCCCTGGAGCAGTGAGTGGGGAAACAGCCCTGGAGCAGTGAGTGGGGGAAAAGCCCCAGAGCAGTGAGTGGGGAAACAGTCCCAGAGCAGGGAGTGGGAAAACAGTCCCAGAGCAGTGAGTGGGGAAACAGTCCCAGAGCAGGGAGTGGGAAAACAGTCCCAGAGCAGTGAGTGGGGAAACAGTCCCAGAGCAGGGAGTGGGAAAACAGTCCCAGAGCAGTGAGTGGGGAAATAGCCCTGGAGTAGTGAGTGGGGGAACAGCCCTGGAGCAGTGAGTGGAGGACAGCCCCAGAGCAGTGAGTGGGGAAACAGCCCTGGAGCTGTGAGTGGGGAAACAGCCCTGGAGCAGTGAGTGGGGAAACAACTCTAGAGCAGTGAATGGGGAAACAGCCCTGGAGCTGTGAGTGGGGGAAAAACCCTGGAGTAGAGTGGGGAAACAGCCCTAGAGCAGTGAGTGGGGAAACAGCCCTGGAGCAGTGAGTGGGGGAGAAACCCTGGAGTAGAGTGGGGAAACAGCCCTAGAGCAGTGATTGGGGAAACAGCCCTGGAGCAGTGAGTGGAGAAACAGCCCTGGAGCAGTGAGTGGGGGAAAAACCCTGGAGTAGAGTGGGGAAACAGCCCTAGAGCAGTGAGTGGGGAAACAGCCCTGGAGCAGTGAGTGGAGAAACAGCCCTGGAGCAGTGAGTGGGGGGAAAACCCTGGAGTAGAGTGGGGAAACAGCCCTAGAGCAGTGATTGGGGAAACAGCCCTGGAGCAGTGAGTGGGGGAACAGCCCTGGAGCAGTGAGTGGGGGAACAGCCCTGGAGCAGTGAGTGGGGAAACAGCCCTGGAGCAGTGAGTGGGGGAAAAGCCCCAGAGCAGTGAGTGGGGAAACAGTCCCAGAGCAGGGAGTGGGAAAACAGTCCCAGAGCAGTGAGTGGGGAAACAGTCCCAGAGCAGGGAGTGGGAAAACAGTCCCAGAGCAGGGAGTGGGAAAACAGTCCCAGAGCAGTGAGTGGGGAAATAGCCCTGGAGTAGTGAGTGGGGGAACAGCCCTGGAGCAGTGAGTGGAGGACAGCCCCAGAGCAGTGAGTGGGGAAACAGCCCTGGAGCAGTGAGTGGGGAAACAGCCCTGGAGCTGTGAGTGGGGGAACAACTCTAGAGCAGTGAATGGGGAAACAGCCCTGGAGCTGTGAGTGGGGAAACAGCCCCAGAGCAGTGAGTGGGGAAACAGCCCCAGAGCAGTGAGTGGGGAAACAGCCCCAGAGCAGTGAGTGGGGAAACAGCCCTGGAGCTGTGAGTGGAGGACAGCCCCAGAGCAGTGAGTGGGGAAACAACTCTAGAGCAGTGAATGGGGAAACAGCCCTGGAGCTGTGAGTGGAGGACAGCCCCAGAGCAGTGAGTGGGGAAACAACTCTAGAGCAGTGAATGGGGAAACAGCCCTGGAGCTGTGAGTGGGGAAACAGCCCCAGAGCAGTGAGTGGGGGAAAAGCCCCGGAGCAGTGAGTAGGGGAACAGCCCTGGAGCAGTGAGTGGGGGAACAACTCTAGAGCAGTGAGTGGGGGAAAAGCCCCGGAGCAGTGAGTAGGGGAACAGCCCTGGAGCAGTGAGTGGAGAAACAGCCCCAGAGCAGTGAGTGGGGGAAAAGCCCCGGAGCAGTGAGTGGGGGAACAACTCTAGAGCAGTGATTGGGGAAACAGCCCTGGAGCTGTGAGTGGGGGAACAGCCCTGGAGCAGTGTGTGGGGAATCAGCCCCAGAGTAGGGAGTGGGGAAACAGTCCCAGAGCAGGGAGTGGGAAAACAGTCCCAGAGCAGTGTGTGGGAAACAGCCCCAGAGTATTGTGTGGGGAAGCAGCCCTGGAGCAGCACATGGGGAAGCAGTCCCTGGGCAGCGACTGGGGAAACAGCCCTGTTTCATCGCACAGGCAGTGAGTCTTAGGCAGAGACTGGCACATGGGAGGCATTCCTGGAACCTACCTTGGAGCAGCTGAATGCCAATACGGAGCAGTCTGGGGCTTGGAGCAGAACAAGGTCTGGCATGGCCCGTCAGACCACTTGTGAAGGCTCTGCATTGAGCTGCTGCACTGTAATGTCTGTCTGAAAAATCCTTCCTTCCTGTAATGTCAACTACTTTAGTGACATCCTATTCTTTACATATTTTTCAACTCTCTGAATAATGCAACTACTTTTATTCCTGCACTGTATCCAAGAGTTGTACCAAGGTACTTGTACCTAAGATGTCACCTTAAGAGGGCAGACATTGTAAGAGCTTTTCATTGTACTCCTACAATGGAGTACACGTGACAATAAAAGGATATTCCTCTTCTCAAATCTATGCCCCACAGTAATTGATCTCTCCATCAGTGGCAAAGGTTCCTTGCTGTCTATGCTATCTAGGCTCCTAATAATCATATACATCTCAATCATGTTCCCTCTCAATCTCCTCTGCTCTAGGGATGGTTGCTATGGAGAAAGAAAACAGCATGCAGGACATTAGACGATGATGTTATAACTCTGCTGCCTAATATATGGAAACCTCAGTGACAACTGTAATAATTTCTTCCATGATACATGATCTAAAAGCAACTTCTGCATCATCCATGAGTGTTCAAACCAATGCCATAAAGGACTGGTTATGAGATACCTATACTAATGCTAGTCACAGGTCATGAAAAGACATGAATAATGGTGCTGTTTCTTGAGTAAAATGGCATCGTTTCGATTTCTCTTTCATTGACCCATAGGTGGTCAGATTACAGTAAATCATTCAATATTTTCAAAGGCAAATCACTTTTTACACAACCAAAGACCCAGATTATCCTAGGTTCTTAACAATCTCGTTATCTACCAGAAAGGTTATATTTAAAAGAATCCAATAAAGACAATATGGCTTGAAATTTGCATGCAGGCTTTAAACTCAAAATCACACTTGTCCCGCTGACTAGTTTCTTTGATAAATATTAATGGCCTGGACTTGGGAGTACAGTGTTCAATTTCAAAATTTTTGTTGAGCACAAAACATTACAGTAAACATGGAGGAGGATAGTAGCACGCTTCAGGAGAACATGGACTAGTGAAATGAACAGGCAAATAGGTTTATAAGATGATCAGGGGAAAAGATAGAGTAGACAGTCAGACACTTTTTCCCCCGGGTACAACAGAGTGTTACAAGGGGACATAAATTTAAGGTGAAGGGTGGAAGGTATAGGGGGGATGTCAGGGGTAGGTTCTTTACCTAGAGAGTGGTGGGGGCATGGAATGCACTGCCTGTGGGAGTGGCAGAATCAGAATCATTGGTGACCTTTAAGCGGCAATTGGATAGGTACATGGATAGGTGTTTAAGCTAGGACAAATGTTCGGCACAACATCGTGGGCCGAAGGGTCTGTTCTGTGTTGTATTGTTCTATGTTCTATGTTCTAATAGTAAATTAAATTAGATGCAAAAAAAATTAAAATTGATACATCTCTGTCAGGAAAATGAAGAGAAGCAATTTAACAAGAATTTGAATCAGCGCAAGAACTGTTGGGTTTTGTTGTACAATCTTTGAAGGTCATAGGACATGGTGAGGATACGGTCAATAAAAGAAATTGTCATGCTGGGTTCAATAATCATGATACAGGTTACATAAGCAAGCTATGCTAAATATTTACCCAACACTGGCTGAGTTTCAGCTCAAGTGTTGTGTGCATTCTGTTTACCATATTTGAAGCATATTAAAAGGAAAATACGTTAGAGATGGAAGCCAACTGACCCTTTGAGCTTGATCTGTCATTCAGTAAGATCATGGCTGATCTTTTACTTCAACTACAGCCTCTCAGGCTATCTCCATGTCCCTTTTAGTTCAGTATCTAAAAACATAGCAATAACTAGCATAAATATGTTTAATATGAATGACTGAATATCAACACAGAACAGGATACCACCTCATACTTATTCCTATTGATTGCAATAGGACCGAAAGCCAGACAGTACTAATAATTGTCAGCTGATTCCAACCCCAAAGGAGAAATTAGTAAAACATGCAACTGACACATACTGGTTGACTCAACTGTATATTCCAAAATAAAATTCTAGTAGACCAGTTAAGTTCCGAGTAATATCATTCTTATGACTGGTTCTCCTCTTGAGACCTATTTAATGTCGTGGACCAAGATAAATTATTCCATGCCGTGTTTCCCATTTCCCCTCTTGTTGCTTATCCAGGCAACACACCTCCTGATTTTGAATGGCTGGCAACTGGTAGCCATGTAAGTAACATTTGCACCACACAAGTGCAAGGCAATGACAATCTCCAATCAGAGTCACGGTTAGAGTGGTGCTAGAAATGCACAGCAGGTCAGGCAGCATCCAAGGAGCAGGAAAATTAATGTTTCCGGCAGGAACCTTCATCTTTCCTGATGAAGGGTCCTGTCCGAAACGTCAATTTTCCTGCTCCTCAGATGTTGCTTGATCTGCTGTGCATTTCCAGCACCACTCTAATCGTGACTCTAATCTCCAGCATCTGCAGTACCCATTTTTGCCTAATCTCCAATAAGAGACAATCTAACCACTGTCCCTTGATATTCAATGTCATTACCATCACTGTGTCCCAACTATCAACATCTTGAGGTTATCACTGACCAGAACTGAACTAGATTTGACAAATTAATACAATGACTACCAAAGCAGATCAGAGGGTAGGAATAACTCACCTCCTGAATCCCCAAAGCCTGTCCACCATCTACAAGATATAACTAATGAGCGTAATGGAATAGTCTCCACTTACCTAATAGATGCAGTTCCAACAACACTCAGGAAACTTGACATCACATCAACGAACATCTACTCCCTCCACCATCGATGCTCAGTAGCAGCAGTCTGTACAATCAACAAGATGCACTGCAGAAACTTGCCAAACCTCCTCAGGTAGCAGCTTCCAAACTCATGACCACTTTCATCTAGGACAAAAGCAGCAGATACATTGAAAAAAAACTATCCTTAAAGTTCCCCTCCAAGCCATTCACCACCCTGACTTGCAAATCCTTCACTGTTTCTTCCCAATTTGCTGGATAAAAATTCTGGTATCCCCCTCCCCAATGGCATTATGGGTCAACTTACAGCACAAGGACTGCAGCAGTTCAAGATCACAGCTTACCACCACCTTCCCAAGGGTGAATAAGGGTGAGTAACAAATAGTGGCCCAGCCAGCATTACCACATCTTATAGGTGAACTGAAAGAATTCCCAATTACAGCACTGCTATTCCCAGCTACTTCACTGTTTGTCTACTCTGAGTTACTGCAGTCTGTGTTTATTATGTAATGTCAGTTAATTTACAAGGGATAAAGGGCATGGAATTTCATTTCTGGAAGGCCTCTGAATCACAAACATCTGATGATCTCTGATGACTGTAGGATCTCCAATAATTTGTTTTTCTTGAAGCTCTTGTCCTGCTGTTAGGCTACCAGTCTCATTTCATTCTCCTATATTGAATCTTCTTTGTTTCAGTCACCCTTCTGTACCCTTCTCTTTAGGGACTGCTGCTTGACATGATGGAATTAGTTGTGCACTCCTACTGTTCTGAGAATTAGTAGGTGTATAAGTCCTCGTGCAGTCATATGTGGGAATGTCAGAAGCAAAATAAAGGTAATGTTCCTGTTAGGGGTTGAGTCAGCCATGTCCACATGCAAATGCATTTTGTCACAGTCAAAAGTTACAAATATAAACATCAGCAATGGGGAACTATGATTTGCTCAATATAAAGCACAAGAATATACTCCAATGAGAATCAAATGCCTAGTTCTGGACAAACAACTGTGGAAGAAATCAATTGTTTCAAATATCACTAAGAACAGGAGACACAAACTTCAAAAGCATGATTATTGTTCTTTGGTCAATAATGTACTCTTCTCCGATTTGTCTTCATAATTTTACATTATATTTCCTCAGTTTAGTTCAGCTAAAGCAACAAATAAAATAGCATTGCACTGGAAGACTTAAACAGCTTTCATTTAGCTCTTTACTGGTGCAGTTCCATTAGAACATTTAGCACTTTGGTTGTGCATTTTGGATATGTATTACTGATTATATAATTCTGGTATGGTTTTCACAGCACATTCGACTGAGTTGCTAGATATCAAAACAATTAATAGTATATTGTGTTTTGCCTAGCAAAATTTCATCGTACATACAGTACTAACTCAGTGCATCAAATGTGGTTAGCATAAGACCATAAGAAATAAGAACACAAGCAGGCCAATTGGCCTCTGGACCCTGCACTTCCATTCAATAAGATCATGATTAATCTGACCATATATATCAGCAAGGCGGCTAAACCCGAGACTCTACAACTGTAGTGTCTCCCACCCGCCCTCCTCCTCTAACCTAGTTAATAAGGTAAGGTTCATTCTAAACTTCATCTATTGAATATAAGTTTGTTATTAATTTTGTAGCAACTTGAACTAAGCTTTCTACTTTAGTACTGAGTGGGTGTTCAGATAAGTGGGGTATGGATACTAGGGCAGTTGCTTGCTCCTCCTGCAGAATGTGGCAGGTGGGAGACATGGCACACGTCTCCGCTGGCTACATCTGTGGGAAGTGCACCCAACTCCAGCTCCTTAGAAATCGTGTTAGGGAATTGGAGCTGGAGCTGGATGAGCTACGGATCATTCGGGAGGCTGAGGGGGTAATTGAGAGAATTTACCGGGAGTTGGTCACTCCTAAGGCTCAGGACAAGGATAGATGGGTTACAGTTAGGGGAAGGAAAGGGGACAGACAGACAGTGCAGAGATCCCCTGTGGACATTCCCCTCAGCAATAAGTATACCGTTTTGGATACTGCTGGGGGGATGACCTACCAGAGGAAAGCCATAGTAGTCAGTTCTCTGGCACTGAGCCTGACACTGTGGCAAAGAAGGGAAGGGGGCAGAATAGAAAAGTACTCGTGGTAGGGGACTTGATAGTTAGGGGAATCGACAGGAGAATTTGTGGTCAGGATTGCGATTCCTGGAAGGTATGTTGTCTCCCTGGTGCCAGGGTGCGGGACGTGTCCGATCGGGTGTATAAGGTTCTAAAAGGGGAGGGCAAACAGCCAGAAATCGTGTTACATATTGGCACTAATGATATAGCCAAAAAAAGGACTGAGGATATAAAAAGTGATTTCAGGGAGTTAGGATGGAAGCTGCAAAGCAGGACAAACAGAGTAGTGTTCTCTAGTTTACTACCGGTGCCACGGGATAGCGAGGCGAGGAACAGGAAGCGGGCGCAGCTTTACACGTGGCTGCGCAGCTGGTGTAGGAGGGAGAGCTTCAGATATGTAGATAATTGGGATGCCTTCTGGGGAAGGCGGGACCTGTACAAGAAGAACGGGTTGCATCTGAACTAGAAGGGGACCAATGTCCTGGGTGGAAGGTTTGCTTGAGTAGTTCAAGAGGGTTTAAACTAGTATGGAGAATATGGGAACCTGAGCTGTATACCAGAGGTGAGAGTTGATGCAGATGAGGCAATAGCAAGAGGTAGCGCAGCCAGTGGGAAAGAATTTCCTGGGAAGGAACCAAGGGATCAGTTAAAGTGTGTTTGCTTTAATGCAAGGAGTATCAGGAATAAAAGTGATGAATTTAGAGCACGGATCAATACCTGGCGCTATGGTGTTGTGGCCATAACAGAGACATGGGTTTATTCAGGGCAGGAATGGTTGATGGATGTTCCAGGGAGGGGGTGTAGCACGACTAATCAGAGAGGGTATCACAGCTACAGAAGCTTCCATTGTCGAGGAAGATCTGCCTACTGAGTCAGTATGGGTGGAAATTAGGAACAGCAAGGGAGCAGTCACCTCGTTAGGGGTTTACTACAGGCCCCCCAATAGCAGCAGGGAGATTGAAGAAAGCATAGGACGGCAGATTTTGGAGAAGTGTGGATGTAGTAGGGTTGTTGTAATGGGTGACTTTAACTTTCTCAATATTGATTGGAACCTCCTTCGAGCAGAAGATTTGAATGGAGCTGTTTTTGCAAGGTGTGTTCGGGAGGGTTTCCTAATTCAGTACGTTGTCAGGCCGATGAGGGGAGAGGCCATTCTAGACTTGGTGCTCGGAAACGAGCCGGGGCAGGTATCAGATCTTGTGGTGGGAGAGCATTTTAGTGACAGTGACCACAACTGCCTCACATTCTACATAACTATGGAGAAGGAGAGGATTAGGCAAAATGGGAGGATATTTAATTGGGGAAGAGGAAACTATGATGCGATTAGACATGAGTTAGGAAGCATGGACTGGGAGCAATTGTTCCATGATAAGGGCACTATAGACATGTGGAGACTGTTTAAGGAACAGTTGCTGCGAGTGATGAATAAATATGTCCCTCTGAGACAGGCAAGAAGGGGTAAGATAAAGGAACCTTGGATGACGAGAGCGGTGGAGCTTCTCGTCAAAAGGAAGAAGGTAGCTTACATAAAATGGAGGAAGCTAGGGTCAAGCTCAGCTCTAGAGGATTACAGGTGGGCGAGGAAGGAGCTCAAAAATGGTCTGAGGAGAGCCAGGAGAGGACACGAGAAAGGCTTGGCAGAACGGATTAGGGAGAAACAGGCGTTTTACACTTATGTGAGGAATATGAGAATGGTCAAAGAAAGAGTAGGGCCGATCAGGGATAGCATAGGGAACTTGTGTGTGGAGTCTGAGGAGGTAGGGGAAGCCCTAAATGAGTTTTTTGCTTCTGTCTTTATGAAAGAAACGAACTTTGTAGTGAATGAAACCTTTGAAGAGCAGGTGTGCATGCTGGAATGGATAGAGATAGAGGAAGCTGATGTGCTGAAAATTTTGTCAAACATTAAGATTGATAAGTCGCCAGGCCCGGACCAGATTTGTCCTCGGCTGCTTTGGGAAACGAGAAATGCAATTGCTTCGCCACTTGTGAAGATCTTTGCATCCTCGCTCTCCACTGGAGTCGTACCTGAGGACTGGAGAGAGGCAAATGTAATTCCTCTCTTCAAGAAAGGAAATAGGAAAATCCCTGGTAATTACAGACCAGTCAGTCTCACGTCTGTCATCTGCAAGGTGTTAGAAAGGATTCTGAGGGATAGGATTTATGACCATCTGGAAGAGTATGGCTTGATTAAATGCAGTCAACACGGCTTTGTGAGGGGCAGGTCATGCCTCACAACCCTTATGGAGTTCTTTGAGGATGTAACTAGAAAAGATGATGAAGGTCAAGCTGTGGGTGTGGTGTATATGGACTTCAGCAAGGCATTTGTTAAGGTTCCCCATGGTAGGCTCATTCAGAAGGTCAGGAGGAATGGGATACAGGGGAACTTAGCTGTCTGGATACAGAACTGGCTGGCCAACAGAAGATAGCAAGTGGTAGTAGAAGGAAAATATTCTGCCTGGAAGTCGGTGGTGAGTGATGTTCCACAGGGGTCTGTCTTTGGGCCTCTACTGTTTGTCATTTTTATTAATGATTTGGATGAGGTCAGCAAGTTTGCAGACGACACAAAGGTTGGAGGTGTTGTTGACAGTATAGAGGGCTGTTCTAAGCTGCAGCGGGACATTGACAGAATGCAGAGATGGGCTGAGAGGTGGCAGATGGAGTTCAACCTGGATAAATTCTAGGTGATGCATTTTGGAAGGTTGAATTTGAAAGCTGAGTACAGGATTAAGGATAGGATTCTTGGCAGTGTGGAGGAACAGAGGGATCTTGGTGTGCAGGTACACAGATCCCTTAAAATGGCCACCCAAGTGGACAGGGTTGTTAAGAAAGCATGTGGTGTTTTGGCTTTCATTAACAGGGGGATTGAGTTTAAGAGTCGTGAGATCTTGTTGCAGCTCTATAAAACTTTGGTTAGACCACACTTGGAATACTGTGTCCAGTTCTGGTCGGCCTATTATAGGAAAGACGTGGATGCTTTGGAGAGGGTTCAGAGGAGGTTTACCAGGATGCTGCCTGGACTGGAGGGCTTATCTTATGAAGAGAGGTTGACTGAGCTTGGACATTTTTCATTGAAGAAAAGGAGGAGGAGAGGGGACCTAATTGAGGTATACAAGATAATGAGAGGCATAGATAGAGTCAATAGCCAGAGACTACTTCCCAGGGCAGAAATGGCTAACACGAGGGGTCATAGTTTTAAGCTGGTTGTAGGAAAGTATAGAGGGGATGTCAGAGATGGGTTCTTTACACAGACAGTTGTGAGAGCATGGAATGCATCATTGGGGACATTTAAGAGACTGCTGGACATGCACATGGTCACAGAAATTTGAGGGTGCATACATGAGGATCAATGGTCGGCACAACATCGTGGGCTGAAGGGCCTGTTCTGTGCTATACTGTTCTATGTTCTATATTCTATGTTCTATGACTCTCCTCAGTTTCCAGCCCTATCCCCATAACCCTCAATTCCCCTATTGGTCAAGAATTTATCTCAGCCTTAAATATACACAAGGATTCTGCCCCCACAGCTCTCTCTGTGGTTCAAAGTTTCAAAGACGCTCAGCCCTCTGAGAGAACAAATTCCTCCTCATGTCAATCTAAAATTGACATCCTCTAATTCTGAGACAATACCCTCTGGTGCAAGACATTGCCATTCTCTCAGCATTTACCCTGTCAGGCCTTTAGATTAAGATTCCTTTTTGTTTCAATGAGATCACCTCTCATTCCTCTAAACTTTAGTGAGCAGGGTCTCAAACTTTTTGGCCTTTGCTCATAAGAAAATCCCTCCCCACCAGTGATTATCCAAGTGAACCTGCTCTGAACTGCCTCCAATGAAATGATATATTTAAAGGGGGCCAAAATTGCTCACAGTACTCTAGATGTGGTCTCCCCAGCACCTTGTACAGTTACAGTAAGAGTTCCCTACAGTAAGAGTTCCAACCCCTTTGAAACGAGGCCCAACATTCCATTAGACGTCCTGATTACCTGCTGCACCTAAGGACTAGCTTTCTATCTTTCATGCACAAGGACCTGCAAGTCCCTATGTATTACAACTTTCTGCAGATTTTAAATAATACTTTGTTCTCTTGTTCTCCTTTCTAAAATGAACAACTTCATATTTTCACAAATTATACACCATTTGCCAATTTATTGCCCACTTTTTTAACTTATCAATATCTCTCTGTAAACTAATTGTATTCTTCTCACAACCTGCCTTTCTCTCAATTTTTGTGTCATCTATAAATTTGACAACAGTACATAAAATTCCTTCCTTCAAGTTATTAAAATAAATTGTAAACAGTTACAACCCTAGAACCAATCACTGTGGAATTGGTTACAGGTTGCCAAAGAATCCCTTTCTCCACTCACTGTTTCCTGCCAATTAGCCAACTCTCTACCCATGCTAATCTACTATCTCCAACAGTGTGGGCTCTTATCTTATGACTTAATGTTTTATGAAGTACCTTACATCTTCTGGAAGTCCAAATACAACACATCTACTGATTCCCTTCTCTCCATTCTGGTTGAGACTATCTTGAAAAAAACGTAAATAAATTAGTCAGACACAATTTCCCATTCATGAAGCCATGCTGTCTCTGCTTAATTATGGAATGGGGTATGATGCTCAACTCATCGACCGCCAGTTCTGACGTGCCACAGCAAGGAACCAGAATGACCTCCTCAGGAGATAGACTACTGCTGCAACCGATAGGGTACCCTTCGTTGTTCAGTACTTCCCAGGAGCTGAAAAACTATGCCAAGTTCTTTGTGACCTGCAACACATTATCAATGAGGATAAGCACCTCGCCAAGACCTTCCCCACATCTCCACTGTTTGCCTTTAAACAACCGCCAAACCTCAAGCAAATCATTGTTCGTAACAAGCTGCCTGGCTTTCAGGACAACTCCATACAACCCTGTCACGGTAGGCGCTGCGAGACGTGTCAGAGTGTGGACGTGGATACCACCATTACACGTGGAACACCTCCCACCTTGTATATGGCAGGTACTCATGTGACTCAGCCAACGTTGCCTATTTCATACATTGTAGGAAAGGGTGCCCTAGGCATCGTACACTGGGGAAATCGAGCAAACGCCAACGGATGAATGGGTACCACACAACAATCAACAGACAGGAGTGTTCCCTCCCAGTTGGGGAACACTTCAGTGATCCAGGACATTCGACCTTGGACCTTCGGGTGACCATCCTCCAAGGTGGACTTCAGGATAGGCAGCAGCAAAAAGTGGCTGAGCAGAGGCTGATAGCTAAGTTCGGTACCCATAGGGAGGGCCTCAACAGGGACCTTGGGTTCATGTCACACTACAGGTGACCATCATTGCACTATACAACACACACAGACACTCCTACACACACACACACACACACACACACACACACATACACATGGACACACATATACACAGACATGCACACAGACACTCAGACACACCCTTTCAGACACACACACTCCCATACTCACAGAGGAATCCTCTCAGAGACTTTGACAACTCTACACTCATGCACACACATATACACTCTCTCTCACAGACAGTCACAACCCCCCACCCCAAACATACACACACACTCCCACACTCACACATGCACCCCCTCACAGACTTAAGACACTCTATACTCACTACACACACATATACACTCTCTTTCACACTCACAACCCCCAACCCAGACAGACAGACATACACACAGACGGACACAAAAACCCCCATGCACACATATATTTTGTGGGGTGAATTTGTACTTGCAGAGTTACATTGTAATTCGCTCAAAAACTGCATGAATTAATATAAAACTCTGTTATCTCACTTTTCGATTAGAATTAATCTCAACGTCGTGGCATAGACAGAGGACACAGGGGGCTAACACCTTCAACATATTGTCTAGCTAACACCAATTTTTACAGCTAACCTGAGAATGCAACTTTTAAAAAAAGGTTTTGTGATTTACACATGAAAGGAGTGAAACTATTGTGGTATTCAAACAGATGAAAGACTCAACAGACAATCAAGGTATTTTTCAATGTATAATTTCAGTTACATCACACTGTAAACTTTTGCTATAAATTCTGTGCCTTACAATTGTGTCCTCCACAACCACCTGATGAAGGAGTGTCGCTCCGAAAGCTAGTGCTTCCAATTAAACCTGTTGGACCATAACCTGGTGTTGTGTGATTTTTAACTGATTAAACTATGATTTCCCAAATGTTCTGCTTCCACCTCCATAATAATTGATACCAATACGTTTCCAAATATAGATGTTTGGCTAATCGACCTATGGCCACTTGCTTTTTACCTAGCTTATGAATTCTTTCAACTCATGCTTTAGATGACATTCATAAAATTTAAAATTTGAATCACCTAATATGATCATTTGCATGAAGAAAATGTATATAATCATTTAAACAACAAAAAAAGTAGAGCACATTGAAAAATTTGTAACATTCTGGAATTATCAAAATGTCAAATTGAGCTCACTGAATTAAAAGGAGAAAACAATACAACAATGACTGTCCTTAAGGAATAGTCTATTTTAATTCAATGCAAAAATATTACTATAACACATACAAATTAGTTTGATATATAAACATAGGCAATGAGTTACCTTTGACAATCTTTACTGTTTTAGGGTGAAAATTCACAATACCAGTTTGTACTCTGATTGTCCTTCATCTAAATTTTAATCCTGCAAAAGTCAGAATGACTATGGTACATGCATAACAATACAGCTTAGCTACTTCACTTCAAGCACACAAGCATAGTCATCTTGACTTTTGCGTTTTTATTTGCAGGAGGCCTGTCCATTTTTGCATCACTTGCTGTTGCCCTGGTGACAGGAGACCATGTGTGAATTTATGTACATTCTTCTGATAGAAGAAAGACAAATCCCTGAAGGACGCTAAATTAAACACAGCAATACTAATTAACCTGGATAAAACCTGCAATACCATACATTACATGACGTTTTGTGGGCTTTAAAAGCATTTAAGGCTGTCAAAAAAATCCCACATGTTTGCTTGCCCTGAAGGTGTAAAAAGCATATCTTAAACCTGTCATGTACAGCAACATTTGTTACACTTTTAAACCAAATTACATCATTTTGGGATGAGGTCTAAAAAATAGTGTATGTTTCTGTGTTGTGAATACTGAGTTGATTATTTGTGTACATTGACATGGTTGAACTCTTTTTAAAGTACATTTTAAACAATACTCAAAACAGTTCTGCACAATGTGTCAAGCATGTCACAAGTAGCTTTCTCTTGCAGTTGGTGATTTTATTAATTTTTCTTTAGACTCATGCCAGCAACATAGGCTTTTGGTCTCTCAATGTTCAGCTTGTTCTTGAACATGAGTTGTCCAAAACAAAAGTGTTAATGACATTGTAGATATCATCAATGACTTTTTGAGCCTTGAAGAATCCGACAATGTTTTTCACAGATTGGCAAATCTCTAGGTGAATCTCTTTCAATCTCTGCTGCTGACAAACGTTCACTTTCTTCCAACCCCAGCTGTAACAAGTGTTGCTGTAAGATTCATGCGGAGTCCAGGATCATGGAGCACACAAAAGGAGAGCTAAAGATGTACTTATGGTGCCAAGATCAATCTGGAGTATTTGATAATGTAGCTTGACAAGGATCTTAATGATCATATTGTATGTTGCCAAATTTCACCTCTTCATGGCACACATAGAGGATGACAGCTTCCCTTAGGGGCAAAAACACTAACCTGGAAAATGTACAGACAGCAATTTAATAATACCTTCAATAGATGCGTTAATTTGATGCAGGAGAATTTCTTCTGAGTATGACATCTGTCTTCGAAATGAAAGAAACATTCACAAACACTTGATATCTCAAAATGCTTTACACTCAATTAAATACTTTTTGATTTGAATTCACTTTTATAATGGAGGAAATGAGGCATTTAATTTGTGCAGCCAAGTTTTGTGACAACAATAAAATAATGACCAGGTAAACTGTTTTGTTGATGTTATTTGAAGGATAAATATTGGCTAGAGAATTTCACATATAACGCAGTGGGATCTTTTGCATTGTCTTAAGAGATCAGTTGGGATCTCAGAGTAAATTCCCAGGAAAAGTGGAATAAATGATGCGAGATTGAAATGTCAGCATTGCTTTTCTACACAGGTCTCAATAGTAAAACTTATAGATGAAAAAGCTAAGAGATTAGCTAGCAAATAGAAATCAAAGTAGGCATATTGGGTAATTGTTTGGTTGGCAAGATATTGAAGGTAGTGTGCCTCAGGGATTAGTGCTCAGTTCTCAAGTTTTTACAACTTATCTAAGTGACTTGGGTGAAGGGACAAAAGCAAGGTTACTAAATTTACTGAAGACACAAGGATAGGTATGAAAGTGAATCATGAAGAGTGCTTAAGGAGCTACAAATGGATATGAATAAGTTAAGTGAAATGGCAAAGTTAAGACAGTAAGGTTATATGAAATAGGACCAGAATTAGGCCACTCAGTCCATCAACTCTGTTCCACCATTCGATCATGGCTGATACGTTTCTCAAACCCATTTTCCTACCATGAATCACAAAAGGTTAGTATGTGAGTATAATCAACTAATGAGGAAACATAATAGAATGTTTTGTTTCTTGCAAGGAGAATTGATTATTAAAATAAGGAAATTATGTTTTAATTTTAAAGGACATTGTTGAGACCGTATCTGGAGTACTATTTAGAGTCTGGTCCATTTTTTAATGGAATATATAAATTTGTTGGAAGCAGTTCAGACAACATTTACCAATCTAATACCTGGATTGGGCTGTTTGTTTTATGAGGAATATTGATCACCTTAGACTTGTATCTGCTTGAGTTAAGAGCATGAAGAGTTGACTCGATTGTATGCATAAAAAATGTGAATGTGAAAATGATGCTTCCTTATGTAAGAGAATCTAAGAGTAGGGGATCACATTTTATAGATGTAAGGGCTCACCCATTTAAGAAAGAGATGAGGAGACAGGTTTTTCTCACAGTGGATTGCAAGACTTAGGAACTTTCCTGCTCAAAACATGGCGAGGAAGAGATTTTTGAATATCTTTAAGGTAGAGTTAGCTAGATTCTTGATAGCAAAGGAAATGAAATGTTGTCAAGGTAGGAGGGAATGTGGAGTAACCTGTTCAGACATGATCTTATTGAACAGTATAGCAGGTGCAAGGGGCTGAAGGACCAACTCCTCATCCTCATTTATGTAAGTCATATGTTTATATAAGTGAGCCAGGCTGAACACCAGCGATGGATTATAGAGCCCAATCTGAGGCAAGAGTCGAGAGTGTGCTGCTAGAAAAGCATAGTAAGTCAGGCAGCATCCGAGGAGCAGGAGTATCAATGTTTTGGGCCAGGGCCCTTCATCAGGAATGAGGCTGGGAGTCTCAGAGGTGGAGAGATAAATAGGAGGGGGTGGGGCTGGGGAGAAGGTAGCTGAGAATGCAATAGGTGGATGAAGGTGGGGGTAAATATGATAGGTTGGAGAGCAGGGTGGAGCAGATAGGTGGGAAGGAAGATTGACATGTGGGACAGGTCATGAGGACAGCGAAAGGGGTAGCCATGGGCACTCACATGGGCCCCAGCTATGCTCGTCTCTTTGTCGGTTACATAGAACAGTCCATCTTCCGGAGCTACACCAGCACCACTCCCCACCTCTTCCTCCGCTACATTGATGACTGCATTGGCACCACCTCGTGCTCCCACGAGAAATTCAAACAGTTCATCAGTTTCACAAACACATTCCATCCCAACCTCAAGTTCACCTGGACCATCTCTGACACCGCCCTCCCCTTCCTGGCCCTCTCCATCTACATCCACGAGGACCGGCCCAACGCTGACATTGTTTAGAAACCCACCAACTCCCACAGCTACCTGGATTACACCTCCTCCCATCCTACCTCCTGCAAAAATACTATCCCGTACTTCCAATTCCTCTGCCTCTGCCACATCTGCTCCCAGGAGGACAGTTTCACCACAGAACACTCCAGATGGCCCCCTTTTTTAAAGACCATAATTTCCCCTCCCAAGTGGTTGAAAATGCCCTCCAACGCATCTCATCCATGGCCTGCACCTTCGCCCTCTAATCCCACCCCTCCAACCGCAACAAGGACAGAACCCCCTGCTCCTCTCCTTCCACCTCACCAACCTCCACATAAATCGCATCATCCACCGACATATCTGCTACCTCCAAACGGACCCCACCACCAGGGATATATTTCCCTCCCCACCCCTATCCACTTTCCGTAAAGACCATTCCCTCCTTGACTACCTGGTCAGGTCCATGCCCCCCAACAACTCACCCTCCCTTCCTGGCACCTTCCCCTACTACCGCAGGCTTTGAAAAACCTGCACCCACACCTCCCCCCTCACCTTCATCCAAGGCCCCAAAGGAGCATTCAACATCCATCAAAGTTTCACTTGCACTTCCACACATGTCACTTATTATGTCCATTGCTCCGATGCATTCTCCTCTACATTGGGGAGACTGGACGTATTCTTGCAAAGCACTTTAGAGAGCATCTCCAGGATACCTGCACCAATCAACCCCACCACCCCCTGGCCGAACGTTTCAACTCCCCGTCCCACCTTGCCAAGGGCATGCAGGTCCTGGGCCTCCTCCATCGCCATTCCCTTACCACCTGACGGCTGGAGGAAGAATGCCTTATTTTCCACTTCGGGGCCCTTCAACCCATTGGCATCAATGTGGACTTCACCAGATTCCTCATTTCCCCTTCCCCAACCTCACCCCAGTTCCACCTGCCAGCTCAGCACCATCCTCATGACCTGTCCTACCTGTCTATCTTCCTTCCCATCTACCTGCTCCACCCTCCTCTCCGATCTATCACCTTCACCACCACCTCCATCCACCTATTGCACTCTCAGCTACCTTCTCCCCAGCCCCAACCCCCTCCCATTTGCCTCTCCACCCCCAAGGCTCTGATCTCCAGCATCTGCAGGCCTCACTTTCTCCTAGTTGATTCCAATCTGAGGCAAGTTTATTATTGGTTATGGGTCACCCTAATCCTGTTGGGAGAGTAATGGGTGGGAATTGTCCTATCTTACCACTCCACCCTGATTAAATCTGGGTAGGAGGCTTGTGCACAGCCTTCTCAGCCCAACTGTGGGGGGGGACTTGCCATGTGGGAACACGAACGTTCTCCTGTGGTTCCTTCATTGTCAGGCACTCAGTGCCCAATTGAGGGACGCAGAATTGTGTAGAGATATCCTGATGTCCTGAAACTCCTTCCCCACTCACCCGTGAAACCTTCTGGCGATCCCATTCCCACCAGCACCCACCTGTGGCCTGGGACCTTTGGAAATCCTGAGCCCTTGGTGTGTGCATGCTCAGCAACAATGACCATTTCCTCAGCTTCCATCTGCTAATGCTTCCTGGTCCTTAGTTTAGAAGCCTTCATTAAATTAGATGACACCAAGCTATCACTGATTCTCCACCCCATTTTGATTGGCACCTACATTAAAGTCTGATCACAGCATGTGCAAAATAGCATTCTAGAAGGATTTTCCTTTTCCCCATTGTAATTTTAAACCTGCCTCTTTGCTTACCAACTCACATTATTTGTACAACAATTTTTAAATCTTGTTGGTAATAACTTTTCTGTGAGCCAAAATGTTATCACAACAAACTTTTAATGAAAAATATTCATATTTGTTGAGTTTAATTTGCTTATCCTTTCATAATTTTGCAGGAACAGTAGGGTGATTCACCTGCTGAATTATTGCTGTCACCACCTTCAGTGCATTCAAGTTACTCATCCTCAATAGACACAGCTTTTGATGAATGTCATTTTGGCGACTTTGATTTATTTGCGAGTAGGTGAAGAGGAGAAATGATAAGTAGAGTTGCAGAAGTAGCAACAACAATTTGGCCAGTTAAAAGATATAGGGTGGAGAGGTGGGAGAGGTGGTAAGAGGTGAGAAGGAAGATGGCTGGGTGAACATCATCAGGTGGGAGTCCAGAATTGGGAACCTGACAGTGGGATAAATATCTGTAACTAAATCTTGATCTTCCAGCACTTCAGAGTGAGTATTTGTTGCTTTGTCCCTATAGAGAAACAGTTTCAAATTGATGTGAATTACTGAGTTCAAGCATAGTTTCTCCAAGTGGAGCAAAAGGAGCACAGGAAAGCAGGATGACTGGCCCTGAGCAAACGTGGCACAGGCAGGTGTGGGGGTGTGATCAGTGGAGAAAGGAACAGCAGTGTCTGGGAAAAGGAAGCTCACTGTTCAGGGAAGAGTTTGACGCATCTGCTCAAGGGTGGATGAACATTTCCCTGTCCATTCCTGGGTGGTTTAGTCTGATGCCTGCATTGAGCATGTGTGAGCAAGTTAAGTGACCAGAGCATAATGGGATTCCTGGGAGACAGTCAAGCATTTTGACCCTCAAAATGTCATGAACCATCCTTTCATAACAGAGCCACAGTTACAGACACTCACAAAAAGTCAATGCTCAAAGTAAAAAGAGATAATTTTGGGTGAATAGAGTTAAAGAAATGTTCTGTTTAAATCCATGTCAGTCACGAAAGTCCCAAGTATTAAAAACCAATGGTGGAAATCAAAAATCATTATCGTAACTTATTGCCTTTCTCGCTCTGGGTCACTAAAATGTTGCTTAAGGCAGAGGGCAGAGGCTCATTATCTTCATGGGATTGAGCAGTGGCCTGGTGTCTGAGTGTTAGAGACCAAGATTGTTGCTTCCTCTGTCACCGGTGGACTATGTCAGTAATTCACTTATCAGGTTGTGATCCTGAGCGTGTTCCTGAGGGTTCACCCGTTGAACTGAATGTCTCAGTGAGGGTGGAGGGTCCCAGTGAATGTCATGCTCCTTCTGAGGATTGAGAATCATCATCCAAAGAGTTGGAAGAGGTACAGTAGCTCAAGTATGAGGTGGAGGTAGTGCTAGGAAAAGCCATCTCATCTTCTGCTGCTTTAGTAACTTGTACATGGAGGTGGAGAAACAAAAGAATTAGCTGCTAGGATTTGCTTTCACATTTAGTAGAGCAAGGTTTCACTCTGTTATACATTTGACAACAGCAGATTAGAGGCTTCATCACAAGCTTTCTGTAGGAGTCCTAGCTCTCCATCTATTCAGGTACTGTCATTGATCTCCCCTCTTCACTCTGCAGCCTCCCCTTCAAAAGGGGCAAGAGTGCAAATACTTGGCACTCTCACCATCTGGGAATGCTCCCTCCTATTGTCCTGCAGATACACAAAGAAAAGGATTGAATGCCATAATGGGTGTATGAGAACCTAAAGACAATACCTGAGCCCTCCCAAGTAAGTCACAGACAAATGCATTGTGCTGCAGCTAGCAGAAGATTGACTTCCTGAGGTAGCTGCCATCTATCCAGTCCACCTATTTCTTGTGGCTTGACATGGCCATGTAATATGACATGCCTCTCTTTTGGCGCAGTTAAATTAAGTGATGCCCCTTTGAGTGCAACCTTGCAATGAATAAATGGTGCAACTTAGCATTGTGAGCACAGGAGCTTGATGATCCTTTTCCTCCATTAGTTCTCTTCCACGCATGTGGGTGCTGACCTGTGCAGTTATCTGAGTCCAGCCAGCCTTCTAGAGAGCAGGCCTCCTGCTGCAATACATGGGGAATAGGACCTCCCTCCTTTCCCACGTAGCCAGAGGAAAACCTCCTGCAAGACATCACTGAATTATGAGGCTAGATCGTGTTTGTTGTGAGACATCTCTAGCAGGGTAGCAGTGACCCACACAGGCTCCAGCAATGCTGCAGGCTTGCAGCGGATGAAGAGCTGGCTTTAAATAAGGTGTGCAGACCTTCATTGCCTGAAGGTACCAGCAGGTGCAAGAAAATTCTGACCTGTAAGTTTCATCATTTTGTAAGTGCAGTAACTGGAATGCACATACAATGCATTGAAATAAGTGCGATCATAAAGGAAAAGCCAATCGCTCCTAGAGCAAAAATGACTCTCGCATCCAGGTCCATCATCAGATATAGACTCTGTCATGGAAAATTCCATCCATTAAGTGAGCTGTGAACTCAACAAAGAAAATCTTCTGCATCGCATGAAACATATGGGCATAGAGTAGTTTTCTGAAATCAGTCTGAGGTTCCGTTGTCAAAATATTCTGCTTCAATTTTGAGAAATTTTTTTTTTAAAATGATTTCTAGAGAGGTGACCTTTCATTACCCAAACCTGGTTTCCCTGGGAAAGATGCAGTGTGCCTTATTTTTGAACTGCTGCTGTCCAACTAATGTCAGAGCTCCCACAATGTTATTAGGTAGGCATTCCTGCTTTGTATGCTGCTCCAGTTATATCGCTTGCCCACATCTTTCAAGCCCCTGTATGATTCTGCCCTACAGCTTTTTCAGCATTGAATCCAGTTGATAGAAGTTATGCTGTTAGAATTGACAATCTGTGCCACCCATCTCTGGAGCTTTTGAACATACTGCTTTGGCATCTTTCTCCTTATCTGATGGAAATTGAATGTGCCTCCATTTTGCCACTTCTTCATTTAAGATTTTAATGGATGTATCAGAAAATGTGGGCGTTTGCTTACAGTTTATCTTCCAACCTAAGATATTTCCAGGAAATACGGAGATCAATGTCAACAAGGTGGAAGGAATCTCTCTTTAAAGGCTGTAGTTATATTTTAAATAGCCATCTGCAGACCTTCTGGCAATCCACCTGCAGGTGGGTGCACAGTCCAGCACTGATGTGATCACGCAGACAGCTGAGCAGTTGTATGTTAATGATGTCTGGCAATTTAAATCAACATAGGCTCAGACTGGTGCCACCTACTTGAAAGCTGCTCCAAGATTAAATTCGTGTGTGTGTGCGCGCACGCGCCTGTGTGTGCATATGTGTATGTCCATATGCATGAGTATATTAAAGGTGCTTTTCTCTCAGTCCTCCTTCGTGGCAGCATATAATGTGAGAAACTTTGAAATGCAACTCTTTTTTACCCCCAAGGCGATGGCTGTCGTGAACTTGTTGTATTTTCTTGACCCTGATGAAGGCCTCAGCTTGGAACAGTGAAGATCCAAGGTTATGATGGAAGATAACTGGTCCATTCAACAGACACGTCACCGTGAAGTTTTGAATGGGGTGAATGCATGAACGCCTGTGTGTGAAACACCTCTTCTACAGTGTGGGAATATGTAAGGGACTGAGGTACTTTGAGACAATGCATATTGGAAAGCTCTCACTGTCTCAACTTACCTTAACTTGCCTGGTAAGATTCATAATGATCATGTGAAATTGTTCATCGTTACTAACTGCCCTGGCCAATGCTAGTCTACACTGAATGTTGTGTCACTTGAAACCAAACAGGGTGCATGCTGCTTAATGCGTTTTGAAAGAAGCAATTCTGCAACTTGACAAGGTTACAACAGAGTATCTTCTTCTTGAGTGTTCTACTTAATGGCAGAATTGGTCTTCATTTCCATGAACTGCACCACAAGCACGTTAAGGAGACTGGCCCATTATCCGTGCCAGACAAAATTAGGAATCAAACTTCATGCTGTTGATACCAATCTGATACCCAGCAGCTAAACAGCCAACCATGCCAGCCTACCCCAAAAGAGTCCAACTTTATATGGAAGCATACACTTTTATTTGCATTTGTAACATGGGGTTATAATAGTGGTGATGGTAGGGACTGCAACTGGCATCACATCACTGACCAGAGATATATCTCCCACTCTAACTGCCTGATGTTGGCTTGTACTACCAGGACCTAAATGTTGATACTCAACCTGCTCAGCTATCTTATAAATGTGACATTCTTGTCCATCAAGTCCTGAAGTGGGACATGGATCTAGAACTTCTGATTCAGGGCAGGAATATTGCCTTATACATGATAAGGAGAAAGTGAGGACTGCAGATGCCGGAGATCAGAGCTGAAAATGTGTTGCTGGAAAAGCGCAACAGGTCAGGCAACATACAAGGACCAGGAGAATCAACGTTTCAGGCATGAGCCCTTCTTCAAAAGGTCGATTCTCCTGCTCCTTGGATGCTGCCTGACGTGTTGCGCTTTTCCAGCAACACATTTTCAGCTTATACACAATAAGACCTTTTTACAGTTTCAGTACATTAACTGTCTTGGTCCCTTCCGTGCCAAGCTCCCCAGTGAGGAGTTTGGTGGTGCTGGAAGCTTGGCATGACAATTCAAACTGAGCTGTCTTCCAAACATTCAATGAAGTAGTTCACCCCAGTATGAGTGAATGGGATCTTTCACTATTCACCTCTGGTTGTTCTTGAAGCAAACATGTTTGTTCCTAAGGATCCAAGAAATGGCAGGAAAAGCAAGTGCAGCCAGAACATTAGTCTCAAGGGTAGCACAGCTAGAAGAGACACTTGGAATTCTCAGCATTAGTCAAGGAATTGACAAGATATGGAATTTTGCTATTACTCTTGTTCAGCTTAGAACAGCATGGTAATCATTAAGCAGTAGAGGAACTGGAAAGATACACAAAATCAGCAACCAACAAAATGCTATTTTAACAGTGCTGTTATATCTTTCTATATCGCAAGGTTTGTGAAGGTTTGTAGCTCAGGTTGAGGTTTAGGGTGTAGGTTTGCTCGCTGAGCTGTAGGTTTGATATCCAGACGTTTCATTACCTGGCTAGGTAACATCATCAGTGGCAACCTCCAAGTGAAGCGAAGCTGTTGTCTCCTGCTTTCTATTTATATCTTTCTCCTGAATGGGGTTCCTGGGGTTTGTGGTGATGTCATTTCCTGTTCATTTTCTGAGGGGTTGATAGATGGCATCTAGATCTATGTGTTTGTTTATGGCGTTGTGGTTGGAGTGCCAGGCCTCTAGGAATTCTCTGGCATGTCTTTACTTAGCCTGTCCCAGGATAGATGTGTTGTCTCAGTCGAAATGTGTTTTTTTTCATCCGTGTGTAGGGCTATGAGGGAGAGGGGGTCGTGTCTTTTTGTGGCTAGCTGGTGTTCATGTATCCTGGTGGCTAACTTTCTTCCTGTTTGTCCTATGTATTATTTGTGGCAGTCCTTGCATGGAATTTTGTAGATGACGTTAGTTTTTGGTTTTTGTACAAACAGGAAGAAAGTTAGCCACCAGAATACATGAACACCAGCTAGCCACAAAAAGACAGGACCCCCTCTTCCTCATAGCCCTACACACGGATGAAAAAAAAACACCATTTCGACTGAGACAACACATCTATCCTGGGACAGGCTAAGCAAAGACATGCCAGAGAATTCCTAGAGGTCTGGCACTCCAACCACAATGCCAAAAACAAACAATGGATCTAGATACCATCTATCACCCCTCAGAAAATGAACAGGAAATGACATCACCACAAACCCCAGGAACCCCATCCAGGAGAAAGATATAACTAGAAAGCAGGAGACAACAGCTTCGCTTCACTTGGAGGTCGCCACTGATGATGTTACCTAGCCAGGTAATGAAACGTCTCAATATCAAACCTACAGCTCAGCGAGCAAACCTACACCCTAAATCATTCCATATGATTTCTAGATAGCATTCTCAAATATCTGAGTTAGGTAAACATTTATTTTTAAAATAGTGCAGGGCTTTTATTATTTCAATCTGTATAAAAAATTGTTTAAAAAATTTAAAACCCTGTTTCATGCTATATTTTGTGGTGGCACAGTGGCTCAGTGGTTAACGCTGCCGCCTCACAGTGCCAGGGAACCCGGGTTCAATTCCAGCCTCAGGCGACTGCCTGTATGGAGCATGCACATTCTCTCCGTGTCCGCATAGGTTTCCTCCGGGTACTCCAGTTTCCTTCCACAGTCCAAAGATATGCAGGTTAGGTGAATTGGCCATGCTAAATTGCCCATAGTGTTCAGGGATGTGTAGGTTAGATGCATTAGTCAGGGGTAAATGTAGAGTAATAGGGCAGGTGAATGAGTCTGTATGGTTTATTCTTCAGAGGGTCAACATGGAATTGTTTGGCAGAACAGCCTATTTCCACACTCTAGGCATTCTAATGTTTTGTCTTACACACCAGCATGAAGACTGACATGATTTTACTTCAGGATTATCAATGTGGATATATAATGGACCATCACTCCACTACAGACTGTGATACAGTTTACAAATATATTGCCATCATTAAATTAATTCTTCATGTAGCTATTCTATAAAATGGGTTCTCTGTTCGGGCAACTAAGCAATACGAACATACAAAATAAGAGCTGAAACTACTTCTTCAAACCTGCTTCATAATTCAACAAAGTCATAGCTGATTGTCTATCTCAAATCTATTTTCTTGTCATTATCCCTATCCCTATTATTTTCCTTAGTACCTAAAACTCCACTGACCTCTATTCCAAATACACTTAAATAGTCAAAGACTTTTTGCATAAAGAATTCCAAAATTTCACAAGTGTTTAAATGATAAGATTGCTCAATATCTAAGTTCTAAATAACTGACAGATTATTCTAAGATGTGATTCTGCTTTGGGGATTTCTTGATTGGGAAAATATATTTGCAACATATATCTGTCAAACTCATTAAGAAATCTTTGTTTTAATGAGAACATTTTTCATTAAACCTAGCATTGGCCTAGTTTGATCACCTCAGTGCAAGAGCTGGTCTACTGAACTTTAAAAATACTATTTCTTTTAAGTTATAATTTGAACAGAACAAGTAAATTTTTGCAAATATAAGCCAAACACAAGACATAGAGAATTCAAAGCCATGTATGATTGACACTTCTGGATTTTCCCTTGTTTTGCAAGTTCTTTCCTTTGAGACAGGCATAAAAATGATATGTTATATTCTCCATAAATGTGCCAACCCTAATTGCATTGAGTTCTCAGTTCAGAGCGCAGGAAAGAAACTTGTATGACAGCTAATTAGGATTCTATTTATGAACGACATGCCTCTTAAAACTATGATTAAATTGTTTGATTTGAGTAATATATCATTAGTGTTAGTGTCAGATTTAGATATTTCTAATTAGTTATAATGCTATGCCCTGTCCTTTGCTTTGTAATTTGCTTTTTTTTTATCCAGGAATTCTTCTATCAGCCTTTCAATAAGATAAGAAGATAGATAGTTTGAGTAATTTATGTGCGTTGGTCTTTTGTGCAAAGAGACTAGGGGGAGTTTTGTTCCAAAGTGTGAATGTTTTATTAAAAAGTTACAATATAAGCTGTAGAGATGTTAAAATGCAATAGCTCAATTATAGCATAATAAATATGATATTGATTAATAACTTGGCAAAGTTTTACGCCCACAAAGTTCCAAGGTGATTCATCCTAAATAGTCTTCATATAACATTAGAAGATCTGGTCTCACTATGAAAATATTCCAAGACATACCACTTGGTCTCTACATGAGATCTAAAGCACCTTAATTCTCACAGGGCCTTCAACCTACAATTTCTCTATTTTTGGGCCCTGACATTCTTCATCCTTTCTGTCACATTCCTCCAAAGAACAGAAACAAATTGATTTCCCATGCCACTATCTGGTAAATTCATGGTGGAGATAAGACATCTCCTTACTTAGGAGCATCAAGGATTCACCATTCGAACAAGACATAAATAACCTGTAGCTGAGGGTTTCATACTCGTAAGCAGGTAGGTGAGAAGGATAGCTTGCTGCTTTTTATTGGCAGTTTTTAAAATCTTTTGCTTCTATTTTTAATTTATTCACTTCTAATTCCATACAAGTTATCAAAGGAAAAGAAAATATTGTAGATGACAATTTTACAAGTGAACAAACAGAGTTTAATGGCTCCCATCAAAAAGACATGAATAAACATGTCTAAAATGACATATTTCTGTGCTTACTGTCAAATCCAATAAAATGGCATGTGTGGCTTTCTGTATGTGCAATTAAAGACCAACTGTACAAATATTGTTATCCTACTGAATTTTGGATCTTTATTTGCATAACTCATTTACAAAAACAAGCATACCAATGCAAACAGTGCTGAATTAAAGTGAGCTATCTTGATAAGCAGGCGAAATGCTGGATACCTTAATACTATTACAATATACTTATGAATAAGAATGGTATTTCAACATTTTTAAACCTTCTAGAACAATCAAACACGACTTTCTTTTCCCTGTATCTAATTGTTTTTCAGATGTTCCCAAAGTTTTGGCCACCAGTTCTGCATGAAGACATATCTCTTAATTAATCTTTTGTTTTAAAATCAACCTGTTCAGACATACTAGGGCACATAATACTTGGCCTTAAGCCTGGGCCTCTGGCTCAGAGGTAGTGACACTACCACTGGATCACAAGAGCTGTCTTAAACAGTCTGAAAGTCACCCTTTACTGGTTTAAGCCTGTGTCCTTATGTAAAATAACCAGAGAGTGTAAAACTTTAGTTTTCACGATTAATCTTTTCCGCACCATTTCCTGTTAAATTTGTTTCTGTGTGAACTCCTCTCTTAAAGCACATTTAGAGTATTAGTACCACTAAACTGAGAAGACTTGCCTCAGAGCTTAGAAGGTCTTGGCACACTTGGGATCAGCTCTGGTATTAGAATGAAGAAGGATGAGAAGAAATTTGTTCTGGCTGTTCAAAATCAAGAGAGATTCGATCAGAGGAGGCAAGAAGAAAATATGCGAAAGTGAGGACTGCAGATGTTGGAGATTAGGGTCAAGATTAGAGTTGTACTGGAAAAGCACAGCAGGTCAGGCAGCATCCAAGGAGCAGGAAGATTGATGTTTCGGGTAGGAGCCCTTCATCAGGAAAATTCTCATTGCTAGAAGGATTGAAAAACAAAAAAACCCCACAGTTTAAGGCAAAGGAACCAATTGTAACATGAAGGAAAGCTTTCCACATGATAAATGGTTATGGTACAAAATTTACTGCCTGACAATATGTGGAGGCAGATTCAGTTGTGGTTAACAAAAGGCAACTGAATACGTACCTAAGAGGAAAAGGAGTCAAGAGTTGTGAGGAAACTGTGAAGGAGTTGGACTAGATTAGTTGCACTTACTTGTAGCTGGCACAGATCCAAAGAAAAAATGACCTCCTCTTCACTGTGAATATTCTACAACTGTAAGATTTTATGTCATATTGTGCACATGCTGTGAGACTGATATTTTGACCTATTATTGTGGCATTCATTGAATATCATTCCTTTCATAGCACCACCATGGAATCTGATCCCATTATCTCATTAAACAAGGAAAATGTCTTTTGCAGCTTCCACTGGGGAATAGCTGAGTTTACGATACTCATTGTTGCATATCCCACATTCTCAGTAAGTCATCGAGTGAAACATTCTCATCCCCTCCCTTTAGATTTCCCTGATTGAAAGTTTCTGAGCTGCTGCTGCACAAGATACAAAAATGTGGTTGTTGAGAGTAATAGAATGGAGGAAAAGGAAATAAGTAGAAGTCAGAATTGCTCCTTCACAATTCTAATCGCGGAACCAAACCAGTATGAGCCTATTGTCTATCAAAACCTTGTGATGTTGGTTGGAGTTATTGGTTAAGCTTTTTCTGATTGCAGATAAATATCTTGAAGTCAAAGAGGTAAATTTCCACCTATCAAATACAATTCCTGTCCTTTTAAGCTGTAGTTTTATGTTTTCACGTCATACTCTCTTATATTGTCATAGTTCATTAATTCTAATCAAAATCTTAGGCATCTCAATAACTTTCCTCTGTGGAGAATGGGGGTATTTCTTGACAGTTCAGTCAATGTGGTACCTCAGTGGGAAAATGGAAAGGGTGTCCTTCACAAGCCCCCCTTTTGTAATCAAATCTCCAATGCCTGCTGACCCACCCATTACTCCATGCATCTCCTCCGCTCCCCTTGTACCCACAAACACCCACAGGCCTCCTGGCCCAGGTTGGAAAACTCCAGACTTCTTTGTTCTGCTTCCCAGTACTTCTGATTCTCAGGACTGGAAACAGTTCAATGGTGGCTCCCAATCCCAATGGCATTGCTAGGACCACTGAACAATTACATGTCTGGAAGCTTCTCTCTAAATGAGGAAAGGTTCATTTCCAAATCAATTAACATTTGTCAGTGTTAAGTGAATATTCTGGCAGTTAATTTTAGTGGAGGTGAGTTGCCTGTCAACTTTTTCAGTGGCAGGGCAGGATATTTCACTTAGAAATTCTTCCTGGTAATGGAACTGGTGAATGCAAACTTCTGAGCTCAGCAATTACAGCCTGAATGTTTCTGAGGCCTCCTCATGTGCATGAAGCTGAAATTGTTACAAAGTCAGAAGAAGTCACAAAGAAGTCAATTTCTCTTGATTATACCTCTCAGAGATATCTTTCAAGGTTTAGAAAAGAGATTAAAGGGACGAAAGAAATGCAATAAAAAAAACCAGAAAATATTTAACAGATCTATGCTTGGATCAGAAATCCAAAATTATAACAATGTGTCCTTTTTATTTGTTGTTATATAATCCCTAGGCATCTACATTACAATCTTTGCAACAAAGACAAAGTACAGACAGAGGTGTATTCCATTGAACTCATAACATGGTATTGGGATGAAAATGAGATTGAATTGTGAAGAGCTGTGTGGAAGTACAGCTACTTAAAGAGGAACACAGAAATGCTCACAATTTCTGAAAGTTGGCAAAAGCTATTGGAAGCCAGAGAAATTGAATAAAAAGGCAGGCCACAGCTAAAAACACTGATTCAGGCATAATGGCTGCAAATGTTTTTCGCTCAGTGCCAATCAAAATGACGGTTATGTAAAACAGAACAGACAGTTCTCCTGCTCAGTGGCAAATCTATCAAATTGTGACTATTCTAATTAATAATCCAGAAAAATTACAAGTATGTACATATAGACCTGTACATCAGAGTACAAGCCATTCGGCCCTTGATGTTGTACTGACCTTTTATCCTACTTGAAGATCAAGCTGACCTGCATACCCTTTACTTTACTATCTTCTATGTGCTTAACCCAGAGCTGCTTCAATATCCCTAATGTATCTGACTCTACCACCACTGCTGGCAGTGCATTCTATGCACCCACCATTCTCTGTGTAAAGAACCTACCTCTGACATCTCCCCTAAACCTTCCTCCAATCACCTTAAAATTATGCCCCCTCATGATAGCCATTTCTGCCCTGGGAAAATGTCTCTGGCTAACCACTCTATCTATGCCTCTCATTATCTTGTTCACTTCTATCAAAACATCTTTCACCTTTCTTCGTTCAAATGAAAAAAGCCCTTGTCCCCTCAACTTTTCTTCATAAGACATGCCCTCCAGTCCAGGCAGCATTCTGGTCCTCTGTATCCTCTCTAAAATGGCCACATCTTTCCTATAATGCAGCAACTAGAACTGAGCATAATATTCCAAGTGTGGTCTAACCAGAGTTTTATAGAGCTGCAGCATAATCTCGCAGGTCTTAAACACGATCGCCCGGCTAATGAAAGCCAACAAGGTAAAAACAATGACTGCAGGTGCTGGAAACCAGATTCTGGATTAGTGGTGATGGAAGAGCACAGCAGTTCAGGCAGCATCCAAGGAACAGAGAAATCGACATTTCGGGCAAAATCCCTTTATCAGGAATAAAGCCAGAGAGCCTGAAGCGTGGAGAGATAAGCTAGAGGAGGGTGGGGGTGGGGAGAAAGTAGCATAGAGTACAATAGGTGAGTGGGGGAGGGAATGAAGGTGATAGGTCAGGGAGGAGAGGGTGGAGTGGATAGGTGGAAAAGGAGATAGGCACGTAGGACAATTTCGGACAAGTCATGGGGACAGTGCTGAACTGGAAGTTTGGAACTAGGGTGAGAAGGGGGAAGGGGAAATGAGGAAACTGTTGAAGTCCACAATGATGCCCTGAGGTTGAAGTGTTCCAAGGTGGAAAATGAAGCATTCTTCCTCCAGGCATCTGGTGGTGAGGGAGCGGCGATGAAGGAGGCCCAGGACCTCCATGCCCTCGGCAGAGTGGGAGGTGGAGTTGAAATGTTGGGCCACGGGGCGGTGTGGTTGATTGGTGCGGGTGTCCCAGAGATGTTCCCTAAAGTGCTCTGCTAGGAGGCGCCCAGTCTCCCCAATGTAGAGGAGACCGCATTGGGAGCAACGGATACAATAAATGATATTGGTGGATGTGCAGGTAAAACGTTGATTGATGTGGAAGGCTCCTTTAGGGCCTTGGACAGAGGTGTGGGCGCAGGGGGGGGCATGGACCTGACCAGGTAGTCACGGAGGGAACAGTCTTTGCGGAAGGTGGAAAGGGGTGGGGAGGAAATATATCCCTGATGGTGGGGTCTTTTTGGAGGTGGCAGAAATGTCGGCAGATGATTTGGTTTATGCGAAGGTTGGTAGGGTTCCTCCCCTCCCTTCCCCTTCCTGGACCTCTCCATCTCCATTAACGATGACCGACTTGACACTGACATTTTTTTACAAGCCCACTGACTCCCACAGCTACCTAGATTACACCTCTTCCCACCCTACCTCTTGCAAAAATGCCATCCCGTATTCCCAATTCCTCCGCCTCCACCATATCTGCTCCCAGGAGTATCAGTTCCACCACAGAACACACCAGATGGCCTCCTTCTTTAAAGACTGCAATTTCCCTTCCCACGTGGTTAAAGATGCCCTCCAACACATCTCGTCCACATCCCGCAACTCCGCCCTCAGGCCCCACCCATCTGACCGTAACAAGGACAGAACGCCCCTGGTGCTCACCTTCCACCCTACCAACCTTCGCATAAACCAAATCATCCACTGACATTTCCGCCACCTCCAAACAGATCCCACCACCAGGGTTATCCCTATTCCCTTTCTTGAACAAGGGAATAACATTTGCCACTCTCCAGTCATCTGGAACTGCTCCAGTGGACAGTAAGGATTCAAAATCATTGCCAAAGATGCAGCAATCTCTTCTCTTGCTTCCAGTAGTAACTTGGGCATATCTCTTCTGGCCCAGGGGGCTTACCTATCTTCATGTATTTCAAAATATCAAGCACTGTCACCTAAATGCTATCCCACCGAGAGACCTGACACCTGACCTGTTTCATTGCCATGCACCAAATTTAGTATGGCCTCCCCTCTAGTTGACCTACTTACATATTGAGTCAGGAATCCTTCCTGGACACACCTGACATAAACTGCTCCAACCAAACTATTTGCACTAAGGAGATTCCAATCAATGTTAGGGAAGTTGAAATCACCCATGACAACAAACCTGTTACTTCTGAACCTTTCCACAATCTGCCTCCGAATCTGCTCTGCCATGTCTCTGTTGCTATTGAGGGGTCTATAGAAAACTCCCAATAAAGTGACAATTCCTTTTATGCTTCTGACTTCTGCCCATAATGACTCAGTAGATAAACCCTCTTCAATGACCTCCCTCTTTGCAGCTATGATATTATCCCTGATTAGCAATGCCACTTACCCACCTCTTTAACCTCCCTCCTTATTCCTTTTCAAAAATCTAAACCCCGGAACATCCAACAACCATTCCTGCCCCTATTATATCTAAGAATCCGTGATGGCTACAACATCATGGCTCCAAGTACTGTTCCATGCTCTAACTTCATTACCCTTATTACTGACACTTCTTGCAATAAAATAACCATACTTTAACAAACCACACTGACTGCAACTTTGCCCTATCAACTGTCTAACCCTCCTCACAGATTCTCTGCATCCTGTATCTGCCTGTTCACCTGCTACCCCATCGTCTGATCCAGACCTGTGGTTCCCATCCCCCGCCAACTAGCTTAAACCTTCCGTCAAGGTTATTGGTGCCCATCCAGTTCAGGTGCAACCCGTCCTCCTTATACAGGTCTCACAATCCCCAGAAGGTATCCCAATGATCCACATAGCTGAAGCCCTCCCTCCTATACCAGCTCTGCAGCCATGTGATCAACTAGACTCACTGTCTGTTTCTAGCATCATTAGCCCATGGTATGGGTAGCAAGCCTAAGATTGCTACACTGCTCTTCCTGCCTTTTAGCTTCCAACCTAACTCCCTGGATTCACTTTTCAGGACCTCATCCCTTTTCCTAGCTATGTCATTGGTACCGATATGTACCACGACTTCTAGCTGCTCCCCCTCCCCCTTAAGAATCCTGTAGATTTGATCCGAGACATCCCTGACCTTCATACCCAGGAGGCAACATACCATTTAGGAGTCTCGCTCGCAACCAACAAAATATGTCATTAAAATCAAATAAAAAACTGTGGATGCAGAGATCTAAAACTAACTGAATCAGAAATTCCTGGAGGAGCTCAGTAAGTCTTGCAACATCTGTGCAGAGAAAAGAGAGTTTTGAGCTCAGTGTCACTTCTACAGAACTACAAATATCAGTGTTGAGAAGAGATTGCTAAAATTGTTTCCACTCTAAATCTCAAATCTCTACAAAGAACAAAAGCAAAAGTCAAACTTTTAAAGCCTTGAAGGCATGCTTTGAACTCCAAGTCATCATAAATAATGGACAGTATGTGTTCAGTATTAGGGCCCAAGGTGAAAGAGTCATTGATCTATACGTGACTACAATAACACACATCACAGAATGTTATGGATTTCATCAACTAAAATATATTATAATTCAAGAAAGATATACTGTTGGACAGCTTAAAATTAACATGGACCCGATTAAATCTCAGACATCAGCCAGTGCAGCGTGTACAATGAGTACCAAGCCAAACAAGGTAAAGGATCAATGATGACACACGACAGCCTAGACTAATTTTGGATGAATCTGCAAGTAGACCTGTTCTTGTAGGAAGTGATTATCTTGTCATTGTAGACTACTACCTGACTGCTGGTAAGTAGACCGCTGACTTCTATGACAACGGGTGAGATTACAGTAAGACTAAAGTGCACTGTTGGGCATCATGGTGTTTCCAATGCATAATGAGTCACAGAGGCCTTCAATTCATATGAGAAGAGTTAAGCCACTTCATAAAGGATTGGGAAATTCAATACCACACATCACCTCCACATTATCTCCAATCATATGGAAGAAATCATAAAAATATTGATCAAATTCAGCAAGGATGATTATGCTCATTGCTGGTGAACAGCTCATGCTTGAAACGGTGACTTTCCTGCTCCTCGGATGCTGTCTGATTGGCTGTGCTTTTCCAGCACCACACGTTTTGACTCTGATCTCCAGCATCTGCAGCCTTCACTTTCTTCAAGGATAAAACAGTTCTTGAGTAGAGGTATACACATTCTGAAGGCATGAAATGTAGTTCAGTATAAAATCTAAGATCATTCCACACTCACTACTCCCAGTAACGAAACTGCAAATGAAACCAGAAGTAACTGATATAAGTAACAAAATCAAGATGAAACTGTAGAAAGCCAAATTTCATTTTGATAAAACTGCCAGAGTTGAGCATTGGCGAGTTAGTCAGGGTCAAACCTTCAACACTCTCAACAAGAGTCAGCCCAAGTAGCAACATGGGATATGCATAAAACTGTTTCACCTCAAACACAGACTGTGGAAGTAAATGATAAGATCTGTGGTGCAACAGCAGGCACACACATACAATTGAAGGAATTGTTCTTTCTCCTACAGGTAGTCAATCAGTTGGTGCAAATTCACCATCTACACAGACAACAGATCAATTATCAGTCCCAAGAATCCACAGCACTCCACAACAGCTATCTGTAGGGACAACATCTGACATGGGAATGACCCACCCAGAGAAGGAACATTACCCAGATGAACAGTCAATTATAATGCACATGAATACCATGAAGAAATGAGTATTACGTAAAGACTATAGATGCAACAGAGACCGATGAGAATAACAAACAGCTTATGCCAAGAACAGATGTCCACAGTGAGTAATTCGAGTATCTCACAGTATAAATTATAATGTATTCAACTTTTTAGTGTCTTTGTATGAAAAGTGAAATGTTTTGGATAGAGATGTAACACTGTGTACTATTGTACCTCATGATTATTTTGGATGTATAATTTCTACCCTGAGCACACTAACTGCAGGCATCCATCTTAAAACCAAGGCCATAAAGACAACAGCATAACTCATTGAATTCTACTGAACTCATAATGATCTGGGAGCATTTGTGGAGTGAGAAGCAGGGGTTACGGTTCAAGTTCATATCCTTTCATCAAAGCACTTGGGGTGGCACGGTGGCTCAGTGTATAGCACTACTGCCTCACAGTGCCAGGGACCTGGGTTTGATTCCAGCCTTGGGTGACTGTCTGTGTGGAGTTTGCATATTCTCCCTGTGTCTGCTTGGGTCTCCTACCACAGTCCAAAGATGTGCAGGTTAGGTGAGTTGATCGTGCTAAATTGTCCATAGAGTTAGGGGAAATGGGACTGGGTGGGTTGTACTTCGGAGGGTCAGTGTGGACTAGTTGGGTTGAAGGGTCTGCTTCCACACTGTAGGGAATCTAATGTAAACTTGTTTTTCAGAGTTCCAGCATCCATAGTATTTGGCATTTGCTACACAAATGTAAATTGTTGGGAGAATCATTTGTCAAAGGATCATTTTCTATACTTGCATCTTTCTTTAGCAATTGAACATTCTGACTAAAGTAAGAAAGGAATGTAAGGGTTCATTTCACTCTGGGTCTCCCAGAAGTTTAAACCCTGCAGTAACATTTGCATTCCCTCTCCCACTCAATGACTTGTGGTCTACCATTTAATATTTAAATCAACTGGTCCACACTTCTGATTGGGATCAACAGTCAATTTGATAACACATGGAATTCTCAGTTATGATTGTGACTGCATTACAAACTGCAACTCAAATTTTCAAGCCTTAGATGATGAGCAAAGATTGCCTTATATCTGCTCATGTAGGAATGCATAGGATTTGCTGTCAATCTTTCATATTTCTGCTGCATTTGAAAACACAGAATTGTATATATCACTGCAAGCAGATTTAAGCAGAGTTACAGTGGAAAAACAATGTTAATATCAAGTGATAGGAAGACTAAGTTGAGATGACAGAGTACACTAATGTACAAGATGCTCCTCAGCTATAAATTCTCATGTCTTTGCTCAGCAATTTCATCAACTAGCATGGAGATGTGAGACAAAAGTTAAGCATTTCTGTTTGATTAGATTATCAATTGGTTTCTTAATCATTAGCCACAACACACGGGTGGGTAAATATTGAGTTCTGTTGATCCTTTGTCGGGAACATTAAACATTTCAGTTGACAGAAACCAATTATTATACAGATGTAAATTATTGCATGTGTATTTATATAGATGCATATACTAGCTCTTGTCAGATAATAGACTTCAATATATTAGAGGACAATTCTAGACGTGTTCCACAAACTTTTTCTGTGCGTCAACATTGTGTAGGCCATTTTTACATTTAGAAGCGATAAAAACCTACGTCTTGCATTCTTTTTCAAGGCTTTAAAATAAGTTTGTTAATTTATCAGGCATGGATCAAAGAGCTTGGTGGTTTTGATAGACAGTCTCATTTAAGAATTGTGAAAAAAACGAACACAGGAGCATCTAGCGATAAGAAATGAGCCAGAGCAAATGATAGAAGTAAAAGAACAGGGAATATCTCAGCATTATCAACCACAGTACAATAAGGTTGAGAATAATAGAAATGGAAATAAAAATGACAAAAAAAACAAGGTAATAAATAAGTGAAAACCTACTTTTGAGTAATTGAGAAAAGAACTTGGGAAAATAGACAAAAATATAGACAAATAATGACAAAGAGCTCACAAAGGAAGCATTTAGAGTCCAGAAAAATAAATTTCACAAAATTGAATGAAATATTGTAATAAATATTGAATAAATAAATCCATAAAGAAAAAATATCAAGGTTAAGAGGTACATATTAGTAAATGGACAATAAGAGAAAACAAGAAGATTAGAAATTTTAGAAAAGGAAGGCAAAGAGGAGCGATCAAACAAAATTACCTAAACATAAAACAAAATAATACAATTTTTACAGCAATATAATTTAAAGACATGAAAATTTGGATGGGAATAAGGCCACTAAAGAATAAAAGGATAAAATCAAAACTAGTGATAGCAAAATGGCAGATGCATTATTTTATTTGCTTTTACAAAGAGAGAATACAGGATGAGATAATATCAGAGACCCATGGTAGGGATCATGGGTTTCAAAATTAGAGTGGAGATTTAGAGAGTATATTTGTATTGTGTGAGGTACCGATTCTGAAAATGTTAATGTTAGAGACTGCAGTAAGCCCCTCTTAATCTGATGATGTTCTAAGGACTTGATGGGGGGGAAAGGGAGATTATCTTAGGATCATGCTGGGGGAAGACCTATATCCACACAGGTTTCCAGTAGCCTTTGTCACAATATCAAACTTCCACATGCAACTTGTCTTGATTGCTATTCTGCAGTAAACAACGTCTTGTTTAGTACAAGAACCTTTCTCATCAGGATTCACTTATGATTTTCCTTTGCCATGATTAGCCAAGTAGGTTCTGAGATCAAGTCAAAGAGAAAGGATGATGGTAACAAACTACCTCAATCACAATCTTGCAGTGGTTGCCATCATAGTCCATTCAACAGTTTGACGCCTGGGAACAGCACCTAAGAAGGTTAGGGGCCTCTTGGGGAAAGTTAGGGTTTGTGTGCATGAACCGTTGGTTTGCTCAGGCAGGTGCATTGGGTGCAGCAAGTGGATGTTAACACACTGAGCTCTCAGATCTAGAAGGGCTTACTTCAATGTAGCTGTTGGATTCTCTTTGGCTTGGAAAACCCATTCATCCATAATTAATTTCAAAATGTTTAAAAACAATGTGACTTGCTGCAATCATTATAATACTTTCAATATTTTACAACATTTGAAGCAGACTGGTCACCTGCCCTTAAAGCTGGAAAAAAGAGGTCAGAAGCTGGTTAGTGTCAGGATTCTAACATTTCAAACTTTATTGCCTCTCCCCACCCACCTTGATTCAAGTTACACTGTATCACTCACTATAAATTGTGATATGTTAGAGTTTATGTTGCACACTAATGAATTATTTTCCTCTGTTAATTTTGTGCAAACTGAGTCACTGAGCACAAATGTAGAACATGATTTTCATAAAGCCATTTTCATAAGTGCAGCAGTAGGCTATTCAGCCCACTGAGTCTGTTCCGTCATTCAGTGAGATCATCATTGATCTGATAACCCTCAATTCCACTTTCCTGCCTTTTCCCCATAACCCTTGATTCCCTTATTGATTAAAAATCAGCCTTGAATATACATATCAACACAGTCTTGACAGCCCTCTGAGGTAACGAGTTGTAGATTCATCATCTTCTAAGAGAAAAAGTCCTTCTCTTCTTTGTCTTAAAAGGGCTGCTCCTTACTCTGAGAATATGTCTTCTGGTCCTATGTTCACCCACAAGGGGGAAAAAAATTCTCCTCATTTACCTTGTCAAGCCCCTAAGTATCTTATAAGTTTCAATAAAATCTCTTCTCATTCTTCTAAACTCTAATGAGTTCAAACTCAACCAAAATTGTCTGGTGTTGGCAACTTTTCTGAATTTTTCTGAAGTGGTCAATCACATTGTCATTGAACATGTTTATGTTCCTGTTGACCACTGCCTTGTTAGGATGCCACTTTTCAACAATGGCCTGTGTTTTAGACCACAAGAAGCACAGTTCCTTAATTCCAGCACTGGAAATGTTCCCACTAGCTCCCTCTTCCTCCTCTGAAGAAATTTCCTCTGCCACTTTTTCTTGCTGCATCTTGTGGAGGTGCTGAAGTTCTTCCATGGTGAGTTCATTCTTGTGATTCTCCATTAACTCCACCACATCCTCTTCACCCACCTCCAAGCCCATGGACTTGCCCAGAGACACAATAACAGGCACAACAGGTAGTTCTTCGAAGCCTTCAATGTCTCTCCCTGCAACACATTCAGGCCAGAGTTTCTTCCAGGCAGGGTTCATTGTCCTCAGAGACACTTCCCTCCATGCTTTGTCTATGATTCTTAAGCAATGGAGGATATTATAATGATCTTTCCAAAACTCTCTGAGGGTCAGTTCGGTCTCATTTGTCACCTCAAAGCATCTCTGGAATATAACCTTGGTGTACAGTTTTTTTTAAATTTGACATAACTTGCTGGTCCATGGGCTGGATGAGAGGAGTGGTATTGAGGGGCAAGAGCTTCACCTTGATAAAGCTATGTTCACCCACCAAATCTTCTTCCAAGCCTGGAAGATGAGCAGGAGCATTGTCCATCACAAGAAGAGCCTTCAGGGGTAGATTCTTTTCCTCAAGATAAGCTTTCACAGAAGGGGCAAACTCCTCATGAATCCACACAGTGAAGAACTGCCTGGTAACACATGCTTTCACGTTTGCCCTCCACATAACATTAAGCTTGCTCTTCATAACATTGTTCTTTTTGAACACACATGGATTCTCTGAGTGGTACACAATCAAAGGCTTTATCTTGCAGTCTCCATTAGCATTACCATAAACAAGAGAGTAAGCCTGTCTTTCATTGCCTTATGGCCTGGTAAAGACTTCTCTTCCTCAGTTATATAGATCCTCCTTGGCATCTTTTTCCAGAAGAGGCCTGTCTCATCACAATTGAACACCTGTTGTGCCACATACCCTTCAGTGTTCACAAACTCACTAAATTTCTTCAAAACATTTGCCGCTGTATCCACATTCGAATTAGCAGCCTCTCCATGCATAACAACACTGTGGATCCCAGTTCTTTTCTTAAAGTTTTCAAACCACCCCCTACTAGCCTTAAACACATCACTATCAGCACTACTTCCAGGCACGTCTTTTTTAAGGTCAGCATCCAGGAGCCTGGCTTTCTCACAAATTATGCCCTCAGAGATGGGATCAGCAACCAACTGTTTATCATTTATCCACACTAAGAGGAGTTTTTCCACCTCCTCTATAAATTTCGATCTCTCAGAGGTCAGAATCGGAACACTTTTTGCCACATCAGATGCTTTATCACTTCTTTATTTTTCAGAATTGTACACACAGTCGATTTCGACATCTCAAACATGGCAGCGAGATCAGACACATGCTTACCACTCTCATGCTTAGCGATAAGTTCTTTCTTCAACTCAATTCTCGTTCTCACGGACTTCCTCTTACTCTTATTTGCTTCTCTGCTCTTCTTGGGTGCCATGGTGAATGCACAAGGGTGATAATTTAAAAATCCAGCACAAATCAAGGTGAAAACACAAGGTAAACTAGTGATGGACACACGAGAGATGTTTTCACGACTACTTCCGGGGACGAACTGAACAAACAATGTGCGACCTGAACGGTACGTGGTGCTTGGATTCTGAAAATGTGTTCAAATTTTCTCAAAATAATTGTTCAGATTCCGATTTGTTTGGACAATAGGGCGTTCGGATTCCGGGGTCACCACTGTATATCATAACTATTGGCTCCCTTTTATTTATCTTGCTAAATTTGTCCAGCATGATTTTTTTGTTCATGAAATTTTGTTGATTCTTCTTGATTATAAGATGGATTTCTAAATGCTCTGCTGTTGCATCCATTATAAGAGGCAGGAAGATTTTCTAGTGACAAATGTGAAGCTAACTGGCCGAAAGTTACTTGTGTCTAGTCTCCTTCCCTTTCTGAATAAATTTTACATTGGCAGTTTTGTAATCCAATCTCAGGATTCTTGGAAGATTACTGTCAATGGACTGAATATCTCTGTAGTTAGTTCCGTTACAATTCTAGGATACAACTTATTATGTCCAAGGGCTTATCACCATTAGCCCCTTTAATGTCCATAGTACATTGTCAGCAGTGATATTCATTACTTTTATTTCCTACGCCAAATTCCCCCACTGCTTTTGCCCTTTAATTACTTAGTGTATAGAAATGATATTGGTATCCTCTGCTTATGGAGACAGAAAAAAGTATTTATTCAACTCCCTTTCCATTTCCTTGCTCCTCATTATAATTTTCAATTTTGTTCTCTAAGGGTGGAGAGTGTGGTTTTGGAAAAGCACAGCAGGTCAGGCAACATCTGAGGACTAGGAAAATCGACATTTTGGGCATAAGGCCTTCATCAGGAATGAATCTCGAAGGCCCAATGTTCACTATTGCTTCTCTTTTCCTTTTTATACATTTGAAGAAGCTCTTACATTTTTAAGTCAGCTGCAAGTTTGTCCTTACAGTTTATTTTCTACCTCATGTTTTACATTTTTTCCAGTCTTCTGGTTTACCACAGTTTGCTACATTTGATGATCTGTCTTTCAATTTGAATCCATGTTCCCAAAGGGATCTTTTACTCCAACATAATTTGTTAAATTTACCAAATTACACATGATCAAATTTAAAATAGCTTGATCCCTGTTAGATTCATTTCATAACATATTGTTCTAGGAAAGGATTCTGAAATATTTTATGAATTCCTTTTTGTGATTCCCTCTGCCAATTTGGTTTCCCAAATCTATTTGAAAATTAAAGTCACCCATAATTAATGTGCTGCCTTTTTTGCATTCTCTCATAATTTTGATTTATTCTCTGTTCCACAGGACAGCTATTCTTAGAGGTCTTATAGACTACTCCCACTCATCATACAGACTGACAACCAGGATCAGCTTTCCCCTTAAACAAAATAACACCACTAATTTTCTGTAAATTAGAGTGACCTAAAAGGATATGTAATTAATTAATTAATTTATATACAAAGTCCAAGCACCACTAAACATCACTTTGCCATCTGGTGGTCAATTTGAAGTTTACAAAAGGAGCAATTTTCCAAATGAAAACTCCTCTGTGATTACTTGTATTATTTTGCTTTCAAAATAATAGTTTATCATAAATATAAAATCTTAACAAAACAGGTGACAGGCTACCTAGATTTCATGCCTGAGTGTAACAAGTTCAGAGATATTTGTTACCACTGCAAATATATAGTGATTGTTCTGACCAGTGGTTCATTATTTTCATGAACCAGCAACACTTTCAAGTGTTTATCATTACTATGTTCTGTTAAATATGTGTAAACACTCAAGGAGTATTTTTCTCCAGATATTATGAAAAGTAACAATTTTGATTAAAATGTTAATGAAAAGATGGAACTGGAAGAAGTATTGTAATAAATACTGGTCTCCAGGATGAAACTGAACTTGTGCTTTAGCAATGTCTGACATCATATGACAAGGTGCCCCCTAATCATCCAAGGCACAAATTAAAATAAGGTAGTCAGGGTCCTTGTAATCTCTAGTTCTGCAGCCCAAAACTGTCCTTATTGTGCCAGGAGGTGGCCAATCCTTTTCGGAAATGACATGGGAAAATTGAAATGAATACAACACTCACTAGGACATGCATTTCTCAATTTGAGCTGAAGCACATTCTTAGAATATCAGGTCAGTTTGCTCTTTATTCTGGAAGCTGGTTTTATTTTATGCTGTGCTAGTTGCACAATGGGAGAACAGATGTTTAGAGATTGGAAAATTGACAAAATGTGCCTGAGGCATGCTTTTGTTCTAAATCTTGCAGCACAAGATTTCTAACCTGCTGCTGAAGTTTAAAACCCTCAAGGAAAGGAAAATCAAAAGGCTTGCATTTAGACACTGTGTTGCATAACCACAAGATGCCTCCAAGAACGTAACAGCCTCTGAAGCGGTTTTGAAGTCCAATCACTGTTATAATGCAAAGAAGCACAACTACCAAAATATACTCTACATAGCCTCACAAATCAGCAAGAAATGCTAATATCAGATCATCAGTTTTTCTTTCTAAGCAATTGAGTAATTTGAGATCAACAACAATTTTTATTAAGCAGTGTGAGTAGGAAGTGAGAGTGAGCTAATTGCTTTGTCAGAATGTGAAGCCTTGATGTTGTATGCATTATATGCTTGTGTTGTGCAATGATGATACCAACTTCTTATGTGTGTAACAATGTTAGTTCACAGTGCTTTAAAATATCTGCTCCATGCTACTGCTCTTGCCTTCAACAATATCTAGAGCTTATTAACTTTTCTCTGAGTCCACACCCAGGCTCATGCACTCAATAGTAAACAAACTCACATAATGACATATAGGGCTGCTGAACCATATATTTAGAAGATCAGCAAGTTCCAAGCCAAGGAATTGTGTAATGTGACAGGATTAATTAATGATCTCAGAGCTAAGGTCCCTGTAGGTAGCAGTAATTACAATATGTCTGCATTTTACTTCCAGTGTGAAAGGGTCTGAGACTAATATTTTAAATGTTAATAAGGGCGTTTGTGTTGCAGACGTTTCGTCCCCTGTCTAGGTGACATCCTCAGTGCTTGGGAGCCTCCTGTGAAGTGCTTCTGTGATCTTTCCTCCGGCATTTGTAGTGGTTTGAATCTGTCGCTTCTGGTTGTCGGTTCCAGCTGTCCGTTGCAGTGGCCGGTATATTGGTTCCAGATCGATGTGCTTATTGATTGAATCCGTGATTCACACAGATCTCTGTCTGTCACTGACTGCTTATTCTGTTTGGCATGCAAGTAGTTTTGCTTCATGATTGACACCTCATCTTCACGTGCACCTGGTGCTACACCCTGTATCCTCCATTGAACCAGGGTGATCCCCTGCCTTGACAGTAATCATTGAATGGGGGATATGGTGGGCCATGGGGTTGCAGATCATTTAGGAATACAATTCTGGTGCTGTTGATGGCCCACAGTGTTTCATTGATGCCCATCATTGAGTTGCTAGGTCTGTTTGAAGACTGTCCCTTTTAGCATGGTGATCGTGCCACACAATATGATGGTGGATACACAGTGTGAAGGCAGGACTTGGTCTCCACAAGGATTCCGCAGTGGTCACTCTTACTCATACTGTCATGGGCAAATGCATCTGCAGCTGTCAGGTTGGTAAGGGTGAGGTTGACTATGTTTTTCACTCGTGTTGGTTTCCTCACCACTTGCTGCAGACACAGTCTAGCAGCTACATCCTTTAGGACCTGTCTGGCTTGATCAGTAGCGCTGCTACAAAGCCACTTTTTGTGGCTGACATTGAAATTCTTCATGCAGAGTATAACTTGTGCCCTTGCCACCCTCAATGTTTCCTCTAAACAATGGAGGAATACTGATTCATCAGCCAAGGAAGGACGGTGCATGATAATCAGCACAAAATTTCCTTACCCATGTTCAATCTGAAGCCATAAGATATCATGCAGCCTAGACCCAAGGTTGAGGACTCCCAGGGCAACTCCTTCCCAATTATATACCATTGTACTACCATCCTTGTTGTGTCTCTCTTGGTGGTGGGACAGGACATATCCAGAGATGGTGATGGTGGCATCTGCAACATCGACTCTAAGTGTTATGGACCAGAATAAACCTCTAAAATATATTAAAAGTCAGCCTAGACCCCACTTTTATTTTATAGAATCCTTATAGAATGGAAGCAGGCCATTCTGCCCATCAAGTTCACATCAACCTCCAAAGGGCATCCCACTCAAACCTACTCACCCTACCTTATCTGTTGAACCCTGTAATTACCATGACTAAACCACCTATTCCACACACCTCTTGGACACAATGGGCAAGTTAGCATTTAGTTGTACACACAGGTGAAGATGGCAGGCTTCCTTCCCGCAAGACCAGTAGTGAGCCAGATGGGTTTTTCCAACAATCACCAGTGGTTAAGGTCATCAATAGATTCATAATTTTATAAAAATATCTGGAATTCACCATTTGCCATGGTGGGATTCAAAACAAACAGATAAGCCCTGATCTTATAGAATGGCAAAGCAGGGCCAACAGCTAAACAGTTTACTTCTGCTCATGCTTTGTATGTTCATATATCATTGGACTCTAAATGCAACCATGCATGTAACAGATTTGTGGGTGCATGATGCTGAGGGTCAGTTTTTCCCATTCTGTTCAGGTGAGAACAAAGATGGGACACCAGATAAAAACGAGGACCTGTGGCCGATGTGCTGATCTACCATCTCCATTCCCAATATTGCCTTTCCCTGAGGACTAGGGGAGAGCAGTGAGGTGAATGGAAATATGATGTTGCTGCCTGATTAAGTAGGTGTGTCAATTTTCTGACATCCCTGAGAATTTTCATTGGGCTGGGGGATTCGGAACTCTGTGAAGCTGACCACCTTCATTCAGTGTAAACAGGAGCACCAGATTGGCAACAGTTTTATTAATGGAAAATAGGGCATGATTGTGCAAGAAAACTACTATTAGAAATAGCATTTTAATTAACCACCCAATCTATCCTGGTCTCAACTCTTCGATTGCTCTGACCCTTCCAAAAAGGAAAGACAGGGTCTTTATTTCTTAAGACCACAACAGGCTAGAATATGGCTCAGTCCCCGATGCTCCATCACTGGCAGCAGGACTGGCAGCAGTCCTGTCTTTAGAATTATTAAGACCCTATTCCCCCACTGTGAAAATGCCACCTCCCATTGGCTGCCAACTAAATTGGGATTATGAGCTGGGATTGGTCCAGCCTCCTGATTCATGCCTCACCTGGGAAAATTCAGCCCCAGCAAATGCTGAAATGAAAAGCGTTCTTTGAGATATTTTTAATTGTGTAATTAGTTGAGGATGAAAAGAATACTACAGTTGGAAAGAGATTTCTTTGATAACGAAATGAAACATTCCCATCAATGTTGATTGACTCAATAGCTGATTGCTTGAAACCCCAGTGGGTGCATGCATTGTAAAGGAACAGTAATGTCCACGCTGCCTAATTGTGCTTTTGGCACAGTGCAGTTCCATCTAGATCATACAAAAGTAAAGGAACTTTACAGCTTCAGCAAGGAAGTGAATTGTGCAGTGACATCCTTCAGGAATTAATAACATCACTACAATATTAAATGTTTAAAACAAACAGAGCAGGTGACAACATAAATGTTTGCAGGCTGTTTGATGTAAGCTACTTTTATATTGGAATGTTAACACTGCTGATTCCAAAAGCATTATCATCCATAATTGCTAATGACCCCCAAAGTAAATTTACTGGATTTGCAAGGATTGTTTTCATTTTTCATATGCGATTCTGAGTAGCAATGGCAGCTTAAGAACAAATAGAAGAAAGGCAATCAAATATATAATCGTTTTCCATTCCTGTCATTGGTAGAGAGAGAGAGAAATAAGATGAAAGTGGGTACTGTCTTCCAAAGGCAGCGAGCTAGGGTTGAAGAATAGAAATATGAGAATGGATGAATATTCTGTTATTTGTGGATTTATGGAACAGAGATTACCTATGCAACATTTCCCAAGTTGATTAAATGGTTGATTTGGTCGCTGCAGCAATGAATTTGTCAGACAGCCCAGCTTTTTGTTTATTCTATGTTTCCTTATAGGCTTTGGGATTGTCTTTCTACAAACTTATTTTAAAACCATAATAAGTCAGTCCAAGATGGCAGTGGAGTAGGATGGTTCAGACGGAGCTTATCCACTCCAACCATTTCTTTTACTTTTTTTCTCTTTTTTCTCTTGTCTTTTGTATTTTTTTTTTCCTTTTTCTCTTTCCTTTCTGCTCCCTACCTCTGATTTCCAGCCTTGGACTCAGCGCAGGCCCAGCGTAGTGGTCTGTCTGCCCAGCACAGCGGTCTCTCAGCAATATGTGACGGGCTGTCAGCCAGGCATGGCCCCAGTGTGGACTTCTGATCTCGAGGTAATTCCTCAAAGTGAGGTCCCACAGTGGCTAAACACTGAGTAAAGACTGTAATATTTGAACTTTCAGCTTTATTTCTTTATTTTCTACCTAAAACTAAGAAGGTCTGCAATGTGTGACCTTTAAAATTATTTTGTATGTTATGGACCAGGCCAGGGCCCCACAAAACATTTTCAGAAAGTAGTTTAGATTAGATTACTTACAGTGTAGAAACAGGCCCTTCGGCCCAACAAGTCCACACCGCCCCGCCGAAGCGCAACCCACCCATACCCCTACTACATTTACCCCTTACCTAACACTACGGACAATTTAGCATGGCCAATTCACCTGACCTGCACATCTTTGGACTGTGGGAGGAAACCGGAGCACCCGGAGGAAACCCACGCTGACACGGGGAGAATGTGCAAACTCCACACAGTCAGTCGCCTGAGGCGGGAATTGAACCCAGGTCTCTGGTGCTGTGAGGCAGCAGTGCTAACCACTGTGCCACCATGCCGCCCTGACATTTTCATATTTTAAAGGCAGATGTGAAATTAATATCCCAGGTATGATGCAGCTGGTCAAATCACTCGGCTTTAAGAATGAAAAATAATTATTTAAACACTACAGTCAAAACATGAACAAAAGAAAGCAGAATTTAAAAAAAAATAACTTTACTGTAAAATGTAATTGAACTGATATAGTAACAATTATGAAATAACTATTCTAATACAGTAACATCCCATAAACACACTTCTTGGCAAAAAGGTAAATTCATACACAGTTTCTTACAGGGAGGAGAGAACAACGTCCGAAGAGATTCCTGAAGAAAGTCAGAGGAGTTCTTTACTGAAGTTTGAACTCCATTGGACTCTCACATGTTGTGACTGCTACCGCCAAAAACAAACTATAAAAAACATAAACTGAGAGAACTGGACACTCCCCTTCCCACTGTTTAATTAGACCCTTTGGCACTTCGTCCCTTACGACATCTTTTGAAAAATTCAAGGACAAAATAACCTTCTTAAAGTGACAGCATTGTCACGGTATGTTTTATGCTGTGCTATAATTACTGCAACAGTTAACTTTTAACTTTGTTCTTTTTTTACCTTGTTCTTAAGATTCTATGTTAAAAATCACTCAACACCAGGTTTATTTGGAGTACAAGCTTTCAGAGAGCTGCTCCTTTGTCAGGTTACTAGCCATCTGACAAAGAAGCAGCGTTCCAAAGGTTTGTACTTTGAAATAAACCTGGTGGACTATAACCTGGTGTTGAAAATATGTTGCTGGAAAAGTGCAGCAGGTCAGGCAGCATCCAAGGAACAGGAGAATCGACGTTTCGGGCACAAGCCCTTCCTGGTGTTGTGTGATTTTTAACTTTGTCCACCCCAGTCCAACACCAGCACTTTCACATGTGGCTTAAGATTCTATGCCTAGTTACTGGTACCTAAGATGACACCTTGTGTAGTGACATTATGTACTTTTCACAGTACTCCTGTACTTTCGCACTTGATTACTTTGACAATAAAAATGTAAAATCAAATCAAATAAAGCCATAATTCTGGGTACTTGTGATATATAGGATTAAAATCTCAAAGTTTTAGAAAACAAATATACCATGAAATAGTCTCATTTACCCGATTAAGAATGGAGTTGGAATGAAGTTGCCCTGGACAAAGCAAGTGACCATCTGTGCTTTAAAGTTTTGCTATGGTGATGTATTCACTTATCAAATAATCAAAGTAAGATGTTCAAACAATCTTTGTCATTCTACCACCACAACTCAGAATTACTTCTAACATTTAAAATTTTCTTTATTGTGACATTTGCTGTCTGATTAAATTTACACTTTCATTAAATTCCTATTATCATTCTCAATTAAATATGCCCCAAGGAGACTGACTGATATAGGGGGTTTATAGATTTCCTTTCCTTGCTAGAATTTAAACTTCAATTCAGCCCAGAGTGAAAAGCTGAGTTATAACTGTCTCCTTTAGGTCATTCTGAATTAGTTGCAAACAGCCATGAATTCAAAGTAATAGAATGCTTTCAGAAGTGAATGCATTGAAGCATGGTTAACTTACTTACTAATTTGCCAGAAAAAAACTCATTCATCATCCCAAGCCACTTTCCTAACTTTGTTCTGCATGTTCTCAAGATATTAACAGGACAAGACAGGATAGATAAAGGTAAACTATTTCCACTATTTGGGAATCCTCGAACTATGGGGCATAGTGTGAAAATTAGAGCCAGACATTCAAGAGGAGTGTTAGGAAGCATTCTACACACTAAGGGTGGTATGTTTGGAACCCTCTTCCACAAACAGTAGTGGATGCTGGATTAGTTAAATTTAAATCTGAGATAGATGCGCTTTTGTTAAACCAAGTTATTAAGGGATATGGGCCAAAGGCAGTTATATGAAGTTAGGCTACAGATCAGTTATATTCTCACTGAATGATAGTACAGACTTGGGGAGTTTGAATGGCCTACTCCTATTCGTATGATCTTATGTTCTTCCATTGCTATTGCTATGCGGTAGGGGTTGTTTAGCTCAGTTGGCTGCATTCTGATAAAGAGTGATACCAACAATGAGGGTTTAGTTCCTCCATCAGCTGAGGTGTAATAATCCTCAGCTGAAACCATTAATTATGGGTGTCTATTAAGAGAGTAGCCCTATGATTTGTACAACTATGGTGACTTTATCGCTGCTGTAAGGTTTGACTCAGTAAGTGTTACCAGAATCATATGAATTGAGCACCTGTGGTTTGCACACAAATTATCGAGATTCAAGCTTTTCCTCAAACCCTGTTATTTCAATGAAGTACCTATGACACCACCGCTCAGTGTAAATGTTAATATTTTAAATTTAACTAAACAGCTATCCAATTCACTTCAGCAATTTAGAAAACAGTTTAAAATAAGATTTACTCTGAAATTTCTCTCGATTGCAAAGACTATTCATTTAGCCTGGTAATCACTTAAATAGCTCCATCATGGTGAACTGTCATTCTAACTCTAGGAAGCCACTGCACTTTTCAAATAATTCATTAACCTTGAAATACTTTAATTTGTTTCAAAGATTTTTTTTCTCCATTTTTTTTCTCTCCCTTTTGCTTATGGTACTTATTTTTAAGTGATTATGTCATCAACCCCAAAGAAATTATATTTCAATGGCTGATTGTACTTCAATTATTAATTTGATCACTGCTCTTTGCAGACTATTAGACAAGACCCTCTAAGTATACAACATTTGAGGAGGGCTCTTGTAGTGCTGTGGTGGTGCCCATATTTCTGGGCCAGAAATACCTTGGGTTGAAGTTCCATCTGCTCCAGATGTGTGTCATAAAATGTCTGAACAGTTGTTGAATCATACAGCACAGAAACAGACCCTTCAGGCTAACTCATCCATACCAACCAGGTTTCTCAAACTAAATTAGCCCCACTTGCTGTGTTTGGCCCATATCCCTCTAAGTCTTTCCTATTCATGTAGCTATCCAAATCTCTTATAAATGTTCTAATTGTACCTGCATCCACCACTTCCTCTGGCAGTTCATTCCACAAATGAACCACCCTCTGTGTGAAAACATTACATCTCAGACCCTTTTTAAATCTTTTTCCTCTTAGCTTAAAAATATACCCCTGGTTTTGAACTCTCCTGCCCAAGGGAAAAGGTCTTTACTCATCACCTTATCTATGCCTCTCATGATTTTAGAAACTTCTGTAATGTTACCCCTCAGCCTCCTATGCTCCAGTGAAAAAAGTCCCAGCTTATCTAATCTCTCCTTATACGACAAACCCTCCAGTTCCAGCAAAATTTTGGTAAGTCTTTTTTGAACTCTTTCCAAATTAATAATCTTTTTCCAATAGTAAGGTAACCAGAACTGTACACAGTACTCCAACAGTAGCCTCACCAACATCCTGTATAATCTCAACAAGTCTCAACAATGAAAGCAAAAGTGCTGAACACCATCTTAAATTATCCGTTTACCTGTGATGCAACTTTCAAAGAACAATGTATTGGAACTCTTAGGTCTCCCTGTTTGACAAAATAACTACAAGGTGTTGATTGAAACACCTTTTTAGATGGACTTGTTTGGCCAAATGGCCTATTTCCATACTGTAGGGAATCTGATCTAATCACTCCACATCTCGAAAGCATGAATAATGCTGAAGTGCGAGGTTCTTTGGAGCATGCTCTTATGCCTTGTTTTAATCTGGATACATTTTATTTTAAATAATGGTAATAAGGAAGAACCACAAGAATTTGACTAAGAAAATCTTTAGATGCACTTAAAAGTTTTTTTTTGTAATCGGGAACCTGTTAATCATTTTTTTAATGGGAAGGAAGCAATAGCTTAGAGCACAGGCTGTGTTCTGAGAATCAGGATACCAAAGAGTATAGGACATATAACGTAATAGTTACTTTAATAGCTTATTAATTTAATGGCTAGAAAACCAGGCCCATGATCTGGAGGTCTGTGTTCAAATCCCACCACGACAATTTGGGAGTTTAAGTTGACCACAGGAGGAGGAGGAAGAGGGGAAGGAAGAAGAAGGAAGAAGGAAGAAGAACAATGCAACCAATGGATTGTTGTAAAAAACTCAGCTGGTTCACTGGCATATCTTAGGAAAAGGAACAGGATCATTGAAAGTTTATAGCACAGGAAGAGGACACTCGATCCATCATATTTGCATCAACAATATTTTACTTGTTTTCCCAGAGACTTATAAAACTTCAGGTGCATTGTATGCATCTTTTTAGTTAAGTTGAGAGTTTCTGCCTTTACTTCCCTTTCAAGTATTTAGTCCCAGTCAGCCTCTACATGAAAAACACCCTTTCCTCTTTTCTCCCCTAGGCTTCTACTAAATCATCTTATTTTAAAATCAGTGTCCATTTGTCACTGATAAGGTAAATATGCTCTTCCCATCCTCTCTTCCGAGTCTTGGTCAGATTTCACCTTCATCCTTTCTGTTCCAAAGAGAACATCAATATTTTTCCAATCTTTCCTCATAATTGCATTCTTCCACTCCTGGTAAAAGCCTTGGAAGTCTTCTCTGTATCCTCCACAGTCTTTTTGGAATGCAGATCAAAAGTCTGCTTTCTATATATAATCTGGCCTGCATTTGCCTTTAGATTCATAGTGTGGTACTCCTGATTTGTAGCAGGCCTACATAGTACATATAGTTTTACTAAATCACAATAAATAACAATTAGAATAGAAACCAAAGATTTAGCAAGCATGATAAAAGCACATTGCTAGCCAACTTGCAGCTTGAGGACCTGTATCAATGTTGAAAGAACCTTCAAGTGACAAATTAAACAACAACCTGGCATGGTCTTCCTCAGAGAAACATATCAAGTGTCCCAGACTCCTTGGTCAATAAGGTGTGTCTTACCAGCAGGGCTGACCTTACGAGCATATAGTATAATCAGGAGGCAAAGACCCTGGGAATCTTCACCATTGACTCTGGACAGTATGAAGATTCATGGGGAGTAAAACATCCAGCTAATTAAAACCTGCGGAAGAATCAAATCCTTCCATGTTGACTAACACTTGACAGGTGCACTGAGAGTAGCACAGAATGCCGTCTGGGTGACAGATTTCAATGTTAATCTTGAAGAATTTTTCAGCACCATTGCTGAGTAAGTTGGTTGAGTCCTGAAGATAACTGAAGGACTTGTCATGTAGTATATAGTGAGAGAAGCAATGTGAAGTATAGACTACTTGAACTCATTGTCACCAATTTAAGTGTTATTGAAATATCTGTCCCTGATGGCTTTGATAGGAGTGAATGCCATATAGTATTTGTGGCAATAAGGTCCAGTCTTAACAATGAGGATCTGTCAATATTGTCATAATGGTACCATTACACTGTTAATTGGTCTAGATTGGCTCATTCCTCATCCCAGCTTTGGTGAAGGTTGACAAACATTTTAAATCTAGTTTAAAGCTTATGAAGGCTAAACCAATATTTGCCTCAATATGCAGCCACTTAAGTGCACATATTTGTTTAAATTTGAGCTGTTAAGGCTAGTGCATCATTCATTACTCCAGCTGGCAGAACAAAGAGATTATGCTAATGATTCAAATGAATAGAAATCACAAAATTAGCAACTGTAACCTTCATGTGTTTCGGGCTAATTTGAGTCAGGCAGCCAGTCAATCCTGGCATAGATGTGAAAGGCTGTGCGAAACCACAGCTGATCACCATGAGGCCTTTGTGATGAATTGGACAGTTCTCAGCAAGTGTTTTGATCTACCTTAGTTGCCAAGGTGCAGGAGAGGTAACATAAGGGTCATCAATGTGGACTTTGATATCTTCTACTGTACACTTGCTACCTGGATATTGGGACCAAACATTAGCTAAACAAATCTGTATAGGATGTTGAAATAGGAACAGCATTCATTCATTGCAAGTGGGGGTCACTGATGTTGAAATGAGCCATTATCTCTATCATCTAAAATACCGGACAAAAACCCTGGACTCTTCAAAAATTTTTAGAAGTGAAGAGGCAGCTGGGCTGAGCACTGGAAAAATACACACACACAGAGATGGCTGCCTGGAACCATTGTTCAGCCTGGAATTCCAATTCACACCTCGACTCCAAGAAAACAATCAACCAGACCTATCACTCTCGACTGAAACTAACTTTTACCCTTTGGCCTAGCCAGCCCTGTCATAACGGAACCTGTACAGATGCCAGACATTCAACTTCAATCAATATTCATTCACAGAGATATCGGGCATTCACCTTCAATCAAATATACTCTTAACTATCAGGAGATCAATTGGCTTCAAGGGGGGCACCAGTAACACATTGGAAAGTGCAGATTTGGTGGAAAGATAAAAGGGCCACAATGAGCCTAATTGCAGACCCTCATCTGACCCAGAAGAGTTATTCCCAACAGCTACCTCCAGAAGAGGGATTCTCAAGCAGCTATCTTCCCGAGAGTTATCTGCGCAGTTAGATCCAAACGAGGGATCCCAACAGCAATTCCAAAACCTCCCAACACAGGCCTGTTCCACACCAGGGGAACCAACCGCAACTGGCCATGACAATGACCAGCAGACCTAAGAACCGGCAAACTCCAAAAACCATTGACCTGACTGATACCACAAGGACTCAGATACGTCCTGAGGTGAAAACTGGCCCCACAATACCACCATAAAGTAAGGAAAACCAAGTTCTCACCCAATAAATCCAATATGTGTCCTACTGCATCAGCAGATTCAACCCAAACTGAAGGCCTACACTGTCCGAAATCTTCATCAAGACAGGGTACGGCAAGCAGGAACAGCCAGCTGTACTTCAAAATTACATGTTTCTCTCCAGTGGTGAGCTTAAACTCTCAAGACCCCAAAGTTTCCAATCTAGCTAGTTAGGAGAGGAAGGTGGGTGGTTGCAGTGCAGGAAACCCAAAGATAGGAACTCTGATTAAAGTTTCTGTGATTGAAACTGCTGTTTAGTTCTAATAATGTTTAATCTGCACTTAATTTGTATATTTAATTACTGTCCTCTGTATAGTTGATTGTGTCAATTTCACTGTTTATTGCATTTGCCTTTATTTCTTGTATGGTACTTACCTTTTGTTATTAATAAGCGCAGAAATTATTTTGCCCTGAAACAACTGTCTATTGCCTTCTTCATTTCACATTCCTAAATAAGTTCAGTGCCAGAACCACCTAAAAATCAGCAGATTTCTGATCACAACCTGGAACCCTACACTGACTATAACAACATTTATTGCCCAGCTCCAGTCATTACAGAACAGTTCAAGTATCAACAAAATTGCTATGGGGTTTCGAGTCACATGTCGATCAAACCAAGTAAGGTCAGCAAATTTCCTCTTTGTAAAGGGCATTATTGAATGAGTGGAGTCTGTAGAACAATTAATGGTATTTATATGGTCAACATTTGGCCAGACTTTTAATTCTGGATTATATCATATTCAAGTTTCACTATCTGCCTAATGGGACTTGAACCTATGTCCCCAGAACAGGAACATGGCCAGGTTTGGAGTGTTCCTCCCATGACATTACCGCTATGCTACTGCCTCCCTTCAAGCATGATATCACATCGGGAAAACATTTGCAGAGTGTTTTAAGTTAACTTTGCATGGCATGTTACATTTAACATCAATAAATGTAAAATGTGTTGGACAATGGAACATGAAATGTTTAATATGAGTATATAGTTAATGGAACTCAAATATAAAATGTACAATGGTGCTGTGTTAAATGCAAAATTTTTAGAATGAACGTTTCCAGTGCAGCAATGTTTTTAAAGCACGGAAAACGTTTGGTTGCCTGGCTCCAACAGTAGAGTTCAGAGTTATGAATTTGTGTTAAGCATTTTCTATCTCTTTCTCATATCACATTTTAGTATATTCTATTCAATTCAACACCACATTACCAAAGACACATAGAAAAAGGTATACAGAAGAGCATCAGAACAGATTGAGAAAAAGGACATAAAGTGAAGTGAAGTTCATATTTATGCCTGCCTAGAATTAATCCTGCTTTCTCTCCACAGACGTTGCCAGAACTGCTGAGTTTCTCCAGCAATTTCTGTTTTTGTTTCTGATTTCCAACATTCGCAGCTCTTTGTTTTATTCTATTATAATTGGAGAGCCAGGTATTCTGGAGATAAGCCTTGATTACTCAAATGGTAGAATTGCTAAGGAAAAAAACACTGAATCTGATGACAAGGGTGGCATGGTGGCTCAGTGGTTAGCAGTGCTGCCTCACAGCACCAGGGTCCCAGGTTCGACTCCAGCCTCGGGTGACTGTCTGTGTGGAGTTTGCACATTCTCCCCGTGTCTGTGTGGGTTTTCTCTGGGTGCTCCGGTTTCCTCCCACACTCCAAAGATGTGCAGGTCAGGTGAATTGGCCATGCTAAATTGCCCATAGTGGTAGGTGCATTAATCAGAGGGAAATGGGTCTGGGTGGGTTACTCTTCGGAGGGTTGGTGTGCTGGACTGGTTGGGCCGAAGGGCCTGTTTCCACACTGTAGGGAATCTAATCTTAAAAATACAGGAGCAGGATTGAACCAAACAGTCCACTGATCCATGTCAATATTTAAAAGGTGCTCAATAGTTAGCACTGCTGCCTCGCAGCACCAGGGACCCGGGTTCGATTCCAGCCTCGGGCAACTGTCTACGTGGAGTTAACACATTCTCTCCGTGTCTAGTGATAGATGCATGAGTAGGGGAATAGGTCTGGGTGGGTTACTCTTCAAAGGGCCAGTGTGGACTTGTTGGGCCAAAGGGCCTGTTTCCACACTGTAGGGAATCTAATCTAAACAAGCACAATTACATTTCCCATTAAATTTAGATTAGATTACATTACATTACAGCGTGGAAACAGGCCCTTCGGCCCAACAAGTCCACACCGATCCGCCGAAGCGCAACCCACCCATGCCCCTACATCTACCCCTTACCTAACACTACGGGCAATTTAGCATGGCCAATTCACCTGACCTGCACATCTTTGGACTGTGGGAGGGAACCGGAGCACCCGGAGGAAACCCATGCAGACACGGGGAGAACGTGCAAACTCCACACAGTCAGTCACCTGAGGCAGGAATTGAACCCAGGTCTCAGGTGCTGTGAGGCAGCAGTGCTAACCACTGTGCTTCCGTGCCGCCCATCTGCTTTCATTCCTGGAACAATTACAAATGTTATTACCTATTACTAGTAATTATTCCATGACAGCGACATTGCAATGACTGATCTGACCATTTTGTCAGTGGCAATCCCATCACAACATATTTGCAATAATATCAATACTTCTACATTTCTCAAACGCTAAAAAAAACACAGCTCAGTAGGGCATCTGGCAATGGAATGTGAGTACAATGGAAATATAATGATGTTTTTATGACTTGATAAATGTAATCTGAGAAAAAGAGCAAGATGTCTGATATTAGTTCTGGCGATATGAATATTAGATGATGGCTTTCAAAATCCTAAATATGCTTAGAACACTTAGACTTTGTACATTAAAATCATACAAATGTCAGCCAAAGAAAAATATAAGATTGTGGTATGAGTAAATAAGTCTTAACTTGTTGTCAAATATTAGTCTGATTTGAAATTAATGCATACAGATGTGTTTGACTTTTAATATGAGCAACTATTTGCCCTTTTATTATCAAAGGCAAAGATCATCACCACCAAATAAATGCTCATCATTTTGTAACATAGGCAATGCAGCATCTACTTTACAAGCAGAAGAAAATGAGTTTGAATTTGCCTTTGGCTTGTTTGTCTTGTTCTTTTGAGTCACTTCCACACACTCTCATCTTGCAAATACAAAAATTACAAGATTGCAAAGTTTGGAGGCTGTCTCTGTAACTTAGATCCAGATGGGGTAATGAATGAACACAATTTTGTTTGTCAGATTTTAAATGAACAATATTTCAGAATGAATTTTGCAAAACCAACATTTTTAATTTCTGCTGCCTGTGGGTCCAGGAGTGTGTCAATTGATCAAATATTTTGGATCATCAAACAGTCCACACAATCAATGTAAAAATATACAGTAAGTAATTGAAACTTAATGCAGGGGGTAAACACATTACTATATTTATATAGAAGCACAAAAAATACATTACTTTATTTATATATAAATCACAAATAATAATATAATTTTGCATTAAATAAAACTTAACGGCAGACAGCCTTCTTACTCACACCCTCAATTGATCACTCAGACATTGCGATATTGGAGGAGAAATTAGAGTCACAGAGTTATAGAGATGTACAGCATGGAAACAGACCCTTCGGTCCAACCTGTCCATGCCGACCAGATATCCCAACCCAATCTAGTCCCACCTGCCAGCACCCAGCCCATATCTCTCCAAATCCTTCCTATTCATATACCCATCCAAATGCCTCTTAAATGTTGCAATTGTACCAGCCTCCACCACATTCTCTGGCAGCTTATTCCATACACATATCACCCTCTGCATGAAAAAGTTGCCCCTTAGGTCTCTTTTATATCTTTCCCCCTCACCCTAAACCTCTAGTACTGGACTCCCTGATCCCAGGGAAAATACTTTATCTATTTATCCCATCCATACCCCTCATAATTTTGTAAACCTCTATAAGGTCACCCCTCAGCCTCTGACGCTCCAGGGAAAACAACCCCAGCCTGTTCAGCCTCTTCCCGTGGCTTAAATCCTCCAACTCTGGCAACATCCTTGTAAATCTTTTCTGAACCCTTTCAAGTTTCACAACATCTTTCCGATAGGAAGGAGACCAGAACTGCACGCAATATCCCAACAGTGGCCTAACCAATGTCCCGTACAGCCGCAACATGTACTCAATACTCTGATCAATAAAGGAAAGCATACCAACCGCCTTCTTCACTATCCTATCTACCTGCAACTCCACTTTCAAGGAGCTATGAACCTGCACACCAAGGTCTCTTTGTTCAGCAACACTCCCTAGGAACCTACCATAAAGTGGATAGTCATGCTAAGATTTGCTTTCCCAAAATGCAAATTGAATCAACTGTTGATATTTCATGTGGCCTTTCAATTAAGCAACAATTATATTTACATTGTGGTAAATGCATTTTTAAAACTATATTAACTAGACAGTGTAATACAGTAAACTTTGTGACGTTTGAGTTATATAATTTTTGCTGATTTATTGAGAATCCAGGTTCACAAGGTGCTGGTTAAAGCAACGTTTGATGTATATACATTAAAAAATTACATTACAATGTCAACTGTGAAAGGGCATTTTAAAAGAGAGAACCTGTTGTTTTTTTCCTGGTTATAATATTTCATTAAACAATTACAAAAAACAGTTTACAAAAAACAGTTAACATTTACAGCTGGATACAAGAGACAGTAATTTTACAAGGGAGAGGAGCAACACGACCAGGCCCCAAACCCTACTGTTCAACCAGTTTACAGGGAAATGAGGACAAACCCCAAATCCCAGTTTCCAGCATGACAAGACAGCAACAATGACATTTGTACATAAAAAGATGATCCAATTACATAAAAACTGTGCATACAATACAGACCCAACCAACCCCCTTTGTCCCTCCCACCTTCTGGATACTCTAAGGCAGCACGCCCCTACGCACCTTCAAGCTCTCAGTCCACCCCATGCCCCTTCCAGTTCTAGGTCTGCCCTGACACACCTTTTGAGAGAATCTGTTGTTTAGTGCCTGACAAAAGTTAACAAAGGTTAACTTGAAAGCGATAGCAAGGAAGTTCAAAATAGACTTAAATACAGACACTAAACAGGCAGAAATCTTTGAGGCGTTGACATCGTCTCATGTCACAGGACTAGTAACCCAGAAGCTGAGTCTAACATTTTGCAGGCATGAGTTTGACTCTAAACAACCCAGATTATGAAAATTGATTTCATTTAAAATAAATCTGGAATCGAAATACCAGACACCGGAGAACATAAAAAGGGTGGCGTTTCTAAGCATTGCTCATCTCTCATAAGCAACTGAAGTTCAATTGAGCATTATCTTTATATATAGGGGATATCAGATACAATTGCTGGGGTGGCATGGCATGTATATCTCTAATTCCCCTTGAGAAGTTGGTGGTGAGCTTGAACAACTGCAGTCCATTTGGTGCAGGTTCACCCACAATGCTTTTAAGAAGTGAGTTCCAGGATGTTGACCTAGTGACAGTGAAAGAGACTGATTCCTCTCATTTTCATTCTGGCATGGTTGGAACCAATTGATATAAAGTACTTATCGATCATGATTGTTTAAGGCCATCATTTTAAGTTTTAACTGTTACCAAAAGAATGTGACCTTTCAACTTTGTGTGCTCATAAGTAAGTTTTAGGCTTTGGCTGAGACACATCATGCTCGCTTTTCATTCATTACTGTCCCTGCATTCTACATAACTTGTTATCCTCCCACCATTGCTATTCAATTCCTTTACAGGGTGCATATTACTGTTTCAGATAATGTCCCTCATTTACATCCTGAACCCACGAGTGTATGACTTGTCACACCCTTGCTAGCCTCAAAATCTCCTCACATTTAAGTCAAAGTAATTGTAACTTGTTAGATTATCTCTTCTGACAACTTCCTATCTCTTCCTCTGCTTTTATGAAATCCCATCACGCTACTTTGAATTTTTTCTTTTCATCATCATAATTGCCTCAGTTAGCCAGTCCAATGAACTCCAAATCCACGTTTGAGGAGCACAGCTATCTCAAGACTGCATAAACTGCCCACTGCTCAGTCCCATGTCAATTAGTACTCAAATCCCCATCACTGATTATGGTCCACTTCCAAGACTAAATTGACAGGTCGGCCTCAGCCAAGGACAGCTCAGACCTTGAAGGGGTCTCCAAAGAGCCTGAATGGTGTATGTGTGATCTCTGGACTGGTTGCACTTGACCTGCAGGACTGACCATGGTGCATTCTCAAGACTGTAAGGACACTGACTCCGGACACTGGTCAGACCAATCATCTGGCAGACCATGACCAACCCGGGACTCAGATTTGCTGAGCATTTTGACTGGCTGTGGTAGCACCCCCCCCCCCCCCCCCAGCTGATATGTCTCTGATATCCATAATAAGTTTTGAAACAGTGAGAGATGGTCTGAAAGCAGCCATGATGTTGTGTCGAAGCTGATGGCTTAGCAAAGTCAATTTGCATGGATGAGGGATGTTGTCCATGAAGCATATACAGAAATGGAAGAGGCAGGGGAGTTGGATGAAGACTCAGAAGCATAACCTGCTGCAGTCAGGTAACCACTATGACTTTCATTTCACGATCTGATTTCTAGGGGAAGGAAGGAGGACCGGGAGATGCAAAGAAATGAGGTGAGTCAGATAATAATGAAATGTAAATGTATGGAAATAAGATAATTGCTGCTCACTAGTGAGATTCAGAGCCCACTGTGTAAACCTTGAGAGGAAAATTGGAAAAAGAATTCTTGACGTTAGGAATTTTTTTCTTCCATGCTGTATTATTTGTACTTTCTCTGCTGCCCACCCTGCTCAAGGCAGTGGCAAATTCCATCCATGTATTCAAACTTCAGCATGATAAAGCTTCCTCTTGAGAGGAAAGAACTGCTCACAATTAATGGGTGAATGGGGAAAGAAATGTGAAAGAATATATAACTGGCAGAAAAGAGGAATAGGATTTTATGACTGATCGTGAACATAACCTTAAGGAAGTTCTGAAAGCGATGTAGGAGGATTGTAATCCTGCATTTGCAAAGGAGAAGAACAATTCAATGTTTGGCTAATTGAGACATTATTTCCAACCTAAACACTGGAATCATAAAAAGGAATGCAAATTCAGAGTTAAAATGTGATCAAAAGGTTTTCACAGGCACTGTTTAATATTGAACACCCTGTTGACAACGTAACATCTGGTTATAAGAAAGAACAAAAGAACATGCAAGCAAAAGGTTTAGGTAGGATTTTATAATGATTTTCACCTTTCACCTCATGGAATTTTAGAATCACAGTGATTCTCAGTAAGTGTAACCACCTAACTTGTGCATCTTTCGGCTATGGGAAGAAACTGGAGTACCCAGAGGAAACCCGCACAGACACGGGGAGAATGTGGGTGGTGGGTACTTTAATATGTTAAAGGGGCCCACCCCACGCATGAGCAGAGTGATATGACAGGGATTCGCCCTCCCTGCATTGTAGCTCTCCCACCGGCCTCAATTTTGTTTTCAATTGTTCAGCATTTGTGAGCTGTGGGCATCACTGGTTTGCCTGGATATATTGCCAGTCCCTAGTTGCCCTTGAGAAGGTGGTGGTGAGCTGCCTTCTTGAACAGCTGCCATCCACCTGCTGTGGAATGACCCACAATGCCATTAAGAAGGAAATTCCAGGATATTGACCTAGAGACAGTGAAGGAACAGCGATATATTTCCAAATCAGGATGGTGGGAGCTTTGGAGGGAAACTCGAAGGTGGTGGTATTCCCATGCATCTTCTGCCCTTGTCCTTCTCGATGGAAGTAGTCATGGGTTTAAAGGTGCTGTTTGATGATCTTCAGTGAATTCCTGCAATGGTAAAAGGAGTGGATGCTTGTAGATTTTGTGCCAAATAAGCAGACTACTTTGACTTGGATGGTGCCAAGCTTCTTGAGTGTTGTTGGGACTGTACTCATGCAAACAAGCTGGGAGTGTTCCATCACAATCCTGATTTGTGCCTTGTAGATGATAGACTTTGGGGAGTCAGAAGGTGAGTTACTCTCAGCAGTATTGCTAGCTTCTGACCTGCTCTTATAGTCACTGCATGTGTGTGGCAAGTCCCAGTTGAGTTTCTGGTCAATGGTGACCCATAGGATGTTGAAAATGGGGAATTCAGTGATAGCAATATCACTGCATGTCAAGGGGCGGTAGTTAGATTGTCTTTTGTTGGCGATGGTCATGGCCTGGCAGTTGTGTGGCATGAATGTTACTTGCCACTTGTCAGCCCAAGCCTGGATATTGACCTGCTTTAGTATCTGATCAGTTAGAAATGAACTGGACATTGCCCTACCTCTGACCTTATGATGGAGGGAAGGTCATTGATGAAGCAGCTGAACACTAGCCTTAGGAAGTCCTGCAAGGATGTCCTGGAGCTGAGATGACTGACCTCCAACAATCACAACAATGCTATGACTCTGCCAGGTGTGACTCTAACCAGTGGAGAGTTTGCCCCTGGATACCCATTGATTCCAGTTTTGCTAGGGCTCCTTGAGGCCACACTCAGTCGAATACAGCCTTGACGTCAAGGGCTGTCACTCTCCCTCACCACTGGAGCTCAGCTCTTTTGTCCATGTTTGAAACAAGGCTTTAATGAGGTCAAGAGCTGAGTGGCCCTGGCCGAACCCAAACTGACCATTAAGGCCAGACGGGAAATGGCCCTTAAGTGGCCAATACATCAGATTGGAAGAAATGGATGTTGAATAGTGATGCTGCACTGGCAGTTGATGTTTGGGTAATTGATCTTTGTGATACATATTAATAATTTGATCTTAAATACATTGGGATTAGATTAGATTAGATTAGATTACTTACAGTGTGGAAACAGGCCCTTCGGCCCAACAAGTCCACACCGCCCCGCCGAAGCGCAACCCACCCATACCCCTACCTTTACCCCTTACCTAACACTACGGGCAATTTAGCATGGCCAATTCACCTGACCTGCACATCTTTGGACTGTGGGAGGAAACCGGAGCACCCGGAGGAAACCCACGCAGACACGGGGAGAACGTGCAAACTCCACACAGTTAGTCGCCTGAGGCGGGAATTGAACCCGGATCTCTGGCGCTGTGAGGCAGCAGTGCTAACCACTGTGCCACCGTGCCGCCCACAAATTTTTATTAGATTACTTACAGTGTGGAAACAGGCCCTTCAGCCCAACAAGTCCACACCGCACCCGCTGAAGCACAACCCATCCATACCCCTACTTCAACCCCTTACCTACACTACGGACAATTTAGCATGACCAATTCACCTAACCTGCACATCTTTGGAGTGTGGGAGGAAACCGGAGCAAACCCATGCAGACACGGGGAGAACGTGCAAACTCCACACAGTCAGTCGCCTGAGGCGGGAACTGAACCCGGGTCTCTGGCGCTGTGAGGCAGCAGTGCTAACCACTGTGCCACCGTGCCACCCCCACTGTGCCACCGTGCCACCGTTGAAAGTTTGTGGATGACACAAACAGTGAAATGTCAACCAGTGTGTAGCTTAGCAGTAGACCTCAGAAGGGCATAAATTGATGAAATAGGTAGATAGATAGGGGAGGAATTCTAATCAAGATAACTGTATGGTGATTATTTCGATCAAAAGAATTAGAAGAAAGGATGTTAATGAAATGCTACAATTTTAAAGAGCGTGGAGGAACAGGAAGATGTGGGCAATACACAAGGAGGATTTAGAGGATTCCTTTTAAGTTAACTCTCAAAAGAACCTGAAGAAATATGGGGATTATTTTGTTTACACAACAAATTATTGTGATATAGAAAGTGCTCCCAAAAAGGATGATGGAAGCAGTCATTTGAAAGAAATGAAACAGAAATATTAAGAGCTCTGGGGCAATAACAATTGAGAAAAGAACCAGAAGAGAAACAAAGGAACAAATCGAATTCTGTACTGTCTCATTTCATGATTCTATAATTCCTTGATTAAGAGCAAAGAGAGAGAAACTTTTGGGTGGGGGGGGGGGGGGGTTACTGAAGGAAGGAGACCAGTTTTAAACAAATGGAGGAAATTTCAAACCAGTTTCAAGAATGTTTTGCAGTTTATATGAATTTCTAATATACACGTTTGGTAGGCTAGACTTCCCAATTGCACTACAGAAAACACATGACCTACTTCATATTTTTTGTTTAGTAAAAAAAAGATTAACTGTATATAAGCTAACAATAAGATTGAATTTCCTGTTTTTCCACCTTGGATGTATTTGAACTATTATACTTAGTTCAAAGATGGAAGCTGATCTGAATGGACTGAATGTTCAACAGGCTTAATTCCTCATCCTACTCCATGTCAGTACTCTTTGCATTGTAAACACATGTATAATGCACAAAGTTTGATTGGTCTGTAGATCACAACTCCACCTAAGTAGTATAAACAGTGCTCCATTGAGTGTATTGTGTGCTTGTGAAAAATGCATGTGATATGAACCCTATTGAATCTGATTATTATTTTAAAAATGAATTAGTTATGTGTTATTAAGTTAGTTATTGATTGTAATTGTTATTTTTCTTTTTGGGTGGGCAATGATAGCAGGGAGTACTTATGGTTTACTGACAGTTGTTTTCAGATGACAAATTAATATTCTTGACAGCAACAAAATAAAAGCAAGCTGGAAGTTCCCTGAATAAGAGGCATTAATATGCAGGATTACACTACTGTGATTTAAAACAAAATGAAAATACTTGAAGTGGCACTTTTTCCTCATCATGAAAGCATTGAAGTTGAGATGTAGAACTCTGGTGGCCACATGGGTTTCAATTATAATGTGCTGGGCTATTGGGAAGCCTGACACCAGAAAAAAGATATTGCGCTTCCTTTCTACTGCATTTTTTAACATTTCCCATGTTAAAGCATTAGCAATCTCTTGCTTTTTACAGAAATCAATCATAGACTGGATGAAGGAATGGGTATCCTTTGCAGTGCCAAGAGGATCCTATTGCATAAAGTCATAATGTCAGAGACATATTTGTAACATTGGAAAGAGCCATCCCAGTCTCTGTGGTCACCCTAATGCAAATGTCCACAAATTAGTCACTGCCTCTGCAGAAAAGCACAGGCGGTGAATGCAGGTTGTCACCGGCAAACATAATCTATAAAGATAGTTACTTGGTTGCTCACAAAAATGAATATTCTTCCTGAAGTATTGTTGCTTCTGATATTTGAGTGCCTTTGTGAAATCACGCCCCCCTCCCCCCCCACCCCCCCCCCCACACACACACACTGAATTCATCAGCATTATAACAAATGTGAAAAACATTTTCAGCCTCCCAAAATTTTTGCATGCATCTCAAACTCTGATCTTTTGGAAGAGACTAAGATACCAGGGGCATTCCAAACACACAGGGGTAAATGTTATGGTTTTTAGTGAAGTCCAAGTTGCATCGGTTTTTGGAGGGATTTCTATTGCGAGGCTGAATGAATTCTCTCTCTGTGTCTTACCAACCTCACTACAATCGACCCTTACATCATTCCTCGTATCCGATTCCGGCCCCATCTTATCACATGTCCGAACAACTTGCCACTCCCTAGATATCTGCTAAAAGACTGGCATTCCTTGCATCAGCACCATCTTTAAGGAAGCATAAAAGATGGGAGAGGGTACGGCTGATGTTGAGATTGGCCTTGAAGGACGTCTTGCCTAATTCTACTACAATTCTCACCATTGTCCAAGTTGCTCAGACCCTAATAAAATTCCAGCCACTCGATTTTGACAATTGACATTGGTTTCCTGGTCATTGTTAGACTCTTAATTCCAGATTTTTAACTGAATCCAAATTCTTCCATCTGCTATGGCAAAATTCAAATCCGGGTTCCCCAGGTCATTATTGGGATAAACTGGATTAATGTTCTAGTGATAATATCACTAGGTCATTGCCTCCCTCTGAGGTGTTAATGAAGGAGACACAGATTAAAGAGAACTGATTACTGGAGAATTTGTAGTACAAATTGTGAACCAAATTCCAAATGAAGAAATTGACTTTATTTTAGAAAATGGCCTGGCAGGTTCAAGAATATCATTAAGGGTGGCAGAAAAGGAATGCTAATGGAGTTAGATGAAAATTTACAGAATCACAGACTTCTTACAGTACAGAAGGATGTCACTTAGCTCATCATATTTAGGCTGGTTGGCTGAGCATTTACCTATGACAACCAGTGGAGGTAAAAGAAACTGAATTGTTACAGGAGGAACATACTGGATTGTTTCCTGACTGTATCTGAGGCTCATTGAATTAGACAGGAAAGAAAGAAATTATATTATTCATAGAAATTATGACTTGTTTGAGAATTTCACAACTTACATCTTCTGCTTCTCACCACAGTCTCAAAGGGCATTTGAAAGATGGCTTTAGAAACCCTGAAGATCATAGTTAAAGCATAAATACAAGAATGTCCTAATGATTGAGGTAATTTGTCATTAAAGATACTCCACAAGATTTAGTCTTTTTGAACTAATGAGTTCATGAGGTGAGAGGACCACTTAAAATAACTTTAAAAAAATTGATAATCCAAAGCTCAGTGTCTGTGCTTCCTGCTTATGTAAAGGTTGAGATAAACTGACCAAAGCAAGAGAGTTGCCTAAAAAGGATTTGAAGGATGCTCAACAAACAATTAAAAGTAGAGTAGATAACAAGGCCAAATGTTCTGATTTTGATGCTGGAGGCAAGGTGCTACCAATCTCCGGAGAGCTGTTACAAGACAGGCTCATTGGACTTTATCAAATCAAAAGAAACAAAGTAATCTGAGCTATATAGGGAGTACTCCAGACAGGACAAAGACTCAGTGTGGACACAACAAGTGCTGGGGATCACAGAGGGTCAGACGGCATCCATGGAGAGAGAGCAAACTAACGTTTTGTGTCTCGATGACTCTTCATCTCAAATTGTTAGCTTGCTCTCTCTCCATGAATGCTGTCTGACCCACTGCGATCTCCAGCATTACTTGTTTTCAGTATGGATTCTAGCATCTGCAGTAATTTGCTCCTATAAAGACTCAATATGTTATGTTAACATGTTAAAAGGATATCACAACAGGTGTGATAGTCATGAGGAAAGTATTATTATGGGAATTAAAGCAGTGTGAATTGAAATGCAAATATTAGAACAATTAGGAAATTATCAGAAATTGACCATTCAAAAGTTGACACTCCAACAATCATCCCTGAAGAAGGGCTGATGCCTGAAACGTCGATTCTCCTGTTCCTTGGATGCTGCCTGACCTGCTGCGCTTTTCCAGCAACACATTTTCAACTCCAACAATCATGTCAATATATTGAGGAGAGTGCAGAAGATGTTTACAAAAATGGTTCTAGATATGTGGCACTTCAGTTATGAGGAAAGACTCAAAAGGTTGGGATTGTTGTCCCTAGACAGGAGAAAGCTAAAAGGAGATTTGATAGAAATTTTCAAAATCATTAGTGGTCTGGATAGAGTAGATCAGGAGAAACTATTTTCACTCTAAACAGATTGCAAACCAAAAGGCTCAGATGTAAATTATTTGTAAAAGAAGCAATTGTGAGACAAGAGAAACTTCCACTCAGAGTAGTTGGAGTTAGAATGCACTGTCTCAATTTTGGTGGAGGCAGGTTCAATTGAGGTATTTGAAAAAGCATTGGATGATTTAAATAATATCAATGTGCAAGGAGACAGGCGACTGACACTAAGGTAAATGCTCAGCCAACCAGCCTAAATATGATGAGCCAAGTGACATCCTTCTGTACTGTAAGAATTCTGTGATTCTGTAAATTTTCATCTAATCCCATTAGCATTCCCCTTCTGCCTCTATCTTTCTTGAGAAATTGCCTAGCTTCCTATAAGATGCATCTATACCATTTACATCAATTACACATGGTGATGGCAATTTCCACATTCTAACTACTTACTGGGTACAGACTTTTTTTCCTTGAATTCACTTTACATTTATTATTGATTGTTTTCTGTCTATGATCCCCAATCCTTGCATTTTGTGTATTCTGGCTTTGGAGAAGATTGCTGAGTCATCGGTGCATTCAAGCAATAACTGATTTGTAATATATTAAAGAACTGCATATAACTCTACATAACTGTGAGTTACTCTGCAAGATCCAGCATCTGTCTCCCTTAAGTGTCTCTGCCATTTATTCTCTTAAATCATCAAAATGGGAGTTATGATTTACACAGTTTTAGACATAACTCATAAAACCCTAATGCTACAATTCTGGTCTCCCCTACAAGTTAAAACCTCTGTTCTGCACCCATCTCTAGCAGATTGCAGGATGAAGATTAAGTGAGATTTGTGAAAGCAGACTAAGCAGGAACATACCGTTGCCTTCAATTTGTGTTGGATGCTGTGAATGTTCATGTAACTAATGTCATCTGAAAAAATTACATGTCATAATTACGCTACACTATTAAACAAATTTGTAACAGCACTTAATCACTCAAATTAACTTCATAGGGTAGAAAAACTTATTCTCTAACATAAATGAAGCCTAAAGATGGAGTTAGGGTGAAATCATTTTGCACAGATGCTCGAGTTATTTTTCTTTTTGGGTGGGCAATGATAGCAGAGACAAAACCAAAAATAAAAATAAAAATAAAAATAATGATATTCTCAATAACTAAATATTTTTTCTAGGATCACCCCTGCTTAGCTTTGAGTGTGATAGGGTAGAGATACAGCAGGTGAGATGAGCATCTGGAGAATAGTCTGCACTATCTTTTCTTCATGAGCAAAGAGAATCACTTTTTTAGGAGACACTTTTACGCACTGAGTTTGAAAACTATCTGAGAGGGACATATTGAAAAAAAAATCGTAAGATCATTGGTTGAGGAACACGGAGCACAAAGGACCCTGAAAGAAGCAGTAACCAGCACAAAAATAAGTATTTCTACTGTATACCATATGAAGTAAAAATTGATCTGTCATTTAAATTAAATAGTGTTGAAGATGTAAGAAGTAAATTGACAAGATGTCTATATATTGTATTCTTTAAATTGAAGGGAAATGTAAAGGCAGTGGCTCGGCCAAGAGGGGTGCACCTTCTCTGTGATTTGGGAAGTGTCAAGGGTATCTATATATACAGGAAGTGTGTCTAGTTGTAGCTGCTAGAATTCTGTACTTCAGATCGAGAAGAACAGCTGAAGTCGGTCTGGACCATCCTCAAAGCTGAGATCTTCATGGAAAACATAAATGTGGAGATGGTCACACTGCAAATAAAGCTTACATTGGAAGAAAGGGAGTGGCTGTGCACTAGACAGGTAGTGAGGAGTCTCCCAAGTCTATCTCCCTCTCCAACAGGTTTTCCAATTTGGAAACTGATGGGGAATGTTGTTTCTCAAGGGAATGCAGTAAGAGCCAACTCCATGGCACTATGAACTGAAGAGATGGTGTAAAGGGAATGGATTTATATTCACAAGACCTCAGGACAGATTCTGGGGAAAATAAAACGTGTACAAGCTGGATGGATTACACCCCAGCAAGGTTTAAATTTGATTTAAGCTTTATTGTCACATCTACTCTAATACAGATGTATAGGAGTACAGTGGAAAGTGTACAATGTCGCCACAGATAGCGCCATCTTATATATGAATGTACCTAGGTCCAAAACTTAGGTACAAGTAGTAATACAGAGAAACAATGTTAAAAGTAAAGGATTACCATTATTCTTCGCATAATTAGAAAAATAAAGAAATACAGTTAAAAGTTAATATTATAGTCCTTCCTAGTATGAAGTGAAAAAAAAGGCTTAAAGGTAAAAGTTCAATGATCTTTCTTAAGTCCACTTCCTACAAGGACTTGGTCTCCACTACTTTGGCCCGCTTCCTGAAAAACCTCAGGCTTCCTGCTCTCGACACTGCAGCTGCCAATGAGACATCCCTCACCAACATTTCTAAGCAGGTTGAGCTCAGGTCCAGAGCCGCTTCCCCACACCACACCTCCAGCCAACACAGCTTGGAACCCACAGATGCTGCCACACTCCCTGTGATGTCATCTCTGCTGCTCTGTTCACAAGATAACTAATAAAAGACAAGAAAGAGGGAGAAGGAACAAGAAATACATCTGGCCTAGAACAAACAGGCCCCAACATGCCAGTGCCACCATTTTGAATAGCTGGCTTGTTCCCTCTCTTCAGTGATGTTGGGTCCCACTCTCTCTCCTCTGCGCTGCTGGGTCCCATTCTCTCCTGGTGTTGCCAGGCCCCCTCTCCCTCTGTCTTTCTCATCTTGCTGCTGGATCACCCACTCCTGCTTCTGCTACCTGCAAAGTCCTTAAAAAGAAAGCAGGAAGAAAAAGCAAAAAAAAAATGCAGATAGAGGCAGATGAGCCCTGGACCAGACTGCTACTCTGCTGCTGCCATCTTGGACTATACTGGTGACTAGACTGGGGCAATATTCCTGTTCTAAATAGATTTTGCAGCAAAAGTGTGTCTCAGGTAATCTCATCACTTGACTCTCTAAATCTAACTTCAATGAACATTGGACACAGTGATGGCATACAGAAATATGGGGAAAGTAATTGACGCTTGGTAATAGAACTGCTGCAGGCATGATGGTCCGAATGACATCCTTCTGTACTGTAATGATTCTGTGATCCAGCCCTACAATAATAAGACAAATTCATTATGTTCCGCCTGAAGGAAGACTCTTTGCTCATTGCTTGCTGATGTTTCATCCTGAGTCAATTTTTTGGCTATATTTCTTTTTGAGAGAGAGATTTGTCATTGCTTTTTGCTTTCTCCAGAGGCAGGGCATAATAATGATATCAAGGCCCCCTCAATATCTCTTCCTTTACTGTTTGTCAAAAAAATAGCTTTTGTGCCTAATTTTATAATATGCTCTTGCCCTTAGAATCTCCATGTCATCAGCAAGACATATATTTATATGTAATTATGTATACTTGCAAGCTGCCTAGTGCTGGCCATAAAATTGCCATTAATTTGGCAACTACTGGCTGGAATATTGATGTTAAATAATGACATATGCAAGTTGATGTTGCAAAGTTCATTGCAATTTTATTAAGTTTAATTCTCAGTATATATTATACACACTCAATAGGAAGCATGCACTTGAATATCTAATTCAAATGTGGTGAGCCATACTGACTCAAGTCTCCTATGTCTTTTAGCCAAACAGCTTCATTATGACACACAGGTTCTCTGATCTAACCAGTTCAACATAAGTTTGTGGAGTCTAAATTCTCTGCTATTCACAATAATGCCGGCATAATACTACATACACCAAGACCCACAATCTTCTCTGATGCAGCATGTTTTATTTCCTACAGTTCAGGATGACGTTATATATACCATTTACTGGGTAAGTATGGCAGCTGTCACACTAACATTATTGTAACAAAGGAAAATATGGAACAAAGGAGAGCTACTTAAATCATCAAAATCATTTCAGCAGCAGACTCTGTATAATTTTTAATTCCCCCAGGCTTCTTTCAAATGAATTAATCTTTCCAACGAGATAATAGCCACAGGAAAATCCTCTAAAAAGATAAAACTTCTTTGAATTCCCTTGGGGACTCCCAAACTAATTGACAGAAAATTCCAAAACATCAATCTAATTCTTTATTCTACCCTATTCAATTGCATCCATTTACATTTCATAAGTGCCACTTCCATAATCTATCAAATCTGCAATCATAATATTCCATAAGATGTAAATTTAGCATAAATTTCAACTCAGTTCTTAGCCAGATATTCACCCAGTTCTTTTTGAAGGTAAAATTAGCGAAATAAAGCATTTATAAGACTGAAATGTATGTGAATGTCCTTGCCTGTGTTATTTACAGGATAAATATGTATTCCCAATACAGGACTATGTCCGACAGGATTGTAGCTATACACATCTGGTCATTGACATTTGGCCTTCTGAGTGCTGTTGGGAGCTTCTGGATGCTGATGTTCAAGATGAAAGATTGTCCGAAGAGAATTACTTCTAAAATCAAATGATAACTCAAATCCATGAATCTTCTGGTTCCCTTTGCCACCCTCACTGACTGTACAAACCACAACAGGTTCCTCATCCATTTGTCCTTCATTCAGTGATCTCCACACACAAAGAAGACACAAACCTTTCTTACCCTCATTTGAAAGAGACTTGTTTCATATATATGGCACTTTATTATTGCTCTTCTGATCTCCCCTACAATATTTAAGATATACAATAATATCAGTCACACATTGATTAGGTTGAATGCTCCAGCCATCAACTCATTATCTGGTATATTTTTAAACTTTTGACAACTTTCTGTGTAAAAGTTCCCTGAAATTAACTTTAACGCAATTGACATTTCACCTTAACAGTGATGGGAACATTAAATATAAACATTAGGAGTGAAAGTGACTGACTAAGATAAATCAACTGTTCAATTCAGTTGTAAATGTATTTTAAACATTCACATTGCAAGTGGTCATCAGTTTGTTGTTCAGTGACACATTGTGTCATATTCTGAAAAGATCACCTGACAATGTTGTGTAGCTCTGGCAGATGCATGAATATTATTAAATTACAAAGTTGTTACCATACAGAGGGAGGCCTTTCAGTCCATTCTGGCTGCACTGGTTCTCCAAATGAGCATTCTAACTTGGTGCCATTCTCCTGCCTTTTCCCTGTAACCAGTGACATTGAATGTTTTAATAGAAACATCAAAATAGAAAGCTAAGTAATCATCGAAATAGGAAACTAGTATGGTGGTACTGAGATGTGGTATTGTTAATAAAAGATGGCATATGTGCAGCAGTTAAATATGCACTTCATTTGGGTGATCAGGATATAGAATTGGTTTGGATGGAGATGAGAAATAATGGAAGAAAAGTCACTAGTATCCTTCAGATCAAATAAGGCCTGATAAGTAACCACACAAGTAAGGCCAAATAAGTCACCACAATGTAAGATGCAGTACACAAGAAGAAATATAAGTTGCTTGTGTCAAAGAAACAGTAATATTTAATCTTTAATCTATGTATAAACTGGGGTTATCAGATTTGTAGTAGCACTCTGGATGAGGATTTCATAGCACATTGTAGAACCAAGCCAACATCAGGTTAAATTAGATCTGGGATTGTGCAAAGTGATAGGATTCATTAATGACCTCAGATTAGAGGCAGTGACCATAACATGACTGAACGTTACATCTAGTTTAAAAGAGAGAAATGTGGGTCTGAGACTAGTATTTTAAATATAACTAAGGACAACTCTGTGACCATGAAAGTTAAGCTAGCTGAAGTGAACTTGGATACTAGGCTATCGGATAGATCAATAGAAAAATAGTGGCAAACACTTAAGAGGATATTTCAGTACACTCAGAATAAGTAAATTCTTATGGTAAAGCAAGGTTCTGAAGGGAGAACCCATCAAACCTGGTTAACTAATGAAGTTAAGGGAAAGATTAGACTGAGGGATTAAGTATATAACTGCAGAAAGATGAATGGAAGGTCAGATGATTGAACAAAATAAAAAGAATGATACAAAATGACTAAAAGGTTCATCAGCAGGGAAGAAAAGTATGAGAGGCAGCAATCTACAAATGTACAAATGGATAGCAAATGGTTTTCTATGGGTAATTAGAAAGGAAATGTGTAAGTAGACTGAATAGTGGTCCTCTGGAGAGTGAGAATGGGGAGTTAATAGCAGATAATAGGGAAATGGCTGATGAAATGAAGAAATGGTTAGGCCATTCTTGGAATATTGTATGCAATTCTGGTCTCCCTCCTATCAGAAGGAGGTTGCGAAACTTGATAGGGTTCGGAAAAGACTTACAAAGATATGGCCAGGGTTGGAGGATTTGAACTATAGGTAGAGGCTGAATAGGCTGGGGCTATTTTCCCTGGAGCATTGAAGGCTGAGAAGTGACCTCATAGGGGTTTATAAAATCATGAGGGGGATGGATTGGCTAAATAGACAAAGCCTTTTCCATGGGGTGGGGGAGTCCAGAACTAGAGGGGAATAAAATGATAGGTGTACTGTACTTAATAAAGTGCCATTTTAAAGGTATGGTAGAACATAGAAGTTTAGGAGATGGGGATAACATATTTATTTGGTGAGAAGACTGACTGGCTGAAAATGGAGTAGGAATAAATGGGTCCTTGTCTGATTGGCAGGAGGTAACAAGTGAGCCCTCGCAGGGATCTTTGCAGGAACCTTAACTTCTTATAATTTCCATCAATGACTTAGATTAAAGAAGCTAAACTTGCAAAGATAGATAGGAAAGTATGTTGTGATGAATTTGTAAGGAGTTTGCAGACTGATATAAACATATTGACTAAGTGGATTAAAATCTGAGAGATAGAGTATACTGTGGGGAAATGTAAAGTTGTTCACTTTGACAGGAAGAATCAGAGTATTGTTCAAACCAAGAACAATAGCGGAATTCTGAGGTGCAGGGAGATCTAAGTTTATTCCAATATATGTATCGCAAAAAGGCAGTATGCAGACACAGCCAATGGGATGATACTCTTTATGGCAATGACTCATAATCATGCACTTGTATATGGTGCAAAAATTGTGCATATACAAAGAGGTCACATGAAATATCTAACAAATATCTCTGTAATGACTGAGGTCCTGACAATTTAAAAACTGTTAAGTTCAAATGAAAATCAGCAACAGCAGTATTTTGTTGCTGTATTAATTTGAAATGGCTTCTATTGAGAATGAGCCCGGCTGTGGGACAGGAATTATTTTATCATGGGTTCATTTCCTCTCTGAGATTCTGGCAAGAGCCTTTGGCTTCATATTTTCACAGGGACAATCTTTTATTTCTTAGATATGTGCTTCTTCACTAATTGGTTCTTGTCTGTTGGTTTCTTCACCTTTTTTACCACTTTTCCCTGGGTTTCCTGCCGAGCAAATTGAGCTTTCCTCCTGATACGAAATCTAATCAGGGACTGGAGCTTCTCCATATCAACCGTACTGCCTGCCAAAGCTTTCTTTATTGCAGCCAGGGACAACTCTTTGTGATCACTGCAACCTGCCACCTTATTGCTGATTCACAGACCAGGTGAAGGCTGCGAATGCCAAGAGTCATCGGCACCATCTGTGCATGTGTAGTTTCTGGCTGCCATTTTTGTCAGCTGTCTTGGCATTTGTAGCTCACACTCGTATCCTTTGTTACAAGAGAAATTGTGCACAACAGTAAGGATGTCATGCTTCAGTTATACAGGACATTGACAAGACAACATCTCAAATACTAGGTGCAGTTTTAGTCTCCTTTAAGTAAGGATGCAAATGCATTGGAGATCGTTCAGGGGAGCTTTACTAAATCTAAATTTAGTGGATTACTAAATGTTGTAATTTACACTTAGAGTAGTTTGCTAATCCAATCATTAGCTAGGATGAACATGTTGTGAGTATAAATTGGACAGACTGGATTTTCTTCCACTTAAATTTAGAAGAGTGAAGAGTGACCTGATTGAAGAGTGTAAGATCATATTTGGTTTTGACAACATGGATGTGAGAGGGGTATTCTCTTGTAGATCGGTCTACAATGAGAGGTCCCTGTTAAAAATTAGGAGCTACCCTTTTGCAGCTGAGACTAGTTTTTCCCCTCTCAGAGTGGTGCAACTATGGAACTCTTTTTCCTCAGAAGGCAGTGAAGGTGCTTTTATATTGAATATTTTTAAGCCAGGTTTAGATAGGTTATTGTGAAACAAGTGAATCAAAGGCTATCGAGGATAAATGGAAACGTGAAGTTTGAAACACAAAAAGAGCAGCCAATCTTATCGAATGGTGGAGCAGGCTTGAGAGACCAAATGAACACAGAAATAGAGAACACACACCGGATCATCAACACCACACTCACAGGAATCCGATTCACTAGAGAGGAAGAAAAGGACAACCAACTCCCATTCCTAGAAGTGATGGTACAGAGAATACCTAATGGAAAATTCACCACAAAGATATACAGGAAAGCCACACACATAGACCAATTCCTGAACTACGAAAGCAACCATCCCAACACACACAAAAGAAGTTGCATCAAGACACTATTCAAAAGGGCCACAACACACTGCAGTACACCAGAACTGCAAAAAGAGGAAGAAGAACACCTATACAATGTATTCGCCAAAAACAGATACCTGCGCAATTTCATCAACAGATGCCTAAGGGAAAGACAATGGAATGAGGACATGCCACAACCCAAAGGACTAGCCACACTACCATACATCAAGAGCATTTCCGAACTGACAGCCAGACTACTGCAACCACGAGGACTCATAACAGCACACAAACCAACATCCACTCTCAGACAACAACTCACCAGACCAAAGGACTCTATACCAAGCATGAGCAAAACCAATGTAGTGTACAAAATCCCTGCAAGGACTGCACAAAACACTACATAGGACAAACAGGAAGACAGCTAACGATCCGCATCCATGAACACCAACTCGCAACAAAACGACACGACTAGCTATCCTTAGTAGCCACACATGCAGATGACAAGCAACATGAATTCAATTGGGACAACACTACTATTATAGGACAAGCCAAACAGAGAACAGCCAGGGAATTAATTCCTAGAGGCATGGCACTCATCCACAGATTCAATCAATAAGCACATGGATCTGGACCCAATATGCCGACCACTGCAACTGACAGCTGGAACTGACAACCGGAAGCGGCAGAGACAAGCCACTACAAATGCCGGAGGAAAGATCACAGAAGCGCTTCACAGGAGGCTCCCAAGCACTGAGGATGTCACCTAGACAGGGGTCGAAACGTCTGCAACACAAATTCCCAGCTTGGCGAACAGAACCACAACAAATGAACTACTTCAGCTCCTATTTCATACGTTCTTAATGTCCTCCTGAATATCTTGATTGAACCTGTTTCCAACACAATTCTAGGCAGTGTAGTTCAGACCTGAACCACTTGCTGTTTGAAAATGTTTTTTCTCACATCACACTTGCTTCTTTTGAAAGCATTTTAAACTTCTGCCCTGTTGATCTCAATCCTTTTATCTTTGGAAATGGTTTCTCCTGAACTACTCTCTCCAGACTCCTCATGATTTTCAAAACTTGTATCAAATCTCCTCTTAGCCTTCTTAGAAAAGCAATGCTAACTCCTCTAGTTTATTTTCATAACTCAATATTCTCATTGCTGGAAACATCCTTTTAAAACTCTTCCACTACCTCTCCAACATATTCACATTTTTCCTGAATTCTGGCACCCAAAACTGTATACCATACTCCAGCTGATGGCTAGCTCTGAATATGATGATATATCTTGCCACGGACAAATAATGCAGTTTTACTAATTTTAGTATTTTAACTTTGGCAGGTTTATAAACTGTTGCTTTATATATGGCAATTGTTTTACGCCAAAATCCACTTCTCACCTTATTTTCCAGGGTTTTTCATTAATATTCTTCAGTGGTAACCACATGCAAGTTTTATTTATCGTGCAGTAATCTTATGAAAGTGCATCTACTGTCTCTTTGAAAAGGAACATACCTTTCCGGAAAAATAATTTTCATCATTGAACAGAAAAAAGTCATTGCAACACATATTCCTATTATTGGTTATTCCTGTCAGTTAATATCCGGCAGTGACATAGATACTTATCTCTTTGTACAACTTCTGTTATTATTAATGCATTACAGTAAAAACACAATTGATTGCTGTTAAAGAGAGCATTGGAATAGGATGATTATTACAAAGCATGTCGCTTTGGCTCTAAATTATATGCAGCTGTGATATATTAATCTGAATATCATGGATGAGTTATTATTTTTATTAAGTGATTATTTAATTACACTGAATGTTGTTCTAAACCATAACTATGTCAAATCATACAAAATAACTAGTCGGGTATTATTTAAGGCATTTATATGCTTTTATTAATAGACTCTTCTTAATTTAATGAGTGACTCACAATAAACTATTTCGCAATCTGCCTGTTTAAACTGTATTTAGAAGTGTACATTTGTATTGACTGTTCAGCAAAGTCTTGGCATCTTTGAATTTAATTAAAAATAAAAACATACATCAAACTGTAATTCCATCTAATCATTGACACCCGTGGAGATTGTCTATTCACTACTTACTGTAATAATCATGATAAAGCTGTTCTACCAAAATGATGGTATTGTCTATTTTGCTGTGAGGCACAGTAAGCTCAACTGACAAAAATAAAATCAGTTTTAATTGCTGAATTTTGGGTGGAGGCCACTGAATTGGCTGTGGTACAGGAAGCAGGAATAGGTTGTGTTCATTGTCATCTGGTCATCTGAATGTGATTATACAGCAACTGGCTAATTAACTGACTTAAGCCATAGGGCTTATTTTGCTGAGGAGCAGGGACAGGCAACAATGTACTGATGGTGATATCATCTGAAGTCATGAGCTGGCACTACCACTGTCTTAATTGGAATAGATTATAAATAGATTGAGCAACTCAAATCTGGGCATCCATGACACGCTGTGAGAATTCAGCCACATCAGAATTCTGTTCAACCAGACTCTGTAACTTCATGGCCTGGCATATCCCCCACAATACCATTACCAACAAGCTGGAGTACCAACTGTGGTTCAATGAAGAATGCAGCAGTTATGTTAGTACAGTACCTCGAACACCTAAAGATGTGATGTCAACCTGGTGAATGTACAATACAGGACTACTTGCAGGACCACTGAGCAAGAGCAGTTTGACAGCACTGTCATTAATATCTTCCATCACTTATATCGTGATCAAGATTAGACTGAAGAGTATAATTGGCTGGGTTGAATTTGTCCTCTTTAGAGGACAGGACATAGCTGAGCAATTTTCTATGTTGCCAACTAAATGCCAGTGTTGTAACTCGACTGGATCAACTTGACTGGAAATGCGCTTAATTCTGGAGAAGAAGCGTTCAGTACTATTATTAGATGTTTTCAGTACTGAGTCCCTTTAGTCATTTTTCATTCTTGCCTGGAGTGAATTAAATTATTGGCTGAAGGCCGGCATCTGTACTACTGCAAAATTCAGGATGAGATTGAGATGGATCATCCACTCAGCAGTTCTGTCTTCGACTTCCTACTTGTAAGAGAAATGGACACACAAGATAAGTATCAAGCTTGGGGTAAACCATACGAATCTATCCATTCTGAAACAAACATTAAAAATGCTGCAGAAATTCAGCAGGTTTGTTAACATTTGTGGAGACAGAAACAAAGGTAAATGTTCTGAATCTGCTATGACTCTTCTATCTATCTGACACCAGCAGATGAAAAGGTTTTGGAACTGAATAGAGCTCAGCTGTTGGCAACAGACATGTCAACCAAGGAAGTGGGTAAACAAGTGCAAATGTGCATCTAGGTAACATGAGGCCCACTGTTCATATCAGAATATGTTGGGATTACTAATGAATTTGTCATCACAAAACATGAAATTCAGTCACAGGAAGGATTAATTGGAGAAAAAAAAAATCTCCTCTGTATGCAAGATCAATAGAATCTCTCAGGAGTTGTTCCTTCAAATCACAGACTGGACTTCTCTACTGTGTTTGCTGCTGATAAGTTCACTAGTGAATTCATAACAAATATAATAAAGAACCAGCCTGTGATTGGAAGAGCCAGAAGCAGATAAGAAAGATAGTGCTGGCAGTGAGGACACCATCTGGGAAGGAATTGGGACTTTTGCCACTTATCGTGCCTTTGACTGTGGTCCAGGCCTTTTTTGGGGGAGCTGTGCCTTTGCTGGATATCATGGACCATTCCTGTTGCTTGGGATAGTGGTGGGGGAGGGATGGGTGTGGGTGGTAGAGGATGGGTGTGAGAGCGGACTGCATTTTCCAAATCTAACTGGAGAAGACTGAATGGCTACCTGCTGGGAGACAGAGGCAGCTACTAGATGGGAATGGTGAGAATAGAGAAAGAGGCAATTCCAAGATGGATAGAGGAGAAATAGGTTACAAATGGGATATAAGATGATGAAGGGAGAATTTCTAGAATTCCATTCCTGAACCTGTCTATCATTCTTGTTCTTTAAAAATTTCCTTTAAATGCAATCTCATTCCAGCTTTTGATCATGTGTTTTTTCTGCATCCCCCCGCAACCCCCCCCCCCCCCCCCCACCACTTGCTAAATTAATTTCAGAATAATTTCTATGAACCATCTTGTAATCCTTTAGCATCAGGAAATATCACATCAGTGTACATTGCCAGGGCTGCTTTCTGTGATCACTCTTTCAGCATCATTTTCAGGCATCTCAGGAGGCAGATAGTTCAGTAATTGCTGGAGTCAGTAGAATCTTTGCCTGATATCTGGACCATTGTGATCACAGGGTGATTTCCAGCATATCAGGAAATGGCTCAGCTCAAACAACTTAATGAACACTTCAGCTTTCATCACCAACCACTTGTCAGCTGTCTTTACTGAGCACCCATTTGGCCAAAACCATCTGGTCCTGCCATGCTTTCTAAATATACACCTCACCATTAATCAGATTTCAGCAGCAATAATTGGCTGACTCAAGAAGTTGCATTGTTTTGTAGTTCATTTTTCTTCATCCTCATTATTTCCAGGGCTGTACTAAAACGTTGCAAAAGTTCTGCACATCTGTGGGTGTAATGACCTATTTCCTTTTCCAGCTCTTGTTCAATTTCTCCTAATTTGGTTCAGTGCAAGAAATGATCTTTGACAAATTCAATTTCCAATATAAGTACCTCTCCACTGCAAAATGCAACGTCATTTTTTTTTTGATACTTGTATTCACTATAGCTTTGCAGATCTGATGTTTGAGGTGTTGCTCTCTTTCAACCTTCCTACAAAACTAGACCTTTCCACTGTTTGTCAGTTTTCACTGTGAGATATTGTGAAGTTTCAGGCTGCAGAAGGAAGATAGCTGCTTCTATTTCCCTCAGCTATGATTTAATGATCTATCTTCCTGATTTTGTTTTAAGCAATGCCAAAATAAAACTAAAATACTATAGATGCTGACAATCTAAATATAAAACTAAAGAAAAATGCTGGAAGTACTCGGCAATTCTGTCTCCACAGATATTGCTTGATTTTCTAAGTGCTTCTAATATTTTCCTTTTTTTTATTTCACTCTCACAATGTGTTAGGGAGTCATAACCATCCTCTCAGCACTAGTCGTCATCAACATAACTACTATTATTGTTCACATTCAGGCAACAATTTGAGATCAGTCAGTTTGCAATGATCGGATTTTATTTAGCTGTGTGAATGTTGTTCCATTCCCTGAGAAACTGGTACCAATGAGGACAACTCTCCCTGAGCCTGAGTGAATTTAGTGACCAGAAAGGATAAATAGAGCTGTTGATTAGACGTTCAACAAGTACATTGGTGGGTGTCGGAGATATTCAGCCCAGGAATCAGAGACCACAAAATGAGGACCACAAAAGCGATATCGCGGGAGAGAAAGTGACCAAGCTGACATAGAACTGATTCTCTGCACAAATGGCCAGGATTCTCTTCCCTGAACGGAATGTGCAGGCTTTATCGGGGTACAACACTAAGGTGATAATTGTAAAGCAGCTACAGTACAATGGTGAAAATTGTAAAGTGATTAAACCAAAAATAAACTGAATGGAAATTAATCAAGCATCCGGCAGCAGCAACTCATTTGTAATTGACACAGGAGATTCCAGCCATCTCCGTGAGTGGGTGAGAATGTCTTCTAGGGGATTCTTCATGGTATTTCCCATCTGCGCGAATATGAGTAAATGTTCCTTCTCCTGTCATCCAAGTCTGTCCATTGTGCTCCTCCTTCGAGTGAAGTCTCCCAGGACCTTTCAGTCTGCCTGTTTGTTTATGCAATTTCGGTTCAATGGGGAATAAGGTAAAAACAATAACTGCAGCTGCTGGAAACCAAATTCTGGATTAATGGTGCTGGAAGAGCACAGCAGTTCAGGCAGCATCCAATGAGCAGTGAAATCGATGTTTCGGGCAAAAGCCCTTCATCAGGAATAAAGGGCTTTTGCCCAAAACGTCGATTTCGTTGCTCGTTGGATGCTGCTTCAATGGGGAATAAGCCTGCCCTTAGGGTGTTGAGACCGCAGTGCTATTTGGGCTGGGAGCTTACTGTGAAGGCTGTTTAGGAAGTGGATTCTCTGGTCTGGGATAAGTTTGGTCATGTCTGATTTCTATGTTAGCCTGTTTGGCCAAGACTGGGGCATTATGGGTATGTTCTTGATCTCCATGTTTCGCAGACCTGCTTCTGTGTTTTTGTGGGTGGGCAGGATAGCAGATCATTCTCCCACAATTCCCCCTTTTTTAAAGAGAGGGATGAAAAGGGGGCAACATAGCCAGATCCGGGGGTGGGTATCAGGTGGTGGGTGTTCAGTGTCAGAGACGTAGTTGTCGATGTCTGAATCTGACAGAGCTGAGGCTGTGTCGGGGTGAGGATGTAACTCCAGTGAACACGCACGAGCTGGGTGGTGAGGGGGTAGGGGGCAACAATGCTGTGTATGCCCTGGAGCAGCACATACGGAGGGCCATGACCAGAACTATGATACCAACAAGAATGGCAGTAAGGGATATCAGACCCTGCAGCTGGGCTGTGACCCATGAGCTGAACCAGGAGGTTACCCAGCTCCACAAGTCCCACTGGGACTCCCGTCCATTTAGGGAAGCAGAAATCTGTCGGGTGTGGTGCGCCGGGTCCGTTATATGTTTGCTGGAGTCAGGCATAGAGGTACAGCAGTCCGTGCCAATGACAGCGCAAGTGCCCCCTTTACCGGGCAGCAAGTAGTCCAGGGCCATTCTATTATTTTATTTGTCAGAGTGACAGGATGTCTGACTGTCCTGTTCTTTTTTATTCTTCGTTATCCCCACATTATTGCCTAACTGCATTAGTGCTTATATTTTCCCCAGCACCCATATTGTATGTGTGCAGGTATGAGACACAGTGAGAGACACAAGGTGTACAAATCTTTATTCAATTTCCAACACCGGGAAGAAAAGAAACACCCGAGTGGCCAGTGACCAGCAGTGCCCTTCACATCAAAGGGCAGTGCTGTGTGATCAAACTGTGAAGGGGAGGGCAGGGATTAAATCAAAATAGAGTTGGAGGGGGAAATAATGCACTCCACTCCCTGCAGTGCCCACCTCTCCCTGAACAGTTCAAGGGTGTTGGGTGGACACCACATGCTCCTTCTCCAGAGACACCTGGGCTCTGACATAACTGCGGAAGAGGGGCAGGTAGTCGGCCCTAATGACCCCCTCCACGGCCCGCTGCCTGGACCTGTTTATGGCCAGTTTGGCCAGGCCCAGGAGCAGACCCACGAGGAGGTCTTCAGACCTGCCCTCCCTCCTCCGTACCGGGTGCCCGAAGATCAGGAGCGTGGCACTGAAGTGGAACCAGAAACAGAGAAGAAGGTTGTTAAGAAAATCAAAAAGGGAGTGCAAACGCCCACACCCCATATATACATGATTCACGGACTCCACAGCACCACAGAACAAGCAGTTGGGCTGGGAGTCTGTGAATCACTGCAATCTGCGATTGCAGGGGAATGCTGCGCACAGCACCCTCCACCCCGGATCCCTGAGAGAACGGGGGAGGACTCCCATATACAAAGCCCTCCACTGGGGATCCTCACCGCCCGGTGGCAAATAGGCACTCCAGGGCGTGTCCGGATAGTGGATGAGAGAAAGAGGTGGATGGTGTGCTGCAGCAATGGGTACAGGGTCTGCTGTTTTATGTCCCTAAAAGGGGCAATATAAAATTCTGGAAGCGGCTCAGGTTGTGGGGCACAAGTTCCCGGGGGAAGTACGGGACCTTGGGACCAATGTGAAATTCCATCTGAGCAGGGGTGAGCACAGACGGTATTCCACCGCTCATGTGAGCGTCCTCCAACTGGTGCACTGCGTCAGGTCCGAACACCGCCGTTTTGAAGCTTCGAACGGCAGTGGCCACGTACCAGATGTCTACCGCTGCCCTGCTCGCTGTGTCCTGTGGCAGCATCCAGCCCAGGCCCCTGGCACCCAGCACGTCCCCGACCCTGGTTCCCCTCGCCACCACTGCCCTCCCCTCCACAGCCACTTGATTCCGTGAGTATGGAGGTGCAGATTGTAGGGTGACAGTGCAACAGCCTCTGCATTCAGCTGGGCAAGCGCTTCAGCCCATGGCATTCACTATCTCCTCTAGCGTGATGGCCAGCTGATGTGCCTCTATGTCACAGTGCAGGGACATGTAAGTGGGCAAAAATAGGGAGAGTACCACGTCTAGGGCATTAAAGGTGCATTTTCTCTGGGTAATAAGGTTTTGGAAAGCAGATGAATGTCTGGGTCCAGCCACCATTCTGCCTTTCTCTGTACCCAACGAAACAACTTCCAGTCCATGACAACAGCACCCAGGGGTATGCCTTGTGGCTGCAGACAAAATAGATGTTATTCTATGTTCTTAGGTGGAGTTGGTGCACTGGCTCCAGCCAGCCTCCCATCCGGACGGCTGGCTCCTCGTCAGGCAGATGGTTCCTATGGGCAGTCCCCGTCTGGGGGTGTCAGTGATGGTCAAGGCTGAGGGTTCGTGTGAGAGGTTCTAGGCTGGGTAGAACCATCCTGTGAATTTGTCAAGGCAGTACCCCGTGGATTTCCAGCGGTCTGGGCTATTATCTACGTGAATGGCCAATTCTGGTTGGTAGGCTGAGTGTTGTGACATCAGGGGACCTGTCCTGTTCCAGTCACCAGTCTGCCATCTCTGCGATGGTAAAAGGGACTGTGACTAGAGGAGTGCCCCATAGGAATGGGTAGGGATGCAATTGGTTTGGTTCACCCTCTGGGCATACCCGTGAGTCATGTTAAGGAGCGTGTTCACTCACAGCTCACAGCTGATTAAGTGCCCCATTCTGTGATCTGTGGAGATGTACAGGTCAGACCGAGGGTGATGATCCTGATGGCTGCGGCCAGCAGCTGGATCCCTCTGCGGTGTCCAGAGCTGTATCCTGTCCTGATTGGTTGAGCTTGTGCGGAGGTGGAGCCCTCTTACACCGGGTCGCGTGCAGTCATTCTGGTCTCCCTTGGAGCTTGACAGCTGTCCTGGTCGTGAGCAAGACCTGGTACGGTCCTTTCCATCAAGGGGAGAGCGAATCTTTCAGCAGTGATTGTGTCATTACATAGTCCCCAGGTTTAAATGGGTGAATAATAGAAACATACAACATGGAAACAGACCCTTCGATCCAACTCGTCCATGCCGACCAGAAATTGGAAATAAATCTAATCCCATCCGCCAGCATTTGGCCCATATCCCTCTAACCGTTCCTATTGATTTACCCAACCAGATGCCTTTGAAATGTTGTAATTGTACTAGTTTCCACGACTTCCTCTGGCGGCTCATTCCATACATGCACTACCCTCTGTCTACATTCTCTCCCAGAATGGCCGTGGTCCAATAGTCAATTTTTTCAAATTTAAAAGACCCATCCCCCACAAATGGCCAATTTCCATTGGATCAGGTGTACAGGCCCCCGGTGAAGGGGATGACGTAGCGGCTGTCCCTGTTTCCTTGAGCACTGTGTCTGCAGGGGACCCAGATGTTACAAGAGGATCTCCTACCTTTGTCTTGAAGGTAACGTATTTACCGTGCCTCTGAAGCATCTTTTTTTCCTATGATTGGCGGCTGTGATCTGTTGGCCCCACGCAGTGGGGTAGTGACATGCCCATGGGTGGCACCTCCCAGCAGAGGGTGGACTTTTGTTCTCCCATGCTGTAAAACGGCTTCTGAGTCAAGCTTGCAGGCTGTGAATGCGGTTTTCGAGGAATTCAGTGAATGTACCTGCCTCCAGACACTGCGAGTTAGATAAACAATCGAGCGCAGGACAAGTTCATCGCCGACCGCTATATAAACAACCTCTTAGCCATAGTATCAAAACAGTCTACAAACGCAAACCAGAGACTGTGAAGTTGACCAGAGGAATGCTCAGAAAACCATTCAATGACAGACTACAGACAAACACTTACAACCCCCAAACTAAACAATCGAAAACTACAGGCATGCAGAACAAACCACAAGACAAACAGACCAGCAGCTGCTACCCTTGTCAACTTCCCCGATCTTTTTAGTGATAATTTAATGGGCAGTGTTTCCTTCTGTCTCCCCGGGAACCCCCTGTTGGTCAGTCTTTCCCCTGGCTGGATCAGGCCCTCAGCCTGTGCTCTGGCTCAAGTGGGGTCATGTGTCTACCTAAATGGGTACAATTTTGAGAGCTCACTGGCCTGCTTCGCTTGAGCAGGGAAAACAGCTTAATGTTGAAATGCTGCCACAATAGATCAGAATTGTGGCTACTCCCCAGATATCCAACCCATTGTAGGTATGACCTGCTAGGGCAGAGCTAGCCGCCAGGTCCAAATTGGGCCCAATTTGAAAAGTCAGGTTCGCTTTCCCTGTTGATAGAAAGGGCCTGCCGACTAACGCCAAACTGTCAGAGAAATCCAGCCCAATGAATCAGAGACCACAAATTGAGGATTGCAGTGAAATTGACAAGCAGTTTATTAAATATCACAGAAGAGAAAGTGACCAGGCTGACACAGAACAGATTCTCTGCACAAATGGCCAGGACTCTCCTCCCTGAATGGAAGGTGCAGGCTTTATCAGGGTACAACACAAAGGTGATAATTGTAAAGCAGTTACAGTACAATGATGAAAATTGTAAAGCAATTAAAACAAGAATAAACTGAATGGAAATTAATCAAGGACCCAGCAGCAGCAATTCATTTGTAAATGACACAGGAGATTCCAGCCATCTCCGTGAGTGGGTGAGAATGTTTTCTGGAGGATTCTTCATTGTATTTCCCAAGCACACGAATATGTGCAAGTGTCCCTTCTCCTGGCATCCTGGTCTGTCCATTGTGTTCATCCTGCAAGTGAAGTCTTCCAAGGCCTCTCGGTCTGCCTCTTTGTTTATGCTGTATCAGCTTCAATGGGAAACGAGGCTGCCCTTAGAGTATTGGGACAGTGCTAATCGCATCATCCTTTGTCATTTCCGCCACCTCCAAACAGACCCCACCACCAAGGATATATTTCCCTCCCCTCCCCTATCAGCATCCCTCCACGACTCCCTTGTCAGGTCCACACCCCTCACCAACCCAACCTCCACACTCAGCACCTTCCCCTGCAACCGCAAGAAATGCGAAACTCATGCCCACACTACCCCCCCCACTTCATTCCAAGGCCCCAAGGGATCCTTCCATATCTGTCACAAATTCACCTACACTTCCACACACATCATTTACTGCATGTGGCCTCCTCTACATTGGGGAGATAGGCCACCTACTTGCAGAACGTTTCAAAGAACACCTCTGGGACACCCCCATCAACCAACCCAACCACCCCATGGCTGAACACTTTAACTCCCCCTCCCACTCCGCCAAGGACATGCAGGTCCTTGGCCTCCTCCATCACCAGACCATGCCAACACAACGCCTGGAGGAAGAGCACCTCATCTTCCACCTAGGAACCCTCCAACCACAAGGGATGAATGCAGATTTCTCCAGCTTCCTCATTTCCCATTCCCCCACCTTATCTCAGTCCCAACCCTCTGACTCAGCACCGCCTTCTTGACCTGCAAACTTCTTCCCAACCTCTCCGCCCACACCCCCTCTCCGGCCTATCACCCTCACATTAACCTCCTTCCACCTATCGCATTCCCAATGCCCCTCCCCCAAGTCCCTCCTCCCTACCTTTTATCTTAGCCTGCTTGGCACACCTTCTTCATTCCTGAAGAAGGGAATATGCCCAAAACGTCGATTCTCCTGCTCCTTGACCTGCTGCACTTTTCCAGCAACACATTTTTCAGCTCTGATCTCCAGCAGCTGCAGTCCTCACTTTCTCCACAGCACTAATCGGGGCAAGGACCTTACTGTGAAGGCTGTTTGGGAAGTGTATTTCTGGTCTGGGAGTAGCTTGGCCATGTCTGGTTTCTATGTTAGCCTGTTTGGCCAAGAATGGGGCATTGTGGGTGTGTTGGCAGGCTTGATTTGTGCTTCACAGACCTGATTTTGTGGTTCTTATGTGGTCAAGCTTAGCAGATCTTTCTCCCACAGTCAGAAAGGATCTGGTAGAAACAACACAAGACTGTAAATGAAAGGTAATGGAGAGGAGGGTAAAAAGCTAGACCCAAGATAAGGCATAAGGATAACAAAAAACATATCAGGGAACAAATAATTATAAAACAGAAACAGAAAAGGACCACAAAAAAATGAGAGAGAAACAACTATTAAAGTTGAATTCAACTCTCTATAACATCCAAAATTAAAATGGAAGAACAAATAAATGCATAGTGTCATACCTCACTAGGATAGCATTGGAAATCAAACCCTGCTATTCCTGGAGTCATCACAGTAGTTAAACATTTTAAAAATATGCAGAGTTCCCCAATTTATCTGTCTTTTAAACATAGGTTGACAGAATGCACAGATTTCTGAACTTAACAAAATTACCATCTATCCCATGTAATTAGAGTCTAGCCACAGGTAAACAATTCTGAATATAGGCATATAACTTTACTAATTAAAACTCTAATCACCTTATATATCCACACCCCCACACACAGTGCACACACAGACACACACAAAAAAAAGAAAAAGAATGGGTTTTATACTTGTACAGAAAAATGGAAAGCAATTCAGGGATTCATGTTCCCAAGAATTACTGAGATAATTCTTATGATTCATGTACTGATCAGAACATTGCTTCTCAGTCATCCTTCTCCTCATTTGCAACAAGCATGGGTAGCTAGTTCACAAAAGAAAAGCTTTCTGACATATCGCAGCTTACAGCAACTGCTGGTAAAAAGGAACGCTGGTTTTCTTCAGGCTCAAAGGGACTTTGCAGAAAACAGAGAGAGAGCCCCTGAACTGCTGGAGATCTGATACTTTCTGTGTCTTGTTCACAGCCTTGAGCTGTTCAGTTACCTGAAACCCAATCACATTGACAAAGGCCTTCTGCTTGCCATCAATAACTGCTCACTAATCCACTAGCCAATGAGCTACTAGTGCCTATCAAAGCTCCACCTGTTCACTACCCCTTGACTCTAATTTGTCTACAACCGCATTTTAACCATTGCTCAAAGAAGAAGTGTGTGAAAGGTGTTTATAATGACTGTTAAGGTTAATTGTTTTCATTACATGAAGCAATCCTACATTAATCCTTTGTTTTTGAAGAAATTATTTTCTCATTTCAGATCACAATGAAAAGTACATAAAAATACAAAGAACCCATCTTTACAAAATAAATAATTAAAACATGACTACATAATGAAGAATGCTTGCAGTGGAATATTGTAGATTAAATAAAATCCAAATTGATATTGATGGAAGAGAGGGTAGGTAGGTTTACGAACTAGAGGTGAACTAGCAGCTATAGAAAGGAGTATATTTAACAGATGTTTGAAAGCAGAATCTGTATAGATTGAAATTACAGACAAAATAGAATTGATCACAGTAAGGGGGACATAATAGTGGAGGGAGAAGCATGGAAACAAAATCTAAAATGAGTAAGGAGCATAGAATGATCATTATTAGAGATTTGAAGTAGCTGCAAGAAGGGATTGTGAAAGGAATGCAAAGAATGGATCTTTTGCAGTTCATGCAGCACTCCTTCATTAATCAGTATGTAAGAAGGTCAGAAGTCAGACAACAACAGATTAAAGTCCAACACGCTTATTTGAAACCACAAGCTTTTGGAGTGTTGCCCCTTCATCAGCTGACTTCACCTGACGAAGGGGCAACATTTTGAACGCTTGTGATTTCAAATAAACCTGTTGGACTATAACATGGTATCATCTGACTTCTGACCTTGTCCATCCCAGTCCTACACTGACACCTCCACTGTATGTAAGAAATCCAACAAGAGGTCTTATCTGGTCTATGAAAAAGATATAGGTTAGTAAGAGAAGTAAGCACAGGAAAAACATCCAAGCAATAGTGATCATAGCACAGAAAGCCAATATAAAGATTAAGAAGGACGCATATCACATAAAAATCTAAGTAATAAAATGAAAAAAAAAGCTGATTTTAGGGGGATGTGTGTGAAACTAGGGAACATAAACAGGAAAAAAGAAAACTGCTGACCATAAAGATATTCATGGTGGTGGAAACTGTGTAAAACTGTGAGCATAGAGTCCAGGAGAAATATGTTCCACTAAAAAGCAAGAATGAACCTACCAATAATGGCACACTAGGGGTGAATAAAGAAATAAGAATAAAATTAAATCTGAAGATAAGAGCTTATATCTATTACATGGAAATCAAAGAAGAGCTGACCAAAGGGAATACAAGAAGATTAGGAAATATATAAAAACACAATCAGGAAGGCAAATAAAAACAATTAAATTAGGTTATTAAGGCATAAAAATCAAATAAAATATTCAACAAGAACAAAAGAAAATTAATTAACATGATCACTAAATGATTCATACAATAAAATCATAGGGCAGAACAGTGAAAAAGCAGAAAGTTTCAATACTTCACTGATGTTCACCAGGGAGACTAATATGGTAGAAAGGGCATTGGAAGAATAGATATAAAAATGCAGAATCAATTCAAAGCAGACAGTGTACGGTAGGGACTTTGCGACACTGCTGTAGTATCCCTGCTCTGGACCAGAAGTCTGTGTTTAAGTCACCTCTGCTTCAAGTGTGTAAAGAATCTCTAACCAGATTGAATAGGAAATATGTAGAAGGTATGGGGTGATATATTGGGCAAGGTCAGTGGGGAAACAAACTCAAAGAAGATAAAACTGTTGATATGATTGGATTGCATTCATACAAATGAACAGATGTTAGGCATGAGGTAGGAGAGCCAATTTGTACACATATAAACACTTATTAGAAAAGTAAATAGTGTCAGAAAATTTCTAGTTGAAGGAACACCAGGATAGATCAGAATGGCTAAACTGTGTATTACTTCCTTAAGTTTGACCAACTACAGGAATGGAAAGGAGATGCAGAATGGCTCTCTGTAGGTTCAAGGAACTGACATCAGGTGATGTGTCCTACACCTAGGAAAAAGTGAACATGTTGTTTTGACCAAGCAGGGATGAATAGAAATGGCCCAGAAAGTGAGCAGCAGGAGCAATGTTTAAACCCAAAATGTTCAATCGGAGCAGGAAAGGCAGTTATATTCTACTCTCATGTACTAGCCTCACAAATTGATTTGCTCAGATTCTCCTGCACAGCTTTCCTTGGACCAATACACTTCCCAGCACCTCATCTCTCATCCCCAACTAAATCAAAAATGTTGACACTCACCCCCACCTTAATAACATCTCTTGTTCATGCCTCATACTCAGCCTCCACAACTGAAGACAATTCTTTCACTCCACACAATCCACTTCTCTCAATGATCACAATTTTCTCTCCTTACAGGAAAAGACAGCACGAAACTCTAGGGAGAGGCAGAGAACTAGGAAAGGCCCTGCAAACATAACCACATCAGCAACTACTGTCAACACATCCCTACTGTGTCGGTTGTGAAGACGGTATTGTTCCATGTGGCTACAGATGCCTGCAATGACCTACCATAAAACACCGAAGCTGCGTAAGGTATTAGTACTCAAACAGTTCAAGAAAGCTGATCCTCTGCCTAAAAGACTTTGTGTCATGAGCAATATTTGTCAGGGCTAAAACTAATATCCACTCTGCTACTGATAACACTTGTCTAAAAGAGACAGCCCTTCAATTTGCTGAACTGGCAGTATTCTGATGAATAAGGGAATTATAAATTGCTCACATATATCAATTAAGGCACTTTTAGATCACTTAAAAGTATCTAACAAGTAAAATGCATACCACCAGTCTATTGACTTTTAACTAGTATGCAAACGACAAAAGTTATTAATCTTTACCTGTGCAAGGATAACCAGGGAGTTGCCATGAAGCTCTATCATGCACTAATGAAGTCTCATATCTAGGAAATGATGTAATGGTATTGTCACTGCATTAGTAATCCAGATACCAAACAGCATAAGCAGCAAGTGTAAGACAGAGCTAAGTGGTCCCACAACCAACAGTTTGGATTGAAGCTCTGCAGTCTGCTGAATCACAGTTGTGAATGGCAATGAAACAATGACAATGAAACAATTCACTGAAGGGGGATGCTCCAGAAATATTCCCATCTACTTGATGCTGGAACCCAGCAGATCAGTGCACAAAATAAGGCTGAAGCTTTTGCAAAACTCTTCAGCCAGAAATGCCAAGTCACCTTTTTCATCTTCCTCCTACGCTCTCCAGCATCATAAATGTCAGTCTTCAGCCAATTTTATTCACTTCACATTATGCAAAGAAAAAGTTGGAGGCAACGGATACTGCAAAGGTTATGGGTCCTGACAACATTTTGGCTAAATAGTGCTAAGGACTTTAGCTCTAGTTCATGCAATGACCCTGGCCAAAGTTTTCCAGTGCAACTACAACTCTGGTATTTACTCAACAAAGTAGAAAATTGCCCAACTACATCATTTACACAAAAAGTAGGACAAATCCAACCTGGCTAATTACTAGCCCTTGAGTCTATTCTCGATCAAGAGTAATGTGATAGAGGGGATCATCAACAGTGCGATCAATAAGTAGCACTTGTTAAGCAGTAAACTACTCACTGAAGCCCACTTGGGTTCTGTCAGGACCACTGACTGAACGTATTAATTAGACATTTAAATATTACTTATAAATTCTTTGCTTATGATCTAATTGATTACATTGCATTGTTTAATGGTATGTAGTTTTACACTATGGCTGGAAATGATTAAACCAAACGATGAAATGAAAATATCCCATCTTCTTTAAAAAGCATCATGCTGGCATTGGAAGCAATTCAAAAAAAGGTTCTTTAAGATGATTCCTAGAATAAGAGTATTGTCTTGGAGCAGAGATTGAGCTGTTTTAGCCCATACTACTTAGTGGAGTTCAGAAGAATGAGATTTTTGTGATTCTGTGTAGAGTGGACAGGATGTTTCCCTTCATGAGGGAATCGAGACAGGAAGTACAGTTTCAAAATAAAGTGTACAATTTTCCCACCCCTTGAGCAACATGACTAGAAAATTGAGAAAATACAGTGAGAATAGGAAAGTCTGATTCTTGATGTTGAGAAATGAATTTCTGATTTTTCCCTTATGTTTTAAACAGCAAATTCTGAATTTCAGCAGGAACTTTGCCTCTGCTGCTGCATGATTGCACAAGAAGGACACCAAATAGGCTTGTTGTATAATGCATAATGTGAGAAGAACAACAATAGAATGAGAAAAGTCACTGTGAACCAGGTCACCCACCATGAAACCTAATGAAAATAATGGCTTGCCAAAAATATGAGAACATTCATTCCAAGGGGTTTCCATTTATGATATTGACAAGGAGTGAATTCTTATTTCAGAGGGTCAGTATTCTTTGGAGTTCTCTACTCCAGAGAGCAGTGGAGGCTGTACATTTCATTATGTTCTTGACAATTTTTTGATCCACAAGGGAGTCAAAGGCTGTGGGATTGAAGGCTGGAAAGTGGAGTTAAAACCACAGTCAGAACAACCATGATCTTACTGAATGGCAGAGCAGGCTTGAGGGGCCGAATGGCCGAATGCAACCACCCCAACACACACAAAAGAAGTTGCATCAAGACACTATTCAAAAGGGCCACAACACACTGCAATACACCAGAACTGCAAAAAGAGGAAGAAGAACACCTATACAATGTATTCGCCAAAAACGGATACCTGCGCAATTTCATCAACAGATGCCTAAGGGAAAGACAACGGAACGAGGACATGCCGCACCCCAAAGGACTAGCCACACTACCATACATCAGGAGCATTTCCGAACTGACAGCCAGACTACTGCGACCACTAGGACTCATAACAGCACACAAACCAACAGCCACTCTCAGACAACTCACCAGAACGAAGGACCCGATACCCAGCATGAGCAAAACCAATGTAGTTTACAAAATCCCATGCAAGGACTGCACAAAACACTACATAGGACAAACAGGAAGACAGCTAACGATCTGCATCCATGAACACTAACTAGCCACGAAACGACACGAGCAGCTATCCTTAGTAGACACACACGTAGATGACAAGCAACATGAATTCGACTGGGACAACACTACTATTATAGGACAAGCCAAACAAAGAACAGCCGGGGAATTAATTCCTAGAGGCATGGCGCTCATCCACAGATTCAATCAATAAGCACATGGATCTGGACCCAATATACCAACCGCTGCAATGAACAGCTGGAACTGACAACCGGAAGCAGCAGATTCAAACCATGACAAATGCCGGAGGAAAGATCACAGAAGCGCTTCACAGGAGGCTCCCAAGCACTGAGGATGTCACCTAGACAGGGGTCGAAACGTCTCTAACACAAACTCCCAGCTCAACGAACAGAACCGCAACAACGGCACCCGAGCTACAAATCTTCTCCCAAACTTTGAAGGCCTACTCCAGATCTTAATTCTTCTGTTTTTTTTTGTAAATATGTTCTTTTCTGCCTTGCAGCAAACATTTGTTTACACATACCATTTTTGTCGATTCGTTATATTTTCCAACTAATTTCTAAATCAGATATGATTCCACATAATTTATTCATATTATAAAAACTGCTGTCAACTGAGATGAATGCAATGATGCCAGGTTAGGTAATCTACTCAACTCAGTCTAGGTTTTAGTATTTAAACTGCTTTTCTGCAATCACTAATCCATTTACCTGGAGTGTTTTGTTAATTCATTATTTGAATCAGAAATGAAATATCATTTGAACATATTTGAATACATTATTTGATCTTAACTTGTATTTTACGTGCATAATTTTAATTCATTTATTTAGCTGTAAACGTTAAGAATTTTATGTACAAAAATGATTGCATTTGATAAAGATGTCTAAATAATATAATGGGATGCTACAAATAGGCTTTCTTTGTGGCATTCCTTTTAACGTAAAAGGTCATATGGAGTGCATTGCTTGAGAGTTTGAGCAAAGGTACCCTTTATTCTTCTGATACAATGAATGTGGTGATGTAAATGCTAATTAATGCAAGGGTCTAGTCTAATTTCTTATCATATCTACATTTGTCTGAGAGCCTATAAATGGCATAAAGCTACGCAAATGAAAAAATGATAACCTCTCTGGAATATTCTGTCAGTTGCAAGACTTGGTTTTTAGTGTATATGCATAGTGTTTATATTTCAGACTAAGATTTCATCAAATTTTAATTCACCACTCAACTTTATTGAATGACTACATTTCTGGTTATAATCACATCAGGTTTAACTATGATACTGAATGCTTTGAAAATATGTTAATAATAGTAGGAATTCTTGCTGTTGTTTAGGTTAGATGAGAAGAAACCGTGACAGTTATATCATGATCAGGCCCGAGCAATGAGCATCCGCCAGAAATATGCATAGTAGGCAGTTTATGAGGCAATCTTTGTGCGATGGTAATTTGATGCCAATGCTGCCACTATGGAGCTCAACACTCCAGCTAAGGCACTCTATTCAACTTTCACAGCTGAAGATGAATCCAGCAGCAGGAACAACCCCCACTGCTATTTAAAGAGATCAGTAATGATATTCAGATTAGATGCTGAATGATTTCTACTGGCGTTGCTGTGATTTAATAAATGTTTCATGATTTCTAGAGTTTTTCATGGGGTTAAAGTCTCTGGGATGTAATGTGACAGCGGCTGAAAGCCTTTTTCCTGACTTAAAGGGCTTCTGGGCAAAACAGTTGCAAACATAGTTGCAGTAATAAGGATTTCCCTTGGAATACACTAGAAATAGGAGAATGAGTATAGGCAGAAGAAAGCAAGCTACTAGAATAGGAAGGAGAAAGGCACACAACAGGAAGCAATATCCACTCAGAATGTTGATCTGGTGGTTCTCTTATTTGAATCTCAGTGAGGAACAGTTTATGAGCGACCCTCACTTCTTTCATTATTTCAATCTTCGTTCGGAGGTCTTCACTGAAATGTGCCATTTGCTGCCACTATACCAGCAACATGACAGCAAGGAAAAGACTATATTACCAGTGGCCATAAATTATTACATACTGGGGTCCTCTTAAACTGGAACTGGAGAAATCTGATATTGCTTGTCATCCATAGTTACATAAGGAAGGTCGCAAGACTCTCTAATCAATGTTTTATTACCGGCATTTTATTACCTCTAACCAGAAAGCAGCAGGTAGAAAGCAGAGGTGAATTCGTGAGGATTGCAGAGATCTTCATGGTGCAGTATGCCAATGATTGCACACTTACTGCAAAATGGAGTAGGAGCTGGAGAGGCTGGATATCCATAAAAGAGAATGTACATATGAGATGTAATCTCCCTTCACCACATCCCTAAATAATTTTAAGTAATCCAGCACAGCAGCATTAATATTCCTTTGAAATTTACTGATAATTGTGGTGAAGGTTTTTGGGAAGCAAATTTAAATATTAAAGCACAGTGACAGTGTTTCTAAGTAATTGAGATTAGTCGTATTGATTCAGGTTTATTGAAAGTTAATATAAAAAGCACTGAGATCTCCAAAAACCATTAATTGATCTGTGCGTAATTTGCTCCCTCTGTGCTGAACAACTGATGACAATACAGAGAAGAAAGTGAATGTTTTGATGCAAATATTTGAGCTTACAGCAGTCATTCACCGATTATAGTAAGGCAGTACATGGTAATTGGCAAAAACATAACAGATTTTTAAAAATTCAAATATTTCTGAAAAAGACACATTCTGTTGAAGATTTTTGTCTTGCACTTTTTAATACAACATACAAGAAATAACAAAGGGAAAATAACATTGATACCAGATGGGAGAAGAGTGCGGACTGGTTAGAAAATGGACTCTGAATGGTAGACGTTTTGTCATGGAGCCCTTTTACCAATCAATCACTTAATGCTTAGATCTCTGAAGTGTGACTTCAACTCACAACCTTGTGATTTAGAGATGACAGTGTAACCACAGAATGACAGCTAACAGCATGAAATCAAAATGGAGTTTCATGCCAAAAGATTTTAAATAACACACAGAACATTCCTTCACAGAAGAGTGCATAAAAGGATGATCAAAGAGGAAGCATTATGGAGATGACAACTTACTAATAATTACTTACAACTAGTAAAGAATCCTTGCAATGTGAAACAGCCAGCAATTGGACTAACTCCAAAGACATTTCATTTCAATTTAAAATAGCTAATATTAACTCAATATTATTCATTTGCAATACATTTAGAATATTTATGTCTGTTTTGGGTATATAACCTTTAACAAAACTAAAAGCTTTGAAATAAAAGTAATTTTATTAATCCTTCCCTAAACTTTTTTTCATGTTCTGGTTTTTCACAGAAAAATATTAAAGTCAAGCTTGACAAAAGGTATGCAGCATGTGGATATATAAGCATTTATATATAAATTTAGATTGTAACAACTGAATGAAAGGATGCTTAATCATTCAGTAAACTGTTCCCAGCAGATGAGGAGGGGTGAATTGACACTTCTCTTTTCAATCTCCACAATACTTCACAACAAAGATTTGTGTTCCTTTTTGCAAAAGGCTTTACCTTTCTCTAGTTAAAATATAGCTAACTAATTTGTAATGTAGGAGGAAGGAACTAATTTCAAGGATTTAAGTGAAAGAAACAAAAATTTTATTGCTTGAGAAAAGTAATAAAAATGCCTCATCATGCACACTCTCACACAGGTACAAAATTAATCAGGAATAGTGTCCATAAAAGAAAGATGAAAGGAATGTATAGTTTACAATCCTCAGCATGTTTTTGAGGCTGAAGGCTTTAACCAGAGAATATGGTTGTTTATCTGGATCTTGGATCTTCTACTGCAGCAATTATTGCAGCTATCCTTGAATTATCCTGCATTCTGCTGTTTTGATCTTGTTCCTATTGTCAGTGAGGTGTTTCTAGCTGCTTTCTGTTGTGCAGTCAAAAAGCCATCTTTTTTTTGCTGCCAAAAGCCAATTCTTGAAATACAAGCTTGTATGTGTATTTCTTTGCCTGACTTCATTATCCCAAAGCTTGATAATTGCAGTTTTTTAAACCATCTCTAACGTGCAAACATTCTCATCAAGGTATAAAATAAAAATAGGAGAGCTTTTTTTCATGCTGTGTCCCCAGAAGAGGTTGACTGCATTCCTCGCTTCTGAATAAAATGTTAATTTCAGTTTGACTTGTGGTTAGGTGACTTTTGTGGCTATTTTAAATCAATATTTTTGGTTCATTTTTAATCCAAGGAAGTCCCAGATTTGAAATCAGAGGTTGGAATTTTAAAAAAACATACTTTTTTTTAATCATGAGACAAAATGCCAAGTAAAACGTGGAAATGGTGTGTTCCTACATGTGCTGCCTGTAATAAAATTGTAAACATGTTCTTTACAAACTATTCAAATCTCTGGTTATGATAAATTACATCATAATTCATCAATTGCTTTCAGAATGTAGTCTCTGTTGTAGACACAGTCAGTTTTACCCAGAAATAGCAATATAAAAATGATTACACTATCTGTTTTTTTAGATTAGATTACTTACAGTGTGGAAACAGGCCCTCCAGCCCAACAAGTCCACACCGACCCTCAGAAGAGTAACCCACCCAGACCCATTCCCCTATACCTAACACTATGGGCAATTTAACATGGCCAATTCACCTGACCTGCACATTTTTGGACTGTGGGAGGTAACCCACACAGACACGGGGAGAATTTGCAAACTCTACACAGACAGTTGCCTGAGGCGGGAATTGAACCTGGGACCCTGGTGCTATGAGGCAGCATTGCTAACCACTGTGCCACCATGCTGCTTGAGGCAAAAATTGACCAGGTTATTCAGGGTCAGTTCAGTGTTCTTCTTCAAGGTAGTGCCATAGATTATTTTATCTCTACATATGACGATAGACAGTGCCTTATCTACATCGCATCTGGAAGATGCATCTGCAACAAGGCAGCACACCCTCAGTACTTCACTGAAGTGTCAAGCAGATTCATTAATTATCTGCTTGAGACCTAAGATAAAAACAATGATTTTTTTCACATGATCGAATACTCTATGAAACATGATATTTACAGGTTGGTGAAATCATTCAGTCACCTGATCATGTTTGCTTTATGTGTTTATATTAATATTGTGGAGTTTTACTGATTTATATTTAACAATGTCATTCACTTCAGGAATTACCTTTCTATGCCTAAAATACTCAAGTAACATTAGTCCAATTGTTTCATTTCATGGACTCTTGTAAGGAAACAGTGGGGTAGAATTCCAGACTGGTAGAAAGTTAATGTCATATGTCAGTTGTCTGTTATAGAAACCATCAAGTTCCATTTCCAAAATTTTAACTATTCTTCAAAAGCAATTTCAGATAAGGTATTGTCCATTTCAATGTAAAAATAACTAACAGTTAACAGAAATTTATACTCATTTTCCATAGTTCTTCTTTATTCACATCTGCTAATATCCCGAATGGTTATTTCAAGTTTCAGTCTCTGGTTTTCATATTCCCCCTCGATAGGATCCTGCTGGTCATTCATTTATATAGCTTGAGTGGCCTCATGTTCATAATGTGTTGACACTGCCCAATATCTAACTCATTATAAAACAGCAATCCCCATTGACAAATCAATGTGGTCCCTTTGTAACCTTAACTGCATATTACAGAGATAACTTTGATATATTAATGAAAAAGTGTTCCATTCTAAGTAGCATTGTTTTTCGATTTAATGGGACCCTGCATTTTAATACTTAAGTTTATTTCTGATCTTACTTACAAAATGATTCCGAAGCACAGATACAGTTCTTTGATTCAGGATATAACTCCACTTGGAAATGAAAATTTAAAGAGGTGTTGATGCAGGAGGGAGTGAATTAATGCAACTTCTGAAGAACACTAAAATACATTTCAACCATCAGCAATGTTTTATAAAACTGAAAGAGCATGGGACCAGAAAGTGCTAGACCAAGTTAAAGGGAAAGGAACCCAAAGATATAGACATGTCAATATTACTCTTATTTGCTATTTGCTGAAATAAACAAGAATCATAGAATTTTTACAATATGGAAATATCTAACAGCCCATCATGTCTGCACTGAACTCTGAGCAAGTTAACTTAGCATCATTCTCCTGTCTTTTTCCTGTAAACCTGCATGTTGGATGATTAAGTAGAAACAATGCCCTCTTGAATGCTTTATTAAACATTTCCAGGCAGTGCATTCGAGGACTGAACTATTCATTGTGTGAAATAAAATTATTTTCTCATCTCACATTGCTTCTTTTGCAAAACACTTTAAATCCATATCATCCAGTTTGCAGTGGGAACAGTCTCTCCCAAACTATTCTCCCCAGTCCCCTTATGATTATGAAAAATTCTATCAGATCGCCTTGTAGCCTTTTCTTCTCCAAGGCAAATGATCCCAACTTCTTCGATCTATCGACATAACTAAAGTTTCTCATACCTGAAACCATTCATGTAAACCTCTTCTGCACTTTCCCCAAAGTGTTCACCTCCTTAATATAGTGTGGTATCCAAAACTGTACACAATGCCCCAGCTGAGAGCTAACTAGTGCAGTTTATATGTTTAGTATGAACCTTCCTGCTCTTCTACTTTACCCCCTTCTTAATGAAATAGAATACTGTATCCTTTATTAACAGCTCTCTCTACCTGTCCTACCATATTTAATGATTCATGCATATTTACACCCAGGAGTCTCTACTCCTGCATACCCTTTTAGAATAGTACCATTTATTTTAACTTGATTATCCTGTTCTTTGAAAAATCTATTATCTCATTCTGCTCCACAATGAACTTCACTTCACTTACTCCATCATCTGCTCAATGTCCTTTGCAATTCTATGCAGTCCTCATCACAGCTTACAATGCTCTTAAGTGACCTATTAACCACAGATTTTGAAATTGTTCCATGCACACTAAGATCTAGATCATTTATATGGTATCAGGAAAAGCAAGGGTCCTGATATGAACCCCTGGGAAACTCCATTACAAACCTAACTCAAGCTTGAAAATACCCATGAACATCAGTTTCTGTTTCCTATCTCACAGCCAATTTTGTATCAGTCATCACTGTCCCTTTAATTCCATGAGCTAAAACTTTTCTTACAAGTCAAATTGTGTAGTATCATTTCAGCACCTTTTATAAATCTATATACACGGCATCAACAATATTGCCTTCAACAACCCTCTCTGTTATCTCTTCTAACAGTTTAACTAGACACAATTTCCCTTAACACATTTATGTTGTCTTTTCTGAATTCATCCATGTTTTTCCATTTGACTATTCTATCATGAATAATTATTTCTAGACATTTCTCACCACTAGAGTCAAGCTGATTGGTCTTTAATTGCTGGGAATATCTTTAAGACCTTTTTTGAGTGCTGGCACGATACTTGCAACTCTACATTTTTCCAGCACCACCTCTGAATCTAGATAAGATAGAAAGATTATAGTCAGTGCCTCTGCAATTTCCACCCTCACTTTCTTCACTATTCTTGGATGCATCTTATTCAGTGCTAATACTTGATCAACTTTTAAATATTGACAGCTTCCAATACCATCTTCCTATTAACCTTAAAGTCCTCTATTGGCCGTCATCATGGTGTAGATAAAAACAGATGCAAAGTACTTGTTAACAGCTCACCAATGCCTCTTGACCCCTTTTCATCCCTCATTTGCCTTACTCCTCCTTCTATCACCTTTTTAATATTAATGTATCTGTAAAATACATTGAGATTTCTTTTGTGTTTGCTGCCTGTCTTTCTCTTAATCCTTCTTTGCTTCTCTTACTTGCTTACACCTCCCCTCTGAAACTTCTGTATTCTGCTGGGTTCTTAATTGTATTTTCTACCTGATATCTATCACAAGTACAGTTTATCTTCTTTAATTTATTCCAGAATGCTCTGGAATTGTTTGCCCTACTCCTCCAGGGATTGTACCCAACGCATTGTTATGAAGGTAGCCCATCAGCGTACTGTTGTTTTTTCCTTCAACCTTTCGTTCCAGTCTAACCGCCCCAGCTCTATTCTTGCCCTCTTGAAGTCGGATCTCTGCATGTGACTATGCTGACTCTAGTTTAGTCATTCCCGACTGGGAATTTCAGATGAAGGGCTTATGCCCGAAACGTTGATTCTCCTGCTCCTTGAATGCTACCTGACCTGCTGTGCTCTTCCAGCAACACACCCTCGACACTAGTTTGGTCATTGTCATTTTCCAACAGTATTCTAAAATGATCACTATCTCCTATAAATTCCTAATTAATTCTTGATCTACTTGCCCTACTTCATCTAAAAAAAACACAGGTCTGGCAATATTGCATCTCTTATTAAACTGGACATTTACTGCTGTAGGGAATTCTCCATAACACAATCTCAGAAGGCCAGCCCTTCAAAGCCTGCACGACCAATATCCCAGTTTGTATTTAACTAATTGTACCACTACATTGTAACTATCCTGTGATGGTTTTATCTACAGATAATTTCCTTGCACTCTATTAGATTCTTCAATAGCACATTACTTATATCTAGTTCTTAGATTATGAGGGACAACAAGTATTGTCACATAGAGTAAATGTATACTGTTGTAGGAAAAAAATCATATCTGGCAAAACTGGCCCTTCATATACTGCCTTCATTTTTTTAATAACTGTGATTTTAGTTCAATTATAGCACTACTTCCTCTGTACCATAGATTGTAAGGGCACATAACATCCACCTTGTGCAATTGGAGATAGGTGAAAATGTATTCCAGATTCTTGAACTCACATACACTGATACCTTACCACAGCACTGATGGAGTGCTAGAATATCAAAAGTGCATCATTTTTTGGTAAATTGCTAAATATAGCCCTCATCTGCTCTCTCGACTAAACTTAAAGGAGCTCATGGAATTATTCACATAATATCAAGAGACTTCTCCCCCTGTACTTTGCCCAATACTTAACACTCACAGCCATTACTAAAATATTGTGGAGGTTAGGTTGGATTCTGTGGTGCCTGTTTCTTATGTATTATTTGGTAAAATAATGCTCAAATATGCACATTATCATCTTGGAAAAATGCGACTATGTACACAAACCTATTGATTTTAACCATGAACAGCTCAGTACAACATAAAATGGCATGAAGGACTTCCTTTAGGGCTATCTGAAGGGATTGAAAACTATTGTAAACAATTCAAGACCACAGTTAAAAACTAGTTGCTAGACTTATTTTTTTAACTGGGTACTGGTATCTTTTTAATTAATTGAGAGCTTCCCTACACTTGGTTGACTTTTGAAGACTCTACATGGAGCTGTCCAGCTCTGCTGAAGTCTTTACCTGTTCATTTAAAAACATGTACTGCGAAAACAAATTACTCCTTGTGATTGGCCTGCTAGTCCTTCCAATGGGAATCAAACAAATGAGAATTCAGCAAGATTGGGTGAATCAAGAGAGATTACACTGAACAGGACAACCTGTTAGAAGAAAGAGGAGGAGACAGTGAAGGGATCTCAGCAAGTGACCCAATCTGTTAAGTGTCTATAGGGATCAAAGCATAAACCTTAACTTCAGCGAGGCGTGCTTGAAAGAGACCATGGCTGAAATCTGCCAATTGCTACAACCACAATTGAAACTATAAAGCAGGGAAAAGGCAACTTTTCTTGTGGTTTCAAAGTACCTCGTTAATGTGCTTGGCTCCTATCAGACTAAGACTGGAGATCTAAGCAACTACTCAGTCTGCAGTACATCTGGGAATGACTTGAGGCTCTCTCTGCAAAGCTTCAGTTATAGACACAACTTCCTCTCATTCAATTCTGCCAGAGACAAACAATTAGTGCAAGCATTAAGATTTGTGCTGATTGCAGACTTCCTCATTGTACAGGGTGTCATTGATAACACATGCAGTGGCTGATGTATTCTCCTGTCACCTCAGCTATTTTTATGAATCAAAATGGATTCCACTCCCTCAAAGTGTAGTCAGTGTATGACCACAGCCAGCTCATCATGTAGCTGAATACTCACAATTTCTTCAATCCTGTACTCATCCTAAATTTGACCCATCACAGCAAGCCAATGACTGGCTCCTTGGTGACAGGTATGACAATTCATGGTCTGGCTTATGAATCTGATCAAAAACTCCTACAGAAGGCCTCCAATGAGAACTATTATAGAAAAGTCACAGAAAAATAATGTCAACTACACCTCTCCATTCACTAACACTCCTACATTCCTTATCTTTCCTCCATCGTTAGCCATCACATTGTCCTTCTATCAAGAATTGAAAAATTAAAACCACAAAGAAACGCAACTTTCAACATTAAATCGGTACATCGCTCAATCTGTTCTCCATGTGCCTTTGCCTCTCCAGTGCTCCTGAAAGGTCCTTGCTCTGTGACTACAAAATAATCTGCTGAAAAAAACACGCTGGACATCAACGAAGGATGGCCATGGAGGATGTCATGAAAATCTTTGAACATAGACGTTCTTGCTTCACACTGCACCATCTTAGTACGGGCTGCAGCAGTCTACGCTGGCTGACAGGCAACAGCTGGGCAGCAGCAAACTGGCAGAGGTGGGAGTAGGGATATTCCTGAGGGGAGATAGTGGCTTTGTGTTCTATGTAACCACTGACTAGCTTCCCTCATATCCTCTGATAACCTTCCAGGGCAGCAAACATATGGAAGGACTGCTTTGATGCCCTGGAAGCCCTTTTGAACAGTGGTATCCAGGATGCAGTCTGAACTCCCACTATAACAGGGAGACCAGGTTGAAAGTTGTTTGTGTTGCAATATATGTTGTGACATTGGCCATTGGACATTGTACCATGACTGGATATGTATTGACAGAGGCAGCCACACATTAAATCATAGCCAAATCAGTACTGGACTCCTCCATGCTTCTCTTCATCATGCACACACTTTTTGGTGGTTTTTACAGTCCACCCAACATTTGGGGATATAACTCCATCAACACTCTTCTGCACCCCATATCTTTAATATCTGACATCTGTCTTCTGCAATGGAACAGTATGCAACCTTATCTTCCAGTGAGCTGACAACTATGTCGTACTTTGCCGCACTGGTCCTGTCTCCTCCACATTTAATTCTCGGTGTCACACGACATGCCAGTCCCATTTCAGTCCTCACATCTAAAATACAGTGTCAGGTTGAGCTGATAGTTATGCCTGTGAGGTTGAGCAATGGTGTCTCTTAACCTTCAGTGTCTCCTCGTATTTCTCCACTAACTGAGTAGAGTCCAGTTTTTCTTTTGCTATCTGAAATGGAAATGAGACAGGGATGGATTATGGTGCAAAGAGAAAAGAAAGTTAAAAATGAATCCTTGCACTCTCAGCAGCTTGTCAATCAAAGGAAATTGTTGGATGAGGGAGAACCACAATACATATTAATAAAGTGCCTTTACCAGAATAAAATTTCCCATGGTGCTTCACAGGAGCCTTGTACAGTAAAATGTGACACTGAGTCATAGAAGGAAATGTTAAAAAGATGACCAAATGTTTGACCAAACAGGTAGGTCTAAAACAGCATCTTAAACTCAGAAAGAGAGCTTAGAGTGTCGAGCGGTCTAGGAATGGAACACTAGAACCTGAAAACTATAGATCTGAAAACATTGTACCAGTGATGGAGGAATTAAACTCAGAAATCAAGAAAGGTTATGTCTGTAGATTGCTTGCCATCACATTTCCAGTTCTCTAATGATCATGGCCTCATGATCCCTGTTATTATGGTAATGATGAGCAGCCTCTCCATGGTTGTAAATACAGTAAGGAGACTTTGTCTTCCTCCATTTCTTTCTGCTTACTTTTATTTTGCATCACCTCCTCCTAAATGAAAAAGATATGTATTACAGTGAAGGCACTGTACACTGTTTGGATGATGGGATGAACATCATTGAATAGCTGCCAGAGTGTTGGTGCATGGCTTGTAGCAGAGTTATGTGTCTGAGTGTGAATTAGTACATATGAATTGAACATTTCCAGACTGATTGATTGAAGTTGCTGTAGACTGGTCATGGTGATGCAGAGAATTGAGCAGTGAATGAGCTGAGTGGTACAGTTGGTTTGATCTTGCTTTTAAAAAATGAACTATTTATTTTGATAATTAATGTCAGCTCATTACACACCTCTCCGCATGATTTTCAGCTTCTTGGATCAACACTCCTAGCATTGATCGCTGTCACTCCTTCTTTCTTCTGCAAACAACTCTGGCAATAAATTCCTCACCCTCAGCAGATACAAGTCATCTTTTCCATCAAGAATTCCAGGGTGTAACATGAAAATTATGTTGCTTGTTCTTCCACAGGTTCATTCATTCGTCAAAGCACCATTCACAGATTCATCTTTCTGACTAGTTACACATTACAACGTTGCTCTATCCCTTCAGATACTTTCTAATCAACCTGTTCAGAGAAGCTATAATACACCTCTGGAGCAAGTTGGGCTTAAACCTAAGACTTCTGGCTCAGAGGTAGAGACATTATCACCATAAGATCCCTTGCTTACTCTGTCACTTAATAGCTTGGCTAACAATTGTCAATCTCAGTTTATAAATCAACAATGGATTTAGAATTAATTGCTAATTTCAGAAGAGAATTTCAAATCTTACCAATTTTGATTAGCCCATTTCCTAAGTTAACTACCGAAAAAGCTGGCTCAATTCGTTTGACTACGCTCACTAGTTCTAGATCCCATTTTCAAAGTAAATAATTTCTATTTAGCTTATCAAAGCTATTAAAATCCAAATAGTTTGTCAACATGGCCAAACAGCAAGGAACACTGAGTATGAGACATGTTGCCCAAGTAAAGCTCTGCAAATCACAAACCCAGAAACTAGACACAGTGCAAACACAGCAACAAGGTGCTAATGATATTAGCATAATGTAAAAGGACACATCTCAGCAAGGGTAATATTGCACAGACATTTCCCCAACAACTTAACCAAATAAAGGAGGAATGTATATTTTAAATGAGAAAACAGACTGAAGGGCACCAGGCCCTGCCATACAAAGAAACAAACAGCAAGCCATCCAAATGATTAACAATGTTTCAGACCATTAAGCGAATCTCCTTGATTGGCCAGAACTATAGAAATTTCCAGAAAATCGTCCAAAAAGGCATAAAAACAGAGCTCACCTCAACTGATCCCTTGGGCCTTCTGGAGATGAAGAAGAACTGACTAGCATGACAAAAGCAGAGAAGGTCCGACCGTCAGGAGTGAGAGAGAAATGATCTCACAAACCGGACTAAAGTTACAGACTCTGGGAAGTACTGCAACAATGAAGAATCAGGCAGGATCCAAAATAGTATTATTGCTATTAAAGTCTTACTATTACTTGTTCCTTAATAAAATTGTGACAATTTGCTTCAGTACCAACTTGAGTCATTGCTGAATTGACCATTCTGGTATTGTAGGACACCTGAATAAATTAATTTTCAGTAGAACCTCAATTATTTGAACGAGACGGGCGGGAAGTATTTTGGTCAGATAATTGATCATTCGGTTAACCAGAAACAAGAGGTAATTTATGAGTGCCTTGCAATGCACGCCATATTCTGTTGAACTGATAACTGAATGCTGAGTTGCTTAATGCCGTTTTTATGGAACCTTGAGACCTTGTTCAAATAATCTGAAATTTGGATAATTGATGTTTAGATAATCAAGGTTCTACTGTATAACCTATTGTCAAAGTATCTGACAGATTCAAAAGGACTCAGACAACATTTCGTAACCTTTTAAATTTTGGGAAACACAATTCTAGTTTGCATAATCTCTCCTTGTTTCTTAACTTTTGAAGTCTGGGCATTATTTTAGTAAAGCAACATCACACACTCTCCAAGATCATGTAGCAAGACCCATTCACACCATGAGATCCTTTTTGTAGCATGCAGTTGATGATTAATGCAAGCAGAGCAGAGAAATCTATGCAAGAAATGTTGTATAATGTAGAAAGGGTGGCAAGGGTAAAGGTGGAAGAGTGTCTTAAGTATATCTGCTATGAAGATGTTCTCTGAAGTTGGTGGGAGCACAGTAGGAAGTAAAACCACCATTTTAGATCTTCCCCATTTCTCTGTCCAAGGTTACTATCACACAATAAACAACGTCTTGTTTAAGACAAGCGCCTCTTCTCATTAGACAGCCAAATGGTTTTCCTCTATCACACCGGACCAACCACACCTTGTCAAACCTTACCAGGAAGGAGGACAAAGCAGCAAATCTACCAGATGGATCTTCTAACATAATGAGTGGTGAGGATTCAATGTACAACATGACACCAGGTTGGAAGGAGAGGTGGTGACATAATCATATTCTCACTGAGCTAAGAATCCCTGGAACCAGGTATGGGGCTGGGTTTGAATTTTACTGTGGAAGATTATATAAAGTGAATTAAAAGTTAACTTGAAAGTCTTTGCGAACCATTGCTGATCATCAGAAAAGTGAATCATGTTTACTCATGAAATCCATGTCTTTTGCCCGCTTGTCTGTGTGCGTTGGGAAAGTTTTATAAGAAAGATAAGAGTTTTAACCTGTAGAGATATGTGTTTACCTGCAGGTAGAATCTATTTAATTTTTATCATCATTGCGTACAGAAAGCTGGTCCAAGTGTTCTGTCAATCTGGGTCTAAAATACAGGCAAATTGGGAAATGTGTATTTTTATAAAATTAATATCTTTTGTGACAATTACAAGAAAACCATGACTTGATTTCCAGTGAGTCAAAACACGTGGGCAAAAAAGCTGAACTCCAAAATTGAGGTGAGAGCAACTGCCCTTGACAGCAAGACTGTATTTGAATGGGTGTGGTATCAGGAAGCTGTAGCAAAAGTGGACTCAGTGTGAATTGGGGGGAAGCCCTTTGCTGGTTAAAGATATAGCTGCAGAAAGGAAGATGGTTGTGGGTTTTGGAGGTCAATCATCGCAGTTCTAGGACATCTCTACAGGAGTTTTATTTGTTTATAGGCATAATCCTCTTCAGCTGCTTCATCAATGCTCTTCCTTCCATTAGAAGGTGAAAAGTGAGGATGTTCGCTAATGATTGCACAATGTTCAGCATTATTTACAAGTCTCAGATACTGAAGCAGCCCATGGCCAAATGCAGTATAATAAAATAGTATCCAGGATTGGCCTGACAAGTGGAAAGTAACATTTATGTGACATAAGTGCCAGGCAATGACCGTCACCAACAAGTAAGAGCCTAACCATTATGTCTTGAAATTTAATGACATCATCATCACTGAATGTTTCACTATCAACATCCTAGGGTTTACTATTGACCAGAAAGCAAGCTTGATGAGCCATTTGTATACAGTGGCTCCAAAAACAAGCCAAAGGCTAAGAATTCTGTAGCTTGTAACTCACGTATTGACTCTGTAGAGCCAATCCCTAAGCACAAGGCACAAGTCAGGACTGTGATGGAATGCTTTTCACTTACCTGGATGAGAACAGGTTCAATAACAACTAAGAAAGTTGACACCATCCAGAACAAAGCACAAATTCCATGAATATTCATTCCCTGTCACCACCGACACTCAGTAGCAGCATTATGTACTATCTATAAGAAGAATGGCAAACATTCACCAAGTCGCCTTTGACAGCACTGTCCAATCCTAAACACTACAATCTAGAAAGACAAGGACAGTAGGTACATGGGAACATCACAATTTACATGTTCTTTGCTAAGTCACTCACCATCCTGATTTAGAACTATATCATAGTTCCTTCACTGTCAAAAATTACAATTCTGGAACTCTTCCACAATGATTGCAGTGGTTCAAAAAGATAACTCACCATCACTTTCTCTGTGTCAATTAGGGATGGGCAATACATAGTAATTTAATCAGCAACGCACACACATCCTGTGAATGAAAGAATAACAAGAACTTTTAAAAATCTTTTGACTGTAAATTCTTCATGACAATAGCTATAGGCTACCTAAAACAGGATGATGTCTTGATTTACATCCCTGGTCACCCTGATGATTGTGTCTGAGAGAGCAATAGATTCTCATGGCCTCATTTTGAAATAAGCTGTGACAAATCCCAGACTGGCACTGTTGGCTTTACAGTGCATTGTAAATGCCTGCAGCCTGTACCTTGTTTCTTGAATGCATACAAATTCATGACTACAAATTCATTGTGTTCTCAAACACAACAGCGAAAAAAAATCCTTTACATGCAGAAAAATATGCAATAACTAAATCTGTTTACAGGATGGTTGTTATGTATATTCTTGTGGGCCATTAGAGGATATTGAATTAATGAGTTATTTAAAGGAAAAATAATAAAAGCAAGATCATTAATTAGAAATGCTTGATATTTGTTTCAACTTAAGATGAATAGAATGGACTGAATGATGCACCAGTTTAACATACTGTTCTTACACATCATGGCCCTAGGTCTGAATGCGGACCAGATGACAGCAAATTTCCATTGCTTATTGTCTATCAGGATGAAATGTATTTCAGTAATTCTCACCCAAAGCTGTAATGAAGATATTTCACAGACTGAATGTTACCTGCCCTTTGCTGATCACCCACAAAGTAAAAGATCTGAAACGATTTCACCAGAGATGGCAGGTAGCATGTCTGTTTTGCAAATGACAAGAAAGATGGCAGATGGTTGCCCCAAGCCTAAAATCAAGATTAAATGGCTAAACATGGGACTTTTTCCAAGATCTGCTAGTATTTTAACAGTTGATGTGGAAACCCTGCTCATGGGAAGACTGCCAGCTAATTCCTGCTAGTTTCCCAGTGAGTTTCTGGCCAGGAGGTGGGGAGGTGGTGAGGTTCTCCATCTGAATACCTTTTGACTTAAGGAAGGAACCTTTGGCTGCAGTCCTCACTGTCATGGCAATGCCATTGCTTACCGTCATTTAATCTCCTTCTTTGCTGTGGCCTGTCATACGTGCCTCAGCACCCCAGACTTTTCTTACCTTCCTTGCAGTGGACCTTCACCTTGTTACAGCAGAGACCATCACTCTCAGTGCTGCTGCTGAGGGAGATTCAGCCACCAGCTTGTGGACCAAGCTGCCATCCTTAATAGTATGGCAGCCCTGGTAACAGCAACTTAATAGCTCCCACCAACAAAATGCAGCCATGTATTCTGTTAGTTACTGAAGCATGACAACGAATAAATAACAAAGAACAATACAGCCCAGGAACAGGTCTTTTGGCCCTCCAAACCTGCGCCGACACATTTTGCCTTTCCATGCTAAAACTGTCTTCACTTACAGGATCCATATCCCTCCATTCCCTTCCTATTTATGTATTCAGCCAGGTGCTTCTTGAATGCTGCTATTGTGTCTGCCACCATCTCTAGCAGTGTGTTCCAAGCACTCACCAACCCTTTATGTGAAAAACTTTCCTCGTGCCTCTCTTTTAATCTTCTCACCCATCGCACCTTGAACCTGTGTCCCCTAGTAATTGACCCCTCTACCCTGGCAAAAAGCCTCAAACTTTCCACTCTACCCATGCCAATCAGAATCTATAAGGTACCCCTCAGCCTCCTGCATTCCAGTGAAAACACGCCCACTCTACCCAACCTTTCTTCACAGCTAAAATCTTCCATACTCGGCAACATTCTGGTAAACGTTTTCTGTACCCTCCCCAAAGCCTCCACATCCTTCTAGTAGCATGGTGACCAGAACCATATGCAATGTTCAAATGCAGAAAGATCTGGACAATATTCAGGTTTGGGCTGACAAGTGGCAAGTAAGATTCACACCATACAAATACCAGGCTATGACCATCACTAATAAGAGACAATCTAACCACCTCCCTTTGACATTCAATGGTGTTACCATCACTGAAACCCTCACTATTCAACATTCCAGGAGTAATCATTGACCAGAAACTCAACTGGATTCACCACATAAACAAAGTGGCTGCAAGAGCAGTCAGAAGCTAGGAATACTGGGATGAGTAACTCACCTCTTGAGTGCTCAAAGCTGATCTATCATATACAAGGCACAAGTCAGGAGTGTGATGGGATACAATCCATCTGAATATAGCTGGATGAATGCAGCTCCAACAACACTCAAGAAAGTTTACATCATCCAAGACAAAGCAGACCACTTGATTGGCACCACAAGCATCCACTCCCTCCACCACCTCAGTAGCAGCAGTGTGTACTATTTACAAAATGCAGAAATTCACCAAAGATGCTCAGACAGCACCTCCCACCCACAACCACTTGCATCTAGAAGGACAAGGGCAGTAGTTATATGGGAAAATTACAATCTTCAATTTTCTCTCCAAGCCACTCACCATCCTGACATGGAAATATATCACCATCCCTTCACTGTTGCTGGGTCCAAATCTTGGAATTCCCTTCCTAGTGGTATATGGGTCAACCCACAGCAGGTGGACTGAACTGTTCAAGAAGGCAGCTCACCAGCACCTTCTCAAGGGCAACTAGAGACGGGTAATAAATGCTAGCTAGCCAGCCATGCCCACATCCCACAAATGAATTTAAAACAAAATTCCAAGTGTAACCTAACGAAAGTTCTATAAAGCTGCAGCATGACCCTTGCCACCTGCATGAAAATCCAACCACAGTTTATGTCAAATTGCAATCAGGGACATGATCCACCTTATACTGAATGAGAAAGCAATGGTGCAAGTTAAAAATCCAGTCTTTGGAAACCTGATCCCAAGCAGCATAGAATGTACTCACTTGTGCTTGTATGGGTCTGGATTTGAATACTTATGATAATGACCTCTGGAATGAAGGATTACAGATTATATTATTGAAAAGAGGCAACAATGAAGACTTTTACACTGTGATTTCAAATTAACACTTCTTGCATATGTTTCCTTAGGTTCAGGAAAGATGCCATTAACATTGAGAAGGTAACATGTCAAAACTGTTTGAGGCATGGGACAATGGGAGATGCCTTGCCTGGAGATCCTACATTTGAGGTCCCTTTTGAGATTGGAATATAGGATATGCATGAATTCTCAACTAAACACAATTTTCCTGCACTTATTAAACCTTGAACCTGCTTCTTGCATTCAGTCCAGATACAGACTGCAGTAGTCCGCTGATCATCATCAGCCTTTAAGTAAGATGTCTTGGTGGTAGCACCAAGAGGCTTCTACATCCCATGGCTGGGGAAAACCAGTGTGGAGGCTGGTACAATTACAACATTTAAAAGGCATCTGAATCGGTATATGAATAGGAAGGGTTTAGAGGGATATGGACTAAGTACTGGCAAATTGGACAAAATTAGGTTATGATATCTGGTTTGCATGGACAAGTTGGACCAGATGGTCTGTTGCTGTACTGTATGTCTCTGTGACTCAATGATTCTACTGCACTCAGCAATAACTAAGGGAGGCATCCTTAAAATGGGGCATGTCTCTTAACATCCTGTGTCAATTTGGTAGGTTTGCTATCAACAAAACTTTTTAACTCCTCCAAGTTCCATTTTTAAATTGGATCTTTACATCCTCAAGTCACAACATTTACTTGCCAGTGTAATATAATGATGAGAGATTCACAACCTTGAAGGGAATATAAAATGGTATTCTCCAGGGACCAGTGCTGAGGCCATTGTTTCTTTTCATGATGTGGACTAATGACCTAAAAGTGGGGATCCAATGCATAAAGGCAAAGCTGACACGTGACTCACAATTCTGAAATTGAGTCGACCATGAGAGAGGTATTAATAGATTTCAGGAAGACCTAGACAGTGAAATGGGAAGAAATGTGAAAGATTAAACATAAGTGTGAAATGATACATTTTGGTAAGAATGAAATGAGAATATATATTACATTTTAAAGTGTGTACAGGAACAGGGAGACTGGAGTTTGCATGCAAATATTTGAAGGTGCAGGGCAAATTGAGAAAGCTGCTTAGAAACTCATATAGGATATGTGCCTGTGTTAAGAGCAGCATACAATACAAAAGCAAAGAAACAGTTCTAACTCTTTATAAAATCATTTGTTAGGTCTCAGATGGGGGGAATGTGTTCAATTCTTGACAGTATATATTAGCAGCATTTATAACAAGCTGTTACGAAAGTTTTTTTAAAAATTGTATTAGGGATGAGGGACTTTAATTTGGTGGGGATACCAAGACTGAAAATGGTAAATTCTGAGATGAGATTAGGTTAAATAGTGTAGATTATCATCAGTATTTTCTAGCAGCATGAGACATTAAAGTGCTGAACACAAATCCTGTTCCAACCACTGACATTTATTATCTATAAGCTATGTACATTAACATGGCAGAATAGAAATTTGTTAATGTTTTCTTCCATCAGGTCTTTGTCTCATGTGATCTAACATCATCAGAACATAGCTCCTTATGACTACACTCAATAGCTTTATTATGAGAGCATTGGTACAGTTAATCCTTTATTCCACATCTTCTTGGAAGTCTTTATCCACATTCACTATTTAAACATCCTCCTATACCTTCCCACCAAAGTCCCAGTTTCTAACAGGGATAATCTTTATGGTAATTAATTCTCTGTAGTCTTTATCCACATTTACTATTTAAACATCCTCCTACGCCTTCCCACCAAAGTCCCAGTTTGTAACAAGGATAATCTTCATGATAATTAATTCAATCGCTCCAAATGTGTACAATGTTTCTTTTGAAGTTGTGGAGGATTTGTGTGTGTGTGTTCCAAACACATTTTCTGAGGATTTTCTATGTCTCTGTTATCAATATTTTGTTTGTCACAGTTTCCACTTGAGGGTCAGGGTATGGTGCCCATCCAGCTAAAAGCCTTTCTTTAAACAAAATCAAGACACTCCTGTTACTTCAGATGGTGCCATGTCTTGTTAAAGCAAGGAATTAACTTGATTCGTACAGCCTCATAATCACAGTATTTTCCAACCTCTGGTCGCTGGGCCATGTCTTCTTGCCTCTTTCCAATGTGGACAGGTTGATAACCCTGGGTCTCTTGTTGAACAAGTGGGCTTGGCTTACTGTGTATGTTAATTTTTTCTGTCATTTTTGTTTGCGGTCCTGCACGGTGACACTTGGTGTTAGTGTATGAGAAAGAGAGAGAAGTTGACTTCATAGCTTATGTTTCAATAAAAGCTGACATCAAGCAAAGTCATTCTGTAATAATGTAGATCAGCAGTTCAACAGAGTACTTGATACTTATAGCTTAATATCGCCTCATGAATTTTAAAAATGGGCAAATTCATATGATGCTGCAAGGAATTTGAAATACTCATTGGTAGATATGGCCTATTTATGGAGAGGAAAATGTGTATAAAATATTCTGTTCAAACAGGTTATGAAAAATTCAATGAGTCAATGTAGTTTCTGGACTTCAGCCTAATGTTAATAATGATCAAGTTTGGTTGACACCAAGGCCTACTCTGGCCAAGCTGGAAGGGAGGAGAGCTGAAGGGGTACTAGGTTCCATCTGTGAATGACACAGGTAGCACAGTGGTAAACCGTGTCTTCAAGAGAACATGAGTTATCTGCCCACCATATAGGTTACTGCACATTACTCCAGAAATACCAAGATGACCCTGCTGAACCTTTTGGAGCATGTTACGTTGTTGAGCTAATGGGATCACCAACCAGTCATGATAGACCAAGTGCTTGTCAGCAATGCTGATGTGATGACATTGTTCAAAGTACTGTCACAGTATGGGGTTACTAGGGACATACTATGACCAGTTCCTGAGGCAGTATAGTAAATTGACACACATTGTTCATCCCACAACTGAGCCTCTTCCAAGTGATTCACTGTTGCTGGGAAATAATGAGTAATTAAATCTATGAAGGTTTTAAATTTTTGAATACGGTTTTCAAGCAGTTGGTGGGTAGCCAATAAGATGCCAATAGTAGTCTAGTATTTTCCTTGGATCATATTCCATGATAATGTCATGTCACATCAGCCACAATCAAAGTTTCTAGGTACTGAGTAGTATTTCTGTGATCACCTTTGTATTCAATAAAGTTAGCAATTTTTTTTGTCAACGTAAGTCTCCAAAGGAAGGCCTTAAATATAATCAGAACATTTATTTAACCCTTTATTCCTCAAGTTCTCTGAAGTCTTTATTCACATTTACTAGTTAAACATCTTCCTACACCTTTCCACCAAACTACCAGTTTGTAACAGGGATAATCTTCACGATAATTACATCACTTTCTCCTGGGCTAAATGCCTTAGAATTTTTGCCATATTCTATGTTCTAAGCTTGGAAGCATTCTTTACAAAAAAAAGGATGCTTCAATGGAGAAGAAATAGACGGGTGCAAAACAATCAACACTGTAGCTTGAGTAAATCGGGAGAACTCATTTGTCGTGGCAGAAGGCTGGCTAGCAGCATTTTGCAGGTTGGGTTTGCAAGCAAGGGAAAAATATTCTCTGAGCTGGCCTTCCTGCTGGCCTCTTGGTCCTGTACTCCACCCTATCCCTGCCTGCCTACATTCAAACAGGGTTTAGCAAGGCTTAGACTTGCCCATGTACACTTGCCCCAGTTGAGGCCCCTAAGTGGACAATTAAAGACTAGTTTAGGGAAAAGATCCTCCTTGATCTCAATTTCAGATGGAAGAGGTTCAGACATAGGGAGGAAGCTAGTCAGATCATCGAGTTGGGCCGTCAGATATTAGGAATGGGTATGGTGGAGGAGGGAATGTGAGGTGTACTACATTACTGCCTCTTTTAAGATTAGGTTCTTGTCACAAAGCTAGTCCTTTTTTCTAAAAGTTGTTTCTTTTCTCAAGGATACTGTGTCCTTGCTTTTTTTCAGAGCAGTCATAAACCACTCCTGGCTCCGATCAGACTGGTTAGGTACAGAGATGAAAGAGTTTATTGAGAGGTCTTTTGTTTCTATGTAAACAGATGAGACTTCAGACCAAAGTGGTTGTGCTTTAGAAGTGACCTGTATAAGGAAAAGGGAGTGTTCAGTTCAGAACTTTAGTTAAGTTTGAGTCAGTTCAACAGTGGGCTGTGTGGAAACAGGCTGCTTATCTTCCTTTTTTACTGTTTTTTTAAGGGGGTTTGCTTTTTGGGACTGTTGTGCATATTGAGAACAGCATAATGAAGTCTAGTTTGGGATAGTCATAGTTCTGTGGGTATTCTATATTCTGTTCTTTGTGTTTCATTCTGTAATTTTGTAAGTAAATTTTTTTGTCTGTTTTAAAACCTGGTAGTCAACCTAGCTAACTTACTCTGGGTAATTTTCTCTGTACGCTTACTGAAACAAATTGCAAAGTTATGGTCTGGGCTGCCTGCTTAAGAATGTTTTGAGTGGTCTGGCCTAGTCCATAACATGCTAAACCCCACCATCCCTCCTCACAAGGTCTGGAGTTTCCCAGGTGCTCCCTCTTTGTTTGTCTTTCAAATTACAAATCCCTCCTCAATCTCCTCAGAACCTCCTTGTCCTGAGATCCTAGAATTTCCAATATCCTGGGATTTCAGTATGAAATTCTAGGCATTGCATGTGGCTCCAGCGATGGTCAGCAGTCCCATTGCATTCCTGGACTACAGAGCTGCCTGCTGATCAGATTGGCTGGTAGTTCCCTGGGGTAGGACCAGAACAGACCTGAGGAATGGAAGGCCTGCCTCCAGCCATGTAATGAGGATGAGACATCCCTGATTGATGGGCATGTATTCCCCGTCAACTTTTCATGTGATGGGGGTTGGGATTCCTGCGATTGGAAAAATCCTGTCCCAAAGGGAAAATCCACTAAAAAGACAATAATATTTGGAAACAAAAACAGAAGTTGCCAAAAAAGCTCAGCAGCTCTCCAGCATCTGTGGAGATAACTCAGAGATAACCTTTCAGGCCTAGTGATCTTTCCACAGAACCGATGGTAGCTAGGAAAATGTCAATGTAAATGCAGAAGATAGGGTAGGTGTAGGGGTTATGGAGTAAATGATACATGGGGATAGAGCCCACAGAGAGAGAAGAAATGTTGGACAGACAAAGGAGTGGATAACAATCCAGCTTAAATAATATTTGAAAATGAATGTATTGGTCCTCCATTTTGATGCATCCAAGATATGTTGTGTCAGTATAGCTCATTCACAAGTTCTACTGGTTTATCCTTCTGGGACTCAGCCATCACAGAATTGAGCTGATTCACAAATGTGTCAGAGGAAGCTTGAGGAAACTATTTCTTGAAGACAGTAAGTTATTGCAAAATTAATGTATTGCAGGAAAGGATGCTTGAAGTAGTTTAAGGAGAACATGGAAGTTGGATGAATACTTGAAGAGAAGATTGCAGCCAGGGCAGTGGGGAAAGAGAGGAAATGAAGGCGTAGTTGATAGCTCTGCCAAATAGTCACGCACAATGAGTCAAATTGCTCGATTTGGCACTATATCATTGAATAATTTTGTTATTCCACATTTAATACTGTTACTATATGACACAATGGAAAAATATTGTTTTTATCAGCACTTTGGTCCATCACTTTATTGCTAGCCAAGGTAATCAATCACATTTCCCAGAAAGAAGACTTGTTTCTTTCAATGCTGTTATAGTTTCAAGCAACAGTAATAAATTCCAGTAAGAACTTGGTGGAACAAAGAGTGCAAACCTTAATATTGGAAATCAGCCAAAGATTATCACTATCACATTCAGACAAAGAACAAATGAGGTCACAGTGTAATCAACCAAAACTGGTAGTAAAAATATGGACACTAGTTTATAGATTACATCTGTGACTGTGATTCAGAGACAAAAGCTGTCAAAGCATTGCCTCAGTTGGTAACCATAAATCTTAATAGGGTGATGAAGCCTGAACTGTGAAGAATTTATCCCACATGGACACATTGACCACATTTCACAATGGAACTAATGTTCCAGTCTCAAATTAAATGTGAAATCTAATTTTAAGTTTTTATGCACTCAATTTCTGTTGAATCTGGAGTCAGGAAGCAACTCACCCGTCACTATCATTTTCAGGTTATTTTGCCAATGAGAGGACTATTATTTGGCTATCTTCATGCAAACCTCATTGCAATAATGGAATTGTGTCATAGATCCCATATTAAATGCAATCGTGACACAGAATATAAGATTCTTCAATAGATTACAGATGCCCACAGTTGCTGTCCTCAGTTGGAGTGTATAAACATTTCATAACACTGTGTTAAAGCTTATAATGTATTGGTGCACAAGAAACTGTGTTGTCCTACTCCAGAAATTTGAAGTCCTTCAATTCAAAATGTATGCTGTCTCTTTCAGCTGACTTGACAACAGCTGTCCCATTGTACTGCTGGTGATGCCTGAGGTCTGTACAGGTCATTTTCTGTCTCTATTTCCTCAACTAAGACCCCAGGTTAAGGGTCAAAGCCTGCTGGGATCCTGCCAACATTGTTTAAATGTAGTTAATTTGCCAGGATCAGTGACATGCTAATTAGATAAATGCAAAAATGATACACCAGACTTTCACCTCAGTTTTTATTGAAGTGGAAAATGCCGTAAACAAATTATTTTGACTCATAGCTACAACTCACAGCTTCCTGTTTAAAAATATGTCTACTTAAACTGTTTTCTAAATCTTTTAACATTTGTTTTTTAAATCATTAGTGTCATTTTACTTCCTTTCATTTATGCAAGCTGTTGGCTTCAGTGTCTTCATGACGCAAAAGTAAGGTGTGATTATCACAAGTTTGAAAAAAGTGCAACATACCAAAAAAAATCTTAAAGTAATTCCCAAGGAAGGCACAGAAGAAGAGGCTTAAACTGTTCATGCAACAGAACACAAATACTAAGTAGTTCCTTTATACGTTATTGACCTCAACCTATGATGCATGGCAAATGTTTTAGTTTGAACAATATGGACTAGATAAGGAAATTTGAAGTGGAAGAAAATATTTGAGTAGTCAAATTTAAAGTTCACCTAACCTAAACTTACTAAAAGAGCAATGTTTCATAAAATCTGCACAACAGCATCTGACCGCCTCACTATAATTCGGGATTTTAACCTTCCAATTAAGCTTAGTAATGTCACTTTAGTGGAAAGTTCAGCAATATGATTCAGATGTTTACTATTTACATCACAAAGAATTCATATTTCCCACTTAATCAGCATTTTCATGAATGTACTTTGATATCACATGCAGGTGCTTCTGTCTTTCTGTTTCAGGAGAATGTAAGCAAATTAGCTTTCATGTAGCGTCCAAAGCATTAGACACTTCAGACAAATTTGCTCTGCTTACTGGGCTCAGAAAGGCAGATAAAATGCAGAGCAAATATTGATGTTTATGGTGCTGAGTACTACTGATAACCATATTTACTGACATGAATACAGATAATTTCTCGGAAGGGAGTACAACTAAATCTGTGAAACAATTGCTCATTAATTAAGAACATTAGAACCATGGAAGATTACAATATAGAAGAAAGTTTTCAGCTGAGCACATCTCTGATAACTGTTTGCAATGGAAGTCCAAAAACAATCCTCATGGATTTGCTATTTTGCATTAATTCTGTATTATCTGCTTCAATTATTTAACCAGTTTCTGCTACCTCAGCTACTTCCCTCCAGTTTATTTCTGACTGTCTGCATTTTTGTGTGGAACAGGGATGATTTAGAAGGTGGTTTGAGTCTTAATTACCTCGTAAAATTATATGTTGACAGTTCATTGTTGTTTATCTGTGGTTAGAATCTATTTATTTATAATAAATGGTATAACTTGTTAAGTACAAAAACCTGGTCCATATTTTCTGTTAGCCTGGATCTATCTGACAGATAAATTGGCAATTCTGCATACTTTAGTAAACATTTTAGCTTTTGTAAGGATTCTAGGGATACTTCCCTGGGGTGCAGTATTCAAGTGAAGTGTGACAGGTGCTATGAAGAATAAAGTTTACCGATTCTTATCTGGTTTTGACTGACTCTAATTTCTCAGTTGAATATTGAAAGGAACAGCTAAACATTTAAGTGTGAAAATTGTGAATATCCAGTTGAGGTATCAAGCGAATACTTTTGTTATGTTTCTTGATTATACTGATGCACAATTATATTTAGGGTAGTGAGAGTAGACATTAATTCATAAGGTATAAAAGATTTACTGGCATCCTTGTGAATGCAACAAGGAATCTACAGTAGAACACAAATACAAGACCTCAAAACTGGGAGGACATTTCTGAAATACTTCTGTACAAGTATAATCATGTATATCATTTGTGAGAATTTTGATTGCTGAGTGCATTTTTAGCCCAAGCTATGTCAAATCTTTAAAAATCATATCTGAACTGCATTTATAAGCAGTGACTTGTACTAAATGCTCTGTATCTGCAATTATCTTCCTTCAAAAATATGGATAATGACAAGCAATACACCCATGGTAAATTTCCGCTTCTATTTTTGCATGTGAATTGATGAAAAGAAAATAGAGAAGAAACCTTTTAATAAGTTGTTAAACATCAACGTTGCAGCCTTTGTAATGTTAGAAATGAAACAAATTTTAGCTATTTTGACTTTGCAAAATATTTATTGTTTGGTAAAATACCAAATAATACATTCAGTGCTGTAACAGTATCTATTTACTTACACTGTAGGTATGCTTAATGACTTCATATCTTCCTGCAAAATTTGTATTGTGCTTTTGTAATTATTTTCTTCCGGTTTACTTTTTCCTTCTTTTAACAGCTAAAGCTTAAGCCAAACTTCTGCTTCTTGGCAAAGTCAAAGAAAATTGAAGGGGAGTAAGTGATAAAACCAGTCAGCTGAAATAAAGTGAAGAGTTTCCTGTTAATTTTGGGGGAAGCTATGAATTTCCTTCAATCTCTGGAACATAGGCAAAATAGACCCATTTAAGAAGGAAACCGCTTATAAAAGTGATGGCAAAAGTGAGAGGCAGTATCATTACCAAACCAATGAGCTAAATCCCCAAGAGCTTGGAACAGTTGCTGATGAAAATTAAACATTTCCATGTGGACTCAGAGAGATTCAGGCTTATTTAGCTGCTGGGTAACAAAAGTAAAGTGCATACCTTACTGGAGATGCTGAAACTGAAAGTTGCAAATGTAACAAAACAAGGAGAATAAGATTGACCACTGACCAAGTGAATTAAGTAGGAAAGACAATACCATCATCAGTTCGAACAGCTAAAAACAAAGTTGCTAATTTTAGCACAAGAAAGTAATATCCAATATACCTTATTGTGGAACAGTGAGATCTGGAAATATAAGACTAAGCTAGATTTATATCAATACATTTAAGCCTGTGTATCTGAGACTAGCAAGATTACAGATGGGCAGTGAGTAAAAGTTGTGATGGGAAACAATCAACTATTTAACTAAAGCCAAGGACAGCAAAGGTGATTGAGAAAATTGTGATTAGCAGAAAACTAAAGGCTGGAATGCATGACATTTGAGACTTCATTAGCAAAATTATTGTTTTTTTAAAATGAACAATGAAGTTGGAAGTGAATAATGGATCTGAACAATGAAGATATGGTGTGAGATAAACATATTATTAATTAAAACTGAAGGACTGTCAGTGGTTATAAGCTGGGAGGCATTGACTGTAATATTGGAGAATTTATATGGAGAAAGATATTAAGATGCAAGGAGGGAGAGATTTTGGGAAGATTAATTCAGTGAGTGATTAATTCAGAATACAAAACAAATGGAGCTAAAGTGGAAATTGAAATCACCAATAGTGAAGATTCATTCACTGCAAAGGCTGAGGGAAGCTATTGGTGCTGAAGTTTAGAGAACATGCTTGAAAGAATCAGTAAACAGCCAGAACTGTAAAGGAGCAATGACAGGACTAGGCAAATTGAGATGCTCATAAGAAGGTAGCAGTTGAATAGAGGGAAAGAGTGGGTGATGACAATGTCATTTTGCTGACATTAAAATCATCATTTGTTCTACCCAAAATACAGAGGTGGTAGGAAGTAATATACCAGCCAATGTTCAACCAATTGTATTTTAATCACGAAATGTTAGCATACAGTAATTAAGAAGACAAATGGATTGTTCATCTTTGTTGAAAGAAAGAGCTTCTATACAATTGTACAGGACATTGTTGAGGCCAGTCCCAATTTACTGTATTCACTGGTCTCCTTATCTTGCACTAAGACAGTTCAGCGAAGGTTCATATTCACTTGATTCCTGGGAAGGATTTGTCTCAAAAGTTGAATTTTACCCACATTCAGTGGATTCGAAAGAATGAGAGGTGATCTTATTAAAGCATATTAGATTCTGAGGCAGCTTGACAAGATAGATACTAAGATGTTTCTCCTCAATTGCAAATTTGGAACCACATGCACAATTTCAAAATAAGGGATGTCCCATTTAAAACAGAATAGTAGTGGGATTTCTACTCTCAAGGGTTCATTAATGTTTGGAATTCTTTATGCTGGAATTCTTTGAAGATTGGATCATTGAATGTGTTTGAAGCTGAGTTAAACAGGTTTTTTTAGATCTATGAAAAATTGGAGATTATTCCAGGGGGTAGGCAAGATAGTGTAGTTAAGATTACAATCAGATCAATCATGATCTTACTGAATGGCATAAATGCTCCATTTTCTTTATTTAAAAAAAAAGTTGCATCCTACTGCTAATTTTTAAATCAGATCTGATTCCACATAATTTATTCATTTGTAAAAAATTGCTGTCAATTGAAGTGGATGCAATGACACCAGGTTAAGCTATGTGATCTATTCAACTCTGTACAGGTTTTAATCCTTAATATTTTTCTCTCCCATCACTGATCCATTTATATGAAATGTTTTGTCTATTCATGTCAATAATGAAACACAAGTTGAACATTAATATATTATTTGAATTTAAATTTGATAATCGTAAACAATGTATTTCATGCATTTAGCAATAAACGATTGTGTTATTTTGTTCACAAAGTGGTTACATGTGATAGAGATACTTAAATAACCTCATGGATGCTACAAATAGGCTGTTTGCGGCATTCCTTTTAAAAGTAGAGGTCAGATGGAGTGCATTGCTTGAGAATTTGAGCTAAGGTACTTTTGTTCTCCTGATACAATGAATGTGATGATGTAAATGCAAATTAATGCAAAAAAAGTCTAATTTCTTATCCAATCTATGTTGGTCAGATAATCTATAAATGGTATCAAGCTATGCAATTGCAAGATATTGTTTGCAGTTCCAAGTGCATATTGTTGAGATTTCTGATTGTGATATCATGGTTATAATTGATTACTCAACTTCAGTCAGACCATCCACGATCATGGTTGTTTTTTTATGTAATTATATCAACTGGCCTCGTGAGACCATGAAAGCAAACTGCTTTATCAATTGCATCCTCATCTTTCTGCATTGGGCTAAGCTGTACCAGATTTTATATTTGGCTCATTATAGTGACACATCCAAGCTTTGACTAAAATTTGGATCATGGAATTGACAGGAAAAAAAGTAGATGAACAGAGTAGGTCAGCAGTCGCCAGTGCATTTGTTAATGTCTGTTTATTCAAGCAAATATATCGGTTCAATAACTTTTGTGACAGCTGTTGACAGAATCTTCCCAGTCCCTGAACAAAATGGGCAATGGTGAGTGAATTAGGAAAATATGTCAAGATCAGAAGAAATTAGATTCTTGATGTCAAGTAAAAAATGTTTGATTCTGCAACCACATTTTGAACAATGAGATAAGGATCTTGCTACCAGGGGTAAAGGGGTTATTTGCATGAATTTACACACCATCAGGAGTGAATCTTACCCCATTGACATGCATTTACCTGTTCTCCCATGTGCTGAATAGAGACTCGACAGGGACAATTCCTGACATCAAAGCCAGAGCAAAAACTTTGGTGACTCCAACTCACTAGTTATTCCTCCAGGCGTCCACTTGGGCAACAGTTCCCGATATCTCAGGTTATGTTCCATGGGTGGCAACCATCTGTAATCCCCATCCACGGAGAATGATATTGCACATATTCCTGCCTCACTTTACCATAATGGCACATCACCAAGCCACTTACTATGTAATTCTGTACTTCAATGCTGCACTTTGGAGCACACCACACCTTTCAGTGTAATACTGCTGCCAGGGCACTCTGAGTGCAAGGACAAGCACCGATCTTAAGGATTTGACCAGAGTGAACCTCAGAACTCTTTGCTTGCACTCTCGTCTCTCACTCACTTTCCACCTACTTGGATTCTAACTATTGTTCCTACCTGGCCTTTTCTTGCCTTACCATTTTACATTTTTCCACATCCATCAGAACATAAAGGCTCACAGTACTTCTGTTTAGCCTTGTTGTTTGGTGCAGCCACAAAGCCAGCAGCTTGTCATGCTTGTCAGCAGTGTTCAGACAAGAGAATAGACATGTTGCTCTACAGCACTGGCTACATCAATGTTACACTTTTACCATGTGCCAACAACAGCGTGAGCACCAAATACACCACATGTGCTTCAAACAAATGGCTATGTCTCAAAATTTAAGTCGAGTAGTTGTCCAAACAAATGAGATGGACTTTATCTACCGTATGCCAGAACAGTAAGTCAAGGTCAGCGTCTGATATTAGCCTAGGGACGCCAAAATGGTCAGTTGACCTCTTGTGTCAGACAGGAGCAAGAGCTCCCTATCATTACAGTCTGGGGTGTGGGCCACAGTCAGTCCTGCAGGACCAGTGAAACAAATCTGGGGAGTTGTGGTAAACCCATCAGAGAACTGCACAGAGATCAATCAGGAGCCAGTGATGCATCAATTAGACAGTTAAGGGGCAGTGGATATGGAATAGTGGTGGAATTGGTGGCACAGTCAGCCCTGGAGTTCAGTTCAGTGAAGATCAAGAGGTGTTATCAGGGGCCGCAGCTGTGGCAGGCAAGTTGGAGAAGTCAATTCTGGGGATTAGAGGCAGTATTTTGGGATGGAGTGGGCTTAATAACTGCGAAAGGGGAAACTCAGCATAGGAGGGTGGGAGATGATGGTGCATTGAAGAACATGCGTTAAGGCAAGAGGAGGTAATCGTCAACGTTGACACTATCTTCTATGGGAGAAGATGTAGCACAATGGTTGCCATGGCTAATCTGCAGGGCTGAGCATAAAAGAATAATGTTGGAAGACAAAGACATCATTCAGACAATTTGGTGGGAACATGTGTAGCTCCAAAAACCCTCAAGAAACTTGGCATCATCAAGGACAATGCGGCCTGGTTGATTGGCACCACATTCAAGAACATTCAGTCTCTTCACCACCGATGCTCAGTAGCAGCACTATATACCACCTACAATATGCACTGCAGAAATTCATTAAGGCTCCTTAATCAGAATCTTCCAAACCTACAATTGCTTCCATCTAGAAGGACAGGGCAGCAGGCTCATAGGAATAACACTACTTGGAGGTTCTCCTCAAAGCCATACAACATCCAGGCTTGGAAATATATCACCATTCCTTCAGGGTTACCGGATCAAAATTCTGGAATTCCCTTCCTTAGGGCATTGTGGGTCTACCTACAGCAGGTGGACTGCAGCGGTTCAAAAATGCAGCTCACCACCACTTTCTCAAGTGCAACTCGGGATGGGCAATAAATACTGGCCCAATCAGTGATGCTCACATCCCAGAAGTGAATAAACAAGTTCTCAGTACTGACAGCTTGACAGAGTGCGCAAATGAAGAAAAGACTATGGACTTTCAGGAGAAGCCCTGTGATGTCCAGGCTGAGCCTGCAACTCACTTTGCTAAGCACAACCGAGTAGAATAAGTGTTTCTGTCTGAGCATGCAGGCTTTAATTGTAAGTGATGTCAGGCCAGTAAAGGGGCAATTTCATTACATAGTACAGGGTGAAAAATCAGTAATCATAACAATTGTACATGTGAAATGAATGCAGTATCCAACTATGACAATCTTCACCATGTCACTGACCACTACAGGTTGATCATAGTCAACTCTGTGAAGCAGAAATAACCACAGACAACCTTAAAAGCTTCACCCACATGCCTCAATTCACAAAGAAAATCCAAAATCCCATACACTGGTCAAAAGCATGGAGTTGATTTCCTCTTACCTTGACATGTTAAATATTTGCCAACATGCTCTTGTAGGTCATGTTGCCTTTTTTGAGTGATATGGGAGGTGAGGGTGGGGTTGAGGGACAAGACATCAATAATCAAATAGCAATTACAATCTCTTATTGTATTTGCATGGCATGGCTTGTGCTCCACACATCAGAATGAGGTCGTCTGTGTCAAAGGTTCAAAAAAGGCATCCCATTACCCTCCTTATTAGACACTTTTATGTCCCACTCTATGGAAGACTTTGCTGAACTGTCATTTGTGTGTGATGAGAATGCTAATTGCTCATGTTATTATGGATCTGTTCTGTTTCTGATATTCCCACGTAGGTTCTTTTAACCATGACCATTGGATGTAGCCATAGTAGCAGCCACATTCTAAAGGCACAGAAAAACCAAGGAGGAACAAATATACCAATATGTTCAATACAAGGAGCAGCTTCCAATGATTGCCAAACAGCCTGCATATGAAGACATTACTACTGAAAAGTCCTCTCAAGATGTGAAGAAGATATGGGAGGCTCAGTGTCCATTACCTTTGATGCCATTTCCTACAGATAAATGAGGTATAGTACCACTGCAGTCTGAGGATGTCCGAGTGTACTGTCACAGATCTGTGTCATCTGCTAGAATGGGACCTGAATGCTGAAGGGGTGAGTGGCCATCCGATCCCAGTGTCAGCAAATTTGCAGTTGCACTAAATTTCTATGCAATTGGCTGCTTCCAAGGAGCCACTGGGGACCTGTGCGGGATCTCAGGCTTCAACAAACAGATGTATCAAGGCTGTTAATGATGAAATTTGCACCTGATCAAACTGGTTCAGCTCATATCTCCATGAGCAGGTCATTACTGTAGTCCAGCAGTTGGATTTACCAACACAACTGCTTTCCCCCAGTGTAGGGCGCGATAGACTGGGCACACATCAGATTGAAAGTGCTATTTCATAGTGAATCAGAAAAGAATTTTATTTATTAAGGTGGGCGGGTGGGACCCAGGAAAATAGTGAGGAAAGAGATCAATCTAAGACAGGTACAGTTGAGAAAAGAAGCGAGTCAAACAGTTGGGGCAGGGACAAAGCAGAGAACAAGGTAGGATTGATAAATTAAATTGCATTCATTTAAATGCAAGAGGCCTAACAGGGAAGGCAGATGAACTCAGGGCATGGTGAGGAACATGGGACTGGGGTATCACAGCAATTACCGAAATGTGGCTCAGGGACGGACAGGCCTGGCAACTTAATGTTCCAGGATACAAATGCAACATGAAGGTCAGAAAGGGAAGCAAGAGAGGAGGGGGAGTGACATTTTTGATAAGGTATAGCATTACAGCTGTGCTGAGGGAGGATATTCCCGGAAATACGTCCAGGGAAGTTATTTGGGTTGAGCTCAGAAATAAGAAAGGGATGATCACCTTAATGGGATTGTATTATAGACCCCCTAATAGTCAGATGGAAATTGAAAAGCAAATTTGTCAGGGGATCCCAATTATTTGTAAGAATAATATGATGGTTATGGTAGGGGATTTTAACTTTCCAAACATAGACTAGGATTGCCATAGTGTTAAGGGTTTAGATGGAGAGGAATTTGTTAAGCATGTACAGGAAAATTTTCTGATTCAATACGTGGATGTACCTACTAGAGAAGGTACAAAACTTGATCTAATCTTGGGAAATAAGACAGGGCAGGTGACTGGGGTGTCAATGGGGGAGCACTTTGGGGCCAGCAACTATCATTCTATTAGTTTTAAAATAGGGCTGGAAAAGGATAGACCAGATCTAAAAGTTGAAGTTCTAAATTAGAGAAAGGCCAATTTTGATGGTATTAGTCAAGAACTTTCAAAAACTGATTGGGGCAGATTTTGACAGGTAGAGGGATGGCTGGAAAATGGGAAGCCTTTGGAAAATAAATAATGAGAGTCCAGAGACAATATATTCCTGTTAAGGTGAAAGGAATGGCTGGTAGGTATAGGGAATGCTGGATGACTAAAGAAATTAAGGGTTTGGTTAAGAAAAAGAAGGAAGCATATGTCAGGTATAGACAAGGTAGATCAAATGAATCCTCAGAAGAGGACAAAGGCAGTAGGAGTATACTTAAGAGGGAAATCAGGAGGGAAAAAATGAGACATGAGATAGCTTTAGCAAATAGAGTTAAGGAGAATCCAAAGGACATTTATAATTACATTAAGGACAAAATAGTAACTAGGGAGAGAATAGGGCCCCTCAAAGATCAGCAAGGTGGCCTTTGTGTGACGTTTCAGGAGATGGGGGAGATACTAAATGAGTATTTTGTATCAGTGTTTACTTTGGAAAGGACATGGAAGGTATAGAATGTAGGGAAATAGATTGTGACATCTTGAAAAATGTCCATATTATAGAGGAGGAAGTGCTGGAAGTCTTGAATCACATAAAAGTAGATAAATCCCCAGGACTTGACCAGGTGTCCCCTAGAACTCTGTGAGAAGCTAGGGAAGTGATTGTTTGGTCTCTTGCTGAGATATTTGTATCATCAATAGTCACAGGTGAGGTGCCAGAAGACTGGAGGTTGGCTAGCGTGGTGCCACTGTTTAAGAAGGGTGGTAAGGACAAGCCAGGGAACTATAGACCGGTGACCCTGATGTCGATGGTGGGCAAATTGTTATAGGGAATCCTGAGGAACAAGATGTACATGTATTTGGAAAGGCAAGGACTGATTAGGGTCAACATGGAAATCATGTCTCACAAATTTGATTGAGTTTTTTGAAGAAGTAACAAAGAGGATTGATGAGGGCAGAGTGGTAGATGTGATCTATATTGACTTCTGTAAGGCGCTGGACAAGGTTACCCCGGGACACTGGTTAGCAAGGTTAGATCACATGGAATACAGGGAGAACTAGCCATTTGGATACAGAACTGGCTCAAAGGTAGAAGACAGAGGGTGGTATTGGAAGATTGTTTTACAGATGGAGGCCTGTGACCAGTGGAGTGTCACAAGGATTGGTGCTGAGTCCACTACTTTTCGTCATTTATGTAAATGATTTGGATGCAAGCATAAAAGGTATATTTATTAAGTTTGCGGATGACACCAAAATTGAAGGTGCAGTGGACAGTGAAGAAGTTTACCTCAGATTACAATGGGATCTTGATCAGAAAGGCCAATGGGTTGAGAAGTGGAGTTTAATTAGATAAATGCAAGGTGCTGCATTTTGGGAAACAAATCTTCGCAGGATTTATACACATAATGGTAAGTGTTGCTAAACAAAGAGACCTTGGAGTGCAGGTTCATAGCTCCTTGAAAGTGGAGTCGCAGGTGGATAGGATAGTGAAGAAGGCATTTGGTATGCTTTCCTTTATTGGTCAGAGTATTGAGTACAGGAGTTGGGAGGTCATATTGCGGCTGTACAGGACATTGGTTAGGCCACTGTTGGAATTTTGTTTGCAATTCTGGTCTCCTTTCTATCGGAAGAATGTTATGAACCTTGAAAAGGTTCAGAAAATGTTTACAAGGTTGTTTCCAGGGTTGGAGGATTGAGCTATAGGAGCGTTGGAGGCTGAGGGCTGACCTTATAGAGGTTTATAAAATCATGAGAGGCATGGATAGGATGAAGAGACAAAGTCTCTTCCCTGTGGTGGAGGAGTCCAGTATTAAAGGGTGAGATTTTAGGGTAAGAGGGGAAAGATATGAAAGGGACCTAAGGGGCAACTTTTTCACGCAGAGGGTGGTACGTGTATGGAATGAGCTTCCAGAGGAAGTGGTGGAGGCTGTTACAATTGCAACATTTAAAAGGCACCTGGATGAGTATATGAACAGGAAGGGTTTGGAGGGATATGGGCCGGGTAGTAGCAAGTGGAACTAGATTGGGTTGGGATATTTGATTGGCATGGATGAGTTGGACTGAAGGGTCTGCTTCTATTCTGTACATTTCTATGACTGCATGATTCTATTCCATCAATGTACAAGTGATCTGTAACTTTTGATACCATGCCTTAGTATTCTGTGTCAGGCACTCCCTGAGCTGCTACAACAATTAGCATTGAGACCTGCCATGTTCCTGCTTTGTTTGAAGGACAGAATGTGTACAAGCTGGTTACTGGGAGACAAAGGCTACCCTCTGTGACCATGGCTAATGGCTCCATTATGCAACCCCGCTTCAGCTGACCATAGTTTCAATGCCACCAATTCTGCTACCAGGGTCATCATTGAGTAAATGATAGGCCTCCTGAAGATGTAGCTCTGGATCAATATGAAGAGGCCTTGAAGTACACTCTGTCCAGAGTGTGTTGCATAATCATAGCAGACTGTGTTTTGCACATTTGGAACAGACACAAAAAGAGGGTGTGAAAGCAGAGAGTGGCAGCAGCAGTCTTTGAAGAGGAAGCCGTGGTCATTGAGAAGGAGGAACATTGCTTATGACGCAGCAGTGCAGCATTAGACTCAACACTCCAGACAAGACTGAATTGACACCCCATTTTCAGTCAATGTAAGCTGGGTGCAGTGATCACTCATTGATGAAAATTATTGTTACTTGCAAGGCAATGTGACCTTGTCTGTCTCCAAACAAATGCAGTTTTTTTTTGTTTAAATTTGTTTTCTCTTCATTTTTCGATACTGAATGTTTGAAATCATTTGAAGGCTTTACAATACATGATGCTCCCATACTGAACATTGAGAAGACGTTCCGCTACTCTGGGTGTCAAGGAACGAGTAGCACTCCCTAAGATAGGGTTCTACGATAGCATGACACTCGGATGAGTAACCTGTATAACTCATTATTTGCAACTGCATTAATAACGACAAGCAATCTGACAGGTGATGATGTAAGATTTATATTTACAGATGTGAAATTGGATTTGCAATTAAGTGACATCAGTGCCACATTTATGTACTCAGAAGATTTTCGTTTGCATCACACTGTCTGCGCAGTGAAGGGCAACTCATAACTGGCTGAGCTTGACCTGTTGCATGGCTACGTTTTATAAATAGCACGTGCACCATGAATCCTGGGAGTCCTGACAGTACTTTCCCCATTGCTGAGTATAAGATAGTGAGAGTGTGGTGCCAGAGAGGGGCAGTGAGCTTCGCAGAATAGCATGGGAAAATGTACTAGAGCTCACAAAGAGAACCCTGACATGAATCTTTGCAGAGTTGATAATTAGCCAATTTATTATTGCATGATCAGCTTCTTCCTTTACTGATTAATAAATTTGTACATCATTTAAACCCCAAGGTATTGTTTCATGTAATGTTAATCTGCCACCTTCCAAAGGCATAGAGAATACTTTGAGGACACATGATAAAATCAAGAAGTCAAAGTAAAAGCAATGCAGCATTCTGCTCAGTCCTTGGACATGATACTAATTTGCCTACAAATTGCACAGGGAAAACATTCTTTGGTTCATAGAGAACTAAGATAACAGTCAGTGATGGTGAATTCAGGATTAATGTATAATATAAATCATATTATTTTCACACCCTTTTTACAATTCTTGTCAACAATTTAGTTGGAAATGTATTTTCTGGGTTTTGTCCTATGTCATTTTTTTTGGTTACATTTGATTCTCTTTCACTGATAGTGTCACTTTAATCCTACCTATTGCTGCCTTCCTTGTGCCCCAATGTCACTAAGACCTAAATTTGTATTCTTGAGAGGAAAGTGATCAAAATTGTGATCTGTATATGGCCATGCTTGTTAAACTACCTATTCATCGTGTAGTTATATCTCTTTATGATTTATTGCCTTTTCCATCCATTACAGCTTTGGAACAGTGAAAATGGTTATGATAATATTTTATGTTTTGCATATGGTGTTGCATACAAGCTGACAAAATAGAAGCAGAAGTAGCCCATTCAGCCCCATCAAGTATACTCCTTCATTCACTAAAATCAGAGCTGGTCTGTTTATATTTTGAATTCCAGATTCCCATCTACCCCCAATAACTTTTGATTCATTTGCCTAATAAGAATCTATATCCCTCTGCTTAAAAATATTTAATGATCTCACAGAGAGTGACCCACAGAGGGAATATCTTTTCCACATCCACCTTAGAACAAAAAAAAGCACAGGAAAAGGCCTTTCGGCCCTCCAAGCCTGCACTGACACATTTTGCTCTTCCATACTAAAACTGTCTTCACTAACAGGATCCGTGACCTGTATTCCCTTCCTATTCATATATTCTTCCAGATGTTTCTTGAATGCAGCTATTGTGTCTGCATCCACCATCTCCTCTGGCAGCATGTTCCAGGCACTTACCACTCTTTGTGTGAAAAACTTGCCTCACACATCTCTTTTAAATCTTCCCACTTGCCCCCTACACCTTGAACCTGTGCCCCCCAGTAATTGAACCCTCCACCCTGTGAAAAACCCTCATACTTTCCATTCATGCCATTCACAATCTTATAAGTGTCTTATCAGGTCACCCCTCAGGCACCCCACAACCTCCTGCATTCTAGTGAAAACAAACCCAGTCTATCCAATTTTTCTTCAGAGCTAAAATCTCCTATATCAGGCAACATCCTGCTAAACCTTTGCTGTACCCTCTTCAAAGCATCCACATCCTTCTGGTAGTGTAGTGACCAGAACAGCATGCAATATTCCAAGTGTAGCCTAACTAAAGTTCTATAAAGCCTCAGCATAACTTGCCTATCTTTAGACTCAATGTCCCCCTTCCAATGAAGGCAAGTAAAGCATAAGTCTTTTTCACTACCTTATCCACCGGTACTGCCACTTTCAGTGATCTGTGGACCTGCATACTAATTTCCCTTTGCATATCAATACTCCTAAGGGTTCTGCCATTTGCTGTATAATTTCTACATGCAACTGACCTTCCAAAATGCATCACTTTACATTTATCTGAATTAAACTCCATCTGTCATTTTTCTGCCCATGCCTCCAAACTGATCCATAACCTGCTGTACTTTTTGACAATCCTCCTCACTATCTGCAGCTCCACCAAACTTTGTACTATCCTCAAACTTACTAATTAGACCAGCCACGTTTTCTTCCAAATCATTTATTAAGATCTCAAACAGCAGAGGTCCCAGCACTGATCCCTGTGGAACACCACTAGTCACAACCCTCCAATCTGAAAAAAGTCCTTCCACCAATCCCCTCTGTCTTCTATGACTAAGTCAGTTCTGTATCCATCTTGCTCACTCACCCCTGATACCATATGACTTCACCCTTTGTACCAGGCTGCCATGAGGGACCTTGTCAAAGGCATTACTGAAGACCACATGGACAGCATCAACTGCTTTTCTCTCATCAGTCATCTTCCCCACCTCCTCAAAAAAACTTGATCAAGTTAGTGAGGCACAATCTCCCCTGTATAAGTCCATGCTGTCTATCACTAATAAATCCATTTGCTTCTATATGCTTATAGAGATTGTTCCTGAGAATCTTTTCCAATAATTTCCCTATCACTGATGTGAGCCTCATAGGTCTGTAATTTCTAGGATTATCCCTCCTACCCTTCTTAAACCGTGGGACTACCTTTGCTATTTTCCGTCCTCTGGGACATAACCTGTGGCTAAAGGTGATACAAAGATATCTGACAATGCTTCAGCAATTTGTTCTTTTGCTTTCTTCAATATTCCAAATATCCTATCAGGACCCGAGGACTTATCTATCTTAATGCACAATACTTCTTCCTTTTTAATAGCAACCTGGCTCAGGAATTCACCATTTCTTTGCATGAGATCCTCCTCCCCCAATTCCTTCTTTTTGGTGAACACCAATACAAAGAATTCATTTAGGACTTCACCTACTCCTTCTGGCTCCACACATAGATTCCCTCCTTTATCCTTGAGTGGGCCAACCTTTTCCCTGGATATCCTCTTGCTTTTCAGAACCATTCTCGATGTTAAACACTTCAATCAAGTCACCCCTTGTTCTTCTAAACCCAAATGGAAACAAGCCCAGCCTGTCCAATCTATTCTCATAAGCCCACCAGAAATATATGTACCTCAAAGTGTTTTGGGTGCAGCCTTAATTCACCAGTGGATCCAAAACTGCCTATTGATAAAAGCAAAGGTTGTTTATTTAATTTGTCTTTTTCTTCTTTGCACCTAATTGAAAAAAAAATTTACATTTGTATAGTGTCAATCACAGGATCACATCTTTTAATTCCACTTTAGCAAGATCAGATGTATTATAATTGACCTGAGTTCTTTATGAAAGTGCCATCAGCATCCATTTCTATATCTGAACTTGATGGATCTGCAGGCAGTCTTTCTCCTAAGGCCTTAATAAAGGTCTGCGAGTAATCTCCAACATAGCATTTTAGTAGGTTGCATATGTTCTGGGTTTGCATGATCAAATGATTCACCAGAAAAATCAGAGAACATGACATTGTCATGAAATAGAATTAAAGTGAATTTCACAATAATGTCATTTTTTTTTAAGAAAGCACAAATAAAAATTGAAATCGTAGTCTCCTGTCTGCCAGGGAGAATATGGAGGTGAAATTGATCCACACCAGCAGTATGAAATTGATTCATAGCAAATCAACAACCCGCTATACATAGCAGGTCGAAGATTTTGTGAAGGTTTTTAATTTCAAACAAAGTCAAAGCATTGGGAAGACTGGAAAATGTGTTTCTAAAAAGCTTTTGAATTTTCATTTTGTCAATTGCAGCGTAACAAAGACCAAGAATGGACAAAAAACATCAGGTTTTGATTTGCTGTCAGCCCATTTTGCTACAGGCATAGACTAATTTCACCCCAATTATATTTTAGGTAGATAGTATAGTTACATTGAAATTTGCAGCACGCACACAATTCAACACTCACACATTTAAATGGAAGGGAGACCAGTTTTCTGCACAGTCTTAAATTCTTCCTGTGCAGAAAACTATTAATCCAATGGGTATCTGATTGTCAACTGGAGCCTTTCACCAAGTAAAGAATTTGTACCAACTCAGATAAGCTTTTAAAAAATCCCGTACAAATTCCATCAGTATCTTTATGAGAAATTATCAAGTGCAATCAGCAGGTGTTTTTTTTCAAGCTAAGGCTAATGGTATGGTACCTTCTCAATGACCTGCAGAAAATTGAAGGCAATGGAAAATGACTGCGCAATTACCCCCAGTCGTGTAATTTTTACTTTTGTCAATAGTGTCAAATGAATGATATTGGACTGTTTTCCTGTTACACACTGCTCCCAATTTCCCATTCCACTGACACTAATGGAAAAGAAAATCAGAAGATGTACAACAGGTTGTCGATCTCATATTGCTCATTTCACACTATCACCAAACGTTAAAATTGTACTTCATATTGTTCATTTAAAACATCATATATTTGTGAACAGATGTAGCCCAACATATATAATACTCTCATAGGAAAAGTACTTGAGGATAAGTGACTCAGAAACTTTTCAATAAAATAGGTTAAACTGACAAGCTGTCTGGAATCTTAGCTGAAAACAGAAAGGCCTTTGAATTAAAAATTTTTGAATTAAAAAAGGCTGTTTGGTTACATTCAGTTCATGTTCCACCAGAATCACTTGGCTCCAGTATTCAGCACAGATGGACATGGGCATGAATGCAAAAAGTAAATGATAAAGGAGGATTGAGAAAGCTTGCTCTAAGTATCAAGGCAACACATAACCAAGTGTGGAAACAAGGATTAAAACCGATGTCAGTAAGGGCCAAAGTTAACTCTTCAGAGGCCAGTCATGAGTACCAGCAAATCACTGCAGGGTTTTCACCAAGAGCTATCATCCTTCATTCTTCATTAGTGATCATCCTTTCATCATAATAATAGGAATAAAGCTGTTCATTGATAGAAATTGGAATTATACAGCATAGAAATATGTCATTTAGCTCTTTAGCTCTTAGAACAGGCTATCAAATTAGTCCCACTTAACTATGTATTCCCTCTACATGCCTATATCTACATCAATGGAGCTGAGGTGGAGATGGTCAAAAGCTCCGAGGAGTGACAATAACCAACGATCTGTCCTGGATCACCCATGTTGATGCAACAGTCAAGAAGATACAACAATACCTCTACTTCCTCAGGAGACTAAGGAAATTCTGCATGTTCATAAAGACACTCCTCAACTTTTACAGATGAACTGTAGCAAACATTCTATCTGTATGGACTATGATTTGGTACAGCAACTGCTCTGTCCAGGTCCCTAAGAAACTACAGAAGATTGTGAACATAGCCCAGAACAATATGCAAGCCAACCTCTTATCCATTGACTCTATGTACACTTCTCACTGCCTCAGAAAGGCAGCTGACATCATCAAAGACCCCTTCTATCCCGGTTATACTCTCTTCCAACCTCTTCCACCTCATCAGATGGAAGATACAAAACCTTAAATATAGCTATCAACAGGTTCAAGAACAGCTTCTTCCCTGGTGTTATTAGACTTCTGAATGGTCCTTTCAAATTTAAAATCTTGCTTTTTTACTCCTTCTTCAGCCATAACTTTGTATTGCTCGCTCTATTCAATCACCCTGCGATCTTGGTGTTTTTATATGCTATGATCTGCCTGTACTGTACGCAAAACAAATCTTTTCATGTGACAATAACTAATCAAATCAAATCATTCCCGTGGTCCTACAATAATTAGTTACATTATAAAAGTTACAATTAAATCTTTGTTGCCCTTTAAGGATTATCACAGCAATTTGCTGCTGTATAAGTCAGATCTGCTTGTTTACCATAATAAAACCTAAAAAAATATTGACAATAACAAAGCAAAAAATTGCTGGAAATTGCTCAGCGTCTCTGGAGAGAAATCAGAATTAACATTCCAGGTTCAATGATCCTTCCTCAGACTTAAAAACCTTGAGTCTTGGTCTGACACATTGTAATTAATGTTTATATTCCTCAAAGTGCCAAGCAACTTTCTTCATCAAAATGTAAATGTTCCTACTAGAGAAGGAACAATACTAGACCTTCTATTGACAAATAAGGCAAGGCGAGTGACTGAAGTATTAGTAGGGGAAAACTTTGGGACTAGTATTCATAATTCTATTATTTTAAAATAGTTCTGGAAAAAGATAAGCCTTCCATAAAAGTTGAAGTTCTTAATTGGAGTAAGGCAAATTTTAATGGTATGAGATGAGAACTTAACAAAAATTGGTTGGAGTAGACTGACGAGTGAGAAGTTTTCAAACCTGTGAAAACAGGAGTTCAGCGACATTATGTTCCTGTTAACGTAAGCTAGTAAGTTGAGGTAGGAATGGATGAATAAAAATATATTGAGGTTTCAGTCAAGAATAGAAATGAACCATATTTTAGATATAGACAATTGGAATCAAATGAATCTATTAAAAAGTATAAAGCATATAGGGATATTCTTAAGAGGGAAATCAGTAAGGCAAAGAGGGGATATGAGATAGCCTTAGCAAATAAGGTTAAGGGTAATCCAAAGAGATTCTAAAAGTACATTAACAATAAAAGACCACCTCGAGAGGGAAGTTCTCTTCAAGATCAATGTGGTCATTTTTGTGTGGAACATCAGGAGATGGGAGAGCTGGTAACTGAATATTTCATGTCAGTTTCTACTGTGGAGAAAAGAATGGATGCCAGACAACTCAGGGAAATAAGTATTAGTGCTTTGAAAACAGTTCATATTACAGAAGATGAAGTGCTGGAGTTTTTAGAAAACATAAATGTAGATAAATCTCCAGAACCTGATCAAATGTAGCCCAGGACATTGTGAGAAGTTAGGGAGGAAATTGCAGGGCCCCTAGCAGAAACATTTGTATCATCTATAACCACAGGTGAGGTGCCAGAGGACTGGAAGGTGGCTAACGCTGTGTCGTTATTTAAGTAATGTTGTAAGGAGAAGCCTGCAAATTATAAGCCTGTGAGCTTCACATCAGTGGTGGGTAAGTTGTTGGAGATAATTCTGAAAGATAGGGTTTATGTGCATTTGGAGAGGCAAGGAATTATTAGGAATAGTCAGCAGGATTTTGTGCGAGGGAAATCATGTCTCACAAACTTGACTGAGTTTTTTGAGGAAGTAACCAAAACTATTGATGAGGGCAGAGCGGTAGATGTTGTTTACTTGAACTTTAGTAAAGCCTTTGATAAGGTTCCATATAGTAGACTATCACGTGGAATTCAGGGTGAGCTTGCTAATTGGATACAAAATTGGCTTTATGATCGGAGATAGAGTGTGGTGGGGTGAAAGGTTGTTTTTCTGTCTGGAGCCCTATGACCAGTGGTGCTCCACAGGGATTTATACTGGGTCCACTTTTGTTTGTCGTTTATATAAATAATTTAAGTGAGAATATAGAAGGTATTGTTGGTAAGTTTGCAGATGACCCCAACATTGATGGTATAGTGGACAAAGAAAAAGATGATCTAAGATTACAAAAAGGCTTTGATCAAATGGGTCAATGGGCTGAGGAGTGGTAGATGGAGTTTAATTTGAATAATGTGAAGTATTGCATTTTAGTAAAATCAAGAAGGCCAGGACTTTTACAATTAATAGTATGGCCCAAGGTAGTTTTGTAGAGCAGTGAGGCCTAGGGGTGCAGATACATAAGTCTTTGTAATTTACATTGCAGGATAATTAAGAGAGTGTTTAGCATGCTTGCCTTCATTGCCCAGTCCTTTGAGTGTAGAAGTTGGACATCATGTTAAGGTTGACCAGGACATTGATTAGGCCTCTTCTGGAGAAGTGTGTGCAGTTCTGGTTACCCTGTTATAGCAAGGACATTATTAAACTGGAGAGGATTCAGAAATGATTTCCCACAATGTTGCTGGGAATGGAGTTATAAAAATAGGCTGGGACACTTTACTGGAATGAAGGAGGTTGAGGGGGGACTGTAGGAATGCTTATAAAATCATGAGAGGCATAGATAAGGTGAATAGCCTTATTGGATGAATTGAAAACCAAAGTGAGAGAAAAATATTTTAAAAAGATATGAGGAGCATTTTTTTTTCATACAGAGAGTGGTTAGTGTATGAACTGAACTGCTAGAGGAATGGTAGATGCAGGAACAGTTACAGGATTTAAAATATATTTGGATGAGAATATGAGTAGGAAAGATTTGGTGAGGTAGTGGCCACATGCAGACAGGTGGGACTGGCTTAGATTGGGAACATGGTTGGGGTGAACTAAAGGGTCTGTTTCCCTGCTGTATATCACTATGGCTCTATGATCTATGAAATAAACATTTTGAATAAGAGAACGCTCAGCTGCCTCATACTGAATTTGTAGTCCATGTTTGAATGTCCAATCCTTAAACTCTGAAAGTCATCACTGATAAGTACCTGAATTGATTCCACGATCATCTTTATTGCCACAACGCAGTCAACTATTGGAATTGTTCTACTTACACCGTGAGAATGTTTATTTCCTCAAAACTTACAAAGTTTCATTCAAATTGTTGATTGTCAACATGTTTAATCTTAATAAAACACATTGATTGGAAGCTTATAGTCAAGAAAAAAATGTTATAAATGATTTTTTCTACTTCTTTTTGAATTCAGTATATTATGATGTCAAAGTAGATGAATGGTATTTAGGTTCACCACAGTGCTGTTATAGAGAGAGTTGCAGAATTTTGATGCAGTCACAGTGAAGGAACACTAAGACAGCTTCAAATCAAGATTATTTAAGACTGTTCTTGACTTGTCTCTGGGTCAGCCCTCCCAATGGCACAAAACCCCAAGATGTTATTAAGAAGAGGTTTACAGGGAGAATGGAGCAGATATTATTTCCTGGTGCTGGGTTAATGCTTGGTGCAGCATACTGTTTCTTTCCTTTCTTCAGACTTTGTCATGGTTTTGATACCTCTGAGTAATGACTGGAATATTTCATGGCATACTTAAGAGTCGATTATGTTACTGCGGTTTAGATTAGATTAGATTAGATTATTTACAGTGTGGAAACAGGCCCTTCGGCCCAACAAGTCCACACCGCCCCGCCGAAGCGCAACCCACCCATACCCCTACATCAACACCTTACCTACACTACGGACAATTTAGGATGGCCAATTCACCTGACCTGCACATCTTTGGACTGTTGGCACATGCTGAGGGGTGACCTTATAGAGGTTTACAAAATTATGAGGGGCATGGATAGGTAGTCCAGAACTAGAGGGCATAGGTTTAGGGTGAGAGGGGAAAGATATAAAAGAGACCCAAGGGGCAACTTTTTCACACAGAGGGTGGTACGTGTATGGAATGAGCTGCCAGAGGAAGTGGTAGATGCTGGTACAGTTGCAACATTTAAGAGGCATTTGGATGGGTATTTGAATAGGAAGGGTTTCAAAGGATATGGGCCGGGTGCTGGCAGATGGGACTAGATTAGATTGGGACATCTAGTCAGCATGGACGGGTTGGACCGAAGGGTCTGTTTCCATGCTGTACATCTCTATGACTCTATGCAGGCCAGACCAGGTAAAGACAGTGGATTTCCTTTCCAAATTAGTAAACCTTTTGGGTACAACAATTGTTTCTATCAGGTAGGTACAGAAACATTAAAGAATTCAAATTTCACCATCTGCTAGTCAGTGACAATATCACGACTCCATTGCCGCAACTGCAATCTCTTATCTATTAACTCATTATTGCTTATATTGAGAGCTACTGCATCCAAGTTTTCAACATTTTTAGGATTTCAGAAGAACATAAATATTTTGCACTCAGGTTTGTTACAAGTAATGTTGGACAAAGAACACAGGAGTGAAAATTGAGATTAGTGCTATTATATTTATGAAATTCACCTATGTTGTGGAAGACTTTTAAGTTGGGAAACATCCTTGCTTTCATGCTAAAAAAAAACTTTCTGAAGTCATGAAGGAGTTTGAGGAATAGGAAATGATAATGGTGCAATGCTGATGTCATCAATTGGTATAATAACATTAAAATTTGTCATTTTATGATATACAGAAACAGTTGCACATGTGTTAACCTCTGGTGATTATAGATAAGAAAGCTTGTCCCATCTTATATCAGCAACTGCTACAGGAATTTTGTCAATAATCACTATCAGAAGGAACTTCCCCTGTGCAATTCCAAGCATACTATCTGCAGAGACAGAGGTGAAAAAAATCTTACCATATCCATTTTAAGTGAATGGAATGGAAAGATAATAAGTATAGGAGTTTTAGATGTATTCAATTATATATTTGTCTCTACTGTTTGGTGGATGATGAGGTATGTCATGGTAACACTGATAATTATTTTTATTTGGATTGAAACTAATTCACCTAATTCTGACTCCCATACGCATATCTTAATCCCAATGTCCCAGGGAACATGTCTGCATTGCTCAAATGTCAGTGTCATAAATTGGCAGAAATTATCCAAAGTACACATCTATTATTCTCCAGAAAAATCATGCCATGTATGATTAATTATGTGGTCATAGTTAATATAGCTATTCCTCTTATGAGGTTATGTGAGTTAAAATATTATTTTCTAAAGATTTAATATTTGTGGTTCAAATCTGAATTTTTAAGCCATTGGAAGCTTAATCAATTAATTCGGAAGCATTGTCTAGAATGTTCTCATATTGACCCAACCAATCCCTATATTGGTTCTTTTTTCTTACAATTAAATATCTTTTGTTGTATACTGTACTTGTGGAAAATGAACTTTCTGTCATATTAACTGATTCTGATAAATGCATACATTGACAAGGACATTTAATTTTTGACTTCACAGCACAAAATTTGGATTTAGGGCAAAAACATCACCACAGCTAATCAATAAACCACAGATTCTTTTGAAATTATTCCTGATTGACTCAGTATTTGAAGTGAATAATCCTGAGCAGCAATCAGAAAAAACAAAGCTAGCAAAGATGTGAGGGACAAAATTCAATAGCACCCAAAAGCATACACTGGGAGGGTGATGCATGATTAACCCTTGCCCTTTCATTCTGATGCAGACTGCATGTAAACGTTTTGCTGCCTGTGATTACTTGAAGGCTGCATGTGATCAAGTGCCACACATGAAGTGGGGTTTTACTTGCCCCCACGGGGTGTGTTTTCATTGGGGGAAGCTAAAAGAAGCAGGTCGGGTAGTTAGCACAGTTCATTCCAACCCACCCTGGAGCTCACTCCTATGTTCAATTAGGTAAGTGGGCACTGAAACTGGCTGACTGACTGCCATAGTTTAATTAGTACTCTTAACAAGCTCATTGAACTGAATAATATGCTGCTGTAAAATAATAGGTGATGAGGGGGGGCGGGGGGGAGGCCATTTTTTAAAGGCATAAAGGAAGCGAGACATCTCATTTGAATGGTGCCAGGCATATATTATGGTACCGCCTCCAAGATATCACTCCCCCTTCCTCCCTGCTTGACAAACAGAAACCTTTCTCCCCAGGTTCTAAGATTGCTCGCCACTCAAGGATTTATTTCCCTGAGGCACTTATGATCTTCCTCTGGCTTCACTTCCTGCAGCCTTAGTAGTGTCCATGACTGAGCTTTGGTACCACCAGGAGTGAAGGCAAATCAGATTGGCAGGTAGCTCCCAAGAGCAGGATGTTCTCATATAAGCCAACTTGGCTCTCCCCTACTGTGTTGTATCTGCAGGGTGAGCACAGAAGAAATGCCAACCAGCTGTCCTCTGGGTGTGCTGAGGAGCACTCTCCTGCCCATGTTGGTTAGTAGCTGCACAACTCAGCAGTTTCAAATTCAAGTGAGAAATGCAATTGATAAAACAAGCTATTAACTGCAGATGCTGCAAAACAGAAACAGAAATTGCTGGAAAACTAGCAGGTGTGGCAGCATCTGTGGAGAGAAAGCAGAGCTAAAATTTTGGGTCCAGTGTTATTTATATCCGCCTTACACTCCTATAGAGGAAAGGTACATTTTCAATGAAGCAAGTACAGCCAGGGAAAAGATTGTGAAAAGGAAAAAACATGGTTATTGGCACAACTGGGCAGGGAATGCTTATTCAAGGTTCTCAAACACAGCACTGTGGGCTTTTGTACTGGAAATGAATGGGAGGTTGGAATTGCTCTATCCATAGGATTGGTAAGAAGGCAATGGGAGCTGATAGCTGTCATAGTCAATGCAAGTAGCTTAGCCACGAGGAACTGGTGCAATGGTGCAAGAATTTTAATAACCTGCCATGAATGGTCAAGGTCAGTGAATTCATCATCACTTGTCAAATCCTTAAGTGAACAACCAATCTCATACACTGCTCTAGTCATTAGTCCCCTTTCATTCACCTCCAATCATACCTCACATTCAGAGCTTCAACTCAAATTCATATTCTTGGAATTGCTACAAGTATTTCACAGTTTGCATATAATGTAACAATGGCAGCATACTCAACAATGGCAATCATTCAAACACATTACTACACAATCTCTTGCACAGTTCACACTCTCTTGTAGGATAAGGTGCTGCAGAATCAGAGGCAGCAGCACCTAACTAACAGGAGATAGAGCCAGATGCAGTCCTCCCTTCAATAAAGGAGATAGTGATATTCATTACTGGAGTGGTGTAACTGAGGTCATGGCAGATGGTGAAGCAAAAATCATTAAACACAATAGATTCTTACTTCATCCTCTTTTTCAGATCCACCTGCATTCTCTTCTTCAACCACAATCACTTCTCATTTACAAGGTACACATGAGACTGAATTTTATATGGAACTGAGGTCCAGTACCCTCAAATATAAAATCCGGGGTTAGCTGGCTGCCTGGTTGGTGGACTCAACCCATTGTCTATTAATAGCTGGCAGACCATTGATTGACTTGAAGCAAAATTTCTGCACCCATCATGGAGGAAGTCCCATCTCTGACAGGCTGATCTTCAGGTGAGGAACAGGGGGAAGTTTTTAAAGGGTTTGACAGGATAAATGCTGAGAGAACGTTTCCCTCATGAGAGAAGCTAGGACCAGAGGGCATGAGATGAGGAAGAATTTCTTCCCTCAGGGGTTGTGAGTCTATGGAATTCCTTGCCACAGAGATCTATAGGGACAAAATCCTTGTGTATGTTTCAGGCTGAAATAGCTAGATTTGTGACCAGGGGAGTCAAGGGCTTTGGGAAAGGGCAAGAATGGGGGCATAAAGAATGATGGATCCTATGGAGGGGGCTTGAGGAGGCGAATGGACACTCATATTCCTATTTCACGCATTCTTATCGTGTTGCCTGGTATCCTCAATGTTTTCGGTAGTGTCTTCCTCCTATTAAAACATGTATCTGCTGAAGCTCCTCCTCACTATTCTGCCCGATATCATAATAGCTTTCTTTTATTTCAATTACACGAGATGTCAACTATTTATTCACTAGACCTTCCTATGCCAACCTCTGTTGCCAAATAATGTTATCAGCTTCAACTCTTTCTCTAGAAACCCACCACACATTGTTGACATATACAAGCCTTTCAGCTCCAGCAACAAGTCTTTGTGCTACAAAAACAGAAGTTGCTGGAAAAGCTTAGCAGGTCTGGCAGCATCTGCAAAGAGAAATCAAAGTTAACGTTTTGGATTGGGTAACCCTTCCTCAGAACCTTCCTGCTCTGGGAAAGGGTCACCAGACCCGAAACATTAACTTTGATTTCTCTGCACAGATGCTGCCAGACCTGCTGAGCTTTTCCAGCAACTTCTGCTTTTGTTTATAGCATCCACAGTTCTTTTGGTTTTCATTTAGTAAACCTCTGTGCTACTCTTTGGGCAGCTGAGCATTATGCTTTCTTCATAATTAAGTGGAGCCATACATCAATTCACCCTCATGTCTCCTCACTTTGTTCACAACAGCTGCACCCTAAAATGCTCCAGAAAACATGTGCTCTTTGTGCCACCTGACTGAAAGTTGAAAACTGTTTCTCTGAAGCCTTTGGATGTGCTCATCATTGAACTCAACAACCAGTTAATTGGAAGCTTGTAGATTCCTGGCTCCACTGCTCCCGTACTCCCTTTGAAAATTGTATCATCTTCTTGAGGTCTTCCAGTAAATGATTTTCAATTGATTATCAATTCAGGCCCTCATCCATGCTTGCCTCCACTAGCAATTAAAAACCTAGCCACAGATATCAAACAATATAATGGCAAGGTCATGCAGGATGCATGCATCCATAACAAATTAAGATATACATTTCCGCAAGTACAGCCAGGCTTTCCCAGAGCTATGCAGGCAGCTAAAGTGCTGCAATATACTGCAATAACCTTCCCAATCACCTTTCATTTGGTAACACAGCTTTTGGTGTGAGTGTGTTTGATGATCATCAGAGTCATGAACCAGCAGACAATGCTTTGTATTCCATAACTATACCATAGTTTAAGTGATATCTCAAAAGTGGATTGTACGGCTTGTACAGAATGAAGGCGTCATAACTGCTAACAGGAAACTGAATGTTATTGACCTGTATGATGAACTGAATATGGTGTGAACAATGGGCTTCTAACAATTTCTAATCACTTCAGTGTCAAGTTCGAGTGCGACCATACTCACCCTGCTGTTGGGTGCAGGAGGGGCTGAAACAACATGCCATTTTTAGTGAACACCTCTTTAGAGAGCCTGTGACTTTTCACATTCTGTTCTCACTGAGACTGAGATGGGAGAATGCTGCCTGGAGGCCTTCGATAGAAATTAACCCCTACTAAGAGACCTTCCACCCCTCCTCTTGCTCCATCTCCTAGCACTTCTGTGTCACCTCTGGTCATGTTCCCTGTCATGCAGCTAACCACTGGGAATACAAACTAATACATTCAAGCCTGTAGATTCAAGGAATTTTACATTTCAAGATAAATAACAAACATGACAGCGACTAATATTTCTATTGCACGGTGGCACAGTGGTTAGCACTGCTGCCTCACAGCGCCTGAGACCCGGGTTCAATTCCCGCCTCAGGTGACTGACTGTGTGGAGTTTGCACGTTCTCCCCGTGTCTGCGTGGGTTTCCTCCGGGTGCTCCGGTTTCCTCCCACAGTCCAAAGATGTGCAGGCCAGGTGAATTGGCCATGCTAAATTGCCCATAGTGTTAGGTAAGGGGTAAATGTAGAAGTAGGGGTATGGGTGGGTTACGCTTCGGCGGGGCGGTGTGGACTTGTTGGGCCGAAGGGCCTGTTTCCACACTGTAAGTAATCTAATCTAATCTAATCTAATCTAAACTTTATGAAATGCCCCAAGATGATCAGAGTAACATTATAAATCAAAATAAGTCACATAAGATGATATGAGGGCAAATATCTAAGTGTTTCATCAATCAGCCCGTTTTAAAGAAGATCACAAAGGGGGAAAGCAAAGTGAAGAATTGCAGCGATGTAGGGAGGAACTTCCAGAGTTTCTAACTCCAAACCACTGAACAATGTACTGACTCAGCTATAGCCAGAAAATAATCTCTAAGTGATGAATCATCATTACTCCCTGCGCTCATATTGATGCCCTTAGCAAATGGGCATTCAACCTGGCCAACACCAGACATGCCAACAGGAGTAAAATATCATGTGTAGAGCTGAAAATGCAGGGCACACCACAAGCACGTTTTGCAGTCATATTCTTTGAGTTCCCCTGTGCAGTGTTCTATGCTTTGTTGTTGTTCAGATTTGGGGAGTATGTGATAGAAAGATGAGTTGCGATCATTTGTCTTTGGGAAAGTGTTCGCAGGATATTGGAGCTGAAATAATTCCTCAAAGGCCAGCATCCCAGCATCAAGACACTCTTTATTTACACGTGCATTGTACTTGACACTGATCTGGTTTCCTCTGAGCCAGCTCTCAGACTGAGCAGAACCTCTGACACTCCTGTTTATATCTGTCAGCCAGGGCTCCCTGACTGGACCAGGTTAACAGCCCCAATCGGGGAACGAATATTCTATGAGATTCAACTGGCTGACCTCATTACAATCACTGCAGAGGCTGTTTTCTCCATTGTTGCTAGTTCAATCCAATAAGTGTCAATTTAAACAGTCATGAATTTGAATGTCTGTACTCTTCATGGGGTAGTAATGCAACAGGATTTTGTGACTTCAAATTTTGATATGAGTGGAAGTGATTCTAATTCTAATTTTGTCGCTGAAAACATCAGTTTTACTAAGACTTTAAAGATGCTGAGTTTGGCATCTAAGCAGAAAAAAATGTATCTGCAGCAAAGGTTTTCTTATTTAACTTAAAATGTTGAGTCAAAGGGCAGATATACACAGCAGGACTTCCCACAGGATCAGTAACTATTACAGACTGAGAGCAGAAATCAGCTAAATTTTTCCAAAGGTTAGCAGGAGAACCAGGCCAAAGTATGTCAAAACACAGAAAAACATATGACAATGAATGATTGCTAGTGAAAATGTAGTGCTGCTTACTTCACTACTACTAATTAATCAATGATGTGAGGTAGCATTCCAGGATTTCACATGTTTATTGGCAACAGATTACGAAGTCCATGGTGTTTAAATATATTATGCCAAGTGCAATGACTCTGTGCAAAACATTAAATAAGTGCCACATTCAGGCAGTGTCACCAATTTAAATATATCATTGGTGTCTTTTATTATCGTTTTTACAGATTCAACACAAAGCTTGTAGTTTGTGGAGTCTGTTGCTACCTGCTTTATTTGGTTCTTGGTAACAGAAGTATTGCAGAAAATTTACTACATTCTTTCAATATGAAAAATTTCACGACCTGAGGCTAGACTCTGAAAGGAATCTGGAATCATTTTTCCATTGCAATTATTCATTCATGTCACCAAAGTAAATCCTTGAGCTAATAGCATGCTTTTAAAATTCTGACAGATTATGGGCCCTTATTAAAATCCAATGCAGCAGAGTTCACCTTGCATTTCATTGTCAAAGTTATGATGCTTTTCCCCTTTAGGTAGTTGCATCACTGAATGATTTCATCAGTTGAACAGATAATATGAAAATCGCTGTTAAGAACAATCTTTGACACACGCAGCTAAAAAGAAATGAAAAGTGAAAATGGAAAATGATGTATTTAAGTATAATCTTGAAGATAAATGTGTTCATAATTGTATCAGCTTTCAGACATGCAGTGATAGAAATTTTCTCAGGTAGTGTTATAAAATGGGTGCTATCTCATCAACCACCCATTCTATGCAGCATCTTACATTCCAGTCCATTGATTTACTATGGAGTTGGATTTCAGATGCTGTGAAGTCAATACTTCCCATTTTGCACCACTGTCTAAAATAGATTTCTACTCGAAACAGTTAATTATGGCTAATTTTCTGTGGCATTGTTAATGAGCCAAATGATGCTTAAAATGATTCAAAAGAGTCCAAAGCAAATTACCAGGTATTAAGGATGAGACTGTGTTATTGGATTTTCCATCAACTCTGCCCAATGTATATATGTCAATCACAGGAACTTAATGGAATTAAAGAATTCTTTGATATTGAGTTTCCATGGGCTTGAATATCATTCATGTCATAGTTTCTAAGAGTCACAGGAAGCAAATTTCCTACTTTTTGACGTCTGCATATAAATAAGGTAGAAATGGCACACCTAAGAATTTTGCCGAGAGTGTGCTGGGTTTTCCTGCAGAAGTTGGCTAAAATCGATCAAGACAATGTGAAAGGCCAAAGGATTTTAAGCACAAGTTGCAATGTGATGCAATGCAGTTCAATATAAATCGAGTTTCCTTGATCTTTTCCATTAGTCTGAATCATCACTCTGTAAACAGAGCCCACAAAACTGGCCATGCAATTAGATCAAATTAATCACCATGGGTTCTTTCTGCTGATTGTGTATATTCACAGGCATTCCTGTAATCTTTGACATTGAAACATTTCTTTTACATATATGCGCAATATGGTTAGTAAAAGCAGCTTTAAAGAGTAAAACATTATTAATTAACCAAGAAACTACTGTTCATCAATTAAACTAAGAAATGGTTCTTTTTAGCTTCTAACAACAGCCATTTAAAATTGGAATGTTTACCAGTTGTGGTCAAGATAGTTTCAGTAATAATGTCTATTTTTGCGACAAGTTTATTTTCAGCAATTCTATCTCCTCAGGTTATCACATGTAAGTATACAAAATATATGTTTAGGGAGAGAGAAAGTGAGGACTGCGGATGCTGGAGATCAGAGTCAAAAAAGTGTGATGCTGGAATAGCTCAGCAGGTCAGGCAGCATCCGAGGAGCAGGAAAATCGACGTTTTGGCCATAAGCCCTTCATCAGGAAATTGGGAGGGATGGATGGAGTCGTGGGGGAGCGAGGGAGCTGAGAGATAAATAGGAGGGTGGGGAAGATAGCTGAGCAGGCAATAGGTAGATGAAGGTGGGGGTGGGTGATGGTGATAGGTCAGAGGGGACAGTGGAGCAGATAGGTGGGAAGGAAAATGGACAGGTCAGACAATTTAGGAGGCTGGTGCTGAGTTGGAAGTTTGGGTCTGGGATGAGGTGGGGGAAAAGGAGATAAGGAAACTGGTGAAGTCAACTTTGATGTCGTGTGGTTGGAGCATCCCAAGGCAGAAGATGAGATCTTCTTCCTCCAGTTGTCGGGTGGCTAGGATTTGGCAGTGGAGGAGGCCCAGGACTTGCATGTCCTTGGCAGAGTGAGAGGGGGAGTTGAAGTGGTCGGCCACAGGGCTGTGCTTTTCTTTGGTACGTGTATCCTAGAGATGTTCCCTGAAATGTTGCACGAGTTGGTGTCCTGTCTCTCCAATGTAGAGGAGACTACATTGAGAGCAATGGACACAGTAGATGAGGTGTTTGGATATGCAGGAAAATCTCTGCTGGATGTGGAAGGATCCTTTGGGGTCTTGGATGGATGTGAGCCAGGGGAGGTGTGGGCACAGGGTTTACACCTCTTGCAGCGGCAAGTGAAGGTGCCAGGAGTGGAAGTTGGGTTGGTGTGGGGTGTCAACATAATGAAGCAGTCATGGAGGGAATGGTCTCTGTGAAATGCAGATAGGGGTGGGGAGGGAAATATATCTCTGTTGGTGGGGTCTGATTGTAGGTGGCAGAGGATAATGCACTATATCCTGAGATTAGTGGGGAGAAAGGTGAGGATCAGGAGGGTTCTAGTCCAAATTCAAGCAAGAGGAGAAAGCGATTATTCTGCAGTGCAACTCCAGCCAAAGTAAGTCAAAGCCTGGTTGGAAAAGGAGGATTAGATGTGAAGATAGCATCCACAACATGAAAAAATCATCAGCTTTATAAAAGTGGCAAACACCCACAAATATGTGCATGTGATACAATTGGATAAAAGTGAAAAGGAAGCCTGAACCTAGACAAGCAATCCTCAATGTCAAAACTATCATGGGAATTGAAGCAATTATAGTAAGGTCAGTCAAGTGGACCGTATAGAATACGAGTTCCTCAGTTGAGGCTGTTAATCAGGTCCAATCAGGGAGTCCTGGCTGATAGATATAAACAGGAGTGTCAGATATCCTGTTCACTGTGACAGCTGGATATTGTCAAGCTGGATAGTGATGTGTAAATAAAGGGTGACTTGGTGATGGGATAGCAGCCTCCATGGAGCTATTTCAGTGGTGACAATAGAAAAGCATGCTCCTGAAGAAATCCACTGACAACAGTTGTCTTAGAGTTGAGCTAAGTATTTTGGGCATCATGCCATTACTTTGGAAGCTTGACTTGTTTGATCCTGCCATGGAAATCTGGCTCAGTATGTGGAAAGAATGTGTTATTTTGTCCGGGCAAATTGCATTGGGGCAGATGAAAAGCAACAAATAATTCTCCTGACAGCTTTTTTGGTTATTAGGAGCCTAACTTTTCCTGAGGTGCCAAATACTAAAATTTTTCAAGAGTCAATGAATTTAGTTCAGGGACATTGCGACCTCAAGCCTCATCCAATTGCGAGATGCTATCAGTTTTAGTCGACAATTTGAGAAACAGGTCAATCCATATAGGGAGTTTTGACTAAATCAAGATGACTGGCAGAGGCATGTCACTCAGTTTAAGCCTTAACAAGATGCTGAAGAGACCATTTGGTGTGAGGGATTAATTATGTAAACATGCAAAAGTACCTAATAGCTGAACAAAAGTGAGGACTGCAGATGCTGGAGGTTAGAGTCTAGATTAGAGTGGTGCTGGAAAAGCACAGCAGGTCAGGCAGTATGCGAGGAGCAGGAAAATCGATGTTTCGGGCAAAAGCCCTTCATCAGGAGTGAGGCTGGAAGCCTTGAGGGTGGAGAGATAAATGGGATGGGGTGTGGCTGGGGGGAAGGTAGTAAAGAGTATTTCTCGGATGCTGCCTGACTGGCTGTGCCTAATAGCTGAAGCCCAACTGAACTGCAAACAAGTACTATAAATGACTTTATCACTACAAAATGTGGCAAGTGGAGCATATGAGTTGCAGGGTATTTCAATGGAAGTGGACATCCTCGCCAGGCCGGCTGAGCTTGGGGGATATCAGTTGAGCAAAGGCAATTGCATAGTATCCCTAAGGACATAATCTACACAGAGTGACTCTCGGTCACCCCACAACAAAACCCCAAAATAAAGCCAAGCTTCAGCCAAACATTTAACATTTTCTTCAGGATCGAGGCCAGCAAGGCATGACATCTGCTGCCGATATACAGACACAAGACCTAAATGGAGTAAGAGAACTTAGAGGGGAGGAAATGGCCTACTGGTCTTATCACTAGACTGTTAAACCAGAGATCCAGATAATGTTCAGGAGACCCAGGTTTGAATCGTTCCAAGGCAGATGGTGGAATTTGATTCAAAAATTATCTGGAATTAAGAGTCTAATGACAACCATGAATCTGTTGTCAATTGTTGGAAAAACCCATTTAGTTCACCAATGTACATATGACTCCAGTCCCACAGCAATGTGTTGACTCTTAATTGCTCTCTGGGCAATTAGGGATGGACAATAAATACTGTCTGGCCAGTAACATCCTCTCCCATGAATGAATTTTTAAAAATCCAGGAGAGTACACACCCTGGAAAGTCCACCTACATCTGGTTTGGAGCAGTTAACTTGCTCAGCAACATCCAAATTATAACTGATGAAAATAAATGTCTGGTTAAATGGTCACCTCGTTCTAATGGAGCTTAATACTGGCACAGCCGCTTCAGTGATCATAGAATCAGTCTTTAACAAATTTCACTCTGGACTCCAATCCTTAAGTTTACTCAAGAACCCAGCCAGACTGAGAACCTATAGCAGGAAACAGATTAATGATATAACTTTGGTTCTGGTCTCTTATGAGAAGCAACTGGTTCAGTTATCAGTAATTGTAGGAAAAAGCTCAGGCCCAAGCTTGATGGGGTCAAATTAGTTGAGAAAGATTCAACTAGATTGGCTCAACATTTTTCAATGAGAAAATGGCTGCCAGAGTGAAATCCTAATTAAATATCCATATGATTTTCAGGAAGGTCTAGGGACTATGAAAAGATCCAAGGCCACCTTTCATATCAACCAGGAAGCAATTCCACAAGTCTGCAAGGTCTGTCCAGTGACATTTGCCTCACAGGCAAAAAAGGAGCCAGAAATCAGAAGGATGGAAAACGAAGGAATCATCAAGACAGTCCAGTTTGTGGAATGGGAGGTACCGGTCGCACCAATTGTGAAGCCCATTTTTCATAGCTAGATAAATACCCAATCTCTAGCATAGAGGATTTATACACAAAGCTGGCAGGGGCTCTGCTTTACATGAAGCTGGACATGAGCCACACGTACTTGCAATTGCTGTTAGATGAAGATTCCCAAAAGTATGCTACAATTATTACCCATAGGAGTTTGTACCAATGTACAAGACTGCCATTTGGGGTATAATCAGTCTGTGCAATTATTTAGCAGATGACTTACATATCAGTGGTTAGCACTACTGCCTCACAGCACCAGGGTGAGGTTCAATTCCAGCCTCAGGTAACTGCCTGTGTGGAGTTTGCACATTCTCCCTGTGTCTGCGTGGGTTTCCTCTCGGTGCTCCAGTTTCCTCCCTCAATCCAAAGATGTGCAGTCAGGTGAATCGGCCGTGCCAAACTGCCATTAATGTTAGGTGCATTAGTCAGTGGGAAATGGGTCTGGGTGGGTTGCTCTTCAGAGGGTTGGTGTGGACTGGTTGGGCCAAAGGGCCTGTTTCCACACTGTAGGGAATCTAAGATGTTTTCATCTAAGATATCACAAAGAGAACACTTTACAAATCTAACCCAGGTCACTGTTTATCCGGAAGACCAATAGGAGTACTTAGAGAAATTGGACATAGTCCAAGTGAGGAACTAGCTATCATCCTGTAAGGTATTGGCACACAATGATCCCAAGCAAGATCTGGTATGGACATGCGATGCCTCCCCATAGTATTAACTCTTAGATGGTTCAATGGAGAGGAATGTCCAGTATCCTATGCATCCAAGAATTTGGCTAATGCAGAGGGGCACAGTGGCTCACTGGTTAGCACAGCTGCCTTATGGTGCCAGGGTTCCAGGTTCGATTCCAGTCTTGGATGACTGTCTGTGTGGAGTTTGCACATTCCTCCTGTGTCTACATGGGTTTCCTCCAGGTGCTTCAGTTTCTTCCCACAGTCCAAAGATGTGCAGGTTAGGTGAATTGGCCATTCAAATTTGCCCATAGTTTTAATGTGTAGCTTAGATGCATTAGTCAGGGGAAATGTAGAATAATAGAGTAGGGGAATGGGTCTAGGTCGGTTACTCTTTGGTGGGTCGGTGTGAACTTGTTGGGCCAAATGGCCTGTTTCCAAACCATAGGGTTTCTATAATTGTATGAAATACGCCCAGAGGAGAAGGAAGGTTTGGTGGTCATATTTGCAGTCAAGAATTTCCACCAATACATTTAAGGACATAAATTTGTAATAATAAGGGACTATAAACCCCTGCTAGGTCTACTTAAAGAAGACACGGTAGTGCCGCCCATAGCTTCAGTCTGAATTCAGTGATGGGCTCTAATACTCAGTGTGTGTAATTATAAATTATAACACCATCAAGGAGGCCAAGCAGAAAATGTGGATGTATTGAGAAACCTCCCACTGGCAGTTACACTGTTGGGGCATCACCACTGGAAGAGTCTATAATGGTTTTAAATTTTCTGGACGCACGTCGAGTCTCATATCAGACTTTGAACACAGAAAGATCCAGTATTGGCAAAATTGAAACAGCTGATGATGATGGGGGAAACCAAATGGCACAGAGAGCCAACAAGGATAGAAATTACCGCCAGCAGCTTCACCATATTTATGTGAATGGCTGGGTAAGCTCTGGACATGGTTTCACATCGAATATGTTAGTTCTTTCATGGGTTCAATGTTCTTATTGATGTGATCACCCATTCAAGGTGCCTGGATGTGCACAGAATTCAATTTTCAAACACGTGGGGGATTGATAGAAAACCTGTCTGCATTTTTTGCAATATACGGACTCCTGAAGTATTGATGACAGATAGTGGGCCATCATTTACCAGGAGGGAAGCTGAGCATTTCCTTAAGTCAAATGGGATTTGGTATGTAAGGACAGCTCTATACCATCCACCATCCAATGGACTGGCAGAAAGAGCCATCCAAACATTGAGGGCAGGCTTAAAGAAATAGCCTTCAGCTTCGTTAGATACCAAACTGTCCCCTTTCCTATTTGATTGTACAATCACCCCTCATACAACTCCAGGGATAGGTCCAGCAGAGTTGCTACTTGGGAGAAGACTCTGCACCAAGTTAAAGTTGATCTTCTCAAACTGGGGTAAAGGGTGAAATGACATCAGGAACATTAATGTTGGACTCAAGACTCCTCTAAGCAAGACAGAGAGGGCATGAAGTTTGATGTAGGAGCCATAGGAATGGTCCTTCGTGGGCAAGAGGCATAGCCAACAGGACGTCAGGTCCAGTGACATTTAAAATTCAGGCAATTGTGACATACCCAAACAAACACATAGATCATATGAAAACTCTCAAACAGTGCGGGAGCAAAACATGCCCAGTTCCTCAACTGCCACTCTGACAGTTCTGGAACCCATGGGTTCTCCCTCTATGCTAAATATTGTAAATACCTTGGAATCTGAGATGGACATGGCAGATGTCAACACACTGGGCATTTACCTCCGGAAGAAGAGAATGAATTCTTTCTGAGATGCTCTGGGTGTAAGGCGAGCTTCAAAACTAATATCCCCTTGAACTGATTACTAAACTTAGTGATCTCGGATTAAGCCCCACTCTCTGCAACTGGATCCTCAGTTTCCTGACCCACAGGCCACAATCAGTGAAGATTGGGAACAATATTTCATTCCCACTAACAGTCAACACTGGAGCCCCCCAGGGGTGCATACTCAGTCCTCTACTTTACTCACTGTATACCCATGACTGCGTCGCCAAATATCAGACTAATGCCATTTACAAGTTTGCTGATGACACCACCATAGTTGGTCGAATCTCAGATGGCTATGAAACAGTTTACAGACGGAAGGTGGAAGACCTGGAAAAATGGTGCACTGAGAACAACCTAGCTCTCAATGCCAGCAAAACCAAGGAACTCATTATTGACTTTCGGCGGGTGTTTACTCATGCCCTCTACACAATAACAGCACAGAGATGAAATGAGTGGAGAGTGTCAAGGTCCTAGGAATGGTCATCCACAACAAGCTTTCTTAGACTCTTCATGTGGACGCACTGGCTACAAAGGCCCAACAACTTCTCTTCTTCCTCAGGCAGCTGAGGAAATTTGGCATGACCATGCCAACTTTTATAGATGTGCCATCAAGAGAATTCTGTCTGGATATACCACTACCTGGTATGGCAACTGTACCATTCAAGATCGGAGGTGGTTACAGAGAGTGGTGAACTCAGCCCGGACAAAGTCCAACCTCCCATCTATAGAATCCATCTACCAGGCCCGCTGTCAAGGAAAGGCTGCCCGCATTCTCAAAGATCCATCTCACCCTGGCAATGCTTTTCTACAACCTTTACCACTGGGGACAAGGTACAGAAGCCGGAAGACATGCACCAGATGGTTTTGTAACAGTTTCTACCCTACTGTTGATAGAAAAGTGAATGGATTCACAAACATTTAACATTCACCTTTATCTATGTTTTTGTTTTTGCCACTGTTTACTTATTATTGACTATTTATGCTACTTAGCTCTATGATCTGCCTGTATTGCTTGTAAGACAAAGCTTTTCACTGTGCCTCGGTACACGTGACAATAAATTCAATTTAATTCAATTCAATTCAATTCAGCTACTGTGTGTTATATGCCACCTGTATAAGAGACTGTGTTGGCGGAACATGACCTGTACTAATATGGCCCTGGAGGAGCTACAAAAAAAAGGAACCGGTCTATGTCCTCGGACTCAGAGGGGCAGGTATATAGTGATTGTAACAAGGTCAGTCAGGTGGACCTCATAGAATATGAGTTCCCTGATTGGGGCTGTTAACCTGGTCCAATCAGGGACCCCTGGCTGGCAGATAAGAATAGGAATGTCAAACAGCCTGTTGGCTTTTTGCAACATCAATGGGTTCAACATTTACACATAAGGAAATCCACAAAATGACATGGAGGTCTCCAGTTGGTAACATGCTGAATAAAACTACATATATATGCATCAGCAGCAGATGGAGAATGTCACTGCAAGATGCCTCATCTTTCACTGTGCTGATGTATAATCTGTTAAGCAAAATCCATCCAAAACTGATGAAGTCTGCAACCACATAGCCACCTGCAACAGAAAAACTGAAAGGCAAGGATATCCCAATGTCAAGTTCACATCTTGTTTTATTTTGGATTGTGAATCAAAATGGGGGAAATGATGTTTTAAAATAAAGACTGTACTTTTAAAAACAAATTATTTGATCTCGATGTAAGCAGATTTCAAGTGCATTATAAGATGACCAAGGGAATAATGACCAAATGGTCAAAAGGACCCCATTCACACCGAGCAATGGAACAGCGATAATATTGATCATTTCCCCAAACTAGGAAGTAACATCTCCCAGCAACCAACCACTTCCATCTGACTCTGATTCTAACTCTCCACTGTCTTGTTGCAGGAAAACCACCCATAACTGCATTTCACATTACTGTGGATAACACTAAGGCAAAGGCTATGTACAGGAAATGTGACACATATTATTCCAAGTAAAGCTATACAAAGTGCTGACTTTCGCAGACTAATTGCTGTCATAGAGGATGTTCAAGACAACATATCAAGGCAATGCTACAGTCCCTGTGCAGTCTGACATATTGAAGCATTCCAGATGGAGGAAAGGTCAAAAGCAACTTTCGCAGGAGATTGTGTCAACTGAGCAGCATTTGTGAGGGACTGCACTACACATCATTCAGATGCCATATCTTCACTGATCGTTTCAGAGGCATACAACTGTATCACCATGCACTGACTCACTGTTGCATTTTCCTTGACAGTCATATAGGCCAGGTTATAAATCGCCACTTTAATGTGGGCTCCTCTAAACATATCATTCACATACCGACATGAACAAGGAAATATACATTCTGCAATGCCAAACAAAAACAAAGTGAACATGTCCTTTGCACTAATAGTGTCTGCCTGGCAGATTCACTAATAATCAAGTGAAGCCTGAACCCAGCTCATTCATCTCAGAAGTGGGTGACTATAGAATTGTTTCCGACATCCCAGGCTCTATGATGCTTTGTTTATTTTTCCTGCTGTCTTGAACAACTACCTTGCTTAATGCCCTGATCCCATCTTCACTAAAGGATATTGTTCTTGATTCCCCATTTTATCCATTGCATGGACATCCTGACTTCCTTGGCTACAGTTGTGAAGGGCACAGTATTTTGGAACTTTGCCTGACACCCTGGATAGCCTGGAATGTACTGCAAACCCTACCAAGGGGTTCAGGCATTGCCTTGTTATGTTCAGATAGTGTGTTATCTCTTCCACAGCCCTGGTGGAAGCATGATCAATGATTGTCTCCTGGTCATTTAACCACATCAAAATTCACTACAACAAGGAAATACAAACTGAAGTTCCTATTTGGCAATGACAGTCCATATGAAGTGTTGGTAGACAACGTATCACAACTGTCATATCCTCAGAGTGAAATGAAGTCTGCAAGGACATGGACTGTGAGAGGGTGGTGGTGGCATTGGAGACATGGAGGAGAACACTTTACTGTGGCTTACAGCCAGACATCTACTCAGAATGTAACCTAGGCACTGTTGTAATTTGGTAGCATCACCAAATTAGCTTCTCAGAGCTTCTTGAAGAGGCATATTGATGACCTTCTTGAGAAGCCTCAATACCACCTTCTGTAAGGCCATAACATGGGGCTTGATAGTTTTTGTGAAGGCCCAGTTATTGCATCCTCCCTCTGACTTTCTCCACAGACGATCATTTGATGGAGATGAAATGTCCAAGGCTTTGGCTGGCTTCCTGGTAGGCTTGCTCCAACTCAGAAGAAACTGAAGTAGGATAGAGCAGCACAAAATCTTCATTATGGCCTGCAATAACAGCAACCTCCAACAGCTGCCACACAGTCACTGGAGTGAGAAGCACCAGGACAAGATCCACAAAGGACGATAAGGAAAATGAAGTAGATGCAGATGAAATGTGTGGCTGAGGACAAGATGCATCACAGAGGCACAGGAGGGTAGTGATATCTGGAGTGTATTGGCTTGCTGCTTTTATGAACAAAAGTCTAAACAACAATGCTGCTGATGATTAAGCATTTTCCACTGCATCACATCTGAGATCTGCCATCTGCTGGTGGAGAGCATGTGCCCACAAGAACTAGGTAGCAATCCCATCGCTATGGTGGTCAAACTGACAACTGCTCTTAATCAGAATGCCAACAGCTTATTTCAGGAACCAGCAAGGGACCTCTGTGGCACCTTCCCAAATCCTGGACTCAAGGCCATTTGGGATGTTACAGATGCCATTTTTGCCAGAAGTGAACTCTTTGCCTTCCTCCCCCTTGATGATAATAGCCCAGACAGTGGATTCTCCACCATCGCTGGCTTCCCCAAAGTTCTGAGCAGTTTGTGGTATATATGAACAGGAAAGAATTCTACTCCCTTAGTGTTGATATAATGCATGACCAATGAGGCAAATCTTGCAGATATCTGAGGGACTGCATGTCCCTAGTATGTATGACTGCATGGTCATACATACTAGGGTGCTCACAGATACCTACTTCTCTTCAAGGTCCTCAGTGCACACAAGGTGAGAAGGGAAACCCCTTCTAAATGTGATATCTTTAAGAAAGTCACAGATGGGTACAAAACAAAGATTTAACACTGCCTCTGACTGTCTGTGGTCATCTGTACTGGACTCTAATAGAATACACCCTCGACTAAGTGTGGCAGAATCACCTGACTTACTGTAATTCATTATGTCCTGAGCACTCACTCATCCTTTTGACTTTCACACTTTACAATTTTCTTTCAGGACATGGAGTCTATTTGCTGTGTAAGTTGTTGGCAATTGCCTTAGCGCTGATGTTGGTGCTGAACCATGCTCAACAGCAATATGTCCACTCCCTCTCTCATTGATTCATTTACACTTCAATGTCCTCCATTACCACAGGTTGCCTACCTCTCATTATACATCGTTGGTGACTTTATTGAAACATACAAGACTCTTAGAGATTTGACAGGGTGGTTACAAAAAGGTTGTTTCCTCCTGTGGGAGAGTCCAGTTCCAGAGTGTATAACTTTAGAATAAGAGGTTGTGTATTTAAGAGAGAGATGAAAAGGAATTTCTTCTCTTAGAGGGGAGTGAATCTATGGAATTATATTCAGCAGGGGCTGTTGACGTTGGGTCATTCATGTATTCAAGCCGAAGATAGATTTTTAATCACCAAGAAAATCAAGTGTGTACGTGAAACTTGAAAGTGTTACAAGGATTCACAAGGATGTTAAAGGAGAAAGTGAAGACTGCAGATGCTGGAGATCAGAGCTGAAAATGTGTTGCTGGAAAAGCGCAGCAGGTCAGACAGCATTCAAGGAACAGGAGAATCGACGTTTCGGGCATCAACCCTTCTTCATCTGATTCCTGAAGAAGGGCTGATGCCCGAAACGTTGATTCTCCTGTTCCTTGATGCTGCCTGACCTGCTGCGCTTTTCCAGCAACACATTTTCAGCTTTACAAGGATGTTGCCAGGGTTGGAGGATTTGAGCTATATGGAGAGGCTGAATAGGCTGGGGCTGTTTTCCCTGGAACGTTGGAGGCTGAGGGCGTGACCTTATAGAGGTTTATAAAATCATGAGGGGCATGGATAGGGGAAGTAGACACGGTCTTTTCCCTGGGGCAGGGGAGGCCAGAACTAGAGGGCATAGGTTTAGGGTGAGTTGGGAAAAATTTAAAAGGGCCCTAATGGGCAACGTTTTCACACTGAGGGTGGTACATGCATGGAATGAGCTGCCAAAGGAAGTGGTGGAGGCTGGTACAATTACAACATTTAAAAAGTATCTGGATGGATATATGGACATGAAGGGTTTAGGGGGTTTTGGGCCAAGTACTAGCAAATGGGATTAGATTAGGTTAGGATATTTGGTTGGCCCGGACAAGTTGGACCGAGAGGTCTGTTTCCATGCTGTACATTTCTATGACTCTATGACAGGAAGGTGGAGTTGTGGTTTATCAGAAAAGCCACAATCTCATTGAATGGTGGCACAGATTCCTTGGATTGATTGGCTTACTTCTGCTCTTTTGTCTTATGGACTTAAGACCTTACTCAGGGGATAGCTGACTGCTGTTCAGCATTAAAAACCTTCTGCACTAATAAAGCAAGGTAAAGCACAGGGGATAACTGCTTGTAACTCCATGTCCTTGTGTTCGAACAGCAAGCTAACTCACAGAGTTTGGAGGCCTCTAAGCATACATTTAAAACATTGTACATTAAAATGCAAGCCAAGGTCCATCAGATTCCTGGCTCCATACCAGCACAAAACATTCTGTATAGATATAACAAGAAGGTTGGCTGTTCCTGAAATGCAAAATGACCTGGCAGATGCGTGCAAATTCTAATTGTCCCTGAGCTGCGAAGTAGATGTCTGAAGCCCTGAAGTATTGGTAAAGTTGGTGCAAGAGCAGACATGATAACGTTGTAATGTCGTAAACTTTGATAATGCCAGGTTGTGTGGATGAAGATTTAAGGAGAATAGTAGCCATGGACCAGGCAGGGACTTTATGTTGGTGAAATTGTTCTATACAAAGAGAATTCAGTTGGTCAGTACAGGTATTCCATGAGGTGCAATGGCTGCTGAGGACACTAGTCACCAGGTATCCACTCTACCTGATGAGTATTTGCACTGTTGAGTTTCTCAATTTAGGAAAGTATAATTGCAAGTGCAATGTTAAAACAGCAGCCGAAGGATATCAATGAGATACAACTGCATGGAAATAAGCTTGTAGCCACTGGAGAGTGAGATACTGAACTGACCATTTAAGGCTTAACGATTAAATCAGGCGAATTTTTCTGGAAGTCAAGAATCTGATAACTCCTGCCTGATTTAGTAATCTCATTCACCATTATTGTCAACACACCATGAAAAGAAAAAAATCATCCCTGAATCTAAGATTGTAACATTGCCAGTTCTGCTGGTTCATGGAAGAGTCTTCATTTATGTACATGAAAATTAATCTGAGCAGAAACTTGAAACATAACATCGGTTAAGCAAACTAGGACAATTTTAAGTGTAACTTTTGCCCACGGTCTATTTTGTGCCCCCATCAGAAACTCTGCAGTGCCTTTGTGTGGATGCAATGCTCATTCTGTAATATATCCATTACATTGATTATACTTTTCACCTGAATGAAACAGCTGTCCCGCTGTAGAAAATAGGAGGAAAAAGATTTAAATTATAGCATCAATACTTGTTCCAGTTTAAAACTGATTTCTGATTCACAATTTCAGAGTTTGTTTTGTATTTTGCTACTGATAAATACACTTATTTATTTGTATCATATTTACATTTATTTGTATCATATATATTCATGGTTGCTCTTTTTCTTCTAATATTTTACAAGGCCACAATGAGGATTTCCCATGGTGAGTTCCACAATATTTTCCATTTATTTGGAAGGAAAAATGAAGGAGCAATAGAAAGATGCCAGGCTACTCAGGGAACATTTAAGTTGCGCACTGTCCAACAGCCCATATTGTGTTACCAGAATAATTAGAGACAAGTTGCAATTGCCAATAGTTGCCAGACAAGCAGTGCCTGTGGAGGAATTACTTTACAAAGATTTACAAAGGAAACTATCCTTGGGTTGAATCACTGAAACTGACATACAATTCACCTTCACAGCAAACATAGCGTTGTCAATTACTTTTAAAGTCCCAAGCCCCATTTGTTTTGGACTACAGATGATTGCTGGCAGAGGACATCAGTAACACGAGCCAGTTATCCATGAAAAGAAGCATAAAACAAATGATGGATAAATTGTTTGCTAGTGAGGCAATTTCATCTTCTCATGGCGAATGCACATCATTAAGAGAGTTTGAAAGTCCCCAAAAAGCCCAGTGTGTCTTCTTACTCAATATGACAAAGTACATCCACAGGAAGGAATCTATTCTATCAGTAAACGGCATCTTTATGATCAGCATAGTGCAAGTTAAAACTCAGTTTCCAGGGAGCTGCAATGATAAATACTTTTTAAGGTCACACATTGTAACATGAACCCAGAAAAGCCAGTGCCTGGGGAGTTTTTGGGATCTCCACACTATGTTGCAACAATAATGCAAATACTCAGAACACACATCCAGCAGTGATAAAATGAAATCCATTTATTCAACAAAACAAATTGCTGGTGAAACTCAACAGCTCTGTCAGCATCTATGCAGAGAAAGCAGAGCTAATGTTTTAGGTCCAGTAACCCTTCTTCAAAACTGATAGTAGCTACAAAAAGGTTGATATAAATGCTGTATATGGAGGATGTGGGAGAGGTGGGGGTGGGGATGGGGGAGTGTTTACACAATAGGTGGAGATGGAGCCCAAAGAGAGAGAACGGCAGTGAGGCAGACAACAGGGTAGATAACAGTAAGCCAGAGAGAGAAAAGCTGATAATAGGGATAAGAGAGAATGATTCAGATTTCGAGCTCCACCATTTTTTGTGTTGTTTGGTGGGTCATTTTGAATATTTTTTTTAGTGTTTTTTTAAATAAGTATGTTGACAATGTGCTCAGCTAACTAGATTAATCTAAGTGTCCTTGCTTTATAGTTAACCAGCACTTTCAAGAATTATATGTTCTTCATGCCACAACTATGTCTCACACTGTGAAAACTGCAGGTGAGAAAGAAGAACCCCCTTACAGGCAGCAAGTCAATCAGCTGCACTCTGGTGAGGATTTTTTTTAAATCATTCCGAGTTGAAAAAATACATTCATACAATCCTTGCATTGAGGACATTCTCTTGAACAAGATCTGTCAATGTGTTATCAGTTCATTCCATCCAATGGCAATATCTATTAATTCAAAATTTCCAATTCTTGTCAGAACAACAAATTACATCTCATCCTAACACTACTGCCCGCACCACCAATAACTTCAGTAGAATTGTAAATATGATGAGAAAGCTTGACACATGCAAGCTTTATATTATATTAATATAAAGAAATATAATGATATTTCTTTATATTAATATCATTCTTTTTTTTATGTTGGAATTTGGACCAGTGGCATATATATTTTGATCAATGCATACGAACATGTCAGCATTTGTGGAGCCACCTAACCTGCACATCTTTGGACTATGCGAGTTAACTGGAGCACCCATCCAGAGGGAGAATGTGCAACTCCACACAGACAGTCGCCCAAGGGATGGAATCAAACCCAGGTCCCAGTGCTAACTGCTAAGCCACTGTGCTACTTCCGCAAGAAGCTTGACAGCATCCAGGACAAAGCAACCCACTTGTTTGGCACCATATCTTCAAAGATCCTCTCGATCCAACACTGAGACTTGGTAGCAGCAGTATGTACCATCTACAAGATGCACTGCAGAAATTCAGCAACACTCTTTCAACAGCACCTTCCAAACCCACAAACATTTCCATCAAGGAAGGACAAGGGCAGCAGAGACATGGGAACACTGCCATCTGCAGGTTTCCATCCAAGCCACTCATCGCTCTGACATTCCTTCACTATTGCTGGGTCAAAAGCCCTGAACACCACTCCTAATGGCAGTGCTTCAAGAAAGCAGTTCACCACCACCTTCTCAAGAGCAACAAGGGTTGGGCAATAAATGCTGGCCCAGCCAATGATGCCCATATCCCATGAATAAAGAATTTTAAAAAGTCTGAGATCTAACATCTTCAGTAATAACAACAGCTGAGATCATAACAAAATTTGATATTTATTCCCTTCTTTGACAGTATGTCATGTATGTACTCTTAGATTTCACCTTAGATGCTGTCTCATGAGCAGCAGAAATCAACCAAGTCTTTTCATAAGGATGAAGGAGTAGCACTCTGAAAGCTAGTACTTCCAAATAAACTTGTTGGACTATAACCTGGTGTTGTGTGATTTTTAACTTTGTCCACTCCAGTCCATCACCAACACCTCCACATTCATGCGGTTTAATCTTATCATGATCATGCTCCTGGCTCCACCTCCTGTATTGGTGCATGGAAATCTAAACAACGTTTATCTGTACCATTTGTGCAAAGTAATGGGAAATATTGACAGATAACTCATTTTTGCTATGCCTCCAATGCTACATTATACAATATTGGAAATTATGGCATGGTCATGTATTGGCATTTACATTTTATATGAATTTTCTCTGGAAAGAAAGCAGACATGAGAATGGGTGAAAGCAAACTTCAGTGGGAGAATCTAAAGAGAAAATGCCAAAAAAATGATAATAATGACATCTATCTACCTTCTTGATGTGTGTTCACGTCAAACAGTTTTACACTGAATGAACCCTAATCATCTTTATATGCTTTTGTTTTGTACTCAGTTAACAGTGATACCAACAGTGAGTGGAGTGAAATGAAATCTTCAGCAGATTAACCCGCAGAAGAAACATGATCTGATAGACTTTATACCAAGTTCTACATGGGATGGTACAGTTGGATTTCATGTTCGATGGGTGAGTCCAACTTTGTTCTCAGATCCCTCTGTTATTGATATAGGTAAGATCGTTCAGCCTCATAAATTACTGTACCACTGACTTCAGTTAACATTTCTGATTACTCACAGGAGTAAAAGTTCATAGTTTGAGCATTTTGTTTTATTTGTAAGAAATAGATTAGGACCCCAAGGTAATTTCCAAGTGTTCACTAGGTAATGTGCAATTATAATATTCTACCTATCTGTTATATATTAAATTTGGTACATGAGGATGAGCATTTCATTGTAAACTTTCAAAGCACTGTGTCTCGGTGGGCAAGTCTATTATGTTATACCAGTTACTCTTCCAACTGCAACGCTAAACTAAAATAATAAAATAACTTTAACCTGTACTGGGTCTCAAATCTGTGAAACAATCAATGAGATTCACATCCCTGATCTCAGCCTTCCATCACTGTTTCATGCTATGGTACCAGTGCAATTGGCCCACAGGATAGAACATAGAACATTACAACACAGTACAGGCCTTTCAGCCCTCGATGTTGTGCTGATATGTGAAACCAATCTGAAGTCCATCTAACCTACATTACTCCATGATCATCCATATGATTATCCAATGTCTATTTAAATTCTCTTAAAGGTGGCGAGTCTACTACTGTTGCAGGCACGGCATTCCACACCCCTACTACTCTGTGAGTAAAAAACCTACCTCTGACATCTGTCCTATATCTATCTCCTCTCAATTTAAAGCTATGTCCCCTTATGTGAATCATCACCATCTGCGGAAAAAGACTCTCATTGTCCACCGTATCTAATCCCCTGATCATCTTGTATGTCTCTATTAAGTCACTTCTCAACCTTCTCCTCTCTAATGAAAACAGACTCAGATCCCTCAGCCTTTCCTCATAAGACCTTCCCTCCTTACCAGGCAACATCCTGGTAACTCTCCTCTGCGTGTTTCCCAATGCTTCCACATCCTTCCTATAATGTGGTGACCAGAACTGTATCCAATACTCCAAGTGTGGCGGCACCAAAGATTTGTACATGACCGCATGGCTCCAAAACTTGATCCCTCTACCAATAAAAGCTAACACACCATACACCTTCTTAACAACCCTATCAACCTGGGTGGCAACTTCCACAGATCTATGCATGTGGACACTGAGATCTTGCTGCTCATCCACACTACCAAGAATCTTACCATTAGCCCAGTATTCTGTATTCCTATTACTCGTTCCAAAGTGAATCACCTCACACTTTTTCACATTAAACTCCATTTGCCACCTCTCAGCCCAGGTCTGCAATTTATCTATGTCCCTCTGTAACCTGCAACATCCTTCTGCACTGTTCACAACTCCACCAACCTTAGAGTCACCTGCAAATTTACTAACCCATCCTTCTACACCCTCATCCAGGTCATTTATAAAATTGACAAACAACAGTGGCCCAAAACAGATCTTTGCAGTACACCAGTACTAACTGAACTCCAGGATCAACATTTCCCATCAATACCACCCTCTGTCTTCTTTCAGCTAGCCAATTTCTTCATGTCTCACCTTTATATAAGACTCCTTCTTCCTCTTGACAAGAGATTCAACTTCTTTGGTAAACCTCGGTTCCCTCACTTGACCATTTCCTGCTTGACAGGTACATACTTATCAAGGACGCACAGTAGCTGTTCCATGAACATGCTCAACATTTCAGTTGTGATCATCCCCTGTAGTTTACCTCACCATCCTAATCATCCTAAATCTTGCCTAATCGCATCACAATTGCCTTTCCTCCAACTGTAACTTTTGCCCTGTGGTATATAATTAACCCTTTCCATAGCTAAAGTAAACGTAACCAAATTGTGGTCACTATCACCAAAGTGCTCACCTTCCTCCAGATCTAACACCTGGCCAGGTTCATTGCCCAATACCAAATCTATTGTGGCCTCATCTCTTGTTGACCTATCTACATACTGTGCCAGGAAACCCTCCTGTACACATTGGACAAAAACTGACCATCTGAAGTACTCAAACTATAGCATTTCCAGTCAATATTTGGAAAGTTAAAGACCCTATAACCACATCCCTATTACCTGCATTCATATCCAGAATCACCTTTGCAATCCTTTCCTCTACATCTCTGGAACTTTTTGGAGAGCTTTCTAAAACTCACAATAGGGTGACCTTTCCTTTCCTGTTTCTAACTTCAGCCCATACTACCTCAGTAGACGAGTCCTCATCAAATGTCCTTTCCGTCACCATAATAGTGTCCTTGACTAATAATGCCATGTCTCCCCCTCTTTTACCCCCTTCCCTGTTCTTACTGAAACACCGAAACCCCAGAACCTGCAACAATCATTCTTGTCCTTGCTTTATCCATGTCTGAGAAATGGCCATAACATCCAAGTCCCATGCCACAATATCAGATACCTTATTGTGGATGCTCCTAGTGTTGAAATAGACTCACTTCAAACCACCTTCCTATCTGCCGGTATACTCTTGCGACCTTGAAACATTATTTATGACCTCACTACTCTCAACCTCCTGTAGGCTGGAGCTACAATTCAGGTTCCTTTCCCCTTCCAACTTGGTTTAAACTGTACTGAAGAGCATTAGCACATGTCCCCCCTAGGATACTGGTACCCCTCTGGTTGAGATGAAGACCGTCCTGGTAGACTCATCTCTCTTGGTTGTGCTTTCTTTGAACCTTCATTGTTCATGATCTAACAGTTTTCAAGAAGCTTTGTCAGATATTCATCCCTTTCAAGCGGTTCCTCAGGCTGGAATTAAGCACATGAGTCACCAAAATTTCTCCTCCACATTTTGTTGAATAGGTTAATGGTAATGGTATGTATGAAGTAACTTCTCAGCATTTATCACTTCACAGTGTACCTAGTTCTCCTCTACCTATATTGAGGATAATACCCACTTGGTAAGTTAGTTTTCTTTCCCTGACTGAATGGAATTCCTGAATTCGATGGACCTCTAACTCACACTTCTGACCAAAGTCAGACGTCAAGTTTTGGGTACACACTGTATACTTCCAATGAGCCACAAAATTCTCGCCCAGACCAATTCCTAATTTTGAGTTTTTGGTTCCAGCCTTCATTGGTGTTAGATTTTCAAGCAGTCAGAAAAGGTTTGGGTGAATACCATGAAAATTGAAATCCATAACTTGCATGTCATTTTTGTCAACCATATCCTTGACTAGAGGTTGGATCAATCAACAGTCACTAGTGCATGTCAGGCAAAAAGAGTTGTAGAGGAAGCTGCAACCCATGAACCGGTCATTCTGTGATGCTGGGCACAAACTTTGAGGAGTGGGTACAGTGAAGCTTGAAAATGGGGTTATGACAGGGTGATTGGGAACAGACTGGGGATAGTGATCATTGATCATTGCAGAGAGGGACCTGTGGGGTCAGTAATAACAGGGGACTGGTGATCATTGAGAAAGGGCCAGATTTCAGGACAGTGTTTGATCATCACGGCTATGGATATTGGTTATACTGGGGACTGGTTAACCAGTCAAAGGTTATGATTTTGGCACAGTCCAAATGTGATCAGAGATCCAGTCGGAGTGGCATTTGTGTAGGGATGTCTGTGCCCTCTGTTCACCAGGGAGCAGATCACAGTAAGTTTCTTGTCTCATTTGAAGCTAGTCTAGGGCTCAAGGAGAGAGCTGTTGCAGTCGGAAACATGAATGTTCATCAGGCAGGGGTCTGGACAGGTAATGACTGATGCTAGTATGTCAGATCGCATGAAAGGTAGACGGCGGTTGTCCTGTTACTTTCATTCACAGGAACTAAGGGGGGAAGAGGTGTTGGGGGAGAGGGGTGACAGGTAGGCAGATGGAGTCACACATACACTGCTTGGTGATGACCTATGGAAGTGTGAAGGCTGTGAGGTTTCCAGAAGGGATATCTAGAAAGGACAGAGGGATGTTGGGGGGGACTTAGTGGCAAGTTAACACTGAGGAGAAAAGCCACTGGCAGAGGACCACATTGTTAATCCAATTGTGTAACAAAAGGATAAAGAGCAATGCTGAGGAGAGTAGCTATGAAGGGATTCACAATGGGCAGCTAAGCGAGCTAGTATGTGAGGGAGGGTCCTACATCTGCAACCAGTCATTGGGTATTCAAATGGGAACAGCTTAGCCTGCAGCACATATTGTCTTGGCCACACAAACATGAAGGTGCCGATGTGCTTTGAGTATAGGAGATGGGAGGTCATGTTGTGGCCATACAGGACATTGGTTCGGCCATGTTTGGAATGCTGTGTGCAATTCTGGTCTCCCTGCTTTTGGAAGGATGTTGTGAAACTTGAAAGAGTTCAGAAAAGATTTTACAAGAATGTTGCTAGGGTTAGAAAGTTAGGGGCTGAATAGCCTGGGGCTGTTTTCCCTGGAGCGTCGGAGGCTGGGGAGTGAACTTATAAAGGTTTATAAAATCATGACGGACACGAATAGGATAAATAGACAAGGTCTTTTGGCTGGGGTGGGGGAGTCCAAAATTAAAGGGTATAGGTTTAAGGTGAGAGAGATAAAATTTTAAAGGGACCTTAGGGGAAACTTTTTCACACAGAGTGGTGTATGTTTGGAATGAGCTGCCAGAGGAAGTGGTGGAGGCTAGTACAATTACAACATTAAAAAGCCATCCGGTTGGGCATGTGAATAAGAAGGGTTGAGATATGGGCCAAATGCTAGCAAACAGGAATAGGTTTATTTAGGATATCTGATCAGCATGGACAAGTTGGACTGAAGGGTCTGTTTCCTTGTACATCTCTATGACTCTATGTCCTGGCCATCCTGCAGCATTGACCATCTCATTTCTATCTCCCTGGCAATGTCACTGCTGAGGGATTCCCTCAGGTGTACACTCCTGTGCACATTGCCAGCCAAACAGTAAGCAACGATGAGGGCGAGGGGGCTTAATGTGTCAAAATGAGCAGATGCCATGCACTCACATTGCTACTCTTGCTCCCACATGGTGTATTTGGCATTCATGGTACAAACCCACATATTTAAATCCACAGCCACTACTTTGTTCCAGTCCCTTACTAAAGGCAGACTTACTATTAGCTGTGACAGTGTCCTTCAGTATATATTACAAATCTCATATTTATCATTCATCTCATCTATAAACTTATTGTATTTTTCATCCCTTACTCCTGCATCTTTTGCAAAAATATCTAATCTTCTGGAAGATAGATAGCCCTCCCCCATCATCATTGCTCACTGTTGCCTCGGAAGCTATAACACAATTAATTTCTTTGTTTTCTAAGTTTCTGCTCTCTGCTGTCAGCAACAGTTTTTTTTTACTGGCAAGGTTAGAAAAATACAATAATGTTGTCGTGTAAATGGAAATGCACAGATTTTCCAAGTACAACAGCTGTCATTTTCATCATCCAGTTGCATATTTCACGGCATTGGCTTATTTAGTCACAACTCTACCTTGTTCGATGCTTATATCCATGCTAGTGAAATTACTGATTCCAGTTATCTTACCCAGAATGACTACATGTTTCAAAGATGCTAGTGTGTTAACTTTCACAAATCTGACACTTGGTAGAACTCTCAAAAATTTGTTATTACTCAGAGATTTAAGTCATATTTTAGCCAGTTTATACCACACACAATAGATGTGCATCCTTTAGTGATTGTAAGGAATTCAGCTAGGTGGACCTCCAGAGTATGAGTTCCCTGATTGGGGCTGTTAGTCTGGTCTAATCAGGGAATCCTGTCTGACAGATAAGGACAGGAGTGTCAAACATCGTGTTGTCTCTGAGAGCTGGCTCTGAGGGAATTGGATCAGTGTCAAGGACTATCCACATGTAAATACAGGGTGACTTGGTGATGGGTTACCAGCCTCTGTGGAGCTATTTCATTGACAATGAGAGAAAAGTGCACTCCTGAAGAAATTTGCTTGCCACAGACTTCTTTGAGTTGGAGTACACATTTCTGGCATCATGCCATTGTTTGGGAAGTTTGACAAATTTGATCCTGCCATCAAAGACTGGGTCCAGCATGTGGAAAGAATGCATTATTTATTCCAGGCAAGTAACACTGGGGCTGATGAAAAGCAACGAGTAATTCTCCTGGCAGCCTGTGGACCCATAGCTCTTTTGGTTATTGGAGCCTAATCTTCCTTGAGGCACCAGATTCGAAAACCTTTCAAACGTTGACAGATTTAGTTAAGAAATATTATGACTCTAAGCCTCATCTAAACCTGAGACACTAATCAGTTTTATTCAGTAATGCAAGAACGGTGGAATATGTATCAGGAGTTTTGACAAGTTTAAGATAACTGACAGAGGCATGTCACTTTGGTTTAATCCTTAATGAGATGCTGAGAGACCATTTGGTGTGTGGAATTAATGATGTAACCATGCAAAAGCGCCTATGAGCTGAAGCCCGACTGGACTTCATGCAAGCACTACAACTGGCTTTATCACAGGAAAATGCAGCAAGTGGAGCATATGAGTTACAGGGTATTCCAACTGATGTGGATATCCTTGCCAGGCCAACTGAATTTGGGGAATACCAGTTGAGTAAAGGCAATTTCATATCATCAGTCAGAATATATCCTGAGGAGAGGGACTCCAGGTCAACTTACAGCAAAACCCCGAAACCAAACCAAACCTTGACCAAATGGTTAGAATTTCTTCGGGATCAAGTGCAGTAGAAAATTGTAGTTGCTGCAGGCGTGTGGACACAAGACAGCAAAAGAATCCCACTCAACTGAGTTTTTTAGAGATTGGATTCTGGGTAATCCAAGATGGAGGATGGGAAAAATTTCTGGCTGTAACAGCTGCTCCTTTTTTGAGGTATGTTAGGTGCTGGAAGTGATTTCCTCAAATTGCAGCAGCAGCAATTACTGTTTTATATGTTGTTGCATTGTTTTGGAACTTTGAAAAAAAAAAGCCAAAACAACAGCAGTTTTAAAAGGAAGAAGAACAGACAAAGGAAGCACATGGTGAGGTCATTGAAGGAGAGAGAACCTGCACAATTACTGCCTTTGATGTTTGAATTTGTGCATCACTGGACATCGGAGTGCATCTGCGAAAATTATCAAACAGTGAAATTCACAACTGATCTTGGAGAAACTGTGGGCGAAGTTAACAGCACAGAATCAGATAAGTTAATCATTGTTTTAAGTGTGGTCTATAGAGAATCTGCAGTAGTGAGTAGAGTAGGTTCTTTCTTGATTATATGTTTTTGGAGATATGTCTCTTGATTAAACTTAAAATATAAGCCATAACTATTAATTTAACCTTGGGCAGTGTTGGTAGAGGAATAAGACGGTGTAATTTTCAGGGTCTGTAGATCGTGAAGGAGCAAAACTGGCCTTTAATAGAGCGGTTTGTACTTCTTGTCAGATGTGGGAGTTTAAAGAGAGTTTAATGGTTACTGCAGATTATATCTGCCATAAACGCTGCTGGCTGCAAATGTTATCAGATCGAATAGATCTGTCCCTCAAAGGCCCCCTCAAAGATCAGCAAGGTGGCCTTTGTGTGAAGCCACAGAAAATGGGGGAGATATTAAATGTGTATTTTGCATCAGTATTTACTGTGGAAAAGGATATGGAAGATATAGACTGTAGGGAAATGGATGGTGACATCTTGCAAAATGTCCATATTACAAGGAGGAAGTGCTGGATGTCTTGAAACGCACAAAAGTGGATAAGTCCTCAGGACCTGATCAGGTGTAACCCAGAACTCTGTGGGAAACTAGAGGAGTGATTGCTGAGCCTCTTGCTGAGATATTTGTATCATCGATAGTCACAGGTGAGGTGCCGGAAGACTGGAGGTTGGCTAACGTGGTGCCTCTGTTTAAGAAGGGTGGTAAGGACAAGCCAGGGAACTATAGACCAGTGAGACTGATGTCAGTGGTGGGCAAATTGTTGGAGGGAATCCTGAGGGACAGGATGTACATGTATTTGGAAAGGCAAGGACTGATTAGGGATAGTCAACATGGCTTTGTATGTGGGAAATCATGTCTCACAAACTTGATTGAGTTTTTTGAGGAAGTAACAAAGAGGATTGATGAGGGCAGAGAGACAGATGTGATCTATATGGATTTCAGTAAGGCATTTGAATAGGAGCCCCATGGGAGACTGATTAGCAAGGTTAGACCTCAGGGAATACAGGGAGAACTAGCCATTTGGATACAGAACTGGCTCAAAGGTAGAAGACAGAAGGTAGTGGTGGAGGGTTGTTTTTCAGACAGGAGGCCAGTGACCAGTGGAGTGCCACAAGAATCGGTGCAGAGCCCTCTACTTTTTGTCATTTACATAAATGATTTGGATGTAAGCATAAGAGGTACAGTTAGTAAGTTTGCAGATGACACCAAAATTGGAGGAGTAGTGGACAGTGAAAAAGGTTTCTTCAGATTACAACGGGATCTTGATCAGATGGGCCAATGGGCTGAGAAGTGGCAGATGGCGTTTAATTCAGATAAATGCGAGGTGCTGCATTTTGAGAAAGCAAATCTTCTCAGGACTTATACACTTAATGGTAAGTTCCTAGGGAGTGTTGCTGAACTAAGTGACCTTGGAGTGCAGGTTCATAGCTCCTTGAAAGTGTAGTCACAGGTAGATAGGATAGTGAAGAAGGCATTTGGTATGCTTTCTTTTTTTGGTCAGAATATTGAGTACAGGATTTGGGAGGTCATGTTGCGGCTGTACAGGACATTGGTTAGGTCACTGTTGGAATATTGCATGCAATTCTGGTCTCCTTCTTATTAGAAAGCTGTTGTGAAACCTGAAAGGGTTCAGAAAAGATTTACAAGGATGTTGCCAGGGTTGGGGGATTTGAGCTATAGGGATGGGCTGAACAGGCTGGGGCCGTTTTCCTGGGGACTGTCGGAGGCTGAGGGGTGACCTGAGGGGTAACAAAATTATGAGGGGCATGGATAGGGTAAATAAGCAAAGTTTTTTCCCTGGGGTTGGGGAGTCCAGAACTAGAGGGCATAAGTTTAGGCTGAGAGGGGAAAGATATAAAAGAGACCTACAGGGCAACTTTTTCACACAGAGGGTGCATGGAATGAGCTGTCAGAGGAAGTGGTGGAGGCTGGTACAATTGCAACATTTAAAAGGCATTTGGATGAGTATATGAATAGGAAGGGTTTGGGGGATAGGGACTAGAGTGGGTTGGGATATCTGTCAGCATGGACGGGTTGGACCAAAGGTTCTGTTTCCATGCTGTACATCTCTATGACTCTATGACTCTGCAACATAATTAGAATAAGGGAACTCATGTGCTGGTATCCAGGAGAGTACATACCATGGGATGACCACGCACATCTGGTTTGGAACAGATATACTGCTTAGCAACATCCAAATCAGAACTGATCAAAATAAACATCTGATTAAATGGTCACCTGGTTCTAATGGAGGTCGATACCTGCATGGCTGATTCAGTAATCGCAGAATCAGTCTTTAACAGTGATTAAGGGGATACATTTGGTTTGGTCTTATATGAGAAGCAGCTGGTTCAGTGACCACCAGTTGTGGTAAAAATCTCAGATCCAAGCTTGATGGGGAGAAATTAGTTGAGAAGGCTTCACTTAGATTGGCTCAACATTTTTCAATCAGAAAATGTTTGCCTGAGTGAAGTCCTAATTAAATATCTGGATGTTTTTCAGGAAGATCCAGGGACTGTCAAAGGACACAAGACCACCTTGCATATTGACCAGTAAGCAATTCCATGATTCTGCAAGGTCCGCCTAGTGCCCTTTGCCTTATGGGCAAAAAGGTAGGCAGAAATCAGGAAGATGGAAAGAGAAGATAGCATCAAACCAGTCCAGTTTGTGGAATGGGAGGCACCGGTCATACGGATTGTGAAGCTTGGTTCACCTTTGTGAAGATTTTAAATGGACAGTAAACCGCTTCTGGCAGCTGAATAAATACCCAATCCCTCACATGAAGGATTAATACACAAAGCTGGCAGAGGGACTGTCCTTCATGAAGTTGGGCATTTATCGTTCCCAGACGTATGCTACAATTAATACCTAGATAGGCTTGTACCTGCCATTTCAGATATCGTCAGCCTGTGCTATTTTTCAGTGGATAATAGATAATATTTTTCTATGTTTACCCCAGGTTGCCATTTATCTAAGAAAGATGTAGGAGAAAGTGAGGACTGCAGATGCTGGAGATCAGAGCTGAAAAATGTGTTGCTGGAAAAGCGCAGCAGGTCAGGCAGCATCCAAGGAGCAGGAGAATCAACGCTTCGGGCATGATTCCTGAAGAAGGGCTTATGCCTGAAATGTCGATTCTCCTGCTCCTTGGATGCTGCCTGACCTGCTGCGCTTTTCCAGCAACACAGCTAAGGAAGATGTGCCAATAACAGGGAAGACCAATAAGAAGCACTTAGAGAACTTGGACAGATGGATGCATACAGTAGAAGAGAAAAATGTCTGTTCCAGGCGCCCCAAGTGACCCATTTGGACCAAAGAGTTAATAAGACTGGGTTACATCTGTTGGAAGATAAAGTGAGGACCATCACAGCTGTCCTGGCTCCCATATCTGTAAAGGAACTTAGGTCTTTCCTTAGGCTGGTGAAATTTAAAGCAAGTTCATACATTACCTTGTCTGCATCCTGACACCTTTGCATCAACTCCTAAAAAGGGGTCAGCCTTGGAAATGGTCACATAGCAAAGCTGCAGCTCTCAAGGAAGTGAAGAAGCAGCTATCATCCTCAAAAGGTGATGCACACTATGATCCCAAGTGAGATCTGGCATTGACATATGATGCCTCCCCGTATGGCATCGGGATAGCATTAGCTTATAGCTGGCCCAATGGAGAGGCATTCTCTGTAGTGTATGCATCCAGGACTTTGGCTATTGCAAAGCATAAATACCCCCAGATAGAGAAGGAAGGTTTGGTGTTCATATTTGGAGTCAGAAGGTCCCACCAAGACCATTACAGATGTAAATTTCTAATCACAATGGTGCACAAACCCTTGCTAGATCTACTTAAGGCAGACAAGGAAGTGCCACCCATAGCTACAGGCTGAATTCAGTGGTGGGCTCTAATACTCAGTGTGTGTAATTACAAGTTGGAACACCTTCCGGAAGTCCAAGTAGCAAATGCAGATGCATTGAGCCACCTCCCATTGGCAGATACACCTCTGGTGGTACTGCCACCACTGCAATGGCAGAAACAGCCCTGTCAACCCTGCAAAATCCTCCATAGTAACATCTGGGGGCTAGTGCCATAAGCAGGACAGCTGTCTCACAGACTAGTCAAGCAACAACCTAATGCAGCCATACTCACAGAATCATAATGTACAGACAATGTCCCAGACATCACCATCACCATCCCTGGATAAGCCCTGTCCCACCGGCAGAGATAGCACACAGTGGGATACAATCAGGAAGGAGTTGCCCTGGGTGTCCTCAACATTAACTCCAAACCCTATGAAGTCTCATGGCTTCAGGTTAAACTTGGGCAAGGAAACCTTCTGCTGATTACCATGTACCAACCTTTCTCAGCTGATAAAATTATACTCCTCCATGTTGAATAATACTTTGAGGAAGCAGTGACAATGGCAAAGGCATAGAATGTACTCTCAGTTGGGTATTTCAATGTCCAACAGTAGCATTACTACTAATTGAGTCAATCGGGTCCTAAAGGACAAAACTTACAGATTGGGTCTGCGGAAGGTGGGGAGGGAACGAACAAGAGGGTAAAACATACTTGACCTCATCCTTAGCATTTTGCCACCTGCAGATGCATCTGTCCATGACAGTATCAGTAAGAGCAACCACCACACAGTCCTTGTGGAGATGAAGTCCGGCTTTTACACTGAGAATTACCCCCATGGTGTTGTGTGGCATTATCACTGTGCAAAATGGGATAGACTTTGAACAGATCTTGAAACTCCAGACAGGGCATCCATGAGGCACTTTACACCATCAACAGCAGCAGAATTGTACTCCAGCACAATCTGTCAAGAGTGTGAAGAAATACTCCCCACTTACCTGGGTGATTGCAGCCTCAACAACACTCAAGAAGCTTGACACCATCCAGAATAAAGCAGCCCGCTTGATTGGCATTCATCTACAGGCATCCACTACCTCCACCCACTGCTCAGTAGCACCAGTGTGTATTATCTACAAGATGTACTGCAGAAATTCACCTCAGACAACACCTTCCAAACCCATGACCACTCCCATCTAGAACAACAAGGGCAGCAGATATATGGGAACATCACAACCTTCAAGTTCCCCTCCAAGCCACTCACCATCCTGATTTAGACGTACATCACTGTTCCTTCACTGTCGCTGGGTCAAAATCCTGGAATTCCTTCCCTAATGGAAGGTCAACCCAAAACAGGTGGACTACAGCAGGTAAAGAAGGCACCTCACAACCACCTTCTCAAGGGCAACAGGGGAATAAATGCCAGCAATGCCCATATTCTACAAATGCATTAAAAAAAAGCTTAACTCCTGTCTCTCCAAAACCTCTGCAACATTTATAAGGCACAAGTCAGGAGTTTGACAGGATACTCCCCACTTGCATGGATAAATGCAGCTTCAATAACACTCAAGAAGCTCAATACCATTCAGGAAAAACATCCTGTTTGATTGTTAGTCCATCCAGCACCTTCAATAGTCACTCCCTTCCATGATAGCTGTGTGCATTATCTATGAGATGCACTGTAACAACTCACCAAGGATCCTCTGAGAGGATCTCCCAAACCTGCAACCTCTACCACCTGGAAGAATAATATCAGTAGATGCATGTGGACACCAGTCGATGCAAGTTCCCCTCCAAGTTACAAACCAGCCTCAGCTGGAACTACACTGCCATAGGATCAAAATCTTGGAAATCTTTCCTTAACAGCTTAATAGGTGCCCTTATACCTCAAGGAATGCTGCAATTCAAAAAAGCAGCTCAACATTATTTTCTCAGTGGCAATTCAGGACGGGCAATAAATGCTTGCACAGCCAGCAACACCACATCCTATGAACTTTTTTTTAAGATTAAAAGTTTCCAAATGCTTTCTCAGCTTTGATTGTGTATTTCTTTACTGCTTTGTCCTGCTGCCACTATATTGCCTGCATTGTTCCAATATTTTTGGAAATCTTCCTCCTCTGCCTTCTAAATGATATAACTTTGCAAATCAAACTTGTTCAATTCACAATAGGCTGTCTTTAGGATCTGAACTAGACTTTATTGTTATCTTCCTCTCCCAATTCCCACAGACTAATTCTGAATAAGTGTTCAATGTGATGATATCTCTGGTGGCATATTGTGTCAGTAGACTGGGTCTAACTGGATCAGGTGTGAGGTTAGCAAAAATGAAATCCCAATAATCAGCCAGTCACTTGTCTGCTACTTGAAAGAGCAATGATAGCATGGGCTACCTTAACAGAAAGATTTGCTGACAACTTCCAAGAAACCAACGATATGCACAATGCATTGCTAACAGTCTCAGATGATTTGGCACTTGAAGAATATTAATGAAAGGACAGCATGTGCTATATGGGTATCACCTTTGGCACCTTGTACCTCAATTGCACATCCTTGCCACTTTGATGATAGACATCTACAAAGAAACTGACAAACTGACTTGCTCAATTGAACCAATGCATCGGTAACCTGATTAATGGATCTGACAACAGTTGACTTGAAAATGGTAGAAATTTTCCCTGAAGTGGTCTGGAATGCAACTGTAGCAAAGAAGGAAAGAATACACTGTCACTGCAGTGCATGTGTGATCATGTGCTGTGGATGATCAGCTAGTTAGGCTGCAACATGTGGCACATTTTCCACATTGTGTTTTTTTTGTGAAGTAAAGCTTTCTCTCATACCACTCTAAAATGAGGGGTGAGTAGGGAGCAACAGAGTTTTGAAATTCAAGTGTGTGAGTACTGCATGCCTCTTGTACAGATGGCCTGCATTCTATTCACTCATCTTCTTGCTATCCATCCAAAATAGACAAGTGCACAGGTATTCCAAAGGTAATCCTGTCCAAAATGATCTTGTCCAAAAATCTGAAGACCCATCATCACATGTTGAAGACTAAGAACATTGCAAACAAAATTCAGTTAAAAAGTCATGATGCACTTATTCTTTAGAATCACATCTTCCTAATTATAATGAATGAATATTTCATTCAGACTTAATTAAAACAGGTGGGAATAGAGTTATAATGATAGGAAATGTGATGGATAACATTATTCAGCTTTTGTTAAAATATGGCCGCTGGAAATTGGCTGGGCACTTCCTCTATCAAGTTTTTTCTTCGGAGAATTGGATAGCTGCAAACATTGGCAGGGCCCAGTTCCCAAAATCTGATAAAGCAGCATAATCAAGATAGATAACTTGGACAAAAAGAGTGTCCATTCATTATACTTACAAGGAGAGTTTTCCAATGTTGTTTTCTGCTGCAATCAGTGAAAAATAGCTAGCTCTGAAAGTTTTATTTGCTATGTTTTGAGGGGTCATAGAAGGAGATTTGGGAACCTATGAGCTTAATGGAAAGGAAATTCCATATCAGTGTGCAACATGTTGGAAAAGATTGCATACAGTTCCTTTGATTTTGATTATTCAGGGCATGTAATAACTCCAGTAAGATAATGCCAAAGAAAATGGGAGATGGCATTGATGGAAGTGGTATTGGGTGCAGTGACACAAACATAGAATAATTGAAAAGTGACATTAGCAGCATTTTAAGATGTGGTTTATGGAAAGCCATACCTCAGGAAATGGGAAATATAGTCTGGATTCTGTCAACTACGACAAGAATGAGAACATTGTAAATGTAAAATAAATGCCATCTTATAATGAAAACAACAATGTAGTTATTCATCTCACACAATAAAAATGTAAATGTGAAATTCAACTGCAAGACCATGAACTGGTTTATATGCATACACAACAGAAAATTCAACTTTTCTTGTAGCTATGTAAAAACACAAAATATGTTTCTGATTAATCAAAGGGACACCAATTTGGAAGAGAAAAAGAAACTAGGGATAAAATTCCTTGGTGTGAGGTAGGAGCCATTTAAGATCAATGACCAAAGACTTGATTATCGAGGTGGGTTTTATGAAGGATCTTAAAAAAGGAGTGAGATGTGGAGAGGGAATACAGGAATGGGAAATAATGTGGAAGTTATGCAATTGAAAGTACAGCTGCCATTGGTTGACAGATAAAAGGAATAACCATAGGAACAAGATTACAAGTGTATTGCTAAAAATTGAATTTGTTAGTGATTTCTTGAGAAGATTTGCAGCTCAGGTTGATAATAAGTATGTAAGTTAGCTAGCTGAGCTTATTGAATTTTTATTTGTTTCAAGGGAATATCTCCCCCACTTTACATCTATGAACTAACTGGAATCTTTAAATTATTTTTCATCAGTTGGACATGTTATAATACACTTCTGGGCAGGTGTGTCTTGACCTTCGCAACCAGAAGTAGGGGTATTACAAGACCCTAGTAGGGAAGTTTTGATGCTGTTGGGTGAAAAGTAGAATTGTGGGAACATGAACTCAGCACTACAATAAGTTCGCAATTGTTGGTCTCAAATTTCCATTCATTGTTAAAAGGTTATTTAATGCTATTAGAAAAACCACCCAAAACATTAGTTCATTATCAATATCCAGATTTCCACTAACATAAGAATCTACAAGTGCAGTTAAATAATTAAAATGAACACCAACCAATCTCAAATCACTTTCAGTTCATTGAATTTGATGGGAAATTAGATTAGATTACTTACAATGTGGAAACAGGCCCTTCGGCCCAACAAGTCCACACCGCCCCGCCGAAGCGCAACCCACCCATACCCCTACATCTACCCCTTACCTAACATTACGGGCAATTTAGCATGGCCAATTCACCTGACCTGCACATCTTTGGACTGTGGGAGGAAACCGGAGCACCCGGAGGAAACCCACGCAGACACGGGGAGAATGTGCAAACTCCACACAGTCAGTCGCCTGAGGCGAGAATTGAACCCGGGTCTCTGGCGCTGTGAGGTAGCAGTGCTAACCACTGTGCCACCGTGCCACCCAAATAAAATTAACATTTACAATTAGTAAGCTCAACAAAATAGATTCCTTTGGCTCCAAGTTCAGGGGTTTAACATTTGAACTATACAAGCTTATGCACTCCATTTTCCTGTGATAAATTTATTTTTGTCATTGTATTACATATTCACTCCCACCTTAATGTCTAGTCCATCTTAAAAGCAGGATGCTTCCAGTTAATTCCGTTACTTGTTTGAACTCCTAATCTATCATTTCAGTTAAGTATTCCCTGAGCAAAATTAAACATTTTTTGTAACTTACTTGTGGAACATGGGCATCACTGGCTGAGTCAGCATTGATTGTCCTTCCCTAGTTGCCCTTGAGAAGGTGGTGGAGAGCTGTCTTCTTGAATCACTGGTTCCCTCACCACCTACCATAGATCCAGTCTAGCAGCAAGGTCCTTTCAGACACAGCTCAATCAGCAGTGCTGCAATTGAGGCACTCTTGATGGCAGACATTGAAATCCTTTACCCATAGTCCATTCTGTATTCTTGCTGTCTTCAATGTTTCTTTCAAGTGATGTTCAACTAGAAGGGTTTTTCCAGACAATCAACAGTGGTGTTATAGTCATTATTAGACTGGTAATTCCAGAGAAAAATCAGGAAATTATAGGTCAATTAGCCTGACCTCAGTCGTTGGTAAGACACTGGAATCCATTGGGAAGGATAAGATTTCCAAATACTTGAAAGTGCATGGTAAAATAGGGCCAAGTCAGCATGGTTTCATCAAGGGGAGGTCATGTCTGACAAATCTGTTAGAATTCTTTGAGGAGGTAACGAGCAGGTTAGACCAAAGAGAGCCAATGGATATTATCTATCTGGACTTCCAGAAGGCCTTTGACAGGGTGCCACACAGGAAGCTGCTGAGTAAGATAAGGGCCCATGGTGTTAGAGGCAAGGTAAAAGCTTATGCACTCCATTTTCCTGTGATAAATTTATTTTTGTCATTGTAATGACAAGGTAATAGCACGGAGAGACAAGTGGCTGTCTGGCAGAAGCATGGAGTGTGTATAAAGTGGTCCTTTTCAAGATGGAAGCCGGTGACTCGTGGTATTCCACAAGCATTAGTATTGGAACCACAACTTTTCACTTTATACATTAATGATCTGGATGAAGGAACAGAGGGCACTTTGGCTGAGTTTGTAGATGACACAAAGATAGGTAGAGGGACAAGTAGTATTGAGGAGGCAGAGAGGCTGCAGAAAGACTTAGACAGGTTAGGAGAGTGGGTAAAGAAGTGGCAGATGAAATGCAACATGGGAAAGTGTGAGGTCATGCACTTTGGTAAGAAAAATACAGGCATGGACTATTTTCTAAATGGGGAGAAAATTCAAAAATCGAAGTGCAAAGAAGTCCTAGTCCATGTTTAACTGAAGGTAAACTTGCAGGTTGAGTCAATAGTTAGGAAAGCAAATACAATGTTGCCATTCATCTCAAAAGGAATAGAATATAAAAGCAGGGATGTACTTCTGAGGCTTTATAAGGCTCTGGTCAGATCACATTTAGAGAATTGTGAGCAATTTTGGGCCCCATACCTCAAGAAAGATGTATTGGCCCTGGAGCAGGTACAGACGAGGTTCACGAGAATGATCCAGGGAATGAAATGCTTAACATATGAGGAATATTTGAGGACTCTGGGATTATTCTTGATGGAGTTTAGAAGGATTGGGGGGGGTTGGTGGTAGTGGTGTGGGGGGGGGGGGCGGGGGTGGGATCTGATTGATCTGACTGCAACCCCACAGCTGCATTTAAACTAAATAGTAGGGGGGAGGGGACAAACTGGAAGTTTAAGAAGGAAGTTAAAGGGAAAGTTAGAACAAGAGAAGTCAAGAAAGACAACAGAATCAATGGAGCAGAAAATTCAAAAAAGGATCATGCCGTAAGGTCAAGTGAAATAGGGATTGATAGAAAGGGTGAGGAGAGTAACAAATTAAAAATATTATATATGAATGCACGAAGCATTAGAAATAAGGTGGATAAGCTTGAGGCTCATTTGGAAATTGGCAGTTACAATGTTGTGGGGATAACGGAGACGTGGCTTCAAGTGGACAGGGCCTGGGAAATGAATATTCAAGGCTATAAGTGCTATCGTAAGGACAGACTGACGGGCAGAGAGGATGGGGTGGCCATGTTGGTGAGGAATGATATTCAGTCCCTTGCGCGGGGTTCTAGAATCAGGGGATGTAGAGTCAGTATGGATAGAGCTGAGAAATTCTAAGAGTAGAAAGACTCCCATGGGAGTTATCTACAGGCACCCAAACAGTAGCCTGGATGTAGTGTGTAAGTTGAATAAGGAGCTGAAATTGGCCTGTTGCAAAGATATTACTACAGTTGTTATGGGGGATTTCAACATGCAGGTAGACTGGGAGAATCAGGATGGTACTGGACCCCAAGAAAGGGAGTTTGTGGAGTGCCTCCAAGATGGATTCTTACTACAGCTTGTGCTGGAGCCTACCAGGGAGAAAGCAATTCTGGATCTGGTGTTGTGCAACAAACAAGATTTGATCAGAGACCTCAAAGTAAAGGAGCCATTAGGAGGCAGTGACCACAATACAATAAGCTTCAATCTGTAGTTTGAAAGGGAGAGGGTAGAATCAGAAGTAACAATATTTCAGTTGAATAAGGGGAACTATGGAGCTATGAGGGAGGAGCTGGCCAAAGTTCAATGGTACAGTACCCTAGCAGGGATGGCAGTGGAACAACAATGGCAGGTATTTCTGGGTATAATGCAGAAGATGCAGGATCAGTTCATTCCAAAAAGGAGAAAGATCCTAAGGGGAGGGAGGGGTGGCAGTGGATGATGAGGGAGGTTAAGGACCACGTAAAGACAAAAGGGAAAAAGTATAACATAGCAAAGATGAGTGGGAAATCGGAGGACTGGGAAGCTTTTAAAGAACAACAGAGAGTAACTAAAAAGGAAATATGCAGAGAAAAAATAAGGTACCAAGTTAAACTGGCCAAAAATATAAAGGAGGACAGTAAAGGCTTTTTTAGGTATGTGAAAAGAAAAAAGATGGTTAAGACTAAAATTGGGCCATTGAAGACAAAAACGGGTGAATTGATTACGGGGAACAAAGAAATGGCAGAAGCGTTGAATTTATATTTTATATCTGTCTTCACTGGGGAAGACACGAGCAATTTCCTGTATGTAATAGTGGCTGAAGGACCTGAACTGAAGGGAATTTATATTAGGCAGGAAATGGTGTTCGAGAGATTGTTAGGTCTGAAGGCTGATAAGTCCCGGGACCTGATGGTCTGCATCCCAGGGTACTGAAGGAGGTGGCCCTAGAAAGCGTGGATGCATTGGTGATTATTTTCCAATGTTCTATAGATTCAAGATCAGTTCCTGTGGATTGGAGGGTGGCTAATGTTGTCCCACTTTTTAAGAAAGGAGGGAGAGAGAAAACAGAGAATTATAGACCAGTTAGTCTGACCTCAGTGGTGGGAAAATTGCTAGAGTCAATTATAAAGGACGAAATTACGACACATTTGGATATCAGTAACAGGATAGGTCAGAGTCAGCATGGATTAATGAAGGGGAAATCATGCTTGACTAAACTGGAATTTTTTGAGGATGTAACTCTGAAGATGGTCAAGGGAGATCCAGTGGATATAGAATACCTGGACTTTCAGAAAGCCTTTGATAAAGTCCCACATAGGAGGTTAGTGAGCAAAATTAGGGCGCATAGTATTGGGGGCAAAATACTGACATGGATTGAAAATTGGTTGGCTGACAGGAAACAAAGAGTAGTGATAAACGGCTCCCTTTTGGAATGGCAGGCGGTGACCAGTGGTGTATCACAGGGAACAGTGTTGGGACCGCAGCTTTTTAACAATGTACATTAATGATATAGATGAAGGTATTAAAAGTAATATTAGCAAATTTGCTGATGACACAAAGCTGGGTGGCAGGGAGAAACGTGAGGAGGATGTTAGGAGAATACAGGGTTACCTGGACAGGCTAGGTGAGTGGACGGATGCATGGCAGATGCAGTTTAATGTGGATAAATGTGTGGTTATCTGCTTTGGTGGCATGAACAGGAAGGCAGATTACTACCTAAATGGAGTCAAGTTAGGTAAAGGGGCAGTACAACGAGATCTAGGTGTTCTTGTACATCACTCAGTGAAAGCAAGCATGCAGGTACAGCAGGCAGTGAAGAAAGCGCAGTGAAGAAAGCGAATAGCATGCTGGCCTCCATACCAAGAGGAATTGAATATAGAAGCAAAGAGGTCCTTCTGCAGCTGTACAGGGCCCTGGTGAGACCATACCTGGAATATTGTGTGCAAATTTGAGGAAAGACATTCTGGCTACTGAGGGAGTTCAGCGTAGGTTCATGAAGTCAATTCCTGGAATGGCGGGACTATCTTACGCTGAAAGATTGGAGTGACTGTGCTTGTATACACTTGAATTTAGAAGGCTGAGAGGGGATCTGATTGAGACGTATAAGATTATTAAAGGATTGGACACTCTGGAGGCAGGAAGCATATTTCTGCTAATGGGTGAGTCCCGAACCAGAGGACACCGTTTAAAAATAAGGGGTAGGCCACTTAGAACAGAGTTGAGGAGAAACTTCTTCACCTAGAGAGTGGTGGGTGTGTGGAATGCTCTGCCCCAGAAGGCTGTGGAGGCCAAGTCTCTGGATACTGTCAAGAAAGAGTTGGATAGAGCTCTTAAGGATAGTGGAATCAAGGTTATGGGGATAAGGCAGGAACAGGATACTGATTGAGGATGATCAGCCATGATCACTGTGAATGGTGGTGCTGGCTCAAAGGGCAGAATGGCCTATTCCTGCATCTATTGTCTATTGTCTATTGTCTATTGAAACTTTCAGAATACTGAATGGCCTGGACAGAGTAGACATTGGGAAGATGTTTCCATTGGCAGGAGAGAAGAGGACCTGAAGGCACAGCCTTAAAGTAAAGAGAAGCACTTTTAGAACAGAAATAAGGAGAAACTTCTTTAGCCAGAGAGTGGTGAATCTGTGGAATTCATTGCCACTGAAAGCTGTGGAGGTCAGATCGTTGACTATATTTAAGACAGAGATAGATAGGTTCTGGATTGCCAAAGGGATCAAGGGTTACAGGGAGAAAGCAGGAAAATGAAGTTGAGAAACCTCTCAGCCATGACTGAATGGCGGACCACACTCAATGGACTGTTTGGCCTAATTTCTGCTCTTATTTCTTATGGTCTTATTTTTAATGAATTCAAATCTCCTGGTAGGATTCAAACCCGGCTTCTCAGAACTTACCTGAATCTCTGGGTAAATGGTCTGGTTCCTCAATAGGAATAAGGAAAAGAGGGAATTGCATGTTAAGAGTTGGGAACAGCATGAGATCATAAATTGGAATGGTTAGGGTGAAGGAACAGATAAATTGATTAATGGACAGTGCCAGTAAAATATTGGGAGTTGGTAGAATGGACAGATGATAATCTATATCTGAAAGACAAAATTGTTGAATATTTGGGGTGATGAAAAGCCCACAAAACGTTTTGTCAGGCAGAGCTTGAGTTGCTGACTGCCTGAGCTCTCCATAGGAGATGCAGCACCAACATGCATTACTAGCATGTGATGCAGGCAGCCTGTTTCTCTTCTATGGCAGTTTGCCACTCGAAAAGAGGAGCTGCTATTGACTGCTTTGTCGATGCTGGTTATATGTAGAAGCTATACAAATGAAATGTCAAGGAAAAGAGAACTTCTACATTCATGTATGCACTACTGGAGAGCTGAATGCTGTTTCCATGGGAGGTACAGGGAATGGAAAAAAAGGATTTTGTTTGAGAGGTGTGTATCTGGAGACTTATCCCAACAAGTCGTAGCTGTGCCATAGGAGTCCAATGCTTTCATGTTGTGATCAATGTCAGTAAGTGCCTCTTCATATTATATCCACCCACCTTGTCATCAATATAACATCCAAATCTTCCACCTCACGTGTGCACACGATGCAACAATGCCAGCATGACACTCACTTCCTGCTGATTTCAAATAATCCCAGCTATTGAACTATAGCAGAAACATCAGTCAAGCCAAATTAATCACTGACATATTTTGCAAGAGAACACTGTCCATAACCACCGGGAGCAGAGAAGTACTAGTAGAGGAAAAGAAGCATCAACATTTCCTATGCACTACACAGGAAATAGTTATCTACATTATGTGGCCAGCCATTGAGACAGTCTGTACATCTGGTGTCACTAAAAACAGTAATGGTGACAGCATCTTCCTGCCTTATGTCTCTCCTCATATTTCTCACTCATTATCATTGCCTGTTTTCCACCACTGCAAGAATCCAATTTCATTCTGAGCTGTAAACATCATTTATTTGAGTGGATAGCAAATAAAGAAATGCAACATTTTCCTATTAGAATGTATATTTTTCATAGCTAAAGGTGATATTTATATATTGGTAAGGTTGAATGTTGATAAACTGATAACTTCTTTGTAAGAAATGTTATGCTAGATGTAAAAAGTTAGCAATATGCTTAAGATAGACAAACAGGTAGGAGTCATCTTGAAATAGGTAAGGTATTAAGTTAGTAATGGAAATTATAATTTCAGCGACACTGCTTAAGGTTTCATTTCTCTAGAAATAAATCAGCATAATAATAATATTTTGTTGATAATAATTGTAGCAAAGCCAAACAAAAAAGACCATGGTAGCATGAAGCCTTTGCAGCAGTGGGAAAGCAATTGAATAGACGCCACAAACAAAGAACTTTACTACAATGCTGTGCTAGGCTTTCCATTTAACCTTTGTAATGAAGATGTTTTCTGGAATGTAATAGTTAAATCTCTTGGTGCGTACCAATTAAAGTTGCTTCGGTGAATCATTTCTTGCTTCAATAATTTGCTAACTAATTTGGGACAGACATACATGGATAGTCAGTCATTTTAATCATTTGGGTATGTTATGACATACTTCCATGGTGAGTGAAACTTGAACCTGGGCCTTCTGGCCTAGAGGTAAGGGCACAACCACTATGCCACAAGAACCCCACAGCTCATTTATAGACTAATAGAAACCCTGAAGCAACTTGTGAAGGCTCAGAGAAGTTAATGGCATGTGAATAAAATTAAAGGTGGGATTCCACATCATAAAGGCATCAACATTTTATTGGGTGTTTAGAAACAAAATAAATCTTCTTTAGAACAATATGGTCTTGTCAATAGTCCACAAAGAAAGGAAGATCAAAGGATCATGCATTACAGCCTCAATCTAGGCCAATATTTGTTGTTTGTCAGGTCACATGTATTTATTGCAAAACTGATGTGTTGAATCCCATCTTTAACTCTGTTCAATCCTAATATTCTCAACAAATTGGCTGCAGCTGATTCTGTTCAAATATCAAATTGGAAAGATTAAAATTATCACATTGTATCGCGATCATGATAAAATCATAATTCCTTAAAGATTCCTTAAATCTAGTTAAAGATTGCTAATTTGTGAATCTGCAGCAGTCTTCGTTCTACAACTTATTTTAAACAATCACTTCCAAAAAACTACTCTGGTGGTTAGACTCAGCAATGTGAAAGTTAGTAGTGGATTTCTTGGATTTAGCATGCTCCGCAATTAAATTAGATAATTGGGTAGCATTTTATGCTTGCATCAGGATTTTATATTTAAATATTTTGCTTCATTGGTGGACCTAGTTATTTTTTATTGTTCAGTTCTGCTGAGACTATTGCTTCCAAGGTCTCTGGTCTGAGATTTTAATGCAAATTTATAAAACTTGGGTAGTAAATTGCATAATATATAATAAACAGAAAATTGTTTTGCATTTGATAATTTGTCACATGTGATTATTAGTAAATTGTACTGCATGTGTAGAACAAACATGGAATTTGTTGCAGGATATTATCTTGCACCATGTCATTTGCGCTAGTCACTGATGTGTAAATACTGTATGACAAAAAATAGTTCATTAAAAAGAAGTTTGATAAATTGCAATGTTCAGAATGCATTAAATACATCTCCATCTGAACTCAATTTCTGTATCCCAAAGTATGGATATATCGCTTCTTCGATTCATTCCATTTAAGTTTTTCCACACTAATCTAAATATTCATATTACCATTCTCTGTCCAATGGAACAACAGCTCAGGCAGTTAGAAATCTGGACCATTTAATTTTGTCATGAAAGTTTGTGACTGCTTAATACTGAATTCTTTCTGGTGCTAACTGATTCAATATATAATTGTATTAGCTGGTGTTTATCCTAATACTTTATTATATTCCATTAAAGGAATGGGAAAAATTGGGCCATCAGTTTGTTGCTCTCTAATAGCAGTCACTGTAAATTGATTCTCTTGTCTATAAGTTAATATCTGTATGTCACATCAGCAGTTCACTACTAGATTTAGTTTGACCATGTCTCTCTTTCTAACTACAGCCCCTTGCTTCAGAGCAGGGAGAATTGAAAATCCTGAAACTTTGTTACTCCCCTACACCTAAAAAGTGGGTAGTGTGCATGATTTAAAATAAAGACAGAATAATTTAATCACAATGCATAGTACACTCCTTTCCACCTTGATTTTCATGTCCAGACAAATAGAAATAAAAAAGACGTTCCTCCACTTCACCCAAGGTTTACAGAAATATTCACAAAATTATGATTCAAATTTCAGATGGACTGTGTCATTGAGTGAGGTTCACAGCTATTGTATGCAGTAGGAATATTATGCTCTGTACTCATGAAAATTGCAAAGCTGAAGAGTATGTTTTTGCTTGCAGGACAAGATGAAATAATAGTAAGAGAATCATATCTGAACTGGCAGAGAGCCCAGAAATAAAGACCTTTGACTGCCTTTGAATAGGTCACATTAGAATTAATTAAGTATAGGAGCTTAGGAAAGATGAAAACTGATGCTGCTGAGTTCAGGTTGAATGTCATGGTACTATCCTTAGGTTTTCTCCACTCTTTCATTCACTCATTTACTCATGCTCGTATTCACCCACAGCTATATACTAAACCACTAAAGCTTACACATAGTGAGGTAAGTCTTGATCTTTGAGTAGCCTGTCAGCAGAAACTTGCTGTATGATCAGTGTTAATTGAGCAGGAAGGCTATCAGGTTAATCCTGAGAGCATTACCACTCCATTGACACCAAGTGAAGACAGTCAAGGTTTACATTAGTACATTGCAACATCCGTACAGTTTCAAGATTTGTCCTGACACCCACAAGACTACATAGTTTACTATCTTTTTGTGAAATATGCTTCCAGTGCTGCCAATAGCTCTCAGCAAGTCATAATGTCCAGGCATGTTCCATTATCTTGCCAATAGGTGTAAGGGATAGGGTAGCTAATCACATCCTAAAGCACTTGACTGATAAGCCTGAGGAGACAGTGTCAAGTGAGTCATAATGTACACAAGACAAGGAACAAGTAATAATGGCAATAATAGTGTAGGAACCTACTTGCCTGACTTAATTCCTTCCTCAGTAATAGAAATTTAGTTTTCCATGCTTTAAGAATGCCCAGTGATATGAACATGGCTGGAAAATATTTAAGTTATCAACATTTCTGGCTCATCTATTCACCCACAAAAGTAATAGTAGATACACTAGACAGGTCAGAGGAAAAAACAGTCACACCAGTGACAGATATTCTGAAACGGTTTCAGGACCATGTTGGGAACTAACATATAGCAGCTCTTACTTAAACTAGCTAACACAATTATTTCCTACAAATTGGCAAGCTATTTTAATAGTAATCACCAAGTAGAAGTAAGATGTTTGAAATATATTAGCACTAAAGGGAAGTATCATTGAATAATACACTAACAAAGTATAATGCAAAGTAGATGAATATACTAGGTTGAACGTATTTGAACTTTGTCAAAGAGTTTCTCTCTTGATTGAATAAGGTATCACTGCAGATGTTAGTTGAAGAAGTGCAGACTGTGCTTGAAGCCAGATTATTGACCTTATTGATTGGAGAGTTACTTAGCAGGCTATTCAGGTACTCAGCTGAATCTCTGCTAGATGAGTGCCAAGTTCCACCGTCTTCTTAGTTGTATTGGTATTTCTGTAATAGCATCATCTTAGTGACAGTAGAAACCTTTCTGGCCTTACTTGCAGGTTTAATTTCTCCAGCCTCTGAAACTCTATTGATATACTATCATGTAGTCCTGCAACCCTTCAAGATCTTTAAGCTTCTCTAATTCTAGCCCCTTGAAATTCATGATTTTAATTATTTGAACATTCATGGTTGTCTTTTCCCTAAACTTCTCCACCTCTCTAATCATTTTGTTCCTTTAAGATGTGCCTTTTAACCTCTACCTTTTGGACCAATCATGTCACCTATTTATGTGGCTTAGTATCAAATTTTGCTTTATAATTTTCCTGTCAAATGACTAAGGATGTTTGATTAATGGTACTACTTAGATATTATTGTGATTGTTCTGTCATTTTGTACTATGTTTTTGAAGTGAACACAAGATAACAACGATTTCAGAGACATTGCCAGCAAAATAGAAATAACACGTAGAGATATCTAAATCGCTATTTTGAATAACCAATGATACACTCCAGAATGATGATTAAAGCTGTCCATTCCTCCTTGGATTTGTACTCTGATCATGCTCATATGCTACCACAGGTGAATCAATGTCCAGGATTCCTGAAGATCTGGAAGAATCAAAAGGTCATCTTCCATTTTGGCTTTGCCTTCAAATAAACTTGGCACTGATGACTGATGCAAAATTAAACCATGTGGGCTATTTCTAGAACATGATGATTGACTTATAGCATGCATGGGGGCAATAACATTGCATCTCGGAGCTCAGGTGGTCTCTCTTGTATCAAGAGTTATTGCCAACGTTTTGAGAAATGTCACAATATGATGGCTCTACCCAACCTGTTCTAGCTGTTTTGCCCTTTGGAGAGGACAATAAGTTGTTCAACATGCTTATTCAGTCTCCTTTTTGATAACTGAGTAGAGTAAAGTAGTTGATTGGATGGTCATCCTTGTAACAACCTTGAAGAACCCAGAAGTATGAAAGTCAGTCAAAAGCTTTTGCCAAATGACAAATTGGCAGCAGGTTCCCTTGAAACATCTTGTTATTTGTTAAATGTTTAATTAAGATATTTATTACAAAGATAAAATACTGCTGATCCTGAAAACCTTAAATAAAAATACTGGAACTACATTGTGGATCTAGTGGTATCTATAAGTGAGAAACAAAGTTTATGTTTACAATCTTTTCTCTCCATTTATGCTGCCAAACATACAAGTATTTCTAGAATCATGGTTTATTTTGGATTTACATGTTTTCTAGATCTTAATCTGTGCAATCAATGTAACAAATGAGGTTGGTAGTTATTTCAGGCAGAAAGAACAAAGACTCCATTTAATCCAGACTGTTTTGAAAGTGAGGGAGACAGTAGTGTCATACACCCTAGTAGAATCTCAGCTACTTCTGTGACCAAACAATTAATGTAACTAGCGATTTCATCCAGTATGTACCTTTGTGGGTATTAGCACCATGCTTGAGTATTGCTGAAAAATGCTTGAGGGTTCACAGTGCTGCTATGTAGTGACAACACATTTGTAAGATTAGTAAGGAAAGTAACATCTTATAATTGGGTTAGGTTCTTTATAGTTATATAATTAAAATAATATTCATCGATCAATCTAATTTTGTATTATTTTACTTAAGTATAGCCAATGCATGTCTGGGTACTGCAACATCACGTGATTCTGCTTAGCTTCATTTGACCAAGAAATGCATTGTGGGATTGTGAACAGGGTGAAGACAATGACCTAATTTTTTGACTTACCGCTGTAAGGCTGAGCAGGGTCTGTTTTATTTCAGATCCAGATTTTAAAGGTTGAAAAAGATGATACACTCCCAACCTGTTAGCTCTTATCAAGAAATCATAATCACATTAGTGACCTTGAAGTTTTAATTTGTTCAAGTAGATAGAACCTTTTTATTACATTTAACATGATAACAACGTGTTTAAATTTGCAATTGTAAAGTCATTTAGACTTTAAAACAATTTGTAGAGATTACTGTCTTCTGTATTAGTTTTGCCTTTAAGGTATAAACGGTAACAAACTGTTTCCAAACATTCAACACAACAAAACAAACAGACAGTGAAAACTAAGTGTCTGATTTAATGGGAATTTTAACAAATTAGGCAACACGAAGACTTGAGCTCAAGACTATCAATATTTGGGTCCTGATCCAATGGGATCTTGATCAGATGGGCCAATGTGCTGAGAGAGTGGCAGATGGACTTTAATTTAGATAAATGTGAAGTGCTGCATTTTGGATACTCAAATCAGAGCAGGACTTGATTCCCCTAATGGTAAGGTCCTGGGGAGTGTTGCTGAACAAAGAAACCTTGCAGTACAGGTCCATAGTTCTTTGAAAATAGAGTTGCAGGTAGATAGGATAATGAATAAGGTGTTTGGTATGCTTTCCTTTATTAGTCAGAGCATTAGTAGAGGAGTTGGGAGGTCATATTGTGGCTGTACAGGCCATTGGTTACGCCACTTTTGGAATATTGTGTGCAATTCTGGTTCTCCCACCTGTCAGAAGGATGTTGTGAAAGTTGAAAGGGTTCAGAAAAGATAGAAGGATGTTGCCAGGGTTGGAAGATTTGAGCTGTAGGGAGAGGCTGAAAAGGCTGGGGCTGTTTTCCCTGGACCATTGGAGGCTGAGGGGTGACCTTATAGAGGTTTCTAAAATCATGAGGGCCATGGATAGGATAAATAGACAAGGTCTTTTCCCTGGGGTGGGGGAGTCCAGAGCTAGAGGGCATAGGTTTAGGGCGACAGGGGAAAAATTTAAAAGAGACCTAATGGGCAACCTTTTCACACAGAGGGTGGTACGTGTATGGAATGAGCTGCCAGAGGAAGTAGTGGAGGCTGGTACAATTACAGCATTTAAAAGGCATCTGGATGTGTGTGTGTGTATATATTATATTCCATTGTCTTTCCCTTAGGCATCTGTTGATGAACACACAGACCAAGTCCTAAACTACAAAAGCAACCATCCCAACACACACAAAAGAAGTTGCATCAAGACACTATTCAAAAGGTCCACAACACACTGCAATACACCAGAACTGCAAAAAGAGGAAGAACACCTATACAATGTATTCGCCAAAAACGGATACCCACGCAATTTCATCAACAGATGCCTAAGGGAAAGACAACGGAACGAGGATATGCCACAACCCAAAGGACTAGCCACACTACCATACATCAACAGCATTTCCGAACTGACAGCCAGACTACTGCAACCACTAGGACTCATAACAGCATACAAACCAACATCCACTCTCAGACAACAACTCACCAGAACGAAGGACCCTATATCCAGCATGAGCAAAACCAATGTAGTGTACAAAATCCCATGCAAGGACTGTACAAAACACTACATAGGACAAACAGGAAGACAGCTAACAATCCGCATCCATGAACACCAACTAGCCACGAAACGACACGACCAGCTATCCTTAGTAGCCACACACACAGATGACAATTAACATGAATTCGACTGGGACAACACTACTATTATAGGACAAGCTAAACAGAGAACAGCCAGGGAATTCCTAGAGGCATGGCACTCATCCACAGATTCAATCAATAAGCACATGGATCTGGACCCAATATACTGACCACTGCAACGGACAGCTGGAACTGACAACTGGAAGCGGCAGATTCAAACCATGACAAATGCCGGAGGAAAGATCACAGAAGCGCTTCACAGGAGGCTCCCAAGCACTGAGGATGTCACCTAGACAGGGGACGAAACGTCTGCAACACAAATTCCCAGCTCGGCGAACAGAACCACGGCATATGCCATTGGACTCAGCATTAGCTCTGTATCCTCTCCACAGATATTGCCAGATCTGCTGAGCTTTTCCAGCAAATCTTTACTAAGATTATTAGTCAGGTTTGCAATATGGGTCATTTATACTTGCTAAAGATTGCCTATATTTTTATGAAGAGATTTGACATCTGCAGAAAAATGTAACATGTCTAGGTTTTGTGCTTTTTTACATTAAACAATAGTCTAGGGCACAATAAATCCCCGTGCATTCTTTTTTGGCAAAACTTCAACCAATTAGAACTCACTGCCTACCAATCAACACCTTTTTCTCATGCAGTGTAAATTGTTGCTCCATTTGAAATTTGGCATTCTTGATGCTGTCCTGATGAGTGAAAGGTGAAAAGTTTCAACAGCATACCTCTCATCTCAGTAGTACAATTTTTTTTTATTTTGTAACGAGCACTGCTTTCTAGTCTTACCCTCAGTGCAATATAAAAGGCAAAAATGCTATTCTGTAAATTATGTTACAGATGGCAAATGAGTAACAATGAAGAATGGACATTGTAAATGAGGCAAAACAATATTTATAACCTAGAAATGCTATTGTGATAGTTGATCTGGTAGTGTGCACTTTACTTTGGATGTTTTCTTTCTAGTAACATGCCATAATGATCTTTATCCAGTCAACTGGTGTAAATATTTTTGCTGTGATGACTTCTGCCAAATACTAGGCATTTATGTTCATAAATCGCACACTCAGAGCCTATATTTTTCAATCTGATAACACAAAGTATAATTTCCCAATATATCACTGTATCCGCCAGGAATGCAGACTATATAATTGTAGCTTCTTGTGCTTTTGACAGAATTTAACTTATGTTTGAGTACACAAAAGACAAAACATTTTTGTATCAGCTTATTAAATTTAATTCCTGATCCTTCAACCTAACTTGGAAGTTCTTCTATGAACTTTCCATTCATTCAGAATGTGATGGCAAATATAGCCTTCATACCTGTCTGTCATATTCCCAGCATCTGTCCAATATCAGCAATATAATGGCTAACCTATTCAAATTTGATGACAGAATATTTTTAAAACTCAATTTATGATTAAGAAGCCATCACCAACTATGACAAAATGTCCCATGAACCCAGATAGTGATGCATGGATATGTTCCTTTCAAGCTATATGCCTTCTGCAATCTTACATATTAGTGTTCAATGATCATATTTTTCATTGATATCTTGTTAGTGAACCTTGTCAATCACTGAACTATCTAACATCCGATTTTGTTGATCAATAATGTTTGAATAAGTATAATCCACTTGTGGGATGTGAATTACACGTACAAAATACCATATTTGAAATGTGTACAATTTCAAAATCTTTTACTAGTAACAATCTATCTAGACTGAAATAGCAAAGTCTTGCATTTTTTGGAACCATAATTTTGAAAAAATATTATTATGGTCATTTTTTTTATTACACAGCAGATGAAATTAGAAATTGTTCATGATTATGGCACATTAAATATTTTTTGAATGCATCAGCTACATTAAATCATAACGTTGAATACAGAATCAAATATGTGGATAGAGATTCAAAAAAATTATACAGGCTATTGTAGTTGATCTTAAGAATGTTTTTGAATAATTCTGATATGGTGTTGTAACTGATATTTAAATATGGGAAGGGAATGTTCTGTCCTGTAAGCACCAGTGCAGTTCTCAATAGGAATCAAAAATAATTTCAAGTAAATAATAGCACCTATTGAAAACCACAGCAACGTGTTCATTTGGACTTAACATGTTGAATACAAAAATACCCACAGCACCTACAAATTAATGTAAATAACAAATGCATGTTATTTTGTGTTTTACAGCATACCATCCATCATATGCTTATCAAGTGGGAACACTTATCAGGCAACCATGGTTCATTTGAGGATAAGCACCATCTGGTTCAGAAAGATTACTATGAAAATACCTGCAGGAGGACAAGTAGGATCAGAAGGAAGTACAGTCCCTTCTGGAGTACCAATATAATAACTGATGGGTTACTAAAGCAACTGCTAAATCCAACAGACAGTGGACTTTCTTGCAGCTGTCAAAATGATTGACAGATCTACTGCTGCTCAGGACCCTCAGCCAACCATCTCCCAAGAAAAAGAATAGTTAAAGTTACAGCACAACAGCCATCACCTCAAGAAGAATACAGGTAGGGGAATAAAAGAAACCTCAATAGCTTCATCAACAACTATCCACATACTGAATTGTTCCTGGATGAATGACATATCAGGCTCACATTTTCAAGAAATAAAGAAATTGTATTTATATATTGCCTTTGATGTCAGGATATTCTAAAGTGTTTTACAACCACTCAACTTCCTTTGAAATTTGTTCTTTGTTGTAATGTTCGAAATGGGTCAGTCAATTTCCTTGCATAGCTACACCCCACAAAGAGCAATGAGAAAATTACTAGATAGTGACACTTGGCTGAGGGTTCTTTTATATCCTCTTGAAAAGCAGACAGATGTTGTTTTAACCTTTCCAACATTTCTGACCATTAACACTCCTTCATTCCTGACTATCAGTCCAAATTATACTTGAAATTTCTGGAGTAGAACATAAATATATGCCCTTTTGAGATATGATTGCAAAAATTGAACCATAGTTACCACATTGTAAAGTTAACAATTTTGAAAAGAATGCATGAAATATTTGTATACACTTGGACATGACATTTTATATTCTTTGACAGAAAAATATACTTTTAAATAAAACATAAAGGAATTTAAAAAAAGCCAAACTGTGCATAATATTCAGGTTACCATTAACTACATTAAAATATTAAAGTAAAATTCTGGAATAACTGAGAATTTTTTACTGTTCCGTATGCATATCAATCATTCCATCTATGCATGAAACTTAATCCATTGTTACTTATATTGGGTTGATGCAGTTATCCCAACACATTGCAAAGAATGAAAGCTATCTACTTATTGCATATAAACTAGAAAATTAACCATCAATAATTATAAATACCTGACGTGAGAAGCAAATATGTTGCAGCAGAACACGATGCATATGGTTTGGGGAAATGCCTATCCTTCAGGTGTTTTGTAGAAGTAATGGTAAAGCATCTCTTTTCCTGAATCCTGTTTATCAAAGCAATGGTCACGACTGCCATCTGGCTGTGAGTAAAATACATCAGATTGATGCACTGCTAGCATAAATATTATTCTTATCCTGTTTATTGTTGTTTCCTGGCCATCATCTGTATGATTTTATGATGGAGCATTAAAATGCCTGCCTTGGTCCACTTGTAGCAGTTTCACTTCTGACTTAAAAGTTTTCAGTTTCACGCCAAAAATGTAATGCACAATCTCGGAAGCCATGCAGAATAGTACGAAAGGAATCAATTTTCAGTTGCGATATTAAGCCAAGACCTTGCCTATCCACTAAGATGAATGTTGTAACTCATATGTCACAACTAAGAGTGGGGCAGTTGTTTTAACCAACATCTATCTCTAAAAATGTGCCATTGAAAAAGAGTGCCTTTCACCTCATTCCTGTTTGTGGGATCTTGCTGTGAAAAAATTAACTGCTGTGAGTCTAAACTACAAAGCAACCATCCTTCAAAAGAATGTACATGGATTGTGATTTCTTCTGGAGAAACTTAGTGTGTGAAAGGTATAATATAGTTGCAAAATTTTCCTTTAAAAGAATGATGGGGTTTATACATTCAGAAGAGTCAACATTTTGAGTTACATCAACTAACACATATCTCTGTTAATTGGCAATCACTCTTTTCTTCTTCAGGTAATGTTTGAAGGCTGCTGAACCACAGTTATATTTTTATGACGGGGCTGGTCATTCGTATACCTCAGCCAGAACATGGATCCTACACATGCTGTTGTTATCCAGCCAATTGAAAAAACTGCCATCCCGCCAAATAATCACTTTGATATCTGTTTGAATCATCTATGTGGATGATTTCTCAAGGCCAAGTGGTGACATTTTGTTTTCGCAGTCTTGTCGGTCCTACTGTCTACATTTGATGAAAAATGTGAAATGACTGAAAGTGATCAAAAACACCCAGATGTTGGGTGTAACACTTTAGATATTTTTGAAATCCATGTTATTAAGACGCCTAGTAAGTTGTATGAGTGTAGTAAGTTGTTGAACTTGATACTTTGCAAATCAGTAAAGCCATTAGTATTGTATTTTCTGCAGTAAGTAAACAATTTTGTTTCCCTCATTGAGATTAAATATGTTAACAATTGTCCTAGTTCTGAAGAAGGGTCACTGGACCCAAACTGCAAATTCGGAGTTCTCTCCATAGATGCTGCCAGATCTGCTAAGTTTTCTAGCAATTTCTGATTTTTTGTCTGATTTCCAACATTTATGGTTCTTTGCGGTTTTTTTGTTCAGCAATTGACCTGTTTTTTATTACGTCATGAGACATGGGTGTTGCTGGCTGGACCATATTTATTGTGGTACCTCGTTGTCCTTGAGAAAGTAGTGATTAGCTGCCTTCTGGAACCACTGCAATCTATGTGCTTTAGGTAGACCCACAATGTGCTTATGGGAAATCCAGGATTTTGACCCAGTGACAGTGAAGAAACAGCGATATGTTTCCAAGTCAGGATGGTGAGTGGTGTGGAGGGGAAATTTCAGGTGCTGGTGTCCCTGTGTACCTGCTGCCCTTTGTTCTTTGAGATGGAATTGGTCATGGATTTGGAATGTGCTATCTCAGGATCTTTGATGAACTTCTGCAGTGCTTCTTATAGGTAGTACACACTGCCAGTGAGTGTCTATGGTGGTTGAAGTGGATGCTTGTGCATCTGGTGCCAATCAAGCAAGCTGCTTTGTCCTGGATGGTATCAAACGTCTTGAGTATTGTTGGAGCTGCACCAATCCAGGCAAATATTCTATCACACTCCTGACATGTAGCTTGTTGATGGTGGACATGCTTTGTGGAGTCAGGAGATGTGCTACTTGCCACAGTATTCCTAGCATTTGACCTATTGTTGTGACCACTGAGTTTATGTAGCAACTCTAGTCGAGCATCTGGCCAATGAAAACACTTCGGATGTTGATAGGGAGGCATTCAACGATGGGAACACGATTGAATGTCAATGGGCAGTGGTTACATGGTCATTGCCTGGCATTTGTATGGCATGGATGTTACTTGAATAATTGGACTTACAAACCTAGATATTGTCCAGATCTTGTTGCATTTGAACTTACACTGCTTCAGGAGCTGAGGAGTCATGAATGATGCAGAATGTTGTGCAATCATCGTATTTATGAATTTTCATTGATGTAGCAGCTGAAGATGGTCACGTCCAGGATATTCCTCTGAAGAACTCCTGCATAGATGTTCTTGAGCAGAGATGACTGACATCCAACAACCACAACTATCTTCCTATATGCCAGGTGTGACTCCAACCAGTAAAGAGTTTGCCTCCAGTTGATTCCAATTTTCCTAGGGCTCCTTAATGCCACAATTGGTCAAAGTAGTCTCGATGTCAAGGCTGTACTCTCACCTCACCTTTTGTCTATGTTTGAACCAAGACTATAATGAGGTTAAGAACTAGGTGGTGCTGGCCAAACTCAAACTGGATGTCACTGAGCAGCTTATTGCTGAACAGGTGCTGCTTGACAGTACTGTTGATGACACCTTCCATCACTTTACTGATGATCAGGAGCTGATAGATGGGGCAGTTGAAGGTCAAGTTGGACTTGTCCTGCTTTGTATGTATGAGACTCACCTGGGCAATTTTTCACACTGTTGGGCAGATGCCAGTGTTGTAACTGTACTGCAAAACCTTGTCCAGGTGAGTGACAAGTTAGAGAATCATTGAGATGCCCAGTATGGAAACAGACCCTTTGGACCAACTCGTCCATGCCGGCCAGATATCCTAAATTAATCTAGTTCCACTTGCAGCATTTGGCCTGTATCCCTCTGAACTCTTCCTCGGCATATACCCATTCAGATGCCTTTTAAATGTTATAATTTCTGGAGCACAGGTTTTCAGTACTATTGCCTAAATGTTGTCAGGGCTCATAGCCTTTGCATTTTCCAGAGCCTCCAACTATTTCTTGATACCATGTGGAATGAATAGAGTTGACTGAAGACTGGCATTTGTGATGCTGTGGACCAGTGAATGAGGCCAAGATGGATCATCCACTCGGCCCTTCTGGCTGAAGATTGTTGCAAATGCTTCAGCCTTATCTTTTACACTGATATATTAGGCACTTCATCACTGAGGATGGGGGTATATGTGGAGTCTCTTCTTCTTCTAGTGAGTTAGTAAATTAATCTTACTAACAACAAAACAGGTCTAACAAACATAGAACTGCATCAGTAATAATTAATAAAAATTTGAGGAAACAATTTTGTCAACATTATGCTTGCTAACACAACATTTCCCTTAAGCTGTTAAACACTAAATATTGTCCAAATTTTATTAGTCAATATCAGCATCCACGTGTGGCATAACAATTGTGCTATCTTCCAGATTCATGTGACTTGCAAATGGACAGGGTAATTCATAATTGTGATGGCTTCAAATTACAGATAAGATAGCAATCAGCAGCTCTGACAGCAAAAACAATAATAAATATATCAGATTTGCCCTAGTCTGTTTACTGTGCCACTTGAGTCTGAGCTTGACACCAGAAAATGTCATGTTTGTCATATGAAACAAACCCTCAAGCAGTTCTGATAAAACTAACATTCTTTTTTGTTGTTATGATACACTTGATGATGGTCAGTGTATGATTCCATCATGAAATATGACATTCTATTCCTCTCATGTGTAATGCAGAAATGAAGTCCCCTTTCCTTCATCTCTCCCCACCCTCATGCCTTCGTGTAAAAAAGGAATGTTGGAACAGAGATAAGTAATATTTGAGAAATGAACACTGCATTGTTCACTGATGGTGCATAGAAAAATGATGGAACATCTGCAGTGAATTAATTCCAGAATACAACAAAAACAAAAACCATGTGATTTGCTATTTGATTTGATAAAAGAATGACTAAATCATGAACTTTGTTCTAGTGTATAATTTGATATGGTCTGTCAAAATTTTATTGGATTCAGAGTTCCATCATAGAGACAGTTCTTGCAGGAAGTGAGTAAATTAGTTCATCCAAAATAGTCCACCAGTTTTACTGGTGACCTTAGAGTGAGAAATGGTTCTGAAATAAATTCAAGCGCAGTACATTAATTCCTTCAATCATGGAACAAATCATGACAACTTTCAAGACTGCTAGATGTTAGGGTGGTAATTTAGGATGTGGGCAGTTCAGGTGCTCAGGCTGGGTTGTGCAGGTTTAAGGGCCACTTGGAACAAAGGATAGAGCATTACACAAAGCCAGTAACTAATCTAGAGCCAGATCATGCCATTGTAGTGCTTAGCCAAATTATCTTGGTAAGGTATTTTAAATAAAATTATATTCAATTGAAATTGATGCATGAAGCATTGTGAAAGTGTTTTGTTTTTGAACATTTCCAATTTTTGGACAGCAGGATTTGAAACACTGTAATTATGCCTCTGCAATTCATTCTGTAAATTTTATCTTCAACTTATTGAAAGAATGAAACAAAACCTTACAAATTAATTCAAGTATTCTTTGCAGTGTATGCTCACTGTCCAAGCATTGTATGTGAAATTGAGCAGCAGAACAGGTTTTGTGGTCTCAAATGCACCAACAAGTTGAAGTAACTGATGATGTTCGATGTTTCCCTGCAGGAAACAAAGAAAGACATGCCATGCCTTGTTGAACATCTCCTGAAAGTCCAAATGCAACGCATCTATTGGTTACTTCTATACATTCTGATAAAACTCTAATAAATTAGTTAAACATAACTCCATGAAGCCATGCTGACTGTTCTTGATTAGATTATGATTTTCCAAATATTCTGCTATCATTTCCTTATTGATTCCAATACTTTCCCAACAACTGATGTTAGGTTAGTCATCCTACAGTTACCCACTTTTTGCCAATTTTTGAATATGGGTGTCATGTTAGTCGTTTTCCAAACCTCTGGTAATTCTCCAGAACCCAACAATTTTTGGAAAATTATAACCAATGCATCAAATATCTCTATAGCTACCTCTTTTAGGATCTTAAGTTGTAAGCAATCAGAGGCAGGGGCCTTTAGCCCAATTAGTTTGATTAATACTACTTCTTTAGTGATAGTAATGGTACTTAATTCCACCCACTTGTATTCTTTGAAATCAATGGAATATTCAAAGTATCTTCCACCGTGAAAACTGATGCAACATATCTGTTTAACTCCTCTACCATTCCCTTGTTCTCCAAAACTGTCTCCACAGATTCATTTTCTAAGGAGTCAATGTTCATTTTGACCTCTCTCTTCCTTTTTATATTTTTAAAGAAGATCATTTAATGCATGTTGGGTGTGAGTCATATTTAATAGAAGCTACTTGCAGACAAGAGAATGGGCTGTGGTGAATGGAGCAGCATTTAAGGTTACATGGTTCATTTATAAGGCTGTGATGTTTAAAAGTGCACTTACTCACCTTAAATCACTCACATGAACTATTTTTGCCCCACATGCAGGTCCTCAAGGTCAGGATGTTGGCATATGATGATAATGACTACCTGCTGTCACTATCTTTGTAGCTTCTATCCAGAGGATCATCTGTCTTCCTGATATAAGAAGGCTTCCCTTAAGCTGTGAACCTTCCATGAGTCCACCAGTGGTCTGTCAGAGAACCTAGGATCATGATCTGTAACCTACTGTGTTCCTTTCATTCCTGTTTCTGCTCCAGGATTCTTCTTAAACCTGTTCCTGTCATTCTTACCTTTAAGACAATCATTTTATGTTCAATTATGCTTAATTTTTAAATATTTTCTAATCAACCTGTTCAGAAATGTTAATGACATACCTCTGGAACAGGTAGAGTCATAGAGATGTACAGCATGGAAATAGACCCTTCAGTCCAACCCATCTGTTCCGACCAGATATCCTAACCCAGTCTAGTCCCACCTGCCAGCACCCAGCCCATATCCCTCCAAACCCTTCCTATTCATATACCCATCCAAATGCCTCTTAAATGTTGCAATTGTACTGGCCTCCACCATTTCCTCTGGCAGCTCATTCCATACACGTACCATCCCCTGTGTGAAAAAGTTGCCCCTTAGGTCTCTTTTATATCTTTCACCTCTTACCCTAAACCTATTCCCTCTAGTTCTGGACTCCCTGACCCCAGGGAAAAGACTTGCCTATTTATCCTATCCATGCCCCTCATAATTTTGTAAACCTCTCGAAGGTCACCCTTCAGCCTCCAAGACTCCAGGGAAAACAGCCCCAGCCTGTTCAGCCTCTCCCTATAGTTCAAATCCTCCAACCCTCGCAACATCCTTGTAAATCTTCTCTGAACCCTTTTTAGTTTCACAACATCTTTCTGATAGGAAGGAGACCAGAATTGCAGACTTTGAACCTGGGACTCCTGGCTCAAAGGTATGAATACTACCACTGTACCACAAGAACACTGGCGATTTAAATATTAATAATCTTAAGTGAACTTGAGTCATTTGCTGAGATGCACAACGCTGCAACTGTGCACTTAGAGCTATATATCAGTTCCAACATAAATAACAGCAGGATGAAGTTTACGTGGCTATGAAGCAACATGTACCAATTATGTATCATGATCCCAGATTACAGACCCAAATCTCAATTTACCATCACCCAACAAATATTCTGGTTACATGTTAAAACTCAGAACAACCATTTCAAAAGTTGCAAAAGTGGAATTTCATTGGAAGGAATTTATAACTTTAATAATGGTATAAAGTGATTAGTATCAAATTGGTCATTCATTATACATCCTGCCTGATTTTTCAGTGCATTCATGCCAAAACTTATAACTCTAGCGCTTCATTTACAGATAGGGGTTTTGCGTGTCAGGTGAGGAACATTCTAATATCTATTTTCCACAGTTTTGATGGAAACATTAATAATAATACAGTTTTGGCCACATTGTAAACATATTTTTCATGGTTGTTATGTCCTGAAGTGGACTTGAACTCATGATTTCCAGTTCAGAGGGAGGAATGCTATCCAGTGCACCATAAGATGGTCTGAATTCATTGTTGAAACATTAAGAAATTGTATAGCTGCATCAGATATTTCAGGGCACTGACTCCAGTATTTTAAGGTAACTCTGAGCTCTCCTTGACAGCGGTGAATAAGAAATGAAATTTTATGTACCATAGAATTCATGCAATCCTGCACAGAGTATCTATCACATGATTTACTTATATTTCAACAGAAGCCTTTCAGGGTAAATGACTTGTATCAGGTTATCTCTATACAAATCAAATATGTGTTATTTTGTAATTATTTTATACCACAATAAATAACATGTTTTTATTCATTCCTTCATGGACTGTGGGTACCACTAGCTAGGCCAACATTTATTACTCATCACTAATTGCCCAAAGGGCAGTTAAGAATCAACTACATTGCTGTGCGTCTGGAATCATATGTAGGCTAAATAAAGTAAAGATAAGAGATTTCCTTCTCTCAAGGACATTAGCAAACCAGATGGGTTTTTCCTGACAATCGACAATGGTTTCATGGTTATCATTAGACTCTTATTTCCAGATTATTATTTAGTGCAAATTCCACCATCTGTTCCAAACCAGGTTCCCAAACATTACCCGTGTCTCTGGATTAATAGTCTTGCAATAATACCAGTCGGCCATTGCCTCCCCTCATCCTTACTGATTCTTTTGATTTTTATTGACTGCAGCATATTTAATTTGTTCAGTAGACAATGGTATGATATGAAATGATACAGTACCTATCATTTGCTGTGGGAATGGAATGATTATTCCAGATTTAAGTATGATCTGGCAGTATGCATTTGATCATCTTTCATTTTATTATTTACCAATGATGTGATTCTGCATTAACTACTACCCCATTCCAGAATGGGGTAGTGTGCAATGAGAAAGCTAAAACAATGAATTTTGTTAAAAAAAATTACTGTGTGATGACCCTTGAATGCTGCATTAATAACTCTGATTTCTCCTTAGCAGCGTGAAATGGGAAATGAAATTTTATGTACCATAGAATTCATGCCATCCTGCTCAGAGTATCTATCACATGATTTACTTACATTTCAACAGAAGTCTTTCAGGGTAGATGAATTGCATCAGGTTATCTCTATATAAGCTGAATAAGAATAGTACACAAAGAACTATCCAGGAACAACCTAAACACTGTTGTGATGATTGCCACATCCAAGCTAGTCATCTCTCTAAAATCACAAAGAAAGGAAGGGGGGAGGAAAGGAAGGAATTTTCATGCACATGACATGTGCAGGCAATTGTCCACATTGTTCAGTTTATGGCAGCATTGCAGCTGAACTGGGACAGTTTGATTAAAAGCACAGCTTGTTCCTTTTTTTTAAAAAATCATTCTTTTTGAGGATCTGGGTGTCACTGCTTTGGCCAGAATTTTAGGCCTGTTCCAAGCTAACCATGAACTGAGTAGCTTTCTCTACAATTCCAGGAGACAGTTAAGGGTCAAGCAAAATGCTGTATTCATATGTAACTCAGAACATTTAAGGATGACAGATTTCTTTCCCTAAATAGTATTCGAGAACCAGATGGGTTTTAACAACAATCAATGATAGTTTCATGGTGACCATTACTCAGAATAGCTTGATAGTTCAGATTTTATTAATTGAATTTAAATACCACCAGCTGCCACGGTTGAATTTGAACCTGTGTCCCCAGAGTATGCCAGAGTATCACTCTCTTCCTGGCATTTTCTCTCTCTTGCTGTTACTCTATTGCTCGCGTCTGTCTCTCTCTCTCTCTCTCTGCACCCCAAAAGACAAAGTATTTTACAGTAATCAGCACATTCAGCAATTTCTCATGGAGTAAATTAAATTGGGTGAAGACAAGTACTTTTCATGCTTATTCAACAATAGTCTTCTCACCAATGCTCAGACCTCTTCAAAGGTAATCAGGTCCAACCCTCAGTTCAGTCTGTTTAATTCAAGATATGATGTGAGAGTGTCTGCACTTGATATTAAAACAACATTTTATGAGTTAAAACACAAACAGTACTAAAAAAGAAGAAAGTCAATGAAAGTAAGGGGGAAAATGGTCCATAGATTGCAGTTGTATAGCACAACGGAAGATGGCTGTGGTTATTGGAGATCAATTATCTCATGTCTCGGGCATAGCTTCAGGAGATCCTCAGGGCGTTGTGCCCTCAACCCATCCATCTTTCTCTGTTTGTTCAATGATCTTCCTACCATCAAATGGTCAGAACTGGGGATGTTTGCTGATAAATGGTCAGCACTGATCATGTTGATGCATTGCATGCCTGCAAGTAGCAATATCTGAACGATATTCAGTTTAAAGAAAATGAGTGGAAAGCCACACAAGCATCAGGCAGTGAGCATCCCCAACAAGAGGGAATCTAACCATCCCCCTTGATGTACAACAGCATTAGGATCCATCAATTCCCCACCATCAAAATCCTGGAATGACCATTGACCAGAAACTGAAGTGGGCCAGCTAAATATAGACTGTGACAACAAAATTAGGTCAGATGCTGGAATTCATTGGTGAGTAAATCACTCACAACTGCCCAAAGACAATCCTCAAGGGCAACCAATATAAAGGGAACACCATTACGTGCAAGTTGCCTTCCAAATCACACGCTGCCCTAACTTAAAACAATACCTCTATTTCTTCACTGCAGTCAAAAGCTCTACCCATCATCAGTGTGGTGGACGGACTGCAGTAGCTCAAGATAATAGCTTACCACTTCATTAGAGTCATTAGGGATGAACAAGGAACGGTGGTGCTGTAAACCACTCCCACAGCACACATGAATAAATAAAGAATAAATCTTTATGTTTCATTTTTGCTGTTCCTCAACCTAAATGAGTTATTTTTTTGGGGATATATGCTCAGAAAATAGTAAAGATAGGAGCTCATTTTCAGGCTTAGAGGCTGACTTCTATTGATATGTAAGATTATATTAAATATATGCACACAAAAGGCATCATTGTGATTTATGTAAATACATTAAAAAATTTTAAATGTTCTTTTAGAACTGTGGTTCTTCCATGTTATAAACGATTAGATTTCACTTAAAAATGCACTTGCACAGAACTAGGATACACAAGCATCCGGTAAGAAATAAAACAAACACAGAATGCTGGAGAAATTCAGTAGGTCTTGCACATCCATGAAGGGAAAAACATTCTTGCTTTCAACAGGTAAAATACATTCTACTCTTTTGCATGGTCATTCTTTACATTGGCGTATACATGTAGAATTGTAAAATCAATATAAGCTGTAAAAATGTAAAACTGTGGAAAGGTAAATATCCACAAATTATACTGCAAGGATTGTATTCCTAATTCAAATTTCCTGATTCAAATTCCCAATGAAAACAAGAAGGAAACAGGTGGAATTTGCAAGGGCCCAAGCAAACAAAAATGGTCTGGAGGGAAGAACAGACCTGAAGCTAAGAGGGATATCCACTTGGGTAGCCTTCACAATCTGTTCCCACTTCCTTTTGATTCTGCAAGACAAAGGTGAGGGCAGGATTGGTTATGTACCTGTCTGTAATGGTAGCCAGTTACATCTCTTGAGGGCTTATATAAAGACACTCTCATTAACTCATCTGAATTTTTCAGCCAATGTACCAGATATGCTGTTCAGCCATTATCCTCTCTATGAAATGATGGTGGCTTCCCAGTGGCCAACTTGGTAACCATCAGAGCCAAGAAGCCCATTCAATGTGAAAGGTGCTACACTAATGCACTACCTTAATCACAGTGGTGCCCATTGTTATGGGAAAGGGTGTTGATTTCCCCCCTTCTGTCTGATAGCTCTAAACCTTTTGTTCCTTTTCTACAACTCCAATTTGAACCCACCAACCAGGAATAGAGACACCTTTTTCCATACTTGGGCAGTACCCTACTCTTGAAATTGAAGTTTTTGATATTTCAGTGTCGAATGGGCTTCTATTGGTTCTCCAAATATGGAGGGCCTATCCACTATCTGGAATTGAATGAAGTTTGAAGAGTTAGCCACTGAATTGGCCATCTCCTGCCAAATTCCCTGAGTGAATGCACTTCCAAGTTCCCAAATTACATGTTATCATCCTGGTGAGTTCGGGACCCTGGAACAAAAATTCTGCCCAATAAATACAGTCTGCAGATGATGAGAGATTTTGTATATCTAATCAAAGAAAAGGAAAAGAAAACCTTATTTAAAATTCAGTTGCTATCTATGCCTGGTTTCAGTCATGAGAAAAGATGAAAAGCTCTTTCAATGCAGTGACAGGCGAGAAGTAGATCTCCCACTCAGTGCCAACTCATCAGTACCCCACCCCCACATCATATTTAAAATCTCAGCATCGAAGCAAATTATAATTAAAGCTGTGATGTGTTCCCTTTTCCAGGATTTAAACTTTAAAGCTATGTTATTAAATTGTCAGTGAAATATGGCTATCATTTTTCTACATAGCTCCACACAAAGAATCCATCTATGCTGTAAAATACTAAAATGATACATAATTCTTAAAGTGGCATTTTTTGTTTGCAGATTACATTGGTATTGAAGTACATTGACATGCTGGCAGCAATTCAACATTGCTGACTAGCAAATTGGGAACTTCTCATTTTGTCTCCATCCAACCTTCTCCATACAGCTGTCAGAATGTTGCTGTAGCATTTTTGAGCTCACGGTGCACAGCTGTTCTTACATTCTGCAGCCGTGCTATGCGCACTGATTCCCAAACTACCGCATAAAAATTGAGGAATGCAGTTCTATTGAAGAAGCACACAGAAGTCCAATATCATAGGTGTCCGAAATAGTCTTTAAATTATGATTCCAAAACAAATCTCCTGCAAAAGGGACAAATGCAGAGTTTCAATGAGGACTGCATGTGGGACTTAGGTGACCTCAAGCGTTTTTGATTATCTCTAAGATGGTCCTGCAACTGAATCACTGACATTTACCAACAATTTTGTGAGATGGTGCTGCCTACATTTGGAAAACTTATTTACTGGTGGACCAGGTATTGCATGGACCGTGACACAGTCCCTTTTCCCTCCCTCAGCATCAGAACTGAATGGCAAGAGACAAGACATCAGGGCAGCAATAAAGTTTATGAAAATCTATCTTAAGGCTCGCTTCATCATATCATCCAGTTAAAGACAGAAATATTTATTTACAGTATATAAGCTGATCTCACATAAATAATCTGCCAGCTCTGCAAGGGTTAACACATCCAATTACATGAAGCAAAACATGGATAAACAGAGAGGCAACTGAACTTTGTGGAATACAGAAGTAAAAAGGGTTTTTTTATTTCCGATTATGGATTAATGGATTAAAATGACCCTTCAGTTCAGAAGAAATTGAATAAAATCTTCACCCTCCTTGTTGAAGAGAATAGTCTACATCATAAAATGTTTCACTCTTGCAGAAGGTTCACTCCCAGATGTCATGCAAATGATTACCACAAGAGATCGAAATGGAAATTGAATCCTTGTATAGTAGGAGCTGTTCTTCTGAGGCCATATTTAATATGCATTATCAATCGATTTATTGAGTGAGCTTTACCTTGTGTTTAATCATACTGTGTCTCAATCTGATTCATTCAACACAGAAACTATGTATTGAAAAAAGAAGCATTTTATTCTTCAGATTAAAACATCTCACAATTTGATAAGTGAACAGTTTGACGGAAATATTAAGTAAAAAAGGATGACCATGAATTTGCATAGATTTGTTATCAATATGAGATGATGTTATTAATATAGACTATTAATAAATTAACATGTCAATGTGCATTTTTATTAATCTACTGAGTAGAAGCCATGTCAAAGCCAAATTAGAATAGGGACTAGTAAAAGAAAATTAATGTAGTCAGCAATGGAATTAGAAAATTAAATGACAAGTCAGCCAATGGGTTTAGATGAATACCATTTACTGTGAATAAAAAATACTTACCTATTGAATTTGTAAATTTCACATACAGAGAAACAAAACAAGTTAAAAATGAACATTACATTTCTTATTGGATTCACAGTCTACATTCAGAATATCTTAATTCAAACCCTATCACATAATTTTAAAAAAAAGATCTGTACTGAATGGAAACATTTTTAAGTCTCGGTACAGGTATAGATTAAAATCTAGCCTCTTTATTGTTTTCAACAAACAGTAATCAAGCTCTCACTATTAGATTTTGGTGAACACAGACAGGGATTTGTAAATAAGTTATGTAACAGAGAACAAATCAATATAGTGGGCTGAACAAAACACAGGATCTATTTTAGTGTGCTTCAACACAAGTCTAATGTATAGTAATTATACAAAACTGAAAACAAAACAAATTCTTTGTTTCTTTTGAAAACAGAGCTATAAAAGTAAGCAGCTATTTTATATTACATTTTCCAGAGTAACTATAAATTTTTAATCAATTCATTTCAATATTACGCAATATTCAGTGCCCTTCTTTCATGTTCAAAAATGTAGCAATTCAATTATGGTCTGAATACAATTAAAACTGATTAAAGTTAATTTACTCACATTTTCTGTAACACGTAATGAAAGCATAAAATTATACAATAATCATAAAACCTGCAGCTGCTGGGATGTCATAAATTGCTTCATAGAACATTAGTGCCACCTAGAGACTGAGTATTTTTTTATTATGCTGCTGTCTACTCAGGGCAAGCATTGTAGAATTTCTGAAATTCCACCACCAATATTAGATTAAGTAAAACAGCAGTCACATACTTTGATAAAATGAGAGAAAATGTGTCAATAAGACTAGCAATATTTGTTTTAGTTGTGTTTCTTAATATCTGCCATTGTGTCTGTATTGTGCTGTATTTCATGCATTTTTTCATTACATAATTTGCCTACAATATGGCGTGGGTATGGACATGTCCCCCATCTTTTCTTTAAAATACAAGTAAAAGCTACTGCACAAAAGACATATTGAGCAACAATCATAACAGTTGGCCCAGTAATTATACAAATTGAATTTCAAATATTCTGGGTTCACCTCCAGAAAAGGGTTTCTAGTCATCAATGTTATCATCCTGAGGGCGCATAGCATATAATATCCAATGATTCTCTGCTTGGGACTGAATCGTAGCTAGTTTAGCATTAGTCACCATCATATTAGACCGCCCTTAAGGGTTTTCCGGAGATTGGCTTCATCGTGCATGCACAAAGAGTTTCGGGCCTGGTTTAAGTCTGCCAATGGGAACTTGTGATCAGTGGGATATGCAAAATAGCACACAGCTGCAGCTTTTAAAGGACTCGGTCCTGCTGCTGGTGTGAAAGCTGAAAATCACTGGTCAACAGTGTAAAGCACCTGTGTTTGCAAATGCTGATTTGGAGGTGCTTCTGCAAGAAATGTTAATATGGAGTGTTGCCCTGCTTGAGATGTTACTTTAGTCATCTCAGAGAAGAATTATGCACTCTGTTTGTCAGGAGATTGCAACTATAACAGATGCTGTGTCAAATAAACAGAGAATATGAGCACAGATGAGAAAAATATTAATACTTGCAGTAAGCTTGCCAAGAAAGGCTCATCAGTATTTCACTATAGTTAGTAAGTGGGAAAAATAACCTTGCCATAGTGAGTTTTCTCTCATTATTAAAGTATGGCTGAGAAGAGGTGTAAAGCTTTTGAAAAGCAGACCTTTCCAAAGCTTCTAGTATCTTCATACAACAGCATATCACATTTTATTACTGCCACTCTGAAGCAGAGCTGCTAGCCAAATGGTCACATGGAAAATGAACTGACAATACACGTTACCTGGCACAATACAGGTTCACTTACACAAAGACAAACAGAATACTGAAGAGAGATCTGGACTCCAAACATTAGCTTGCTCTCTGTCCACAGATGCTGCCTGACCTGTTGTGATTTCCAGGATTTTTTTGCTTTCAGTACAGATTCCAGCATATGCAGTAATTAGCTCCCACACGCAGGATATTGGATGGACATGTTGGTGATATTCTCTGTGCTGTTCAAATCTCCCTTATTCTCAAAATGACTCCTTTGTTTTCCCCTTATCTCAAAACAACTTTTGTTTGCATGACAACGCAAATTCACAGAAATAAGGAGCAAGCCCAAATGGGAACTCTACCCAAATCTCAGAGCTATGTCATATTTCCTCTCCTTATTTATTCACATACATAATTCAAAATGCACCATCATATCATGCACATAATAATATGTTCATTTATAGTCATTTGAGGCTCATTCATATCCATTGAAGAAGAAACAGCTTCAGAATAATGACGATAAGGCACTCAGAAACATTTTCTCATTTGCCTTTATATTCTCCAGTTGTTGAGGACCTAAGAACATGGGCACAGGATTAGGCCATTCAGCCCCTTGAGTTCATTCTGCCATTCCAAATCATGATTGATTATGCACCAAAATATTGTATTCACATGCTATCCCAATATCCTTTGATGTCAATGATGACCAAAAGTCTATCAATTTCTCTCTTGAACTTACTCAATAACTGAGCTTCCACAGCCCTCTGTGGTAGATCATTCGAATGATTCACCAACTTCTGAGTGAAAAGGTTCCTCTTATCTCATGAAATAAAGGGAGAACTAGCCATTGGGATACAGAACTGGCTCAAAGGTAAAGACAGAGGGTGGTGGTGGAGGGTTGTTTTTCAGACTGGAGGCCTGTGACCAGTGGAGTGCCACAAGGATCACTGCTGGGTCTGCTACTTTTTGTCATTTATATAAATGATTTGGATGTGAGCATAAGAGGTACAGTTAGTAAGTTTGCAGATGACACCAAAATTGGAGGAGTAGTGGACAGTGAAAAATGTTTCTTCAGATTACAACGGGATCTTGGTCAGATGGGCCAATGGGCTGAGAAGTGGCAGATGGAGTTTAATTCAGATAAATGCGAGGTGCTGCATTTTGGGAAAGCAAATCATAGCAGGACTTATACATTTAATGGTAAGGTCCTAGGGAGTGTTGCTGAACAAAGAGACCTTGGAGTGCAGGTTCATAGCTCCTTGAAAGTGGAGTCGCAGGTAGATAGGATAGTGAAGAAGGCGTTTGGTATGCTTTCCTTTATTGGTCAGAGTATTGAGTACAGGAGTTGGGAGGTCATGTTGCAGCTGTACAGGACATTGGTTAGGCCACTGTTGGAATATTGCATGCAGTTCTGGTCTCCTTCCTATCAGAAAGATGTTGTGAAACTTGAAAGGGTTTAGAAAAGATTTACAAGGATGTTGCCAGGGTTGGAGGATTTGAGCTATAGGGAGAGGCTGAACAGGCTGGAGTTGTTTTCCTTGGAGCATCGGAGGCTGAGGGGTGACCTTATAGAGGTTTACAAAATTATGAGGGGCATGGATAAGATAAATAGATAAGTCTTTTCCCTGGGATCGGGGAGTCCAGAACTAGAGGGCATAGGTTTAGGGTGAGAGGGGAAAGATATAAAAGAGACTGAAGGGGCAACCTTTTCACACAGAGGGTGGTACGTGTATGGAATGAGCTGCCAGAGAATGTGGTGGGGGCTGGTACAATTGCAACATTTAAGAGGCATTTGGATGGGTATATGAATAGGAAGGGTTTGGAGGGATATGGTCCGGGTGCTGGCAGGCAGGACTAGATTAGGTTGGGATATCTTGTTGGCATGGGCAGGTTGGACAAAAGGGTCTGTTTCCATGAAGCTATGACTCTATCTCAATCCTAAATGGCTTGCCTTTTATTCTGAGACTGTGTCTACTGCTTCTTAGAGTCCACAGCCGAGGGAAACATCATTTCTGCATCTCCTCTGTAGGTTGTTGTGAGATTCCTCTCATTCTTCTAAAGTCCAAAGGATGCAGGCACAGACTTCGAAATTTCTCCCCACTATACACTCTGACTATCCCAGGAGACTGTCTGGTGAACCTTTGCTCCACTCCCTCCATGGCAATTATATCCTTCCTTTAGAATTTCCATGCCGTTTCAGATGTTATCTCACAGTAACATATGCAACTGAAGCAAGAGAGGAAGTTTGGAATATTTGACAGAATGAAAAGTCAGATTCCTGGCACAGAGGGAAAAAATAATAATTTTGTTGTTACAGTTTAAATGGTAAGTGGATATCTGACTAATAACCAATAATTACTTTGTTTCCATGCATTTGCATCTCATTATTAGCCTAACTGACCTCATCTCTATACAGCTCCCCATTCTCCTCTCATCCCCAAACAAACAAGATGGCACAAATTCCTGACTGGAAACTCCGAGTGAGTACCTAGCAGCAGCTGTTTGTCACTTGCTTCTAGGGGCCTTCATCCAACTTCACTGTCACCACCCTTCGGCGTCGTCCAGTCTTCATCTGTACAAATGGGCATCTCCAAATCACCAGCCACACCACATTATCATAACTGCTTTAAGACCAACTCGTACACATTCACTCTTCAGGACTTCACCATGGAGCTCAGGGCCATGCATGTTTCTGCTTTGTGCACCGCAACACATGCATTTCATATCTTCACAGGATGTAATATATGAATCCTAACTTGCTTTTTAAGCACTCACTTTGAGTTTACCTGGAGGCTTACAGATTCTCTAGCTTGCATTCTTTCTAACACATAGACGTTTCACTTTCAACTTACAGTCTATTGGCCTCTGTGTCATGTGCTGTTTTTAAGCACAACTTGAGAGGTAAGTGGCTTGTCAAGTTCAGAACACTGAACATTCAAAGGAGTGGACAATTGGATGAATGCTGAAAATGTGTTGCTGGAGAAGGAGAATCGACATTTCGGGCATGAGCCCTTCTTCAGGAATCTGCACCTTGGATGCTGCCTGACCTGCTGCGCTTTTCCAGCAACACATTTTCAGCTCTGATCTCCAGCATCTGCAGTCTTCACTTTCTCCAATTGGATGAATGGCTCAGTCAACGTTACACCTGTGTCAGCAATTTACACAGTACACACACTGCCTGTCTTTCAACCAAATGCCTACATCTGAAACTTAAAGAGGACCCAGTCCTGAGTGGAATGAAGGGTAACATAGTCAGTCATATTGTGCCAACACAGTCAGTCAAAGGGCCCAGCTGATCTCAGTCAGGGGATTGGCCACAGTCAGTCAAGCATTTGGTCTACTTTTGAGTCTGGGAATAGGGCACAGTCAGTCCTGCAGGTCAAGAGCAACTACTCCAAGGATTTACGGTACATCAGTCTTCAAGCTTCAAGAGACTCATATAGGGGCTGGGCAGTTCTCAGTCAAGGTTGGCTTGCCCAATTAGTCATGAGGGTATTGTGTTAGCTATCATGGGTCAGCCAGTGGAGACCTGAGGAACGTAAGAAAATCATATCTGAGGTTAGTGTTCATTGGACTGGGTCACTGAGGGAATGATTATAATACAAGTGAGCAAAAGATAGCAGGATGGGATTTCATAAAGCATAGGAGTGTAGGAGGTGTCAGATTTCACAAGTCACAATCATTCTGGCCTCAACCTCAGGAGAGTATATGGCCAACAAGGGCATGACAACTCACAAAGCCATGGACCCAGGGGGTAAATTGGGAACATTCATGGTTTTAAAACAGAGTTGAATGGAAACTGAGTATTTTGCAAGATCACTGGGGACACAGGGCTAGCAACACAAAGGGGAACTTGAAAGATGGGGAGGGTTCCACTTTGCGTCTCAGGCAAATCACTCACAAGAGCACAATGGTGAAAGCTTGTCATCTTCAAACCAAAATCAACAGCACACTAATTCAAAATAGCTACAATTGGATGGAGAGGTTGTGTTTTTTGTCTTGGGGCAATGTATAGTTATTTGCAAATGAGACCCTGCCAGCGGCAATCATATTAATTATGCATCTATTGACTGTGTAATTTCACCCAAGTGGCATCCAATTGAATTTCAATAACTGGTCATTCTTTTTTCGAATAGTTACATCAGAAGTTTTAAAAAAACTCAAGCAATCAGAACTCTTATATACTTCGCATCAAATTTCCCCCTGTCATATCAGATACACAGGCACAATCTTACAAGTCTCACCTGCATTTCAAGTTTTATATCTTATGTGGGTCTGGAGATTTTTCCACTTTCAAGCCTGCTAAAACCTTACTACCTCCTCCCTCTCAATGTTAATTTATTCAGGTAATTCAATCAAGAACATGATTATGAGATGACAAAATCTTAGAGTTGCCACATTGGCATACTGAACTAGAAGTATGCAAGGACAAGGTCTGTGATGTTCAAGCATAGCTTTCATTTTGAGGTACTATTGCACTGGACCAGTACCTGAATTTCACTCCCTCAATGCAACATTAGTGCTTTAGATCAGCAACATACTTTTAAGTAAAGTTACAAAGCTCAGACCTCCATATTGAGATATGACAGTGGCCTCCTTGTGAAGCCTCTGGAGCACACATTGTCAGAACTCAAAATAGCGGATGCCGAGAGGAATATAGGAAGTGTAATGATTAGAGAGAAGGACAATTTTGATATAGACATCAGGAAATGGACAGTGACATCCTTGAACATGAGGAGCAGGAGAATCGACGTTTCAGGCATAAGCCCTTCATCAAGTTCCTGATGAAAGGCTTATCCCTGAAATGTAGATTCGCATGCTGCTCGGATGCTGCCTGACTTGCTGTGATTTTCCAGCACAACACTCTCGACTCTGATCTCCCATACCTGCAGTCTTCACTTTCTCTATATCCTTGAACGTACGCAACAATCATCAAGGGATTCGGCTCTGTGGTATGCTGCTGTACACAAGCTTCCAGTCACAAAAACACCTTTTGACCATCATTCTCCACTTCCTGTCATGAAGTCAATTTAGGATCCAATTTGCTAAATTGCCTTGGGTCCAATGGGAGAAAGTGAGGACTGCAGATGCTGGAGATCAGAGCTGAAAATGTGTTGCTGGAAAAGCGCAGCAGGTCAGGCAGCATCCAAGGAACAGGAGAATCGATGTTTTGGGCATCAGCCTTTCTTCCTGAAGAAGGGCTGATGCCTGAAACGTCGATTCTCCTGTTCCTTGGATGCTGCCTGACCTGCTGCGCTTTTCCAGCAACACATTTTCAGCTTGGGTCCCATGGGGCCTTACTTCTACAAATGGTCTGCCATGCAAGATTGTTTCAAAATCCTTACTGAATACAACTCTCATTCACTTTCCTAGTCACCTCCTCAAGATATTGAATCAAATTTGTAAGATGTTATTCCCTTTGTAAAACCATGCTGACAGTCCTTGAACAGTTTAACATTGAGAAGGAGGAGGTAGGAGAGGTTTCGGCAGGCTTCAAAGTGGATAAATCCCCAGACCCAGGTAAAATACATCCCAGGTTGCTGTAGGAGGCAACAGAGGAGATTGCAGGGGATCATAAATTAATTTTCAAATCCTCTCTGGCCACTGGAGGAGTGCCAAAGAATTGAAGGACAGCTAATGTGGCACCATTATTCAAGAAGGACGGTAGGGATAAATCAGCAAACTACAGGCCAATGAATCTAACATTGTAGCAAAAATGTTCTGAGGGACAGAATTAATCTCCAGTTGGAGAGGCAAGAATTAGTTAAGGATAGTCAGTCATTAGCTTGTGTCAGATAAACCATGCATGGCCATGGCAACTTCTTTCATCCTTGAGATGCCTGAAGAGGCCGCTCATATCTCAAAGAGGACAACTTCAACAGATTTGACAGCTACAAAGAAACAAGGAGTGAAAGTGAACATTTAATTATAAAAATGTAAGAATGAAAAGTCACGCATACCATTTATGTACTTTCATTAGGTTTCCCACTTGCTTTCCCTCTCACTATGTCGAAGTGCAGTGTCAGCTTCTGCAGCTAGGGTGCACAGACCCTGCTTGGTAATTAGCCCTACTGTCCTGGAATATTTGGCTAGTCATTCTGAGGTGCATCTAGATGTATGGAGTCCAGGGAATCTGAGAGGGTCCAGCCCAGATGCAGGCTTACAGTCCTTGACTTGGACCTCTGTAGGATTTAGCATCACAGTTGAGGGGGAAATGAAAGACCTGGGCACTTCTGAAATATCCTGAGAGGAAGCAACTGGGGGTCCAGTCTGGCCTCTTTTCATTGGTAGCTTGCTGGCTCCACCCTGTGTCCCAGAAAGAAATGGGCACTTTGGAGACACAAACCCTCACTCCATGTCTGTAACCATGGGTACTCAGCAACAAAAACAAGACCCCTGGGCTAGAGTGTCAATTCAGGACTGTGGTTGAACTGGGGTTGTTGGTCGAGAGTCCAGCCTGGCATGAGGAGTATTGGATCCAAAACATTGGAGTCGGTGTTAGTCCAGAAGTGGACTCTACTTTCAAGGAGATATAAGCCTGCACTCCAAGGTCTCTTTGTTCAGCAACACTCCCCAGGACCTTACCATTAAGTGTATAAGTGCTGCTAACATTGACTTTCCCAAAATGCAGCACCTCATATTTATCTAAATTAAACTTCATCTGCCACTTCTCAGTCCATTGGCACATCTAATCAAGATCCCATTGTAATCTGAGGTAACCTTCTTCGCTGTTCACTACACCTCCAATTTTGGTGTCATCTGCAAACTTACTAACTATACCTCTTATTCTCACATCCAAATCATTTATATAAATGATGAAAAGTAGTGGACCCAGCACCGATCCTTGTAGCACTCCACTGTTCTCAGGTCTCTAGTCTGAAAAACAACCCTCCACCACCACCCTCTGCCTTCTACCTTTGAGCCAGTTCTGTATCCAAATGGCTAGTTCTCCCTGTATTCCATAAGATCTAACCTTGCTAACCAGTCTCCCATGAGGAACCTTGTCGAATGCCTTACTGAAGTCCATACAAATCACGTCCACTGTTCTGACCTCATCAATCCTCTTTGTTACATCTTCAAAAAACTTAATCAAGTTTGTGATTGAGTATTTCCAGGAATATCCTCCCTCAGTACAGCTGTAACTTTATCTCTTATCAAAGACGCCACTCTCTCTCCTCTCTTGCCTCCCTTTCTGTCCTCCCAGTAGCATTTGTATCCTGGAACATTAAGCTGCCAGTCCTGTCCATCCCTGAGCCATGTTTCTGTAATTGCTATGATATCCCAGTTGTGTGTTCCTAACCATGCCCTGAGTTTATCTGCCTTCCCTGATTGGCCTCTTGCATTGAAATAAATGCAATTTAATTTATCAGTCCTACCTTGTTCTCTGCTTTGGCCCTTCTTTGACTTGTTTCTTTTCTCAACTGTTCCAGTCTCAGATTGATCTTTTTCTTCGCTATTTCCCTGGGTCCCAACTCCCACCTTACTAGTTTAAACCCTCCTGAGCAGCTCTAGCAAATCTCCCTGCCAGTATATTAGTCCCTTTTCAATTTAGGTGCAATCCATCCTTCTTGTACAGGTCATTTCTACCCCAGAAGAGATTCCAAAGATCCAAAAATGTGAACCCTTCTCCCATACACCAGCTCTTCAGCTCTGCATTCATCTGCTCTGTCCTTCTATTCCTGTTCTCATAAGCTTGTAGCAGAGGGAGTAATTCAGATATTATTATTCTCGTGGACCTCCTTTTTAAATTCCTGCCCAACTCTCGCTTCAGAATCTCATCCTTTTCCCTTCCTATGTCATTGGTTCAAATGTGTACAATGACCTCCTGCTGGCCCCCTTGAGAACATTCTGCACCCTCTCTGAGACATCCTTGATCCTGACACCAGGGAAGCAACACACCATTCTGATTTTTCGCTGCTGGTTACATCTGTGCCTTGGACTAGAGAGTCCCCTAACACAATTGTTCTCTTGGAACCCGACAAAACTTCACTGCATTAGAGCCACTCTCAATACCAGAAACTTGGCTGATCATGTTCCATTCCCCTGACAATCCATCACCCCTTACATTTTCCAAAACAACATACTTGTTTGAAATAGGTGATTCTGCATAGTCTTCATGCTTAACTCCAATCTATATGGCAGAAATGATTCGGTCATCATTGAAATAATTGGGCATTGGTTAACATGAAGTATATAATTTCCAGCCAACACTTCATAAGACCCTGAGTGTGGGAATGGATTAAGAGCTTAGATTCTAGGCAGTAAGAATAAACCAGAACACACCTTGAATTATTGATTAACTTTTTCACAACAATATCAAAGCTAACTAAACACCACATGGCAAAATCATAAAATAATAAAATTGAAATTGCTCTGGATAGTGATCCAAACACAGTAAAATCTCTGGCTCCCAAGGAAGCTGAGATTCATTTAGCAATCCATCTTAAAGAGGGAAAGGTGTAAGTATGTCTCATGATAAAACTTGAATCTGACTAAGGTGAGGAAAGTATTTGATCATTTCCTAAAATGGGAAAAGGAAATTGAGAAAAACAGTCATAAATATGTTAACAACAACGATGTGTATATTAACATCATTAAGCATCTCCAAACACTTTGCAGGGGTATTATCAAATGAAATTTGACACAAACCACATCAGGAAATAGGAAAGAGGATGATTAAAAGCTTGGGCATAGAGGTAAACTTTTAAAGACATCTAAAAGAGGGAACTGCTATAGACAGATGGACAGATTTTGTGTGGGAATTCTTGAACTTAAGACGTCAGCAGCTGAAGGCACCCATTCCCATGGGTGGATTGATTAAAATTGAGACTACGCAAGAGGTCAGAATCAGAGGTGTGCAGAGAAATAAAGTGTTGTAATTGCTGGAGGAGATTACAGTGATAGGAAGGATTAAGGCCATAGGGAGATTGAAAAGCAAAAACAAGGATTTTAAAATTAGGGTGTTGCTTCACCAGGAAGTCAGCAAACACAGAGATGGTAGGGGAACTCGATCTACTACAAGTTAGGACAAAATCAGCAGAGTTTTGAATTACTTCAAATTTACAGATTTCAAAACTGGGAAGTCAGCCAAGATTGCATTGGAAAAGTCATATCTCGAGGTATCTAAACCATTGGTGATGATTTCAGCAGCAGGTAAGCTGAGACAGGAAACTGTTATAGAAGCAGAATTAATCCTGATGCTGTGAATATATGGTCAGAAGCTCATCTAGGATCAAACATGATGGCAAGTTTGTAAACAGTTTGGTTCAACTTCAAATAATTGCCAGGAACAGGGATGGAGCAGGTGGTCAAGGACTGGAGTTTATGCAGGGATAAGTCAATAGCTTTTATCTTCCTTATATTTAGTAGGAGGAAATTTCTGCTTATCTGTATTGTGTATCAGCCAAATAATCATACAATTTAAAACTGATGCAGAGTTGATAGAAATGTAGAAATTGACAGCATGTTTTTCGACGATATTGTTAAGGATGACATATGAGAAATTGGAGCATGTCATGGATAGGTTCTTGGGGAACACCCAAGGTTATGGTGCAAGAGTGGGAAGTTAAGCTAGTGCAATTGATTCTCTCTGTGTCTGGATAGATACTATTAGGACCAGGCAATAGTGGAGGGGCATTTTGAGCAGTCTGTTGTAGTCAATCACGGTACATGATGCAGACAGGCCAAGAAAGAAAAGGGTGGAGGCTGTCCTATTTCAGGAAAATTGAACATCATGGTACAGAAATGTCTGAAGTTTAACACTAAGGAATAATACAGAAGTCAAATGATCAAGCTGTTGACAGAATATCAGGTATCAGGGTGAAAATATGGTGTCAGTGGTTACATGTCTGATATTTCTCTAGTTGAAGGTATTCTGTCAACGGCACATTTTTAAACATACAAACACAGCACTAATGAAATGGTAGACATCTGTGGAGACACAAACAACGTTAACATTTAAAGTCCTGGGCTAGAACGCCTAATGATCCCAATTGCTAAATATTTAAAGACTCTTCTTCTGAAATAAAAGGCACGTGTTACCTCTCCCACACTTGCATGGAAAGATGCTGTGGGAAGAGGAGGGGGAATTAGTAGTGATCGCAGAGTGGACCAGGGTGTCACAGTATTCTCAGGATACTGAAAGGGAAGAGGGAAATTACTTTAGAGGTGACATCATGTTGGAGGTGGTGAAAATGACAGAAGATGATATGTTGAACACAAAGAGTAGTGAGGTGGATGGTGAGCCCAGTTGTGACTGTAAGAGGGAGGAGAAGGAATGAAGGAAGAACAGTGGTAAGTAGGATAGTCACAATCGAGGGCTTGCTCAATCACGGTGATGGAAAAAGGAGGACATATCACGATGGCAAGGCAAGTTACAGCATCAGAATGCTTGAACGAGACTGGAAAACAGTGGAATGGAGTACTTACAGCAAACAGGTTGTGAGTTGTCATGGTAACAGTGAGAGCCAATGATTATTTATTCATAAAGAATAAATTGTGTCTGACAACTGAATAATATCAGTCAATTGCACACAGCTACAGGAAGACACTGTTTTATGATTCTCAACTTGCTAGAAAGCCTATTAATCCCAATTGGTCTGAATAGCTAAGGCTTAGATTTCCTTAATTTTAACCATTAATTTAACATAATCAGGAACGAGTTCACTTTTCTTCAATGAGCTTTGTTTAACATTAATGGTGAAATCTTTATCCAACAGTGATACTACCTTTGGACTGCAGCTGCTGCTTTGTCATTTAACCAATTGCGGGAGTTGAAAGGCCAAGTGAGCCATTTTGTATCTTTACCATTCTGGCTTACCACAATGTCTGTCAGTGATTCATTTGAACATGATCTCCCCTAATGTTATTTTTTAAAATTTGTTCACAGGCTATGTGTATCGCTGGCTGGGTCAGTATCTATAGTCCATCCCTAATTGCCCTAGAGAAGGTGCACTGTCTCCTTGAACCACTGCAGTCCATGTGGTATAGGAGTGGCCACAGTGCTGTTAGGAAAAGAGTTTCAAGATTTTGGCACAGTGTCAATGTAAGAACAGTAAAGTTCATCCAGGTGGAATTTGTCATGGAAGGGAATTTGAAGTAGTAATGTTCCAAAACAAAATCCTCAATATGAAGATGAGATTTTGTCTCCACATACTGAACGCTAATCTCTTAATCAATGCTGTCCTGGACAGATGCATCTATGGCAGGTAGTTGGGTGTGGAGACTATGGCACACTGATATTATCATTGGATGAGTAATCCATGAAGCTCTGCTAATAATCTGGTAACACATGTTCAAATAGGGAGGCAGTGGCCTTGCAGTATTAACTCTGGACTGTTAATCTAGAGAGCCAGGTAATGTTCTAGGGACCAAAAGAGAAAATGCTGGAAAATCTCAGCAGGTCTGGCAGCATCTGTAAGGAGAGAAAAGAGCTGATGTTTCGAGTCTAACTGAATCTTTGTCAAACCTGCTGAGATTATCCTGCATTTTCTCTTTTGGTTTCAGATTCCGACATCCGCAGTAATTTGCTTTTATCCAATGTTCTAGGGACCTGGGTTCAAATCCCGCCATGGCAAATGGTGAAATTTGAATTTAGTTTTTAAAAATCTGGAGTGTGTAGTCTAATGAAGACTATGACTCCATTGTCAGGAAAAACTTATTTGGTTTATTCATCTCCTTTAAGGAAGGAAAGGCAATTCTTACCTAGTCTGGTCTGCATTTGAGCCCAGACCCACAGCAACCTGGTTGACTCTTAACTGACCAAGTAGAGAAGGGCAATATACACAGGCCTAGTCAAAGACATCCTAATCCTATGTAAAACAAAATTAAACAATTAGGAAATTAGGATAGGTCTTTTAACTGTGCCTGCAAATGACTCCAGACCCACAGCAATGTGGCTGACTTTTAGCTCCCCTTGGAAATGGCTTAACAAGCCACTCAGCTCAAGTGATTACGGATGCGTGATAAATGTTGACCTTGCCAACGACACCCACATACCATGAAAGAATAAAGAAAAATAAAGTATGTTTTTTCATCCAGTTACTTCCCTCACCACCTGTTGCAGAGCAAGGCTAACAGTTATATACTTTCAGACTTGGCCGACTCATTCTGTGATGATGCGACTGAGCTACATTTGGTGTTGAACGTCAAAGTCCTCCACCCAGTATACTCTGTGCTCTTGAAGTGTTTAGTGCCTCTTGCAGTTACTGTTCAAAATGGAGGAGTTCTGAAACGTCAACTGAGGGATGGTGCACTCAGTCTGAATCAACAAGTTTTTTTTGTCTTTGTTTGAACTAATGTCATGAGACTTTATGGGATCCAGGGACAATGTTGAGGACTTCCAACAAAACTCCATCTTGATTATATGTCATTACACTGCCACTGCTGGTGGGTCTGTTTTGCTGGTGGGAGAAGACATAACCAAAGGTTTAAATGCTGGTGTCTAATACATTGGAATCATACTTAATTATATAATTCTGTCAGGCTGTTGCTTTACTAGCCTGTGGGACAACAGTCCTAATGTTGGCACAAGTCACCAGATGTTAGTGAGCAGAAATCAGCAATTTTGACAGAACTGAATTTGAAATTTTCATTTCCATGGTCTAGGCTGATACAGACATTCCTTCCAGTTTCATTTCTTTTCTTAGGCTTTGTACTAGTTTGATACAATTGAGTGGCCATTTCAGACAGCATTTAAAAGTCAATTACCTTGCAATTGGTTAAGGATGGTAGATTTCCCTGTGGATCTGAGTGAACCAGGTGAGTTTTTACAACAGTCGACATGATTTCATGGTCACCAATAATGTATTTTTTAATTTCACAATTTTCTTTATCAACTGAATTCAAATTTCACCATCTGTGAAGGTGGGATTCAAATTCATGTCATCAGCCATTCACCTCTGCAGTTCCTGTCTGGGAATTTTTCCATTACACCACCTTGAATGTAAGAATTCAGCAGAAACGTGGTAAAGGCGTGGAATGCCCTGCCTGCCAATGTAGTTAACTCAGCCACATTAGGGAGATTTAAACAATCCTTGGATAACACATGGATGATGATAGGATAGAGTAGGGGAATGGGCTTAGATTACTTCACAGGTTGATGCAACATTAAGGGCCGAAGGGCCTGTTCTGTGCTGCATTCTTCTATGTTCTATTTTCTATGAAGGTCTTTAATCAGGCAAAGGAGAATGCAGCCTTTTGCCTAAAGGAGAAGTGTTTTCATAAAACACATGAAGTAATCCCAGTCCCCAATCTCCAGTCCCAGTGTCTTTGGCATTGGTTCCTATCTGTAGCAATCCCACAAAACTACTCGATGTTTGCAAGTCTTTCCAAGCCATAATATGGAATCAGGGCCCCAATCCCAATGAACTGTAATAAACATCTTTCTTATTTCCTGGAGTGGTACATCACTAGGAATGTACCAACAACATGCAGAAAGCTACACAATGTCCTCAATGCTCCTTCAACTTTTCCTTTACTCTCAGCCTAATACAGGAAAGGAGGGAAAGATTCGCATGACAGGTATTTTATTGCCAACATAGGTCTTGTTCTGAATAAACAAATCTTTCCATTACTTTAGTTGCATTCCATTTCATTCCACACAAAGTAATTCTTCTTAAAGGGGAAGCAGACTATGACCATGACAAAGTATTGATAAGGCAATTGTGTAAGACTGTTCCTGGAAAGTAGCAGACATAAATTCACCCTAGAACAGTCTGTTACTATAGAAGCAGGAAGTTAATTTTAGAAGAATAAATAGTTATGATCACCAGTGGGAAATATCCTTATGAATAGTGAAAAGGTTACTTTTCATTTAAAAAGGCAAAAGATGTGAGGAATAACTTAAGGCAAAGATGGGGAGATGTCAATTTGAAACAATTGCAGAATGCATTCCTAATTGGAGCCTTGATAGTGCGAAGGCGAGCTATTTGTCTGCCAGAGAATCTGTTGCCAATGAGGTTCCAGAACGGCAGGCTGCATTTAACAGCGGGCTCATATCCAATTCACATTAGATGTGCTTGCAGCTATTGAGCAGCTGGTACAACTCAGTTATTACTAATGAGGGATGTGCGACCTTCTCAGCCATTGATGCGTGGTCATAGTGAACTAGCCATGCTTGAGACTGCAGAGCAGGAGGCATGGCTACCAGCAGGCAGGAACCAGAGGCTACCTGCAGTGACTAATCAACCTGCTCTCCCTGCAATTGTCCTCTAATAGCCACTTCTCCATCACATACCAAAGAAATAAGAAGTCCTAAGTGGCACACTGGTACTCCCTCTAACACTTATATTTAAAATCCAAACTTTTACCTCATTAAAGGATAAAGTGTAAAACAGCTTGAGCACTTCCTGGACCTGATGGTACTGAGGACACATGAGCATGCAATGTATGAGTTGTAGAAAAGAGATGTCTTAAATGGATTACACCCCGAAGATTAAATGTGATGCAAGAATTAAGTTTAAGTATCATACAAAGTCAAATACCCCATGAGCTGCATATATTATTCTAAGGTAGCACAAACAATGAATGTGCACAGTACATAATATTGCATAGAAAACTGCAGTTATATGTCCTAAATGTATCAATCTTCACAAATTAAGGACCAGGTGGATTGAAATATTTTACAGTTAAGTACCAAAAACAACGCCCTCAGTTGAAGCAGGCAACTACATTGTGGAAAAATAGTAGATATTGATGAATGGAAGGAATCACATATTGATTGCTAAGGAATCAATTACAGTGGTCGTGGTTGGGATACAGCACAATAAATGTGCTTATCAAGTTGTACAAAGATTCAGATTTTACTTGTCTTCTTTCAAACAAAGCCTTTAAAAGCATTAGGACCATAATGACAAATTAGGTGGCTTCTTGCACCCAACATTAAAACACGTTTTTGGCTTTTGTATAGGCCAACACCTAAGCAGCAATGTAAAGCCAATAAGATTGCCAACATTCAGACGATATAAAATGGATTATTTAAGTGCAGTGCACTTGATTTAAATGTTGTGTTTAGTAGTTATTTCTTATTTAAAAAAGGGTAAAGTCACCATTGCCCTGGAGGACCATAGGGCTGCTCTCTCATTAGCATGATGACTGGTGGTGGTTTAACCTGAGGGTCACCATGCCTCAGGCAAGAGGAAAGGTTAAGAAGGATTGACTTTCATGGTAACCTTAGCTGAAACGGGAATTTAATCCATGCTGTATCAATCCAGCCAACTGAACTAACTGATTCACTAATTGAACCTCATGATTTCTCAGAGCTAAACTGCCTCAACAAAAGAACCACAACCAAACATTTTCTTTCATTTTCACAAATGTCACTCATTACCATCTTATGCTGGACTCTTCGATTATTGTGACAAATGACAAATAAAGTAAGAATCCAGCATGAAATAGTAATGGATGGCATTTGGGAAAATGAAAGAGATGGTAGGTCATATTATTTTATCAAGGCAATTTAACTCCAAAAAAATCATGAGGTTTTGGTCATCAATTGATTATGTGTTGCATCAAACTATTTTGCTGAATTTCTCAAAATATTTGCTCTCTTACTCTGCTGTGTCCTTATTATTGTTATTTGTCATGCCTCACAAATCTTATTGATTCTTTGAGGACGTGACAAGACAGGTCGATGAAGGTCGAGCAGAGGACGTGGTGTATATGGACTTCAGCAAGGCATTTGATAAGGTTCCTCATGGTCGGTCATTCATAAAGTCAAGAAGTATGGGGTACAGGGAGATTTGGCAATCTGTATTCAGAATTGGTTGGCTGACAGAAGGCAGAGAGTGGTTGTAGATAGAAAGTATTCTGCCTGGAGGTCAGTGTTGAGTGGAGTCCCACAGGGCTCTGTTCTTGGGCCTCTGCTCTTTGTAGTTTTTATAAATGATTTGGATGAGGAGGTTGAGGGGTGGATTAGTAAATTTGCAGATGACACAAAGGTTGCAGGTGCCTTCAATAGTATTGAGGACTATTGCAGGCTGCAGCACGACATAGACACGATGCAGAGCTAGGCTGAGAAATGGCAGATGGAGTTCAACCTGGATAAATCCAAAGTGATGCATTTTGGAAGGTCGAACTCAAATGCTGAATATAGGATTAAAGACAGGATTCTTGGCATTGGAGGAACAGAGGGATCTTGGTGTGCAAGTACATAGATCCCTCAAAGTTGCCACCCAAGTGGATAAGGTTGTTAAGAAAGCATATTGTGTTTTGGCTTTCATTAACAGGGGGATCGAGTTTAAGAGCCGTGAGATTTTGCTACAGCTCTACAAATCTCTGATGAGACCACACTTGGAATATTGTATCCAATCCTGGTCACCCTACTATAGGAAAGATACAGAGGCTTTAGACAGGGCGCAAAGAAGGTTTACCAGGATGCTGCCTGGACTGGAAGGCTTGCCTTATGAAGAGAAGTTGAATAAGCTCAGACTTTTCTCTCTGGAGAGAAGGAGGAAGAGAGGTGACCTGATCGAGGTCTACAAGATCATGAGAGGAACGGATAGAGTCAATAGCCAGAGACTTTTCCCCAGGGCAGGATTGACTAGCACGAGGGGCCATAGTTTTAAGATATTAGGAGAAAGGAATAGAGGGGATGTCAGAGGAAGGTTCTTTACGCAGAGAGTTGTGAATGCATGGAATACGTTGCCAGCGGTGGTGGTGGTGGAAGCAGAGTCATTAGGGACATTTAAGCGACTGCTGGACATGCACATGGATAGCAGTGAGTTGAGGGGTGCGTAGGTTAAGTTATTTTATTTTACATTAGGATTAACCCTCGGCGCAACATCGTGGGCCAAAGGGCCTATTCTGTGCTGTGCTTTTCTATGTTCTATGTCCTATTCTGACCATCAGACTTTGGGGTCAGTGAATGGCATTTAATCTGGAAACTCTGGAGCAATGAGGTGAGCTCCTTCTCCGTATGATTAGTCAAAGACATCTGTAGTAATGTTTTGAGAACTCAGTGTTTAAGAAAGATGATTACTCTGGTTATAGATGTGATTTATTTAGCCTCACTACAGTTGTTGCAAAGGTAGAAGAAGTAGTCTTACCTCAACCAGACTTTGGGTTCACGTCTCACAACAGGTGACCCCACTGCACTACACACAGACACTCCTACACATACACACACACTCCTACAGACCCATAAACTCACGCAGACACTCTCTCATACATAAGCTCTATCTCATACGCTCACACATACACTCCCACACTCACACCCACTTATGCACCCTTTCATAGACTTATACCCTTTTACACTCACACTCACTCACGTACACACGCTCACTCACAGACACTCATACCCACTCCCCACCCTACGTACACACACCCACATGCACGCACACATAAAACCTTGTGGGGTGAACTTGCATTTGCAGAATTACATTTTAATTTGCTCAAAAAAACTGCATGAATACATGTAAAATTCTGTAAATCCCTGTTTTAGAAATAGAATCAGTCTGAACATTGGGGTACAGACAGCCTCACACACGACGCCTCACACCTTCGATGCATTATCTGAACTATCATGGCACCCATTGTTAAAGTTCACTTGAGAATGTAGCTTTAAAAAGTTCTGGGATTTACATACGAAAGAACTGAAACCAACATGGTCATTCTAAAATATGAGAGACTTAACAAACAATCTAGGTCTTTTTCAATATATAATTTCAGTAACATCACACTGTGAACCTTTGCTATAAATTCAGTGTCTTACGATCCTATACTCCACAACCACCTGATGAAGGAGCAGTGCTCCAAAAGCTAGTGTTTCCAAAGAAATGTGTTGGACTATAACCTGATGATATGTGATTTTTAACTAAGTGATATAGTGTTGAAACATCTTTCTCAAGGACATAGTAGTGGTACTTCATGGCTTCTCTGTGATATCTCAGTGTGCTTAAGACTTTCTTCCATAATTCATATATTACTTAGGACTGAACGTACTGTAGACTGGGACACAATAAAAATGAAGCATTCCCTGTTCCTGCTTGTTCTTTTCTAACAACTACTGTTCTAGCACTGAATGCAATCCCCATTTCGTAAATAAAAAAAAGTAAAATATGTCAGAGCATAATTTTTACTAAATGTTCCAGGTTACAGATTGCAACCTCTGCAGCATCACATGTGAGTTGGCAATTCATCACATAAGTAATGCCCTAGTATTGCAATATGAAGCAATATATTTTAAACAAACTATTATGCTATCAATATTAAAGTTAATGACTGCAATGTATGTGTTCAGTGCCCTAGTGCACAGACCCAAATGACAGTCCACAGCAATTTCACAGAACCCAGGAAATGGGCATTAAACTGAGAAGCATTCACCTATCTATTGATATAATACTAAAGGCATTACACTTGACATTCCCAGTAATGTCCAGATTTGTATCTTGCAGCTTTGTATTCTAGAAAAAAAATATTTTTATATGGTACAAGTATTTTTCCTGTCTTGAGTATCTAAAATTCAAACAAAAATGTAGCAACAAACAACAAAAGCTAAAATGGAAAATTAACATTTATTGTGAAATCTATAAAAGTATAGGGAAACAAAGAAGTAAGGGCCCGACTGAAACTCGGGGCAAGTATTGCAGACAGACAGAAAAAATGTAAAGACAAACTGACCTAACAGCAGACTTACAAGGCCAGTTAAACTACCATATCAACACTCAAGGAATGAGAAAGACAACTCCATAAATGGAAAGGAACTCGAATGCTCCAGGTCACTGACCTTGAGGTGTTAATAATAAGTGAATTATAGTATAAAGGGAATATGTGAAAGCTATCAGGCCCCTGACATGAGCTGCCTTTCAAATGTATTGGGTCCTTTTGCAGAGGTCTAAAATAAACTTTCTCTTTGCTCTTGCTAGCATTTGAGTCAAGTCGATCTAATTTCCACAACAGTAAACTTGGGGGCTCACCCAGGACCCTGTGACTGGGGAAGATTCTGAAGATTCCCAGGAGGCATAGGTGCCAGTGCCTTGAAGGACTTTCACTTCATCTCGAGCACTAAATTGGCCCCTTTGCGCGAGAGAGCTGCGAATCTGTGGATACCCCCGGCGCTAGGGTCAAAATCGAATAGGGTCAGGGTGACAGTCATGGCTTAAGTAATCCTACATAGAGACTCGTTCTAAGAGAATAAATAAATCAGGAGGACAGTGAACTCTCTTACGGTATTTTAGCAAAACTCAAGGGAAAGGATTGCCATCTCTAGAGTGTTTAAGAGACAGCAAGTTTAAGGGTGGCTTTAGACTTGGAACCACCACTGGCTGTGTTGGACTCGCCAAAGATGCACTTGGTTTACGAAAACCAAGGCATTGAGACGGATGTGCCCAACGAGAGGGGACCTCCGGAGGTAAAAGCAAGTCATATTGGCAAAAAAGATAACAGTACCGCGAGAGAGAGAGAGAGAGAGAGAAAGCTGAACACTTTTCCATTAACGCTGAAAATGTGCTCCCGCAAGACCAAACAAAAAGAGGGTCCACACAGGACTTGGAATGGCAACCAAAAATATAGTACATACTAAATAATTATGGCCCAGAGCCTGTAAAGCAGTTAGAATTGTGGATCAAGGAATGTGGTTTTTCAAAGGGAGGAAGTTTTAGTAAAAGGCATTTGGAAATATTGAGGTCACAGTTGGAGGAGAGAGAGAAGGAGAAACAGAAGGGAAAATGTGAATTAGAGAGCTTATAACATGTGGAAGGCCGAGGCTGATATCAGGGAAAGGAAATCTCAAATAATAGATAGATCAAATACACGTACAAATACCAGCACACATGCAGGTGCGTGTGGAAAACAAACTAATGAAGCTGTACAGTGTCTTAAGTCTGTTCCAGATCCTGACCTTGATGGCTGCCCTCCGAGACCTACAGACACCTCCCCCTCCCCCCCACACCCCCACACCGGGATCCGCCTGGCGAAGGTTCCAAGTCAGCGGCTGCTGCCTCAGGGTCTGTTGAATCACTGGTAGCACTTTGTACCTGCAAACTACTGAAGCAAGAAGCCCAAAAGAAGGATAGCCACTTCAAGATGGAAAGGCATCCAGGGCCTGTCCGAGATCACCCCACGACAGACGATGAGTCAGAAGGTGAGAGTACTGACATATGATCACCTATACAACTACCAATGGTTGAAGTTGCAGGTCCAGAAGGGTACCCGATGTTGGTCCACCAGCCATGGACCATGAAGGATTTGGAAAGTGCCTATGGGCATTTGCCTGACAGACGCGCGGTTGGAGATAATAAGTTCGCCAAAGAAGTGATAAGGTTCTGTACCGAGTTCCATCCCATGTCACATGAGATGAGACACCTCCTGGGATGAAAACTGGGTGCTGATGTCACCAAAATCCAGTATAAGTGGCCAGCCGCAAACGTCCATGCCAGAGCAGCTGACCAGCAGGCGGAGCGGAATAGAGACTTTAATGATTTTGTTGCAGCGCTGGCAACTGCCTGTAGGGAGGCATTCCCAGTGCGAATGGACATGACCAAATTAACAATGTGTAAACAACAAGAAGATGAGACAGTGTCCCAGTACCTTACACACCTCACTGAAGTCCATAATGCTCATAGTGGACTGATACCACCCGAGGACATAACAGCGGCAGAAATCACGCCGTATGAGGCACACCTGAGGAACAGCTACATCAGTGGAATGAAGGACAAAATAGCAAAAAAGGTTAAAGTACATTACTTGGGACACGGGAAAGCTGCATTTGATAGAACAACACGTGATACATGTTGAAAAATTGCTGGCCCAAGAGAAGGATAAGCGGAAACTAAAGATGGAACAGCAAGCTCATAAAGCTCAGCTTACTCTGATGCAAATGGTCACCCAGCCGTTGAAGGGAGGTGCTGCGGGAAAAGAGAGAGGCAGAGGTGTGGGTGCAGAAGAGGAAGAGGAAGAGGGGCTGGCAGAGGTAGATCTGGCAGGTGCTTTGTTTGCGGAGCAATAGACCACTGGGCAAGACAGTGCCCACACAGACAGCCTCAGTCAGCCCTGGAGGCTGGACAGCAGGGTGACTGATGGGGGAAGGCTAAGGTGGAGGTGTGCTGCCCACAAGGAACAGGTAAGCCTCTTTCCTTTATGCTTTGCAACAAAGACTCGCTTATGCTAATCTCTTCTACTAACCGTACGGGCACTGAAACATGTTCCACCTTCATAGTGAGCACTGAGATTGCGAAGCGTGGACTATATGTTCAGTCTAACGAAATTGCTTATAAGTTAATGCCTATCTCTATGTTATATGTGGAAGGTACACCAATTATCTTTTTGGTAGATACAGGGGCAATATTTTCCGTCCTTAAATCAAGCCAGTTCAGAGAGCTGATGTAAATAAAGATGAGTGAAAGTGAACTCAATGGGTGCATCAAGAGTCGTGATACGAGAGAGGTTTACCTCACCCCTATTGTGCGAAACAGTAATGGGGATACATTCCAATTCTCACTTTTGTTGTCAGAATTCTGTCCTTTAAATCTGATAGCTTGGGATCTCATAGTGAGACCAGGATTGGATTTGCTCAGTACCCCGACGGGCTTGCAGGTAATACAAATTGAAGATTTACCAGTGCAGACTGTAAAATACAACACGACCTCTGATGTATGTCTACAAGTGACGATTAAGCCAGAGAGCGATAAGTTCAGTGAGCAATTCACTCACCCTGGAAGCAAGTAACCATGTTAATCCTATTAACACCGATTTTCTTCTTGGGGACATGCTGCACAGCACACATACACCGCGATGGCCCTGGCAAATCATATGAGAAGGATTGGTTCAGGAGATTGGTTAAACCAGATCAGTTGTTATTGTGTGAATTTTATTGGAATGATCACAGATGTGCAGTCAGTGTGAACTTATCTAAAGTCTCTGTGAATGCAAGTAGACCCTATTTTTTTGATGTGGAAGGCTCTTTTCCTCATATGTCATTGGCGAAGGCATCCAGCGACAGATGGCATGATTTGGGTACTAAAGGCACAAAAAACCGAAAGGTTGGGTCTAAAGGGACGATGTGAGTGTCTGGTTCAATGAAGATATGCGGACATATCGGAAGAAACTAAATTGGCTAACTCAGGCAGAAAGGGCAGTCCAGGTAACCCTTGTTAGCCCTGAAGAGCCTAAGAGAGTAGCCTGGCATTTTCCTAAGGTAGAAGTCGCGGACCCAAGATTGAGAAAGGTGTCTACTGAGTTGTGGACAAAAGGCAAACATGATGTGGGGCTCATATGAGGCTGTGAACCCATAAGAATAACCCTGAACTCTGAGTATCATCCTTGTAGACCACAATACCCATTAAAACCCGAGGCTATAGAAGGAATTACTCCAGTCTTTGAATCACTCCTAAAGGGTGGAGTGATAACTCCCTGTGAAAACTCACCGGTGATAACCCCCATTTTTCCGGTCAAAAAGGCAAACATTCCCGGTGAACCGGAGGAATGGAGGTTTGTTCAAGATCTGCAGGCAGTCAATAACGCTGTTGTTCCATGCGCCCCAAATGTTCCTAACCCCTATACTATATTGGCTCAAACTCCACCAGACAGTAAATAGTTCTCTGTTGTGGATTTAGCAAATGCCTTCTTTAGTGTACCGGTACACCCAGATAGTCAATACTGGTTCACTTTTTCATTCAAAGGGAAATCATATACCTTCACGCGACTTTGTCAAGGTTACTGTGAGTCCCCCACCATATATAATAAGGCTCTATGCAGGAGTCTAGAGACTCTTGTTTTAACCCCGGGTCAGCGCTTTGGCAGTATGTAGATGATTGCTTAATAGCAGCACCAACAGAGGAACAATGTGAGAGAGATACCCTTGTGTTGCTCTGCCACCTAGCAAAGCTAGTCTCTCAAAACTACAATTTGTGCAACAACAGGTGAAGTTCTTAGGTCACTTAATATCTGAACAAGGGAAGGCCATTGGTCAAGACAGAGTTCAAGCAATCCAGCAAATTCCAAAGGCTCACACGAAGAAACAATTGCTATCCTTTTTGGGCATGTGTTCCTTCTGTAGAATGTTTATCGCACATTACGCAACCTTTGAGGCGCCCCTAAGTGACAGAGCCCATGGCAAAGGTTTGCAGAGCCAGAGTCCGTTGCAGTGGACCCCAGAGTCTGAGATTGCCTTTGCTGAATTGAAAAAGGCACTCCAAACTACACCTACACTGGGGATTCCGAATCCAAACAAGCCTTTTGTACAAACAGTAGATGAGAGGTGTGTCTGCATGACATCTGTGCTGTTGCAGGATCATGGGGGCAATTTGAGGCCGGTAGCTTATTTTTCAGCTAAAACTAGACCCCATAGCGGCAGGATTGCCTAAATGCCTGTGAACCATGGCTGCAGCTGAAAAGGTTGTTGTAGCGTCCAGGTATATAGTCGGCTATGGTGAGTTAACCCTACTGGTCCCACACGCAGTATCCTTACTGCTTTCCGAGCAAAAAAACAGCACACATGTCAGTAGCACATTGGCTCAGATACAATCCTGTGTTATTATAGATGCCTAACATTACAATAAAGCCATGTAACATCCTTAACCCTGCTAGCCTTCTCCCCACAGAAGGAGACGGAGACCCACAGGATTGTGTCACTGTAACTAATGAAATTTGCAGCCCTAGACCATACTTGCAGGATTCACCACTTCAGAATCCGGATATGGAGTTTTTTGTAGATGGGTCAGCATTCCAGAGCAAGGAGACAGGCCAGAATTGTGTTGTGTATGCTGTAATAACTGTCCACAAAGTAGTCAAAGCGGGATCACTCCCTTCTCATCTGTCAGCGCAAGCAGCGGAGCTGATTGCCTTGACTGAGGCCTGTAAATTGGCTAAGGGAAGGACGGTGAATATTTACACCGACAGCAGATATGCATTCGGGCTTGTACATGATTTTGGAACCCTGTTGAAACATAAGGCCTTCTTGACCTCCGCCATCACACACCGTGACCTGATTTCTGACCTCCTGGAAGCGGTCCTATTGCCCAAATCACTCGCTGTGTGTAAATGTGAAGCCCACACGAAAAATAACGATTCCACTTCTCAAGGCAATGCAAAGGCGGACTCAGCAGCAAGGACAGCAGCCCAGCAGCCACCAAGTGATCAGTTTGACATGTGTATGACAAAAATTTGTACCCCAACAGCAGACGTACAGGAGTTACAGTCGCAGGCCACGCAGGAGGAGAAGCATGAGTGGACAAGGGTAGGGTGCAGCATGAGGGAAGGGGTGTGGTGTGGCCCCAATGGTAAACCCTGTCGACCGTGATCATTATTCCCATTCTATGCCAAACTGACACACGGTAAGGACCATGTGTCAAAAGGGGGGATGTACGACAGTATTTCAGCACACGAGTGCACTAAGTGATTTACTCACTACTCCCAGACATATTGTGAATGATGTGTTAACTGTGCCACTAATAATGTGGGGAGGGGAATACAGATGAGTCAGGCAGCACACCTCCAAGCCCAAAGACCCTTTGAACATTTAGAGATGAATTTTATTGAACTAAAATGCAGCAAAGGAAAAAGGTATTGTCTGGTAATAGTTGATATGTTTTCCAAATGGGTGGAAGCTCTCCCCACATCTAAACAGGATGCCAGTGCTGTAGCCAATGCTTTGCTAACAGAAATAATCCCGAGATGGGGCATCCCTGAAAGGCTTAGTAGTGACAATGGGACACCATTTGTCAATAATGCCCTACAGCAGATCAGTGATTACTTGGGGATAAACATGAGACAACACTGTGCCTACCACCCAGCAAGCGATGGGGCAGTGGAAAGAAAGATTGCTACCCTAAACAAATAAATTGATAAAATGCTGTGAGGAACTAGGGGTGACGTGGACAAAGGCACTTCCAATTGTGCTAATGTGTATGAGATCTAGAAGGAGAGGAAGGGCCAATCAGAGCCTGTTTGAGATTTTGTTTGGTAGGCCGCCCAATACAGGAATTGGCCCAAGACCTAAAGTAAGACAAATAACAGACCACTGTGAGGATGAGATGTTATGTCACTGTATAAAACTCTCTGCACTTTTATCTCAAATACAGAATCAAGTGAAGGCAGCACTACCCCAACCAGCAGAAGGGAAGCTGCCTGATCTAGAACCTGGAGACTGGATAGTGGTGAAAAACTTCAGGAGGAAAAGCTGGAAGGCGAAGAGGTGGCTGGGGCCATTTCAAGTGCTCCTTACAACACAGACAGTTGTTAAGATCGCAGAAAGAGCCACGTGGATACACGCCAGCTTTGCAAATGAGTATCTGGACCTGAGGAGACATCGGATGACACTGGAATCAAATAAGTGCAAGTAGTGAAACTCCAATAGCCAGATTGGACTTAGATACATAGGGATTTGTAAGATTGCTAGATGCTTCATATAATATGGGGCTGCCTCAGTTCACACTGTCAGTAAGCGCCCTGGCAGGACAATTCATAAAGGCAGTGGCGTCTGGGATACAGCCGCAGACAGTAATCTTAACCGAGGGTACTAAGGGGACCATTACATGCGACCCATGACTGCTTAGTAACCAGGACGACTATAAATGGGACAATAAATATTTATGCTGGGATCCTGGTGGCCCCAGTGACTAGCACTTAGTAGTAGCCACCACAGCTACAGGGATACCTGACATGGGAAATAAGTATTCTATTATCAAGGAAGGTGCCCCCAGGGCACAGGTAATAATAACCAAGACTCAGAAGAGTGATGAGGGAACCTGGTGGTGTGGAATAGATAGACTCTTCTCGGATATCTAAAGTTAGGTGAATATAGTGGTACAGTCGCCCAGATGCACCCTCCCACCCCCACCCGGAGATGCAGTGCAGAAGGTCCTATAGGAAATAATAGCACCAAGGAACTGCAACCAACCAAACCAAATCATGGACCTAAACCCAAGCAGGGCAGAGGGCATTAATATCACGCCAGAATCTGGAGGGAGTCGGCTGGGGCTCGGGAGCAAGTCTAACTCGGTAGTGGAATTGGCACTTCAGGAGATAAATGGTGTAAATGCGACGCCAGAGGGTTGGGAGGTGCGAAGGGCCATCGCTAGATGTGAAGGGAACAGAGCTTGTGCCTTGGCCCTAATACAATGGAGGTTAGAGGTTGGCTACCCTTGTTAGATATGTTTGCACACAGCCCAATGGTGGACTGCTGAACCAATTACAGAGAGCCTGGTGAGAAATGCTAGCTGCCTGCTTCCACGGGCGGCGACTACCCTGACCCTAATAGTGGGAGCAATTAGAGCAAATCTCACACCACTACCTGAACTCAAGGCTAACTGCAGTCCCAAGGCTGATACACTGCCGACCACAACCTTCCATATAGTGGAAGGCAGGGGAGAAATGTGTATTGGCAAAAATCAGGGGAGACTCCATTTGGGGATCTCCCAGTGTACTATGACACTGCACTTGAACAATGACTCTTGCTCAGCAACCTACTCAAATGGTACGATCATCAACATTACTTGTTCTTTTGTCAATAATCAGAACATGACGGTGGACACATGGGCCTGTGGAGAGAGAGTGTACCATCACCTCCCCCTCAGATGGAAGGGGTGCTACTACCCCACGGTACTGTCTACTGGCACGACAGAGATCATCCCAAAGGCCAGTAATGGGCAAACCCGAAGAGACATCCCACGGCATTGGAATGGGTACACACTCGCCGACCCCTGGACTACACCAGGAGCAAATATTGGGTGCTCTATTCTCTTGGGAACAGGGACAATGGTGGCAAAAAACAAGATTAACGGCCTGGCATATACTGTATTACTGTTAGTAAATGAGATGGAGGAAGATCTAACACTCATTAATACTGAGTTAAAGGCAGTAAGGGAAGCAGTGATACAAAATCGATTAGTACTAGACATACTGACGGCCGAAAGAGGGGACGTCTGCAAAATGTTAGGTACCTCATGCTGTTTTAATATTCCTAATGAGTCCCAGAATACCGCCTCCCACAGCAGATGACTCCTGGTTCCAATGGCTTACCTCCCTTTGGGGAAGATAGGGGTATTGGATCCTACATGTTCTACTAGTTGTAGGACTGGTCTTACTCATAGTGCTTTGCATAGGACCCTGCTTGGGTACCTGCCTACGGCATTTGCTTATGAGTACAGCGGGACACCAAATGGTAAAACTATCAGAGGTCCCACAGCAGGAAGATCCGATTGCATGGATCCCACCATACCGTAACGTTGAAGTGTGTGACGTGTGAAAATAGGCTGTGTAAAGGGAACACCAGAGCAAGTGATGATACCACCAGAAAGCTGTGTTACAAGTAGATGATGTCTGAGGAAAGGCCTGGTGCTCCATAAGCAGTTTGATGTATAGCTATCTGGCTCTGTTTTTTTTTGTCATTGTTGTCATAAAATGACAAAAAGGGGGGAAATGTAATGGAAAATTAACATTTATTGTGAAATCTATAAAAGCATAGGGAAACAAAGAAGTAAGGGACCGACTGAAACTAGGGGCATGGATTGCAGACAGACTGAAAAAATGTAAAGGCAAACCGACCTAACAGCAGACTTACAAGGCCAATTAAACTACCATATTAACCGTCAAGGAATGAGAAAAACAACTCCATATATGGAAAGGAACTCGAATGCTCCAGGCCACTGACCTTGAGGTGTTGATAAGAAGAAGCAAATTATAGTATAAAGGGAATATGTGAAAGCTATTAGGCCCCTTACATGAGGTGTCTTGCCAATGTATCAGGTCCCTTTGCAGAGGTCTAAAGTAAACTTTTTTTTTGCTCTTTCTAGCATTTGAGTTAAATCGATTTAATTTCCACAACAGAAGTTAAATAGCAGTTCAATTATCATAAATATTAGCGATTTTTGAGAAGATTTGTTGCTCACGTTGAGGCTCTGGGTGTAGGTTTGCTTGCTGAGCGGGAAGGTTCATTTTCAGACATTTTGTCACCATTCTCGTTAACATCTTCAGTGAGCTTCCGGACGAAGCACTGCTGATGACTCCTGCATTCTATTTATATGTTTGGGTTTCTTTGGGTTGGTGATGTCATTTCCTGTGGTGATATCATTTCCTATGGCAATGTCATTTCCTGTTCTTTTTCTCAGGGAGTGGCAAATTGGGTCCACATCAATGTATTTGTTGATAAAGTTCCGGTTGGAATACCATGCTTCTAGGAATGCGTGTGCATGTCTGTTTGTCTTATCCTAGGATGGATTCCCTTCCTCATCTGTATAGAAGGATACTAGTGAGAGAGAGTTATGTCGTTTTGTGGCTAGTTGATGTTGATGTATCCTGGTGGCTAGTTTTCTGCCTGTTTGTCCAATGTAGTGTTTGTCTAAACTAATAGTACCTATTTGCAGAGTTCACTGGACAAGCTCTCATATATTGTCTCCTGACTGTACTTACTGGCCTGCTGTTGTTCATTGCTGAGGTGTACATACAGTCAAGTTTGTTGTTTCTATAATGGAATAGTTCTCAGCAGAATGGCTGCTTCCTGAATCTGCTTAAAAGGTTCTTCGAGTGTCGAAGTGATTGGCTGTCTCACACAGCCTTTGTGGACAAAGCTGAACACTTCAGGGGACCCTCCTCATATAAGCCTAAGTTTTTTTCCAAAATGCCTGGGAAGTAAGACTGTATTAAGAGTCAAAGAAGCCACATTAGAACCGCATCAAACACAGCAGTGGTGATAGAAGCAGCAGTTGAAGGAAGATGGTATCTTTTTCTCAGATATATCTGATGAACCATGAGGCAAGATTGAGCAGCAACTAGACAAGTGTGAACTAAATGGTGAAGTGAAACAATTCATTAAGATTGATAGTTAAATACACACAAATGGACTAAGAATAAACAATGTACTCCCTTCCTGACTACGATGGGAAATATAGCCAATACCGTTGGCATGATGGTATATGTGATTAATTCTATGGGAACCTTGCCAAGGATGCACATTTTCAAAATGAACAACCTTCACAGATTAAATCAACAGTCTTTATGGTGATAAGGGAATAAATAAAAGACTGCTCAAAGTGATAACAAGTATCCCAGAGCTAATGAGAACATGAAGGGGACACCTACAGAGCAAGTAGAGTGCTGTTTAGTGATGAGGATGTGTGATGTTGGGGCTAAAATAGTCAATTTCAAGTGAAATGTAAAAACATCATAATGACATTTGAGAATTAAGACAATGAATTGTCATGCCGGCTGTGTGTTGGAGAGAAACATTGGTAGACTTTAACCAAGTGTGTCTCTTAGCATATGATTGCAAAACGAAGTCATTGCTGAAATTAAGTCTCAAAGTGGCTGTTAAACAATCACAACAGGGCTAAGAGGATCTATAAACGATTTGTTAAAGACAGTGGTTCACTAACTAACCTGATTTGTCGTGAAATTGATGAAGACTTCCAGAAATGAAGTTAAGCCGACTCCAAAGATGCAGCATGTCTGCATAAACTCAATGACCTCAATTCTTTCCAAAATCCTTGGATGTATTTGAATAACTGATGACAGCACTTAGATAGGGGGTATGGAAGACAGAATCTAAATTATCCTAGGTCTCCATCTGGAGCAACTGAACTCCAGATCAGTACATCATTATCAGACAAATTGTTGATGTTATCTCAGTAGATTTCCAGTCAGTCCTATCAGCCTCTAATCTTAATTCAATCTTGAGAATGTTGTTGCTAAGTGAGCTCTGTTTAGCTTGGGCTTCCAATAGCCAGTCATCCTGATATGTTTTATCTAAGGTTCAATGAGATTCAGCATTGAGAGGTGAGCCCTTTTGAACTCTCAATGAAATTTTTCTTGATTTAATACAATCAGAGCAAGAACTGAGTTTTGTATGGGTGAGTCAGCATACAAGACAGGCCAGGCACAAAATACAAAGCTCAGGAACAATTCAGTATAATTTCAAAGCCTGGTCTGAGTCTGTCAGTGTGCTTGATTCAAAGATAAACTACTTCAGCAGACAAGAAATCTTCCAAAAATAAGGAAAAGGTGGGAACTAAAATTTTGAATTGCTGGTGTTATCATACAGGAGAAAGTGAGGACTGCAGATGCTGGAGATCAGAGCTGAAAATGTGTTGCTGGAAAAGTGCAGCAGGTCAGGCAGCATCCAAGGCTTATGCCCGAAACATCGATTTTCCTGTTCCTTGGATGCTGTACTGCCTGACCTGCTGCGCTTTTCCAGCAACACATTTTCAGCTCAGGTGTTATCATACAAGCAAGTATGATGCAGGAGACAATATTATGGCGCAGGAGTCAGCTAACACTTTCACTGTGGCAGATGTAGACATTTATAGCTGTGTTGTAATGTGAAACCACCTGTTTAAAAGTAAATCACACCAATCAGCTCGAGAACAAAGGAGAGTTCAGCAAATTAGCAAGAGGACAAGAATGCCATTGGCTCTGCAGCGCAAGATGATGATCTGAACCAGGATTACTGTTCAGTAGCCTTGAATGTTTGATAAAAAGGTTCAGTGGGTTTGAGGAAAAGCCTGCAATACAAAAAGCGTGGCAATGACCTCCTCTTCTCTGCCAACTGTGAGAGATAGTATTTGAGATATTGTGTTATATGGTATCTTTTTTGACTCACTCACCAGCTATCAATATTCATTAATACCAGATTCTCATTCATTTATTCATAACCCTTTACTAACCCGTTATTTACTACATTCATAAAAACCTGGTTCTGTAGTATATTTTACTATCCAAATTTAAAACAACCGTTTCTAATCAAAACAACCCTTTCAAACACATGACTACATTTTCATACCTTATCAGTCCTTGCTACAAGCAGCATTTACCTCTGGATAAATGTAGTATACAGAACAATACCATCCCTGTCAAATCTCCAAAATATATTATAATATTAATCAGCCTCTACCAACCATCTCCTAGAGCTGAATAGATTCTCCAATTAGTAAGTAGCTGTTAAATACCTTTTTAACTGAGCCATAATCCCTTTAAGAAACTAACTGACAAAACAACACTCAGCAAGAATGAAACTCACACCAGCAAGTAGTAAATAAATCTCACAACCCAGCTGCAGTAATCAGTTTAGTGTCCTTTATTCATTTATTAAGTACAGGTATAATGTCTAACCTATTTAGAGAAAATAGGTCTTGTATTTTTATGAACATTTACTAATTAAAAAAACAAAAGGACTAACACATCTTAATTAATCAAGCAAACCGGACAGACATCCTTAATCCCATCAGAAGTAACAGCCAGCATTTAGCACGTTTTTATCCATCTCCTGTTTCCCAGGACAGAAGACCTTCAAACCTTTGTGTACTATAGATAAAAACTGTAACACCATAATAATGGAATTTTAATATAATAAGAACTGTGTATAAAGGGGCTACTGTAAGAACTGTATTTCGGGATTCTATTGCTGCCTCAAATTGAATAAAAGAGGCTATTTTTGCCACTCACCAATTCCGGTCACTGTTTGAACACAATCCCACACAACGTAAGTGCTAAACTCTTCACTGTATCACCTTATTCTCAATCTATCAGTGTCATTGCATGCACTTACCATGAAGGCTCCTGCCCCACCATTCTCACTATTGTCTGCAACACCTTTCCTCTCCTGCTTTTTTCCCATCCAGTTTCCACACCACTAACCCTAGTGTTGCCTCCTCAAGCGCTCAGTGTGTCTTTCCCCTACATGTGCCAGATTAACAGCTATACCATCCACTGTCATCTCAATTATCTCTACCCCACCCCCTTTCCTCATTACAGAGAAGGCAGCCCTTAACAGGGCAGAGAGAGTTCCTGAACGAGTGGCAGCATGTCCAACATTTATATCCTTACCTGCAATGAGGAGAGAATCGTGTCCTTGCAGAACTGAAAATCACTTCAGTGAAAACATCAATCTCTAAACTGATTTTCATTGATTCTTCACAATCCTTGTATGAGCCTTTTGATGAAGTGAATATTTAATCTGCAGTCTCCCTATCGTCTCTTCATAATAATACTAAAAATCGTGACACATAAGAGTCTCAAGCTGTCATTGGGCTGCTATTGCAATCAAATAGTGATATTCTTCAAACTTGATGGTATAACTTCACTATTCAATAGTCTTTCATTTTTGGGTCTTCTCTTCATCTGGAGGTCAGTGTGAAAGAGATAAAATCATCGAGTCAAATGGAAATGGTACCTTCTTGATGTTCACCAACTGTCTTCATCCTATTACAGCAACTCATCGGCCAATTATCCTTTTGATGCTATGAGTTTTAGATATGTTACCAATGTTACTGGTCTTTTGTTTCAGCTCCATGGTTCCAGGCCAGCTTTCCTCCTGTCCTATTCCTATACCACCTTGAAATAGTGAGAGATCTCCATCGTGCTGAATTCTGTGAACAATAGACTTTGGATGGAGATAGTAGCACTGTAAGCACACTTAGCCTTACAGGGAATACATTGATTTGGATGTTTCTACTAATAATGTTAAGAAAATACTTATGGTAGGAAACTGGAAATATTTGGGTGGAGATCAGGTTTGACAATGGAGATGAACATTGGGGTAAGCTCTGATGGCATTATGTTCTCAGTAAGCATGTGTTAGTGTTTTATTAAGAAGGTGAACCCTGTAGAACTTGGAGAATGCTGATCTGCAGCCTTCCAAACATTCACATTGTAATAGAAATACAAATGCTAAAACGTCTGGCCTGAGCTTTTATTAAATCCCAAAGAACCCACATTGGAAGCAAACCAAACAACAAGCATCTAAGAAATATGACTCTGCTCTGCCATTAAATATAATCATGGCTGAACTTGGGTTTCAATTCCAGTTTCCTGCCAACTCCCTAAGTCCCTTAATTTCCTGAGCAACCAAACATCTGTCTTTACCAGCTTTAAATAGATTTCACAATGGAGCATCAACAATCCTCTGTTGTAGAGAATTCTATAGATTTACAATACTTTAAGTGAGGTAATTTCTTCTCATCCCAGTCATAAATATTCAGCCCCTCTAATGTAACACTCTGCCCCGTGGTGCATTAGAACATTAAAAAATAGAAATATTGGTAGGTCATTCAACATTTTGATCTTGATTCCACCATTGCATCAGGATACCATTTTTGCACACAATTCCCTTATGCCTTGACTTTTTTTAACATACCTTTAAACACCTTTGAACATACTCAATGACTGACCCTTTTGGGCAGAGAATTCCAAGGATTCATTACACCCCGGGTGAAGAAATTTTTGCTTATAGAACATAGAACATAGAAGAATACAGTGCAGTACAGCCCTTTGGCCCTCGATGTTTCGCCGATCCAAGTCCACCTAACCTACACTAGCCCACTATCCTCCATATGCCTATCCAATGCCCGTGTAAATGCCCATAAAGAGGGAGAGTCCACCACTGCTACTGGCAGGGCATTCCATGAACTCACGACTCGCTGAGTAAAGAATCTACCCCTAACATCTGTCCTATACCTACCACCCCTTAATTTAAAGCTATGCCCCCTCATAATAGCTGACTCCATACGTGGAAAAGCTGAAGTCTTAAATGGTTTGTTATCTGAGTCTTAAATGGTTTGTTCCTTATTCTGAGCCTTTATCCCTTAGTCTAGACCCCAAAACCCCAACTCAGGGGAAATATCCTTTCATCCATCTACCCTTTTGTTCCCTGGAAGAGTTTTCTGTGTTTAAATGAGAGATCACCCTGTAATTCTTCTAAGATCCAGAAAATAAAGGCCTAGTCCATTTAATCATTCTTTAAAGAACAAACCCTCCATCCCAGAAATTAGTTTGGTGATCCTTGGTTGTGGTAATTCCTTTGATAAGGACAAAGAGCACAGAATCATCCAGGGGTGGTCTCACTAAAGCTGTACGCAACTGTAGTGAGATATCTTTATTCCTTTGCTCAAATCTTCAGGAAATAAAGGCCAAAATACCTTTTACCTCCTTAATTAATTGCTGTGCCTGCATGTTAACCTTCAGTGACTTGTTGACAAGTGTATCCAAGTCCCTTTGACATTCAACTCTTCCTAGTCTATCACCATTAAGAAATTATTTCTGTTTCTGTTTAAAATGGATAATTGCTCATTTTTCCACATTGCATTACATTAGGCTTAAGATTGCATATGGTATTCCACCTGCAGGAGCAAATTACTGCAGATGCTGGAAGCTGAACTGAACACAAAATACGCTAGAGATCACAATGGGTCAGGCAGCATCCATGGACAGTAAGCAAGCTAACATTTCGACAAGATGTTATTCCTTCAGTTTGTGCTATGATTTCCTGGAGCACTGCAGCATGCTGAGGGCAGATAAGTGGGCATGTGAGCAAGACGCTGGAATAAAAATGACCTGCTTCCCATGCACTTAACTTCTCCAAATCCCTTTGAAATTTCGCTGCGTCTTTCTTACAACTCACACTTCCACCTAGTTTTGTATCATCTGCTAATCTGAAATATTACATTTAATCCCCACACATAAATCATCGATACAGTGTGTGAAAGCTAGAAACAAGTAATGATCCTTATGGTTCTGCATTGGTTATAGTCCAATAACTAGTCCTCAATCTATGTTAGTATATTACCCCCAAAACCAAGTCCCTCCTTACCAACCTTTCATGGATAACCTTCTCAAAATTACCATGGTTAGCACAGATGCCTCACAGTGCCAGCAACCTGGGTTAAATTCCAGCCTTGAATGAATGTCTGTGTGGAGTTAGCACATTCTTCCCTTGGGTGCTCTAGCTTCCTCCCCCAACTCAAAGACTTGCAGGTTAGGTGAATTGGCCAAGCTAAATTGCTCATAGTGTTCAGGGATGTGTAGGTTAGGTGCATTAATCAGGGGTAAATATGGGGTGGGGAATGGGTCTGGGTTGGTTACTCTTCCGAGGGTCAGTGTGGACTTGTTGGGCCGAAGGGCCTGTTTCCACACTGTAGGAATTCTATGAAAATTTGTTTGAATATTTAAATATACCACAGCAACCAGTTCCACCATATTCATTCTGCTTGTTATATTGTCAAAACAAATCAGACAGGGTTGCAGTCTATTTTTAAACGTCTCTCCAATTTATTCTGATGTTTTATCTTCCTTCCTTAATCCTTACTTTAGTTCTCCTTTGCATAATTCTAAAATTCTCCCAAACCTCAGGCTTGCCATTTTTCTTTAGTTTTACCAATTTTATATGTCTTTTCCTTTGAAATAATACAATCTTTGATTGCTTTTGCTTGCATTGATCAGATCACTTTCCTTGCTAGGTTCTTGTGCATGTGAATATACAAAATACAGACAGAAAGATAAGTTGCAGCAGAAGATGCCACTTGGCCCCTCAAGACTGTTCCACCACTTAATAATATCATTTCTGAACTGATTGTAACCTCAGTCCACATTCCCACTACCTTCGATTATCTTTCACATCACCCCTTTCATTTCAAGAATTTTTCCACCTCTCTCTTCTCAAGTCCAAACATTCTGCTTCCCCTGATTTTTAGGGGAGGAAATTCCAAAAATTCATAATCATCTGAGAGAAAAGGTTCTCCACATCTCTGATGTCAATGGATGACATCTTGTTTTTAAATGATAACACCTAGTTCTGGAGTCTCCCACAAGAAGAAACATCCACTCTGAGTCCAACCTGTCAAAACCTTGGGATCTTAAATGTTTCAATCAAGTTGCATCTTACTTATCTAGGCTCCAGGAGATACAAATAAAAAACTGCAGATGCTGGAATTCAAAGTAGACAAACAGGAGGCTGGAGGAACACAACAAGCCAGGCAGCATCAGGAGTGTGGAGAAGTCAATGAAGATTCCTCCAGTCTCCTGTTTGTCTACTCTAACAGATACAAGCCTAGTCTGATCAATCTTTTCTCATAAGAAAACCCAAACATTCCAGTTATTGGTCAAGTAAACCTTTTCTGAAATGCTTGCCAAGTATTTATGTCCTTCCTTAAATTAGGAGAACAATATAGTATCCATCACTCAAGATGTTTTCTCACCAGTGTCATGTATAACTGAAGCAATAACCTCACTCATTTGTACTCAATTCCCCTTGCAAGAAATGGTAACATTCTATTAGTTGACTTAATTACTTCTTGCACTTGCTCAAAAAACAATAACATTCCAATAACTTTCTTAAATACTTGCTGCACCTGTAGTCAAGCCTTTTGCAATTCATGCAGTAGGGCGCCCAGATCCTTTTGCATAATAAAATATAAAACTGAAACAGAAGAAAGTCATTGAGCCTGCTCTTCCATTCAGTAAGGTCATGGCTGGTCTGTTTGCGTTTGGAATTCCACAAAACCATCTTCCCTTACTCACCATTGATTTCCTTGACCACCAAGAATCAATTCACCTCTGCCTTAAAACTATTCATTGATCCCATTTCACTGCTTTCTGAGGCAGAGAATTCCAAAATCACACAACCCTCAGGGACAAAACAGTACTCCTCCTCTCAATTCCAAAAGTGCAACCTGTAATTTTAAAAAGTTACCCCTTAATTCTAGACTCAGATACAGAAGGAAACATACTTTCCATATTCACGTTGTGAAGACTTTTCAGGACCTTATACTCTTCAACATAGTCATTTATCACTCTTCAAAACTCTAGTGGAAACAAACCTAGCCTGACATCCAATTCACATAAGATGAGCCTACTTATTTCAAACTAATCATATCATATAAGTAAAATTCCTCTGAACTTCCCACAAGACATTTGCATTCTTCCTTAACTAAGGAGACTCAAACTGCATAGTATTTGAGATGTGGTTTCACCAATGCCCTTTATAACTGAAGCAGAACATTCTTACTTATACTGCTGGTATACTGCTATCGAAAGAAATCAGTTACTGAAATGATGTATTTTAGTTACATCGTTTACTGCAATCAGTCTTGGAGACAAAATCAAGTCACTGATTTCTTGTGGGAAGTTCAGAGGAATTTTACTCATGATTTGGTTAGTTTGGAATACGTGGGCTCATCTTATGTGAATTGGATGTCAGGGCACCTCCAGGGTCTCAGGACGTCACGAAGCATTTTCGTGGCAATGAAGTACTTTTGATATGTAGACATTGCTGTAATGCAGAAACACACAAACCAGATTTTTCACACAGCAAACGCCTGCGCATCAATGTGATAATAACCGGATAATGTGTTTTTCAGATGTTGATGGAGGGATAAATATCAGGCAGGGCACAATAGATAATGCCCTTGTACTTTTATAAAATAGAGATTTTCTCTACATGAAAGATCAGAAAAGGGGTCTAATTTAACATGTTAATCAAAAGGCAAATGCATACCTGAACATTTTCCATGAAAATTAATAAATCCCAAATATAGCTATGAAGTGCCTTAATAGATGTGCAGATACATTGAAAAAAAAGGAACCTGACAGAACAGCCATCTGGAATTTTTGAAGGGCTTGAAAGCAAATTAAGATATTTTCTAATCAACCTACTCAGACACATCATTGCACAACTCTGGAACAGATGGGGTTGAACCTGAGCCTTCTGGCTGAGAAATAGGAGCACGACCACTGCACTATAAAAGCCATCAATTGACAACAAATTAACATCCATTTTCCAGACTGGGCATCAGCTAGAATTATAAAGTCATTTGTATCTACTAACATTGCATGAAACTATTTCCTGCACCATCCAATTCCCATTAAATATCTGACCTGGGAAATTGCATGGATAATATACAGCTATAAATTAATGCGTTCTGATAACTGCACATTGGAAATTTTATCATTGTAATGATAATATTTAAACTTTTTGCATTACAGCATACATTTATCAAGAAGAAAAAACATGGTCACAATTTTAATGTTGCACCAAACTGGGACTTCTGAAAGCAAACATAGAATCCCTATGTGTGGAAGCAGGCCATTGGGCCCATCAAGTCCACACCAACCGCCTGAAGAGTATCACACCCAGACTCACCCCCTACCTTATCCCTGCATTCTCAATGGCCAATCCACATAATCTGTATATCCCTGGACACAATGGGTAATTTAGCATGGGCAATCCATCTAACCTACGCATCTTTTTGACTCACGGGAGGAAACCTACATAGACACAGGGTAGAATCAAACCCAGGTCCCTGGCACTCTGAAGCAGCAGTGCTAACCATTGAGCGACCGTGCTGCCATATAAGTCAATCATGTATAGCAATAGCAGTTAAGTGCGGCTGGACCCTGAAAGAAATATGATGACAGATGTCACAGATCCGTGGACTGAATGCAAAGCATAGAAGACCCTTGCATCGTTACTACACCTGCTGCTGCTTGCCTCGATGGCTGCAGTCTGCCCTCCTAGGGGCAGTAGATCAGTTTATTTCCATGAAATAGTAAAAAGGGGAGAAAACAGCATTCCAAATTGCTGACTTTTGGATCTCAGTGATCCTCAACTTTTCATGTTGCTCCATATCTTAAAAAGCGTTTTTATTATTTTCAGTTGTGTTGAGTGTCTATAAATAGAACTTCATGAACATTTCAGTTGTTGACGGGGTCTATTATGTACTTGGCTTATCCTTTTTTTTCATTTTACGAGTCAAAAGTCATGTATGATAATAGTATCACAATGAAGTAATTAATGAGTTTAATGGCCTGTAGACAGTATTTTTTATAAAATAGCTGAAAAGGAGTAAAATGCTATTCACAAGCTATTAAGCTCATTAAATGTATTCCTGTGACAGTAGTCAGCATACCTGACACTTGACTTTTTACTGCTGCATATAGTGACGGCAGTGTTTCCAGCTACAATGGAGATGATATAATCAGACCTCCAGATTGCACTGCTATAAATGACTGGATTTGATTGTATGCACAATACTGTGTATGTAACTGTCCTCCATTCACTGCAACTCTCTGGAAAAAATTTCCTGTTTTCTCAGGGGACTCCTTCATTTCAATCAGGAATTCTACTTGCTGTCATTTGTAGAGACTCTCAGATTCTGTCAAGCCTCTTCTGTGACGTGCTGTTCAAGTATACTTTGCTGATGATTGTGTGAATATTGTCATAAACCTGACTCTGCCTTCAGCATAATGACAACGTGCAACTTACAGATTCATCGAGTCAAACAGTATGGAAATAGACCCTTCGGTCCAGCTAGTCCACGCTGACCCTATTCCCAAACTAAACCAGTATCATCTGCCTGTGCTTGGCCTACATCCGACCAAAGCTTTTCTATTCATAAGCTTATCCAAATGCCTATTAAATATTGTAACTGTACCTGGTAGTTCATTCCACACACAAACCACTCTCTGTGTAAAAAAGGTTGTCCTTCATGTCATTTTTAAATCTTTTTCCACTCACCTTAAAAATCTGCCCCCGAGTTTAAACTCCTTCACTCTCAAGAAAAGACCCTTGTTGATGCACCTCTTAATTTTATAAACCTGAATAAGGTCATCCCTCAACTCCATACCCTCGAATAAAAGAAGCCCCAGACTTTCCAATGTATTTTTTAATCTCAAATCCTCCATTCCTGACAATGTTCTAGTAAATATTTTCTGAACCTTCACCAATTTATTAATATTCTTCCTATAACAGAGCAACCAGAACTGCACACGATACTTCAGAAGAAGTCTCAACATTGTCCAGTACAACTTCAAAATGACGTCCCAACTCCTATACTCAAAACGTCTGAGCAATGAAGGCAACTTAATGACCAATACACTGATGTCAGTCAACATCCTTCATTTTTGCCTGTTGTTCTCCCTTCTTTCTTTTGTGAAGTTGTGGAGAAGAAAAGTAAATTGGGCCATGATTGCTGAGGAGTGGAAATCTCATGTGGATTGCCATTGTGGCCTTACTTTTTTCTGAAAGAAGGGAGCTCCACGTGTTTGAGAAAAGGTTCTGATCAGAGTGGGATCAGAAAAGCAGAGTTGTAATTCCATTCTGACAGTTCTTTCATGGCTCAGCTCAGTCAGGGGAAGACAAACTATGACCCCTCTCCGCAGCAGTCAGCTTTTATATTCTTTAAAGGTCCTGACAGTCATTTTGACAGCTGCTGTCAAACCATATGTACATAAAGGTAAGTGCAATGTTAGGCTGCTGTGTGGGAAGAGAACCAGATGAGTAGGAGAGACAAGGTGCCAAGTAAACACAGTGTCAGATGGATAGGGTGCAAGGGTACCAGCTTGGAAGTGTGCCAGCTGAGGAGGAGCTTGGTGCCAGGAGTAGAATATTGGCTGGAGAAGGGGGAATTATGCCAGGACGAAATGGTGCCAGAGCACCATGTATGTAGGGTGTAGCTAGTCAGGGTATCAACTGGGGAGGGGTTAGGATGTTAAGGGTTGGATGCCAATTGAGGAGGAGTTAGGGTGCCAGAGAAGTAGCTTACCAGCAGAATAGGGTACCCAAAGGGTATATGCTAGACTGCAAGATAGCAAGATAAGTGCTACCGCAATCAGGGCAGGTCAAGTTAGATTGGAGAAATTAGGTCTAATAGGGAAGCTGGGAAGATGAGTATTGGGTCTGGGGTGTCAGGCAAAGCAGGTAGGATGAATCAGGTCAGACCCAGCAGAGATGGGACTCAGAGGGTGTCCGGTCTGGTCCACAACAGAATGGGGGTGTCGACGTCAGAGTCATATGCAGAGTGGGAGGGTGTCTGGCGGGGTGTTGCATCTCAGGGGTGCCAGTGTTGGATCCAATGGGAAAGGCTGGATATGTTGTGTCAAGGCCAAGGACTGTAAGGGATTTGAGAGTTTTATTTGGGACTGTGAGTTAAGTATGGAGTCAGTTGAATACTTGTTCAGGAATTAGATTACATATTTAATAGTCTATGAGTAATCATTTTATTTAATTTCATAGGAATTCGCCAATGTTTGCAATTTAAAAGGAGGCTTTTGGAGGGATCTAGGCATTGAGGAATTGCTAAGCAAAGAATTCAATTTCCCAGGTAGTTCCTTCAGAGTCTGCTACAATGGGGATTCCTCAAGGTCCTATCGACAATGGCATAATGACTATCCAGCCAGTGGTAAATCTGTCCTTTTTTCCAGCTTTAAGTTCTGATGGTCTACTACAAAATTAGACATCTCTTTCCCAGTTGCTCATGGACTAGAGTTATAATTCCAGCACCTCACTTTAGATTTCAGATTTGTTTTCTTTTCTTACCAGACATTTTTGGTCAATGGTATGTTTCCTCGATCAGGTTATACTGTTCCTATTTGTATGCTAATACTTCAAGCCAATTGCATTTTGGCTGCTTTCCTCAGGTCAATGTGCAGCTGTCTCATGATGCAACGTTTAAGGTTTCTTTGTCAGAATCCTATTCATTCATAATTTCCTCTACCATAATGTGGGATATAGGTAAAGTAGTGTTACTTCTGCAATCATAATTACTTATGCAAGGTAAATGAACTCACACCAGTGTATAATTGTTTCAACCAAGAGCTGAGTCAACAAGAATGAAAACTATGAGAAGGAAATATATAATTGTTTTTGTATTAGCTAAAATGTGCATACAAGAATGAAACGTGCCTGCAAACAATGGTAGATGTTACAGACAAATAGATAAGGTGCTGTGAGGGTGTAGGTTAAGCCAGATATGTTTGTACAAGCAGTAGTTATAAGCATCTGTTTCCCACTCCTGCAAAAACAAAAACAAACCACAATTAAAAGGTCATAAAGCTCAATATGGATGAGGAATGGGAGGAAACAGATGGTAGTGAAGGAGGATATACCTAACAATGGACCACAGCAGGATGTGGTGAAATGGCCAAGTAAAACTTGTACTTTGTTATGCACAAGGCTGGATAAGGCAAGAGATAAACAATAGTAATGGGCACCGGGTTTAGCGTAGTGGGAGGAGGGAAGGAGAAACGAATCCTATATATGTACTTGCTAAACTCTGCGTGTCTATTTTAGGCACCACGCTTGCAAGCGTATAATAAATGAAACTGTTGCTTCAGATTTTGTCTCGTACTGAAATTATTGAAGTGAGTGGGTTCTATTTCCCACAATAAACACTAAAACCACACAAATCTATCAGAATATTAATGTTCGGCATTTCAAAGGCGACTAATCTAAATTAATTGCTTGAAACAACACATCATAGTGCATACATTTCACAAGTTTTAATTAGTTGCCCCTCTCCTATGATTTGGTGAAAACATGGTCTTATAATAATGATTGTCTTTATAAAACAACACAGCTATAAAAAAATCCATGATCAGCTGGAAAAAATGTAGTGATAGGAATTATTAATTAATTACAAAGAATTAAGGTCTGAACATCATAGTGCTGGATCTTTTGCTGTGCAGAACACAGGGAGGTGCTCAAAATGTCGATTCTCCTACTCCTCGGATACTGCCTGACCAGCTGTCCTTTATAGCACTACACTCTTCGACTCTGATCTCCAGCATCTGCCGTCCTCACCTTCTCCTATGGTGGGTTAGTGCCCAGCTTGAGTGTGCATACATGCACCTGTCATTAGTGTACTGAGGCTAGAGTAATCCTGGTTCTGGACTGCTGGCAGATAGGTTGGTTGATGAGTAGGAGTGGGTTGAATAGTTTTTTCATTCATCATGCCAAATAACTCTACTCCAATGGGGAGCTTCATGGAGATACGGAAGTTGGAAAAGGGCATGTGTGCGATCACACAGTCTTGCTTGACCCCAGTTTGCATTCAGATTGGGTCTGTGGTGCAGCATGACTTAGAAGTCCTCATGCAGCATGGAGATATAGAAACTAGAGGCAGGAGGAGACGATTAGTCCTTCAAGCGGCATGGTGGCACGGTGGCACAGTGGTTAGCACTGCTGCCTCACAGCGCCAGACACCCGGGTTCAATTCCCGCCTCAGGCAACTCTCTGTGTGGAGTTTGCACATTCTCCGTGTGTCTGCGTGGGTTTCCTCCGGGTGGTCCGGTTTCCTCCCACACTCCAAAGATGTGCAGGTCAGGTGAATTGGCCATGCTAAATTGCCCGTAGTGTTAGGTAAGGGGTAAATGTAGGGGTATGGGTGGGTTGCACTTCGGAGGGGCGGTGTGGACTTGTTGGGCCGAAGGGCCTGTTTCCACACTGTAAGTAATCTAATCTAATCTAAGTGGACGGCACGGTGGCACAGTGGTTAGCACTGCTGCCTCACAGGGCCTGTTTCCACACTGTAAGTAATCTAATCTAAAGCCTGCTCCACCTCACAAAATGATCATGACTGAATATCTAACTCAGTACTGTGTTCCTGCTTTGTTCCTATACCCTTTGATCCTAAGAACTATGTTCATCTCCTTGAAACATTCAATGCTTTGACCTCAATTGCCTTCCATGGCAGAGAATTCCATTAGATCAACACGTTCTGGGTGAAGAAATTTCTCCTCATCTCAGTCCTGAATGATTTATAGGAGACTGGGACTCCTGGTTCCGGACTCTCCAGTCACCAGAAAAATCTTTCCTGCATTTACCCTGTCTCATTCTGTGAGAATTTTGTTGACTTCTATGAGATCTCCTCATTCTTCTAAACTCCAGTCAATTTCGTCCTAACTTTTGGCCGAATCTTACATTTTCGTGGCTGTTAGTTTTGTTGAGATTCAGTGTAGGTTTCTCTCCATGAAATTTTGCAGGATTTCATCATATCTTACCAAACTTGCCTCATTAACTATGCCCTCAAAGCACCCCTCTCTCTTTATTCTATCGATACTTCACGATATTCCATTCCCAAAATATCTCTCCACTCACTGGAAAGCAGGTGTAAGACTGGCATCCCTGGCACCCTGGCCACTTGTAAAAGTGCGTTGCATACAGAGACTAGAATTGACAACACGGCATTGTCTGTCACCAGCAATATATAATTGTACAGCAGCTACAAAGTCCTGCTGCTCATCGCACAAAGCTGGCATGGCTGACACTCCCTCACATATACAAACTCCAACTCTTCCCCTACTTAATCACTATGCCACACAGATTACCTGTTCTTAACCACTTCTCATCAACGCACACTCAAAGACAAAGAATTCTGGCCTCATTGCATACTTTGCACCACAGCTTGTCATTGTCCAGTCGGGGAGTATCACATACAGGCAAGCAATCAGACAATTCCAAAGGTGAGCCTTTATTTACTTCCAGCAAAAGTGAGTGCAAACAAACCAACAGAAGCTGCTATTCACTGGAACCAGGTCGGAATCAAATTCTGTCCTCCTTAGAGCGTCCAAATCACTGAGCTCTGTCTTGTACTAAGAGAGCTTCCTCTTCCCTTTGGAAGCCTGCTCGTGGTCCCCAGGTTCCTTAGCATCCATTATATTTTCTCACTGCAGAGCACAGCACGCCAAATGATGCAAACTCCATTAGCACTATACCGGAGGATTCGCTCATATCAATCCAAGCAGTGGAATCACATTTTCATCAGTCTGATATCCTGCTCCACCATGGACCTCATTGAGCGATGTACAGCATTGCATTTGCAAGATTCCTTTGATCATTGGACAGTTCTGAAGAAGAGTCATACTAAACTCAAAACAGTAACTGTTTCTCTCTTCGTAGATGCTGCTAGACTTACTGAGGTTCTGCAGTGTTTGTTACAGATTTCCAGCATTCACAGAATGTTGCTTTTATTAGGGTGGTGTCAAGGCTGGGAGAGGAAGCCGAGACATTTGCAGAGGTGGGGACAAGGATGGTGATTGGGGGAATATGGTGAATGTGTGATGTGGAGAACAGCATTGGAGGGTCTGGTACTCTATGGTGGAAATGCGCTATTGCCAGTGATCACCACCATGGCCTCCACAGGGAGAATATAGAAGCATAGATTGGGAATCTCTAAGGTTAGATTGTGGTGTTCGGTGGGGTGGGGGGCAGGATGGACAGCTGCAGGCAAAGATCAATGGGGTAGATATCCACATGGGGGAATGTGGTCATGCAAGGTTAAAGGGAAACTAGGGGGTTCTAGGGGTGCACAGGAAGACATCAAAGAACAGGAGCAAAGAGTAACCAGCAATATTATAACCTAGAGATATTGGGAGCTAAGACTTACAGAGGAGACACACAGCAAGACTCATGGCAGAAGACCATGTAGCAACCCAAGAAGACCCAGGAAAAGATTGGCCTTGACCTGCAAGACCCACCTTCATGGAAGAGTGCTAGCCCTCAGAGAGGAAGGAGATTCCAACAGTCCATCTCAAACATGTGGGTCATTGGTGGCAATGTCCTTTCTCAAATGTTCATATGGTGTTTTTGATAAGAAATACTTTGTTAATAAATCAGATATAAAATGTAAAATTTTAATAAAAGCGCAAACAGAATTTTTGTACCTTTATCCACGTCACTGACAAGAATGCTTATGTGAAATTTTGTTTAATACATGAACTGCTTGGAGTGTCAACATGGACAACAAAACATTAAGTTTAATTTCAATATTAGTTTGAGTCTTGTCACAAAGCTTGTTTCTTTCTTCTAAAGGCTTTTCCTTTTCTCAAAGTTACTATGTCCTTTGGTTTCTTCAGAGGGGTCATAAACCTCTTTCGGTTCTGATTAGCCTGGTTTAGTACAGAGATTAAAGGGTATTGAGAGGCCTTTTTGTTTATATGTAAACAGACAAGACTTAAGGCCAAAGTAGTTATGTTTTAGAAGTGACCTGTAGCATGAAAGGGGAGTGGTCAGCTCTCTAGCTGAGCAGTTTAATTCAGTCCAGAACTAGTTGAAAGTTCAATAGTGAGCTGTGTGGAATCTCTCTCTCTTCCTGCCCTTCTAACTTCAACCTGTAAGCATGTGTTCAATTTATACTGGTTTTTAAGGGGGGTTGCATATTGGGACTGTTGGGTATATTTGGAAGAGCATAATTAAGTCTGAGACTGAGTGCTGTAGGGCTTCTGTATTTTATTCTTTGTGTTTCATTGTGTAATCTTGTGAGTAGATGCCTGTTTTAAAGCTTGGTAGTCAACCTAGCTACCTCATTTCAGGTAACTCTCACTGTACACTTACCAAAACAAATTGCAAAGTTATGGTCTGAGCTGCCTGCTTAAGAATGTTCTGAGTGGTCTGGCCTAGTCCATAACAGTCGTTATGTTCATAACATGAAAAGATATAGGCAATAAACATACTTTCCAATTATAGTGAGCACTGACTGCAACTTATACAACAATATGATACTATTATCAAATATGTGAATGAATTAGTCTCCTGGTTGCTATTTTAGCAAAGATGTGAGCCCATTTGAAATAATTGTCATCAAATGAAATTCAAACCATGTTGTTAACATGTTTCTTATCAATATTGTGCAAGCTACTCTTGATAATAGAATCCTTCACAAATGACTCAGAATCTATTTAGTCAAGTCAAACAAGGGTAGTTGGGGTGGTATAGTAGCTCAGTGGTTATCACTGCTGCCTTACAGTGCCAGGGACCTGAGTTAAATTCCAGCCTTGGGTGACTATCTGTGTGGAGTTTGCATATTCTGTGTCTGCTTGGATTTCTTCTGGGTGCTCCGGTTTCGTCCCACAATCCAAAGATGTGCAGATCAGGTGAATTGGCCATGCTAAATTGCCCATACTGTTAGGTGCATTAGGCAGAAGTAAATATAGGGTATGGGGAATGGGTCTGGGTAGGTTTCTCTTCGGAGGGTTGGTGTGGACTTGTTGGGCCAATGGGCCTGTTTCCATATTGTAGGGAATCTAATCTCAGGAATATCTACTTCACAACATTGCACTCCATGACTAAGGCAGAAGACCAATTATATGAAGAACTTGATACCGTAGTCAGCAGAATCCCTAAGTCAAAACATCAGTGAAATGGTGGAAGGTTTCATCAACAGTGCCACGATGCAGCTCATTAACAATAACATGCTCACTGAAATTCAGTTCAAATTTTGGCAGGACCACGCAGCTCATGACCTCATTACAGTCTTGGTTCAAACATGAACAAATGAGTTGAATTCCAGCAGTGAGGTAAAAGTGACTACCCTTGATGTCAAGTCTGTATTTGACCGTGTTTGGCATCTAGGAGCTCCAACAAAACTGGAGTTAACTGAAATCAGGAGAAAGCTTTCCACTTATTGTAGTCTTACCTAGCACAAAGGAGGATGGTTCATGTGGTTGGAGGTCAGTCATCTCAGCTCCAGTTCATCTCTGTAGGAGTTCGCAGGTTAGTGTTCTTAGACTAACCATCTTCAGCTGCTTCATCAATGACCTTCATTACATCATGAGATCAGAAATGGGATGTTCACTGATGAATGCACAAACGTCCAGCATTTATAACTCATCAGACATTGAAGCAATCCATGCCCAAATGCAACAAGACACGGACAATATCTGGGCTTGGGTTGAAAAGTGGCAAACGACATTCGCACCACAGAAATGCCTGGTCATTTTCATTTGCAAAAAGAAAGCATGACTGTTGCCTTTTGACATTCAATGGTACCATCATCACTGAATTCCCAATTATCTACATCCTGGGGCTGCCAACATCAAGAAACTGAACTGGACAAGCCATTCAATTACTGTAGCTCCCAGAGCAGATTAGAGGCTAAGAATCCTACAGCAAGTTATTCACCTCCTGACTCACCAAAATTGGTCCATCATCTATGAAGTAAAGTTGGGAATGTGTTTGAATTTTGCCCACTTGCCTGGAGAGATGTAGACCCAACAACACTCAAGAAGTTAGTAGGAGCATATTATATAGGAACCGAAGTAGGTAATTCAGGCCTTTAAGCTTGCTCTGCCATTCAATATGAAAACAGCTGATCATTCAACTCCGTACCCTGTTCCCACTCTCTCCCCATATCCTTTAATCACTTTAGTACTAAGAACTATATTTGCATTTTGAAGATATTCAATGGTTCGGTCTTAACAGTTCTCTGTGGCAGAGAATTCCACAGGATTACCACTCTCTGGGTGAAGAAATTTCTCCTCATCTCCATCCCGAAAGGCCTACTGCTTATCGTCAGATTGTGATCCCTGGTTTTTGAGTCACCAGTTATCAGGAACATCTTTCCCGCATTTATCCCAGTCTAATCTTGTTAGAATTTTTAGTTTCAATGAGATCCTCCTTCATTCTTCTAAACTCCATTGAATGTAGTCATAGTTGATCAAGTCTTTCCCTATAATCAGTCCTAGCATCCTAGGAGTTAATCTGGTAAACCTTCTTTGCATTCTCTCCATAACCAGAATATCCTTCTTCAGATGAGAAGAACAAAACTGCAGGCAATACGCCTGGTGTGCTCTCAACAAAGTACTGTGTATTTGCAGCATGACATCCCTGCTCCTGTACTCAAATACTCGCAATATAAAAGCCAACATACTCTTTGCATTCTTCAACACCATCTGCACTTGCATGTTTACTTTCAGCTACTGGTGTAAAAGAACACTGAGGTATCATTGTACCTTCCCCTTCACCAAACTATCTCCATTCAGATTATGATCTAGCTGCCTGGTTTTGTGACCAAAGTGGATAACCTCATATTTATTCACATTATACTATAGCTGCCATTTAGTTGCCCACATATTAAGCTGCACAAATCACTCTGAAACTTCCCTTCATCCTCCTCGCAGAATACCATCCATCCAGCTTTCTGTCATCTGCAGACTTTAAGATATGACACATAGTTTCCTCATCTAAATCAAATATATATTGTTAAAAGCAGGAGTACAAGCACCAATTCCTATGGTATTCCACTAGCCACTGACTGCCATTTGGAAGACCTGTTTATTCCTAATATTTTTTTTCAGCCTGCCAGCAGGTTCTCCATCCACTTCAGTACATGACCTCCAATCCCAGATGCTTTAATTTTACATGCTAATCTCTAAATGACCTAATTGAAAGTCTTCTGAAAGTCCAGGTAAACTGCATCCACTTGCTCCCTCTAATCCACTCTTCTAGTTAAAATCTCAAAATATTCCAGCAGTTTTGTTAAGCACAACTTCCCCTTCTTAAATCCACGCTGACTTTATCTGATCCTGTCACTATCTTCTAAGTGCTCTGTTAATGATCTTTAACACTTTTTCCATTACTGAAGTCAAGCTAACTAGTCTATAATTCACTGTTTTCTCTCTGCCACCCTTCTTAAGTAATGGGGTTACATCCTCCAAACCATAGGCACTGTTCCAAAGCGTACAGAAGTTTGGAAGATGAGCACAAGAGTGACTGCTATTACTCGGGCGATTTCCTCAGGGATAAAGGTTATCAGGCCCTGAAGATTTATGAGCCTTTAATCCCATTATTTTCCCCAACAGCATTTTCCTCCTAATAGTAATTTCTTTCAATTTTCTATTTCCCATTAGACTGAGTGCCCCTTTATTTTGGGGATTTTATTTGTATCTTCATTTGTGAAGACATAACTAAAGTATTTAAGTGGTTTGTCATCTCATTGTGCCCATTATAAATACCCCTGTTTCTGCCTTTACTAATCCTTTTTCTCTTCATATACTGTAGAAGCTTTAATTGTCAGTTGCTATGGTCCCTGCAAGCTTAATTTCAGACTCTATTTTAAGCTTGAAACCATCCAGGACAAAGCAGTCTACTTGATTGTCACTACAAGCATAAATGTTCAGTACCTCCATTACTGATTCTCAGTAGCAACAGTGTGCACCATTTAGAAGATGCAATTGTATAGAAACAGAAATCGACTCCTAACATGGCACCTTCTAAATACAAAACTGCTACCATCTAGAAGGACAAGAGCAGCAGATACATGGGAACATCACTGCTTGCAAATTCCTTTCCAAACTAATTGGCGTCCAGACTTGGAAATTAATCACCTTTCATTGTCGCTCAGAAGGAGGGGTATTATCATTTCACTACAAGAACTCTCCATGTGTACTAGAAATATCTAATATTAAAACATTGGCACAGTTGGATCTGATCATTATCAGATGTACTTTCCTGAACTATATTCTCAACCTATGTAGCTACTACAGTACCAGCTGTGACACAAATCGCTTCCTGATGTGCACCGGCATAGGGATGTAGCCATTTAAGTATTTCATTCAAAATAGATATGCCAGATTTTTCGGCAGAGACCCAGGTTCAATTCCCGCCTCAGGCAACTGTCTGTGTGAAGTTTACACATTCTCCCGTGTCTGCGCGGATGTCCTCTGGATATTCCGGTTTCCTCCCACAGTCCAAAAATGTGCAGGTTAGGTGAATTGGCCATGCTAAATTGCCCGTAGTGTTAGGTGAGGGGGTAAATGTAGGGGGATGGGTCTGGGTGGGTTGCCCTTCGGAGGGTCGGTGAGGACTTGTTGGGCCGAAGGGCCTGTTTCCACACTGTAAGTAATCTAATCTAATCTGAACTTTCCTCATGTAAATGTGAGACACACTGCCTACTCAGGTAAAACCCCAACAGTTGCTCAACTCAATTACTATGGTCTTTGGCAATCCCACAGAGAGTGCAAGAGCAAAATTAAACATACTACAAGACATAGTCTACTATACTACACTCTCAACATATTGGTAGCAAGAAGAAAAGTGCTGATTGGTTCGAGGCTACTATCACTGCGATGAAACATGCCATTAAAGCCAAATGGTCCATTCATAAATTACAACAGGAATCTCAGCAAGAAGACTCCAACTGCTGTAAAAGTTTCTTGAAGTAAAGTCCAACAGACTGCTGACTGATGGGCTCATGATTGTTGATTACAACATCATCAGATTCAACTAGTCTAAACCAAGATAGTGGCCTCCCTTGTCAGTCAGCAGGATATAATGTGTAGTGTCCAAGTGAAACACAATACATGGCTATGTAAATAGAACATTAATGATCCCCAGGGCCCTCCAGGGGTTCGGGCCACCCACTCCTCTCTGGTACCTCACAATGACAGGGTCAGCACTCATTCAAACTTTGCCATTATACACGCCTCTCACTAAATTGCATTGAACTCTCACTGTTGCAAGTACCCTGTCCACTCCATGGCATGCACCTATCTCATCCTCCCAAACTACTAACTCTTCCTGCCCTCTGCGCTCGCCACTCACTCACTGGGGTGCGTCACTACTTCTCCTGCTCCTGCCCGACCACTGAATGATTTTCAATTCCCACCCTTTGTCTCGTTGCCGGAAAAATTGGCCCACACCCCAGACTGCTTTCTTCACAACACCACAACTCATGTACCTGTAATACCCTAACTGTGACAAACTCCTGGACTGCTATTGAATGAGTCTCTTGACTGTATCTGGCAGTATACCTGAACTGAATAACTGAGGACTTTTTCACATGATTATTTGGTTGAAGCACATGCAGTGTATCTGCCATATAAACTGCTGGCACATGTTGTGGGTGTGATACTGATGTAGCATAGTGTAATAGAGTAACATGCCCATCACCTTGACAATTCAGTGCTCGAAACTATAGCAAGCGCCTGTCTCCCCTATACATTCAAAAGTAACTCAAGCTACAGAGCCTGGCAATCTTCAAGCAACTGTTGAATAAATGCTAATATATTAAGCTAGAGAGCCATAGGGTGCTTCCTGTGTAGCTACATGAGAGGTTTGTGTCCCTGTGCATAAAGCAGAACCTACAAGTGATATGAGGCCCTGGGCTCCAAAGTCAAGGCTAGAACTCATTTGTGAGTTGGTTCAAGAATAGGCATGGTGATGTGGTGAGGCTGATGGTTTGTCACTATCGATTTGTGTGGTCAGGGGTGGAGTAGTATATGTCCACGAAGCGTGCAGGGAAATTGTGGTAAAGACTGTGGCTGAAGGTTCAAAGAAGCACATGGTGAGCTGCTGCTGCCACCAAGTAACTAGTCTGATTGTCATGTGAGTTGGCACCATCTTGTTTCTCAAGGAAGGAGAGGACAATTGGAAGCCACATGGAAATAAGGTGGTCACCGTTCATTAGCAAGATTCTAAACTCAACTGTTTAAATCTTAAGGGTAAAATCAGAAATACTTTTTCTTCAATTCAAGATTCTAAGTCATTTTTGCCTTTCTTCAGAAATCGAGTGTCATTGGACTCCAAATGTTAACTCAAATTTCTCTCCACCGATGCTGCCTGTTGTGTTTTTCCAGCCATTTCTGTTCATGTTTAATGCCTGATTTTACGTTCATCATGAAATAGAATTTAAAGCAGACAAAATACATCTTTCCCAATAATTGCAAACACTAAATCCAAATAATACAACAAGGTAGCATTGTTAAAAGTTGTGGCAATCAGTCAGTCTCCTGCCTGCTATTTTGTTAAATGCATTAACACATTTAAAGTAATTAGATGCTCAAGATGAATTTTAAACAAGTGTATTGACATATTTATTGTCAATATTTTGTAAACTTACTTCAGGCATCAATCCTTAAGCAATGAAATACTATAGCTGTCATTTAAAGTGCATTGTTTAGTTGAATGGTGTGCTCCCAGCTCCACTCTGATAAGCACCAGACCTCACCGCAAAGTCATGCCATAGCACCAATTATTCTATCGAAGGCATGATATGGGCCTACATGAATTATTTTAAGGACACTGGAGGAATAAATTAGCACCCACCAAATGTGTTAATTCTGACTAAATATGTGTGAAGTCCCAAGGTAAGGATACCTGCATATGAATTGAAAAAAATTGGGTAGATATGAATTCCAGCATCTTAGGAAAAATAATGGCCTGGCTCTTACAGGGTTAATTAAAGCTCTCCTAAACAGTTCCATACGATCCTACTCACAAATGCTTTCATCCAAAATGGTTTTAATGAAGTAATATAATTATTTAAGTATAGATATTTAGATCTTCAACTCTTTACATTGTGTTCATTTTTAATGAGTCATTATAAGAACGCTTCACTCGAGGAATTAGATTGCAATTCAATTCTCTTTAGCTTTGAAAATAAATTCTAAAAGAACAGTGGGTGGAATCTAATAATGATCCGAATGACGTGGGCTAAGGTGAAATTTGTGATAGTATCATATGTGAAGTCCAGCAAGGTCTACCTCAACCATGAAAGCAAGTTGTTATAGTTTTTATGCATCTCCAGAATACGGAGGCATGTTTCTCACTGGGCAGCAACAAATTGCCTATTAAAGGGATTATTGCTTGTTAAATGCCTTATTAGCTGCACATCTCACCTCACTGATGTACAGTTTTCTATATTACCAAACATGCCCAACAAATTAGATAAGAGTATGGAAATCAGAGCAGGTATCTGAGGGCTTCAAGATATCATTGGCTGCAAACAGTCTCCATGTGGCTCACCAAGAAACAGTACCTCAGTTTACGATCCATGGACACCAGGTGCACACACCGTTCAGCACCCAATATTTATCAGCCCCTCAGGATCCTGTAGGATTGAGCAAAAGACCCCATATTCTACAATACTGGACCAAGACCTTGGAGCCTTCTAACATTGAAAATACTGTACTGGACAAAAGCCTGAGCTTAGGCTGCAACAAGTACACATAGAGCCAGAATGATTTCGGTTTGGGACCATTGTTCAGTCCAAAAGTCCAATTTACACCTTCAGACAAAGAGAACAATCAACCAGACCTAACATTGTAGACTGAAACTAATGTTTACACCTTGGGCTACCCCAACCCAGACATTTCAGAACCTATACAGATACCAGACATTCAACTTCAATCAATATTCATTCAGAGACATATTGGGCATTCATTCTGAATCAAACATACTCTTAATTGTCAGGAAGCCAACTGAACTCAAAGGGAACACCAGTAACACATTGGCAAGCATAGGCTTGGCACGAAGATAAGAGGCCTGCAACTAGTATAATTGCAGACCCCAACCTCATGTAAAGAGGTATCGCCACGGCTAGCTACAGAAGAGGAATCCCTGACAGCAATCTGTACAGCTATTTCTGGAAGTGGGATCCCGATGGCAATTTTGAAACCTACTGACACAGGCCTGTTCTGCACCAGGGAACCAACAGCAACCAACCACGAAAAGCAGACCTGAGAACTGACAACATCCAAAACCACCGACCCAACCAACACCACAAGGCCTCAGACACATCCTGAGGTGAAACCCGGCTCACAAAACCACCAGAAAGTAAGAAGAACCAAGTCCTCACCCGTTAAATCGAATGCATGCCCTATTGCATCAATGGACTCAACCTGTGCCAAAGGTCTAAGGCATCATCGAGGCACTGGGGAAGGAAAGCGGGAACAGCCACCTGTACCTCAAAATCACATGCTCCCCCAGAGGTGAGGTGAGCTTAAACTCCCGAGACCCCAAAGTTTCCAACCTAGTTAGCAGGGAGTGGAAAGTGGGTGGAACAGTACAGGGAACCTCAAGGGTAAGATGCTTGATTACATTTTTTGTGATAAAACTGTTGTTTATCTTCTAATAGTGTTTAACCTGCGTTTAATTTTAACAGTGTATTCAATTACTGATCGCTATATAGCTTGTGTAGAGAGAGTGCAGCACTGGAAAAAGCCAGCAAGTCAGGCAGCATCCTGATGAAGGGTCCTGCTCAAAACGTCACCTCTCCTGCTCCTCATATGCTGCCTGACCTGTGGTGCTTTTCCCGCACTACACTTTACCAACTCTGACTTTCTAGCTTGTGTAGAGAGAGTGCAGCACTGGAAAAAGCCAGCAGGTCTTTCTTTCTCTTTCCTTCACACTATACCTCAGTGTTGTCCCTGTCTCCACTGCTGGGGCTGAGGAAGCCTGCTCAGCAGTGAAGCCCATTGTCCCCAGAGGTTTTGTTGTGCTACCACAGCGATACTTGTATCTGGTCAACTCTGCCATACTGAAGCTGAAGAGCTTCTTGCTAGAGCCATGTGAATTCCTCCTCAGTTTAAACTTCATATAGTGAGAGGAGAACCAGGCAGGGTGCAGTGGAGTACTCAGCGGACTCTGGAGTGGCTTGAGAGAAGACATTTGAAAGCCGGGTGATGCTTTAGCACTCTTCAGCTTCCTTGGGATTAAAGAGTACCTGGAGAACTTGCCATGTTTCCCATTGCCTTGAACCCAAGGACAAATGGTTGAGATGTGTGTAGCACTCCAGCTGGCCCTGAGGGTCATGTTTAATGGCAGAGCAGGCTAGTTGAGCCAATGACCTATTCCTGCTCCTATTTGAAACCAAAGCTTCGTGTGCTGAACAGCATCAAAGTTGAAAAGAAGTTAAATTACAGATCTCTCTAATACATAATCTTGACTAAAGCATCTGGAAGATCAGACAAACTTTAGATGCAGTATAGCAGACTTTGCAGAGATAGGGTCTAATGAACTTGTAGATTAGTCTCGGAGTCAAGGTGTGATGCACCGATGACCTCAATAGATATGTGCTAGAACTCTGCTCGAAAAATGGAACCTGGGCAGCACAGCTCATTCTGATTTGTAGTCTTACCATCATGCATCAATTGTTAATAAATGTTGTTTAAAAGTAACTCAGAAATCTGACCTGAGCTTTATGAAGATTTGAAGAATGCATACTAGAACACATTTCAAAACCGACTGGAAGCCAAAACAAAAATCCAATTATAAGACTGACATTTATATAACCCTTTCATGTGTGCACATTGCTCTAAATCATTCATGGCTAAAAAATTAATTTGAAGTGTTGTCAATGCTGTTATGTTTGAAAATATTACAGCTCATTTGTTCACAGAAAGGTTCCATATCAGCACAGAGATTAGCGGCCAGTTCATTTTTGTTTGTGTTGTTTGTTAATGAGCAAATGTTGGCCAGTATATTCTGAACACTAAGCGCAGTTTCAATCTCCTTATTTAAGGAAGAATGTAAATGCTTTGGAGGCAGCTCAAAGCAGGTTTACTAGATTGACCAGATTGACAGCTGGAATAAGGGTTGGAAAGACTGGCCTTCTTTCTCCTGAAGTTGAAAAATGTGGTGCTGGAAAAACACAGCAGGCCAGGCAGCATCCGAGGAGCAGGAGAATCGACGTTTCGGGCATAATACCTTCTTCAGGAATTCCTGGCAAAGTTCTTACCTCTTGAACATGAGTCCAGAATTATGGCACAATCATTTAGAACTCAGAACAGGAGTATCTTTTTTATATCACAGGGCTGTGGGACTTTGGAGGCCACTGCCTCAAGATGCAATGAAGACAGAGTCATTAAATATTGCTGCAGGTCATTAAATGTTTTTAAGCATTTCAATGTTTTTGAGCTCCTGGTTAGCTGAGTATTCATTCCTTTGTTGACAGGTTTAAAACTGCTCTTTCTTTTTGCAGTTTATCTCTCTTCCTCCAGCCCTTGCAGATTTCCTCTCTCTCTCTCTCTCTCTCTCTTTCAGCCTTCCTCTAATTGACTTTTGCATCCTTCCCTCCCTTGTGGTGACTCTGTCTCATCCCAGTCCCTTTCAATCTACCTACTCCCCCATTCCACTCCCATCCAGCCCACCCTATGCGCACTAAGCCCGCAAGAATGTTGACATAAGGAGGATTCCTCAGGAACTCTTAAATCTGATCAACCAAGATTCCGCAAGGAGGTCAGCCCATAAACAAGCAATGACAAAAATGTGATCAGATGATTTAACTCCTTTTTGAAAACATTCAATATTTTGGCCTCAACTACTTTCTGTGGCAGAGAATTCCACATGCTCACCACTGTCTGGGTGAAGAAACTTCTCCTCAACATCACATATAGCACCAACATAGATAATGATTGCTTGGCCTGTTTGCTGAGCATTTTTCCATCAAAGCAATGGAAGAATCTATGACCAATAAAAGTAGCAGGAAGTGCAGAAATCAGTAAAAACATAATTTACAGAAGTAAAGAAGTTGGAAATAATTACATTTAGTGATGCTGTAAAAAAGCAGTGAAAGGTCTCATAGTGTCATAGTGATGTACAGCACGGAAACAGACTCTTTGGTCCAACTCGTCAATGCTGACCAGATATCCGAACCTAATCTAGTCCCACTGACCAACAACTGGCCCATATCCCTCCAAACCCTTCCTTTTCATATACCCATCAAATGCCTCTTAAATGTTGCAATCATACCAGCCTCCACCACTTCCTCTGGCAGCTCATTCCATACATGCACCACCCTCTTCAAGAAAAAGTTGCCCCTGAGGTTTTTTAAAAGTTTTCCCCTCTCACCCTAAACCTATGCCCTCTAGTTCTGGACTTATCCACTCCAGGGAAAAGACATTGTCTATTTATCCTATCCATGCCCTTCATGATTCAATGAACTTAAAATATTGCATTGAAAAACAAAAAGAACCTCAAAACCTATTTTGTATTTTTGAAAGTATTGGGCTAGCCTCCCTGAAATCCAACAGATGATGCAATAGGTTTGTCAATTTTTGGTAGAGAATGGAGTTGAGGGTAATGGGGGACAGACAGGAAAGTGAAGTTGGAGCTACAAACAATCAGCCATGGTGATGATGCAGGCTGAAAGGACTGGATGGTCTATTCCTGTTCCAAAGTATTATGTTCCTAACCATGTAAAATGTATTGCTTCACTAATAAATTTTACATCACACTAAATTTAAGTAACACTAAAGTATCTCACTCTTATACCGCTTCCACTTGCTGAAAAGCTATTTTTAAACACTCTTTTAAGGGACACATTCTATAGTAACCATTTATATATGATACATTGTCTGGTATGGACCAGTTTATTTTGAACCATGCTTCTACATTGCAGAAAAAAGCCCTCTCTCACTATCCTTATTCAATAAGGTGTTATAAATTACAATCAGGGCAGTACAGGCCTTTGAGTTCATTTATGGCTGTTTGAAATGTGATGCTGATGTTGTCCTTGACACACTGAATTGAAGAGTTTACTTTATTTCAAAATCTGTTGAATTTCAAAGCAATGCAAAATGAAACAGAAAATTACATTTACCTCAATACATACTGGAATGGTAGCCTAATCTCTCTACAGAAGAGGATAATTCTGGCAACTAATTCACATTGTGTTGTAAAATGATTGAAATGTTTATAAAGTCTCAGTACCAACGTGCCCTGCCACTGTTAAGCAGCTGCAATTTTAATCTTTTGTGGAAACCACAATGGTAACTAAAAGCTTTGCCTCAAGTGTGATTCCAGCTACTATATGTGAAGTATTAACAGTACTTTGTATGTATCAGAAAATTGATATCTGTGTAATGAAAGAGTGGAATAGTATCAAGTACCAAGGCTGGAGATCTGTAATATATATGATCAAGTAGAAAGGAATGGCCCAAGTCACCAGAAATATGCTTTTATTTGTGTGTCCTTTATATAATAAAATGATCATAATCCAGATTCACAGTTAGTTATTGAAATTAGGTAAGTGCTCCATATATAGATAAAAATATTTTGGGGTTGTTGTCTTCATCTTATAAAAGTATGTTTCTTAGGAAATGCAGTACAACTCAACCTAAATCTACGTCTCATTAAGAATTGTTTAGGATTAGAAGTCCATAGCAAGCATCTGTTAGATTAAAATGTATGCTTTGCCTCCAATGGAACTGTGATTCAGGGAGGGACTTCTGACCTCAAGGATCATCCATACAATGGGCTACATTTTAAACTGTGGGCAGGAACTCTGACTGCCTCCTCCCCACCCATCCCCTCTTTCCCCACAATCACCAATATCTGACCTCACTTGGTTGGCTTGCCTTACACCCACTTAACACATCTGGCCATGAATTAACATTAGGCAGGTCTTCGAACCACATCAGAGAACAAGTCCCAGTACCAAGAGTTGCCAATCAATCAATTGGCAGGTGTTCCGGTCTGCATAACAGTTATGGATCACTAGACACTGCAGCCATCCCCGAGGGAAATATGCTGCAAAGTCGCTAGACTTGCAGAAAGGTCTTGAAGTCTTGTTGGAAATCAGCTGGGCACAGAGGCCCTTAAAAGGGCAATGAAGCTACCCAGTAGAACATCACAATTACAGTCTCTCTCCCTCATTGCTGCAGGTAAACTTCAAGCGATAGCAAGTACAAATAGGTGGTTGACGGGAACGGAGCACTTGGCAATATTGCCCAATGTTAAGGTGATTTTAATCCTTCCAAAGGGACAGAGATAGATTGAGTGAATGGGCAAATATCTGGCAGATGGTGTATAATGTATGAAGTGAGAAACTTTCCATTTTGGTAGAAAGGAAAAGAAAGAAGCATATTATCTAAATAGTGAGAGGTTATAGAACTCTGAGATGTAATGAGATCTGGGTGTCCGAGCGTATGAATTACAGAATGTTAGTATGCATATGTAACAAGCTATCAGGAAAGCTAATAGAATGTTATGTTTCAGAGTCATAGAGTCATAGAAATGTACAGCATGGAAACAGACTATTCAGTCCAACTCATCCATGCCTACCAGATATCCCAACCCAATCTAGTCCCACCTGCCAGCACCCAGCCCATATCCCTCCAAACCCTTCCTATTCATATCCCCATCCAAATGCTTCTTAAATGTTGCAATTGTACCAGCCTCCACCACTTCCTCTGGCAGCTCATTCCATACACATACCACCCTCTGTGTGAAAAAGTTGCCCCTTAGGTCTCTTTTATATTTTTCCCCTTTCACCCTAAACTTATGTCCTCTCATTCTGGACTCCCTGACCCCAGGGAAAAGACTTTGCTTATTTATCCTATCCATGCCCCTCATAATTTTGTAAACCTCTATATGGTCACCCCTCAGCCATTGAATGCAAGGGTAGGAAGGTGATGTTTCAGTCCAACAAGATATTGGTGAGAGAACATGTGGAGAACTGCATACAACACTGGTTACTGTACTTACAGTAGGACGCTAATGCATAGGAAGGAGGGCAGAGAAAGTTTGCTAGACTAATATATGGAATGAGTGGATCGTCCAGTAAGGAGAATCTAGACAGGCTAGCAGTGTGTCTTCTGGAGTTTAGAAGAGCAAGAGTTGACTTAATCAAAACATAGGTTTCAAAAGGGGATTGCAGCAGTTCAAGAAGACAGCTCACCATCACCTTCTCAAGGGCAACTACACAAGCAATAAATGCCAGCTCAGCCAGCGATGCCCACACACCCCCATAAACTGAATTTTAAAAAAGATCCTGAAGCGATTACCTGGTGGATGTGAAAAAGATGTTTCCTCATGTGGGAGAAGCCAGAACTAGGGGTCATAGTTTAAAGATAAGGGGTTGTTTTAAAAAAAGGGTGGCAAGTTTTTGGAATTTCTTTCTCAAAGAGCATTGGAGACAGAATCTTAGCTATTTTTATGTCAGAGGTAGATAGATTCTTGATTATCAAGGGGGTGAAAGGTTACTAGAGGTTTCATGGACTGAAGAATTGAGATTAAAATCAGATTCACAAGGATCTTATTAAATGTTGAAAGGGGCTCAAAAGGACATGTGGCATACTCTTGATCTTTGTTTGTATGTTCATATATCATTCACCTGACATTGTGGAAAGTCATCATATATTGTCTTTTCCCTCATAAATGTAAAGAATACACTATAAAAGGAAATTCTTTGTAGGACATCTTGAGACTTCCTGTCATGTTTTGGATATAAATTGATTATTTCTGCCTTCTTTCTGAATCTGTCAAAAGCACGCTGCAGTTCATAAAATCTTAATACGTTAAGCTCCCATGTTAATTTTAACATTGAAATTGCTTGTTTCACCAATTAATCATTATTTTTGAGCCTTAGATTATTCGTGTACTTGAGTACAGGAACATAAGGGCATGGTGAACTTTGTACAAATTCACCATTCTCCAGCACAGTTTTAGTACACATAATGCAGGAATAAAATCAGAAGCAGAAATAAAAGGAACAGCCAAAAGTAAAGGAAATGTCCAGATTGCTTTCCTGCCTCCACCATGAGTCCATGCTGACAGAAGAACAAAGCCACAAAGTCCATCTCTGAGTCTGCAAACACGGAGGTGCCCCAAGCGCCCACACACTGCCGCAGCCAGAAAGCCACTGCCTTCGCTGTCAGGTACCTGGGCCAAGACCTGGCCTGGAGCCATGCTGCCACCATTTTGCCATTCTTCGGTGCCACTTTGCCTCCACCCATGTCATCACCACCATGAGTCTGTGCGTCTCCTGGGACCACCATACCGACCTCCTGGGAAGGGAACAACCTTGCCACTGGGGGACTGCACTTCAGGAAGGGGATGGCTGCCAACATTCCAGGGAACTGCATTACATGAAGGGGACCACTCCTGTGCTGCCAAAACCCCAGGAGACTCTCAAGTATCTACAAATGCAGAGGAGCATAAAGACAATATGGTTCAACTTCAGATAAATAAAACAAAGTTATATGGATGTTGGAGACTGGGACAAAAACAGAAAATGCTGGTGAAACTCAGCAGGTCTGGCAGTATCTGTGGTTAAGTTGAGGCCCTGCAACCTCTAGGACTCAATATCAAATTCAATAGTATGAAAGAGTTCCCATGGGTTCCCCAGCAGCATTTTTGCAAAATGATGGAGACAGTGAGTAAACTTTTCCCAAGTACTGAATGACATGGTTGGTTAGTGGGAAGCAAGGGCTACCCATTGCAACCAAGGCCAATGAATTTGTCATGCAACTCCTTTGACTGAGGCTGAATGTTGATACAATTCAACTCATTCTCCGATCAGGGCTATTGATAGGCCTTCTGAAGATGAAGTTTTGATACATGGATTTGTCTGGAGAAGTGGGGCTGGAGCACATGAGACTTACAGTACATTCCAGCCAGAGTATGCTGCATAATCCTAATATATTGCTCTCTGCACAACTGAAGCAGACAAAGAAAGAATGTGATGAAATTTGAAAAGCTTGGAGTGCAGCTGCTGTCTGCCGATGAGGAAGATAAGGACATTGAGCAGGAGAATCATCACGTTCAGCATGATAGAGCACTACACTGTCAGGAGCAACACACAAGACAGGACTGAATTGACACACATTTCCAATCGATGTGAGCCTGGTGCAGTGGTCAGCCATTGGTTGCAAATGTATGGCTGCTTCAATGGCTGTCTGGTCTCAGAAGCAAATGCAACTTTTGTTTGATAATTTTTTCGCTTTTGCTGCTGCTGAATAAAACCTGCTGGGTTCATTGAGAGAGATCCTCTGTGAAACTCATCAAAATGGATAATTAGCCGATTTCTGGTAAAGGTCAGCCCATTGTTCGAGCTGTCGTTGCAGGTCTTAAGTTGCACAGTAGGATCACCCTGGATATGTCACTCATAAGTTGCATAGCTGCTGATGGTGTCCTTGAAGCAGTTAGAAGTGGTCTGCCCCCACTCTCTTAAAGCAGATATTGTGAAAACAGATTTTACAAAGTAGATGTGTCAGAGGTCACAGATATGCTTAGTGGTGGTATTGTCCATTAGATTATGCTAGCCACTGAATGTCCTAGCATGTTTTCATTCAAACAATGCTCCCAGAAGCATGATTTATATTTAAGGAAATATCCAACATTGCATTTAGGCAAACATCCACATACATTGACTATGAAATTCGGTCTGCTTTCCTCTTTCTGCACACATTAATCATCTGTGAAACAAGACATGAAAATGCCGTGTTATTAAATGTAATTATAGTCAGAATAAAATGGAGTGAGAGTATCAGAGCGTTACAGTAGTCAGGAATATTTTGGTTGTTAAAGGATTACCATTCCCTTTATTGCACTTGGAATGGATTTCGTCAGAAATGGCAAGACTACAGTGCTGTTCAGATTTGCCATGTAAATAGTAGCAAACAGAAGAAGAGTGATTTAGCTTCAGAACTTATAAAACTTTTGCGAGTGAGCTTTTTATCCCCCCAGCTCTTCTGTACTGTTTGGGAAGCTCGCTAAGCATAACTTTGATAAAGTGATTAATTGCATAATTTTGTTAATGTCTCATTCCAGCCTACTTACAGGTTGCTGCATAGGGCTCTTCAAATGTTTTCATGGTACTAGCTGTGATTCAAAACAAAAGGGAATACATGATAGTTGTAAAGTCAAGAAGAATCCTATTTATCTGTCTATAAAAAGAGTTATATTTAACTAAGAGAAGCATTAGTTTCTCAGTAGGTTTCAAAACCAAAATGCAGACCTTGTCTAAAGCATTCTGATGTTGAACACCAAAGGCACAGTGTTCCCATTGTATGCTAAAGTACTTATACGAACTTAAAAGACCCAGTACAATCCATGGACAAAACCAACATCATCTGCAAAATTCCATGCAAGGACTGCCACAAACACTACGTAGGACAAACAGGAAGAGAAAGTTAGCCACCAGGATATACAAACACTGGCTAGCCACAAAAAGACACAACCCTCTCTCCCTCGTAGCCCTACACATGGATGAAAAAAGCCACCATTTTAACTGGGCAGCACATCTATCCTGGGACAGGCTAAGCAAAGACATGCCAGAGAATTCCTAGAGGCCTGGCACTCCAACCACAACGCCATAAACAAACACATAGATCTAGATACCACCTCTCAGAAAACGAACAGGAAATGACATCACCACAAACCCCAGGAACCCCATCCAGGACAAACATATAAATAGAAAGCAGGAGACAACAGCTTCACTTCACTTGGAGGTTGCCACTGATGATGTTACCTGGCCAGGTAATGAAATGTCTGAATATCAAACCTACAGCTCAGCGAGCAAACCTATACCCACACTCCACTCACACCCCCCCCCCACCCTGTACTTATAGATAAAGACACAAATTTAATTTTGGGCAAAAGTCATGAATCAGACCCCTTCATAATCATTATATTTTAGAATTCTATCAAAGTGACAATGCTTTATTTGTAAAATAGAATCAAATGATAAGTGCGACATATTGCATTTTGGTGCAACAAACAAGGGCAGGATATATACAATTCATGGTGAGGCCTTAGGTAGTATTGTAGAACATAGGGATTTAGGGGTGCAGGTACATACAGTTTTAAAGTTTGTGTCATACATAGACAGATGGTGTAAAAGATGTTTGGCATGTTGGCCTACATCGCTCAGCCCTTTGAGTAAAGGAGTTGGGATGTTATATGTTGAGGTTGTTCAGGACATTGGTGAGGCATCTTCTGGTTGCCCAGTTATAGGAAGGATATTATTAAGCTGGAGTTGATTCAGAAGATATTTACCAGGATATTGCCAGGTATGGAAGGTTTAAGTTATAAAGAAAGGCTGAATAGGCTGGGAGTTTTTCACTGGAGTGTAGGAGGATGAGAGGTGACCTGATAGAAGTTTAAAAATAATTAGAAGTATAGATAGAGTTGATCACAGTTGCTTTTTCCCTAAGATGGGGAATTTCAAGACTAGGGGACACATTTTAATGGTGAGAGGAGAGAGATTTGAAAAGACATAAGAGGCAAATCTTTTACATTGAGGTTGGTTCGTGTGTGGAATGAACTTCCTGAGGTAGTGGTGGATGTGGGCACAATTACAACACTTAAAAGACATTTGGATGGATACATGAATAGTAAAGGTTTGGAGGGATATGGGCCAGGTGCAGGCAGGTCTTTTCATTTAGGATTATGTTCAGCATGGACTGGTTGGACCAAAGGTTCTGTTTCTGTACTGTATGACTCTATAACTCTATATCAGTGGTTGGAATCTGTGATGACAATTAATTATTATGGAGTAGCTTTCAAAAAGTGTACAGGTCTATGCCAATAACAACTAAGACAATTATCACAAACAATGGAGGTGACATTTTCAGGGAGAAATACATACTGCCTTGCGCACACAATAAAAGTGTGCATAATACTCAAGAGAACCTATAGCTATTATCCTTTTTTCTCATCACTCAGCATGTGGTCCCAACTCAATCTATAAAATGGATTACCTCTTTGCATAACCATGCATCTAAAACTGTGAATTTCAGGTGAAGCCATGGCGTAATCAATTAGGTTTGAAATTATTATTCCAGAATTATACTATTCCTGCAGTACAATCAAAATCGTGAAAGGAATCTCAATTGAATCACACAGCATGCAGAAAAAGAAGTCTCAGCACAAATGTGACTTTCATAATCCTTTGTCTTTGGCAAACCACATGCAACAGAGGAACACAATAGCAGAGGTGTTCATTATGAATAATCTTATTCTCACAAGATCACAAAAAAATTAGGAACATTCAGTGAATTCTGATTCATCTGTTCTCTAACATGATTAAATATCTACCCTACAACATAGATCAGTGACTGTTGAGAACTGGGCAGGGAGAAGGCTCTGAGCACTAAGATCAACAAATCTACAAAAGAAAATTTAATGAAGGTCCTCTATTAATGTGGAATAACAGAACTGAAACACATTTTGAACATAAGAAAATAAGAATGTATTTCTGATGCTCTGATTTCTGTTAACTTGTACAGTATTCTGACCCTTATATGTGGACAAGTACAGGGTCAGAATGGGCACAGGAAGGCTACTGACCTGCACACAGAGGTCAGGCAATAAGGGCAGTTTAATGTCAATTATCAGAAGTTACAGAATATGCCATCTGCAGTGACTCTAGTGCTGCAGTCGTAGTGTCTCTATCTCTGAATGAGGAGATCTGGGTCCAAGTGTCATCGGCTCCTGAGGTGTGTAGTAGTATTTCTGAACAGGTTGACTGTAAAATATCTAAGCTAGCTGCAAGCTACAAGCTCTTCTGTCTTAACTTCTGAATAGTTGTTTTGTCCAGTTCAAATGATCAGTCCATGTCTGCTAAGTTTAGTTTACCCAGAGCTGGTTTTTGATAGCAATTGAAAGCCGTCTTGTGATGCAACAATTGTGTCTCTATCTCTGGTTCAGATGACCCAGGTTCAAGTCCCACCTGCCCCAGTGGTTCATCATAACATGACCAAACAGTCTGATTAAAAATAGGAACTGTAAATAAAAATCCAACAGGCGGAATCTTTTGGGGCAGAGGTGGAGTGAGGGGTTAGAGGAGGATGAGAGTCAGAACTCAGCAACACAAAGAACATGTGACCATCTTGCCAGCTTCATGCTGTCAGTCAGCTGCCAGTCCAAAGCAAGTCAAAGTCAGCAGATGGACAGCTATAGCCAGAAGGTAACACTAAAGGAGGATACGCTGACAAGAAATTAAGTAACTGAGATCAGACTTTTTTGGGTCAGGACACTAACATTGTGGCCAAATACAGGTTCTGCACTATGTCAGGAGGAGTCACCTGACATCAATGCTTTCTAAACGTGGCCAGAGGGGATCCTCATAGCTCAATGAAGGATGTTAGGTGAGATCTCAAAGCTGGATGGCCGATAGGAGGAGATACATTCTGCTCTTATTGGTAATGGAGAGAGATGGTACCTCTATGTTCAGATACCCTCTCTTTGACACTTGTGGAAAATTTTAACAAAAAATGACCACAGCTGCTGAGCTACCACTTCACAGAGGAAAGGTCCATTGGTAACCTGTAGCTGAAGCTCTGGTCAGGCAGACAAGGTGGTTCACAAAAGCACACTGGAGCTTCTCCAATATCAAACAACATCCAAGGAGTTCAAGAAATTCCAGATACTTCAGGGCCTACATAGGAAGTTAAATGATTATGCTTTAAAGCATAGTAACTGCTTCATCCCTGACTCTGGATCCATTCCCATTGTATTTATTCAACTGAAAATCCACATTTACTTAATGTTGTTAATCCAAACTAATTTAAACCTATAATCTATGATTTCTAAGGAGTATGTCTTCTCTAAGGCTTTTTTTCATTTTTTCTGATTCAAACACTGTCTTATTAGAATTTTCTCTGATTGCAAATGGGAAGGCGAAAAACAGTATGGGTGAATAAAGGGAAAAATGTTTTTTTTGTTCACATTGTAAAGACTGTGTTACTTTACTTTTTGTTTTTTTGATTGTGGACTTAGTTGGGGAAAGGGACTATTTTAAAAAGCAAGCACCAAGATGGAATTGCTATACAGGTACTTATAACGTCGAGTTACTAAAACTCAATGTAAAGTGGTGTTTAGGTTGTTGCTTTGTTTAAACAGTAGAGATAATATTTGTAGATGATAACAGCATGTGGGTATGAGTGTATATGTGTATGTATGCATGCATAAATTTGAGTGGAAAGAAATGTCCAGTCATGGATGTCAAATGTTCATCAGCCAGATGACAACTTTATGGTTGTTTCCTGGGCAGCTGAAGAGCTTAAGCTTGTGAATGATACAGGGAGAAGCCTTTGTTCAGCTGGAAAGGTAAGCTGTGTGTGTCTCTCTCTGTGCAGTACAATGCCTGAAGAACACCAGTTATTTTCTCCCCCAGTTGCTCTAAACTGTTGCTTTTTATCAGTAACTAAGAACCTTACAGTGTACCAGTCACCCTGTGCTTCCTGAGAAGAACTGAAAGAACCTGGAGAATGAAGACAGAAGAACAGAAATTCCTGGCAAACAAAAGGAGCATCACAACACGATCCTGTGGTCAGTTATTAATTAACAGAATTTCCTAGGTTTTTCCTTCCACCCATAAAACCAATTTTGTGTTTGTTTCTGTCTATCCGAATGTCTATGAGTTTTAAAAAGGAGTTAGAGTTTTAACTAGTGAGTCCATGTGTTGACAATTCATAACTGTTTACTTGTAATTTGAGTTTACTTTTTTGTAACAAATTGTTATGTATAAAAATGTGGTCAGTATTTTCTGGTAACTTGATTTCAACAGACAAGGAAATCGAAGACTTTGCATGTTTGATTACATTGTTAACTCTTTGGCAACCCGAGGAGTAGTGCAGTTTAAGAACCAGTGCAACTTCAGCAAAAGTGCATCTACCCAAGTGGTGTGTAAAAACATCAACTTTTCTAGTCATATTAAAAACCAGAGGAAAGTACATGTCAGTTGGTGAGTGGGTGTATGAACATTATAGACCAAAAGAAGAATCCTTTTGTAATGATAGATATTGAATTCTGGTAAAGTCTTAGTTCAGCTGCATCTGTTTTTATACTAAACAAAACTAAAACTACAGAATAGTCATTCGACCTGGAGCATTAACTCTGCTTTCTCCCCAAAGATGTTGCCTGACCTGCTGAGTTTCTCCAGCAATTTCTGTTTTTGCATCGAATTTTATGTCTAATTTATTATTAGAAAGCCATTCTGATGTGAAATTTTATTGATCGTAGACAAGGTAAAATGGTTAAAACCATCCTGTAGCACCTTATTCAAATTTATAGATAGATCTACAATAGTAAGGATTTATTTCAAGTAGAATCTTCCCATCATGAGTAGAAACTATTGATGCTGAACAGAAGTACACTTTCATTTGTGTGCTTCAGTTTTATTAAACCTGTTTTCATCACAGGTTATTTTGTTTCTGTCAACTAGTCTTCTAATATGGGAGAACAAGTTATTATGTATTCCAGTTGCCAACATAACATATTGTCATTACAAAACAAATGTGATTTCAATGAGGGTACTTGCCATTGGAAAACATATTATTCAGTAAAGTGATATATTTATTGACAGTATAGTGACAGGATGAATTCAGTTCAAAAACATGCCATCGTCATTAATTGCTGTTGACCTTTGCAAGAATACATTGTGGAATTTTGGAAATAAATAAGCAATTGATACTCTGTAATGTTATTCATGAGTTCAGAGAACATCATGTGTGTTTGTAGAACATGCAACTATTGGTGTTTCAATACACCATTGCCTTTGTCCTTCTACAATACAGAGTTCAAGGATTTGGGAGGTGCTGTTGAAGAAGCCTTAGGAATTGCATTTATATATAGACAAGATTATAATAGTGCTGGCAAAGCACAGCAGGTCAGGCAGTATCCAAGGAGCAGGAAAATCGACGTTTCATGCCAAAGCCCTCATTCCTGATAAAGGGCTTTGGCCTGAAACGTTGATTTTCCTGCTCCTTGGATGTTGCCTGACTTGCTGTGTTTTTCCAGCACTACTCTAATCTTGACTCTAATCTCCAGCCTCTGCAGTATGCACTTTAGCCTTTATACATAGACACACTACTGACACTGTGCACCAAAGGTGGAGGAGAGTGAGTATTTTAAATATGGATGGCATTTGGATTTTGGTGAATTTCTTGGTTATTATGGGAACCATGCTCATCCAGGCAATGCAGAGTATTCCATTTTGCACTTGACTTGCATCTTGTAGTTGGTGCAAATATCAAAAGGACAGCTACTGGCAAAAAGAAAACCCAGCCTCTTACTTATACTTGTATGGAGTTCAGTAAATATGTGGTTGGTTCAACAATGTTTCTGATCAATTGTGATTCCTAGATTATAATAGTAGTGGATTCAACTATGTTAATGCTTTTGGTTTTTGTTAAAGATGGTTATTAACTTGGCTCATGTCAATGATCAACCTAAACCCAGAAGTTCATTATCTGACGAGTTGTAAATGACACTGAATAATGTCAATCATCAATGAACATTCTCTCTTCTAGCACTGTGGTAGAGGGAAGATCATTGATGAAATAGCTAAAGATGCTTAGGCCTAGGAATTCTTGCAGGGATATCTTGGAGATGAGAGATTGACCTCCAAAAGACATTACTATCTGCCTTTCTGCTAGGCATGGCTCCAAACAAGGGGGAGTTTTCCACTTAATTTCCATTGTCAATAAATTTTGTTAGGGTTCCTTGGCATCACAGTCAGTCAAACACTGCCTTGATCACAAGGCCAGGCATTGTCATTCATAACATGTCTTGTATTCAGCACAATTCCATGCTTTGGATTATTCGGTCATAAAGCAAATGTGGCAGAACTCAAACTAAGCATTCCTAAGCAAGTAATCATTTCTTGCTACTTGATAGCAAGAAATGTTGCTGACATTTTCCATCATTTTGTTTGAAAATGGAATGGTGGAGTGGTTATTGGTTGAATTGGACATAAAATTCCTTTTTATGGACAAGACATATCTGAGCAATTTTCCACAAAATGAGGTATATGCCAATGTTGTGGCTTTACTGAAGCAAATTGGCTCAAAGTACAACCAATTCTCGAGCAGAAACTTCCAGCACAACAGTTGGGTGGTATCATGGCTCATAACCTTTTAATGCAGTTGATATGCTCAGCCAGTTCTTGCTTTCAATGGAGTAACTCTAATTGGCTAAAAATTAATATCCAATGCTGAGGAATTCAAGAGAAATGAAGGCACATATCCAGTTTATATTTGTGTATGAAGGTGAAAAAGACTTGCATTTTTCTTCACCACCAGATATTCCAAGATTATTTTACAGTCAATTAAGTCCTTATGAAGTGCAGTCATCTTGCAACATTTGGAGCGCAATAGTTAATTTGGATACAGTAAAATCTCAAAAACATCTTCTTGAAATATTACCAGATAATCGTGTTTTGGAAATTTTATTAAGAGATAAATATTAGCCAAGATAGCAAGGATTACCACCACCACACCCCACCACACCCCAACCACCACCCCCTGTCTCCTCAGAAACAATGTCCAGGGATCTTTTCCCTCCAATTGAGATTCCAGAAAAAACCTTGATTTATCATTGAATATATAGATCATCCAACAGTGCAGAACTCCATCAATATTGCATTGGAACATTACTAGATTTTTGTGCTCACATCCTTGCGTAGGACTTGAAACACATCTAATGACTCTGGAAATGTTGTACCAGCAAAGCCACAGCTGAAAGGAAGGTGTAAAGGCACCCATCTTGTATTTTGCACTGTTGTGCTAAATTTTGCCTGTGAGAAAGAATATTGGAGTCACCCGCCCACTAGTTATTTAATTGCTTACTGCCATTTACAACAGGCATGTCCACTTTGATCTTAACTGTTGATTGCAGGATTGCTTAGCTCTGTCCACGACATGTTGCATCTGACCTTTTGTCCACATACGTACAATCCATGTTTTTTTTCATCATTAGAGAATATGAAAACAACCAATGCAGACTGAGGTCAGATGTTTTTGAGTCTTCTGGTCCTTCTTTTGTTAGGCTTGGATGTTCTCATCACTACAGTTGACACTGGAGTGAATTTTAGCACAATAGAAACATGTGAAACTGAAACATTGAAAATAGAAGCAGGAGTTGGCTGCTTGACCCCTTGAGCCCACTCTACCTTTCAACATGATCATGGCTAATCATCCAACTCATTACCCATTCCTGTTTTTGTTTCATACCCTTTGATCTCTTTTGCCCTAAGAACTATACCTATCTCTTTCTTGAAAATGTTCAATGTTGTGGCAGAGAATTCCACAGGCTCACCACTGTCTGGGTGAAGAAATCGCTCTTTTACCCAGTCCTAAATGGTCTACCCTATATCCTTAGCCTGTGACCCTTAGTTCTGGAATCCCTAGTCATTGGGGATATCTTTCTTGCATTTACCCTGTCCAGTCCTGTTAGAATTTTATTAGATTTTGAGGACATCTCCCCCACCATGTCCCCTCCCCTCCATTCTTCAAAACCTCTCTTCATACATCAACTCTGACAACTCAGGAACCAGTTTGGTAAAGCTTTGCTGCACTCCCTCCACAGCCAGGCCATCTTTCCTTCAATAAGAAGACCAAAAATGCACACAATAGTTCAGACAGGGTCTCACCAAGGCACTGTATAATTGCAGGAAGCCATCCCTGCTCCGAAAATCAAATATACTCACTATGAAGGCCAACATACCATTAGTTGCCTTCATCGTCTGCTGCACCTGTGTTCCTACTTTCAGCAACTGGTAAACATATTCACCCAGATCTCCTTGCACTTCCTCCTTTCCCAATCCAGTTCCATTCACATAATAATCTGCTTTCCTGTGGGAAAACTTTGAACTACTAATTTCCTATGTTACATAACATCATTTGTGAATGCCAAACTGCTGCTTTATACAATTTGAGTTTCAATATTTTGTACTTTCTTGTTAGCTGCAATGAATGTGTGTGTCAAATGGAGGGAAGATTGAAACAAGAGATTGCAGGTGTAATTGTGTATTTGGTAGTTCATGGATGTTCTGAGCTGGTAATATTGTGGTCACAACTTAAATAACACACATGGAGCTTCACCAAAATCAGTTTACATTCATTAAGGGGAAAGAAATAAAGGGGCAGTTGTAATGATTCAGCGTGATAAATACAATGCAAAGGTGAATAATTCATTGGCTTGCAGAGTTTTGATTATGGCTTAAAGTCATCAACTTAGAAAGTATTTGAATGCTTTCAATGCACTTTAATACTGAATTAAGGGTGTGAAGAAAGGATACCCCAAGGACTGTTGAAGAAAGACTGTTTTTGTACTTTTTCAGGGAAGAGGGGACTGGACATATGCTCATAACCAGAAGTTCTGCTCTATCAACTTATCACTCTCTGGCTGAATTTTTCCTTTAACATCTGCCTCTGCTTTATCCCATTCTTTGTAATCAGGGAAAGATGCTTCCTGTCACTGTATCTCCTCCAGCTGGAATACACGATATTTCCATCTAGCCAACTGTGTATGAGACCTGTTTTGGGGTGCACACCCTAACTATGAAGGGACTTAAGCCTTTGTTTCAATTGTCCAATTGTATGTTTAATGATGCTCCTGGTTATGCCATAGCTGTTATTACACCTCAATGTTTAGCTGCAGCAGATTTGTGGAGACCTGAGTTATATGTTAAAGGGTAACTATTGCCCCAGTAGCTGTTCTATTCAGCATTCATGGAATAATGGAATTTAGGAGAAATTATATCACAAGATGCAAGAATTTTGACAGCTGCTGTAAATTTGCACAATGCTGAATGATCTTTGTGCCATAATCACTCACCAGCTTGACATTATTTGCACATTATCTTTTCCTGTTGATTAAAGCATCGGAAAAGAGAGTATTGGTGTTCTGTTTGATGCAGCTGTGCCCTGCATTCTGGGATAAGTGGATAAAGTTCCCTGTACAGTCTAGTAGGAGGCAGAGACAAGAATGTTAAAGAGTGTGTTGATTTTTGACAGCCAGTGATAAATACATAGCTCAAGCAAGTTAGTTTTGCAAAATATGGTGAGATCAGAGAAAATAGATTAGTGTGTGTCTGTGTTGACAACAGTGTCAGAAATACAGCTTGTTGGGGCTGTGAGACTGAAGAAAATGTGTTTCAGTTAAATATTAACAGAAATGCTGATGTTTTCATAATGACAATTTAAAGGGAATGAACAAGATTTGGGTGAGGTGGGGGAAGAAGGAAGATAATGTTTTGGTTTTGTTTGTTCATGGGACATGAACATTGCTGATTAGGCCAGCATTTACTGTCCATCCCTAATTGCCCTGGATAAGGTGGAGAGCTGTCTTCCTGAACTACTACAATCATTGAGGTGTAGGGACACACACAATGCTACTGGGAAGGGGATTCCAGGATTTTCACCCAGGTCAAAAAGAAGATGATGGATGTGGAGTCAATCAAGTGGGCTGGTTGGTGTCAAGCTTCTTGAGTGTTGCTGGGATTGTATTCAGCCAGCAGCTGGAGAGTTTCTCATTCCACTCCTCATTTTGCTTTGTAGATGGTGAACATTTGAGGAGATAGAAGGTGAGTTATTTGCAAAAGAATTCCTGACCCTGACCTACAATTGTAGTCACAGTATTTACATGGCTGGTTCAAATCATTTTCTAGTTAATGGTAACCTCTGGATATTGTTTGTGGAAGATTCAGTAATGGTAATGCCATTGAATATCATGGGGGCATTGATAGGTTCTCAATTGTAAAATATGGTCAATGCCTGGCATTTCTGTGGCACAAATGTAGCTTGCCAATTATCAGTCAATGCCTGAACATTGTCCTAGACCTACTTCGTGTCATGATTGATGATGAACACACTGCTATCAGCAACGAACATCGCTATTTTTGACCTTCTAAAAAGAAGGGAAGGTCATTGAGAAAGCAACTGAGATGTTTGAGGCTAGGACATGAGCTTGAGGAGCTCCTGCAGAGATGTCCTACTACTGAGATGACTGACATGCAACAATGGCTCATTCCTGATGAAGGACTTTTGCCTGAAACCTCGACTTTCCTGCTCCTTGGATGCTGCCTGACCTACTGTGCTTTTCCAGCACAACTCTACTCTTGACTCTAATCTCCAGTATCTGCAGTACCCACTTCTGCCTATGCAATAATGACAGCCTACTTCCTTTGTGTGCTCAGTATGAGCACAGCCCTATCTCTTATTTGCTGTTTCTGTTGTTTGGCTTGGCAAATAAACACTTAATTTTTAGTTATGTCTGGTGCTACTCATACCATGCCTACCTGCAATCTCCATTGAACCAGTGTAAATCCCTGGTTGGATTGTAACGGTAGGGTTGAGGATATTTTGGGCCATGAGGTTACAGATTTTGGTTGAACACAATTATGGTACTGATGGCCCATAGTGCTCTTGGATGCTCACTTTTGAGATGCTAAATTTATGAAAAACTATCCCATTTGTCAAAGTGTTAGTACTACACAAATTGATTGTGTATATGTCAAGATGGGACTTTATTTCCACAAGGATTGCATGATGACCACCCCTACCGATATTTTCAAGGATGAACATTATTTGTGAAGATTGGTGAGGATGAGATCAAGTGTGTTTTTCCCTTTTATTGGTCCCTTCACAACCTGTCACTGCTGCTAGATGGAATCTATATCCTTTAAGATTTAGCCACTTCAGTTAGTAGTAGTGTAACCAAGCCATGCTTTGTGATAAATATTAAAGTCCCCCTACCCAGAGCACATTTTTCTACATTTGCTACTCTCTCACAGTGCTTCCTTAAGTGGTATTTAGTATGAAGAAGTATTGATTTCTTCAGCCAAGGCCAAGGAGATAGTATGTGGTAAATGCAGGAGGTTTCCTTGTCAATGTTTGACATAGTGCCATGAAATCTCATGGTGTCCAGAGTCAATGTTGAGGACTCCCAAGGCAACTCCTTCCTAACTACCTAACACCATGTCACCATTTCTTGTAAATTTGTCCTGTCCAAGAATGTTGACAGTGGCCTATAAGATATGATTATGTCAGCCTTTTGCTTGACTGATCTGTGGGAAAGCTCTCCAAATTTCAATAACCCAGGTTTTTGAACAAAGGACTTTCCAAGGTTAAGGAGTATGCTTCCCATTGTAATTTCTGGTGCCTATATTGATGTCAAGTCTGAATGCTAGCTTTGTTCCTTTATTTAGACTTTATAGCAGTTTGATTCAACTGAGTAGCCTACTCGGCCATTGCAGAGGACAATTCGTCAGGCACACTAAGTTAGGATGGCAAATGTCATTCTTTGAAGAAGGACATTAATGAACCACCTTAACCAGGTTAAATTCTGTATTGCTAGTGAATAATGGCATACATCTTAAGTGGTGCTAACTGAAATAGGATACTCAGAATAAGAACCAAGCCAGCAAGGTTTTCTGAATGCCCTCTCTGACAAATGTCTGCATACAGCATAAATAGTTAATAAAAGCTTGCTCATCAGTATGAGGACAGATTCATCTCTCTCTCTCATTGATGAAGCAAAGAAAGAGAGAGAGAGAGAGAGAGAGACAGAACAAGCTTATAGACTGTGAGCAAAGAAAGGTGCCTGTGAACAGTATTTTTTTTTTGCCTGTTTTTAAACCAGCCACTGCTGCTTCTTCTGGTTACGACTGATATCCCTGATGTTCTTGCTCTAATTTTTCCTTTATCCAACTCAATATACACTACCATGTGTGGAACTGAAGGGAGTAATCTTTCACCTGTCAAGCATTATGGCCCATTCTGCAGTTAATTTTAATTCAGCGCCTCCAACTAAAGTCTATACACCATTGCAATTTTTTTTTCACTAAGCAGCGCAGTAGTTTACAACCAGCAGGAAACTGAGCAATACTATCAGGACTCAGCAATAACAGGCAGAGATTAGCATTTTAATAAGGAGGAAATAAGCCATTTTATCCTTCATGTCTTCCAGTGTTGGATAGAATGCAATGTCCTGCATTCTCAGAGTGCTGTTTTTCAGATGTGACATTCAACCATTAGACTGAGGTCCGGTTTATTTTCATAGATAGACATGAAAGATGCCATGGCTGTTATTTTTAGTGTCCTGGCCAATATTTATCCTTCAACTAACATCACTGAAAACAATTGGCTGCTTTTTTTTATATTTGTGATATTTCCTACATTTACACATAACATTTAAAAAGCATTTTTTAGACTGCAACACAACTTGGGATACCTTGGGACAATTTAAGATCACAAACGGTCTTCAAAAGTATGCAAGACTTTCAATCCTACTGTATAGTTAAATAGACCCATTGATGGATTTTGTGCAATTGATATTTATCTTATTTATGTTAAATTCTGTTGACTTATTTAGCCTGATAACATTTTTACCTATTATTTCTGCAAATTTTTAGTTTTTTAAATATCTGTAATATTTTGAGGAGGGTTGAAAATCGTGTGCCGATAATCAGTTAACCAATCATTTTGTTAATGATGTAATTATGCTAACAATGTGATATTCATAATGACAGATCAGAGCCATTTTACTCTATATAATGCCAACAAACTAAAAGCACCAAACTGGCACACTCAGACAGTTCCCTATTGGGAGTGAGATTCCCAACAGTGCTGGAAATTATGCTGGTTTCCCTCACAAGCTAAGCTAGACATTTAACATAAAAGCAGATGGATGTTCCAGACAGAAGTTATGCTTCTCAAAACCCACAAAAGTCTGAAAAACAAGAACTTACCCAATTCAAATTACACAAATGACAAGCAGCAAATGTTACTGGGCATAAGGTAAAGCTTCTAACTATAGATACCTCAAATTGGATCAGAATAAAATAAACAGGGTGGGTTTAGATATTACAAGTAGACTTCTCGGAAGTTGGCAACATACAATGGCAACACAGTTGGCAAGTAGATCAAGAGCGAGAACAAGTCAGTCCAGCTAAATAATTGTGGAGTGCTACCATCCAGTTCCACTAACAAGGATGGGAGCAAATTGAATCCTAGCCTGCCAATAATCCTGACACAATAGAACGTGTACTTTCACTGAGTTAGGTCAACTCAGGAGCCCTGTGAATGTGTTGGGTGGATCTAGATTTTAGTATTCTCACTCACCCTTGCTATTTGCAATGATTTTCAATTCCACACAATAAGAATGCAGACAAGCTAGGCATTCTTACTGCTCTCCTTGCTGGTTTTATTGAGAGCATGGATTGTTTGAATACCCCCACTCCTCCATTTTTTTAAATGGAATGGACGCTTTCAGTAAGAATACATGGTTCATGGAACTTGGGTATAGTTGTGGATTGTGGGAAAACACAAGGGTTAAGTGAGGAAATGTAGAAAATCACCTGCTCCTAGAATTCTTACATTGCCAGGCTTTGAAATGCAAAGTAAAATCTGTGCTTTCTATTTCAATAGCTAGATGGTTTATTGTAATGTAGATGTATGTTTACTGCAATGATTGATTATATGGCTCTTTCCTGCCAAGGCAATACTCACTATTACATTCACCAGCATTGTGCAAATGTTGAGATAGTTTACAATACTTTACCCCTGAGAAAATACTCCAAAAACACTCAAAATCTTAAACATTAAGAAAACACTGCTTGTGAAGCCTAAATGTCATAATCTGAAGTGATTTAAAGCAACAACACTGTAAAAGCACAATAAAACACTTCAGCTTTCATGTTGAGAAAATAAAATACTGCTGGAGTGTATTGATTGACAGATAACTTTGAAAAACTGTCGCTGTATTTTTTTCCCCATTTCTGTAGGCTTCACTGCTTTCATACCTAAGAGTTGTAATTACAAACAGACTCTGAAAGCATGCCTGAGTTTCAAAAGGTTGAAAAGCTCGTACCTCAGCAGGAGACACTAACTGAATTACAGTTTTATGAATAATTAAAAGGATTAGCTGTCCTTGATGTAATCAAATTAGATGCATGTTTGTAGAGCAGATTGACTGCATGAAGCGATATTGTAAATGACATTTTCAAACTAGCTTTTTTCAGCTTAGTGTGTTTTATTGATAGCTCTAAAATGATCCTAAAAATCTAATTTCTATTTCAAATCATTCTGAGGTCTACTCATGTGCATATGGATAAATGGCTATGGAGGACTCCCGTGTGATGGGCAAAGATATGGATAGAGCATGAGTATACAAACGGGCTTTGAGTTCTGAGAGTATTGAGCGGGAATGGACGTAATGAGTGAGGGAGAGACATGGCATGGGGCACATGAGAGATGCGTAAGAGATGGTGGGATGATGTAAAGGGAGAGAAATGAGAGTTTAAAGACCTAATATTGATTGTTAAAACTGGTTTGATTTTGTAGGAAATCTAGATGGCCATTCTTGCCGACTAGCTGGCCGTCTGAAAACCTCTGTTGTGGCTGCAAGCCTTTTCCTGGATGTGATAGGACAAAATCCATCATGCTTCCTCCTTTCTGGAGTGAAAATATGAGAGGTGGAGTCACTTTAAAAGTTAGAGATTTCTCAGTTCAATATTCTATGAAAATCAGGCCTTAGGATATGGCATAGGTTTCTTATTTACACCTTTTACGTTTGAGAAAACCTTCTTTTCAGGCACGATACTAGCAAATATTGGATTTTGTTGGATCAAACGTTTTAAAATTTTCCAACAGCTCAAGAATGAGACTTCGTCTTGGGACTACCATCTCATTCAGCAGGTAATTAGCCCAGTAAAGTCAATTTCCATTGTTATGTTTGTTTCCAAATATTTCCCATTTGGCCTTACTGTTGTCTCCTTGGGTATACACTACCTGACTGATGAGAGAAACAGTATTCTCAAGTTGCAGCCTTTGTCAATGTGAAGCAGAAATATGCAGAGAAAATTAATTTATGATGTAAACATGTTTTAGTTTTTAATTTCAAGATCGAACAATGCCATCACTTTTCCTTAAATTTACTTTTTGAATTGGGAGGAATAAGAGATTTATTTGCCTGATAATACAACAATACAGTTGCAAAGGCAGCTTCCTGAGTGTTGCTTATTACTAAATTATTAATTAGGTCACATTTGAAGTGATTGGCCACAGAACAAACAACATAGAACAGTACAGCACAGTACAGGCCCTTCGGCCTTTGATGTTGTGCCAGCCTTTTATCCTACTCGAAGATCAGACTAACTTACATATTCTTCATTGTACTATCTTCCATGTGCCTATCCAAGAGTCACTTAAATTGTCCCTGATGTATCTGACTCTACTATCTTTGCCGTCAATTATTCCATGCACCTAGCATTCTCTGTGTAAAGAACCCACCTCTGACATTTCCCCGACACCTTTTTCCAATTACCTTAAAATTATGCTCCCTCATAACAGGCACTTCCACCCTGGGAAAGCAGGGCCAAGATATTAATAAAATCAATTCTTGCTTTTTCTGAAACCAACAATAGGATCTTGATCATTAACAAAGAGGTTAACTGAGGTTGATAAGAATGAGAAATCTTTCATTTTTCTGGAAAATCCACAAATTCCAACTCTTTCTCCACTGCATTCAGAACAACACGGTTGGAGCTATGTAATTCTGATGCATTTCTGGCCATCTTTCCACTTCCTGATGAAGGGTAACTGAACTCAAAACATTAACTCTGTTTTTCTCTTGCCAAATGCTGCCAGGTCTACTGAGTTTCTTCATCACTTTGTAGATCTAAGGCCATCCAAAGCTGCTGCCACTGAGCAAAATAGCACCAATTCCTGTTCACACAATCATTTCATTGCTTCTTGATCTAAATTGTCTCCTTGTTAAACAATGTTTTGATCTTAAAACTTCTGTCCTGGTTTTCAAGTTTCTCCACTGTCTCATCCTCTATTTCATTGTCTTCTCTACCAATATTACACTGTCCTAATTATAGCCCCTTAGATAGTCCTGGTTTTGATCAGTTCCCCATTGATAACCATGTATTGATCTGACAAGGCCCTAAACATCTTCACCTGCCTTCATATATGTCCTCCTTTTGGATGCTCCTCAAAACCTATCCCTTTCTGTTCCAATATCTGCTTTACATGATTCATAATACTGTCCGTTATGCTTTCATGAAATCCTTTGGGTTATTTTACAATTTTAAAGATGTTATATAATTGCCAGTTGTTGTATGTTTATCACTGTTTCGAACATATCTTATCTGAACTGTTCCACTCCCAGACTCTGAAGGAAATACAAAGCCCCAAGAAATGAAAGGCCAGTTCAAACAAGAAACAACAGTTCAGATTGGGAGAACAACTGTTTCTATTAAAAGATTTAGTTTGCGTGTTCAGTTTTATTTTCCAGGGTGTACAAAACACATCAAGCTTCTATTTCCACTTATGGATTAATGTACCAATTTACCATAACTGCAAAAGGAACATTAACGAATGGTTGTGAACCTGCCATTTTCTCATACATTCTGTTTTTTGCCAGGAGTGCAATAATTCACAATATTAATACCAGAAGTCTTAAATCAAAGCATTCAAGGAAACATTCGCCAAAGTCACGATCAAAGGAACAGCAGGTTGCAAATAAAACTGCAATGCTGTAGTCCTAATTCTCTGGCCCACACACTTGGGTATGACATCAAGCTGAGAGAGGAACAATGATTGATTTGCCTATAGTTAATGACTTTTTCTTTCTGTGTAATAAAATTAGTGTCCCATATAGAACAGTTAAAGCATTATGACAAATTAAGAAGTAACATTAATAATTATAACAATATTAGGCTATCTATGCACACTCTGTAACCAACCTCTAAATTGAAAAGAAGGAGGAAGGTCAAATATGGTTTTCAAAATTACTTAATTTTGACTTTTGTTTGCATCTGTAAATAGAGCTGTATTGCTTGGTGAGAGTACGCAAAGGGTCTTTATTAATGCCCTAATGTCTCCCCTATTGCGAAAATTCTGCTCAAACAGCAGGTAAAGATTGCTGTTTACTTTTGGCCAAGCATGAAACCCTCGTACAAAACTGGGAAGCTGCAAGCTCATTGGTTCTTCTTCACACATCTCATAATCTGATTACATTTGTTTGCATCAGTATGTACTGTGGAAAAGGATATCGAAGATATAGAATGTAGAGAAATAAATGGTGACACCTTGTAAAATGTCCATATTACAGAGAAGGAGGTGCTGGATGTCTTGAAATGCATAAAGGTGGATAATACCCCAGGACCTGATCAGGTATACCCTTGAACTCTGTGGGAAGCTAGAGAAGTGATTGCTGGGCGTCTTGCTGAGATATCTGTATCATTGATAGTCACAGGTGAGGTGCCGGAAGACTGGAGTTTGGCTAAGGTGGTGGCACCATTTAAGAAGGGTGGTAAGGACAAGCCAGGAACTATAGACCAGTTAGCCTCACATTGGTGGTGGACAAGTTGTTGGAGGGAATCCTGAGAGACAGGATGTACATGTATTTGGAAAGGCAAGGACAGATTAGGGATAGTCAACATGGCTTTGTACGTAGGAAATCATGTCTCACAAACTTGATTGAGTTTTTTGAAGAAGTACCAAAGAGGATTGATGAGGGCAGAGTGGTAGATGTGATCTATATGGACTTCAGTAAGGCGTTCAATAAGGTTCCCCATGGGAAACTGGTTAGCAAGGTTAGATTTCACGGAATACTGGGAGAACTAGCCATTTGGATACAGAACTGGCTCAAATGTAGAAGATAGAGGGTGGTGGTGGAGGGCTGTTTTTCATACAGGAGGCCTGTGACCAGTGGAGTACCACAAGGATCAGTGCTGGGTCCACTACTTTTCATCAGTTATATCAATGATTTGGATGCGAGCATAAGAGGTACAGTTAGTAAGTTTGCAGATGACACCAAAATTGGAGATGTAGTGGACAGCGAAGAAGGTTACCTCAGATTACAACAGGATCTTGACCAGATGGGACATTGAGCTGAGAAGTGGCAGATGGAGTTTAATTCAGATAAATGCAAGGTACTGCATTTTGGGAAAGCAAATCTTAGCAGCACTTATACACTTAATGGCAAGGTCCGAGGGAGTGTTGCTGAACAAAGAGACCTTGTAGTGCAGGTTCATAAGTCCTTAAAATCGCAGGTAGATAGGATAGTGAAGAAGGCATTTGGTATGCTTTCTTTTATTGGTCAGAGTATTGAGTACAGGAGTTGGGAGGTCATGTTGCGGCTGTACAGGACATTGGTTAGGCCACTGTTGGAATATTGCATGCAATTCTGGTCTCCTTCCTATCCGAAAGATGTTGTGAAATTTGAAAGGGTTCAGAAAAGATTTACAAGGATGTTGCCAGGGTTGGAGCATTTGGGCTTTTGGGAGAGACTGGGGTTGTTTTCCCTGGAGCGTAGGAGGCTGAGGGGTGATCTTATAGAGGTTTACAAAATCATGAGGGGCATGGATAGGATAAATAGACAAAGTCTTTTCCCTGGGGTTGGGGAGTCCAGAACTAGAGGGCATAGGTTTAGGGTGAGAGGGGAAAGATAGAAAAGAGACCTAAGGGGAAACGTTTTCACACAGAGGGTGGTACATGAATGGAATGAGCTGCCAGAGGATGTGGTGGAGGCTGGTACAATTGCAATATTTAAAAGGCATTTGGATGGTATATGAATGGGAAGGGTTTGGAGGGACATGTGCTGGGTGCTGGCAGGTGGGACTAGATTGGGTTGGGATATCTGGTCGGCATGGATGGGTTGGACCGAATGGTTTGTTTCCATGTCGTACATCTCTCTGACTCTATAACTCTGTTTATCACTAATAATTTACTCAAGTATCTGGAAAATGTGGACAAGAAATTAATTGTTGGTAGTAGTTACAAACAGCTAATCATTTCCGCCAAAGATCATTCATTTTTTTAAAGTATGTTGAGAATAGAAAAGGAGGCAGGATATCATGCATCATTTCACCTATATGTTTGTGACAGGAAGCAAAAAGCTGAAATAACTTCATTGGAATAATGAAATATAGGCAGAGACACCTGCAAGTTATTTTCTTATATTGGTGAACAGGATGTCAATTTACAGATGTCCAGGATTGTTGAACGCTGACAGATACAATTCTGTCAACTATGCAAAGTGATGGCATGTAGCAAATTTGTGAAAGTTTGTCAATAACTTAGTCAAGACACAGCCTGATCGTGTTATTCTCATGGAAACATACCTTAAATACAATATCCCACCTCTGGATTTGACCTGTCCCACCAGAAGATAGTTAGCACAGTGGTATGCAGTAAAGAGGCAATTGTCAAGGCAGTCCTCAATATTGAGTTAATATTGTATGCCTGACATGCTGTGCTTTTCCAGCACCACACTCTCAGCTTTGCTTTTGTCTGGTTTGGTTTAATTTTTAGCAGGCTGGCTGTTCACTGAAAGCAGTCAGTTGTTGTGAAGCTGCTGGACCCAAAGAAGCAGGTCCATGCCGATCCTCCCTCTCTCTGACATCTCACCTGCAAGAACCTGTTTGATTTTTCCTTTTGTGCCAAGGGGTGTTTATGGGGATTATGGCAAGTATTAGAAACAGCATCATCAAGTTGGTATAATCATGAAGTTGGGTTTTCGTATAGGTTGTTATTTTATAGCCTGTTCTCCTTTGTTTGTGTTTTATTCAATAATCTTGTAAATAAATTCTGTTTTGTTTGAAACTAAGTGGTTTCACCAGCTGCATCCCTCCTGGATTATTTGCGTCACACTCGCTTAAAACAACTTCCAAAGTTAGGGTCTGTGCTACTTTTTTGAAATGTTTTGAGCGGGTCTAGCTTGATCTATAACAGATTGGGGACTGTTTGAGGGATCTGTTCGATAGTTTCAAATGGGATTAGGGTTGTTAGACTCAAAGGCTGTGAGTGGTAGGTGTTAGTGTCTTTTGTTCTGGGTGTTGAATCAGTCGATTTAAACAGTGCTGGAGATTACAATGGCTCTTTCCATCACCAAGTGTTTTCTGGGGGGTGGAAGAAGTAACATTGGGGATTTTGCAAAAGATGATTAAGACCAAGCTGCCGGAATTAGCAGACAAGTTGGAGCTGAAGCTGCATCCTTCCATGAGGAAAGGAGATATAATTACAGAAATAGCTCAGCATTTAAATTTGCTGCAAACTCCATCAGAATTTTTAGAGATGGCTAAAATTCAATTGAAAATGAAGTAGCTTGAGTTAGGGAAAAAAAAGCCAAGGACAGCATAACTTTATTAAAGGAGCAGCAGCGTCATAGACCACAAGGCACTAGAGCATAAATTAGGCCATTCAGCCTATTGAGGCTGTTCCACCATTCAAACATGACTGATAACTTTCTCAACCCCATTATCCCGCTTTCTCCTCATAACTCTTGATCCCCTTGATCCTCAAGAACCTCTCTGTCTCTCTGTCTTCAATATACTCAGTACCAGGCCTCCATAGCCCTCTGTGGCAATGAATTCTTTCTTTCCATTCTAAAAAAACCTTCTCTTTACTCTAAGGCTATATCCTTGGATCCTAGTCTTTCCTTCAAATGGAAACATCTTCCCAACATCCACTCTGTCCAGGACATTCAGTATTCTGCGTGTTTCAATTAGATCCCACCTCATCCTTCTAAATTTAATTGATTATAAACCCAGGGTCCTCAAAATGTTCCTCATGTTAAGTTTTTCATTCTATTACATCTCGGGCTGCACAGCACAGACAGTGTGGGGACAACAGTGATTCTTGACATTCAAACTTGATCAAAACCCATTCACAAATACTCTAAACATTGGAAAGCCAGTTATCCTCAGAAGAGAACGTTAAGAGCACAATGAAACATACAGATCCTACGCAGAGATAACAGGATCCACAGGCAGCCCCAATCCCACCTAGGAGGAATCCGAGCAAAACACTTCTGAACTGAAGGCAAGAACCCCAACAACTGTCCCGACCATCCAAACCAGATGAGAAACCCAATCAATCAATGACTCCATTGAAGTTACAAGTCCTCAGTCACAATCTGAGGTGAAAACCCACACACAAAACCAATCAAAAGTGAGGAAAACTGGGTATTCACCAGATACATCCAAAACACACCTCACCCCATCAGCAGACTCAACCCAACATGAAAAACTCATACAGTTCAAAGTCTTCATCCAGGCTCTGGGTATGGCAAGCCAGAACTGCCAGTTGTACTTCAAAACTGCATTCTGAGTGGTAAGCATAAACCCTGAGACTCCACAGTTCCAACAGAGCTAGCAGGGAGGGGGAATCAATGCACTGGATTCTACTGGTAGGAATTCTGATCGTTAGTGCATTTAAAACTTGGTGTTTTTTTCCTGTGTGTCAGTAGTATCTAATAATTGTAATCTATTTTCATAGTGTAATTTAAATTACTAGTGTGTTCTTGTGTATTCATTGTAGTTACTTCTTCGAATTAACTGAGTTACCCATTTCTTTTATTATAATTACCCTTTTGTACTTTAAATCAATACAGAGATTCTTTTGCCCTTAAATACCTGCCTACTGTCTCTTCATTCACATCCGCATAAGTAAGATCTGTGTCCAGAACCAGGGGTCTGGGAGCAATTTGAACCACTTAAAGTTCAGGAAAATGATTGATTTCAAACCAGAACCCAACACGTTCAAGAACAAGAATCCTTCCTTGATGAGAGTGTCAAAGGAAATTAGATTGTTTTCATCCTTTGAAGAATTCAATTTTACTTTTTGTCCTATTTATTCCTTTGAAATGATCTTATGTACTGACAAACCAAAGCCCAGAGCAGTTGCAACTGATGAAGGATTTTTGAATTGTAGCCGCTGTTACAGGGAATTGAAGGTAACTGTCAGGTTCCATTGAGGCAACTCCTGCAATGAGCCATGAAATAAATAACCACATCACTCTGTTTTTGGAGCTAAGGGAAGAACTAACAACAGAACTATCCTGTTTCGCTTTCAATAGTTTTTGGATTTTTTATGTTCAAATGAGAGAGAAGGAAGTGCTTGGTTCAATGACTTATCTGACAGGTGATCCTCTAAGCTTGGCAGGAGACAGAAATCAAGGGCCCCAGTGCTGCTCCTGATCAAAGACCCCAGGCCAAACTGTTAACTTGAGCACAGAACTCTTGGTCCAGAAGATGACATGAGAACAGGGGCTCTACCCCTGACCCAACCACTACAGCAGGCCGACGTGAGCAATGCAGATGAACACACACCCACCACACAAAGAGACACACACTGAGTGTCTCTGACAGTGCTGCTGTAAAATGGGAGCCTATTTTATGGACTGAGACTTAAACCTTCAACCTCAGACTTGCAGAGAGACCAGAGATGATACACAACATTTATTTATGTATAGTTACAATCTTAATTAAAATTTTTGCAACAGTGTTAGCAAATTGAATATGTTCCAGAGATCAGAAGGCATTTTTGTTAAATATTTTCAAGGGTAACTCCAACACCAGTTTTAACAACTTTCAATTGAAACATTCCCAATCTGACTGATCATGGATGATATGTTAAACAATATTGCTGAAGATTTCAGTCAGAAATATTCTCAGAATTTTTAAAACAAAACTCTTAGAACTGTAACTAAATATTTTAGAATATGGATTGTTTTTATGGTGCTCCTGAGATTAACATCAATATACTACAAAGGAAAAATGTTGCTTTGCATTAATTTGTTGCTTATATTTAATGAGAAATGTTCAAACTGTCTGGTAGTCTGTCTTGCCTGACACTTCTGTATAGAGAAGGAAAATACCCAGAAACGAAATCTAACTAAAAATCAGTTTTCGTTATTAATAGATAGGGAATACTAAACTAACTGAGTTTCACAGTTTTTTTGTCTCCTTGAATAATCAGAATATACCTTTTATAAGATGTCCAAAGAGATCCTTCCTTCAAAAGAATATGATCCAACCTTTGCAAATTTAATATTTTAAAGACAATATGAACGTTACTTTATGTGCCTTGCAGATTTTGCAGTCAATTTCACACTTCCACCTTTATTGAGGTGAGATTAGGTAATTCAGACAGGCATAGGGTCATTTCGATCCCAACTTTTATCTTTATTTTACTTTTATTTTCCACATTCACAATACAGAGACTACGCATCCATTGAATCAAAGTATAAAATTGCGCTGATTTATAAAAGGTGACAGGTTTAACAGGAACATTTTCACATCTTTCTTTCTCCACTTACTTCACCATGATAAGCAATTCAACTGGAAACTTGACTTTGTAACTTGAAATCAAACCTTCCTGTTGGGTATTTTGGTAAATTTGCTGAACATTAATAAATAATACAATCATATTATATTCAGTCATTCTATTTCTATTACTGCACTGGCTTTGACTTCTTTCATAACTAAATGAGAATATTTTAACAACTGTGATGGTTCTGATGTGGGAGCACAGGCAATACTCATGAAAATGGTACTGGCCATCTTGGATATGCAGGTCCAGCAGGACACTCCATGTCTGTCAGACCTGCACTCACTCACTTTCGCCATGTGTGCTCAGCATCAAAGACTAGACAAGGGGGAAGTGAGGTGTCCTTTCCCCTGAGTGAGGCAGGATGTTGTCAGCAGACATCCAGAGATGGAGGAGTGACACACGGGCAGCTGGAAAGATTCTTCTCAGGATAATACCGAAGTGCCGTGAACCTCCATCTTCCGACAGCCTGTAACACTCAAAACTTACAACAGTAAGAATTGAACAGTGTGAGTCCATAACCAGGAAGGAGAATCTCAGCAGGCCTGGGTCCTTGAAGCCAAAGTCACCAGAGTATGCCCATCCAAATCTTCTAATTCAAGATGGCCAACCACAGTGTAGGCTGCCATCACCCCAGCTTAGTTTATTAGGAATGCACTTAGGCTGAATTGGAGTGAAAGCAAGAAGAAAACATACTAAGGTCACATAGGGTAGGATGGGTTAAAATTGAAATTCAACTATCACCTTTATCAATAGTTGCACAGTTACAATGTAGGACTTGATTAAGGCAGACCCTTGAGAGAGTTGACGAGAGTCTGTATACATCCCAAAAATGTAAGAACTTGCAGTTGCCAAACATTGCTCACCTCATACAACCAACTGCATCTTTGACTACAGATGGCCTCATGCAGTAGGGATCTTGAACCTTAACTTGGAGGACTGCAGCCAAGGCATTGCACATTCATGTGGAGGACATTGACACTAAAGGCAATGTCAATTAATGCACCAAGACAGATCCAGCAATCAGCCTTTGATATATACACTTACTTTATGCAGGAGAGTGCAGAGTCAATGATAATTCCACATATCTCAAGAGATTAATGTTGTTCTTAAGCGTAGGAGTTTTTCAAGGAATAGCAAATAACATTCAAGGCTGGGAGATGTTCAACAGGCAGCTCACATGCCCACTGTCCCTCATAGCACAACTGTTGCGCAAAGGGCTGCCTCTCATGTTAAATGCTCTCATAAAGGATGTTCAAATATATCTGGGAGAAATTAGTCTCTGCATGTTCTGAAGCATTGAAAGGACACATGAAGGAAGAATCAAAAGGTGCTTCTCAAGATTTATGTCAACCTGATCACTATCATAAGGGACAATGGCTCATAAGTCAAACCCTCATTGATGTTTTCAGAGCTTTATACATTTAGCATCATGCAATGGGAATGTTGCTTTTTTTCCCCTTATAGAGATATAGGATACAATATGCATAGCTACTTTAATGTTACTTCAATGTAGAAATAATTTGCACTTTTACATGAATAACACAACATATAATCTATCACACAAAATGTGAAAACAAGCAAAACAACATCTTAGACACGTTCTTTACAGAAAGGAAGGACACTTTCCTAAATGATAATGTAAACAATCCGACAAAGTTTGAACCAATCTCTGTCATCCTAGAATTAGGTGGCAATGAAGGTTTCCTCATCCTTCTAAGACTCTAAAACATTGCACTGTCTTCCTCTTAGCTGTCATAAGTGGGTTTGGGGGTGGTACCCCTGGTCTCCCAGCAGACCATCTCTGTATGGGCTTAGAACCTTGGAAAGAAGCAGGCACCAGTTGCTATTCCAGTATATATGAGAATTCCCAGGAGATCTGACACACAGTTCCAAAATGTGGCTCATATTCAATTCTTCACAAATTACTTAAAACATGAAATGATTCTGGTTGGTGACATTGCTTTGAAAGTGCTCTGTCATAACAATTAATAGCATTCTGCACTTGAGGGAGGTCTCATCAAGGTTGAGGGTAATGATGTGGTAGGTGTATAAAGGCTTCCATACCCCGTAGCTACCTCGTAATGATACCATTGGGCTGACCAACCTTGAGTACAAATAGCATAGTGTGGGCAGAGTCAGAATAATATCTCTGGAAGACTCACATGAGTACATGGGCATAACATAAGAGAAGATATGTTAGTCCTCACCTATTGGATCAGAGCCTGAAATGCGATGGCCATGTAGAGCTGCATTTACTATTAATGTATAATAAAAAGTGTTGTTTGAATTCGAAGTCTGAAAGCAGCTCTTATTTTCTTTTAACCAGTTTGTTCAGATTAAGACACATGATTAAGTCTCTGGATCAGGTGGAACCTAAACCCAGACCTCCCAGCTCAGAGATGGAGACACTACCACTGCACAATAAGTGTCCTTTGAAGCCAGTTTGTGACTTTGTCGTCTCTTCGACCTGTCTGATTTGAACCAAAAGAACACTAAATGTAGCATCTAGTCATATGATAAAAGAGTGGGCACTGGTGAAGATGGCATTATTAACATCATTGCTACATTTATAAATGGAAAATTGGGAAATGGCATTCTCAGTTCCCCAGATGATCCCCGAAATGAGCCTCCGGTATTAAAATGAAGGACAGCTATGGCCTTGCACAGGATGAGACTGCAACCCAATCCTTACAAGTACATCGTCATCCAGCTGCTGAAATAGCTCTGAGGTAATGGAAACAGGACATCCTTAACCTTTTGCAGTATTGCTATTCAAACATTTGCAGTTAGCAGCAACAAAATCTATTTACCCTAGTTCTGCCCCTCCTTGGTGGATCTTGTCCTCCTGGATGTTCTCTGGAGGCTGTGAGACAGCCACTGTAGGTTCTTGTTGCAGCTCTTCTTCTGCACTGTCTCTTTCCCCAGCTCCTCCTTCAGTCAGAGCAAGATCACAAGAAAGGCAGACGTGGCTACGGCCTTTTCAATTCTCTGCAGATAATCTGTCAGGAAAGCCAGAGAAATTACATAGTTTCATTGAAAGAACACCTGAGCCCTTATCATAGAATTGCTAAAATATGGAAGACATTCGGCCCATCCAGTCCACACTGACCTTCCAAACAGCATTCCACCCAAACCCACCTTATCTCTGTAATTTTGCACTTGCCATGATTAAACCATGTAGCCTGCACATCCCAGGACACTATGGGCAATTTAGCATGGCCAATTCACCTAACATGCACATCTTTGGACCATGGGAGGAAATGGGAGCACCCAGAAAATCTGCAAACTCCATACATACAATTTCCCAAGGGTGGAATTGAACCTGGGTCCCTGTCACTGTAAGGAAGCAATGTTAATCACTGAGCCACCATGCTGCCCTCAATAACATGTAACTGTCATTATAGCATGAAGGCTTCACAAGGTGATCAATTGCATGCCACGATAAGGAAATCTAAAAATGTAACCTTATCAAATGCATGGAGGACAACAAGAACATCTTGGTTCCTTTGGGAGAAGGCTTCTGCCAGTAAGGCAGCATATGATGATCTCCAGCCCCCCACAAAATTCCCTTCCACATCACTGGACAGCCACTATTCATTGCCTTTGAATACTTATCATTGATTATTGTCAACTGGGAAAATCAAGTCCTGTTTTTAAGTTCCTCGTTATATTGCTTGATGTGTGTGATAAGGAGGCAATCACTGGATGCAATGTAATTTGCATGATTAGTTGCAGTCATATTTTGTTACATTGTTTGACAATTACTGACTTTTGGTTGAAATAAGAATTAAAGGGAACTGGGGAGCATTACTTCATCAGTGAAGTTAAAAATCACACAACACCAGGTTATAGTCCAACAGATTTAATTGGAAGCACTAGCTTTCGGAGTGTCGCTCCTTCATCAGGCCGGCATCTCCAAATCTTAATCAGTGAAGGCATGATCATTTCAATTGTCAGTTGCAGGGCTTCAGAGAGAATGTTGCTAACTCTGGCCCTGCAAAAGAAAACAGTAACTCATCCCTCTCATTTTTTCAAGGGATCTCAGCTGTTTTGTGTCAATATTTCTCAGCTGACTTTCAATCTGGGACAACAAAGTTCTAAATCCATGTTCACAGGGAGTGACTGTCCCTGTGACCAACAACTATTCCTCCCCAAATCCTCACACTCCCTTTTGTATTTCTGTCTCTATGGCCCCAATGAACCTTCAGTATCCCTCCATGTCAGTTGAGCTCCTTTGCATTCCTATGAACGTGTCTGCTTTCTACAAAGAGCCCATGTTTCTGGAATTTCCTGTGTCCTTCCTGGCCCTACACCTACCCCATGTAGAAGACAAAGTAACTGTGTCCTGTGTGAATTGCCCCTTTGAGAGCTCCCAGTATCTTCCCACTAACTACAGTTCACACCCTTCTAGCTGCAATTGCCCCCTATCACTATCACCATTCCCTCAGTAGCCCAGAATAATGAAGCCCACCTGCAGAATTGAGCTTTCTGCTTTCCCCAGCATATCACAGCCAGCCCCTCTAATAAGCCCCTCCCATTAGAAACCAACTCCCCGTGACTGACCATGGTCTACCCCACTCCGGATTGACCTTCAATAGCTGCCCTATTAACATGCACGTAATCACGGGTTAATATAGCTGACCTGCAGAACTGATCATGATCCACTTTCTGGTCTGCAGAGACATGAATCCCTGGACTTTGTGGAACAAAGCATCTGACTGGCTTAGAATCAGTGCCAATTCTGCTCCTGAAAATTCTAAACTATGGATAGTGGCTGAGGTAATGATCTAAAAATCTATCAGTGGTCTGATTTGAAGAAATAAATCCAGGAGAATGCCAAAGGAAAAGTATTTTTAAAACATTTCTCTTCTTTAGACATCTATATTTAAAAATCTCTGGGCTCTTCAGTGTCAGGGAATCCTCACTTCAGTATCAGCTGATCCTGACTGTTACTGTTCCTCATAAATCTCACTCCATGTTACACAGGGTGCATTAACAATGTAAGCTTAGAATTTTTGCACCTGCTAAGTCACTGATTCCCACTCTGACATACACAAATTAACTCAGCAGGGTCCTGCCAGGCAGAGCTGGGAAAACTCAAAAAGCACATTGAGACTCACACAAAGCAATTTAAAGGCATAAATGCAGCAGAAAAGACAGCCACCTGAGATTCCTGGTGAAAAAAAATTGCTGTACTTTTCATACACCTCTAATACTTTGAAAATGATGAGATAGCTCACCCCAGGAATTCTTTAGAGAATATGTAAAATAATAGAAATACGCATCCACAGTGATCTGCCAAATGGCATGTTGTTGGAAAACTTGCAGCAGGATGTGAAAATGCTATTCATGCATAAAAGCTCAAGCAATAACATAGCTAACCTATTGTAAATTGCACCAAAACAAGAGATTTGCAAATACATTTTAACAGCACTTAAAACGGCACTTTGATGTTTGCTCCTGATCCTCACAAATATTTACAGCGCATTTTACGAGTAATGTTATTGATCATACAATGGGCAATGATAGATACTTAGATCTAAGCTATGTGTTGTTGTGGTTCTGTTCGCCGAGCTGGGAATTTGTCTTGCATTCGATTCTTTCGGCATTCATGCAGGAACCGGAGTTATTCGTATGTGGCGCTTAGGCAGTTGGCACAGGATTCCCATTTCCTGGCTTGTCTTAGCGTCTCTCGCCCGTAGGTGTTCAAAGTTTGGGAGAAGATTTGTAGCTCGGGTGCTCGTTGTTGTGGTTCTGTTCGCCGAGCTGGGAAGACAAATTCCCAGCTCGGCGAACAGAACCACAACAACGAGCACCCGAGCTACAAATCTAAGCTATGTGTTAGAATCATTCCCTGCTTTTATTAAGATCATCGCTATCCTTGCTTGACGAGAAGTCAGAGTAAAAATAATATCTTAAATGAAAACGTACAGTTATGATACTTGTATCAACTTTACAGGTGCTTGTTATATCCTAGTGTTATGACTGCGTGGCTTGGTGGCTTAGTGGTTAGCACTGCTGTGTCACAGCACCAGGGACTAAGGTGCGATTCCCGCCTCAGGTGACTGACTGTGTGGAGTTCGCGCATTCTCCCCGTGTCTGTGTCCCACAATCCAAATATGTGCAGGTTAAGTAGATTGGCCATGCTAAATTGCCCTTGATGTCCATGGATGTGCAGGCTAAGTGGATGAGCAATGGGGAACTGTAGGGTTACATGAGTGGAGCAGGTCTGGTTGGGATGCTCTTTGAAGGTGTGGTGTGATCTCAACGGGCTGAAAGGCCTGCTTCCAAATTATAGGGATGCTAGGACTGACAGGAGAAAAACCACACTACTCCATCACAATTGTCAAGAGGTGAAAGTGAGGACCAGAGGCTGTTGGGAAGGTAAATGAAACTATTTTAATTGGGTAGGGGCTGAACCCGAAACAGCACACATATTGTGTCTCCTACCTACCCTCCTTCTTGATCCATAAAGAAAAGGCACACTGTGATGAGTTGATCAGGCAAGGTTTTTTTTTTATTGTTTTATCGAGTGATTTGGTGAAAACTTTCCTTTTCATTTACCTAAGCTAAGACTAAAATTAAATTTAAGTTTAAAAATGGCAGGAGATCTCAGACCCGTGTTATGCTCCTCTTGCTCAATGTGAGAGCTCAGGGACACAACAGATGTCCCTGGCTCCTTCACATACAGCAAGTGTGTCCAGTTGAAGCTCTTGTTCAACTGCATGATAGCTCTGGGGCTGTGGATGGACTCACTTTGGAGCATACGTGATGCTGAGGGGGTTGTGGATAATATGTTTAGTGAATTGGTCACAACGCAGATTAGGATTGTTGAGGGAGAAAGGAAATAGGTGGGAGGGTTGGGGGGGCGCGGGGAGAAAGTGGTGACACATGATGGGAAGATAGCAGTAGCCAGGTTCATGACACCATGGCTGGCTCTACTACTCAGAAGGGTGGGAAGAAGTGTGGAAGGGCTATCATCATTGGGGATTCAATTGTAAGGGGAATAGATAGGCGGTTCTACGATCGAAAATGAGAGTCCCGAATGGTATGTTGCCTCCCAGGTGCATGGGTCAGGAATGTCTTGGATCAGCTCCAGAACATTCTCAAAGGAGAGGGTGAACAGCCAGTTGTCATGGTGCATATAGGCACCATGATATATACGTTAAAAAACAGGATGAGGTCCTACAAGCAGAATTTAGCAAGTTAGGAGCCAAGTTAAAAAGTAGGACCTCATAGGTAGTAATCTCAGGATTGCTAACAGTGCCACACACTGGTCAGAGGAGGAATGATAGAATAAGCAGGATGAATGCATGGTTTGAGAGATGGTGCAGGAGAGAGGGGTTCAGGTTTTTGGGGCATTGGGACCAGTTCTGGGGGAGGTGGGACTATTATGAATTGGATAATCTCCACCTGGGCAGGACTGGAACCAATGTCCTTGGGGGCACTTTTGCTAACGCTGTCGGGGAGGGTTTAAACTAATGTGGCAGGGGATTGGGAATCAAATGAGGTTAGAGGACAGAAAGCAAACAGTAACTAAAGCCTGTCAGGAACTAGATAATGAAGTCAGTGTGACTAAGGGGAAGAGTAGGCAGGAAGCAGATGATGAATGCAAAGGGACAGGTGGTCGGAGATGCATTTATTCTAATGCAAGAAGTGTAGTAAGTACTTAGGTAAGTAAGGATGAAGTAAGTTACTTAAGTAAGTAAGGATGAACTTAGGGCTTGGATTAGTATCTGGGAGTGTGATGTTATTGCTATTGCTGAGATTTAGTTGAGGGATAGGCATGATTGGCAGCTAAACATCCCAGAATATTGATGCTTCAGGTTGGATAGAAAGGGAGGTAAAAGGGGTGAAGGAGTTGCTATACTGGACAGAGAGGATATCACAGCTGTGCTGAATGGTAGACTCAAACAGTGAGGCAATACGTGCAGAGCTCAAAAATAGGAAGGGTACGTTAACAATGTTGGAACTGTACTACAGGCCTCCCAACAGCAAGTGTAAGATAGAGGTATAAATATGTAGACAGATTATGGACAAATGTAGGAGCAACAGGGTGGTGGTGATGGAAGATTTTAATTTTCCCAACATTGACTGGGATTCACTTTGTGTTAGAGGTTTGGATGGAGCAGAATTTGTAAGGAGCATCCAAGAGGGTCTTCTAGAGCAGTATGTAAATTAACCAATTGGGAAGGTGCCATACTGAACCTGGTGTTGGGAAAATGAGCCAAGCCAGTTTGTTGATGTTTCAGTAAGGGATTACTTTGGGAATAGTTATCACAATTCCATAAGTTTTAGAATACTCATGGACAAAGATGAGAGTAGTCCTAAAGGAAGAGTGCTAAACTGGGGGAAAGTCAACAATACCAAAATTCAGCAGGAGCTGGGAAATGTAGATCGGGAGCAGTATTTTGAAGGTAAATCCATATTTGATATGTGGGAGGCTTTTAAAGAGAGTTTGATTGGAGTTCAGGAGAGATATGTTTCTGTGAAAATGAGGGATTAAAATGGCAAGATTAAGGAATCATGGATGACAGGTGAAATTGTGAAACTAACTAAGAGGAAAAAGGATGTGTTCATAACATCTCGGCGACTGAAGACAGACAAAGCGTTGGAAGAACATGGGCAATGTATGACCAATCTGAAATGAGGAATTAAGAGGGCTAAAGGGGGTCATGAAATATCTTTTGCAAACAGGGTTAAGGAAAACCACAAGTTTTTTTGCATAAATAAGGAGCAAGAGGGTAACTAGAAAAAGGGTTGGCCCACTCAAAGACAAAAAATGAAAGTTATGCATGGAGTCAGAGAAAATGGGTGAGATTCTTAACGAGTACTTTGTATCGGTATTCACCAAGGAGAGGGACATAACTGATGCTGAGATTAGGGATAGGTCTTTGAGTACTCTAGGTCAAGTCAGCATAAGGAGGGAGGTGGTTTTGGGTATTCTAAAAGGCATTAAGGTAGACAAGTCCACAGGTCCAGATAGGATCTACCCCAGGTTACTGAGGGAAGCGAGAGAGGAAATAGCTAGGACTTTAACAGATATCTTTGTAGCATCCTTGAACACAGGTGAGGTCCCAGAGGACTGGAAAATTGCCAATGTTCGCCTCTTGTTTAAGAAGGGTAGCAGAGATACTTCAGCTAATTATAGACTGGTGAGCCTGATGTCAGTGGTTGGGAAGTTGCTGGAGAAGATACTGAGGGATAGGATCTATTCTCATTTGGAAGAAAATGGGCCTATCTGTAATGGACAGCATGATTTTGTGCGAGGAAGGTCATGTCTAACAAACCTAATAGACTTCTTTGAGGTGGTGACAAAGTTGATTGATGGGGGAAGGTAGATGTCATATACATGGACCTTAGTAAGACGTTTGATAAGGTTTCCCATGGTAGGTTGATGAAGAAGGTGAAGTCCCATGGGGTCCAGGGTGTTCTAGCTCGATGGATAGAGAACTGGCTGGAGACCTGTGACCAGTGTTGTTCCACAGGGATCCATGCTGGGACCATTGTGGTTTAATCTAAATAAATGATTTGGAGGAATGTATCAGTTGCCTGATGAGCAAGTTTGCAGATGATATCAAGATTGGTGGAGTAGCAGATAATAAAAGGGACTGTCAGAGAATGCAGCATAAGATAGATAGATTGGAGAACTGGGCAGTGAGATGGCAGATGGAGTCCAATCTGGGCAAATGTGAGGTGATGCATTTTGAAAGATTCAATTCAAGAGCGAACTATACAGTAAATAGAAAAGAACTGGGGAAAATTGATGTACAAAGAGATCTGGGTGTTCAGGTCGATTGGACCCTGAAGGTGGCAATACAGGTCAATAGAGTGGTCAAGAAGGCAAACAACACACTTTCCTTCATCGGACGGGGTATTGAGTACAAGAGTTGGCAGGTCATGTTACAGTTGTGCCAGACTTTGATACAGCCACTTTTGGAATAATGCATACAGTTGTAATTGCCACATTACCAGAAGGATGTGGATGCTTTGGAGACGGTACAGAAGAGGATCACCAAGATGTTGCCTGATATGGAGGGTGCTAGCTATGTAGAGAGGTTGGGTAGATTAGGATTATTTTAGTTAGAAAGACAGAGGTTGAGTGGGGACCTGATTGAAACCTACAAAATCATGAGAGGTATTGACAGGGTGGATACCAAGAAGCTTTCTCCTAGAGCGGGGGACTTAATTACTGGGGGAAGTGAGTTCAAAGTGAGAGGGGAAAGGTGTAAGGGACATATGCGTGGAAAGTTCTTTACGCAGAGGGTGGTGGGTGCCTGGAATGTGTTGCCTGTGGAGGTGGTAGAGACGGGAATGATAGCATCGTTTAATATGTATCTAGACAGGTACATGAATGGGCAGGCAGCAGAGGGATATAGATCTTTAGAAAATAGGCAGCAGGTTTAGAAGTAAGATTTGGATTGGTGCAGGCTTGGAGGGCCAAAGGTCCTGTTCCTGTGCTGTAATTTTCTTTGTTCTTTACCATGAGTGTAAATTTGATTACCAAAATGGCAAAGTCCATTTTTCTATATTGCTACCTAGAATAAAAGAAACAATCCCCATGCATTTTAATAAAATCAAAATAATTTGTTTGTGATGAACAAAAAAATCTTATTCCTAATGCAGATGGTAAATATTAAGTAATATCTAAAGTATGACCAAGAATTAAAAGTGTCTTGTTTTAATCACAAACAAGCAGAGACACTCACACTACACAGAGACAGATCTCTGGGGAGATTATACTTTATTTTTTTTCAAACGAGGCAACAGGAAAAAAATAACTCCCATGGGCCAAAGTCTGGCAACAAAGGATAAATTGTGATAACTTCTGAGGCCTACAAAATTTTCTGTTAGTGAAACAAAATTGCTGACAGCTGTAGTTTGGTGATTAATGCAGGTCTAGAGTCATAGAGATGCACAAGACGGAAACAGATCCTTCGGTCCAACTCGTCCATGCCAACCAGATATTCTAAACTAATCTAGTCCCATTTGCCAACGCTTGGCCCCTATCCCTTGAAACCCTTCCTATTCATGTACTCATCCAGATGCTTTTTTAAAATGTTGTAATTGTACCAGTCTCCACCACATCCTCTGGCAGCTAATTCCAAACAAGCACCACCCTCTGCGTGAAAACGTTGCCCCTTAGGTCCCTTTTATATCTTTCCCCTCACACCCTAACCCTGTGCCCTCTGGTTCTGGACTCTCCCACCCCAGGGTAAAGGCCTTGATATTTACCCCATCCACGTCCCTTATGATTTTATGAACATCTATAAAGGTCCCCCCTCAGTCTCCGATGCTCCAGGGAAAACAGCCACAGCCTTTTCAGCCTCTCCCTATAGCTCAAACCCTCCAACCCTGGCTACATCCTTGTAAATCTTTTCTGAACCCATTCAGGTTTCTCAACATCCTTCCGATAGGAGGGAGACAAGAATTGCATACAATATTCCAAAAGTGGCCAAACCAATGTACTGTACAGCTGCAACATGACCTCCCAACTCCGATACTCAATGCTCTGACCAATAAAGGAAAGCATACCAAACACTGCCTTCTTCTGGCATCATCAATGAAGTGAAAGCAAAGTCACTTCTGATGAAGGGTCTCTGGACCTGAGTCATGTTCTCTGCTTTCTCTCCACAGATGCTGCCAGAACTGCCGAGTTCCTCCAGCAAATTCTGATCTTGTTTCTGTCGAGAGACTGCAACTATTGGGATGTCTTCTCTTCTCACTGACATCAAACGGGGTTGCTGGATAACCTTTAATATGATTTTAATAATAGTCTGCTCTTCAGTAACGAAAGCAATAAATCCCATTTATTATACATTTGCTTTGCGCAGCTGCTTATCCAAAGTTAATAGATTTCCACAGAAACAGCAGGTGCTTTAAAGCACAAATAAAACTATTGACTTCCATAATTAGTAGGTGAGTCACAACCCACACACTGCTTAACACAATCCAAGAAATCACATGATCCCGTTCAATCCAGAAAAATGTCCAAATAGTTCCATTTCTTTCAGCGTCCGTCACAGAATCTTTAAGTACAAATAATTATTCCCAACACCAAGGAAGTTCATGTCTTCTTAAGTGTATGAATGCAGAACCTGACTCAATGGCTTGGACTTTGCCATTGAAATAGCAATGAGGCTTGTAGCCTGTTACCATGGAATGAATCAGGCAGCAACTGCTGATATCCATAAACCCAGTTGAATAAGGAAACTTGAAACTGACCTCAGAGTCTGTAATACAGATTTAAAGGAAGTTAAGGCATAGTGTGACTGTTGCTCGATTGGGAATCCAGAGACCCAGGTACTGTTCTGGGGAATTCCACCACAGGACATGGTGAAACTTGAATTCAAAAAAGCTGGAATTAAATGATGATTGGAATTTTATCTCTAATGAAAATATTGTCAAAACAAAACAATCTGGAAAGAAAACTGCCATTTGACCTGGTTTGGCCCACATCTAACTCCAGACTGTCGCATGGTTGACTTTTAACAACCCACTAAAATGAAACTCATTCTTGATGAAGGGCTTTTGCCCGAAACGTCAATTTTCCTGCTCCTCAGATGCTGCCTGACCTGCTGTGCTTTTCCAGCACCACTCTAATCTTGACATTACCCACTGAAATGACCAAGCAAGCCATTTAGTTGTATCAAACTGTGAAAAAACTTACAGGCAGAATGAAACTAGTTGGACCCCTTACATCGACGTAGGCAGCAACGACAGCAGACTCAGCCCAGCCAACAGTACAAAGTTCTGCTTAACAACATCTGGCACCAGTACACAAATTGGGAAAGCTGGCTCACAAACTCGTCAAGCAGATGATCAGCATTGTCTGTAAAGTACGATTCCATGAATATAGTTATGTCTCAACCAAGGTAATCACCATCTCTGGATATTTCCTGACCTATTCATGGGACACACCAGTAAAGTGCTATACCATCAAGAGGGAGTGCTAAGCATTGAATCACATCACATGAGGTCTCATGTCATCAAGACAAACATGAGCAAGAATATCTCCTACCAATTATCATATGCTGACCTTCTCAGCTCACAAATCAGTACTCCATGTTGAACACTACTGAAGGTGGCAAGGGGACAGAATCTGCTCTGGGTGGGGACTTCAATGTCAACCACTGGGTCTGCAGCAAGTGATGAGGGAAAAATACACTTAACTTCATCCTCCCGAACCTGGATATATCCATGATATCATCCAATGACCACCACACAATGTTAGGGGAGACAAAGTCCCATCTTCACATTGTGGAGAGCCTCCATTGTGTTGAATGACAATGTTGACATACCAAATGGAATTAACTTCAAACAGATCAAGCAACTCAAGACTATGCATCCATGAGACAGGCAGACCATTAGCAGCTTCAAAATTGCACTCAAACACAATATGCAAATTCATGGCCTGGTATATCCCTAATTCTATCATTGTTATCAAGCCTTGGCATTAATCCAGGTTCAATAAAGAGTGTGGGCGGGTATGCAAGGCACACCAAGCACAACTAAAACTGGTGTCAGAACTTGGTAAAGCAACAATGCAAGACTACTTGAATGTGAAGCATCATGAACAGAATGCAAAAGATAGAGCTAAATGATCCCACAATCAGACTGTGATGGAGTACTCCCGAATTAACTAGATGGTTGCAGCTCTAACAACATTCAAGAAACTTGAAACCATTCAGGACAAAGCTGCCTGCTTGACATATCCAAAAGTAGCCACTCCCTCCACCACTGGCACTCAGTCGTAGCAGTGTGGACTATTGAAAAGATGCATTGCAGAAAAACACCCAGACTACCTAGACAGCATCTTCCAAACCCATAACTACTCCAATCTAGAAGGAAATGGGCAGAAAATATATGGGAACACCACGATCTTCAGGTTCCCATCTAAACTAGTCACTGTCCTGACTTGGAAATATATCATTGATCCTTCAGCATTGTTGGATCAAAATCCGGCAATTTCCTCACTAACAGTATTGTGGGTCTACCTACATGAACTGTAGTGGGTAAAGAGGGTAGATCACTACCACCGTCCCAAGGTCAACTCATGATGGAAAGTAAATGCTGGCCTAGCCGACGATGGCCACACCACCTGAATTAAAAATATAAAACTGGGGAAAACAGCACATCAGCACAATAGATAAGGCGAAGGCCATTTGCAAAAATCTTCAGCCAGAAGTGCCAAATGAATCTGTCATCTCCAGAGGTCCCCAGCACCAGAGGTCCCCAGCATTACAGATGTTAGACTCAGCCAATTCAATGCATTCAATGTGACATCAAGAAATGGCTGAAGGCACTGGAAACTGTAAAGGTTATGGGTGCTGACAACATTCTGGCAATAAGGACTGATGTCTTGTGCTCCATAACTCACTATGGCTTTAATCTATCTGTTTCAGTATGCCTATCACACTAGCATCTAATGAACAATGTGGAAAATTGCCCAGGGTATACTTTGTGCAGGGAAAGCTGGGCAATACTAATCCCTTCCTTTACAAAATTATGCTTGTACCTATACCAAATGCAGTGGTTCAAGAAAGCAGCTCAACACTGCCCTTCTCAAGGGTCCCTAGGGATATGTAAAAAAGCCTGCCAAGCCAGTGATGCCCACATACCATAAATGAATTAATAAAAGCTGCTGTCCAATTTTCTCAGCTCTTCCACAAGCTTTGTTAGAAATACACATTTCTGAAAGATGCTGCATAAAAAGGCATGGAGGATGTGGAGTCATGTTACCTCGTAATTAATCATGAAAAAAATTAGGAGTGATGAACTTTACTATAAATACACTGATATGATATCGGAAGTTTTAATTACTGACACTCTCCCTGAATTTTAGAAGTTATTTTTTCTTTACTTTGTCGCATCAATTTTCCTTTCTTAAGCTCGTCTTTTATCTCTACTTTGCTGTCTGTAATTGGTTTTCAATTGGATTATATGTCCCAAATTAAAATTCTTGATTTCAACTTTGTAGGCTTGATTTCAGCCCTTTGAAAATCAGGCTGTGGGTTTGTATTCCATACCTGAGCTCCACCCTGCCACCTGGCTACTTTCCGGAAGGCATAACGAGTTTGGAGGGGGCCATGTAGCCACTTTCACACACACAGCAGATACCAACTCAATCAACTGTGCTCCAGTTAAGGCCTGTTAACTGGTGTTTTTTAGTATTTGGGTGCGCGCAGTGTCGGGTTCCCTGCCTGCCTGGGATCAACAGTTGTCTCAGACATCAATAGAGTGGCTTCCTCCAGCTTACGGTGGCAGATTAACTGCAGAACCCATGTCAAATTTAAGATTTTCAAAAATTGGAGAGAGGTTACATTCAACCTGAACATGTTCTCCCTCCGAAGCCTACCATAACATACTACTGTTTTTGGAAGTCATTAATTGGATAGCAAGCCTGCTTTCTTGCCATTAAACTGACCATTCTGGGAAAAATTATATTGAGTGACTATTTCCCAGACAGTGCAGTCTTCTGACACCCATTTGAGCCCAATGGGAGGATTCAGGAGCCAGCAGGGAAAATCCTGCTGTCTGTATCTCTGCACAGATTCTTGAATGTGGTCAGTTGAAGAGACATGCTGTTTCTCAATTAATTCAATAATGCAAAAAATCCCCTTTGGAAGGCATCACATTATACACCAGTAATAAATCAATGGCCCCTAAAGGATCTTTGAACACTTGTGAATCTAACAAACAGGAAGTGTTGTTCCTTCATCTCTGTCTCCAAAACTGTAGGAACATGTTTAGATTTTGTTAAGGATGCACTAAAGAATTCAGACTTTCTACAAAAGGTATAGAAACTAATAGGCCAATCAAATCACACCTGTAATAATCATATTGGTAAAATTTTCCCAGTTATTTCAAATAACAAAATAGAATAGTAATTTATTGTACTTGTATTTATGAAAATACAGCGGCATTTTAATTGCAAAATTATGAAAGGAAATAATTGAGACAAAGTTCATATTTTGTTCACTCTCTGGCATCTGGGTTTCTAAATTGGCTATGGGACACCACCGCAGAGGGCACCAAAGCTGGGATTCTTGGTCTGGGCCCACCACACTGCCACCACTGAAGCCACTACACCACAGCCTTAGCAAGGAGGGACAGACTGAACCCACCAAGACACCAATGCTGAAGCCGTTGCTCAAGCAGTTGCCACCCAAAGCCACCATATTGACACCATAGGCATGAGGAATGACCCAGAACTACCATGCTGCCACAGTTACAGCCACACCACCACCAAGGGGAATGGCCCAGACCCAGCGAAGGCACAGCCTTCGAGAAAGCCAGGGCCACTATGGCCACAAGGAACAAATATCCAGATCCAGCATGCTTCCACCATCGCAGCACACCCTCACAACCACCCTTCTCCATCACAGCCGCCGAAAAGTAATAAAGGTGAGCTTTGACTCAAAAGTGAAATTGAGAAATGAAGTAATAAAGCAAATTTTTAAAAAAGAATACGGAAAAATGTGGCTGTTGAGGTGAGCAGAAACACTGAACCGGTACACTTCTTACCCTCCCACCACCGCCACCATTTTGTCAGTAATTAAGTGGGTATAAAAAACACACACACACACTTACCAGAGTGTAAGACACAGTTATTAGATGTGTTACCTCAAATCCACAGAGGAAATCATCCTGATTGAATCTATTTCCATTCTACTGGTGACCAAGACAACACCTATATAATAAATTTTCCTTTTTAATCTCAGATCTCTGTCATGTTGCTTCAGTAAATGAGCTGATTATTCATATATCACCACACCACGGACATCTGAAATATTTAAATATTGTGTTTTATTAATGACAATGCTCTCATGATTTGCTTTACTTGTAGTATAATGTTTGAAGATGACTGACAAATTGGCCTAACCACTGATTACTACTAGGACATAAATACTAATATGAAACAAAGCTGAATTTAATATTTATCCAAGTAAAAAGTCCAGATCAACCTGGCATTTGGTGAAAAGTCTATTTAATGGCAACCCTGAGGAATTATTTGCCCATATAAGTAATCTTGCCCTTTAACTATCTACTCAATATGTGATGAGGACTGTAGCCTTTCACAGCTACATAACAAATTTTGTAGAATATGTTAATAACAAGCATTCTTTCACTCATTCATTCATCTGACACAAGAGCAGTATTCAGCAAAATACCTCCTCGTTAATTTGAATTTGACCATGATGTAGTAGTTAGGATTTAATGGACAACAAGTGGAGGTTAGATATAAACTCATTAGCATAAAAAGTTGAACTTAGAATTGCATAACAAAGGAAAATTTAGAAGCTTTATTCCCTGATCTTCAGTTATTGTACACAATTGCTGACTGTTAGCCATTATCTATTTAATATCTGAATTTTTCCAAAACAAAGTATTCACAGAAAACTAGCATGAAACATGGTAAACTGGTAAAATAAGAGCAGCAACTGGTAACATTTGTCTATATTTTGTACATTCTGCAACTTGACGTTTACAGATACTTTTGCACTGTAAAGTTTGAAAAAGCTGTGTATCAACTGCCAAGTTATAAAAAATTCTTAATATACAGCAATAATCATTTATAGCACAATTATGCATGCAGATTACTACTTTGAAGTTGCTTTTAAATCCTATTTTGATTTATGCGTTTTTCTTTGTGGCATATTTTAATGCACAAGTATAGTATCTCAAAACCAGAAACCTTGGGACTGAATCAATGCCAAATCTTGAGTTTGCTGGTTTTTGAAGTCAAAATCTTAAATCCATTAATAGGTGAAACATAAAATCAAAATGAATAATTTTATTAAAGTTTTAGAAAGAATGCATGATAGTGAACAAAAAATGTTTGAGTAAAAAGGTTTAATAACAACCTAACTAAAACTGACTCACAAGCTGTGCTGAATTCAAAGTATGTGAATGTTAATGAAACTGAGTGGGGTTGGACCAAGCGTTACTTGGAATGTGAGTTGAAGATTTTCAACCAACCTGCTGCATCACCATACCAATGCGCAACCCATCCAAATTGCCTCAGTAAGTTATTCATTTATTAACAATGAAATTCACATTATGGGAGGAGGAACTTTGAGCCAAGAATATACGTGACAATAATACTCTGTATGAACACGTGCCCATATTTTAATGTCTCTGCAAGTTCCAGAATCACAAAGTCAAAATACAGACAAATTGGTTTGTGCTGTAGACTGCAGGACATAGCTCAGGCCTCTGAGCATAAGGGTTTGGATGTCATGTTGAGACCATAAGACATAGGAGCGGAAATTAGGTTATTTAGCCCATTGAATCTGCTCCGCCATTCAATCATAGCTGATAGGTTTTTCAATCTTATTCTTCCACTTTCTCCCTGAAACCTTTGATCCCCTTAGCAATCAAAAATTTATCTGAATTTTAAATATACACCATGGCAATGATTTCAGCAGATTAACCACTCTGTGGCTAAAGAGGTTTCTCCTTATCTCTGTTATAAAAGGTCTTCCCTTTACTCTAAGGTTGTGCCCTGAGATTGTACAGGACATTGGTGAAGCCTCTTCTGGAGTATTGTGTGTAGTTCTCGTTGCTCTGCTATAGGAAGGATATTATTAAATTGGACAAGGTTCAGAAGAAATTTACCAGAATGTTACCAGGAATGGAGGGCTTGAGATATAAAAATAAGCTGCATAGGTTGGGACCTTTTTCACTGGAAGGAGGAGGTTGAGGTTTGTAGAGGTTGAAAAATCATGTAGGGCATAGATAAGGTGAATAGCAGTGGTCTTTTCCCTCAGGTGGGTGAGTTCAAGATTAGGGAGCATATTTTTAAGTTGAGAGGTGAAAGATTTAAAAAGGACATGAGGGTCAACTTTCTTTTTACACAGAGTGTGGTTTGTGTGTGGAATGAACTGCCAGAGAAAGCGGTGGATGCAGGTAAGTTTGTAACATTTAAAAAGACATCTGGAAAAGTACGTGAATGGAAATGATTTGGAGGGATATGGGCAAAATACAGGCAAGTGGGGACTAGTTTAGTTTGGGAACATGGTCAGTATGGACTAGTTGGACCTAAAAATCTGTTTCAATGCTGTATAGCACAAAGACTCCATGACTAATGTTAAAAGATATTAAAGTGTCTATTTTTAAGACAACTCCAGTTTTATGATATCTGAATTTAAGAGACTATATCTGCATATTTTGTTAGTCTTCATATATGTAATTCTCATTATGTTCAATTGGTTTTGGTTAGTCTAGCACATCAGAAAGAGCAATGCTGCTCTGCAACTCAATTCGTCCACATCTCCATTAAGCACCTCACTGCATTATTCTTCAGGGGACTCTTCAATAACATGCACATGACCTTGTGTGACTTGCATATGGAACAGGCTTTATTTCACAATAGCTGAATATAATTCAGAGCAATATGTTGGAACTTTGTCTGGAGTTGATTTTTCTCCATTATATTAAAGACAAGCTTGCAAAAAGCCTATTTACACCCATTGAACTACAACTTCATAAGTTATAACTTGGAGTTATTAGTATCATATTTTCTAATTAAAGTTTACATAAGCATACTCTCCTATTGCTTGCATTTATTGCAAGTAGTTTTCTAAAAGCATGTTCATATCTTCTGCTGATAGGTATTGTTTAATTGGAGTGTTCCTCATTGTTTGAAGCCTGTGTTGTATCCAATTTATATTAATTGTAGAAAAGTTAAGATCAAATTCAGAATATAATTCACGTCTGTTTGAATTAATTTCACAATTTTTGTTGACTGAAAAATATATTTTGTTGAAGTACCTTCGTAAAGATAGTTAATTAAAGTCGCTGACCCACTGAAATTATTTGCTTTGTGTTCAATCTTGTGTGTAATTGAGTGCTGTGATTGTGCTCTCCTAGCAAGAACGATGCTTCCTAAAAATACTAATATCATAAATATGTATTGTTAGCATGGCACTACTTAATCATTATTTCATTAAAACATGCTTTATGTTGGTGAAATAGTAGCTTCTGAATTAAAATAAATTCATGAGTTTATCAAACACATTGAGGTAATTTTTCTGTACACAGTTATCCACATTTTACTTCTACATATCTAAATTGCACTGTCACTTAAAGCAACTAGTGACCTCTCAGCATGATTTACAGAAACGAGTGAAAGTATTTTGATTAAAAAAAGAAAGGCCAATGAAGCATTGTTTCTTCAAAAGCCAAAATACATTCAAGTGAAACTGAACAGTAAAATTACAATTTCCCAAGAACAATAAAGGAAATATAAAGTAAGGAAAATTCCTCAGCTTTATTCCCAGATCTCCAGTTACTGCACATAATTGCTGACTGCTAGCCATCTTCTATTTAATGTCTGAATTTTTCCAATAAAAAGTAATCCCAACGAGTACTGGTATAAAACAAATAGTTTACAATTATGTTTATTATTGCGATAATTCATCACATTACTTTCGGTTTTATCGTTTGACTCAAGGCTTTACACTTCAGAGGAATGCATGTGCCACAAAGCTTACAAGTCAAGTTTTTTTGAGCTATGTTGAGACTACAGATCTGAGCAGATCAAGAATAGCTTGAACCTAAACGATACATTACTTTCAATTGCTTTGTGGTTAATCTATAAAAATCTGGATGTCCTTTATCCAGGTTATTTCAAACATAGGTTAGTTTGCTTAGTTAATAATCTCATTGAAAATGTACAGGAAGACTCATTTCTGCAGTTTGAATGAAATTGTCACTATAATAAATTTTCAGCTGACTGCTTCTGTTGATGAGGAAATGGGCAGGAACAGCATGCCGTCCACCCATTGATAGTAGTAGGAGGCTTTACGCATGTTCAAAGTCAAGCTCGCTTAAATCAAAATTGGTGAAGTCCTAGAAAGCCACTCACATGTAAGCGATTGTTACAGATGACAATGTAAGCACAATATTGAATGAATTTCTTAGCAACGGCCAGGAAAAGGCACCAACAACCTTAATTCAGCTGACCCCATAAAATCCTTTTCACTAACACCTGGTTAAGTTGAAACAGCTTTTTTTTTACATACTGGTAAAGTAGCAACCTGACACTGAAATGAGGCTGTGAGCATGTCTATCAGTCAATGTTCCAGAACCAGTAATCAATACCTCTACGGCATAATAAAAGCATGAGAGCAGTGAGTACAATGAGTTGAATATTGGCCTGGGAGACCACAAAACCGAACTTGTATTTCATGAATAAAAGAGAACCTAGGCCTTCCAAATTGAAGAAATATCACTGCAAATCCAATGAGAGGAACAAGGGTCTAAAAAATGCTGTAGATAATTGTAATTGTCAGTAATACCACTACTAACCAAACAATCCCGAAAAATGTAGTTGCCAAACTAAACTTGAAATGATTTGTAAAATAAGTAGATTAAGTGTGAAATCAACTTGATCTGTGTTCATTAATTGACCTGTCACAGATATATTCTATCAGTGGTACCGTTGATAGGAATGACTACCAGAAATGCATGTAAGGGCAAAGATGAACATCCATAGAGATTTTTTTCACTGATCCATTGTAATATCAACAAATGTATCAAAAGAAAATCTGAAACTGTGAAAGAAGTAGTAAGTCTCCTGCACATACCTTTATCTCCACATCTAGTTCTCACAACGAGGATCTCATCTATTGTGTACTGTCACATTGCTAAGTGCGAGAAATTTTCAACAACCCAAAATTGACTACACAATGTTCAGCAACAGCAGGAAATTCGCATACTATTACAATATGTCTCAATACCCCTTGTCAAGGTTTATTTGGATATTTAGTTGAGTTCCAGCAAGAGCACCAGAAAATGCCTTTAAAAGGTGCCAACACTGGTAGCCTTTAACATTGGGTTATCTATATGCTAAATACAAAACTCAACAGGCCATGATTATAAGTAAGAGTTTCCACAGGTGTCAGATCATAATGGACCTACAAGTGACCAGTCAGAAATGCTGCTAGATGATTAACACATCAGGATCACAATCTAGTGTCACATAGACTCTCTGCTCTGGTAGATTTACTGAGGTGGGATGATAGTTCTCAAGATCTGTTTCATTTCTAAAGGAATAGGAGGCAAGCCAAACAGAGATTCAATGTCTCCTCTACAAGCTTTTAAATATCCCACTCTCTGAAAGACCTGAGGTGTCCTCAAACTCTCCACCCTACTCAGCTGTGGTGCCCCTTTTGACATTCTGTTTCTGCCAATATCCCATGTGGTTGACTAGTTAGGCTAGCACAGAGAAAATAGAAAGTGGAATAGCAAAAGAATAGGGCAGCAGCAATAGTTTTGGAACTTTAGAAGCAGTTAGAAGGCAATGAATATTGAAATGAGGAAATGGTCTTATCTGCAGAAACCAGGGGTTTTGTCCCATTGTTTACCCCGCACTCCTAACTTCATTATTGCTGCTCAATCTTGCACTTTCTGCCTTTGCCCTAACTAGCTCTGATGCCCTAGTCTATTGAGCTTCCAGCATTTTCCAGTTTGCCCCTGGTCATTTTCAAATTTATTCAAATACACATCCTAGATTTTTTTTAAGCAGAAGCAATACTTTGGTGCTTTCAGGAGTCAACTCGTCAGACTATTTAAAATTCTTGAGTTGCTAAAGTATCACATACAGCAATTGTTAATTATATGAAAGGCAGCTACTTTGGGAAAAGACATTTTTAAAAATCTTCAATTCATGTTTTGTGTCAAGAATAAAGATAAAGATATACAAGATGAAGTGCTGAAAAATAAATTTCAGCAATGTTATATTCATGTACGTTTCAAGGCTTATGATCAGGACTGTCACTGAGCAGTTCTCTGGAGCTCCAGGCATCTTCAAGCTCTTATCCATGTAGTTGCATCTCCAGAATAGCTTGGATCACCATCACAACAATTTCCTAAACCAGGCTACTGCAGGTTACAAATATGTGAAATATAAAAACTGGATCATACCTTGAAATCCCTTCTCGAGAGGAGAGCTTTAAAGGTCTCAAAGCCACTGAATTTGAAAAAAAGCTGCATCCTAGAAAGTACAGTTGATTCTCCCTGGCAGATTACTACTCAGGAGTTGAAGGCAAAAATGAACTCTGATGTCTTTTTCTTTTGTTATGCGTTGACATAGGGTATCCATTATCTTGGTAATGCTACAGTGAGCAAACCAACCGAAGACTGCTAAATCTCCTGACAATTCTTTAAACTGCAGAAACATTCAATGATTTTACTTCTATTATTAGCACAGAGCTGTGTACTTAATTTCAGGTCTGATTCCATAAGATCAAAGCATTTATCTGTAGCTTCTTCAGGAGGCTGTGCAAATAACTTAGGTTGTCAATAGGGTTTAAAACTAAATAGTGATTGGGAGGGTTCTTGAGAGAGGAAATTAAAGAAAGAAAGAAATGGCAAGGCAGGAGTGCATGGTAGTAATATGGATAATAATAATCGAAGTGTAGCTAGAAATGACAGAGCACACAAAAGTAACCAGAAAATAGAATATGAATAGGGAAAAGAAACATAAAAAGTCAAAGTTAAGGCTGATTACCTCTGTACGTTTGTAAAGATGGAGATGGCACAATGATAAATAAATTTGGTAATCTGATAGCCATTGCAAAGAATTGGGCAGAATTTTCCACTCAATAATTGTGATTAGGTCATTGTAGGTGGATAATATCATACCTGCACTTCACTTCAATTAAACACTAAGGAGGAAGACCTTTCTGTCCTGCTCAAATTGATGTCCTTAAACAGCTAATCAAGGACCACTTTAGGATAAAACTGCTGCAAGTGGGCATGTGACCTGTGGGTGTGTACGTTCAGGTCTGTTATCCTGTCGGCTGCATTACTGGGTTCTACACTCTCCTGTGACTTCAAGGGTAACTAGTGATTTCATAGGTCTTTGAGGTAAGTGGCACAATGTGTCTCTAATTGGCTAATTAAACGATCAGCTTGCCCATGCCCTTCATGCATGAGACGTCAACATGTTCATATGGAAAATTTAACCTTTTTGTCTCCTCCTCACAATTTGCTTTCTCACCTGCCTTTGCATCATCAGCAAATCTGGCTGCAGTTCACTTCGTCTATTATCCAAGTCAATCTTCTAATCACTAATGGAAACACGTTCCAAATTTCCTCATAAAACAATCACTCATTCCAGATACCAACCGAGTAAACCTCCTCTGGAGCACCTCCAATGCAGTTAGAGCATTGCTTAAATCGGGAAGACCAAAACTGTACAGAGTACTTGAGATGTGGTCTCGTCAATACCCTATGTAACTGAAACATAATGTTCTTAATTTTATGTCCAATTCCTCTTGTAATAAAGAATACTATTCCTTTAGTCTTCTTAATTGCTATGCTCACTTTTTGTGACTCAAGCACAATGAATACCTGGATTCTGGTGCACCTCAGAATTCTGGATTTCCTGTCTTGTCCCTCTCTTCCCAGTATGAGAGATGTTCCCTTGCAGTGAGACAAAAGGAAGAAAGGAGTGAGATGAAACTAGGTAGAAGATCTGTGGCGTGAACGTGCAGGAACAACAAGGATAATGAAATGCCCCAAGTGAGCAGGAAGTACAGAAGGCAGGTGAAGTTAGTAGTTTACTAGTTTAGAACTGTCAGGTAGAGATGTTGTGTGCTATGGTGAGAGTTGGAGATCATTACCCTTGATGATATCATTGTACATTGGCAGAGTTAAATTGAGTGTAAGGAAGCAGAGAGAAAATAGTGGCACTTACCCTAGCAGACATAGAAGGTCATGATCAAGCTGGACATTTCATTTGGCTCATGAAATGGCATGGAACCCGCTATTGTTTAGGTCCTGCTGTCATCTCCTTTGCTAGTCCACATGAAAAAGAATAGCTCCCTTCTGCATCATTCCATCCAGCAACACCTCCAGGTCCCTTTTGCCGAAGCAGGGTACCATCTGCGACATGACCTTTCCTGACATTGCCCAGCAGCCGAGTATGAACACTGGCTCATACTGTTTGAAATGGTGTGCCGCTATGGATGAAATAAAATGCCAACAGCACAACTGGTGCAATGTCCCAGCAGCAGTGAACAGTCCTACTGCCATCTGATTGTATAGGATGGTTGCCATGGAACCCAGACATATAACCAACATGGTGAACAGTGGAAGATTGCATGAGAGAAATCTGTGAGCTACTGACTGGAAGATCTGTATGAATCCCCCTAAAAATAATACTTAGCCAAAACAAAAGGGAAATGCAGCCCTCCATGTGGATTTTACATCAGCATTATCGGAAATATTATTTATGGAAAACATCCTGGAAGAGGCAAATGTGGATTTACCTTTAGCACTCAACACATTTTTCCAAGAGAAACATCTGTTAACTTAGACTTGTATATTAATATGCATTAAACAAGTTCAATCCTGGGAGAACTTTGGAAACATTGGCAAAGATGCATTAATTCTGTTGGTATTAGATTACTACTGACTAATATACTTAGAAAATATGTTAGGTTTAATTCAGGTGATAATCCAGCAGTGCTATCTCAAGATATATTTCCTGGAGTGTTAAATATGCCATCATGAATACTGCCATTCAAATAATATATCAATTTATAATGTCTTTCATAAAAATGAATTGCATACCTTATTATTTGCATGGTGGGTTCCATGTGTCAAAGCTTCTATTTCAGCCTTCACTTCACTTTATGAACCGTCAGGAATGCATGCAATGATTTCCATATGCTAGCATCAAAAAATTGTGTCCTTAAAGTTCTGTTCTTTTTCATTGGCTTTTAGAAAATTATAATTAACATTTTAATTACTATGGCCTGAAGTTTTCCATTCTTTGGCAAGATGTAATTTTGAGTGAGATTCATGGTGGGCAGTCCACTATGACCCATATCATATTTTCTCACCCAATCTTCTGCTCTTCGTCTCATGAATTATGCAACTGGCCACAATGGCATACATCAACTTGGATCATGCAGCAGGAGAGGTGGGGTACTTGCCACTACCAGGATATTGCGGTGTTCACACTACAAAATAGTCCAACAGTAAAGTGTGAAGGCCATATCAATACACATGAATAGTAAAAAGGTGGTACAGGAAGATAAAGACTGACTACAGGCCAAAATAGGAATTTACATTTTGAGACTGGAGGCATGGCTGGTGTGCAAAATGATTATTTTGCATCTGTCTTTCCTTATGAGGCAGATGTTGCCTCGGCCATGGTGACAGAGGATGGAATTCAATCAAGTTGATAAAGAGGTTTTTTTGTATAAGCTGTTGGTACTGTACTTAAAATGATTTAGATCCTAGGAACAGGTCAGGTGCATCCAAGGATTTTGAAGGAATTGAGAGCAGCAATTGCAAATACAGCAGCAATAATCATTCAATCTTCCCTGGATTTTGGGTGATGCCAGAGGATTGGAAAATTGCAAACATTACACCTTTGTTCAATAAAAGTTGTAAAGTTTGTCCCAGCAATTACAGTGATGTCTGTTTAACTTCAACAGTGGGGAAGCTTTTAGAAACAATCATTCAGGATAGAACTGAAATAAATATACAACAATATGGATTAATTCAGAAGAGACAGGATGGATTTGTTGAGGGGAAATTTGTCTCACCTGCTGCAATTCTTTGAAAAAGTAACAGAGAGAATTGAAGACGGTAAATCTGTTGACATGACCTACTTCCAAAAGATGATGGATACAATGCCACACAATACGCTTGTAAGGGCAGTTATAGGTCATGGAATAAAAGGGATAATAGCAGCATGAATACAAAATTGGCTGAATGATAGGATACCAAGGGTAATGGTTAACATTTTTTGGACAGGAAGAAGGACTGTAGTGGAGTTCATTAGAGGTCAGTATTTGGAGCCTTGCTTTTCCTGTTATATATAAATAATTTAATTCTTGGTATGCAAGGGACATGTTCAAAGTCTGTGAATGACACAAATCTTGTGAGAATTGTATATTATGAGGAGGCCAATATTGATATGTTGGTGGAGCGGGAAGCTAAGTGGTAAGCAAAGTTTGATGTGAGTAATGCAAGGTGATGCATTTTGGCATAATGGACACAGACATGAGAAGTAAGATTCAGAAAGTGGTGTAGGAGCAGAGAGTCCTCTGTGTGCATGCGCATAAATTATTAAATGTGACAGGACAGATAGAGAGAGAGCTGTTAACAAAGCATGCCCTATTAGTGACTTCATAAATAGTGGCACAGAATACAAGAGCTATGAAGTTATGATGAACTTATAAAAGGCACTTGGGCCTCAGCTGGAGTGCTGTGTACAGTTCTGGGGTGACACAATAGGAAGGATGTGAATCCTTTGAAGAGAGTGCAGAAGAGGTTTATGAGAATTGTTATGAGGAAAGGTTGGAGAAGGTGGGACTGTCTCTCTTGGAGAGGAGAAGGCTAAGCAGAGATTTTATAGAACATTTCAAAATCATGAGCAGTCTGGACTGGCTGGATACAGAGAAACTGTTCCCATTGATAATCTGTCAAGAACTGGAGAGGAATGTTTTGTGAAAGAAGTAAACGCAAGGTGAGATCAAAGATTTTCACACAGTGAATACTTGGAGATGGAATGTACAGCCTGGAAAAGTTGTGATGGTAGGTCCAGTTGAGTTATTCATAAGGGCATTTGATGATTATTTAATTTGAAAAAAATGAGCAGGGTCATGGGAAAAAGGTAGGTAATTGGCATTAAATTAAAGTGCTATGAAAGCCAGTGCAGACATGATGGGCTAGATGGCTTCTTTCAGCACTGTAACTGTTCCATGATTCAGTGTTGCCATTTTAAAATCCCACTTACACACTCCTTCAGATCCTGGGAAACAAGAACTGTCCTTCAAACTGCAGTATTCCACCATTATCACCAATGAAATAGCCCAGAAAGGCATGTTTACTCTTCAGTTCACCAGCAGGGATTTGGAGATGTTGGGGATGGGCTTATGGAGGTGAAGCCAGTGCTTCTTCCTTCTGACTAATGAAGGAGGCTATAGCATCAAACTGGGCTAGACCTGGATAATAAACCTGGTCAGTGTGGTGCCCAGGGTGAAACACAACACAAAGCTGTGCAGAGAGAGGGATAATGATCTTCTGCAGTGCACAAGGCTAGTCCTCTAACTCCGCCACTGCATACACCTCTCACCAAGGCACATAGATTCTAACTTTTTATTCCACACAATGGTTTTTGCCCACTTCAACCATCCAAACTATTAACCCTTTCTGCTCTCGACACTCCCTACTCACTCACTGGGGAGAGTTCAGCAATGCTCCTTCGTCTGAATCACCACTAACTATTATTCCATCTACTTCCCTATCATACTCAGTCTATGGTTTTGTCTCACTGGAGAAAAAAATTGCCCCTGCCCAGACTGACATTGCCATAGCAGCTGCACTGACATACCTGTGATCCCAGACTGACAGCATTTGCATAACTGACCATGGTCAACTTCCTGGACTGGAATGGATGACTTCCTTGGCTGACTGTGGCAGTATCCCCCAACCAACAGTGTTCTCCTTGTCTCCAGCACAGACTTTCATCCCCTTTGACTTGCACAGATAGTTTTTAGGTTGAAGTGCTTGCCGTGTTTTTGCCATATCAGCTGCGAGCATATGCTGTAAGGATGACATTGACATAGCACAGTGCCAAATAGCAACATGACCACACCTATGAACATTCATCACTCTGAAATGTGAAAAGCTGCCACCTTTCCTTATTTGCTTAAAAAAAAGCAATGCAAACCACAGAGGATGGCAGCATCCAAGTCAGCAAATATTGAGTGAGTGCTTAGAAATGAAGCTAAAATCCATCAAACCCACACTTTGTTGATGCATGCAATGCATTTGTGCATATAAATGTGCATAAAGTAACCTGGCAGAAGTCTGTACATTTTAAGTGACCCTATGCTCTAAACTGGACTCTTGAAGGACAGAGGTGGTATGTGAGTTGATCCCAAAGCCTTGATGTGGTGAAACTGATGGCTTGATCCATTTGCATGGATGAAGGGTGCAAGAGGTGTGTAAAGTCAGCATAGTCTTATCAGACCATAGAGCTGCTCTCTCATTCGAGAAGGACAACAGGTAGTGGTTAACCTGAAGGTTATCGTGCCTCAGGACAGGGTTAAGGTTGAGAAGGAGAATCCTTCATCGTAACCTCAGCTGGTGTGGGAATTTTGGACCCAGGCTGCTGATAGCTCTCCACATCACAAACTGGCCATTCAGCCAACTGAGCTAACCAGTTCTAATTTGACTATTCCTTACATTCTACCTGCGTAGCAATAGGCCATTCTGAATGTACACTTTCTTCAAGCAGTTGAGGTTTATCCAAACTTTCCATAGATGGTTAAAACCTGAGCCTTCATCATTTGGGTCAGTTGCCAGGTTATAGTTGCTGTCTATTGTGATACTAAGATTTGGGACTGTCATTATTTGACAATAGACAATAGACAATAGACAAAGGATGCAGGAGTAGGCCATTCTGCCCTTCAAGCCAGCACCACCATTCATTATGATCATCCTCAATCAGTATCCTGTTCCTGCCTTATCCCCAAAACTCTTCATTCCACTATTCTTAAGAGCTCTATCCAACTCTTTCTTGAAAATATCCAAAGACTTGGCCTCCACAGCTTCTGGGGCAGAGCATTCCACACACCCACCACTCTCTGGGTGAAGAAGTTTCTCCTCAACTCTGTTCTAAATGGCATACCCCTTATTTTTAAACTGTGTCCTCTGGTTCGGGACTCACCCATCAGCGGAAACATGCTTCCTGCCTCCAGAGTGTCCAGTCCTTTAATGATCTTATACGTCTCAGTCAGATCCCCTCTCAGCCTTCTAAACTCAAGGGTATACAAGTCCAGTCACTCCAATCTTTCAACGTAAGATAGTCTCGCCATTCCGGGAATTGACCTCGTGAACCTACGCTGCACTCCCTCAGTAGCCAGAATGTATTTCCTCAAATTTGGAGACCAAAACTGCACTCAATATTCCGGGTGCGGTCTCTCCAGGGTCATGTACAGCTGCAGAAGAACCTCTTTGCCTCTATACTCAATTCCTCTTGTTATGAAGGCCAGCATGCTATTAGCTTTCTTCACTGCCTGCTGTATCTGCATGCTTGCTTTCATTGAATGATGTACAAGAACACCTAGATCTCATTGTACTGCCCCTTTACCTAACTTGACTCCATTTAGGTAGTAATCTGCCTTCCTGTTCTTGCCACCAAAGCAGATAACCACACATTTATCCACATTAAACTGCATCTGCCATGCATCTGTCCACTCACCTAGCCTGTCCAGGTCACCCTGTAATCTCCTAACATCCTCCTCACATTTCACCCTGACACCCAGATTTGTATCATCAGCAAATTTGCTAATATTACTTTTACTACCATCATCTATATCATTAATGTATATTGTAAAAAGCTGCAGTCCCAGCACTGATCCCTGCGGTCCACCACTGGTCACCGCCTGCCATTCCGAAAGGGAGCCATTTATCACTATTCTTTGTTTCCTGTCAGCCAACCAATTTTCAATCCAAGTCAGAATTTTGCCCCCAATGCCATGTGCCCTAATTTTGCTCACTAACCTCCTATGTGGGACTTTATCAAAGGCTTTCTGAAAGTCCCGGTACACTACATCCACTGGATCTCCCTTGTCCATCTTCAGAGTTACATCCTCAAAAAATTCCAGAAGATTAGTCAAGCATGATTTCCCCTTCATTAATCCATGCTGACTCTGACCTATCCTGTTACTGCTATCCAGATGTGTCATAATTACATCCTTTATAATTGACTCCAGCATCTTTCCCATCACTGAGGTCAGACTAACTGGTCTATAATTCCCTGCTTTCTCTCTCCCTCCTTTCTTAAAAAGTGGGACAACATTAGCCACCCTCCAATCCACAGGAACTGATCCTGAATCTATAGAACATTGGAAAATGATCACAAATGCATCCACGATTTCTAGTGCCACCTCCTTCAGTACCCTGGGATGTAGACCATCAGGCCCGGAGACTTATCAACCTTCACACCAAACAGTCTCTCCAATACCATTTCCTGGCAAATATAAATTCCCTTCCATTCAGGTCCTTCAGCTACTGTTACCTCAGGGAGATTGCTTGTGTCTTCCCGAGTGAACACAGATCTGAAGTATCAATTCAAATCTTCTGCCATTTCTTTGTTCCCTGTAATATATTCCCCTGTTTCTGTCTTCAAGAGCCCAATTTTAGTCTTAACCAAATTTTTTCCTTTCACATACCTAAAAAATCTTTTACTATGCTCCTTTATATTTTTGGCCAGTTTACCTTCATACCTCATTTTTTTCTCTGCGTATTTCCTTCTTAGTTATCCTCTGTTGTTCTTTTAAAGCTTCCCAGTCCTCCATTTTCCCACTCATCTTTGCTATGTTATACTTTTTCTCTTTTGACTTTATATGTTTCTTAACATCCCTCGTCAGCCACAGCCACCCCTGCCTCCTCTTAGGATCTTTCTTCCTTTTTGGAATGAACTGATCCTGCATCTTCTGCATTCTACACAGAAATATCTGCCATTGTTCCTCCACTGTCATCCCTGCTAAGGTATTGCATCATTGAACTTTGGCCAGCTCCTCTCTCATAGCTCCATAGCTCCCTTTATTCAACTGAAATATTGTCACTTCCGATTGTACCCTCTCCCTTTCAAATTGCAGATTATAGCTTATTGTATTATGGTCATTACCTCCTAATGACTCCTTCACTTCGAGGTCCCTGATCAAATCCAGTTCGTTGCACAACACCAGATCCAGAATTGCCTTCTCCCTGGTAGGCTCCAGCACAAGCTGTTCTAAGAATCCATCTCGGAGGCACTCCACAAACTCCCTTTCTGGGGTCCAGTACCATCCTGATTCTCTCAGTCTACCTGCATGTTGAAATCCCCCATAACAACTGTAGTAATATCTTTGCAACAGGCCAATTTCAGCTCCTTATTCAACTTACACCCTACATCCAGACGACTGTTTGGGGGCCTGTAGATAACTCCCATGAGGGTCTTTCTACCTGTAGAATTTCTCAGCTCTATCCATACTGACTCTACATCCCCTGATTCTAGGACCCCGCGCAAGGGACTGAATATCATTCCTCACCAACATGGCCACCCCACCCTCTCTGCCCGTCAGTCTGTCCTTACGATAGCACTTGTAGCCTTGAATATTCATTTCCCAGGCCCTGTCCACTTGAAGCCACGTCTCCGTTATCCCCACAACATTTTAACTGCCAATTTCCAAATGAGCCTTAAGCTCATCCATCTTATTTCTAATGCTTCATGCATTCATATATAATATTTTTAATTTGTTATTGCCTTCACCCTTCCTATCAATCCCTATTTCACTCAACCTTACGGCATGATCCCTTTTTGAGTTTTCTGCTCCATTGATACCGTTGTCTTTGTTGGCTTCTCTTGTTCAAACTTTCCCTTCAATTTCCTTCTTAAACCTCCAGTTTGCACCCCCCACCCCCGCTACTTAGTTTAAATGCAGCTGTGTTGCAGTGGCAAATCTACCTGCCAGAATGCTGGTCCCCCACCTAATAAGGTGCAACCCGTCCCTCTTGTATAATTTATCCTTACCGCAAAACATACACCAGTGATCCAAGAATTTAAATCCTTGCTTCCTGCACCGGTTCCCCAGCCACACATTCAAGTCCATTATCTCCCTGTTCCTGGCCTCTCCAGCCCGAGGAACTGGAAGCAAACAAGAGATAACCACCCTGGACGTCCTGCTTTTCAGCTTTCATCCAAGTTCTCCGAAGTCCCGCTGTAGAATGTCCCTCCTCTTCTTCCCGACGTGCCACCACCTCTGGCTCTTCACCTTCGCCCTTAAGGATTTCCTGCACTCTGTTTGCGATGTCCTTAATCCTGGCACCAGGAAGGCAACACGCCATCCTCAAATCCTGCCTGTTGCCACAGAAACCCCGTTCAGTTCCTCTCACTATGGAGTCCCCTATTACCACGGCTCTGTGTGATGTCTGACTCCTTGGCTCTGCCTCCATGCCAACTTTTGATTGGCAGACCTGATCGCCTCGCGGACTGGCAGTGTTGTCTGTCTCTACTGTTTCCAAAAGATTCAACCAGTTCCTGACAGGTACTTCCACTTGGGTGTCTTGCACTTGTCTCCTCTCTGCCTTCCTCATCGTCTTCTCCCTTCTACTCTCTTCTAGTATGCTCGGTGTAATAACCTCGCTGAAGGTCCTATCCAGAAAGATCTCGTCTCTCAGATGAGCCTGATGTCATCGAGTTCTTTCATCAGTGCTGCAATATGCTCTGTCAGAAGCTGAACGTGTACATACTTTCCACAGTTATACGAGCCAGATACACCAGAGTCCTTGACCTCCCACATCATGCATGGACCACACAGAATCAGCTTGGCAGTCATGTCTTCACCCTCTTCAACTGTGGCGTAATCACTTCACTCAACCTCCTTGTCAAAGACTCTTGAGCTAAAGACTTGCTCTTTTCTCAACAGAAACTTCCCTGGACCCCCTTTTCATTGGTGCAAGTCTGCAGACTTTTAATTTAGGTTAGAGGAGGAGGGTGGGAGGGAGGCCCTAGCGTGTAGGACCTAGGGTTTAGAACAAACCTACTTAAATAACAGTCACTCACCTTACCACCTGCCTCTGCACTCCGACTTCACTTCCGCCCAGCTCCCGCCACTCTCTGCTGCAAAAAGACCGTTGGCTTCGAAGTAAGTACTTAAATAACAGTTACTCACCTTCCCAACCACCTCTGCACTCCAACTTCACTTCACTGGGAAGGCATGGAGCATGTTTCAGCAGGGATCATTGGGAATACTTTGGGTTTTTTTTGAGATCCTACATCAATGGGAGTGTTTTAGCTGTCAGCACATGGTGTTTGTTGAGGAAGATATTGTTTCTTTGTGTCATCAGGAGGTTCACAATGTTGCTAGCCTAAAATGTGTTGGTATTCACTTCCTAGAAATAATCCTAACGGCTTCCAGAAGATGAGTATTCAGTACATTTGCATGAAAGACAGCGAGCCATTGAACCTATTGGGTAGCAAATCTCTGCCATTAGGAAAGAGGCAGCAAACATCAAATGATTCTCCTGTAAATCTTCTATCTGAAAACTTGCAAACCAATGATGTCAAGGCGGCAATCCAACCCGGCCACTGAGCACCCAATCCAAAGAGTAAAGGCTCACCGGAAATAGATACATTGTATAACAAAGCTGAGAACCAGGGTGAGGAACCTGCGAAGCATTAAAGAGCCATCCTGGGAAAAACTTGAACCTCTTGCAATAGAGCTCTCTGTCAGGAATGTGTACGTAGCTACTTTCATTATCACTGGACATAATTCATGAATAGTTAGATTACTTATTAATTGACACAAAACATGGCTACTTCCATTACATGAAATTTCACATTATCATAAGTGATTTACTAACAATGCTTAGCGTTGATACAATTCATTATCCTTTTGTTTTCTGTGATTATAGTTGTTGCTACAGCAACTAATAAAAGGCCATGTCTCTTATCAGAAATTAAAGACCCCCAGTATTATCTAAATAAAATTTGAAATTGTTTTAATTTAATACAAGCAACACTGACTGTTAGAATACATTTGCAATATGTGGAAACATTTTTTTTTCATTATCATTACCAGAGGGAGTTAAATCATTTAACATCTGATATTAGAACATTAAAATTTCAATTATCTTTTGTGGAAGAGAAAATAGAAGAATTGGCATGCAGTTACAAACTTGAATGAGTGAGTAAGAACACTTGGAAGGAAATCATTCGTCTCTGTTGATTTGAGCTCAAGGATTTCAATATGAAACTCAGCACTTCCTGCATGCTGTGTCCTTCATTTCCAAAGTAGAGGAATTACAGTCACTTTCTTAAACCTGAAGGAACATTTCCAGAATCTATGGAATTTTGGAAAATGATAAGCAATGCATCTTTTATCTCTGCAGATCTCAGGATAAAGTCGATCAGATTCTGTGGACTTGTCAGCTTTTATTTCTAATAATTTTTTTAGTATGTTTTCTCTGATACTGTAATTGTTTATTTTTCATCTCATTACTTCACCTCTTCACTTACAAATATTTCCAGGATGTTATCTTCAGTGAAGTCATACAGAAAATGTTTGTCATTAGTTTATGTCCTATCACAATCAATTCTTCTATAACATGACAGTTGTGTCCTTGTGCAACTCTGCATTATAGAAAAATTGCACTTTAGAAACAGCATTTAAAGTGTTGGCAATGTTATTGCATTGCAGCTAACACGTTTTAAAAGTTTGCACTTTAGAAACAGTGTCCCCAATTTGTCAATTACATTACAGCGAATTTGCATTAACGAAACATACATTATAGCACAATGACCTGTATTAGTTCCTTAGAATCTCAGGCTAGAACACATTATCTATTTTTCCATTACTTGTAAAAATTCTTAATATGTATTTCTAACTAGATTTCTCTCATACTCTAACGTCTCCCTTTTCTTATCATTCTTTCTTGGTTTTAAAAATATGTCTGATCTTTAGATCTGCGACTGTTCTTCATAGGTCTGTATGCATTTCTGGAGTTGAGTTTCTGGAGTGTTGCCAGAGCTGCATTATCCAGACAAATGAAGAATATTCCATCAAAGATGGACATGATGCTGTGTAAATTGTGGATTGACTCTGGGAGTCAGGGAGGTGAATTTGTTATCACAAAACTCTCAGCCTCTAAGGTGTTACGATAGTCAAAACATTCAAATAGTTCGTCCAGTTCAGTTTCTGGAAAGCCACAGGATGTTGATTGTGGAAGATTTAGAAATGTAATGCCGTTGCACATAAACGAGAGATTGTTTGATTCTGTACTGTTGGAAATTATCAATGCCTGGCACTTATCTGGAGTGAATGTTACTCGCTATTTATCAGCTCAAGCTACAACGTTTTTCAGGATTCACTTCATACAGATATAGGCTGCTCCAGTCTCTGAAGTGTCACAAATGTACAGAACAATGTTGTAATCATCAGTAAATATTCCCACTTCTGACTTAGGATGAAGAACAGGTGATTTTTGTTATTCATTCATGGTGTCACTAAAGCTAATCCCTTTTCTCAACGATACTGTGTCCTTGGACTTTTTCAGAAGGGTCATAATCCCTCCTGGCTCCAAGGTGACTAGTTTAGTTGCAGAGATGAAAAAGATATTGAGAGGCCCTTTGTTTATATGTAAACAGATGAAACTTCAGGCCAAACTGGTCATATTTTAGAAGTGACCTGTATAATGAAAGGGGAGTGGTCAGCTCTCTAGCTGAGCGGTTCAGTCCAGAACTGGTTGGAGGTTCAGCAGTGGACTATGTGAACAGGATGCAAAAACTCTCCCCCTTTCTGCCCTTCTAACTTCGACCTGTAAGCATTTGTTCCATTTTTACTGTGTTTTTTTAAAAGCGGCTTTGCTTATTGGGACTGTTGTGTATATTCAGAACAGCATAATTAAATCTAGTTTGGATAGACTTAGTTCTGTAGGGCTCTTTATTTTGTTCTTTGTGTTCCATTGTGTAATTTTGTGAATAAATTTTTGTCTGTTTTAAAACCTGGTAGTTAACCTAGCTAACTTACGCCAGGTAATTTTCACTGTACACTTACCAAAACAAATTGTCAAGTTATGGTCTGTGCTGCATGCTTAAGAAAGTTTTGAGTGGTCTGGCCTGGTCCATAAGAATGGGTGTCACTGGCGAGGTCAGCATTTATTGCCCATCTTTAATGGCAGTCAAGAGTCAGCCACATTGCTGTGGGTCTAGAATCATATTAAAGCCTGATCAAATCAATAGCTCCCTTCCCTAAAGAACATTAGTGACCAGATGAATTTTCCACATAATCAACATTAACTTATGGTCATCATTAGAAGACTCTCAATTCCAGATTTTTTTCTTACTGAATTCAAATTGCATCATCTTCCATTTCAGGATTTTAACCCAGGTTCGCAGGATATTACCCAGGTCTCTGGATTAATAATCCAGAAATGATAACATTAGCACAGATGAAGCTGGTTGGACCATGTATGCCTTCTTCTGTGTGGTTTTACGCCCACATCCAAAAGCTTGGATTCAGACAGACCAGTCAATGTGTCAAGGTCAATAACTGTCTTCAGGCTTAGGCTTCTTCATTACACTGTTTATTACAAAATATTATTCAATAGTGTAATACATGGTATTCTAAGATGTATTTGACCTAATCTTAATCAAAAGTCACATGACACCAGGTTATAGTCCAACAGGCTTACTAGAAATCACAAGCTTTTGGAGTTCAGCCCCTCTTTTGGGTGAATTGAGACAAAGGCACCCTTATGATTTCAAATAAACGGGTTGGACTATAACCTGGTGTCATTGACTTCTGATTTTATCCACTCCAGTCCAATACTGGCACCTCCACATCAATCTAATCCTACTGTTACATTATTGAAAACTATTCCATGAACTTGACCACCTAATGCTAATGAAGCTACTCTATATGCTTTTCTGCAGATGTTTCTAATATTCACATGGCTGAACTTTAGGCTGCTGGCTAGCTCTCCATGAGTTCCACAGTTCCTTATTGTGCTATTTATTCTCAGTGAGGAGCAGCTCTGTGACAGATTGTTCCAGGTTCCTAAAATCTTTACAGACTTCATTGTAAGGAAGGCCTGCAGCAATGTCCTCAGATTAAGATATTTGACTTCTAAGAATTGTAACTTATTTTTGCCTTAAGTATGACTACAAACACCAAGACATTTCCCTGTAATACTCATCAACTTCAGTCCTACCTTGGTGGCATATTTGGTCAAATTCAAGATATGAAGAGCATCACTCCAACCTCAGCTCTTTTATCAATGTTTGAAACAAGACTGTAACAAAGTCAGAAGCTAAATAACTCGGGCACAATTAAAATGGAGATCACTGTGCAAGTTATTGCTGTCACTTGTTGAACAGGTACTGTAATAACATCTTCCAGCATTTTGCAGATCTTTGTCATTAACTGACAGAACAATTATTACCCAGATTGAACATGTCCTTTTATTTTGTTCAAGGCATATTTAGGACATTACAAGGTAAAGTTCAGCATCACTGCTGTATTGGAACAGCTTGACCAGAGCCACAGTTCTGAACCTGAAGTGTTTAGCATGACTGCCAGGATGTTTCAGTGCGTTCAGCCATTTTTTGCTGCAAAATGGCATGAGTCAATTTGGCTGAAGACTGGCATCTGTGATGCTGAGAACTTCAGGAGGATAGATTATCAACTCAGCACTTCTGATTTAAAATAATGGTAAATGTTTCAATGTTTCCTTTTGCATTTCACAAACTTATGTTAATTCTGTTCACAGTTGGATTGACAGATGTTGTGATGTAGTCTTATAGTATTTAGCTCACTTGGAACCTGCTTTTCTTCTTTGTGAGAATTTTATCTGCTCCAGCAGTTGATAAATGAGTGAGTGTTCACAGCTTCTAAACAGAATAATCCAGCTTGAGTCACAGCCCAACCTCCACTAATGACAGTGACAAATTAGTAAAATAGCCAAGTTATAATACCCGTAAGTGTATCCATGTCCAGAGAGGAACATCTTTTTTAAATCAAGAGATATAGGAACATAACTAGTTTTCTGTATTAAAAATCCAGGCACACATTTACACATAATAATTCGGAAAATTTCTGTCATTAATCCTCTTTGCTTGTCAGTTTCTAATGCAGCAGAACTATTTGAGTTGAGCGGCTCTCTGAATCAACCTGTTTAAAATGCATTTTTGCTAAAGTGTCGAATAAATAAATTTCATACAAATATGTTAGAAGTTTAAGTTCTCCTGCCAAAACATAATTTCAAAACCTGGCCTTTAAGTCAAAGATCTTGTCACTGTATTTTCAGAGCGGGGATTATCCAACATTGCTATAGTACCCAATCTAAACAATACTAAATAGATTCCTAGCATGTACCCTATTTCAATTTTGACCCATTTTACCTCTTAACACTACTTTTCATCAGAATGGTGATCATTGAATGCTACTGGCGATGATTTCTATTACCAATTTTTATTAAAATTACACAATGAAAGAAAATAATATTTAGTGTTTTGTTCTATCCTAAGTTGCAAACTATGAATGTTTTCACCTACATGAGAAATTCTTTCAAAAGCTTAAAGATCACAAGCTCAGATTCTTCTAGTTATGGTCAGGTGACCCATGACCTCCAGGATTGTTACAGAAATATTTATATTCTTTTCATGAGCATAAGTAAAAACTTTAAATATGGAAATCAAGTTGAAACTTACCTAGACTCTGCAATTTGCAATTGAGCAAACAGATAGTGTTCATGCAGCTGGCCTTAGACAATCAATATCCTGTGGAAACTAGACACGCCTGAAACTACCTGGTGAGGTGCTAATATTTTTTCATAATGAACCATTGTTTACACCTCCAATGAATCTGCTTTGTTAGAAGAATGCTATACAGACTTGGTGGTACCCAGCTCAGTGAGAGAGAACTGACACAGATTGACAAGGACAGCACTTCTACAACATGTTCTACCAGGACATCATGATCTACAACCTCCATATATGAAAAGTAGTCACCTCGTTGGGCCTTCCTGCCTCCACCTAATGCTAGCATTGGACACAGGCCACAGAAACTTTGAGAAGGTCACGAAGAGGGATATAAATGGGGCAACCTGGAGCCACAGCTTGCTCTACATTTTGCACTTTTTCAACAGCATCTCCAGAAATCATATTTGACTGCCAGCTGAGCTGCACAGCATCTCAATATCTGTGTACCTCATGGTGAGCATCATCAGACTAAACAGACACAAAAAAACCACCTCAGTGAGATAACCCAAGTTGAGAACCAGCCCTAGCTTAGAAAGAAGTCCAAATTGATGAAAGTAGATGTTAAACATCAGCTAATCTTCAAAGACTGAGGAAAGTCTGTCCCAGCCTTATTGAATGGGTATTACCAGTCTTTTAGACAAAAGTTCCAATATAGCAGAAGTGACTTCTGGACAGGTTGTAGACAATCTTTGGAAGCATATGCCAGGGTAGATAATTAGTGTAGACTTGAGACTGTTGACTTAGAAATTTAAAGCTATTCACTGAAAAGTCCTGGGAAGAGATTGATAGCGTTTGATTAATGTTGTTCAGTAGAGTCTGATAAGTCTTAAAACTAGAGGGCATAATTTTAAGGTGAGAGGGGAGAGATACAAGTGTCCCGAGAGGCAATTTTTTTCAGAGGGTGGCGAGTGTCTGGAACAGACCGCCAGAGGTAGTAGTGGAAGAGAGTACAATTTTGTTATTTAAGAACCATTTAGATAGGTACATGGATGGGATAAGCATGGAGGGATATGAATCAACTATAGGCAAATGGGACCAGTTTAAATTGTGAAAACTGGGCAGCATAGGCAAGTTCAGCCAAAATGCCTGTTTCCATGCTGCAGACCTCTATGATTAAGTATTGTTTTTCTCTTAATAGTGTCGGACCTTTGATTGGCCTCTTTGTCTGTCTCGCTGTATAATGTGCCTGAGTTAAAAAAGGGTTATTACAAATTGGTCAAGGTTAGTCAGGGGAAATTTTCTCATTCTTTCACTTCACAGGATAACTAAGCAATTGTTGCCATTAAAGAACTGATGTATGTTTAGACTGGCATGATTAATTTACCTCTTCAAAACAACAGATCCAAATTAATTTGTGTCATAAAGGTTAAGGTGGAACAGTTGGTGGAGTAGTGGACAGTTTGGAAGAATGTTACAGGTTGCAGGGGATCTTGGATAAACTGCAGAATTGGGCTGAGAGGTGGCAAATAGAGTTCAATGCAGCTAAATGTGAGGTGATGCACTTTAGGAAGAATAACAGGGAGATTTAAACAATCCTTAGATAAGCACGTGGATGATGATGGGATAGCGTAGGGTGACAAGCTAAGAATAGTACACAGGCCGGTACAACATCGAGGGCTGAAGGGCCTGTTCTGCACTGTATTGTTCTATGTTCTATTGTTCTATGTTCTTTCACCAAACCATAATTATTTTTAATATTTCAAAGCATGTTATAAATTGAAAAACTCCCTTTTTGTTTCAATTAAATGAAAAGAAAATCTAAATCATTGTTTCACAAATATGTACTTTTCAACAGATAGGTAACGTTGGAAAATTCATATGAAATTGCTTACCTTCACCAAGGTGGAACTAATGCAGTGAAGCTTCAGGAACTCTTCAAAAACTGAGGTCCACTTGTCAGCTCAGCATAGAAGTGACTGGTCAGTGTGAATAGTTGGTGTCAGTCTGGATATAGGTTTGCTTGCTGAGCTCGAAGGTTCATTTTCAGATGTTTCCTCGCCATACTAGGTAATACCTTCAGTGAGCCTCTGAATGAAGCACTGGTGGTATAACCTGCTTTCTGTTTATATGTTTGAGTTTTGATGGTTGGTGATGTCATTTCCTGCGGTGGCATCATTTCTAATGGTGATGTCATTTCCTGTTCTTTTTCTCAGGGGGTGGTAAATGGGATCCAAGTCACTGTATTTGTTGATAGAGTTTCAGTTAGAATGCCATGCTTCTAAGAATTCTTGTGCATGTCTCTGTTTGGCTTGTCCTAGGTTGGTATCATTGTCATTTGCCAAGTAGAGTCAGTTCATTGTAAGTGTTGTTTATTTGCAACACAGCCTACAACACCTACTTAATCCCTTACTCCCAGTTATAAGGCATCAATAATTCAAACATCCATTCATAGGGGTGAAGATTAGTGGCTGACTACTAATACAAACATTTACTGTTGCTGAAAAAGTGGGGATTGGAGGGATGACCTGTATGTTGAGTATACAGTAAAGAATGATTTTAGTGACCAAAAAAATGAGGCTGTCATATATGCCGTGACTACAGTAGCTAGTTTCAAATCAGCAAATATCTGATCCAATTATTTTGAATGATTAATTACAATTTAATTTCTATCATGTTTCAATTTGCTCACATTGCATTTACCTATATGTCCAGGACAACATTCGAATACAAGAGCTCAGATTAAGCTTGAAAAATTCCTGTCATCAATCAACAGGTCTTATCATATTCAGTGTTGTCAAGGTATTCATATTTGATGTGGAAATAATTTCATATTGTAGGGTGTCTCTTGGTATATGCAATAAAACCAAGAAGTCTTGTATCCATATAATCTTTTATACATTTTGATAGCATCACATTCTCATTTGAATATTTATTTTCCAAATACATTTCAAAGTCAAAACAGTAATGTCAAAAGTGACAATATACAAAAGCTTCAAAGCATTTACAATCTTTATAATACTTTGTAGAAAGACAAAGAAATCAGTAATCATATAAGCTAGAACTGGCTGCAATGTAAATGCCACAGGTAGAAGGAAGCAATTGCACCTCATACTTGGCAAAAATAAAACAAAATTGCAATCTATTTAATTGGTACCACTAACATCCCTCCCAACCTCCTACCCTTGTCTCTCATACTCATTCCTAAACATTCTATGTTTTCATAGATATTAGTCTAGCTCAGGAGGATCCCAAACTATCAGACCTCTTCTTCAGACACTGCATCCTACCAGTTTACTCAGATTACCTATCGTTCTGCAAGCTTCTCTTGACAATCTTAGGCATAATGTTCTGTTGGGTCTTGCAACTTCCAGTGCTGCGATGGACTTCATCCTGTTAGAGTCATCTACTACCCACATTGTCTACACATTAAAACAATGGTTAGTAATACATATGAGTATCTAAGTTAAAGGATGAGGCAGCTCGCCCTTTGAATGTTGGGGATTCTACAATTCTTTTTTCTTCGACAAAATCAACAATATCAATGCATCAGCGTAACAAAATATCCAGTAGCTCTGTCTCATCTGTGCCTGAGAAATTATGTCACAGATCTGTTAGATCTTCCAGGGTGAATTCATCACCCTTGTTTGCTGCTGGAATATGCTGCTGCCTCGAATATGAAATGGTCTCAATCTTGGCACTCAGACCTCTCTGTATGAGCGACTGGGCTATGACTCTGCCAATAGGCTTTGTAATGAATGCTACGACATTCTGCTTCTGCTAATGGGCTTTTTGTATGCTATTTTATTTCACATCTTTATGTCTAGCTGCTCTCTGCCATCGTCTAGTACTCATTGTTGAGTTAAGTGATTTTGCATGTTACCACGTGAACAACTGTGGGCTTTTATTTATTTATGCTGCTATTTGCTGATTATCACTTTTTGCGCCCTGAACACTCTGTGAACTCTCTCCAGAGTTTATCAACCTGCTACAGCCTTCTTACTACTTCTCTTGTCTGGCCAACTGGTCCTGCTGCTTTGCTATGCTGCAGCCCATGGGATAGATTGAGTTTTGAAGTTCTCTGCCTATTATGGGTCATTCCCCCAAGAAGACATATCAGATACTTAGCTTTGTAAATAGAGGAAGTAAATGCAGGAACAAAATCATGTTGAACCTTTATAAATCACTGCTTAGGTTTTAGGTGGAGTATTGTGTCATTCAATTTCAGGTTCCACATTTTAGGAATAACGCCAAGGCCTTGGTGAGTGTAAACAGAATCATACCAAGGAACAGGGACTTCAGTGATGTGGAGTATCATGCGGAGCTCAGATTTTTCTCCTTAGAGAAGAGAAGGTTAAGGGGGTTCTAAGTTTTATATATAGTGTTATCATCCCTGCTGAGGGTAGTACTGGACAAAACAGATCTGAACGCAAATTGATCCCATCTAATCAACATACATCATTTATTTGTAATAGACTTCTTCATAAATATTAAGTGCAATCAAAAGGCAACTGTAATTGCAAAATAGCAATGTTTAGATATATCTAAACCCGTATAATTGCCCATTAACAGAATTGTTGGAATATCCATTATGATATAGTCTCTTGGTAAATACCTTCTATAATTTTCAATTTTTTTAAGAAACCCACAAACCCAAAAGAAATTAACTGACAGCAAACAATGAGGAACTTGTATAAACATATGCACACTATAAGTGCACTAATAGGCTGCTTATTTAAAAACAAAGTTAAAAATTACACAACTCCAGGTTATAGTCCAACAGGTTTAATTTAAAAACAATACAACAAAACAGTCACCAAACTAAAACATTAAAAATTGCTTTATTCTCAAAATGGTACTTGTGGTAGCATGTTTATCGCTGTATCATTGGGTGTGGGTTCAAGTCTTATTCTCTGATTTGAGTACATAATCTAAGATAACATTTCAGTGTATTGTCCAGGGAATGTTTTATACTTAGAGATAGCACCTTTCAGGTGAGACATAAATCCAAACCTGCCCTTTCTGACGAGCATAAAATCTTCTTAAGACCCTAGTTAAAAGGAGAGTGAGGAGTTTGACTGATTACCTTTTTTGGTGGTTATTTCTCAAGAAGCACCATTGTTAGGTTGGGTTGAGTTGCTGTATATCTTAGTTATTTCAGACTAAAATAGATGTTTACATAAATTCTATGAATTTAAGAACAATGACTTATAATACCTTGTGACTTGATGAACCTTCTAATATAAATGTTATAAATAGCAACAGCTCACTCAAGGATTTTCTCTCTGGCAGTCAGGATCAAGTTATTTGACCCACAAGCTCTACCCAAAGGTTAAAGCAATCAAGCACTGTATAAGGATCTGTGATCCTAATCAAATAGTATAAGACTATGAGATAAAGGAGCAATAAACATAACAAATGGATCACTTGTAACGTGTCTCATATTGCTTTCTTTGCAAAAACAATTACAATTTCACAGGTTTCATCAGCTGTGAAGTACCTCTGTCCAACTGAAGGATATAAAAGGTGTTATATAAATCCAAGTTCTTATCATTCTTCATGACTGCGCCTGATGAATGCTACTTTGGAAATAAATGACAAACGCTTTTAACATTATAGACAAATATCCCAGTTTAATATTAGTTGAAATGTGGGAAGAAGACAGCTAGATTTGTCTAGAGATGTTTTCTTTTTTGCACTAATGGAAAATCTGAAGAATAACTGGGATAAGATGGCACACCCTATTGTGAAATAGGATAGCTGAATGTTTTCCAAATGCCAACTCTGTAAAGGAGATCTGCGTGTCAGCAAATCAAGCAGTTGAGGCAGTTTTTAAAATGAGATTATGATGTATCATATTTTTTAGTTCAAATTCTTCCTTAGTGACTTCATCCTCAGTTGATGTGTAGGTATATGCAGCTGACAGCAAGTTCTTCTCACGCTCTTGATGAAGTATGCTGTCTTCATATCTAATTCTAGCCTCCATGAAATGGTTCAAGGAGAGTCTTCAAGTAATATGGGCTGGATTTCCAATCTAAATATATGTTTGGATGGGGTGGGGTATGGTGGGCTGGTGGTGGTTGCCAGAAACATTTCCCTGCTCAGGTAAAAACAATGACTGCAGATGCTGGAAACCAGATTCTGGATTAGTGGTGCTGGAAGAGCACAGCAGTTCAGGCAGCATCCAAGGAGCTTCGAAATTAATGTTTCAGGCAAAAGCCCTTCATCAGGACTAAAGGTAATGAGCCTGAAGCGTGGAGAGATAAGCTAGAGGAGGGTGGGGGTGGGGAGAAAGTAGCATAGAGTACAATGGGTGAGTGGGGGAGGGGATGAAGGTGATAGGTCAAGGAGGAGAGGGTGGAATGGATAGGTGGAAAAGGAGATAGGCAGGTCGGACAAGTCCGGACAAGTCATGGGGACAGTGCTGAGCTGGAAGTTTAGAACTAGGGTGAGGTGGGGGAAGGGGAAATGAGGAAACTGTTGAAGTCCACATTGATGCCCTGGGGTTGAAGTGTTCTGAGGCAGAAGATAAGGCGTTCTTCCTCCAGGCGTCTGGTGGTGAGCGACCGGCGGTGAAGGAGGCCCAGGACCTCCATGTCCTCGGCAGAGTGGGAGGGGGAGTTGAAATGTTGGGCCATGGGGTGGTGCGGTTGATTGGTGCGGGTGTCCCGGAGATGTTCCCAAAAGCGCTCTGCTAGGAGCCACCCAGTCTCTCTAATGTAGAGGAGACCGCATCGGGAGCAACAGATATAATAAATGATATTAGTGGATGTGCAAGTAAAACTTTGATGGATGTGGAAGGCTCCTTTAGGGCCTTGGATAGAGGTGAGGGAGGAGGTGTGGCCGCAGGTTTTACACTTCCTGTGGTGGCAGGGGAAAGTGCCAGGATGGGAGGGTGAGTTGTAGGGGGGCATGGACCTGACCAGGTAGTCACGGAGGGAACGGTGTTTGCGGAAGGTGGACAGGGGTTGGGCGGGAAATATATCCTTGGTGGTGGGGTCTGTTTGGAGGTGGCGGAAATGTCGGCGGATGATTTGGTTTATGCGAAGGTTGGTAGGGTGGAAGGTGAGCACCAGGGGCGTTCTGTCCTTATTACGGTTGGAGGGGTGGGATCTGAGGGCGGAGGTGCGGGATTTAGATGAGATGCATTGGAGGGCATCTTTAACCACTTGGGAAGGGAAATTGCAGTCTCTAAAGAAGGAGGCCATCTGGTGTGTTCTGTGGTGGAACTGGTCCTTCTGGGAGCAGATCCAGCGGAGGCGGAAGAATTGGGAATACGGGATGGCATTTTTGCAAGAGGTAGGGTGGGAAGAAGTGTAATCCAGGTAGCTGTGGTAGTCAGTGGGTTTGTAAAAAATGTCAATGTCAAGTCGGTCATCATTAATGGAGATGGACAGGTCCAGGAAGGGGAGGAAGTTGATGAATTGCTCAACCTCCTCACGGGAGCATGAGGTGGCGCCAATGCAGTCATCAATGTAGCGGAGGAAGAGGTGGGGAGTGGTGCCGGTGTAATTACGGAAGATCAACTACTCTATGTAGCCAACAAAGAGACAGGCATAGCGGGGCCCATATGTGTGCCCATGGCTACCCCTTTGGTCTGGAGGAAGTGGGAGGATTCAAAGGAGAAATTGTTAAGGGTGAGGACCAGTTCGGCCAAACGAATAAGAGTGTCGGTGGAAGGGTACTTTCCCTGCTCAGCCAGCCTACTACAGGAAAACTGTCTGAAAAGGCGGCATGTGTGTTCTGTGATGGTGGTGGATTACATGGGGTCAGTGCTACCAGTAGTTGATCTTGTCACACCCACAAGGAGTTTGAAATTAGCCACAGGATCTCCAAGTGTGGAGGTGTTTTTTTTCCATTGTTTAAAAGCCATCATTGTGTTCTGGGAATTTGCCCCTGTCATCAATAAAGCACAAATATGTTCCTCCGATCCTTAACCCCACCCATCATGCATCGCCCATGCACACTACATGACAAGATCTGCACCAGAACTCTCTTCTCCTTTGCCATTCATATCCCAAGCTATGTCCCTCTATCCACCCCTTATGATCCTTCAGACTTCCCGTACCAAACTATGGCAGTTCCTCACTCTGTACAAACCAATGAACCATACAGGAACAATGCCAGGTGTGAAATGTTTTCCCCAGGCTCAGTTGTTTGAACAGAATAATAGATGTCTCAGCTCTCAGAATAGAGAAAACCTTTGTCTATTTAAAGCCCTTTCACCTAAAACTATGCTCAATCCCTCCATATTTATTCCCATGAGATATTGTGGTGTCCAATGCCATCAGTAATTTGAAGGTCTGGTTGATTGACACATTTATAGAGCTGCAATTATACTAAATTGTTTAAAAGGTATGAATAAATCATCGTTTCTGAACTTGTTCCACACATACTATTGTTACTATAGTGCTTTGCGCATGAGAGAAATTATTGTTAGGCCTCCCTCATGACATTATCAACAATTCTCTCCTCAGAATCTGGAACAAGATAGCTGGTAAACAGAGAAAAATCAACCCAAGTTATATTATTTCATGATGCTCATGTTTTACAAACAAAACGTACTATCAAAACAAAATAATCATAAAATCACAATCATAAAAAACTGCACATATTCAAATGTTGATCATTCTTATTAGTCCCTAATTAGGAGCAGCATAAGGAAAATTACAATTATAACAAAACTGAGCAGTTTAAATTAGCCAGTGAATCAGAATAAGCAGAAAGTAATTCAGTGATGCATTGTAGTACATGCAAGTTCAGCAAAACCCACATCTTCCATAAACGAAGCTTGTAAGCAAAAACATCAATTGAAAGTTTGAAATATCTTTCCACGGATAACACAGGTAATTTTGAGTTAAGTAAAATCTTGGGGTCTTGAAATATTGGAACTTAATTATACCAATATTAAAAATGTGTTTTTTGTAAGCATTTTACCTAAGGGTTTCAACTGATTGAATTTGAAGTGCAAAGTGAATGCAATACAATTTTTTTTGTAGCACTGATTTATTTCCCTCGTGAGCTATGTACAGTGCACAAATAAATCAGTTTGAAATTAAGATTTTTAATTTCTGATTAATGATTTTATTTCAGTTATTTCTGAAAGAAGCACACATCTAACCAGTAATACATAGTTCTTCAATTCAATATCAATTTCTTTGCCCTTGATCTATTTGATCCACTCCATACTTATCGGAAGAATTTGGCAGAGAACATGTTTCATTTGGATTAAGTGTAGCAGAATGATTAATAAAGTCTTTGGCTGTTTTATCTGCGATTAATCTGATTTGTCATGACTCTAGTATAATTAATCCCCAAGGATTATTCTTGTATAATGAAGATTAATCCTCAGCACAAAGAAAACTCATTTCAACTTGCACTGCTGCTCTAAATGTGATAGAGTGACTCCTTGAACTTCCCATATGTAATGCTTTTACAGATATTTAAATGTGAAAATAATTCAAGAAAATTCTTAACATAAATCGCAATCTGCAAACAAGAAAATGAAATTCATCAGTGCACAACTTCATGGACTGGAAAATTAACAATTGATTTTTAGACTAAAATAACAATCTCAACTGTTTCATCCAAAGATAAAGATTTTGGATGGTTTGAATTTTTGTATCAGCTTGCAATATTATTGCCTTGATTCTATTTAACAGAGAATAACTTTAAATTGATTAGTGTGGAAAAGATGAAGTCTGCCTGAAACAGATAAACAAGAAAAATAATCAAATAATGAATGTGAAAATTAAATTAAGTTTCACAAATGTTGAATAACCAATTATTATATACGATTTCTCTAGACGTCTTTGGATAATGAAGTATTTTCAAGTTGCTATAAAACTTTTCCAACAAATTTACACTGCTCCATTTTCAAATTTCCAAAATCAACCAGTTTCTCTCATGGTAGAAATAAATACAAAAATGTTCTGGACTGTACTCCATATAAAAATTTAATGATTTATGTTAACTATAATGTTGGAATTTTATTGGTTCAATGAATGATTCTGCACAAATTGTGACTTATAAAACTGCAGAGGCAATTAATGTGTTAATCATAATTACCCTAAAATGTGAATATATTTTAACTAAATTTCAGCTAAACATTAAAACTTTATTATACAAATTTGCTGACCATGTTGCTCAGTTAAATTTCACCCAAAATGAAATACATGAAATTATAATGAAAAAGTGAATAATTTTCCTTGCTTTCTCCAATTATGTCAATTTTAAAAATCATTTCCACCCTTGAGAAGATTGAACTAAGAAATACAGTGATACATGTTTCATCCTTTAGATTTTGGGATTTCAACTGACCATAATCCACAGATTTCACATTATTATGATTCCTGGATTTTCAACAAAATTGAACTTTCATTGCCTTAAAACTAGATTGAACTTGAATTATTTTATAGATATGAAACTGGTGCCAAGGGGAACAATATATTTGGTGCGTTCCTTCCTCACTAAAAATCAGGGCCCGTCTTAAGGCAAAAGCTCTGAGCGTTAGAACTTTGCATGTCAAAAATGGGGGCCTATTCAATACTTAACATCCATTCGTGTTCCAGGTCTTGTATGAGAATGCCAGCTCCCTACTCTGTATGATTGTGATGAATGTTGCTGTCACCAACCTCTTGGAGTAGGAAAGTACAGGACCTGCTTAGTCTTGTGTGGTAATGAGAGAACACTTATTAGCCTAATAAGAGACTCTTCTGGTTCAGAAGATACAGTTTAATACTGACTAGCTACAGATTACATTGATAAAGACAGACATTGTTGCAGAAAGTTTGTGGAGGACCGGATGTTAGGTTTCACTCTTTTGAGATCCAAGGCCTAAGATCCATATGGCATTATCATTGAGAGTTAGGTTTACAGCACTCCTCAGTAATAACCCTTTCAAATCCTACACAACACATGCTCCACTTCTTCAAGTGCTATAACTCGAAGGATAGTATCCACAAATCGAATCAATCGGCACTATTCCCAATCAGGAAACATTTTACTACAGTCGTTTGCTGAGGAGTAGGAGGAGCACACTTTTTAGGTGCATAAAGAGAAGTCCTGCTGTAAGGCCTGAAGCACATGCTCTATAATGAAAACAATTATTACTCCAGTGATTATAACGAGGTCAACCAACTGAACCTCATGGAATATGAGTTCCCTGATTGGGGCTGTTAATCTGGTCCAATCAGGGAGCCCTGGCTGACAGTTTAAAAGGGGAGGGTCCCCCCCTCCAACTCTATTTTGATTTAATCCCTGACCTCCCCTTCACTTTTTGAACATGCAGTATTGCCCGCTCTCGAAGGACATTGCTTGTCACTGACCACTCTGGTGTTTCCTTTCTTCCTGGTAGTGGAATATAAATAAAGATTTACACACTTGTTGTTCTTCACTATGTCTTAAACCTACACACACACACACACACACACACACACACACACACACACACAATAAAACTAAGCACTATTTCTGTTAGGCGGTAGTGTGGGGAAAATAATTTTTTAAAAAGGGGAGTGTCAGAGTCAGAGACACTGACATTCTGATAGCTGACTCCGAATGAGGCAGTACTAAAGTCAAGAACTGTTCATATGTAAATAAAAGGTGATGTGGTGAAGGGATACTGGCCTCTGTGGAGTTATTTCAATTACCTTACCTCTATATGGAAAAAAATTGTCTTTTTCAGTTTGACCTTGGGAATATCCTGAAAGATGGAAGGACAGTCTGAATATGAATATATTTGGTGCGTTCCTTCCTCACTAAAAATCAGGGCCCGTCTTAATTCCCCTGTGATTGTAAAATGTGTTCATGGACAGCAAGCCTTTAAAAGCTGCCGAAACATCAGCCAAGAAGCACAACATCAAGCATATGCCTTGACCAGAGGTGTGATTGTAAAAACCACTGGGTTGTTGCTTCTACAGTGCGGGAGAGTTTGGAAAATATACTTCTGCTCTAGTATTCATACAATTGTAGCTTGCTGTGCAGTATTCAACTTTATCATTTCAAAAAATCTGGATATAGAGATATGAGCATTTGAATTAAGAGCAGGAGGAGACCATTTGGCCCCTCAAGGTTTCTGCATCATTAAGATCATGTCTGATATAATTATGGCCTCAGCTCTACATCAGGACTACACGATAAAGCTTGACATTCTTGTTAGTCAAGCATCCAGCTACTTTAAAAATCTTCAGTGTCACTGCCTCCATTGTTTTCTGGACAAGAGAGTTTCAAAAACTCATAACCCCCTGAAAGAACACTTATTTTGAAATTTTGTTCCCAGTTCCCACAATGGGCAACATCCTTTCAGCATCACATACGTATTACCCTTCGAATGTTCTATGCATCAATAAAATTAAGCGTTATTTTTCTTAATTTGTAAAGATCCAGTCTATTCAAATTTTCTTCATAACACCCAAATTCCAGGTATTGGTTGAGAGAATGTCTTCTGAATTGCCTCTAACAGAGAGGATATTCAGAGCGGTAGCCCCATCTACTTGACATCATAAACAAATGGAAAGGAGTATGATGAGGACCATCATCTAGGGGGCTCAGCGATGAGGGGATTAATTTATCACTAAAATGTTAAAGCCTGTTTAACAATCTTACTGCTATCAGTGTCAGTGCACCCTGTCCCTGATTTCACATAAATCCTTCATTAAATATCTCAAACATAACATTGCATACCTTTGATTGCCTATGGCCATTTAAGTATACCAGTCAAGTAAATGATCACAACAAAAAAGTTATAATTTCCATGAATAATTGAGCATTCGTAAGAGTGCACTCTCAATTCCAAATATCTCAAGAAGGAATATTAGTCACTCAGCACTTACCTCATAACATTCTTCCCTTGAGCATCTGAAAATGTTTTCCATTCATCTGTTTAGTGCATTCCCTACATGCAATCTGGGGGCCAGTATCAGTAGAGAATGGTTGGCTGATGCAAAACCTTCTGGCACACCACCCCCCACCCTCACCTCCATCCAAGGCCCCAAACAGTCCTTCCAGATGAGACAGACGTTCACCTACCTCTCCTCCAACCTAGTTTACTGTATCCAGTGCTCCCAACGTGGTCTTCCCTACAATCAGGGAGACCAAATGTAAACAAAGGGCCCATTTTGCTGAGCATCTCAGCCAGGCCAGGAACAGACAGCCTGACCTTCCAGTTACCACCCATTTCAATTCCCTTTCCCATTCTTTTTCTCTTCCATTGCCACAGTGAATCATACTTCAAATTGGAGGAACACCTCCTCATCTTCTCCCTGGGTAGCCTACATTCTGGCGGACTCAACATCTCCAATTTCAAATAACCTTCCCATCCATCACTTGAGCCCCTTTCCAGGCCCGCATCCTCCCTTCAAGAACAAAGAATATTATAGCACAGGAACAGGCTGATCCTCCAAGCCTACGCTGATCCAGATCTTTTATCTAAACTTGTCACCTATTTTCTAAGGATCTGTATCCCTTTGCTCTCTGCCCGTTCATGTGTCTGTCTAGATACATATTAAATGACACCATCGTGCCCGCCTTTACCACCTCTGCTGGCAACCCATTCCAGGCATCCACCACCCTCGTCGTAAAGAACTTTCCACGCATATCTCCCCTAAACATTTCCCCTCTCACCTTGAACTCATGACCCCTAGTAATTGAGTCCCCCACATGGGAAAAAGCTTATTGCTATCCACCCTGTCTATACCTCTCATGATTTTGCAAACCTCAATCAGGTCCCCCTTCAACCTCCATCTTTCTAATGAAAATAATCTGAACCTACTCAACCTCTCTTCACCCTCCAGACCAGGCAATATCCTGGTGAACCTCCTCTGCACATTCTCCAAAGCATCCACATTCTTTTGGTAATGCGGCGACCAGAACTGAATGTAGTATTCCAAATGTGGTCAGACCAAACTCCTGTACAACTGTAACTTGCCAACTCATGTACTCAATATCCCATCCATGGAAGGAAAGTATGCTGTATGCCTTCTTGACCACTTTACTGACCTGCATTGCCACCTTCAGGTCACAATGGACTTGAACACCCAGATCTCTCTGCACATCAATTTTCCCCAGAGCTTTTCCATTTACTGTATAGCTCTCTCTAAAATTGGATGTTCCAAAATGCATCACCTCACATTTGCTGGGATTGAACTCCATCTGACATTTCTCTGCCCAACTCTCCAATCTATCAATATTCTGCTGCATTCTCTGACAGTCCCCTTCACTATCTGCTACTGCACTAATCTTAGTGTCATCTGCAAACTTGCTAATCAGACCACAAATACCTGCCTCCAGATCATTTACGTATATCACAAGCAACAGTGGTCGCAGCACAGATCCCCGTGGAACACCACTGGCCACAGTTCTCCATTTTGAGAAACTCCCTTCCAATAATACTCTCTGTCTCCTGTTGTCCAGCCAGTTCTCTATCCACCTATCCAGTACACCCTGGACCCCATGAGACTTCACTTTCTCCATAAGCTTACTATGGGAAACCTCAGCAAACGCCTTACTGAAGTCCATATGTATGACATCCACAGCCCTGCCCTCATCAATCAACTTTATCTCTTCTAACTGAGCCTTCCCTCCAGCCACCAACTGGATCCATTCCTCCTATCAACCAACAGGTCGTACCCAACACTTGTGTTCACCTATCACTACCTCACCACTCTGCCCTCTCTCTACCCAAAAACCTCCACCCAACCCCCACTTTATCTGCAGCTCCCCCTACCCCGACCTCCATTCCTAAACAAGGATTGTACACAAAAAAATGACTTCTCCACCTCCTGATGCTGCCTGGTTTGCTGTGTACTTCCAGCATCCTGCTTGTCTGCACGTCAATACAAAAGGTTCATTGGACTGAGGTGATCTTCCACTCATGTCAGCTCAGTCCTGGGATGAGGTTAATTTTAATTGCATGTATAATGTTTTATAGCTGGAAAGTCTGATATAAACCATTATATATCATTTGTACCATGCTCTGATGTTGTTACATTCACATTCAGTTATGGGATGTAGGCATTGATGGAAAGAGCAGAAATTGTTTGTCCATCACTAATTGCCCCTGAGATTAGGATGGTGAACTCTTTCAAGTATAATGGGTGTTTTTAAATTTGTGACTTGGTCGTCTGAAATAAAAGTTGAACAAAATGGAATAGGAAACCAATGATGAGAGATATACTATGAAACTAAACAAAAACAAATTGTATAGAAAATGCTTTATTAAATAACATCACAAAATCACAGCAGTCTGCATACCAGGCTGGTCCAAAGTTACAAATCAGTACAGCATTAGGTCCATTGTGTCCACATTAGTTCTATATCCTGTTGCCAGTCTCCTTACTTTTCCCCATAATCCTACACTGAAGAAGGGCTGATGCCCGAAACGTCAATTCTCCTGTTCCTTGGATGCTGCCTGACCTGCTGCGCTTTTCCAGCAACACATTTTCAGCTCTGATCTCCAGCATCTGCAGTCCTCACTTTCTCCTCATAATCCTACACACCATTTCTATCCAATTAATCTCCAATGCCCTCTTCAATGCCTCAATTGATTATTCTTTCAGTGCATTGCAAACCCTAACTATTCGCTGTGTGAAAGAGTAGTTTTTCATGTCACCCATGCTTTTTTTGCACATTAGTTTAATGAATGTTTACACCTTAGAATGCTCAGTCAATTCAAACTCTAGGTTTTAAAAGGTTTATAAGATGATAGTGATGGGGTGGAATGCCTAAATGTGTCACTTGACACCCAAGTCTATTTCAAGCATCAGAGTTGCTTGTATTACACTGATAGGGAGAAAGTCCCAGGGACTTCCCTACTGAATGAAAGGAAACATACACATTTTATACATTTTCTTTTATCACACCATGGCTGTTACAAACCAAGTGTTTTATTAATTGATTACTAACACATCTAATCAGGATAATCATGCGACTGTGTGATCAGTCCATGGGCAGCTTTAAGTCATCCCTTGACCTCATGATGTTTACCAGCATTCCCCTGTCTATTATCCTTGGGAATTCACTTTACATTCCAGGCTTAGCTCCTGTGCCAGTTATTCAGGACTCCCCTGCTGATAGGACAAGGACTCTTCCATCTACTTTAGAGCATGTATTTGAAATCACAAAACCTTTTGGAGCACTGCTTCATTTCACCTGATGAAGGGACAGAGCTCCAAAAGCTTGTGATTTCCAATAAACCATATGTGTACTATAACCTGGTGTCCTGTGACTTCTGATTTGTCCACCCCAGTCCAACCCTGACATGCACAGTTAAATCCCACAATGCCTGTATAATTAAAACACAATTTTGATATATGACGTGGCTAGAATTATCTGGGGTCTTAACATCACGTAAACACAGGAATAGTATTGGTCAGATCCTTCCCTTCTATCCCATATAAATACCAGACTTTGGACCAGCGTGGTATGGAGGCACCAGTCAGCATTCCTCAAGGCTGCATCTTGTCTAGTTTTCTCTACACAAGCAGCTCCACCTATTTCTGTTTATCAGGCCCCATTGTACACATTTCACAAGAACCTTTGTATGTTATCTTAATCTAGTTACCTTAGATATACTCCTATTCACGCAGCAAATTATTCTAGTTTATAGTTTAACTTCAAACAATTGATTATGGAAGCTGCCATTTTAGCTAAATGTTTACTTCAGCCATTTTATGTCAACTAAGAACCACTTTCAGCCATTTTATACTGTTTCAGCCATGGGCTGTCCTAACAATAGTTATGTCTCCTCGTGCACTTTTACAAAACATTATAAAAGGAACTAACGTGATCAGGTTGTACCTGGTACTTTTTTGAAAGCGCAATTTTCCCCAGGACCTTTAGCCTTAAAATACAGATACACGAAAACAAACAATTTACAGATGATTTTGATCTCGGTCAGTGGAGGAGTGCAGTACCATGCTGCTGACTGCATTAGGGAGTCTGTGACCTTGCTTTTTGTACTGGAGTCTGTTCTGTTGCAGCGTGGTTTCAGTGAGGACACCTAATGAGGAGGCTTGATTTCAGCAGGACCACTCAAATGACAGCAATTACTGTGAAAGCAAAACACTGCAGATGCTGGAAATTTGAAACGAACACAGAATATGTTGCAAAAGCTCAACAGATCTGGCAACATTTGTGGAGAGTAAAACAGAGCTAATGTTTTGAGTCTGGTGTGACTGTTCTTCAGAACTTCAAAAATTCTGTGGGGAATGTACAACATGTTGGACAGGTTGCAGAATGTAATGGTCAAAAAGTGTGGCACTGGAAAAGCACAGGAGGTCAGGCAGCATCTGTGGAGCAGGAGAATCAATGTTTCAGGCAGTAGCCCTTCATTAAAAATCAGGCACATTCTTGATGAAGGGCTTATGCCTGAAACATTCATTCTCCTGCTCGTCAGATGCTGCCTGACTGGCTGTGCTTTTCCAACAACACACTCTCAACTCTGATCTCCAGTATCTGCAGTCCCCATTTTCTATGAGTTGCAGAATGTCATGGCTGCAGGAAGGGAAGGCAGTGTCAGTGCTGGGGTTGGGCAATGTCAGAGTGTGGGAGGTGTATGAGGTGAGCAATGTTGAAGTGTGGCCATACCAGAGTGCTTTGACATACCTTCTGATTTAAAGGATTGTAACTCTCACAAACTCACTGCTAGGAACAGTGACAATAAATGCATGTGATGAAAACTAGGTAAATACTGGACAAAACACCTAAAAGCTTATACATTGACAGTATCAGGGGAACATCAACAAAAGCTCCTAATGAGCTCTTCTGACAAATTATATTCCCAGTTCACATGTAAATCAGCTTCCTAGAATGTCCAATGTCACTGCAGCTCTCAATAGCAAGCATGAACTGAGAGCTGAAAATCTGGGCCTAATTTTGATAAAAACTGGTGAAGTTCAGCTCTGATCGAATGATCATTAAGCTGCAGCTCCTTGTAATAACAACACCTTCTAAACAGGCTAATGCTCATACTGCAGCCTAGGACAATACAACATTTAAGTGCCTGTGGCATCTGTTGTATACTGGGCTCATTAAGTCACAATTTGTATGTGATTTGGAGAATGAAACCTTAACCCACTTTCAATGCCCATTCCAGATGCTCAGTAGCAATGTAAAATGGGTGCTGCATGAGAGATTTTCCCTTGCTGCTGAAGCATTTTTGCTACTTCTTTCAGAGGTTTGGGAAGAAGGAAATTAGTGGAACAAATTAAAGCCTTACTAACAGCTTATCTGTGCTGTTCTGACAGAGATTAGTCAATGTGTGCTACTTTGAACTATGGCTACCCTTCTGAGAATCCTTTTTGCTGATTCTGGAACAAACAGGTTAAGATAGAAGCAGGCAGCACAGATAAATACATTTGCATGGTTCCCTGGCTATACCACTAGCCATATATACACATCCAAACATTGTAGCTGAGAATTACAGCTGAAATCTTTACTGTCAACTACAGAAAGGCAGCATTTGAACCTTTCTCACTTCAGCAGTTAGGGATAATTGCTTTTCATTACTAAAGGTGGCTTAGTCTGAACCTTTAAAACAGCAGAGTAATTTCATGTGATAGCAGAAGGAATCAGATAAAATCATCCGATCTGCAGTTACAGCGTGCAGATCACAGATGTGTCATGAATGTTTTTACTTAATGTACAACAGACCACTCTAAAACAGGGGGGCTGTGAAGTCATGATAAATATCTAAGTTCATTGAAATGACAAGTGCGAGAGAAATGCAAACAGAACCTGTGAAAGAGTTGGATGAAAGTTTTAACATCTTTTCATAGTATCTTACTGAAAAGGGGCAGTTCTGGTTGTATCAAAGAAGTTATTACTTGGGTGAATTGTTTTGTGCTACTGACCAAGCAAGATGCTTTTGAGAGTTTGGTTTATGTTCAAAAGAAATGGACTGGAACAGATGGAGCTTTTGAAGGTTTAAGGAATGGAGATTGACTGCAGTGTGTCTTGCTAATAGTAATTGATTCCTGAGGAAATGGGCCTGACTGGATTGAATCTTGAAGGACATTGAACATTTTTATCTGGAATGCTGGGAAGACATTAACTTGCTGGAGAGCTGGACTGATTGTGAATCATCCCTTTTGTGCTATATATCTGCCAGAAACACATGCAATGAATTGGTCAGCTAAGCAAATCAGTGGCAGATTGAAATTAACCTTGATAAAAGGTGAGTTGATGCACTTTGGAAGAAGAACAAGACAAGGGAGTACACAATGAATGGCAATACAATAAGAACCTCTGTGGAACATAAGGATCCTTGGATGCTTTTCTACAGATCCCTGGAGGTGGAAGAACAGAGTAATAGGTTAGTTGGAATGTTTGCCTTTATCAGTCATGTTATAAATTCTCAGAGCAGGGGGTCATGTTAGAGCTTTGGTTAAGCCACAACTGGAGAGCTGTGTGCAATTCTGGTCACCACACTACAGAAAGTATGATGGCTGCACTGTAGGTGGTGCAGAGGAGATTCACCAGGATGTTGCCGGGAATGAAGCATTTTAGCTATGAAGAGAGGCTGGATAAGCTCAGGCTGTTTTCTTTGGACTAGAGAAGGTTGAAGGGGGACCAGATAGAGATGTGGAAGATTATGAGGGGCATGGACAGGGTGACTAGAAAGCAGCTGTTTCATTCAGTTAAAGGGTCAATGTTGATTTTGGTTGTTGTCACAGTAGAAAAGGAGAGTATCTGGCAAAGCATAAGTACATGTCTTCATTTGTAAAGGGCCCATCTCATTTATAGGAAGCTTGGTTTTGTTTTTAAGTAATGTAGCACCCCTGAAGTACTATTAAATTAACTTGCGGGACTATGCTGTTAAATTAGGCAAATTCTGGGGGCATTTTACTTTGGCATGATATATTGCACAGCAAATGCTGTGACAGCATTATCTCTCCATTACCTCAGTGAGGTTACTCTAGCAATACTCTTAACAGGAAGGTGCCACTCCACTCCAAAAACATACAGATTTCACTATGTATAGTGTCTGCTACAGAATTACAATCAAAACCACTATACTTTGCTTCTGCCACTATTTTATAGTTCCAGCCAGTTCTCCTGTAATGTGGTCAGTTGCCTATAAGAACTCCTAATGTCTGGTGGCCCATCAATGTGATCCCATCATGGTATGTGCCGGATGTGACAACATTTAGTATGAGCTGCACTTACGTTATAATAAAAGATCAGCTCAGTAGATTGCAAGCACATCCGGCATCTCACAATAATGACATTAAGAAGGACTTAGCACACAAACATCAGCTATAATTCATACTTTTTTGCTACAATTGTTAATCTATTTTTGGAGGGATAGAAATCCTCAGAGCAGCACTAAACATTGATAAACAGTTGGTGTTTCCATCTAAAGTACTGATATTTACAGATATTTAATCTTTCATCGCAAATACAGTCAAGGCATAAATGTTAATCAAATTATTTCTGTTCCCATGTGATTAATACTACATCACCTTGCTATTTGATATTATGTTATTCCCTTTAAAAAGACTGCAAATATATTTTCAATATGACCATTGAAAAATACAATGGGGAGGGGGGTAGTTTTCTGAGTTTTGCACTGGCAGCAAGAAAGTCTCATTTTTGCCAACTCATTGTCAAAACATTACTGGCTTTCAGACTTGGTATTGCTGGGTAAGGTTCCTCATGGTAGCATGCATTTATTATACTGCAGCATTTTACTCAACTGCATGCATTATTTTAGCTGTAACCAAGTATAAAAAATAAATATTCAATTTCTATATTTAGCAGAGTTTTTAAACTGTCTCAGTACGGCTCAATAAGTATGAATGTTGGTTGCCCTAATAGGCGGGGCCTATTTTCCTATTTTCCAGTGTCCAAAAATAAACCAGCTCACTGAAACAGTTGGGGTGAGGTGACCTCTATGTTCCCACAACCATTCCTTATAGTTCTTTTATTTGTGATAAACTCCATCATTAATTCTTCTCAGTAGTACCAGAAGAATTATTAAATGAAAATGGAATTGGGTAAAAGTTCTGCTGAAGTCAAGCCCTGACTTCCAAGTCTATGAGCTCAGAGCTTTGAGATCCTGCTCTGAAAATGATGCTCACTTTGTGTGAGGCACTGCGGATGATATTGGAAAGCTTAGACAATTGGAGGAATTGCAGTTGATCACTGCAAATGCAAATATCTGAAAATGACTTGACACTTTGCATCAGCAATTGGAGCAGGTATTGGGACCTGTAACTATGATATGCATCACTAATGACAGAGCTTCTGATCTGTTAGAGCAGCCTAAACCTCCCTCATATGTGGATCATTGACCTTCAGGATTTGGTAGATCAATGAGAAACATCTTTCAAGAAATCTAGGGCAAAATCTCTCAAACTATGGAGGACACAATTAATATCACTCTCCATGGAGTACAGGACGGCAATGAGCTATTTGTACAAGGAACCGACATAATTCGTACAACTACATTTCATCTTCCTCATGTAGCCCTCCTTTCTTGTCGCTTAATCAAGCCTTTTCTGGTCTGCGCCCTCATGTGCTTTTCATATGGATACAATGGATCAGGGTTAAATTGCCCTCTCACTCGGAATAATAACTTGCTGAAGCCGATCCTCTCATACCTTCAGTGCTGTTTAGCAATTTCAAGGGTTCAGCAAAGATTAACTTTCCAAAGATACTTAAAAATCAAGAAGTGAAAAGGAGGGATCAACTTACAGTAATCTTTACAGGTTTAGTATTGAGCAAACTATTGAAAAAAGCTACTGCCAAATTCACTCATCCAGGTGATTGGATTCTAGGATCTTAAAGAAAGTGTAGCATGGATAATAGAGACAGTGGTTACTATTTTATGATATTCCTTAGATTTTGGAAGTATTGCAGCAGATTGGGCAAAAGGAAATTGGACACTTATTCAAGAAAGGACAGAGACAGTCGGTAGAAAATAATGCATCAGTTAGCCTAATAATTGTCATACAGAAATCCATGAAGGAGGTTATAGCATAGACATAAGACATAAGACTGGAGGTAAGGCTATTCGGCCCATCGAGTCCACTCTGCCATTCAATCGTGGCTGATGGGCATTTTAATGCCACTTATCTGCACTCTCCCTGTAGCCCTTAATTCTTTGTGAGATGAAGAATTTATGATTTTCTAAGTATCATGTAGATTGATAATGTGATTAGGTGACATAAACATTGCTTTGTAAAAAGGAAATCATGTTTGTTTAATTTATTAATTTTTTTAAAGGAAGTAATAAGAAAGATGTGAGGGATTAATATGAATAAATGTTAGGTTAGCTAACAGGAATCAGAGAGGAGGGGTAAAGGAGTCTTTTTGGGAGTTGGCAATTCAAGGAGTAACCACAAATATCAGTGGAGGGACCTCAATCCATATGACTGACTTGGAATAAGGGACCAAATGCATCACAGTTAAATTTGTCAATAACATCAAGGAGATTGGGAACAACAAGTTCTCAAAAGGAAATAAAGATTTTGCAAAAGAATATTGAAAGGTTAAATGCGGGCATGTATTTGGCAGATAGAGTAGTATGTGAAAAAAATGTGAACTTGTCCACTTTGGCAAGGACAGAAAATCATAAATCTATCTGAATAGAGAAAACTCTGTAGTATGAAAGGTTTTGAGTGTCCCAGTACATGAATTACAAAATAGTAAAAGTATGAGTACAGAAAGTAATTAGGCAGGCAAAAGGAATGTTGTCATTTGTTGCAAGGGAGTTGGAAAATAAAAACAGTGAAGTTTTGCTGCACCTGGTCAGGGCCTTGAGAGCATATCTGGAGTACTGTGTACAATTTAGTTATCCGTGCTTAAAAAAAATGCAATCACAGTGGTTTCGAGAAATTCCCTTGACTCATTTCTGGGATGAAGTGCTTATCTTATGCATAAATGTTGAACAGGTTGGGCCTTTCCCCATTGGAATTTAGAAGACAGACAGACGATCTTCTTGAAACATAAAATCCTGAGGTGTCTTAATAGGATTGATACTGGGAGAATGTCTCCTGTTTTGGGAGAACTGTGTTACAAATAAACAACAACAAAAGCTTTCCCTTTTCAAATGGAGATGAGCTCCCACCCCCCACCCACCCCCCACCCCTCCCCCCATCGAGTGTTCTTAAGTGGAACTTTATTGCCCAAAATTTAGTAGAAGCTGGATCATTGATTTAAATAAGTTCAAAGTTAAATAATAAATTCTTGATAGACAAGGGCTTTGGTGGGCAGACAGGAAAAGGAAGTTGAGACAAGATTACCAACAAAATCATTTTTTGAATGGGGGAGTATTTAGACACGTATCTCTGTATGCCTCTTTATTGAGCTATTTCCTCTTTAAACTGACCTCAACCATTCCATTGTTTCAAAGGCAGGTTGATTTGCAGAAACTGGTGAAAGGAAAAACCTGCAATGAAAAACCGGCACATTGCTAGACTTTCTCATTGCCTTGTGAAACATGGGCATCTCTGGCTGCTCAGCTTTTATTGCCCATCTCTTGTTGCTCTTAAGACACCAATGGTGGTGAGCTTCTTCTTGAATTGCTACAGTCCATGCTATAAATTAATCCACAATGCCATTAGGGAAGGAAATCCAGGATTTTGACCCAATGACAGTGAAGGAAGAGTCATATATTTCCAAGTCAGGATGGTGAGTGGCTTGTAGGGGAACTTGAAGGGTGGTGGTGTTCTCATGTATCCTCTGCCCTTGTCCTTCTAGATGGAAATGGTCATGGGTTTGGAAGGTGCTGTCAGAGGATCTTGAATGAATTTCTGCAATGCATTTTGCAGATAGTATACACTGCTGCTGCTGAGCATTGGTAGTGGAGGGAAGGATGTTTGTGGATGTGATGCCAAGTCTTGTCCTTGATGGTGTCAAGCTCCTTGGGCATTGATGTATCCAAGCAATTGGAGAGTATTCCATCACACTCCTGATTTGTGCCTTTTAAATTGTGTTCAGGTTTTGTGGAGTGGAGGAGTTGAGTTACTCATCACAGTATTCCTAGTATCTAAACTACTCCTGCAGTGGATATATTTATATGAAGTCCAGTTGATTTTCTGATCAATGATAACTCCCAGGATGTTGATATTAGGGGATTCAGTGGTGCTAACACTGTTGAATGCCAAGGATGGTTGGTTAGATTGCCTTTTACTGGAGATGATCATTGCCTGGCATTTGTGTGATGCAAATGTTACTTGCCGCTTGTCAGCCTAGAGCCTGAATGTTGTCCAGATCTTGTTACATTTGAACATGGACTGCTTTAGTAGCAGAGGAGTCGCAAATGCTGAACAACATGCAATCACTGGCAAACAACTGACCTTATGATGGAGAAAAGGTCATTGATGAAGTGGCGAATGATGGTTGGGCTTGGAACACTACCCCAAGGAACTCTTGCAGAGATGTCCTGGAACTGAGATGACTGATCTTCACAATCACCATCATGTTCATTCATGCCAGGTATGACTCCAACCAGCAGAAAGCTTGCCTCCAATACCCATTGATTCCAGTTTTCCTAGAGCTCCTTGATGCCACACTCAGTCAAACATGGCCTTGATGTCCAGAGTTGTCACTCTCAACTCATGTCTGGAATTCAGCTCCTTTACCCATGTTTGAACCAAGGTTGTAATGAGGTCAGGAACTGGTAGAACCCAATGTGGGTGTCAATGAGAAGGTTATTACTGGTGTCTTTGGCTGTACTTCTCAGTACATCTTGTTCTTAGGTTCTTTTGTGCTTTAATTGCAGCATTTGCTTAAGATTTAAATTATCCACTTCACTGAGATATAAATCCATTCTCGTTCTCCATTACTTGCATGATTAGAGGGGGGAAAAAATCTCCTTCACTTTCCACAATGGGTTTGTTGTTCTTGCTGATGTAATCAATGTGGCTGGAGCTACACCAAAATACTTTCGAATTTACAAGATGTTGGTCACTGAACATCCAGTGGTTTGTCATCCTCAGGCTGGAATTCCTCATTGATTCAATAAAGCACTTCATAATATCTGGTACTAATACAAAGATTAGTCTTATTCCAGGACATAAATGTATTCTGCGCCATGTGTTTTGTTTTTGAGATTTATTTTTAAGGGTTGAAACTGAAGAACTGTTTAACCTCTTAATCTTTATTATTCACATTAGAAATATTTCCAGTTCACACATGATACAACAGTAATGTGTCACCTTACCACTCAAGAATATATAATTGCATAAAGTTGCTGCTCAAAATTTTAAATTAGTTTCTAAGTCGGGAAAATTCCTCTGTTCCTTACCTACGATCTCAAGGCAACTTCTGCAATTTGCATTTATCTGCATAAACTGAAAATAGAAATGCATAATTCTATCATTTGGTTGGCAGTAAATATGCTGCAAGTATATCATGAACAGCTCAAACTTTATCTTCCGAGTTTTATCATGACTATTATATATGGTGTGATTTTATTACTAATTAACTGTTTGAATCTAAATGCACTTGTATCGGTCCTGCACTGCTACCCAATTCAATGGGACGGTTTCGATTGTACACGAGAACGATACTGCAAGATTTATCTAGTCTGGTCTCGTCGCCCAGATCCAGCTAAATAGATATTTGTTGTCAAATTGCGCTTTCAATATAGAAGCTAAGGTAGCCTTTAGGAGAAATCATAATTCATATCAGTTTTGTTTAAATTGCAAACAAAAATCTTATTTTCCCACCCACAAACACGGAAGTTGGAATGGCGAATTGCGCAGTCCAATTAAATGCTGGGGTTTCGGATTTGATCCCGGACTCCTCCAGAATTGTGCTTTTCAGCACCAGTGACAGCTCCTCGTGGGAAAAGAAGATCATGGCTCTTAAAGCTCAGATGTACATTTCCCGCAATTACATTGCGTTTCGCTTTTGAATGTCTTGAGCGAAAAACGCAGTACAAATGAAGGTTGACAATCTGACGTTTCATAATGCTCCCACCCCCCCCCCCAAAAAAAGCGCTTTTGAATGGTCAAAATACAGGACGCATTTTTTTCTCCTGTCTGTTATTAGGATTTGCCGCGAATAACGTACTCCTTACAGTAAGTGCTTGTTTAACATGCAGTGTAACAGTACTCCCTTAAAGAAACTCCGTCTCCTCTGTTTCTGTTTTGCTGCATTGCTGCAATACACAGAGCAACAGCGTCGTCTCCTGTTCGTTGCAATAAATAGAAAGTAAAAAAAAAAGACACTGCTACTTTGGGATCTGTTCAGATTTTGGTTATTTGTGTTTTGTATGATATAGACCTTTGAAGATGCCTGCATAGTGGGAATGTCACTGGCGTAGAGTGTTCAAATGTCGTAATGGCAGGTGGTGAAAATATCTAGAGTTAGTCAAATGACAAACCAACATGCCAATTTTATCTTGTTTAGCACCATCCTTTAGAGAAACAAATCTACTGTCCTTATTCGGCCAACAGGTGATTCCAGATCCAAAATAATGTGGTTGACTCTTGACCCCCACTTTGTAAAAAACTAGGAGAGCCTACTAGATCGAGGCAAGGAGGCATTAACAACAAATTCCGATGACATTGATGAACCATCTAAAATGGTACTGCGACTTTGCCAATAACTGGATGAGGCAACGTTGTAGAAAAGATTATATCCGCAGACGTGTTAGCCATGATCCTATATGTAATTTAAATATCCAGAATAACTGTGCTAATTCTATTTCAGGGGAAGGAATATGTTCAGTGTTTATTGTACATATTTCAATCTTTCACAATTGTGGATTTTCTCTTGTGGCTTTTGTTTCTCAACTTCTGAAACAAAACTCAATCCCCATATTTCTAATGGCTTTTATCAATATAAATTCCAGATTTTGATCATGGTGCTTATAATCTGATCATGACATTTCCACAATATCACGTTTTTCAAACATTTTCTCCACAGAAACTGAATTTTAATTCCCACAATAAGATTAGATTAGATTCCTTACAGTGTGGAAACAGGCCCAATCAGTCCTCCCGAAAGTAACCTACCCAGAACCATTCCACCCCTAATACTAACACTAGTGGGCAATTTAACATGGCCAATTCACCTAAACTGCACATTTTTGGATTATGGGAGGAAACCAGAGCACCCAGACGAAACCCACACAGACACAAAGAGAATGTACAAACTCCACACAGTCACCCGAGGGCTAGAATCGAACCTGGGACTGTGAGGCAGCAGTGCTAACCACTGAGCTATGGGTGCCGCCCTAAATAAGACAATATATATTTCATAACATGAATCTGTCTGTCTCAGTTGTGTTATGTTATTATTTCTTAGCATCTTCACTAAAGGTTTGGTTTACAAGCATCAGCCCCTTACCCCTAATGAACTGAATATGGCTTATGTGGTCTGAGCATGTGCAGTGTACCTCATTACCCAGAGTGCAATAGTTATTTGACAAACAAGAAAATCAAGAACATGCTAAATGAACTGTCTATTCATTGCCTTAAAAATTTAAGATTTAAAGATCTGCATCCACTACCTTATGAGGAATGGAATTCCACAGACTCACCTTGAAATAATTTTTTTCATCTTGTATTGACTGGGCAACCCCTTGTTTTTAAAATATGATCCCTAATTCTAGATTCTACCACAAGAGGAAACATGCTTTCCACATCCACCCAGTCAAGTCCTTTAAGATCCTATGTGTTTCAGTTTGGTTACTTCAGACTCTTCCAAACTTCAGAGAATACAGGCCTAGATTGTCTAGCCATTCTTCATAAGAAAATCCACTCATTCTAGGTTTTAGCCTAGCAAACCTTCTCTGACCTGTTTCCATGTATAAATATCTTTCTGTAGGTGGGGTGGCCAGTACTGTACATAAAACTCCAGATGCCGTCTCATCAATGCCCTGTATAAGTGAAGCATAACCTCCCTACTCTTGCACATCAATTCACTTTGCAATAAAATAACATTCCTGATAGCTTTCCCAAATACTTGCTGTACCTGCATACCAACCTCTACCATTCATGCACTAGGACACCCAAATCTCTGCATCTCAGAGCTCTAACCTTTCACCATTTAGATAATGTGATTTTCATTCTTTTTACCAAAATGGACAATTTCCCCACTTTCCCACATTGTATTCATTGCCAGATTTTTCCCACTAATTCCCTATCAATACAGGTAAGGTGACTCAGTGGTGGCACTGTGAAGCAGCAGTGCTATGGACCTGGTTTCAATTCCAGCCTCAGGCAACTGGCTGTTTGGTGTTTGCAAATTCTTCACACCTCTGCATGCGTTTCCTCTGGGGGCTCCAGTTTACCTCCACAGTCCAAGGGTGTGCAAGTTAAGTGGATTAGTCATGCTAAATTGCCCATTCTGTCCAGGGATGTGCAGGCTAGGTCGATTAGCCATGGGAAATGGAGGGGTTACAGGAATTGGGGGGAGGACCTGAATAGGATGCTCTTCAGAGGGTCAGTATGAACACCATGAGCTGAATAGCTTGTTTCCACACTGTTGGGAGTTTGAAGACTCCTTATGTCCTTTTCACAATGCACTTTCCTAACTATCCTTGTGTCAAAGCATTTAGCTCCAATATCTTTTGTCCCTTCATCTAAAACATTTAAATAAAGTGGAAAGAAGGTCAATATACTACTGCCAACATCTTGAACTTTTGTACTCCACATTAAACTTTGTGGAAGCACCTTATCAAATGCCTTGTGATAATCTTAATACAATACATCTATTGGTTCCACTTTATCTGCAGCACAGGTTACTTCTTCAGAGAACTCTGATAAATATAGTCAAACATGATTCCCTTTTGACAAAACCACATTGGTTGATTACATTGAAATTAATCAAGTGCTCTGTTATAACATCTGTAATAATAACATCTGACACAGGGAAACGTGGAAGCTAAGTTAATTGACCTCTAGTTTCTGACTTCCTGCCTCCCTCTTGTTTTGAATAAAAGGAGCTGCATTCAATATTTTCCAATCTAAGGAACCTTCCCAGAATCAAATGATGTTGGAAAATTAAAACCAATACATCAACAATCTGACTCAATATTTCTTTTAAAAGCCTAGGATGAAATCCATCATGACCTGGAAACTTGTAAAGTCCCAGTTCCAGCAATTTACAAAGTATTAAAACCTGATCATTTTAATTTTCCTGAGTTTGTAATGATGCTGCACTTTTAACAAGGTTATGTTGCCCTTAGCTTTTTTGCAAGAGGGATCATAAAGGCAGAGGTGCCGCGATGTCTGGAAATATCTACCTGAAAAGGCTTTTATGTTTGTTTTTAAACACTTGTACAATGAAAAGGGAGTGGCCAGTTCTCCCAGTTCAGAGCTGTTTCTGGTTTGGTCTGGTCAGGTCTGGTCTTAGCAAGGGGTCTGTTTGAAGCTGCTGGTCAAAAAAGCTGCTGAGGGAAAAGACTCTGATTCAACGAAGGTATTCTGGCAGACTCTCTCTACAATCTTTCTCCTGTAAGAACCTGTGTTTTAACTTACCTTTCTGCCAAGGGTGAGTGTTTATAGGATGTTGCAGGAAATCAGAACAGCTCTTTAAGTTGCATTTTCATGACAGTTAGGTTTGCATATAGTTATGTTATTCAAAATTTGCTTTTCTTTTGTTCATGTGTAAATGAATTCTGTTTTGTTTAAAACTAAGTGGGTTGACCAGCTGTATCACTCTTAGGACAGTCACCCGACATCTGCTTAAAATAACTAGAAAAGTTAGATTCTGGGCTACTTTCTGAAAATGTTTTGAGGGTTCCTCACCTTTCAGTTTCTTGTTTATAGTTATTTTTCCTCTCTTAACAAGATAGCATACAAGTGATGTTTGTGCTGGTTGTGATTTGAGAATGTCAAGTCTTGATAATAATTCATTCAAAAAAGAATGTCTGAGAGCTTCAAAGTAAATCACGCAACTTTGAAACTAGGCAACATTTTTCTTTAGACTGTTTCCTCAGACTCTTTTTGCACACACTACATGTGCTCCTTCAAAACTCCATGCCAGGCAAGATTATCCACAGAATTTGAGATTTAGTCAGTGCAGTGATCTCCTTGGTTATTTGCTTTTAAAGAACAGTACAATTGTATATTTACTGATTACTTGAATCATTATAATGCACAATAATTTTATGCCTCATTATGGCAATATCATTGTATTCTTCTCTTCAATTTCTCTTTCAACACCAGAAAGCTAGCTCTTTGCCAACTGTTAAGATTTTGGATACTGTAATTGCACCAACTCCGAAAGAAGAATCTACAACGTTTTGACATGATGCACTCCTTCCCATCCAAGAAAATAATTATCTGTATTTTGTAGTTTGCAACAAAGTATCTGCAGCTCACTGTAGATTTCAACACAAGGTTTTCAGAAAGATTTATTGATTTCCATGACACGGATTTCACTTACTGGCAATAATCTCATTCTGGTACCATCCATAAGGAATCGCCACTGTCCAGTAACATTGAAATTATTATGACAGTTAAGCAGCCAACCATGTTAAAGTTTGATCCATTGGATGTGGGTGTCTCTGACTTGGCCCACAGACAGTAATGCAGGATTTAAAAAGATTGTCCTCTCTTGAATGGTTTTACAGTGTCCCAAAAAATTGAAACATTTACGCGGCGAAGATAGAAGTTGAAATATTGCATTTAAAGACATTTATATTTTAAAGCATTATGGAACTTCTTAACAAAAAAGTTGACATTCCACAACTATAAATTAGATTTCAGCATCAAAGTAGTAATTATGACTTCACGCAATATTTAAAGCCCAATTAACTTCAGTCTACAAGACAAAGATTCTGGGTTTGTAGATCTTTTTGAATCAATCTGCTTATGCGTGTTATGACAAAACTCTGGAGCAGGTAGGGCGATGAAACTGGACCTTCTGGCCCAGACACAGAGACACTACCACAACACCACCAGAGCCTTTCACAAGGTTTTTTTTTAATTTCTAGTGAAACTGATCATACAAAAAGTGTAAATTCACATCAAGTCAGTGAGTTCTAATTGGTTCCGTCTGGAACGACTTAAGTGTGCCTTGTGAGGAATGGAGAATTACTTACTTTTTAATTTCAATGTTTAAATAGTGTATGTGAATGCCAGAAGTTGTTGTCTGTTTCACAGACTAATGACAATAAATGCTGATAGTTTTGCTACCATTATATCAAAGCCCAGTCCAATAGCTTCATAACAAGTAATTTTAGGTCTGAATTGTTTTGCTGCTGAATCATTCATTGAAAACAATTTCTCTAAGTATAAATTTTCAACTTACAAATCCTAATCATGAACAGCATTCAATTGGAACATATGTTGGAAAATTGAGCATGGATTTTGGATATTAACATTATTTACAAGTTTTGACTAGCATTGAAAATAAATTAAATAGTTCTGTCACTGGTGGTAATTCTAATTCCCAGTAGTTCTTAAAAGGTTAATACAAATCCACTAAACAATTGCCATTCTTCATTTTCTTTGTAACATTTTGTTTGACATATCGATATCACAGAAAATCTCAGATAACAGTAAAAAAGGAATATTGTGCCCAAATCCGCTTTACTTCAATATTTACAGTCATAATAACTATTCACCATTAGCATCATAGACAAAACAAGGCATTGTTGGAAATAGAATTGGTGTACATGCATATAACTGTGGAAAGAAACTAAGATTATATAAAAACTATGAATATTTTATGGGATACAATAGTTTCTGTCCTGCTGGGAGCATAAAAGTATTGCAATTGCAAGAGTTGTACATAGATAGGATTTAACAAACAGTTTTCAGTGAAAATTTAGATAAATATTTAACAAGTATCTAATCAATTAAGTAACACTGGACAGACAAAGGTGATATTCCTTCTTACATTGTCTCTTGCTTCTGATTTTTCCCAATATATTACCTTCTATTTTGTTTTTTGTTCTCCATGCACTCTGCTTAAGTCCTTCCATTTCTCAGTTCCCAAGTCCCTCCATTTCAATTGCTGCTTTTCAACTCTTTCTTCCATTCCAATTATAGCCCTCAATGTATATTACCCGTTAAGTTTGCAGTAGTGGGGTTCCGAGTAGTACAATTTTGCTGCTTTCAGATGGAGGAAACAATTACAATTTTTTGTAGCAAGTATTGGAGATGTAACTAGACCTGGACCCAGTAAGGGCAGTGAACTTGAGAGCTGTCAGTACAAATTGAAGAATTAGACTCTGCCTGGAGTAATTTTATATTTTTGATTTATGATAAAGTTGGCTTGGTGACAATCCTCACTTTAATAGCAGATTTTTATTTCCCTACAGCTAACTTTTTGAGTCAGATATAACTTCAGTAGAAACACAGTAAGGAACTTTAATTCTGCTTCTGTCTCCACAGATGTTGCCAGACCTCCTGAGTTTCTCCAACATTTCCTGTTTCTAGTTCCCTTTAGTCAAGTCTGTTTCTTACCCTGAAGAGTGGAAGGTTAAAGGCTTTGACTTCTTTGCTCTTTTAACAATGTTTGTATGCTATGCAACTATCACTTATCACCAAAAGCCATATTACTTACGAAGGTTCCATCACAAAGATAGCTGTTACCTTATATGGGAGTTTGGTTGCTGAATCACACCTTATTACCCACAACTGGCTGGAAATCCAAATTCCCCAAAAGGTTTTGTTGACGGACCTGGGAAGAAGGGATGATGTTGAGGTGCCGGTATTGGACTGGGGTGGTCAAAGTCAGAAGTCACATGACACTAGGTTATAGTCCAATAGCTTTCAGGTGAAGTGATGAAGGAGCAGTGCTCTGAAAGCTTATGATTTCAAATAAACCAGTTGGACTATAGCCTGGTGTCATGTGACCTCTGACTTTGGGGAGAAATGAACGCAGGTATGGGCTCACCACTACCTTATCTTGCACCATTGAAAACCAAGGCTCCAGGAATGGGATTGGGAGTCTGGAATTGGGCCCTGCCTGCCATTTTTTAAAAGACTGAGCCATTATGATCCATTACAACCTACCTCAAATGTACCAATAAGCTAACTCCTAAAACAGATTAATGCAGTCACAATAATTCACCAAGAATTTATTTTAATCTGATGTTTTGTTAGCTAAATGTATCCATGCCCAAAGACTGGGATCACTTTTATATTTATCATTCTCAAATACCCCAGAAAATAAACCTTATAACCATCATCCAAATAGTGAAGCAGTCCATTGAATGTCCCACTTCTGATTCACCTAATCAGTACTGTACAACATCTTGGCATAAACTTGTCACTAGAAAATCAGAAAGCATAATCAAAAGTATGACTTTTCTTACCCATATTTTGAATGTAGTAATCTCCATTGCAGTGCCTATGTAGAGATACATATTTGATATTTGATATTTAACAGGGTATTTACCACTTATTGCTGTTGGTTGGATCTGGTCTTGCATGTGTTTAAAACAATTCCATAGCAAACTGATCAAAGTGTAATCCAACATGGTGCAGGAAGGCAAATGTGACCTGAGTAAACAGGGCAAAGTATCTCTTTAATAAATCAAACTGAAGGATTGTGAAATTAAAAAAGTTTAAAGACTGAAAAGTGAATTCATCCATTCCAATTTGCATACAATGTCAAATGAGATACAGAAAGATATAGATAATTAGATTAAGAGAGCAAGAAAGACAACAGAAAGTGATAAAATTAAATCTTGGACTTCAAAGAAAAACAGGCTGCCAAGGTATCATCCCACTCAAAATATCAGACAGTGTTGAACAGGAAGGCAGTGGGAATTTTGTAGTCTGCTTCCCCACCACCCCCTGCCCCTCCCACCACCAGCCATCCCTCCACAACACCCCCATTTCCCAAAAAAAAACTCAGTAGTTGGGAAGTGCATAGTTCTACCATAGTGGCTGAGCAATATGTAAGAAACTCTACAGTCCAATATTTGTCTCAGTTTGTACAGTATCAGTGCTTCAGTGACTTGGCCTCCACTGCATTCTTTAGCATTGATCACTGTCCTTGGAGTGAAGACATTTTCTTCATCTCAGTTCTAAATGGTCTACCTGAGCCTGTGTCCTGTTGTTCTGGAATCCCCAGCTAGGCAAGACATACTTCTTGCAGTTGGTCTGTCTAGGCTTGTTGTAATTTTATACATTCAGATCCCCCTCTCATTCTTGTAAACTCTAATGAATATAGACCCAGTGGAACCAATCTCTCCTCAGAGGATAGTCATTCCATCCACAATATCAACCTAGTGAATTTCCACTGCATTCCCTCTGTGCAAATATCCTTTTCTTTGGTGGGGAGATTAAAACTCCAGGTTTAATCTCACCAAGGTCCTGAATAACTGTAGTCAAATTTTTAGACTATTTCTGAACTCAAATCGTCTTGCAATAAAAGCCAATATACCATTTGTCTTCCTAATTGCTTACTGAGTCTACCTGTCTAATTTCATTATCTGGGGTGGAAGGACACATGGATACCTTTATACAACCACATTTCCCAATATGTTACCATTTAAATTCCTTTCTGTAAAGCTCCACATTTAGCCATCATCTCAGTTAGAACTCAAATATAAGAAAGCCAAGTAATGATAAGGAAATAGAGAAATGAGCTTAAAACTCCAAACTACTATGAAATAATGCCACCCTATAAATAACAATATAGAATGCTTAACAGATTATAAATAAAGATTTATCATTTCAACTTCTTTTCTAGTATTTCTGGTGAAGAGGCCATGTGACTAGAATGAATATAGATTTCAACATTGCTTTTTGAGCCCATTTTGTTACAGACATTAAGCTCAATCAATTTTCTTGTGACGTGCGTCTTGTGGAAGCTAATACTGAATACTCACAGTAACACGTGAGTACTCCAAGGTAATACTATTACCTTGAAATTGCTGTCAACAATATAAAATATTTAAAGTTATATGCTAGGTATTATAGTTTCATTCTAATATTAATCTATTTAAATAAAAGAGAAATAAATCAATTTTTGAAGCATTAAAAAAGTTTTGTTGATTACATCTTAAGCAACACAATTTTCTGAAATCATGTATCCAACATTTAAATGTCATTAGATGCCACTGGCAACATTGTATATATTACCAAATGCTTGATCAGACCTCATCCCTGATAACTAGAAAACCACTTGTTTGGAAAATAGCAAATCAGAATTTTGCTGTATTAAGCAGTCTTATTTATCTAGTACAGTTTGATCTCAGACAAAATGTTCAAGATACAGATTAAAGCTAGAATGAATAGATTGATGACTGGGTTAAGGTTATCTTTTGCTTGACAGTGCTAGCGGCAAAAAGATGAAGAATTAAAGAGATTGATGCTGATTGCAAAGGACAGAAAAAGATGAAGGTGCAGAGAGTGATAGTGAATATAAGCAGAAGTGAAATGCTGCGAATAGAAAAGTATTTACAGAAAATTATACAGTCTATATTGAGTTAGTTTTAAATCTTTGATTCATGTTTCCACTCAACTATCCTCTTTCCAAATATTTCCAAAAGTCTGAATTATGCAATAATCTTGAGAAATTCTACAAGTGCTATGAGAATGAAGATAAATTAATCATTGGAAGAATTTTAGGTACACTTCTAATTGACCTTGTGTTCAACCTCCAATTTTGGATAGACAGTGCACAATTGCCAGAAATATCCAATCAGGCCATGCTGGTTTTTATGTTCCATGAGAGCTAACATTTTAGCCCTTTATTTCCTCTCCATCGTGCAGGCTACATCACATTACAGTATCAGTATTTGCATTTATGTAGATTCTTTGAAAGCAGATTTAGATTTCTAAATAATTTAGACAAATAATTACTTTTGAAGTGTAGACAAATGCCAAACAGGGTAATGGATGGAACACAACAATACTCAACTACAAAATGGGCTCAATTTTCTTCAAGGAGCTAGCAATTTCCAAGCACTGCTGTGACTATTTTCCTACTTACAATTGCCTGAGTCAAAACTGACTAGAATTTCTGATCACAAATTACTTTTTCTATTAGGATTTCAGGCTGGGACTAGGAAATCTGGCTGGCCATCGATATTTAAGTGGCTATGACAATTTCAAGGGATAGGTCAGCAATTACCTGAGAGAAAGAAATTGAATAACTGTGACAAAGTATATATCAGGTTGCTGTTTAAAGACCTGAAGCTCTATGTTTTCTGAATTGGCCCTGTATAGTTTATTGACTTAAAGCAAAGGAAGCAGCTAGTATACTGTATCAAAGATAATAGACCACAAAAAGATATGGTACAGACCCAGTATTGGGCTATGATGTTGGCAATGATAACTTACATGGTTACACACTGGCAGACAAAATTCAATGGCCTCAATGAGTGAAAACATCTTCAATATTAACTCCCAAAAGACAGTGGGGACAAGTTATGTAAGAATAAAAATACACAGGGCTATGGGAATAGGGACTAACTGAATCATTCTTCCAAAAAGAAAGCTGACACAGGCACACTGAGCTGTATGGTCTCTTTCCTGTATACTGTATCAGTCTATCACTTGTTACTACAATGGCTAAAGTAAGAGGAAACAATAAGAACTACTAATGCTGGAAATCTGAAACAAAAACAGAAAATTGCTGGAAAAACTGAGCAGGTCTGGCAACATCTGTTAAGAGAAAGCAGAGTCAACATTTTGCGTTCAGTGAATGTTTAGGCAATTGTTTAGCCTCACTCAGGGCATATCCGGACAAGAGGGATTCAACATCAGCCCACAGCAAAACTCTAAAACAAAGCCATGTGTTGGCCAAATAGTCAACATTTTCTTCAGGACCAGGCCAACAAGCCATTATAGTTGCTGCCAGTATGCAGACTTAAGGCAGAAATAAAAGTCCTACTAGGCCTAAATTGAGTCAGAGGATCGTAGGTAGGAAAGCACACATTGTAGAAAGCCCACCTATGTCTCACTTGTTGAGTTAAATGATTTAGCAACATCCAAATCAGAACCAATCAAAATAAATGCCTGGTTAAATAGTCAACCCTTTCCCATAGAGGTTGACACCGATGTGGCTGTGTCAGTGATTGCAGAACCAGTCTTTAACAGAATTCATTCTGGCCTCCAGCCTTGAAGTTTGCGTAAGACCTCAGCTAAACTGAGAACGTATACTGGGGAATCTTTATAGATTGAGGGGACAACTTCTGTTCCAGTCTCATATGAGAAGCAGCTGGTTCAGTTATTGCTGATTGTAATAAAAAGCTCGGGCTCAAGCCTGATGGGGCAAAATCTGTTGAGAAAGAAAGATTCTCCTAGATTGGCTCAACATTTTTCAATTAGAAACGGCAGCCTAATTGAAGTCCTAACGAAATACCTAGAAATTTATCAGGAAGGTCTAGGGACTATCAAAGGAGTCAAGGCCAGCTTGCCTGTTGTCCAGGAAGCAATTCCAATGATTCTGTAAGGCCCACACAGTGCTATTTGCCTTACGGGCAAGGTACAGGAGGCTGGAGAGTAAAAGAATCATCAAACCAGTCCAGTTTGCAGAATGGGCAGCACCACCTGTATCAATTGTGAAGTCTGATGGGTTGGTTCATCTTTGTGGGGATTTTAAACAAATGGTAAACTGCTTCACACAGCTGGATAAATACTCGACCCTTAACATGAAGGACTACATTCAAAGCTGGCAGAGGTTCTGTTGCATTCCCAATGCCCCTCCCCCAAGTCCCTCCTCCTTACCTTTTATCTTAGCCTGGTTGGCACACCTTCCTCATTCCTGAAGAAGGGCTTATGCCCGAAACATCGATTCTCCTGCTCCTTGGATGCTGCCTGACCTGCTGCACTTTTCCAGCAACACATTTTTCAGCAGTGGCCAGGGTGCCAAGGACAAAAATTACCATCAGCAGCTCACCAGATTTTTGGGAAAGTTTGAATAAACCCTGAACTTAGTTGCAAGTTAACTGTGCCAATGCTTTCATGGAATCTATGTTTTTCGTCATTGTGGACACCCATTCAAAGTGACATGATAGAGTTCATTCGTCAAATACGGGGACGATGACTGAAAAGCTACAAGTATCTTCTGCAATACACGGAGTCCTGGAAGTGTTGGTCACAGATGATGGGACATCATTTACCAGCAGGGAATTTGACTATTTCCTGAAGTTGAATGGCATTCAGCATATAAAGACAGCTCGATACCATCCATAATCCAAAGGTCTGGCAGAAAGAGCAGTCCAAATGTTGAAGGCAGGCATAAACAGCCTATAGTGTCACTTAAACTGTCCCAATTCCTATTTGATTATCAGACCAGCCCTCATGCAACTTCAGGGATAGCTCCAGCAGAGTAGCTAATGGGGAAAGACTCCGCACCAGGTTAAATCTGATCTTCCGAGACCACGGATGGGGGGGCTGCTAGTAAAGGTGAAATGGTATCAGGAAAGGCAATGCCAGTCACACGACTCCACTAAGTGAGTGAGACAGTTTACTTAAGGAGATGAAGTTTGGGTACAGGAACAACAGAAACTGCTCTGCATGAGTCAGAGGCGTGGTCTACACAAGGTAGGATCCTGCGATATACAAATGTTGGGTCGGTGAGGCAGTTCTGAACAAGCACATGGACCACATGAAACCTGCAATGGGCAGGAACAAAATATACCCATCCCTCAGGACAGCCGGAAAAGCTGTCAGAATCCGTTGGTTCTCTGCCTCCATCTGGCATCAAAGGAATCTTGGAGTTTGAGATGGACATGGCTGTAGATGTCACAGTCTTGATGCCTTTACTACCTGAAGAGGAGGATGAATTTCTTCCAAGATGCTCCAGCTCCATGAGGCAGGCTACAGTTCAATACATGCGGCCCATATCCAAGGCTGAGCCAAATAGTGGGCCTTGTGTGAAAATGCGACAGGAGAGGCTGCAAGAAAAAGAACAAGTCTATTTTCCTGAGTTTGAGGGGAAGTTGTACTGGTTGTAATGAGATCAACAGGTGGACCTCATAGAATATGAGGTCCCTTATTTTGGGCTGTTGATCTGATCCAATCAGTGAGCCCTGGCTGACAGATAAGAATGGGAGTGTCAGACATCCTGTTCACTCAGAGATCTGGCTCGGACATAGCTGATCAGTGTCAAGTATTATGCACATGTAAATAAAGGGTGACTTGGTGAGGGGATACCAGCCTCTGAAGTGATTTAACATTCAAACTTAAGTAACCAAAACTTCTACAGAATATTCAAAATGATAAGTAAAATTCAAAGCATCAGCTTGATAATTTAAATAGGTTTGATGGCATTGCAAATTATTCTATCAGCAATAACTAAAAGGACAACAAGATTAATGTCTTTATAGGTGTTTAGATCATTTCAAATAAAGAATGAAATAATATGTTTGAACTATTACATGCTAGAAGTGTATTGAATTTATTATTTACCCCATGAATGAGTATAGCACTCTGTTATTGTATGGGAGAGCTTGGCAATTTGTCTATTTCTCCCCCATTTAAAGAAGGTGATGGTAATGGGCATAAAATTTCTGGCACATTGCTAACATTTTCTGTTTTGGCTCACTATCAGGGACAGCTGCACTAGGTTAAATGCTGCACTAGATTAAGCAAATAATATGCCTTGAAGTTATAATGTGTTGAATTTGAAGTGGTATGTGGTCTGAATTATTCAGTAGCTTGCCATTATAGAAAAATGATATCACCATTTAGGATGTACTTGAGCTGCCTTTGGAAAATCATTTCACCTAAATTAACTTTAAACAGTTTTACTTTATATTCATCTTTTAAGATTACATCTGCTTAGTTGTCCAGAAGTTAGCATTAAGCCACAGAAGGTTTGATCATAGAACAAGGCCCATTAGCCCATCAAGTCACTTGCTCTTTGTTAGAACAAACCAAAATTAATCCCAGCATCACATATTCTGATGACATTTTATGCTTCTAATGTAATCTAATTTTTTTCCTTTAAAAGATGCAATGTTTTCTACTTCATCATTTGTTTGGACATTGAAACCGAGTTTCAGCAACTTTCCATTAAAAGTAATACCTTTCTAACCTTACAATCAATGATATTTTGATGGCCTATTGTGACTGATGTTCCAGCCAGAGAAGGTAATCTCTCCCTTCCAATTTGATTAAAACCTTTTATAATTTTAAAGACAACCCTCTGCTTTACTCCTCTCAATTTTTACAATTCCACAGGAAGTAGTTTACGAGTTTCAGGGCACTCTTCAGAAGTTCTCTTCACAGGAGTATTACCCTAGGAGTAGTGTCCTCAGCCCAACCATCAATGTTCTTCCCTCCATCAAATGGTCAGAAGCAGGAACATTCACCAGTGATGGCACAATGAACTGCACCACTCACAATTCCTCGGATTCTGAAGCCCTCTTTATCCATATTCAGCAAGGCATAGGTAACATTCAGGATTGTACTGCTATGTGGCAAATAACATTCACACCATATATGTGATGGGCAATGGCCATGTCCAACAGAGAGAATCTAACCATTGTCGCTTGATGTTCAATGATATTACCATTATGGAAAATTCCATATTCAACAATCTGTGGCCTCTATTGACCAGGAATAGAACTGGACTAGCCGTACACATACTGTGGCCACATGCAGGTCAGAAGCTAGGAATTCTGCAGTGAGTAACTTACCTTCTGTCTCTCCAGTGCCTGTTCACCATCTAAAAGATACAATCCCAAAAATGTGATGGAACATTCTCCACTTGCATAGTGGGTGCAACTCAAACACTCAAGAAACTTGACATCATCCATAACAATCTGTTTGATTGACTCCAACCATCGCCTTCAATATTCAGTTCCTCCACCACCCATGCATAGTGTGTAATTTCTGCACTGATATCTACTGCAGTAACTCATCTAGCAGCCTTTGAGGAACTCATAAGTTCTAATATTTAGAAAGACAAGGGAAGTAGGTGTTTGAGAACAACACTATCTATAATTCACTGGGTTAAAATCCTGGAACTCCCTTCTTAAAGGAATCATGGGTACCCCTACGGACTATGGAATGCAGGATTCAGGAAGGCAGCTCACCATCATCTTCTCTATGTCAATTAGAGATAGGTAATAAATGGTGCCTTGGCAGCAATGTCCACACCACATGAACAAATAAAAATAGGCACCATCTTAAACTTACATTGTGCACATTCAATGGTTTTAATATTCTTTCTCTGCTCAGGAGCTAAAAACTGCACATAATGTATTAACCACATCCCAACTAAAGTTTTGTGCAACTTTAAACTTGCTCCTTCACACTTACATCTTGCTTTAATAAAATGATGTATTTGTGGCTTTCTCCATCCACACACACATATTGAATGTTTTCAACCTTGTAGTACTGTGATATACTTTTTAACCAGTTAAACTATTCTTTGTATAAATGTGTTGAACTGATTTCATTTTGGCGTGAAATATAAAAGATGGCAGTATGATTGATACAGTACAACGGCCTGAAAGCAGATATATTCTGGAAATACACTGTAAGCAGAAACATTCATGGCTGAGGTATTCTGTGTGCTAATGCTAAATGATCACCAGTGCCTTTATATAATACCACAGAAACATTCTGTTAGCACAATTGCTGACAAAGAGAAAGATAATTCAGTTGAGGCTTTTCTGTCGTTTGTTATAATAAAATAATTTGAGATCTAGAAATTAATCAAAATGACCTTCTTTGTATTCTTGGTGTGACCTTGAAAATTTCATTTGCTGTATTTCCAATTTCAATTTTGACCTTATCTATCTCTGGTTCTTTCTCTCCCTTTGTGGATTTTTCTTTTTCTAACCTTAGTGATGGCCTTTCTACAGAAGTCTATTACAAGCTTATGAACTTACACTATTACCTGGAATATTTTTCTATTTACCCTGTTTTGTGTACAAACTCAATGTTCTTTTCTGTGAATTTCTCCATCTTTGTTGTATCTGCTCTAACAGTACCTTCTTCCATTTTACTGAAATGTCAGTCTTTTTCCACATCTAAAGACTGTCCTCTGGTGTCACTGGCAGACCCACCCCTCCAACCAATTCCAACTCATTTGTGTACTATTCCTCCTACTCATTCATCTCCTCACAACCATGATATGGTCTCATCTATTCACCAACCTTTATATCACTTGATCACATTCTGCAATTTCTGTCATCAACATATCTATGTCATCAACAAAAGCTTGATAAAGTATTGTGAGCCTTAAAATGTACTTGTTCTCTTCACAAAGATTACTATCTTACATCTCCAGTCATCTTTTTTGTTTTAAAATCACTGTATTTGATATTTTTGTTTTGGTTTTAACTTCTTTTTGTCTCCTATTCACTTGAAGAAAAAGGTGCAGTACTAAAGTGTTCAGTCATTGTGCAAACATTTTATTTCTAAACTCCGTCTCACGTGATTCTTTCCAAAAACGATTATGTGGCCAGATGTGAAATGGACAATTCACAGTAGCATTAAAGAATTGCTGTCTCACATTGTATACCTCAATTACTCTTCCAAATATCATTAACACCATTTGTTTTGAAACTAAATCTTTCTGAAAAAAATTGCTGTTGAACTGTTTTGTCAAATATAGCAGGAGCAAATTACTGTAGATGCTGGAATCTGTACTGAATCATGGATGTCACCTGACCTGCTGTGATCTCCAACATTTGTTGTTTTCAAAAATAGTGTAAAAGTGGCACTTTGTTAGCAGATTTTCCAACAAAATACTTCAAGTATCATAATGTATTAATGATATAATTTTAGATAAACAGGCTTCCTTTCTAGCAATTAGTGCTCAATATTGCTTGAAATAATTTCACTACTTTGTCAACTCAAAATATGAAACAAATCTCCCAAAAATTACATTTTAAGTTCAATAACCCAGTCAAAGGTACAAAGCTATTACAAATTGACATCTGTTGTATGCAAGAATTAATATTGTCACCTTCTGAGAGTTATCTCAAATATTTGCTTCTTCTTTCTGGAAGAAATTGAATGACAATAAAAATATCTGAAAAAAAGTTTCAAAAGGGATTTTTCAACTTTTTCCCTTTTGAGTTATTTCCCTCACAATCAGAATATAGAATGTCCTGAGATTACCAATTTTACAAACAAGTCACAGATGAGTCTGAAACACAAGGAAGGAAGAGTAAGTGTCAGTGAAAGGGGAGGAAGAGGAAAGTTTTGCCTATTCGGAAATATTACATTATCAACTCAATGCACATGGGATTACTAACCAACCAGATGACAGCTAATGCAGGAGAAAAATGTTTTCATGTTATTACAGCAGAAGCAATGCGGAAAGAGTCTTAATACTACTCTACCATTGTCAGAATTACAACACTGGTGTCTAAGTATCAACAGTTTATGCCATAATTAATACAACTTGAGCAAGTCAATTGAGTCCAAAATGCACAGTTAGGTATTGGTGGATTACCGAACTGCATATCAACGGACTATGACCTCTGCAGTGGCCCCTACTTTGAGTTCTGCCTAGGCTTCCTAACTAAATTTTATAATTCAAGCTTTAGATACATTGGATCACAATTTATCTAATTGGAGGTCCAGGGGATGGGAGGTTTTAAAAGCACCAACGCTGTTACTGAGAGATCTGGTCACTCTATGGCATCCCCAGTAACAAGAGAATAATCAGTGGCTTGTGTGAATAATTAATGTGTTGATCAGGCAAAACCACATTTGTATCATTAAGCTAGTCTGCTCAAGTGACTATCAATGCAGAGTATGCAATGCCATTAGCACAGGGACCCAGTGAATGTTACCTTCCTAAACATAGATAGTGTCATAGAGTCATCGAGGTAGACAGCACGGAAATAGGCTGTTTGGCCAAACTTGTCCATTCTGACCAGGTTTCATAAACTAAACTAGTCCCATTTTATTGCTTTTGGCCCATATCATATCCCTCGAAAACTTTCCTATCCATATACTTGTCCAAATGTCTTTTAAGTTTTGCAATTTTTTCCAGCTCTACTATTTCCTCGAGCAACTCGTTCAATATAAGCATCACCTTCTGTGTGAAGTTGCTCCTCAGTTAGAGATACATCATTACTTCCTGTCGATGAAGAAACGCTGGTTAGGAAGTACATGTGGGAAAATCTTACTGAACAGACAGCCAGGAGTAAATAAACCCTGGAATGACTAACACTGAAATGTGTCATGACAGTTATTTTACATCAGCAAGATTAAAATACTTGGGAGAAAATGCCATTGTATTAATAGATCTTGACACATGGCTGGTGGCAACTCTTCATTTGACAAGTTTATTGATCACATTTGTGGATATCTAAGTGCATTGAATTAGATAAATTAATTAAATGTGATACCTACCTTACAATCCATGCTGAGTGCTCAGCCAAGCCAAGTCAGTCACGTTTCCTCATTCCTTGTCAGAGTCATGTTAAATACAGATGCTCCATGTTTTCACACTGTTACAAATGTGCACTTTCAGGGCAAATTTTTGTAAGATGTGTGAAACAGCACCTCATTAAAAAACAGGTTCAATCCTATCTAGCCGATTACTATCCCATCTGTTTATTCCTAATTGCCAGAAAAATGATGTTGTCAGCAAAGCAACACCTACTCAGTAATAACTTGCTGACTGACATACAGTTTAGGTTCAGCAAGGCCTGCTCAGTTCCTGAGGTCATTACGATACACGTCCAAATATGGACAAAAGAGCTGAATTCAAGATGCAAGGTGAGATGACTACGCTTGACATCGAGGCAGATTTTGACCAAGACTGGTATCAAACAGGCCTGGCTAAATTGAAGTTATTGCGAATTCAGGGGGAAACTTCCATTTCTCGGAGGCATACCTAGCATGAAGGAAGTTGGTTGCTGCTCTTGGAAGTCAGTCTCTACATTTCCTATGCATCACTGCAAGAACTTCTCAACATAGCGTCCTAGGCCTAACCATCTTCAACTCTGTCATCAATCACTGTCCCTCCAACAAACATCAGAAATGAAGATGTTCACTGATGATTGTGCAATTTTCAGTATCAGTTGTATCTCATTAGTTACTAACGGTTAGGCAAAATGTGTCAGCGCAAGCTTGGAGGGCAAGAGGCTCTGTTCCTGTGCTGTATTGTTCTTTGTTCTTGATTCTAACACAGTCTGTATCCATATACAGCAAAATATGGGCTATTTTCAGACTTGGGATAATAAGTGACACGTGACATTCGCACCAAAGTGCCAGTGCCAAGCAACTTAGTCGTCTCTTTTTGATATTAAATGGTTTCACCATTTTTAAGTCCCTCCCCCATCACCAGCATCCTGGGCTTCATCACAACTGGAAACCTAACTGAAACATTCAGATTATTATTATGGCTTCCAGAACACATAGAGGCTGGGAATTCTGCAGTGAGTGATTCACCTCCTGACTAAATCTTGTCCATCTTCCACGAGACCCACAAGTTGGGACTATGATGCAATACTCTCCCTTTTCCGAGATGAATGTAGCTCCAACAAGACTCAAGTGGTTTGTCAGAGCTCAGGATAAAAGTTCCCATTTGATTGGCACCCTAACTATTCCCTCCACTACTAACACAGTGTCAACAGTTGGACGTACATATAATATGCATTGCAGCAATTCACCAAGGCTCCTCCAACAACACCTTTCAAACTTGCAACCTTTGTATGTGGGAGGCCAAGAGCAGCAAATATGGGAAAACACTATGAATTGCAAGTTCTCCACCAAGCCATACATACCATTTTTGACTTTGAACCATATTATAAAAGTAACGAATCCAGATGTTGGAATTCCCTTCCTAGCAACATTCTAGGTGTTCCAGATTGGTTGCAGTGGTTCAAAAACATGGCTCACCATCTATGTTCTTCCTGGTTCATTTTTTCTGATGCATAGACCTCAGAGGTCCACATGTAGCAGCAACGTATGCATGCAAAAGTCAATGCATCAGCACTCTAATTGGCGTGCATGAGATCTTTGACTCTCGGGGGATCATTAGTCACAAATACTTTCTCAAGAGGCATTTGAGGTGAAGAGCAATTGCTTGTTTTGCAAATAATGCTCACATCCCATGACAATTTCAAAACACACCCTGTACTTTGGAGACTTCTATTACTGTGTGACACTGCATTTATTGGTGCACATTTTCTATCAGGAATAGTTGCATTTCCTAGTTCAGGCAGTTTGCATTTGTCTGGTGCAACTCTACATTTCAGCTTGGATGATTTGGGCAAATGGCTCCTATTGTCCCCTACCAGACGAGCTGCTGACTCACTGTTTCATAAAAATCTAAAAAGATCTTCAGAGCTTATGCAGTATAAATTTCACCTTTTCAGCATAAAACCTGTATTGTATGCTGGGCGGTTGCTCAATTTTCCTTTCCACTGACATCAATGAACAGCTTTGCTGTATATTGAAAGTTATCCCTATAGCCTCATCAGTGAGAAATACATGAAGAAAAAAAGATTTCAATAACTAAAAGGCTTTAATATGGTTAGTGGCAGATACTGGATCATACCCTTTCAATTTGAAATTGAATTTTGTTAGAAGCTAGTATAAATAAAGTGCATAGTGAAACAAAGCTTGTATCATTCTGAACATTATCTTGTCAACAGAACACTTCCCCATGAAACCTGCCTAGATGGTTACAGATATAATCACTGTATTTTGTAATTTCAACATCCTTTTTCACACCACTTATGGGATAAGATCAAAACTAAACACTTAGTTAAACCTTGTGAAATATTCTGTTACCCATTTTGAAAATGAATATGAAATTGAAATAGGAAGACAAGAAATGCCATATGTTCACAGCATTTATTGATTTAATTAACTAATATAATATAGTCAGTACAATGTCAAGTTACTTTAAACAAAAATCAACAAAATTAAGTTCATTTTTGATTATTTCAAATATACTGTTTCATTTATTGTCTGAGCAAGGACCAAATCTTAAACTAAAAGTACATTCAAAAGGGGATCCAGGTTGTTGCAAGATAACAGATTTATTTCATATAATGTGAAGCCTACTCTGGGTACAAAAGAAACCCTGTAAATGTACTATCATCATCATTGCTCGCAAAAATGCCATTCCAGTCTCGGGTTATCATCAACCAAATTTGATCATTGGGTTTTAACTTTAGAATAACCAGGCCAGATGCCTGATCTATATCTTGGCCAAAAATTGCATCTCTACTCTTCAAGGTACGAGTTCCATTTTTTACCAGACTAACTCGTATAGGTCTACTTCTCACAGTCAAATGGTAAGAAAACACATAAACACCTCCAATGCTGCAGTGAAATTTTCCAGTTTCTGGATTGTAGACATTTTGTTCATTATAAAACACTTTTTCAAATTTTATTGGAGTCCCAACTGGAGGGAAGGACTTACTTGGCGATAATCCCACACTAAATGCAGATGGCATGATCTTTATATCCTCACCTTTGTTTCCTGGCAAACCCCTTAGTCCTCGAATGCCCTTTCGACCACGGGCACCTTTGCGACCATCCTTTCCTTTTGGCCCTAGTGATCCTTTGGGTCCCTGTGGTCCATGATCCCCCTTATCTCCTTTTTGTCCATCATTTCCCTTTTCCCCCCTCAATCCATCACTTCCATTAATGCCATCATTCCCTGGATCACCTTTTTCTCCTTTATCACCTTTGTCACCTTCTGCCCCTGAATCTCCATGATCACCCTTCTCACCAACGTCCCCACATTCTCCCTTTTCTCCTATCTCTCCTCTCTCACCTTTCTCACCTTTTTCTCCAGTTAACCCCATTTTGCCAACATCACCTTGCTCCCCTTTTTCTCCTTTGGTACCATTTTCACAGGGACCTCCCTTATCGCCTTTATCTCCTTTAAATCCTGGAAAACCAATGTTCCCTTTATCGCCTTTAGCTCCTTGCTCACCTGAAAACAAAACAAAACAGAAGATAAGCACATCTCTGACTTTTGAATTTTGTTCTATTTGTTGATGTATGTAACATCAAAGGCGGTCAAACATTTATAGTTGCTCCTTAATTATCCTTGAGAAGCTGGTAGTGAGCTACCCACCTAAGCTACCACAGCCTGCGTGATGTAGGAACACCCACAGTGTTAGGAGGATCTAGCTTATCTATTTCCAGCTGCAATGGAAAATGGACATGTTTTCAAATCAGGATTCTGCATAGTTTAGAGAGAAACACTATACACCTGTTGCCCTTACCCCTCTAGATCAACTCTGGGCAAACCATAGCCCACAAGACTTTCTTATCTGACCCACAGCTGCACAAGGGAATGTACACAAGGTTTATAGCAGTTGCAATGATAGCCAAATGCACATAAACAACTGTTCCTTGCACCGAACTGATGGACACCCGGAGTTACAGGAAAGTTAAAACGTAGATCCTGAAGAACTTCAAGGCCGATGAAAAATACATCCTGATAAACTAACATTGGTCAATGATTAGAGTACAGATGTTGGCTTTCCTTCGGGAGTAAATAAGCTGCCACCTAAAAGCAGCCATCACTTGAAGAGCAGTGAAACACAAATTAAGTCTCCAATCAGAATTACTTATTGGATTGTTGCAGTTTTGATTTGCTTCTTGATTTTGTAAGCATATACACTGTAATTTTAAACTTCCACTTATTTTACACTTGCACTTTCATACTCATCAAGAAGAGTCAGTACAACTAGAATAGCTTGATATTCCCATTTTTTAAAAAAATTCCAATTGTAAAAACTAATTATTGCTGAGGAATTGTGCCATGGGTCCCGATAATCATAGGTTTTCAACCTGTAACCTTAAGGTTTTCATTAACGTGACAGTACTCCGGAGAATGCTTTCAACCATCAAAACTTTTATATGTTCACAACCTAATGAGCTTATTTTTATTTTTTGTAATTTTGTGTACATCCTGTCAACTTTTTACATTATAATTCCACATTAAACTTCACTTAGGTAGAGAGAACAGAAAAAAATTAGTTTCACCCCATAGAACAGAGAAAATTAAGAGTAGATATAGTAAAGTTTTAAAATTACGTAAGCTATTGATTAGATAAAACTGGAGAAATATTCTAGTGACCGAAGGATTGGTGAGTAGTGTGCTCAGATTTAAAGTAATTTGCAAACAAGCCAGAAGATGGCAGATGTGTCGACTCAACAAAAGCACAATTGACATTTGTACTGGTGAAGAAGATTGACAGATCGAAACAAAACTCGTTATCTGCAACAAGTTTCATGGCACGTATTGCTAAGGGTCTCCTCAAGCAATTAAGTTCTCAGATAATCTCAATGCTTTGTTGAAGGACTTCAGAAGATTAGAGTTGAAAAAAACCTTCTGTCCCTGCTGGAATGGCAGGTAATGGTGAACTCCTGAGAAGAGAGAAAAGTGAATATAACTGAAAGTGAAGAGAGTGCACTTTTATGTTTGGATTCTGTGTTGTTAAAAAAAATAAACTTAGGATGTGCTCTCTAACAACTGTGGGATAGATTATGGATGTACTCATTGGCACCTTTTTTAAACATCAGTGATGTGACCAAATCTCAGCTCCAGGAATGATAAACAGAGACAGACTACTCGTCCTTGTATATACGAAAAGATGTGATGATTTCCTTTTGATGTCTTCACATTTTTTTCCCCTTTTCTTTATTAGTTTTCTCTAGTGGTCCTTGCAACACCATATTGGAGAACACAGTAATACAGCATCCATGTTGGCAAGACAAAAAGAAACTACTGTGGGCATTAGAAATAAAATAGACCTTGTTGGACTCAGATTAGGCAAAGGTGTAGTGAGGAAAGAAGTATCACCAAACTTGAATGACATTGTAAGGAACGGTTCACATTATCCAGGGTGGTGTGAAAGGGTACAATTGTTGTATAGAATGCACTGTCAAGTTAGATAACTATCATAATAAAGGTTTTATGTTTTATTTATGCCAAAATAAATAACTATTGTCAGGATTTGTTTCTTGGTCATTTATGGCCATATTTTCCATAGATATTCAAGACCTAAATGGGGCCCGCTAAACAAAATATTTGCTTACTCCCATGGTACGAGGTCATGGGGTTGAGGGGTGCTGTTGGCAAGTTGCTGTGATACACCATAGAGCTAGAAGGTTCTGTACCAGCGTACATTTGCACTATAGGGGAAAAATGTTTAAGGAAATAGATGGAGTACTAATCGTGTAAGCTATTTTGTTCTGGATATGTTGAGATTCTTGACTAATTTCAAGCAGCAGGGAAAAAGGAGCAGGTCCATAGTGGGATAGGGAAAGTTGGATCAGGAATGGAGGAATTAGGGAACAATTCCACAGTAGGGGGAGATGGGTCTTCATCCAGAGCGAGTGAAGTAGGGGTTAGGTCCCAGGTGCCAAGGGGTTTTGAATACCGGGAGGTAGACAGTGGGTCAAGTCAAATGGCAAGGAACAGGAAGGGGGTGCCAGGTCCTGAACAAGGGAAGCGGCATATTAGGTCCAAAGCAGGAGAAAAAGGGGAGCGCAGGAGAAGGGGGGTGTTGGGTCCAAAATGGAAGCAAGGATTGGATCCAGAATGAGGGAAGGGTGGTGTTGGGTCCAGAATAGGAGAGGAATGAGCCCAGAGTGAGGGAAGGGAGATGATGGGTCCAGAGCAGGAGAAGACAGGAGTGGATCCAGAGAAAAGGGAAGGGGTTGCCAGGTCCAGAGCAGTGTGGGTTGTCAGGACCCGGGGGTTCTAACATGGTCTGATGGGTTTAAGTGCTCTGGGGGAGGTATAGTCTTGGGAGTGCAAGGTAGTACAGAGTGAGAAGTTAGACTGCATTTAATAGCCAATTCTTCCCCTAAGCTACTATTAAACCTCCAAATTTGCCAAGTTAAAAGGGTAATTTTGGAGATTTTAAAGTACAGAGGAATTGTCCAGTGGAATCTTCAATTTCCCAAGCAATTCCTTTGAAGTCTGCTATGAAAGAGATTCACAGGATCCCCATTCACCCACCTCCCATCTACACTGGAATAAAAATGGTCTGATCATCAGAAGATCCATCTTAAGCTTTTTTTCTGCACCTATTTCTATGAGGGCAGTGTCTCCCTTCATCTCACTTTATCCGCCGATTTCAGTAGATTGGTTTAGGAGAATCGCTTCATCTCCTGTACTAATCTGTACAAATGAGTCAAGTTATTTGTGTCTATGTAAAAGAAAATAGGTCCCTCATTTATATGTCATTATTAAACATATATCTTGTGAAACACATCTTTTAATTTACACAAACCATTAATAAATATACCTACCACAAATAAAATAGTTTGAAGCTATGCAAGATTAAAATCTAAAGGCAGTTATTGTATATGCTGTTTGCAGATCTAGAAGTGGTGTTTTCACTTCTCTTTGATAAACAAATATTTACAAAATCATTAAGTTGCTGTTAGCCAGTTGGCAATGCTGCCACAAGGTAGCAACCGGAAGGATGGTGAGGAATCTATGGCAGGCTCAGGTGAGGAAGGGACTGCAATGCTTCATTCCGTGCCTACACCAGCATTGCCACTGGATAATCACAACCAGGCAGCGATTGCATTTTTAAATATCAAACCTGTGCTTCCAAGGGTACTTCCTTGTTAAGGGCTCCTCTCTGTTTGTCCATCTCGAATCAGCAGCTCCCAACTCAGACAAAGTGACTGTCAATGTGCCAATATCAGTCCATTAGCTCTCTAGCCTCCAGAGCGTACGTGTCATTCACAAACCCTCTCTCTACCCGCTCTCTTCACCCCCCCCCCCCCATCCCACCCCACTCTAGCCTGAACCTTTAAAGTAATGCCGGGCTTTGTGTGGAGTCCCACACAAACAGTTGACAAACAGTTGGGGTCATGGCCAGAAGCAGCTCCCAGGCCTCATCCCACACCCTATTTTCTTTCTAGCCGTTGTTTGTTGCAAGGGACAGGCAGGGAATGAACTCTAAGCTTGCAACTCCATCACTACGAGTGGCTGATTTGTTTTGTGACCATGGTTTACTGGGATGAATGACAGAGTCACATCAATCCATGGGAATCTTGATTGGAAGACCAATGAGCATGGAATCTAGATCATACTGGAATTGAAGAGTTTGAGTTGGAGTTGATGGTTGGGATCAGGAAGAACCCACTTTGCAGGAGCTCCTGAACTCTTGATTTGTCAAATGCTTCCATAATCTGTATCTTAAGAGAATAATTAAATGTCTTTTTGACACCACCATATACTGTAACATCAATATCAAATATCTATTCACAGCTCTATCTCCAGCAGCTTCTGACACCATTGCAAAGGAAAAGCATGGGGGGGAAGATTTGTTTACAAATACAAGACACTTCCCTGGATCCATCAGAGTTTCTTTTGCCTAAATCCAGAGAAAGGCCATATCTGTCTCAAGTGCTGTCTAGCAAAAGCATGAAGCCAAATATACCCAAGTGACACTTCAGACCATTCAGAAGGATAATGCTCTGGGAAAGATAATCATTTTTCCAACATCAAAAAGAAGAGTTTTTACAGCAACAAGTTCCATTTCAGAGTGTCCTAGTCATTTCTGACACACCTCAGTGCAACTTTTGAGCTGATTTATCGAAGTGCAATCAAAGATGCCCCCAGGATTCCACAAATAATCAGCTGGATATTACATGCTCCTTGCCTGCTATTTTCACTGGGGTTGTGTACAATATAGGCTGTGTGGCCAGCCCACCTCCATCCTACCCAATTCTGAGCTCACTCCTAATAAACACAGAGGGTAGGCAGAGACCAAAATAAGCAGTTGGGTCTGAGTGGATATCCAATATATCTTTTTAAAAGTGTTTAAAATGGCACTATCATTAATGGCAATCAAAAGTAGCCTGCCAGAAGATAGCAATCCTCTAACCCAGAATATGAAAGTCACAAAATCACAAAAGTGCTAAAACTTCCCCCTGCCTAAGATTCCAGGCCAAATTTACTATCCATGAGGCTTCCATGTTTGCCATAGCTTCCTGCACAGAGATCCACATCGAAGGACAGAAGTAACACTCGGAGCTCGTTTTACTGACTCTCAGTGCTTTATGACTGTGGGGCCAACTTCCAACTGGCCAGTTATCTAGCTACCAATATTCCTCATAGGATGGGGATCAGCCATTCAGCCCCTCCATAACTTCCTGCCCTTTGATATTACATGTTAGAATCAGTATGGTTAAAATAAAGTTTGGAGAGGTGGAAGCAAGTGGATTAGCATATAGATCCCTCTCAAACTGCAACATAAAGTGAAGGATAGGCAATTTCAGCTGATCATGAATCCATGTTGATCATGCAGATGCTTTTGCTCTTCAAACTGATGTGAGCCACAGATTGTGAGATGCTCACATATTGGCATCTGTGCACTGCATGTGGGTGAATATTCTTGTCAAAATTATGTCTGTCTTCTGGTTCCTGACCACAAATATTCCTGGACCAGGCAATATTTACTGTGTTACAGTGATATATGGAGGACATGAAAATGCCCTGCAATCATATGTTGAAGTTTGTATTGATGGTGCTCCACCTCCTCAGGCAACTAGTCAGACCTGCATGCCTCAGTGAAGCATGTTGCTCTGTCTGCTGTTTGGACTCATTGCATGATTCACAGGAAACAATTAGCAACTAAAGAACTGAACATGGAGCGACATGCGCAATTGCAGCATTCACATTTGTGAACTATATTGCACCTTCACCACATTATGTGTGTCAGTTTGAAATCCCGTGTGACAACAAGGATTCTGATCATTTGTGTTGTTGTTTCTCACTAAGGTTCCCTGGTTGTCAAAAGTAAGACAAAATCCTGATGAATCAAATTTAGAGAACTCAAAACCCCATTGTGGCGAAGTTGTCAGTCATTCACACTGGCAATATAGGAAATTCAATGGAAATTCAATGAATTTCTGGCTTCTGGATCAGCTGAGCTTATGCATGCCTGTCATTTGACTGCACTAATAATTCAGAGCAAAGTTCAGCCACACTAAAATGAAAAGTCATGTGCAAGCCGACAATGATGGCTACAATATGGTCCCCTTCATGTCTGGAATATGTACTCACCAATATACATTTTCAACATGGTTGAAATTAGAGTGTTTTACCTTCTTTTACTATTTTTCTCCCTAACATTTAAACATGAAATGTGTTTTGTTAAAAGGCAAAGCAAGAAACATATTACTTTAGCCTGTGCCAACATGGATATCATGGAAAAGCTGCCCCATTTTGTGTTGGGAAAGCCCAATATGCCACATTGCTTTGCAAATGTCGGCCCACAGTACCAATCCAAGTGCAAACACTATCCATACACTCTGAAGATAATAAAACCCTTTGGATGACTTCCATCTTTTTTGAGACATGAATCAGGAAAGTGGACAAAATGTACCAATGCAAGAAAAAGAAGGCTAGCACTCTGATGACACTGAAGTATCCTATATGAATGCCCAATCCCTCACCATTGTTCAAGCCAAAGCTGCAAAGCCAATAGAGATATCTGGGATTTTGCAGTGCAGCAAAAAAGCATCTGTTTAATTTACATTGATGACATGAAGATAGCACATCAAGCAGAAAAAAGTTTACTGAGTTTGTCCACAGTTAACTGCCAATGTTTTTGCTGCCATTGTCTTTTAAGATCTGGTTATTGTAAGGTCTGAACAAATTGAAAACTAAAGACAATTTTAATTTATTCACTAGATCACTGTGTTTTCGATTTGTTTGACTGAAAATGTGTTCATAGGAAAATTCGGTTACATTAGTGCTTCCTTGACTATCTTGAAGCTCCGCTTAATACAATTTTGTAGGCAGGCCTCTTGCAATTCAAATTACCATGATTTTACTGTAGGCAAAGACAGAATATAAACATTCTTCAATTGGATGATCCAGTCACAGCATTTGTGAAGAGCATTACATTTTTTTTATGCTGAATTTGAACTATGATTCATTTCCCCAACTTTCCATGTTTCTGGCTTGAAATGGAAACAGTGTCCCACTTATGTTATGACTAATCATCTCAGCTACTTGCAAATGTATTTTGAATCTTTTTTCTCCAATTTGGACGTGACAAATTTCAACTAGTTTAAAAACACTTTTGAATATCACTCTGAAGATTTGGATTTGCCCAGAGCAGAAACGCTTTTTTGAAATTCTGCAATTAAACTTTAGAAATGGTTCTGGACTTTCTCCAAGAATCTGGAGTCGCCATGAAGACCAATCGTCCTGAGATCACACTAAATAGATGGAAAGTGATAGTTCCTTTCACCAGCAAGTATTTGCATGGAGCTGGATTTGGACACTTACCTGCAATGAGTCTCAGTATTGATCAAACTGATGTCACATCAGAGATTAGACGTGTAGTAATTAGCCATGCTGCTAGATTTTAAGAGACTGCTGCAGTATAACTACCTACATACCCTCTCATTAGGCACAATAACATAACAGTTTTATAAAATAATTTTGCAAGAGATGTTCATATGTATACAAAACACTGCTTGCTAATCTTTAATGTGTGCATGTTACTAACAAAATACGAACTTTAACGTCCTACTATTTTGCTTTCATTGGTATCTAGGGTCACAGCAATTTTGTAGTGTTATAATTCAGTCACAACTTTAGGAAGCATTTTCTGGGTAGACTTATTGCCTAAATTCAACTGCTCCAAATGGCATGTCACCTCTACCACAGTTCTCCAACTGAAATGGGAGTTCTGCAATGGAAGTGGTAAATTATCTAGATTACACTGTATTCAAGATAGTTCTTAGTATAATATAATGCCAATGCATAATCTGTAAAGAATAAAACTTCTACGTGTACAGTCAAGCAATTATGGTTAATATATGAGGAGAGGCACAGTATAAAGCTAAGAAGCAGCTTGCACAAATGTCAAGCAAAGTAATAATTTAAAACACTGAGAAATATGGAAATCAGTAAAAGGCATATAAGGAAATAGAGACTTGATATGTTAAGTGCTACAGATTAATCAATTTTTCATAGCAGTTAGAGAGTCAGAGACCTACAGCACAGAGACAGGCCCTTTGGCCAAACTGGCTCATGCCGACCAAAATGTCCATCCATGCTAACCCCGTTTCCCTGCACTTGGACCATATCCTTCTAAACCTTTCCTATCCATGTGTTTGTCCAAATGCCTTTTAAATAAAAGTAATGTACCCATCTCAACCACTTCTGCTATTGGTTCATTCAATATGCATACAACCCATTTTGTAAAAAAGTTGCCCCTCAGTTTCTCCACTTACCTTGAATTGATACCCTCTACTCCTTGATTCCCCAACCCTGGGAAAAAGACTGAGTGCATTCACCCTATCCATGCATCTCATGATCTTATACACTTCTAATAGATTCTCCTCAGTTTCCTATGCTCTAAAGAAAAAAAGTCCCAGTTTGTCCAACCCCTTCCTATCACTCAGACCATTGAATCTAGGCAACATCCTTGTAAATTCCTTCTGCACTCTTTAATAAACATCCTTCCCATAGCAAAATGATCAAAACTGAACACAATACTCCAAGTGCGGCCTCACCAACGTCCTGTACAACTGCAACGTAACTTCTCAACATCTATTCTCAATGAGGTGTTGGAAAAGCACAGCAGGTCAGGCAGCATCCGAGAAGCAGGAAAATTGACGTTTCGGGCAAAAGCCCTTCATCATGCCAGAAACGTCAATTTTCCTGCTCCTCAGATGCTGCCTGACCTGCTGGACTTTTCCAGCACCACTCTGATCTGAACTCTGATTTCCAGCATCTGCAGTCCTCACTTTTGCTTTTCTATACTCAATGACCTGACCGGTGAAGGTCAGTGTGCCAAAAGCTTTTTTCATGGCCCTGTCTACCTGTGACTCCATTTTCAGAGAACTCTGCATCTGAACTCCAAGCTCCGTCTATTTCACTACACTCCTTAAGGCCCTACCATTCACCATGAAACTCCTACCTTGATTTGACGTTCCAAAATGCAATATTTTACACTTATCCATATTAAACTCTATTTGCCATTTCAAGGCCCTGCTGCAATTTCTGAGAACATTCCTCACTGTCCACGATACCGCCTATTTTAGTGTCATCTGCAAACTTACTAAACATGCCTTGTACATTCTCATCCAAATTATTGAGATAAGTAACAAACAGCAATAGACCCAGCACTGACCCTTGAGGCACATCACTAGTCACAGGCCTCCAGTCCAACAAGCATCCTTCCGCTATTACCTCTACTTCCTACCCTCAAGCCAATTGTGTTTCCAGTTTGCCAACTTTCCCTGGATTCCATGCGATCTAACTTTCCACAGCAATCTACCATGTGGACCCTTAACAAAGGCCTTACTGAAATCCATGTAGACTATGTCTACCACCCTGCCCTCATCAACCTTCCCGGTCACTTCATCAAAGAACTCTAGCAAATTTGTGAGGCATGACTTCCCACTCACAAAGCCATGCTAACTGCTCCTAATCAAAACCTATCTTTCCAAATGCACGTTTTTTTATCCCTCTGAATCTTCTCAAGTAACTTACCTCCCACAGATGTTAAGCTTACTGGTCTATAGTTCCCAGGCTTTTCTTTTCAGCCCTTCTTGAATAAGGGCACAACATTCCCTACCCTCCAGTCTTCAAGGAGCTCACTTGTGGCTAATGATGATCCAAATATATCAGCCAGGACCCCTGCAATTTTTTCTTGAGCCTCTTGCAGAGTTCTTGGATATATCTGGTTAGGAGCAGGAGATTTACATATCTTCATACATTCTAATTTGTCCAACACCTCCTCTACTGTGATATGGACTGTCTCCAAGATATCAGCACTAACTTCCCAAGTTCCCATGTCTTTCGCCATGGTAAAGATAGAGGAAAAATATTCATTGAAGAGCTCATCCACGTCCTGTGATTGTACACATACATGTCCACTTTGGCCCTTGAGGGGTCCTATTCTCTCTCTAGTTATTCTTTTATCTTTAATATACCTAAAGAACCTCTTTGGATTCACCTTAATCTTCTCAGCCAAAGCTATCTCATGTCCCCATGCCCCTCCTGATTTCCTTCTTCAATAAACTCCTGTATCCCCTGTATCCCTCCAACATTCCCTTGATCCTAGTTGCCTGTACCTGAGCCATGCCCCCTTCTTCTTTCTGGTCAAAGCCCCAATATCTCTTGTCATCCAGGATTTCCTACTCCTGTCAACCTTGCCCTTCACCCTCTCAGGCATATATAGACCTTGAACTCTAGCTATCATATTTTTAAAGGTCTCCCACTTGCCAGAGGTCCCTTTGCCTACAAACAAACTACTCCAATCAACCTCTGCAAGCTCCTGTCTAATTCCATCAAAGATTGCCTTGCCCCAATTTAGAACTTGAACCAGTTTTGTTTTTCTCCATAACTATTTTCAAATTAATTGAACTATGGTCACTGGTCCCAAAGTGCTCCCCCAATGTCACCTCCACCACCTGTCCTGCTCTATTTCCCAGTTCAGAGCAGAAGTATGAAGTTGAACACACGAAGCTACAGAAACAGCTGGGGTGTGTCTATTTCAATAAGAGAATAATTTTACAAAAGAAGCAGCTAGGCAGAATCAGCATGGATCACTGGAAAATGTTCAAAGAAAAGGAATAGACATAGAAATCCAATGGAGTGAGTACAGAAACTATAATGGGAACACCAGAAGTGAGTTTAGATAAAGTACGCAAGTATGTATCAGAGACATATTCTGGAAGTAGAATCAACCAAGGAATGTAGTCAAAGGAAGTGCAAGACTAAGGGGGACATTGGCTGTAAAAATGGCTGTTTCATCAGCAGGGAGGTTATCAAGAAGGCTGATGATACAAAAGTAGGTGGGAACACAAGTGGTGAGGGGAACAGAAAGAGTCACCACAGAGAGATATGGATGTGCTAAGTGAGTGATCAAAAACTTAGCAGATGAAGTGAAAGATAGGATAATGTGAGATTATACACTTTGGCAGCAAGAATAGAGGGGCTAATTTGATAGTTTCTGCACAAAAATCACCAAAACCTAGCATACAAGTTCAACAGGTAATCAGGAAGTTATATGGAATGTGGACTTTATTTCAAAGGGAATAAAACCATACAAGGCATTAATTAGACCTCTCCTAGAATCATGAACAATTTTTTACCCTTTTCTAAAGAAAGACATAGTGACATTGAAGGCTGTCCAGAGAAGGTGACCTCATTGATATATATGATGCTTAGGGGTCTTGACAGAGTAGATGCTGAGGGGTTATTTCTCCTTGTGAGAGTCTAGAACCAGAGGGCATAATCTCAGAGTAAGGGGTCATCCATTTAAGACTGAGATAAGTCAGAGTTTCTTCTCTCAGAGGGAGGTGCATCTGTTGAATTCATTCTCACAGAGGCTGTAGTCATTAAGTATATTCGCAGCTGAGATGGACAGATTTTTAATAAGTATGGAAATCAAAGGATATGGGGGGGAAAGGCAGGAAAGTGCAGTTGAGGATTATCAGATTAGCCATCTCATTGACTGATGGAGCAGATTTGATGGTCTGAATACTGCTCCTACATTCTACCATCGTTTGGTCTGAGTGCAGAAAAATGAGGTATAGGCCATTGTGAGGAATGCACTGTATATTTTAGGATGCAGGCCTGAGAAAGTGACTAAGCTGCTGTTTAGGCCTGAATGGATATCAGGTGAGCTTGGAAATCTAGCAGACAACAAGCGCACAAGGACAGAGTTTCACTGAAAATGACAAAAGTAGTTTTTTTTAAAATTACATCAACATCAAGTAGATTAGATACATGTAAAATAAGCTAGTTTGCAAAGATTACAGTTTCAGGGAATTTACAAAAATGAAGACACATAAAAATAAAGATGTCCAATGAACAATTTAATGTATAAACTTGTTAATTTTGCTTTTATACTACTGATTTATTTAATTTCTAATTATTTTATTGTGACTCGAACACTTAATTATTCCTGTGATTAGGAGTTAATGACAGTATATTATTGTAATTATGTCATTTTATTTATGGCAAAATGTAAATAAAGGAATAAGTTTTATTAACAGACCGTCTACGCTATCATCTACTGCAAACAAAATGCCTTAAATCAAAATGCTACATTACAAATGATCAAATAATTGGCTCTCTCATGCTGCATATTACTAAGTATATATACCCACCTAGTTGGTAGATCAATAAAAACTTTATTATATGTAAGAAACATGTTTTTTTCCATACCTTTTTCCCCTGGTTTTCCGATAAATCCTGGAAGTCCATCAAATCCATCGAGACCACGATCCCCTTTTGACCCTGAACAGCAACAAGTACTTCTTTTAACCCATATGTTAAGTGTTAAATTTTTGACAAGTTGAGTTTATCTTTATAAATAAGTTAATATAATTAAAGTTCAGCAATACTGATGAGACAATAACAAAATAATTTCTGAGGAAGATTGAGTGTAGCTGCTGAGACGTTTAATGCCTTGGCTAACAAGTCCAGCATTAGAATACATATTTTCAAGCTAGGAGAACTACTTTTTCCACTCAACTTATTCTGAATCTTTGCAATTCTCTAGCCCAGAGAGCTCTGGTTGCTCAGTCATTGAATACATTCAAGATTGAAACCAAGGGAAATGAGATTGGGCAAGTACAGTTCATGGCAAGGCTCAACCATAATTGTATTAAATGGAGCAACAGACTCAAGGGGTTTGTATGGTCTTTCATGCTCCTATTTGTTATGCTCATATATTTCTACTATTTATTAATATAATACATTAATCAAAATGGAATCCTTCCTTAAACTACAGTATATTTAAGTTGGGCAAATGTGTACCTAGGATACATTAGGCTGAATCTTATAGGGGACTGAGCGCATGGGACTATGGTGAGATGGCCAATGAAGCTTGTCTCAACATCAGGAGCACCTCGCTGCATCTTTTATGTATTTGTTTGGCAGTGGTGAGTTGAGAACTAAGCAGGATTATAGCTTGTTAAAACATATTATTGGCACCACAAAGCACCTCATTAGCATTCCACTTCGTATTTTACCAAATTCATCAAACAAGCAATTCTCAACATTGAATTCAGAGCGGGTACCTCGCTACTTCAGCTCCCTACTGGCTCTAAAAAGATCTCTGTGTTGCTCAACACCAATGAGAATCTGTGGGCATGATCCATAGGTACCAGCCACGTGCACCTTTCATCTACGGATTTTGGCATCTGACATCCGTCAACCCTTCACCATGACACCTCTCTGATCCACCAGCTGCTTAGGAATCACATTTATAGAGGTTCATAAAATCATGAGGGGCATGCATAGGGTGAATTAACCAAGGTCTTTCTCTTCAGGTAGGAGAGTCCAAAACCAGAAGGCATAGGTTTAATGTGAGGGGGGAAAAGATTTAATAGGGACCTGAGGGACAACTTTTTTCACTCAGAGTGGTGAGTGTATGGAATGAGCTGCTAGAGGAAGTGGTGGAGGCGGGTACAATTACAACATTTAAAAGGCATTGGGATGGGTATATGAATAGGAAGGGTTTAGAAAGATATGGGCCACATGGTGACAAACAGGACTAGATCAGTTTAGGATATCTAGTCAACATAGACTGAGGGATCTGTTTCCGCGATTATAAATCTATGACACTATGGCTCTATGACTTGCATTGCAGAGTGCTCCAGCAATTAAAACTGAAAAGCTGCATCAGAGACACATTGTTTGTAGGAACAGTTACCGAGCCCTCTATCATGCTTGAATTCAAAATTATTCAAGAAAAGGAAGGAAAATGGCATTGATCACATCCCAAGTGGGTGGAGTAACAGTCTTGATCTGTGATGCAGGGGTTACAGGATCAAATTATGTGAGGGTTTTTGTTTTAAAAAGGAAATAACATCACACACAGAACACAGATCTGCTGGGTCCCTAATCCCTGGCCATCCTCACACATGTGCAGCAAGCAGGGAGCCAACCTCCTAAACCAGATATCACTAACCACCTCATTCACACCAGTACATTTGGGCACAGAGGTCAGGAAAAAAATAACATGCACGTGCCGGTGTTGGACTGAGATGGACAAGGTCAGAAGTCACATGACACCAAGCTATCGTACAACAGTTTTACAGAGGAACCTTGATTATCCAGTATTCAGTTATCCGAATATCAGATTATCCGGCAAGATCGCAAGATCCCGATGCTTGGATAAACTATGTTATCCGGCATTTAATTATCCGGAATTTGATTAACTGAATGAAATACTCCCTGCCCGTGTCCTTCAGATAATTGAGGTTCCTCTGTAACTGAAATCACAAGCTTCCAGAGCGCTGCTCCTTAGTCAGGTGGAGGAAAACAATAGAGCTGTTTGAGCAGGAGGGTAAATGGTATTAGAATTGTCCTGTACACACCTTGTTCATGTTGCTTCAAGATGCAGCAGCAAGTTCTTAACACAGACAGACATCACTCTGGTACTACCCGAACGACATGGTGTTAAGCATTGTGCTGGCATAGTTACACTCGGGGCTAAACAGAGACTCAAATAAACAGATGCTGCACCAAAACAAATCAAATTTTAGGCAAACATGAGACTTCATGTTTACTGGTGAGTTACCCATGCCACCAAAGTGCCCTTACCAGGTTTTCCTTCTTTCTCTCCCTCCCACACCGTGTCATCCTTGGTTCCCCAGTCGGGATGATGGAAGCTGCTCAGCAGGAGGGACGTTGGCCCTGGAGGTTTGTTCAGGCAACTCCAGGAGAATTCTACAGTTCTGAAGAAGGGTCACTTGACCCGAAACATTAACTCTAATTTCTCTCCACACAGGCTGCCAGACCTGCTGAGTTTTTCCAGCAATTTCTGTTTTGGTTTCTGATTTCCACCATCCGCAGTTCTTTCTGTTTTTAATCCAGGGAAATTTCTGCCTGGACAGCTTGACAGGCTGAGGGACTACTTGCATGTGGTTCCACCTCAAGTTGGGTACCTCCTGCAATTGGTCTGTCTCCTTGTGAGGAAGGGGCACAGAGTTCACACTGGGTTCCCCGTCCATCATGCCCTCAGGCCTGAGCAACAGGGGCTGTGCCAATGGAGCGCAGGCTTGTGCTGGACCTGGCTCTCCATGGCAGCTGCCAACCTGCCCATCGGGGCTCCTAGACTGACTCATGCTTGACTACTCTCCAGCAGCCACTGAGCAATGAGGGCCATTGAAGCCTACATACCTGTTTGCTGATCCTGTTCCTCCCTGTGCATGTGGACAAAGTTCCTGACTGCCAACACCCACAGCGTCCTCTCCTGCCCGGGGCTGAGCAGGAGCCTGGTCTCTGGCAGTCCTTCAAGGGCCAGTGGCCTGGAACCTTTCTTCCTCAGCCAGCTGCGAACCTGTCACAGCTGGGTGCTCACCAGATTGTTGCCACACTTTCTAAGCCTAACATTCCCACCGAGGTGTCAGTTTGTGGGCTGGTGGAAAGTGAAGGAAGCAGCCTTGCTGATGTTTCCTCCAAGGGATCAAGATTTTCATCCTCAGAGGTTGAGGAGATGGCTTCTGGGGCAGCCAGCCATTTTTGCATGGATGTGGGTGACATCACACTGGTACTCTGCAAGATATAAGGCGAAAAGGCATCATGACCAGGGGTTAGGAGTGGTATGCAATGAATCACACTGACAACTTAGCTATGTTACTGTGAGTGTTGTAGTGGAATGAAGAGTGCTATGTCCTGAGTTGGCAAGACATGGATGTTTCAGCATTTTTGCAGCTGCATTCTTGACCTTCTGCTGGAGGGGCTGGGATTTCTCCTCGTGACTGTTGAGGAAACTAACATTGGGCACCCCTCTACCTGTCTGTGCTCTTTCTGCCTTGTTATGGGCTGTTTTCTCCCACAACAAGAGAAAGGGAGAGTTTGAGTGAGTTGCAAGTGGGTGGCACAACTGCCTGCACAGGTGTTGTAAAAGTGGTGAGGTGTTCAGAAGGAGTGAGTAGACAGCACAGAGGGCAGGCAGAGATCGTGGTGGTCATTTGAGGAGAGGGGTGTGAAAGCAGGTGAGGGAATGGTAGAGATGAGCCTTGGTGGGAGATGAGTGAAGTAACAGAGATAGAGTGTGTGAGTGAGTGAGTGCAAAATAACAGAGAGAAGAGTGTTCCACTTACCCTGACAAAGTCAAGCAGGTCACTGATCTTGCAATGATACTGCTGGCCATTCCTTCACATTGTTAACATTGCAATGGGTGACCTCAGACCAGGCTGCCGGGATCCAATGGAATAGCATCCTCTGCTGGTGCTCCAGGAAAAGGACACCCTTTCTTTGCACCACCCCATCCACCAGAACCTCCAGGTCTCTGTTGGAGATACACGGTGACATTACCCCACTCTCTCCTCCTCCAACATGTTCGGAATCTGTCTGTGACCAAACAGGGCAGATTCTGAAAGCCAGTGCTTATCCAGGTGCTTAATGATCTTTTAAAGATGACACAGCCAACAGCACTGCTGGTCTTTTGTCAGATATCCGATGAGTGGTAAGTTGTTCCAGGAATAAGGTGGAGCTAGAATCAGATGTGAGAGATGCTACAGTGACAGGGTTAATGGTCAATGAGGCAAGTTTGCTAAGTTTTGCCAAGTTATGGGGAAAAACCCTCCAACATGCTGGTCACACCTCACACTTAGTGAAAAGAAATCATCTACCAAATATCCAACTTACCTTTTTCTCCAACAGCACCCTTGATACCAGCTTGACCTGGGGATCCAGGGAGACCTGCTATCCCTTGGTCTCCTTTTTCACCTGGAGGCCCTATAACAGAGGAAAGGTAATAAATGCTGAATTGATAGGTGATTCAATTCATGTTCCAAGTATCTCTAGCTCATCTGGAAGTAGACTAATTGGAGAACTTTATCACATATCACTGCAACTAATTAATGACAAATATGATTATTCAATCACAGTGCGGAATGAGGCATGACCCCTACCCCCGCCCCATCACCACCTCAGGCCACTTGTGTATGGCCTTAGACAACTAACATATCTAAAATTCCTCAACAAAACACATGGAGAAACAATTTAAAAATCTATAAAGTCTGTGTTTTTAAAAGCTGAATAAATAAGTTCTATGTAGTGAGGATAGAACAAACCAAAAGTCAAACATTGCCACCCAAAAGTTGTTTTTTTAGAAGAATTCAGCTCTTTTAAAAATTTGCTGTAAAATTTATGTTTTTTGCTTCATAATTAGAATTTCTAACTTTAGCCATAGTTGTAATAACTTGATTAATATTAGCATAGTCAAGCTATTTGGAAGCATTTTTATCTACTTGATTCAGTCCAGAAAAAAAGTGATAGAACTATTGCTGTATCAAACTGAAATAAATCCTGAACCACTTGTACTTGACAATGCCTCAAATTATACTATTTAATGAACATCTTCTGTGAGCATCTGATATTATAGGCACTCCTGGTTACAACTGTTCCCTGCACCTTATAAACAATCTAGTTTTATTAAGTTGAAAAAAAGTCTTTAAAACTTCAGAAATCTTATCACAATATTTATAGTTCAGTGCAATGATTCTGAATACTTAGTTTGATTTTATGCACTTTTTTTTCCAACAGAATTGTCACAGCACCCAAGCGAGCCATTCAGCTCATCATTTCTGGCTATCTAAATAAGTGTCATGCATTAGCGCCGTTCTCCTGTCTCTTCCCCATATCATGCACCTTATTTAGACAAAACTGATCACTCAATGCCCTCTTGAATGCCTCAATGGAACCTGTCTCCACCACATTCTATCCATTGCATTCCAGACCTGAACCAATCACTGTGTGAAAAGAAGAATTTCTCACCCCACATTTGCTTCTTTTGCAAATCACTTTAAAGCTGTTCTGTCTCATTCCTGATTCTTTTATGAATGGAAACAGTCTATGCTCTCTATCCAAAATGTGAAGAATAACAGATACCTGTTCATTGCTTTGATTTTTATGGCAGGCTCTTCCATATTAGACACTCATGATATTGTTGTGAAAAATGTAAAAAAAATTGACATTTTCAATTCAGAATAACTCTTAACTGACCGCAAATCAGTTCTCCAGCTGTCTCTACCACTAGAATTTATAAGGTGACAGCTGAAGTTAGACTGCCGCTTTTGTTCATATCAGACCACTGCTTCAAGAGACACTAACTTTTATTAAGTAATGCGCTGCACTGTAGACATTGGAAAAGACCACAACAATGGACAAGGTCAAGGTAGGAAAAGTCTTTTCTAATCAATGATCTTGTTCTGAAATTGAGGGCAATAAATAGTCGTTCATTCCACACATAACCCATACTTCAGTTGTTTTCGAGTGCCACTGGGCAGCAAAGATGGAGTAAGCACAAATATGATTCATCATCCTGAGCATCAAAATTCAATCAATTTTCAAAATGAATTTGTATTTCCAGTTGCACTTTAAGATCCCTAAAATATTGATTAAGCTGTCTCATCTTGTATTTTTCATTTAGAGAAATTGCCGGATGAAATCATGGATATGAACCAAGAAAATTGCACTTGATCAGGCAATGTTACTCCATTACATGCCTAAAAGTAAACATGAATGGAACATTTACCTCCGCATTGCTTTATGGAGATAATATTGCAGCCAATGATAATGCTAGGGTCCACTGTTATTTGGACATGCTGAATACTTGCATTGTTCTCTTCTGCCCTCATTAAATCAATATATATTTGACACTCTTAGTGCTCAGTGACTGAAGCATGAGGAGTTTCATAGATTCTAATGCCCAATATCAGCTTCCATTAAAAAGGCCAACAGGTCACCCTTTAAGCAAAATTGATTAAGATTTTCAATTCTGCTCAGGAAAATGCAGAGGCAGACAGAGTTCAACCTTAGATCCAACAATTGAGTATTTATTAACCGGTCAATAGGAAAGAACAATCAAAATAACTGCAGAGTAAAAACAACAAATTACAGTCCAGGCTCAGGGGTCACACTCAAGAGGTTTATAAAATCTTGAGGGGTATGGATAGGATGAATAGCCAAGGTCTTTTCCTTGTGGGGAGTCCAAAACTAGAGGACATAGGTTTAAGGGGAAAGATTTAAAAGGGACCTAAGGGCAACTTTTTCTTACAAAGGGTAGTGCATGTATGGAATGAGCTGCCAGAGGAAGTAGTGGAGAAAGCAAGGACTGCAGATGCTGGAGAGTGTGCTGCTGGAAAAGCATAGCCATCAGACAGCATCCAAGAAGCTGGAGAGTCGACGTTTCAAGCATATGCTCTTCATTAGGAATATGGCGATGGCCAAGGGGCTGAGATATAAATGGGAGGGGAGTGGGGCTGGAGGGTGGAGGTAGCTGGGAATGTGATAGGTAGACGAAGGTGTGGGTGAAAGTAATAGGTTGGAGAGGAGGGTGGAGCAGATAAGTGGGAAGGAAGATGGACAGGTAGGACAGATTAAGAGGGCAGTGTCGATTTGGAAGGTTGGATCTGGGATAAGGTGGGGGGATGGGAAATGAGGAAGCTAGTGAAATCCACATTGATCCAGTGTGGTTGGAGGGTCCCAAGGCAGACATAAGCATTTTTCCTCCAGATGTCAGGTGGCTAGAATTTGGCAGTGGAGGAGGCCCAGGACTTGCATGTCCTTGGCATAGTGGGACAGGGAGTTAAATTGTTTGGCGACAGGGCAGCGGAGTTGTTTAGTGTATGTGATCCAGAGATGTTCTCTGAAACTTTCCGCAAGTTGGTGTCCCGTCTCCCCAGTGTAGACAAGTTACACATCGAGAGAAATGGACACAGTAGCTGATGTGTGTAGAAGTACAGGTAAATCTCTGTCATTGTGGAAGGATCCTTAGGGGTTTTGTATGAAGGTGAGGGGTGGGGGGAGGTGTAGGTGCAGGTTTTGCACTTATTGCAATGGCAGGGGAGGTTGGTGGGGGTGTGGGCCTAACAGGGGAGTCACGGACAGAATGATCTCTATGGAACATAGATAGGGGTGGGGAGGGAAATATAGCCCTGGTGGTGGGGGTCTGTTTGTAGGTGGCAGAAATGGCAGAGGATGATGCAATGTATTCGGAGGTTGGGGTGAGTACTGGGTCGGGGGGGGCTGTCCTTGTTGCATGGGGCGGGGGGCAGTTCAAGGACAAAGGTGTGAGAAGTGGAGGAGATGCACCAGAGGACAACGTGGGAGGGGTAATTGCAGTCTTTGAAGAAGGAAGCCATCTGGGATGTTCTATGATGGAATTGGTCCTACTGTGAGTAGAAGTGATGGAGGCTGGTACAATCACAACATTTAAAAGGCATCTGGATGGGTATATGAATAGGAAGGGTTTAGAGGGATATGGGCCAAATGCTGGCAAATGGGCCTTGGCTAACTTAGAATATCTGGTCAGCACGGACGAATAGGATGGAAAGGTCTGTTCCCATGCTGCATAGCTCTACAACTCCATAAATGAGAACATTTTCCCACTATATTAAATATTCATGTGTGTTCTATGTCGGAATCACTTTTCAGACACACCATTAAATATTTTGATTAAATTTAAACACCATACTAACAGCATGTTGCTGTTTTCTAGCTGTCAGGAACCCAGTGCATTGAACGTCTAACAAGCCTTAAAACTCCATAGTTTGGAAGACTGATACCAAATCAATGCAGTGCTATTGGCACCAATCCTTGGATCATTGATCTGCAACTTTGCAGGAGCTAATGGTGGTGATCATGGTAAAGGGGAAATGATACAGTGGTTCTATAACAGAATGCACAGACTTTACTGTATAAATTCAACTATTGTGTCAATTTTACCTGCTTTGCCAGGTTCTCCCTGTTCACCTTTTTGTCCTGGTACTGGAGGACAGCAGTCACAGCAATTAAAAAGGAACTCATCTGAATCAATAGTAAAATTTCCATTATCTTCAAAAGGCGGTACAGTGGGAAAGGTGTCAAATAAACGTAAAGATGTTGACTTCAATGTGGAACTCTCAGAGGAAAGACCTGAATTATCAGTCCCAAGTTCTTCTGCAGGTACAGTCGAGGTTGGAAATAAAGCCCTCGTAAAAACTTCATCTTTCTTAAATTCAGCTTTTGGTGGTGGTGTACTTTTTGCAACTATTTGTGCTATGAAGAGGAATAACAGAAGGAGCTTTGTGTGCCACGGAAGGTTAAACATCCTTGCAGCTGGAAAAGATCAATTAGTATATTAACAGTTAATGCAAATAAGAGATAAGATAAATAACAATGTCAAGGACCATATTAGAATTCACTTTTCAATGTTAGAAAAACGTTTTTTTTTTAAAAAAGCTTAAATGTGTGCAAAAATATGCAGCTACAATTTTCAAAAGTTTAATATCAATGTAATACAACTCATGGGGCTCTCCAACACATTCATCAGCATTTATAGCCTCAGTACAGATATGCAGTAACCATCATGGATATGATGGGCAAAATAGACTCCATCTGTGTTGTAACTATTCTAATAGACAGGGAAAGTGCTCATCAGTAACACTGTTTAGACAAGAGTGTAAATACCATGAGCAAAACTGTAACTGTGTCACCCGAACAAAAATGACCATATTTTTCTATGCGTGCAATGGGCTGGATCTTCTTTTGCACATGGAAGTGAGACAGGTAGTGGTGTGCATTGAAAATTACATTTCTGGAAGTAGTCATTGGTTGACAATACCTTTGGAAAGCAAAGCGATATTGAAAAGATGAACAAGGGGATTTGGAAACCTAGAAGTCTCCAATTAATTGGTTGTGGATTCTGAGAAGCCGCTGCTATTATGGAGCCATCATGGTGAATGGACATAGGTCAACGTAATCATGAAGCAGAGAATTATGCTCAGCTGCTCAACCAGTGGCACAGAGGAGCTAAGCGGCTTCCATTTGTGAGTGGAGTGGCAGGATTCCAGAAATCGATGTAAGTTTGCTGGCATTACTTGAGCACCAGATGTTGGCAGAGGAAGCTCTAGTGAACAAATGAGTGCCAACTGATAGAGTTCAAATGGGAGCCAATCCAGCAAAATAGCAAAGAGAAAATTCATGAGGAGACCACAAGAGCACAGCAAAAGAGCTACAAGGGGATGAAGGCACTAATCTAAGGATTGGGATTGCTGGCTAAGAGTCAAATATCTGCAAATGACAGAGCACAGCTGGTGAGAGACCATAGTCAAGATATTTATGTCCTGGTACATAAAGACCAAGTATCATATGACCCACAGATACCCCTACTTGCAACCATCAAGGTGATCAATATGCTGCATTTTTATACATCTGAGAATCATCTACAAAGCTGAATGACACCTCACATTCTGCAGCTTATCATGCCATCAGGTAGGTCATAGATGCCATATCCCAGAGGATGGATGCCTATCCACCACAACAGATGAATCTGCACAGGCATAAACAACATTGGGCTTTGTCACCAATGAATCCCTCAGGTTCAGGAAGTCATGTTTTCCCCCATAGGCCATCAATGCACCTGTAAACTTGCCAGTTTCCTGAACAGAAAAGGTTTCCAGTAAATGAATATCCAGCTAGTCATTGACCACAGGAAGCACATTTGCAGATCTACTGCCAACTCCCTGGAATCCCCCATGCTTCCTTTATCTGAGAGAGTCCCAGCGACATACTTCTTTGGACCTACATCCAGAAGCCACAAAATAAAACAAACTATGGATGCTAAAGATCTGAAACAAAACCAGAAATTGCTAGAGAAACTCGGCAGGTCTGGCAGCAGTGGAGAGAAAGCAGTGTTAATGTTTCAGGTTCATTGATCTTTTCCAGTTCTGAAGAAGATCTGACTCCCCTTGAGCATCCAGTTATGAATGGAAAAAGGTGCTCCAACCAGAGTCATCCATTAACACAAACCTGTTCTGAGCAGACTTTTCGCATCTTCACGATGGCACAGTGGAGGGCGGCCCAGTGGTTAGCACTGCTGCCTCACAGCGCCAGAAACCCGGGTACAATCCCGGGAGTTTGCACATTCTCCCAGTGTCTGTGTGGGTTTCCTCCAGGTGTTCCCGTTTCCTCCCATAGTCCAAAGATGTGCAGGTTAGGTGATTTGGCTGTGCTAAATTGCCCTTAGTGTTAGGTGAAGGAGTAAAGGTAGGGGGTTGGGTGGGTTGCTCTTCAGAGGGTCGGTGTAGACTTATTGGGCCAAAGGGCCTGTTTCCACACTGTAAGTAATCTAATCTTGAAAATATCCTTCCATTGCTTTGACAGTTATGTGGTCTTCTCCAGCATGAGCCAGCCAGGGTGTCTCACATTTGTATTGAATATGTTTACATTACATTTAACTACTAATCGGAAACTTCTACTTTTACAGTGTGAAGGAAAATAAGCTAAACTTTTACTGGGAGACATCACACTGCACTTTGTATGCCAGGACAGAGCTTCATGCAATCATGCTAACACACTTTTCTCCTGACTATTGGCTTTTAATTAAATTTGGAGAACACAGGGAAGCTTATCTGTGTTTAAAGGATTGAATTCTGGAGGATGGAAATTCACAAGCACGTGTCTCTTCCCTCAGTAACAGTAATAAAATATAATTGACATCAAGATCAAAAAGTCAGCCTTGCAGCCTATGTGAAACAAAGCACCTTAAAAGCAAAACAACATGTTGCAAGTTACTTTAAGAACTATAAAACACCATGTTATCTGACATACCAAGAACAATACTACACAAGATCACTTTAAGATTTAGATTCTCTACAGTATGGAAACAGGTCATTTGGTCTAACAAGTCCACACTGACCCTTCAAAGAGTAACCCAACCACACCCACACCCATTCCCCTACCCTATATTTACCCCTGACTAATGCACCTAAAACACTATGGGTAATTTCGCATGACCAATTCACCTGATCTGCACATCTTTGGATTATGGGAGGAAACCCACACAGACACGGGGAGAATGTGCAAACTCCACACAGACAATCGCCCGAGGGTGGGAGCAAACCAGGGTCCCTAGTGCTGTGACGCAGCAGTGCTAGCCACTGAGTCACCAAGCCACTCAAGTGAAGACAAGAGACAAGGGCTTGTCTCAGATTTGAACCCAGGACATCTAGCATCTCAACACTATAGAAAACCATAAGTCAGAATCTTACCCCTAGACCAACAAGCCACAGGCAAAAATGGATTTTTGCCCCTTTCACACAGGAGGACCCATTGATGAGGGAAGGAGTTTCTATAAGCTGTGTCCCAAAGCTGGGCACAAGCCACTAACTGAAGCTGCAGTGGCTGCTTTCAGCTGGCAGCAGGGAGTTGGAGAGAATGGGGTCACATCCTGCTGTGTGTCCCTGTCTCGCTTCGTGTGGAGTCAGGGTGAATCATGGATGAGTTCATGGGTGAATCATGGGTGCAATGTCAGTACGTGTTCGGTCTCAATGCTTGATCTGAAATATTTGAGGCTCTGTACCTGAGTGGGTTTGAACCACCAAGCTTTCAGCCAAACATGCTTACCAACTGAGACACAGAGGACCAACATTAGACATGCAAATTCCCCTAAATCAGGGATCTGAAGGACTGTTGGATGGCTGGACATCTCACTAATTTTCCCGCTTACATCAACAAGAGTATCAGAAGCCTGAGGAGCCACAAACACCCAGAAGGAAAGGACCACAAACTGCCAAGGTCTTTCACAAGCAACTACCTGGAATACTTCATCCATGATGCTGGTAACGGCGAGATTCAAACTCATAATTTGATAGAGACTGGAGCTTAAATCCATCACCTTAGACCACTCGGCCACACTACCACACACTTGTGGCATTAAAAATACGAAAGTTGATTAAGGTTTTCACAAGGTCCCATACAACAGTTTTTTCATACTTTTCCAGAAGGTACTTGAGTAAGGTGTCACAAAGATACTAGATAGCACAAACTAGAAGCTCACGGTATTGTGAAAAATGGGATTATTGTGGATTAAGAATTGGTTCATACACAGAAGTCAGAGTCGGATGAACAGGTCTTTTTTAGACTGGAAAGGTGCAATTAATGGAGGAGGGTGCAGAGTGTATCCAAATTTCCTGTTGATGCTAAAATATATAAGATAGCATGTTGTGATGAGGACATAAGGAATCTGAAAACAATTAGCAACTGGAGTTTAATGTAGAAACATGTGAGGTCTTGCATCTTTGGTAGGAAGAATTAAAAGGCAGACTACTACTAAAATGGAGAGAGACTCCAAAAAAGTGTAGCCTGGAGGAATCTGAGGTTTTTATGTATGAAACACAAAATGTTAGCATGCAAGTGCAGCAAGTAATTACAAAGTCAAAAGGAATGTTGAACTTTATTGCAATAAGTTTATTGCTTACTTTTAGACTCCATTAAAAATAAGGAAGGGCCTTGTTACAACTGTACAGAATGTTGGCGAGGCCACATCTGGAGTATTGCATATAGTTTTGGTCCCAAGCAAGAATATACTGGCATTAGAGGCAGTTCAAAAGAGATTGACTTGGCTGATTCCTGAGATAGAGGTGATGATGTATCGAGAACAGCTAAACAATTATTTACTAGAACTTAGAAGAATGAGGATCCTTTTGAAGCATGTAAAATTTTGAAGAGGCTTGACAGGGTAAACATTGAGAAGATATCTCCACAAATGAAGAATCTCAAACTAGAGAAAATAAGTCCTGCAAATCATGGTACTCGTTTAAAACTGAGATGCAAAGGAATTTCTTCTCTTGAAGAGTGATGAATATCTGGGATTCTTTATTCCAGAGAGTTAAGGAGGCCAGATTACTGAAAACATTTCAAGATAAGATGGATAGATTATTGAAATACTGAAGAGTTGGGGGCTATAAGGAGCTGGCACTAAAGAGGAGTTGGGGCCTTAGTAAATGAACCATGATGTTATATAGTCATACAGCACCAAAACAAACCTTTTAATCCAAACAGTCCAGCTCGACTGAACTAGTCCTACCAGCCTGCGCTTGACCCATTATCCTCCAAACATTTCTTATTCATGTACTTATCCAAATGTCTTTTAAACATTGTACCCTCATCCACCACTTGCTCTGGAAATTCACTCCACATGCTAACCATTCTGTGTAAGAAGGTTGCCCTAATGTCCTTTTTAAATCTTTCTCCTCTCACCTTAGACTTATGCCCCTTAGTTTTGAACTCCCCCACCCTACAGAAAAGGCATCTGCCATTCACCTTATCACATGATTTTATAAACCTCTATAAGGTCACCTTTCAACCTTCTATGCTCCAGTGACAAGTCCTAGTGTCTCCTTCTAACTCAAGCCCGCCATTCCTGGCAACATCCCAGTAAATATTTTCTGAATCCTCTGCAGCTTAATAATATCCTTCCTATAACAACAAGGTGACCAGAACGGGACATAGTACTCCAAAACAGGCCTCACCAACATCGTGTGCAACCTCAATATGTCATCCCAAATCCTATATTAAAAGGTCTGAGTAAAGAAGGCAAATGCCTTCTTAACCACCCTGTCTACCTGTGATGCAAACGGCAGTGTAGGCTCCAGGAGCAAAACGCTGCTCCTATTTATTATGTTTCTTATGTTGTACATCTCAACCTGCAGGTTATTCAGAGACGAGGGGGGGATCTGACTTCAGGGTTCTACTTCAATATCTGATTCAATGAGCCCACTTTCCATTGATGCAACAGCTACATAACAACTACAACATCAGTAAGCTGCATTAATTATTGTTCATTGATAGAACTAAAATTCAAATTAAAATAGGATTGAACTAAAAATAATTCAGAACAATTAGTAATTTTTCCTAATCAGTAATAGTTTCAAAATAGAATAAGAATAAATGAGGACAATGGGGAAAAGTATCTTAAAATGATTCACAATGAGAAGAATTTACATTGGCAGCAATGAGATGAATGATGTGGCAATCAGCCTTGGGTTGCGCTAGTTGAGGGAAATATTTTGGTCAGAACAACATGAAATACAAGCTTACACTTTTTCTGAATAGTGAAATGCAATCCTGGCTATCTAACTGATTCCCTGGTACAAAGAAACATAGGCTAGATTTTTACTCCCTGCCAAGACCGACATTGGAGACTAGCTGGCATTAAGAATGGCCTTGCCAGCCAGAATGGTTTCCAGCTTCAAGACATTTTTGCAGAGAGGTAATGAAGGAGGAGAGTGCAGCAGGATTACCCAGTGGGTTGCCAACTTATGCTAAGATTAAGATTTTTCCATTGGTGCCTTCAGGTCCCAAATGGCAGAAGACTGTTCAGAAGTCTAGAGACAGCCTCCTGGAGGCAGACCCGTGGATGGGAAATCCCTCCCTGCTGCCTGGGTGCATAAATGGTTGCAGGACATGCTGTGAAGGACTCCCCTACTGCTTCAATATGATGGCCTGGCTAAGAGCCAATTTTTAATTGAAGATTAAAAATTTAGAGAGAAGGCACTTCTATTTTGAAAAAGCATCACCTTTAATTACAGGCGTCATGATGTACTGCTGCTTTCTTGATGGAGAAGTCAGACTGACCTGCCAGTTTTAAGAACAAGCCCACCACCCTGTCTGTTGATCTCCCTTTTTCCTTTTGTTAAATGTCCCTTGAAAACATAAGTCAGGGACTCTTTCTAAGGAGCCTAAAACAATCCCAACCCTTTTACTACCCTGAAATAATAAACCAATGTGTTTAAGTTGTGGAATGGGGCTCCAAACCAAGAGAGCATAATCAACAAAACCTATCTTTGTACAGTAGATTTCTATATTTGCCTTAGCGAGTTTTGCAAAGATTTGTAGCTCAGTTGAGGTTCTGGATATAGGTTTGCTCGCTGAGCTGGAAGGTTCATTTCCAGATGTTTCGTCACCCTATTAGGTAACATCTTCAGTGGGCCTCAGGCGAAGCACTGCTGATAGTTCCTGCTTTCTATTTGTATGTTTGGGTTTCTTTGGGTTGGTGATGTTATTTCCTGTGGTGATGGTGTTTCCTGTGGTGAAGTCACTTCCTGTTCTTTTTCTCAGGGGGTGGTAGATGGGGTCTAACTCAATGTGTTTGTTGATAGGGTTCCGGTTGGAATGCCATGCTTCAAGGAATTCTCGTGCGTGTCTTTGTTTGGCTTTTCTGGGATGGATGGGACAACACCAACCCAACAAAACCCAAACATATAAGTAAAAAGCAGGAACTATCAGCAGTGCTTCGCCTGAGCCAACTGAAGGTGTTACTTAGTAGGGTGACGAAATGTCTGGAAATGAACCTTCCAGCTCAGTGAGCAAACCTACGTCTATATTTGTCCATTTGGCCATGGAAAATGTATTTGTTTTCTCTATGGCATCTTTGAGAAAACATACATTTTCTTTGCATTATTAAGAACTGAAATTATTATTTTGGATGAGTAGAATCAGTGTTGCATTCAAAATTAAATACTAATGATGAATTGCCACATTTCAGTTGTGATTACTCCGTTGCAGTTATATGTACTAATATTTTTGCCTCACTGCACAAAAAATATTTGTGTCTCTTGGGGAAAATGAAAATGTCAAGCTCATCTTTCAGTTATAAATCAGCAAGAGGATTATACTCCATGAAGTTTGGATGTAGAGCAGATTATTAGCTAAATGCTGTGAATAGCTATAATTCAAAAGGTATTGTGATGCAAACCATGTGATACATCCAATACCATTTATTGAAAGTTTTAATTGTTTTTAGTTTTTCTATCAGTAAGATGCGGGTTTTGCAGATGTCTGAATTTAATAATAAACTTGTTAGTATCTCTGTGTCTATTTTGATTTCTTTTAAAACAGTTTTTGAAGCCTGGCTTTAAAAGGAATAGATTTTCTACATTTTAGATCATTTTGTGAATGTGCGAGTTAAATAGTGGGACCTCAAGGTTTGGTAGAGATTTCTGAAACGTACTTTTTTTTAAGATTAAGGGAAACACTTACAGTTTGGAGAGAGAGAGAGAGGTTCTGTTTTTCGATCTACTTAAAATTCAGACAGTCCAGAGAAATGGTTGAATGAATATGGTTGTACAGACTAGGGCTCCTGAGAGAAAATATACAGAACTGGGTTACCTTACAGTGAAGGATTAGTCTTTGTCCCAGGTCAGAAATGTAGAGGTAGAACCCTAAAAAGGTTACTTAAAGGTGAATATGTTTAAGCTCAGGAGTGTAATAGCTTCAGGAAGAGTCTGTCTGTAGTTCCAGTCTATAAGTTAAAATCACAAGTGACTTTAGCCTATTGAGCTGAGACTCCACTGTGAGTATTATATCAATGGTGTCTTTGGGAACGAGGCAAGGTGTGTTTTTGGATACTATACCAAGGCTGTGTTTTGCTTACTGTCCAAAAGCTGTTTATTTTATTTTCAATTTATAAAGAAGGGTTTTAGGATTGATAATTAAAAATGCAATCTGTGTTCAAACATTGTTTATTCCTGTTAAAAGCAGCTGGTTTGCTTTATTCTATCTTCTTTATTTCTTTTGTTAATAAAACATTTTATTGTTAAAGCAGAAATCTGCTCCATTTTGTGCTTATGTTTCAGTGAGAGAAAAACAAAACATGATCAATCAAGCAAGGTGCCTGTCCAGAGTCTGACTTTTTCAGTAAAAACATCAGCTGAGATCATATCAACATTCACAGTCTTGGTATCTAGAAACCATGTTCAGCAAGAAGTTTTCTTTTGCTTTCAGTTATTGTTTTTAATGTAACAAACATAGACATATGTGTTTCATTTTACTGATATCCATTGCTTGTGCACTTCCTAAACCCTAGCACAGATTTTTAAAATTGTCTCAAAGTTTAAAAATAAATTACAATACAGATTAAAGGGTGTCAATCTGGTCTATTATTACCCTTGGACATTGAAAAACAAAATGTGCAGTATGACTGCAGAATTCTGGTTCAACTCCATTACTTTAAGGAAAATGCTTGGGAAGATATTGAGTCACACTTGGTGAATGTTATTTGCAAATGTTTGATTTGTCCATGCTACAATTTAGATAATGAACAATAAAGTAAGCGGGAGCAGTGCAGAATAAGCAGGGTAACAGAATTATCAACCATTTCAAACAGCAAGTCATGGCCATTAACTTTTATTGGTTTTCCCCATTCACAAGTAAAAGAGAGAAACTAGATCTTTGCCATTCCCCTTAGATCACTGGGTGTTGGTCATAGTTCTTGCAATAGAGCACTTTTAGAAGTATTTGAAAGCAGTGGTCTAACTAGAGTATCACTGAGCAGTTCTCCATTCCACTTATATAAATTGCATTAACAAGGCATAAACACAGTGGCTGTTGTTTCCAGCATTTACTGGTACAGTGTATCTACACTAATGCAAGATTTTAATGATAAAGGGTTATTTTGCTTCCATCAAGGTAACAAAAAACCTACAGTTATCCAAAAACAACTCAAGTCTTTGTTGCAAGATGTAACCTAAGGATGTTTTAGGTTTGCTCTATTGGTTCTGCAAAGCCATTGAAACAGAACATTTGTTCCTCCTTTGCAGGATGGTAGAGTAGAGTGATTCCTATCACTTCCGAGTACACTTCAATGTTGCTAAAATGTTTTTTTTTAAACTGAGTTTGAGAGTTAACAGCAATCCTGAGGTGGTACTCTGTAAGGTAACAACTGAAAACGTTCACATTTCTACAAGTCATAGTCAGTGAATATTACTGTCTTTTTAAAGATTTGAAATGCCCACAAATCTTCCGAACAACGCTGATAAACGCGATAAAATAAACCCAGAATATATGACACTTTAAACTCCCTTCCGAGATGATCTGTAATGCACCGTTTCCTACAGGTGTCCAATGCTTTAACTCATTTCCACATTCAGAGGCACATTATCTCAACATTTACATCTGTGCAACATAAACCTGTTCTTTTCTAATTTAGGAATGTTTAGCATAAAGTTTCCCCCCATTAAAGTTAAGAGTAATAGAGGTAATTCGCGATTTCAAGAGCTGTTAAAATTGACTTTTAGATTTTTTTTGTTAACGATTACAACGCGAAAAAAATATACTTTTGTAAAATCTAGACTCCCAGTGTTGAAATACATGGTAACGTTGATCTTGCCGAGTAAATAATTCTACTACCGACAGCAAAAGTACTGAAGCTAGCACCAAGTTTATTGGCATACCTGTTGGAATGTTTCCTTCACCATTTATCCCAAACATCTAGACCAATCCGCCCTAAATGAAATGCATTTCCCCATCCATTGATTTATTTATTTATTGCTTTTTAGGCCCGAGCCAATGGCAATGCACGAGGTATTTGGAGAGGCAGGGGATTGGCTATTTTTTTCTGAACATTTTCTCTACCCGAACTCCAGTGATTAGCCAGAAACCAGTTCTATTTTTTCCACGGATGTCTTTTTGCAGTTCCATGACTTATCTACTGTTTGGTGGGAATGAAGGTTCTTTAAAAATCTAATAGTCTGTATAAATTCAGTTTGGAAACCTCAGGTTACGTGTAATTTCACCATAATATTTGCAGGCAGGAAAATGCTAAAATAAACTCACTTGATGGTTTCAACGTGGAAGTACACATTTTCATTTTTATCGACTGAATGTACAATACTATCTTAGTATTTTCTTAGTACTTTCTGCTGTAAGATTTAGGCGATTAATGCCCAAAAGAATTAATTCTGATCCTAAGTTCAGAACCATGCTACGTAATCAAGATCGCACAGTTTAGCATTTCATACCAATAATTTCATATTTCTGGTTTTTTAAACAATCAATTTGAAAACGTTATTTTTGTATGATCAAAGTTCACTACAAAAATGCCCTGAGATTTTGCCGAGCTAAGACTTGTTCCATTCTTGGCAAATCTAAAGGGTAATGTTGTGATATTAGTGAAATTTGTGGAGTAGGCTGGCCACTGCCACGAAGAGATTGCATTCACTTTAACGCCGGCAGAATCGTTAACTCGTTCAGGCCAATTTCGGGCGTTCAAAATAAAAACAGATTTGCTGGTCTGCTGCTATCTGTGGAGATGGGAGATGGTTTCAGATCAATAACCTCTCAGCAAACCTGTACTCTACGATTACACATGTGGAAGAGTTTATGGAGATGTGATACTAATATTGAAATCTAAAGATGTATTTAATGATGAGAACTTTTGACTTAAAAGAAGCAGGAGTGGGCTATTAGGCCCTCGAGCCTGTCCCGCCAGTGAGTCACGGCTGATCTCCATCTAATTCCATATTTCCATATTTGCCCCATATCCCTTCATACCTTTCATGAACAAAAGTCTTTCCGTCTCAGGTTTGTAATTCATAATTGTCAAACACCAATTGTCATTTTCATAGGAGAGTTCCAAACTTACGTCACCATTTCTGAACAGAGATATTTCATCATGTCATTTCTGAAGTTCTGGCTGTTTTAGTCATAGAATCATAGAGTCATATAACTCCGAAATCCTTCTGTCCAATTCGTCTATGCCGATCAGTTTTCCTGAATTGAATTAACCCCGTTTGCCTGCATTTGGCCTATATCCCTCTGAACCTTTCCTATCCATTCACCGTTCCGACTGTCTTTTACAAGTTATAATTGTACCAGACTCCATCACTTCCTCTGACAGCTGTTTCCATACACACACTACCCTCTATGTGAAAACGTTGCCCCTAGGGTCCCTTTTAAACTTTTCTCCTCCCACTTTATAACAATTCCACCTAGTTTAGAACTTCCCTCCACTAAAGAAAAGACCTTGGCTGTTCATCTTATCCATGGTGACTTTATGAAGCTCAGCAAGGTCACCCCTCAGCCTCCTTTGCTTGAGGTAAATAAGTCCAAGCCTACCCAGTCTCTCCTTAAAACTCATCGCAGTCCAGTCTCGGTAATACTCTTGTAAATATATTCTACACCCTTTCCAGTTTCAGTTTACAGCTTTAGTTCCAGGCTCCCTGTCTGGAGAAATAGGTAGAATTGAGCATAAATAGAATAAATTCAATGGTATTGTATTTTAATGTCATTTCTATTGCAAATACTGATGCGTTACATCCAGAACCTCAGCTTGAGCTACAAATCTTTTCAAAACTCGCTAACTGATGCGTAGATATTTAACTTGAACAGGATAGTTTTCTAGCTTGCAAATAAACTGTAGACGAGATGTTCTGTGCAATTTACATTCTGGATGCTTATTATTTCTTCATTAAAAATAAGTTATCTTTAAAGTCAATCTAATCTTATGCATTACAACAGTTTCTTAAAGGCTGGGAAGCGGCCTGCTTTGCGCAATGTTCACGGGACTACTAACCTGGTATTTACTGGAATGGAACGGATAATGGAGTCCAAGCCGGATGTCGAAGATTAGCTGCAGCGTGTGCAAAAATGTCAAATTTACAATGATGCGAAAATATCCGATGTTTTAAAAGACATTTCTACAAATACAATGCAAATTAAATGATTATGATTATTGAAGCAAACATTTTCAAGAAATATTTTGGGGGAGAGTCTTAAACTCATTATTATAAGAAGAGGAACAAAAATAAGAAAGCTTTTTGGCAATGATTCTATGTATTGGACGTTTCTCTTCATCGGTGTTAAGATTGAAGACACCATAGCTTTACAAATAAGGAAGAGTTAATCTAATTCTGAAGAATGCTGCCTATGTTCCTATGTTTTCCTCCACTGGCCAATTTTGGTACCTCTGGAAATTAGATTTCAACTCAGGGCGGTATGATGGTATCATTGGCTCTTTTCTAGTCAAAAGCTGTTACGAGTTTCTGTAAAAGCTGGATCTGCTGGTGTCAATTTAGTTGCAACAAGCCTGATAGATGTCTTTAATTTGAACATCAGCTAATCTAGTTGTGGCGCTACGAAGAGACAAATGTAAAGTTGCGCTGCTCTGAAACTAGACATGAAACATTGAAACGGGGAAGGAGAGGTTATTGGCCCAGAGAGAAATAATGAAACCTATATTCCTGTGTTAACGAGCTTTCAGAATTGGAACATGGTCAGATAGGTGATTAAACTCAGACAGGTGATTGAAGTCCCAGGATACATAGTTTCCATACAGTAATTAAATAGCGTGCAAGGGCAAGCAACAATCGCATCCGGGAATTGACGGCTGGGTAAGAAAGGCAATTTTTCGTTGTTTAAAAATCCGGACAGGGAAGATAGATAATTAAGTGTCTTTAAAAAGAGATCCACGAGGTTTTAATTACTGAGGTATTGATTTAGGAAACCGCAGTCAGAAAAGTTAATAAGAAACGCGCTTTGTCAGACGTGATGAAGATAACTTTTGCTTTTGGATGTTGACCAACCAACAAAGGCAAGAACTATATGAGATCTAATCTCATGAACGTAAAGGGAGAAATAGAGAACTACCTCTAATCCATTCAACACGATATAATTAAAACTATAATGTTCAAGATATAAACCATAATGCTCAAGAAGAGTTATCCAGTAACATTTCTAAGCCGGATAGTGTGTGACTTACAGAGAAACCTGTTGGGCTAGTGATCCCTTTTATATGCTGCCTCTTTTTTCCTTCTAGGTGGGAGAGATCAGATGTGGAAGGAGCCACTCTGAGTTACCAAATAATCTAGATGGTGCAATTTGTTACTGTGCATCAATGATAAAGGGAATGAACATTTAAGATGATGCATGGGGTACCAATCAAGTGACGACTTTATCTTGGGTGAAGACACACATCTTATTTTATTAGACTTACTGCACAGGCAAATGGAGAATATTACATCATTCTCCTGAATTGTACCCCATAGATGGTGGATAGGTGTTGGGGGATGAATTACTGAGGGCAGAATTGTTAGCTTCTGACCAGGTCTTGCAACCAAATATACTTAAAGGTCCACATTGGTCTAATTCAATTTCTGGTCAATGGTGACCCTCAGGATGTTGATTGGGGTGGGATTTAGTGGTGGTAATATCATTGAATGTTGAGGAGGAATGGTTAGATACTTTGTGGTTGGAGATGATCATCACCTGACACTTGAGTGGCATAAGTGTTACTCACTAGAGTCACTATAGATGTACAGCACGGAAACCCATCCATGCCGACCAGATATCCCAACCCAATCTAGTCCCACCTGCCAGCACCCGGTCCATATCCCTCCAAACCCTTCCTATTCATATACCCATCCAAATGCCTTTTAAATGTTGCAGTTGTACCAGCCTCCACCACTTCCTCTGGCAGCTCATTCCATACACATACCACCCTCTCTGTGAAAGTTGCCATTTAGGTCTCTTTTATATCTTTCCCCTCTCACCCTAAACCCACCCTCCAGGTCTGGACTCAGCACCGATCCTTGTGGCACTCCACCGGTCACTGGCCTCCAGTCTGAAAAACAACCCTCCACCACTACCCTTTGTCTTCTACCTTTGAGCCAGTTCTGTATCCAAATGGCTAGTTCTCCCTGTATTTCATGAGATCTAACCTTGCTAACCAATCTCCCATGGGGAACCTTGTCAAACACCTTATTGAAGTCTATATAGATCAAATCTATTGCTCTGTCCTCATCAATCCTCTTTGTTACATCTTCAAAAAATTCAATCAAGTTTGTGAGACATGATTTCTCATGCACAAAGCCATATTGACTATCCCTAATCAGGCCTTGCCTTTCCAAATACATGGACATACTATCTCTCAGGATTCCCTTCAACAACTTGCCCAAGCTCCCTGGTCTATAGTTCCCTGGCTTTTCCTTACCGCCCTTCTCAAACAGTGACACCACATTTGCCAACATTCAGTCTTCCGGCACCTCACCTGTGACTGTCAATGAAAAAATATCACATCAAGAGGCCCAGCAATCACTTCCCTAGCTTCCCACAGAGTTCCAGGGTATGCCTGATCAGTTCCTGGGGATTTATCCACTTTTATGCGTTTCAAGACATCCAGTACTCCCTCCTCTGTAATATGGACATTTTTCAAGATGTCACCATTTATTTCCATACAGTCTATATCTTCCATATCATTTTTCACAGTAAATACTGATGCAAAGTACTCGTTTAGTATCTCCCCCATCTCCTGCGGCTCCACACAAAGGCTGCCTTGCTGATCTTTGAGGGGCCCTATTCTCTCCCTAGTTACTCTGTTATCCTTAATCTATTTGTAAAAACCATTTGGATTCTCCTTAATTCTATTTGCCAAAGCTATCTCATGTCCCCTTTTTGCCCTCCTGATTTCCCTCTTAAGTATACTCCTACTGCCTTTATACTCTTCTAAGGATTCACTCGATCTAACCTGTCTATACCTGACATATGCTTCCTTCTTTCTCTGAACAAAACCCTCAATTTCTTTAGTCATCCAGCATTCCCTATACCTACCAGCCATTCCTTTCACCCTTACAGGAATATACTGTCTCTGGACAGGCTTCCTATTTTCCAGCCATTCCTTTACCTGCGAACATCTGTCCCCAATCAGCTTTTGAAAGTTCTTCCCTAATACATCAAAATTGGCCTTTCTCCAATTTAGAACTTCAACTTTTAGATCTGGTCCATCCTTTTCCATCACTATTTTAAAACAAATAGAATTATGGACGATGGCCCCAAAGTGCTCCCCCACTGACACCTCAGTCACCTGCCCTGCCTTATTTCCCAAGAGTGTGTCAAATTTTGCATCTTCTCTAGTAGGTACATCCACATACTGAATCAGAAAATTGCTTGTTCACACTTAACAAATTCCTCTCCATCTAAACCCTTAACACTATGGCAGTCCCAGGCTATGTTTGGAAAGTCAAAATCCCCCACTATAACTGCCCTATTATTCTTACCGATAACTAAGATCTCTTTACAAATTTATTTCTCAATTTCCCTCTGACTATTAGGGGTCTATGGTTCAGTCCCAATAAGGTGATCATCCCTTTCTTATTTCTCAGTTTCTAGATAACTTCCCTGGATGTATTTCCAGAAATATCCTTCCTCAGTACAGCGTTAATGCTATCTTATCAAAAATGCCACTCCCTCTCCTCTCTTGTCTCCCTTTCTGTCCTTCCTGTAGCATTTGTATCCTGGAACATTAAGCTGCAAGTCCTGTCCATCCTTGAGCCATGTTTCTGTAATTGCTATGATATCCCCGTCCCATGTTCCTAACCATGCCCTGAGTTCATCTGCCCTCCTGTTAGGCCCCTTTCATTAAAATGACTGCAGTTTAATTTATCAATCGTACCTTGTTCTCTGCTTTCTCCCTGCCTGCCCTAACTGTTTGACTCACTTCTGTTCTCCACTCTGCAAGTCACAGATTGATCTCTTTCCTCACTACCTCCCTGGGTCCCACCCCTCCCCACCTTAATATTTTAAATCCTCCCGAGCAGCTGTAGCAAATCTTCCTGCCAGTATATTAGTCCCCTTCCAATTTAGGTGCAATCCATCCTTCTTGAACAGGTCACGTCTACCCTAAAAGAGATTCCAGTGATCCCAAAATGTGAATCCTTCTCCCATACACCAGCTCCTCAGCCATGCATTCATCTGCTCTATCCTCCTATTCCTGCTTTTAATAGCTCATAGAACCTTAACCTGAGCTACACATCTTCTCAAAACTCACTAGCTTATGGAATAATCTAGATATAACTACTCTCGAGGACCTCCTTTTTAAATTCCTGCCTAACTCTTTGTAATCTCCCTTCAGAACCTCAACCTTTTCCCTTCCGACGTTGTCGGTTCCAATATGTACAATGACCTTCTGCTGGCCCCACTCCCCATTGAGAACATTCTGCACCCACTCTGGGACATCTTTGATCCTGGCACCAGGGAAGCAACGCACCATTCTGATTTTTCGCTGCTGGCCACAGAAACGTCCGTCTGTACCTCGGACGAGAGAATCCCCTAACACAATTGATCTCGTGGAACCCGATGTACCCCTCACTGCATTAGAGCCAGTCTCAATACAAGAAACTAGACTGTTTGTGCTATGTTCCCCTGAGAATCCATCACCCCCTACATTTTCCAAAACAGCATACTTGTTTGAAACGGGGAAAGCCACAGAAGATTCCTGCACCACCTGCCTGCATCTCTTACCTTTCCTGGAGTTAACTCATCTATGTGACTGTATCTGCAACTCTTCCCCCTTCCAATAACTGCCATCCATCAAGTCCCCTTGGTCTTGTAAATTCCTCATTGCCTCTAACTGTCTCTCCAACCGATCCAGTCGATCTGATAGGATTCGCAACCAATAGCATTTATTGCAGATATAATCCTCAGTAACACGTAAACTCTCCCTAAACTCCCATATCTGACCAGAAGAGCATATCACTCTGCTAAAGACCATTTTTGTTTCTTTCAATCTAAAGACCCAGAAAAAGCACTGTCTTATTCTGCTACAAAATACTTAATGGCTTATATTTTTGTGTTTAGTCAAGAGACATATCTCAATATCGCATATAATCAAGAAAGAACCCACTCTACTTAATACTGCAGACCTACTGTAAGACCATGCTTAAAATATTCACTTATCTGTTTCTGTGCTGTGACCTCTCCCAAACAGGTTCCTCCAAGGTTAGTTGTGAATTTCATTGTTTGTTAATTTTCCCAGATGTACTCCAATGTCCAGCGATACATGAATTCAAACAGCAAAGTCAGTAACTGTGCAGATTCACTGCTGTGTCAGTAGCAGTGTGGGTATCGTTCTCTCTCTCTTTCTCTCTCTCTCTACTGCACTGACCTCACCATGTGCTTCCTTTGTCTGTTCCTCGCCCTTTTAAAAGTGCTGTTGTTTTAACTTTTGTTTTCTCCAAAGTTCCAAAACAATGCAACAGCGTATAAAACAGTAATTGCTGCTCTTGGAATTCGAGGAAACCACCTCCAACACCAAAACTACCTCAAAAAAGGAGGAGCCTGTTAGCCAGAAAATTTTCCCTTCCTCCATCTTGGATTACTTATCATTCCAAGCCTGGATATTGTTAGGCATATGAACACACACTGATTCAATGTCTGAAGAGCCAGGAATGGTACTGAACATTGTGCAATCATCTGCAAATACATCTAATTCTGATCTTATTATGAAGGGAAGGTCAATGATGAAGCAACTAAGATTGTTGGGTTGGGAACTCCAACCTTAAAATGTCCTGCACTGATGTCCTGGAACTAAGATGTTTGAACTCCAACAGTCACAGATATCTTTTGTTGTGCCAGGTATGACTGAAACAAATGGAAATTTCACTCCCTGATTTCTATAGATGCCAGTTTTGCCACATTCAGTTAAATGCTGCCTTGATGTCAAGGACACTTATTCTCACCTCACCTCTGGAGTTTAGCTCTTTATTCCATCTTTGACTCAAAGCTGTAGTGAGGTCAGGAGGTGAGTGACTCTGGCAGTTCCAACTGAGTGTCAGTGAGAAGGTTATTGCTGATTGAATTTGAAGTGTGATGGGTTGAAAAGTTAAAAATTGCAAAGGTGGTGCTCATGAATACTACTTTGTAACTTAGCATTTTTAAAATTAAAGCCAGGATTCAGAAATTAATTGAGATATATTTTAAGTAATATTTTTAAAAGATTATACAGTTCATTTTTATCAACAGTTATTGTTTTTAAGCCAATGTTCTGTACCATTTCCAATTGGAAGAACAAACAGCTGATTTGCTACTTATGCCTTTTCAATGAAGGTCTGAGAAAGGTTGAGTCTTCCAAGATTGAGTTCAACTGTAGGGATTTTAAGTGCAAAGCCATACTTTACCACAATGTGGGAAAGACAAGCAGTGTGTCAAGTTCTGTTAATATCATGCATCGCTGAAATATGTCACCATATCATCCAATTTAACCCTAATCTTTAACTTAAACTGGTGAGAAAGACATGTACTCTTCTTACCCTTATCAAGTCATCTCTTATTAGTAGTCAACTTAACTAATTTAATTGCAATTGGCTTAAAAACATTGACAAAATCAACACGATTACTTTTGTCCCATTCACAAAAAGAAGCTGGAAAGTTACTGGGAGGTAGCTGAATTATGGGAGCAAAATATTTCAGACACAGATGTATTGTTTACGCATGTGTTTATCCATGTCTTTTTTTTACAAATCTGGATTGCTAATAGATGTAAAAAGCAAATGATGGGAGAAGAAGACTCTTGTCTCATGTGCCATGGGAGCTGTAAAGAACAGTCTCAAAATAAGGCAGCAAACCCCTGCAAGGTATCTTCTTCTAATATGTTTTTTTTGTTGTTACTAGCTTGTTCATTCCTCAAAGCCGAGTTCATAGTGCTGTTTACTGCATGAAGCATGAAAAGTTAGATTGAATAATTTCTTATTGGAAGTCATTCTCTTGATAGCTCAAGGAAGAAATCAAGTTGACTAAGATCTACCACCTGTGATACTGGGGAGCAGAGGAGGAGGCATTAATTTGTATTTCTGACTGAAGTGGTTTGCAAATGTATCAGCCTTGTTTATTGCAGTGACATCTTGAGGTTCAGGTTATTTGCGAGACTCATCCTTTAAGTCATTGGTTTGTTTCCATCAGCATTTATGACTGCTTGCAACTGGACTGCAGATCTTTAAATTCAATCTATTAGTTGCTTTGCTTTGTCTGTAGCATACCGTTTCGGGTAGTTAGGATGCATGCAGTCCTGAGATGTACATTCATACATTGGCATTACATTTTTAGCTACATCTGTGCTGCTCCAAACATGCTGACGTAAGCATATCATTGAAAGAAAATGAACATTTTTAAAAATTGGCTTTTGATTTCAAATTTAACCAAGTTAAGAACAATGCATTTGACAAATCAGTTCAAATTATCAAAAATGGGTGATCAGTGCTATTAATGACAATTTATAACATTTATAATAATTGAGACTTTTTATAGTTCATTCTCTACTGGATTAATTTCTTATTTAAACTTTGTATATGTAATGTATTTGTGTTGTCTTTTTTTACAATATTAATACTAAAGCTGTGCTATTAAAAATTCTTGAACATAATTAATCAGATGTCACTGGTCCCAGCAAGAAAATGTTCTGAACTGTTTTTACACAATTCCTGGATGAAGACAACCCTTTGGAGTTGATTTAGGCTAGGAATTTCCATTCGCCCCATTCGTCTAACTGAAATTGCTCAATCATTTACAATATTTCATTGACTTCTAACTATAATAAACCAAATCAACCACATCCAGATATCAAAGAACTTAAAGGATAAAATAAGGCAGAAAAGGAGGGCTCATGTCAGACACCAGGAATTCAATATTGAAGAAAGCTAAGAGAAGAATAAAAGCATAATGGTGAATCCCAGAGGAAGCTAGGAAAGTAAAGGAAAGTAAAATAAAGGAGAATTCAGATATTTTACCAATGCATTGAATAAGATGATAACTAAGGAGGAGTGGCCTCATAAAAGATCTAAAGTGTAACCTATGTTTAAAGGCAGAACCTGTAGCTCTGAATGGCCATCTGTGTGCAGAAAAAGGGTGGTCAATGCATTTATAACAATTATTAAGGAGGAGTGGGAAATATTGAATATGATAAACAGGAGAAGAAAGGAAACAATAGGGAATTAACATTCTTAAAAGTGGATAAGTCACCAGTGACAAATGAAATATACATCAGTCAGTTGAAAGAAGCTAAGGAGGAAATACCAGATTCTCTGACCATCACTTTCTAATCTTCATTAGGGTGGATGTGATGGAGGATTGCAGGTCTGCTAATATACCTTCTTAAAGTGGAATTGGGTTTCTTTCATTCGTTGATGGAACATGGGCATCACTGGCTGACTAGTATTTATTGCCTGTCCCTAGCTGTGTTTGAGAAGGTGGTCTTGGGCTGCCTTCTTAGCTGCTACAGAATAACGTATATTATGTGAATAATACTTATTAATAAAGTCAGAAACCCTTTTCTCAATTAATTGTCTGAATATATGCCTGAAATCCCATAACTTAGAAAACATGGGATGAGGCTGAGTAGCTGAGTTTTTTTCAGTAGGTGCAGACACAGTAGGCAAAGTGGCCTCCCTCTGTGCCACATGCTGTTGGTACCTTTTCTAATTACTGTATGACTCTGAAATGAAGAACTGTGCAGTTATGGAGGGCAATGGCAGAGGTGAGACACTGGCATAGTGGCAATATCATTTGCCTAGCCAACACAAAGGCCTAAGTTAATACTCTAGGGACACCGGTTCAAATCCCAACTGTGGTAGTTGGTGGAATTTAAAGTAAATCAATTAAGTCTGGAATATAAAGCAAGCCTTAGTAATGGTAGGTGTGACAATTATTGTGGATTTTTGTAAAAACCCCTTTTGATTCAGTCGAATCCGGAATTAAGAATCTAATGATGACCATGAATCCATTGTTGATTATCGGAAAAACCCATCTGGTTTACTCATGTCCTTTTAAGGAAAAAAACTGCCATCTTCACCTGGTCTGGCCTACATGAAACTCCAAACCCAGAGCAATTTGGTTGATTCTTAACCGCCCTCTAGGCAATTAGGAATGGCCAATAAATGTGACCAAACCAGCGACATCTTCAACCCATGAATGAATAAAGAAACTTAACATCTTTTATGGAGGGGAAATCTGTACCTGATCTATCTTACATATAACTCCAGAGCCATAGAAATGTGATTGACTCTTAACTAGTCTCTGATATGAACCAGCAAGGGCAATTAGGGATGGGCAAGAAATGCTGCTATCCTTGCCAGAGATGCCCCCAACTCATGAAACAATAAAAAAAGGTTCAGCATGAACACAATCAGTCAAATGGCCTTCTTCACTGCTGTAACAATTCCAAGATATTAAGTAAATATATTAATGTATAAATACTATCCAGTATTATTATTAGGAGGGAAATGAACTTTATTATTGTAACTGATTGGAAGATACAATAGATTAATTACAATTGAATTTTTATCAATTCAGATGCAGTAGTACACACCATTCCTTTTCTCAAATGTCATGCAAATCTGATATTTTTATTCTAATGATATTCATTGAGTTTTCTGCAGAAATGGAAAGAACAGAATTGTAAGTTCTCAAGTATATGAGATGTTCAAAATAGTAGCCAATTTAAAAATCATACAGTACTTCACTAAATATTACAATAAAAGTTTAAGAAGCATAGTATCTGGGCTTATACAAATAATCAGAGGATGAGTAGAAATCCTGAAAAGGTGGATGTACTACTGTGTGTCATTTGCGTCCCTCCACCACTGTTAACAAGTCCAAGCCAGATTTCATCCCCGTTTGAAAGATTCAAGATCAGAGATGCAGAAGCCGAACCAATATTTCCATTAACCTGGACACTAGAAGTGTTAAGAATGTTGACACCATTCATAAAAAAGCCAATTGTCAGTTTCCATTCTGAAACTATTACATTGTATATAAACAAGTAGATGCCACTAACCTCAGCAATAAATGTTCCTGAACTAGTGTTATACAGCTGCTGTTCATTAAAGAAAATGTTTTGAAATTTAACTGGTGTTCCAATCAATGAAAGTTCAATTTGACCCATTAACCCAACTGAAAAAGCCTGAGCCGTAGCACATCCATTTTTCTCATTACTGGGACTCAGAAGTTTTGTCACTTCCTGTTGATCAGTTTCAATTATTCCTTCAGTACTTGAGCTGCCTTCTGACGCCTGTGATCCTTCTGGCTCGGAAAATGTAGAAGGTGCAATCTCTCTGCGAAATACCTTTCTTATTTCTTCCTGAGAATGGATTTCTTTAGAAGAATCAGGAAGTTCAATATTACTTTCTTCTTCATGGTTCCTTTCGAAATGTTCTGTCTCTCCAGAAGATGAGTTTTGGCTGCTTCCAAAATCTCTGTCAGCTCCTTGATGTGACTTTTCTCCTTTTGAGCCCAAAGGACAACACTTTGCAGGATTATTCTTTGGACCCGGAACCCCTAATGCATTGGAATTATTCAATGCATTATTTTCTTTGAATCCTGGTGCAGGTACTTCAAGGATGTTGTTTTCTTTGATGCCAGACAAACCTGGAAACAATATAAAGTGTTAAAATCTCATCTTTGGATTGAATCATCAGAATTTGTCCCTTTACCTCCCCAGATGACATCCAAAGAACCAGCCAGCTTTATCCTATTTATAGAATAGAATAGTGTAGGATCAGGGCACTCCGTCCAAACCGAGTCTCTGAAGCGCATCTCATCCAGGCCCAACCCTATACCTTATAACCCTGCATTTCTCATAGCTAACACACCTAACCTACACATCACTGAACACGATAGGCAATTTAGCATGGCCAATCCACCTAACCTGCACATCTTTTGACTATGGGAGGAAAGCAGAGCACCTGGAGGAAACCCGCACAGATACAGGCAAAACATGCAAACTCCACACAGACGGTCATCCAAAGGTGAAATCAAACCTGGGTCCCTGGCACTTGAGACAGCAATGCTAACCACTGAGCCACCACACTGCTCCTATTATTCAGCTCTCTGTCGAAAGCCTTCTAGGCTTCAAGACAGCACTTCAAGTCCATATTCAGGTTTCTCATAAATTTTCTGAGTTTCTGCCTCTACCATCTTTTCAGACAATGAGCTCCAGGCTCATATCACCCCCTGGATGAAAACCTTTCCCCACTAATCATCTTAGCTATTACCCTAAAACAATATTCCCTGCTTGCAATCCCTCAACAAAAGTGAACAAGTAATATTAGTAGTAATAATACTAATTCTAGTTAGACTCCTAAGCTGTTATGCACAACAGATCATTCAAAGTTACAGAAGTACTATTCAGTGATGAGTTATTCTGCCATGTTAATGTACTGGTACTGTAATAATTTCAATAACTGTTAAAGTTTTTTCACCCTATAATCTGTATGTCCTTGCTTACTGTGACCTGCTTGTACTGCTTGCAAAGTTTTTCACTGTACTTAGGTACACAGGACAATAAATTGAATCAAATCAGTGTATCAGCAGTAGGATTTGGAGAAAATGTAGTAATACAGAAACTGCAAGGTTTGTGAAGGTTTGTAGCTCAGGTTGAGGTTTAGGGTGTAGGTTTGCTCGCTGAGCTGTAGGTTTGATATCCAGATGTTTCATTACCTGGCTAGGTAACATCATCAGTGGCGACCTCCAAGTGAAGCAAAGCTGTTGTCTCCTGCTTTCTATTTATATGTTTGTCCTGGATGGGGTTCCTGGGGTTTGTGGTGATGTCATTTCCTGTTCATTTTCTGAGGGGTTGATAGATGGTATCTAGATCTATGTGTTTGTTTATGGCGTTGTGGTTGGAGTGCCAGACCTCTAGGAATTCTGTCCCAGGATAGATGTGTTGTCCCACTCTCAAACAAGAACTAACAAACTTAAAAGACCCAGTACAACCCATGGACAAAACCAACGTCATCTACAAAATTCCATGCAAGGACTACCACAAACACTACGTAGGACAAACAGGAAGAAAGTTAGCCACCAGGATACACGAACACCAGCTAGCCTCAAAAAGGCACGACTCTCTCTCCCTCATAGCCCTACACACGGATTAAAAAAACCACCATTTCGACTGGGACAACACATCTATCCTGGGACAGGCTAAGCAAAGACATGCCAGAGAATTCCTAGAGGCCTGGCACTCCAACCACAACGCCATAAACAAACACACAGATCTAGATACCATCTATCAACCCCTCAGAAAATGAACAGGAAATGACATCACCACAAACCCCAGGAACCCCATCCAGGACAAACATATAAATAGAAAGCAGGAGACAAAAGCTTCGTTTCACTTGGAGGTCGCCACTGATGATGTTACCTAGCCAGGTAATGAAACGTCTGGATATCAAACCTACCGCTCAGCAAGCAAACCTACACCCTAATACTGAAACTGTAACAATAAATTTCTATTAGTATGTTGGAATTTTCAATGACAGATGTAGTATAGTACAAAGAACTTGTTACTTTTTTATTGTCAATTCATGAAGATTTATAGTATTACCATTAATCTTTGAATCCATATGAGCAGTTGTTTCAGCTTCATTGTTTTCATTAGTTGTTAGGGGAGTAACTTCTGGAGATGATATGGTAATTAGAACATTTGTTTCATTCTCTTGAAATCCAGAATCAGTCATTGTAACTAGATCAGAGAAAGTAGTCTCAGTTTCAGAGGAAGCCGTTGGGTCTGGAGACTCACTTTCACGAGATCCAAAATCACCTTGTTCCATAGGTAAAAAAATTCTACCAGAGTCACTGTCAGCAAGACTGGTTCCATTCTGAGCATATAATCTGGAAGCCAGCATTGGCAGTATTATCATAAATGTATGAAGCATTTCTACAAAGATTTAAAAAACACAATTTTTAAGTATTATTTAAATGTTATATGTTTGTGATTTAAAAAAAAATACATATTGAGATCTAAGCAATGGTGTTGAATGAAATACAAAGTTTTAGCCACCCAGTCGGACAGCTAAGTTAGGAATAGTAATAGAAGGAAATATGATTTCACCACATTCTCTACAACATTACATCTCATACCATTGAAAGTTTCTTTATCAGTAAATTATTTTTCTTAGAGCTTAATCGAGCTTGTTCCAATGGGCAATATTGAAATGGATACCCAAACCCAGAAGTAATTTTACCATCATACTTACAGCTGACATGTGCATTCGTTCTATTATAAATTAAATTCACACCCTCATGCATCTATTGCAACATCCAATCTTCGAATCTGTTACTGTTATTCTAAATTCCACTCCACTTGAGCAGTCCTTAATACATCAAATATTTCAATTGGTTTATCAGTGCTGAAAATTATTTCTCAAAATCAAGACAGCAAGTTTAAGATATATCAGCATTTTCCTCATGAAACATTTTGAACATTTACTCTTTGGGGACACAAATATTTATCAAAAAAAATCATTGCCTCAATGAACTGTACATAATTCTTATGACATTATGGGTAGATTATATTCCACACAGGTTACACAAATATCATTTTTTGAGCTGAAATATCTGGGTTCAAGCCCCAGCTGCCCCCAAAGTATGTCACAGCATGTCCTAACAGGCTGATCAAAGTAACTATACAAATATTGTCCTTGCATGCCAAACCATCAGCACAGGTCATTTACCAAGTGGAGTGAACAGTTCTGGGACTTGCTTACATTTAAAATTCCATGAGCACTCTGCTGCTGAACACCTCACCTGGAAGTGATGTATTCAGTAGAATGTCATAGCTTCTGAGTCTTTTTGGCATTTGGGAATGCTTGCAAACTTAAAATAAAAATTTTGATGTTACGTTAAGTTGTTTACTTAAATTAACATTGTGAATCCTCTTTTCCATAATATCAGTGTAATGTAACAAAATTATTAATGGTAAAAACTGGAAAGGGACACAAAAACCACCAATTGTAAAAGTCCTTTGGACCAAATGCCTTCACGCAGTTTTTGGAAAATGTTCAACCAACAGGTGCAAATCCCAGGCACTTTCTAATTTACTGTTTCCATTAAAAATCAGTTGCACCATCAGTCTCATTGAGGGAGCACACAACTTCACTAAAAGTGAAGCTACTCAAATCCATTTTAGAGCCTTCATCAATTTACTACATTTCATATAAATTCAAATAAAACAACAGTTTTTACCCACAATGTTTAAAAAACACATCTCTCCATATTAAGCAAATCCACAGAAATGAACTTTAATACATTTTTAAAGCAATCAATGTAAAATCTCAAAACTTTCCACATGAACGTGTCCTATTCACCTTTTGTTTATCTGAATAATATGAGTTTACCTGCACAGAAAACAAATCAACCTTCACTACAATAGCTTCGATCAAAATTTCTTTTGCCCGGGTCCGTGGCAAGTCTTAAATAGAATGTAAGTGCTTCATGAAAATGAGCATTTATTTCTCAATTGCATGTTAGATGCCTGTCATTTTCTTTTTAATAAATTGAGGAATTTGAATGAAATGTAGGGATGTGCTTCAGTGCTCAATTATAATTACCATTATTTTCTGACTTAATAGCCACTCACCAAATAACTGACTGTGATTTGAACAAGGCCTACACACTGCTGCGCTTTACATAAATTAATGACAGTTCTGAGCCAAGAAGTTTCTGAGCTGGGTAGTTATTCAGATAAACCAATAGAAATTTATTTTTTTTTACAAAAAAATCCAAATACCACTTCAATGGTTACTGACACAAAGCTTTTTTTTAAATTGCACTTTCACAATGAGAGTTCAGTCTTATTGAACTGGCACGTGGTACTTACTAAAATGTGAGAACATGCAGTTACTACATCGTTATCCATGGCTATGCTGCATTTTGCTGATCTAAATGTCACAAGTAAATTGAAAATCATCAAGTATGTTTGCGTTTCAATTAATTTTTGCTCCATCAATTTCCACAGGCATTTTTAATATCAAAAGGTTGCTTCAGTAGCACCAATGATATAATTAAACACTGCTAAATAAAAAGAGACATGGGTTTCAAAGGCTCTATATTAACAGGACAACAACTACAGCCATTTCATTATTAAGTTCGAGCATTTCTGAGAAAATGGATCCAAATGGCCCCCAATTTCTCAGACTACAGTAATACTGTGCTAACACATATTCTAAGAAAAAAATCTGAAATTGAAGATTTCACTCAAGATCCAGCCCAGAGATTTGATGAAAATGATTTAACAAATAAAATGGAGAAATCCCAGCACTGATAACACTAAAATAGGTAGAAAAGTAAATTGCAGTGAAGAAATAAGAAATTTACAAGTGAATATGAACAGGTTGTGTGAATGAGCTGAAATGTGACAGATGGGGTTAATGTGGATAACTCTAAGGTATTTATTTTTGTCAGAAAAACAATGGAGAGAAACTTCAAGATGTTTTAGTGCAGAGGGTTCTGGGTGTCCTTGTACATGAATCGTAGAAAGCTAGTATTGCAGGTATAGGAAGTAATAAAGAGGGCAAATGGAACTTTGGCATTTATTGGTAAAGGAATGGAGTTTAAAAGTAGGGAAGCATTGTTGCAATTGTACAAGGTTTGGTGAGACAATATCTGAATAGTGCATAGAGTTTTGGACCCCTTAGATGATGATGAATTTAATTGCATCAGAGGCAGTTCAAAGAAGACAGAGATGAGGAGGGATTACTTCACTCAAAGGACGTGAAATGGTGGAATTCTCTATTCCAGAGTGTGGTGGGCACTGGGACTCTGAGTACATTTAAATTGGTATAGACAGATTTTTAATTAGCAGTGGGTTAAACGGTTATGGAGATTCGGCAGGAAAATGGAGTTGAGGCGATGATGAGATCAGCCATGATCGTAGTAAATTGCAGAACAACACTTAGAGGCTGAATTGAAAACACCTCCTTCAAGTATTTACATGGATGAAATCCACCCAAAAGTGTATTGTCTCGAGATTTCATATGCAAATCGTACACCCAAAGTAGCTGAAAGCTGGTGTGGTCATGTTTGCGGATGAATTTTCTTAATCAATTTTTATAGAAAAACCTAGACTAAGACCTTCGTAGTTTCAGTACATATTCCTCATTTAGCTAACAGCATGTCCCATTCAGTTAGATTGCACACTGATCTGTCTGGTTTGATCTATACCTTAATTCCTAATTACATTTTTCATTTCCATGTGACTAGCATCTTACATTTAAGCTTTTACCCTGGAGCAAATGTTAAGATAGATGGCCAAAGGTTTGACAAAGAGTTAGGTTTGAAGAAGTGTCTCAAAGGAGGTGAGAGGAGAGAGGCAGCGAAGTTGAGGATGGAAATTTCAGAATGCCATGTCTAATTAGCTCAACATAGAACAGCCAATGGTGGAACAGTTAAAATAAGGAGGCTGGAATTGGAAAACTAAGAGATATTGGATGCTTATAGGGTTAAGAGCAGCAAAAGCACATAAAGGAACGAAGCCATGGAGACATTTTGAAATAATTTTTATACTGAACCATGGGAGGTTTTGTACCTCAACAAACACAGGGATAATGGCTGAAAAGAGACTTGGTATGGAATCTTATGGGGGCCTGAATGATTTTGGTAATGGTGCAAAATGTGGCAGAATTATGTGAAAAGCCTAGTGAGGCCTATCTCAACATCCAAAGCAAATCACTGCATCCTTTAACTATGTTCAGGGCATTGAGGTAAGACTCTCACTGAACAGAAGTGAGTTGCCTATAATGGGGGATCATTGCACATGAACCACATTATTAGCTGCACATCTCATTTCATTGTTATGCAGCTTCCTTGTGTACCACCTGATGCAAGTAAACTAGATGCCCAGAGCTCTCAGCATGGAAGTCAGAGCAACACCTGGTAACTGCTGACTGCAAAGAGCTTCCATGTTGCACCCAACAGTATCCCAGAGCTCCATCCATGGACACCAGTAGCATGCATCCCTCAATACAGATATTGACATCAGACAATTGTCAACCTTTCAGAATCCTTGTGGCACCTCTACAATCCAATTGCAAGACCCCTCAGAATTAGAGGCCTGCATTGAATGGCAATAAGTATTGAATAGCTGCTTAAGAGACACATCACAGGGACAATGATACAACTTACAGATTGGATCAGGCTAATCCTTAGGGCTGCTTATTTGCTGTCCTAGGGCTCACTCACATAGTATCTAGTTACATGCTCACAGAATCACTGCCTTACCTTGCTGTTCGTCAGTCCTCAGTCAAGGGAGGCAGACATTTTGCTGATCATCTGAGTGAACTTCTCTGAATTGCCTCTGATGAAATAAGATCTTTCCATAAATAAGAGGGCCAAAGCTGCTCACAGTACTCCAGATGTGGACTCACCAGCACCTTGTATAGTTGCATTAAGACTTCTCTACTCTTCTACTTCAATCCCCTTCAAATAAGGGCCAACATTCCAATAGTCTTGCTGATTACCTGCTGCACCTGTGTGCTGGCTTTCTGTGTTTCTTTCACACGTACTGACAAGTCCCTATGTGTTCCAGTTTTCTGCATTTTTTCTCCATTTCGATAATAATCTGTTCTTTTGTTCTCTCTTCCAAAATAACTTCACATTTTCAATACCTTTGTGTGAACTGTTTTTATCTCTCTCACAACCTGCCCTTCCACATATTTGTACAGATGGGCAGTGTTTCAGTGGTGGCATTAGGCAGTCTCAGTGAGCAAGACGATATATGGTCAGAAGCCAAAGTGATGGTCTATAGGCTATGAGAAAGATTAGCACAATTTGAGAGGGGTGAGCAAAACTTATTTAATGATATGGGCCAACTATGAGTGGGCTTGTAAACAAATACCAAGGGCCAGCAGTGATAATGGCCAACTGTGATAATGGCCAACAATTGAAGAGCAATCTGAATCTGAAACTGAAAAAAAATCATATTTTAGAGTTACACTTCAGTATTTATTGAGTCCTACAAATACATATTTTTAAAAAGGCGTAGAGTGAGAGATCAGACAGAGCATGGTTTAAATTATGTTAATGTGCATTCTGGGTGACTAGAGACAGGAAAGCATGGACCAGGTGTCTTGGGTAGCAGAGGAAAGTATTTAAATGTTTTTAAAATTCATCTAATAGTAGCAAATAAGGAACTGAAATAGCATTAAATAGCAAACATTTCCATTAATATCAAAAGTGATAAGGTTTATCACTTGCTGCCAGACACATGCCTTAAGGATCAGGAATAAAACTTACTCTAAAAAGTGTTCTCTGATTTTACTCTGAAAGGAGTTAGCTCTAATTGTAAGAACAGCCCCTCTTGAATTTGATTCCAATCAAGAAGAAATAGAGTTTGGGTATCTACCTTATCAATGGCTTTAATCTTAATCACTCAAACCTACTAAACTGAAAGGAATACAAATCGGATTGTGGAATTTGTCCTCATAATTTCAAACTTTAAACCCTGGTAATGGTACAGTATATGGTATCCATTCCATGCCTGAGACTTAGTGCCCAAACTGATTTCATTATTACAAATGAGATTCAATTAAGACCCTGTAAGACTGAAAAAAATCACTTCTTCACTGCATGGAAAGTGGAGTCACAGGTAGATAGGATAGTGAAGAAGGTGTGCTTTCCTTTATTGGTCAGAGTATTGAGTACAGGAGTTGGGAGGTCATGTTGCTGTTATACAGGACGTTGATTAGGCCACTGTTGGAATATTGCATGCAATTCTGGTCTCCTTCCTATTGGAATGATGTTGTCAAACTTGAAAGGGTTCAGAAACGATTTACAAGGATGTTGCCAGGGTTGGAGGATTTGAGCTACAGGGAGATCTTTTAGAGGTTTATAAAATCATGAAAAGCATGGATAGGGAAAATAAACAAGGTATTTTCTTTGGGGTGGGGGAGTCCAGAACTAGAGGGCATAGATTTAGGGTGAGAGGGGAAAGATATAAAAGAGACCTAAGGGGCAACCTTTTTACACAGAGGGTGATGCATGTATGGAATGAGCTGCTAGAGGAAGTGGTGGAGGCTGGTACAATTGCAACATTTAAAAGGCATCTGTATGGGTATATGAATAGGAAAGGTTTGGAGGGATATGGGCTGGGTACTGGCAAGTGGGACTAGATTGGGTTGGGATATCTGGTAGGCGTGGATGAGTTGGACCAAAGGATCTGTTTCTGTGCTATACACCTCAATGACCTTATGACAAGTTAGATGGCCTTCTCTTGTGTGATGTTTCAAAAAGAATTACTGATATTGTTACAGACGCAAAAACAAACATGCTTTGATGACATTTGACCTGGAAGTGATACATTAAAGAAAATGTGTAACTTGTTTAAAATTCCAGTGGTGTCTAATTATTTTTATGAATGTTTGGAAAGCACATTTTAGAGTTTGCATCAATTGTAAAGGATGATTTGTATCTTTTTTTGGGAATAAGAAATATTGGTCTATGCGACTGGCAAACAACCTGGTAGGAACATCAACAGGAAGGAAGTTAAGATACAGTCCCCCTGTGCCTAGACACAGAAAGATATTACAGTTGAAAGACAGCTACAAGCAGAGGGGCTAGAGGTGAAAAGCATAGATGCAGAAGCAAATGAATAGCGGAGACAAAACAAGGCACACAGGACATTTTCTAAAGAGAAAAAAAATAAATCATTCTTAGGAAGAGGTCAGGAAAAAGATGTAGAAGTTCTTGGAGACATTAAGCAAACTAGTTAGAACCAGAAAAGCTTTGGGAATAGCTCAAAAAGCTAAAGAGCTCACTACTTTTCATGAAATGGCCACTCTATGAACGGGGGTGTTACTGATTGGTCAGTTAAAAAGAAACTGCAAATCTACAACAACATGACTATCATGACCTGAAGGAGTCAGGATTCAAAGAATATTGTTTTGTTGATGATATTCATAAACTCAAAGCTGAAAATTAGTGTAAGATAACATTCCTACCCTGCATGAATAAAGAACAGTATATTGTGGAACTGTGCAACTAGTCTATAAGAGAGTGATTTGGGGGTTTGTGGTCCTGTAAGGCATAACTTTTTTTGTATCGACAATTTTTAAAAGTCTTATTATTTGAAGCAGCATTCACTCTTTGATTTATGTATCATTTCAATTGGTTCACATTCAAGTTAAAGATGCAAAAAGCCAAATCCTATTAGTAATTTGTTCTTTCAGAGTCATTTGGAAAATTGAGTTATTTTGGATCTCCGAAGTAATCATGTAAAGATGGGTAAACATGTTATTAACGCCAAATGGTGCATACTGGAGGGCTGAACAAAGAATGGCATTGCATGACACGGGAGAACAGAAATTATGCAATGACTGGCTCCTTTCAACTGCAAAGGAACAATGAATTATTGTCCCTTAAACCATTTTAGAGGAGACAACAAATGCAGCAAAGAGTACTTTCAGGGCTGATTAGTAATTTAAATGTTTAAAACAAAAAAGCTCACTTCCTAGATGGATTAACACATTTTAGATTCACCTGTAAGAATTTACTGACTGTTCACAATCAGCTAAAGAGTAAGAATTTGTTTTTACAGCTGTTTTGTAATATACATATTCTTAAGAATTAAATATTTTTCAGTAGGTCATTGATTATGATGAAATAACAGGAAACATTTTATTTCTCAAGCTGATGAAAATATGTCTTGTGTCATAGTTATCTGTTTTATAACCTGATTTACATAATATTTTGGAAAAATGGGAAACTGTATACTTGCTAAAAGGAAAATCTTACAATGTAAATAAAAATAACTGTTAATTCTAGAAAAAAAGTAATGGTACTCAAGAAAAAAGAAATAATTATCACATTTTCGGTACATCCCAAAGTGTTTTATATCCGCTATCAATTACTGTCAAAATATGAACACATGAAAATCAGTAGGAGCTTGAGCTGACTTCACCATTCTATAACATTATGACAGATCTGACTTAATCTTAAATCCACATTCCTGCCTACATCTGCTGACCTTCACTCTCTTGCTTAACATAGCTTATTTAAAACTTTATAAAAATGTTTAAAGACTTCGGGCTGAATCTGACATTTTTTTGCTACATGTCATTTGTGTCAAGTTTCTTGGAGGATGTTTCACCTCAAGGTCTGATGACATCTCTTGCCGTATTTTTCCAAGCTTCATTAAATACCTACTCTACCAGTGTGACATCCCTCTCGTCCAATTCTAGCCCTATCTTCTCATATCCCAGAAAAAAAGGTTGCCACACTGGATACCACCAGAAGACCAGTCTCCCCTGTGATTATGCCATATTTAAATGACACAGACAAGCACTGGCATTCCAAAACTGCCATTCTCACCAATCGACATTCAGTCAGAAGATATCTGAGAAGGGGAAGATAGCACCATTATTTTCCAACAGGAACCTCTTGGAGGTGAGATAGAGGATGATGCACTGACAGCAGCTGCAATCTTCCGAAGAGGGTGACGAAAACATTGCATAGGAGGAACATTACTACAAATGACAGATATGTACATCGTCAGGTGCAACAAGCCAGATTGGACATAATTGACATCCCGGTTTCAATCGATGCGATCTTTATGCAGTGATTAATTAATTGAGTATAAATTAGTTGTCCCCTTTTCCCAGAGGACTCATGCAGGAGGCCAGAACTCTGGGTCCTAGTAGCCCAATCTCCTGCTCAGTCCAGTCTCCAAGTCAGTTCTGTCTCCAAGGTTCAGAGAAATGGCCAGCAGTGTCACAAGGGATGATTAATGACCTGCTCTACTCCACCATAGTAAGTGCAAACTCAGGTACTCTCAGCCATCTCATAGCTATCCCACCTCTGATGTTAAGGCTGTTACCAATACAAATTGTGCCAGAACACCCCCACTTTATCTTGTTCCTGTGCGAAGGGGTACATGCTGTAGCCTGAACTGTAAACTTTCCAAACATGGCAGATTTTTCCCATGTGCAAGATGCTATAAACTATACTCATGGCATTGTAAAGTCTCCGCCAATTACACTGGAAGTTGCCATGATGCCTGTATCCCTGAGAAGTCTTGTGTTCGTGCTTCATTTCAAAGAATTGGTGCACTAGTTGAATGGTTATTGGAAGATAATGGTTATACTCTATGACCGATTACACTATTAATTAATCCCCTAACTATGGACAAGTATAGAAATGATGCAGCCCATTCACACAGGGACATAATGGAGTAGATTGGTCTCTTGAAGATGAAGGTTCTAATGTTTAGTTTGATCGAGGGGAGAGGGGGCCTTGCAGCACACTCCAAACAGTGTGCTGCATGATACTTGCATTACATCCTGCACAACTGCAACAGGCAAAGAGGGGGTGAGATAGATTTTGAGGAACTGACAACAGCCGCAGTCTTCCAAAGAGGGAGATGGAGGAATGCAAATGTGGTTCCATTGTTCAAAAACAATACAAAGGAAATACCACATAATTATCAGCCAGATAGTCTTATTTCGGTGGTAGGCAAATTGCACAGGAGGAACATTACTTCAAATGACAGATTTGTACACCATCAGGTGCAATAAGCCAGACAGGACGTAATTGACACTCAGTTCCAATCAATGTGATCTTTATGTAGTCATCATTAATTAAGCATAAATTTGTTGTTGCTGAAAGGCACAAAGTTACTGTTTATTCCCAGAAACGAATACAAGCTTGTTTCTTGTTTTTTTTTCACATTTTCTGTTCATCAATAAAAGCTAATCTTTTGTTTTATTTGAACTGTTTCCAACATATGATGCTCCCACATGCAATAATATCAAAATGTTGTATTATGCTGGGTGTTATGGAAACATTAGTACCCCCTTAGACAAGAATGTAACATGATATAGTGTTAAGGAACAATAGTCTGAGTGATTTGAAGGTAACCTTTGCATCTTGCAGATATAGTTACAAACTCAGTCAATCAGAGAGACAATGATGTATTTAAAACTGTGTGCTTCTATTTGCAATGTAGTGTCACCTGTTGCAATCCTTTAAAGTGGATAGTCACCAGGTCCAAATGGATTGTTCCCTAGGATATTGAAAGCGGTCAGAGAAGAAAGAACCAGATGCTCTGAGGATTATTTTACAATCTTCACTAGACATAGGAGAGGTGGCAGAGCATTGGAGGAATTCAAATGTGGTTCCATTGCTTAAAAACAATACAAAGGAAATCCTACATAATTATCAGCCAGATAGACTTATTTTAGTGGTAGGCAAATTGTTAGAATCAATCCTGAGAGATTAGATAAATTGTCACTTAGAAAGACTAGCCTGGGACAGGCAGCATGACTTTTTTTAAAGGAAGGTCATGCCTTACAAATTTGATTGAATTCTTTGAGGAAGTGACAAGGAAAATCGATGAGGGTAGAGCAGTGGATGTTGTCGACATGGATTTTCTTAAGGCATTTGAGAAGGTTCCACATAGCAGACTAGTCAAAAAAGTAACAGCCCATGGGATACAGGGTAATTTGTCAAATCACATCCAAAATTGGCTTAGTAGCAGGAAACAAAGGTTGATGGTTAATGGCTGACTTTGTGAATGGAAAGCTGTTTAAAATGGTGATCCACATGGGTCAGTGTTGGGACTGCTGCAGTTTGTTTTCTATATTAACGTTGTGGACTTGAATGTGGGAGGCACAATTGGGAAATTTGCAGATGATGCAAAAATTGGCCGTGTAGTGGATAGTGTAGAGTCATAGAGTCACAGAGTTGTACAGCACGGTAAAAGACCCTTTGGTCCAACACATCCATGCTGACCAGATATCCCAATCTAATCTAGTCCCACTTGCCAGCACTTGGCCCATATCCCTCTAAACCCCTCCTATTCATATACCCATCCAGATGCATTTTAACTGTTTCAATTGTACCAGCCTCCACCACTTCCTCTGGCAGCTTATTCCATACATGCACCACCCTCTGCTTGAAAAAGTTGTCCCTTATGTGGCTTTTAAATTTATCCTCTACCGACTAGTTCTGGACTCCCCCATCCCAAGGAAAATACCTTGTCTGTTTACCCTATCCATGACCCTTATGATTTAAAAACCTCTATAAAGTCACCCCTCAGCCTCTGACGGTCCAGGGAAAATAGCCCCAATCTATTCAGCCTCTCCCTGTAGCTCCAACCCTGAAGGATGTAATTTATCTGGAGAGAATGAAGAGAAGGTTTTATTAGAACATTTCCGGGGCTGGAGTATTGAAGTTACTTGAAGAGGTTGGAGAGGTTGCACTGGTTTTCCTTAGAACAGAGAAGGCTAAGGGCCGACAGGATTGAGATGTACAAAATTGTGAGGGATAGAAATAGAGTAGACAGGAGGAACCTGTTTCCCTTCACAGAGTTAAAAGAAAAACCATGGGTCATGGATTCAAGCTAAGAGGGATAAGAGGAGATGAGCGGAAAAACATTTTTATGCAGAGTTGCGGAGGTGGGGTTGTGGTGTCTTGAATTCACTGCCTGAGTTGGTGGTGGAGGCAGAGACCCTAAACTCTTTGAAGATCTCTGGATCAGCACCATTGGTGCTGTAAACTGCAAGGCTATGGACTGTGTGCAGGAAGATGGGATTAGAAAGGGCATTGGGTGTCTTTTGGGTTGGCCTGGACAGGGTGGGCCAAATGGCCTCTTTCGATGCAGTATCATTTCTATGGTGCTGTGTCACCTATGTGCCTTCAGAAGTTGTCTTTTCTCAATTCCCTCCGTTTGACCTAGTGCACAGTTAGGCTTTAAATATGATGTAGGTGATGTAGGTGATAACCTTTCAGAAGGTTTCAGAAGTGCTGAGTAACTCCACTGTTGGTGAGGGCACAATCACACAAATGTGGTGGCACAGAGGTGTGGTGCAGATGTAATGAGGTGAAGTGCCTAAAAATCTGTGAGATAACTCACTGCATCTCACTGAGAAAAACGCTCTGTGAAATTCCCTGTAAGTAACAACGAGCTGATGTTTGATAAAATTCAGCCCAGAGTCTTTTGTTGTATCTTTTTATTACTTCTGTAACCACTGGACTTATCATGTGATTTACAATTAGATTTGTACTCTCCAACCGTCCTGCCCAGTACGTTTATCCATTTTCCTTAATAATACTTTTCATTTTATCCATTTCTCCTTAATTCACTACGTCTTCTAAACTTAATCCTTTATCTCAGCCACTTCATTTTAAATCCTCTCTATTTCCCTGTTGTGTGGCTCAAAAGAGCACTGGCCATAGCATGATACAGGTACAAACCATCCCAATTGTACTGACCCTAATTTCCCCAATAGAACATAGAACGTAACAGCATAGAACAGGTCCTTCAGCCCTCAGTGTTCCACTGACCTGTGGAACCAATCTGAAGTCTATCTCTCTGACACTATTCCATTTTCATCCATATGTTTATCCAATGACCATTTAAACGTGCTTAAAGTTGACGAGTCTACTATTTTTACAGACAGTGCATTCCATGACCCTACTACTCTGAGTAAAGAAACTACTTCTGACACCTCTCCTATAACTATCACCCTTCAATTTAAAGTTATGACCCCTCATGCTAGCCAGCACCACCTAAGGAAAACGCCTCTCACTGTCCACCCTACCTAACCCTCTGATTATCGTATATATCTAATTAAGTCACCTCTCAACCTTCTTCTCTCGAACGAGAACAGCCTCAACTCCCTCAGCTTTTCGTCATAACACCTTCCCTCCATACCATGCAACATCCTAGTAAATCCCCTCTGAAGCCTTTCCAAAGCTTCCACATCCTTCCTGTAATGTGGTAACCAGAAACTGTACACAGTACTCCAAGTGCGGCCGTGCCAGAGTTTTGTACAGCTGTAGCATGACCTCATGGCTCTGAAACTCAATCCCTCTACCAATAAAAGCTAACACACTGTATGCCTTCTTAACAACCCTATTAACTTGGGTGTCAAATTTCAGGGATCCATGTACATGGACACTGAGTTCTCTCAGCTCATCTACACTACCCGGAATCCTGCCATTAGCCCAGTACTCTATATTCCTGTTGCTCCTTCCAAAGTGAATCACCTCACATTTTTCCACATTAAACTCCATTTGCCACTTCTCAGCCCAGCTCTGCAACTTAGCTATGTCCCTCTGTAACCTGCAACAACCTTCAGCCACTATCCACAACTCCACTGACCTTAATGTCACCATAATTTTACTAACCCATCTTTCTAGGTCATTTTATAAAAATGACTCAAAATAGATCCTGCAGTACACCACTAGTACCTGAACCCCAGGATAAACATTTCCCATTAACCACCACCCTCTGTCTTCTTTCAGCTAATCAATTTCTGATCCAAACTGCTAAATCACATTCAATCCCATGCCTCCATGTTTTGTGCAATTGCCTACCATGGGGAATCTTATCAAATGCCTGACTGAAACCCATTTACACCACATCAACTGCTTTAATCTCACCCACCTGTTTGGTCACCATCTCAAGGAACTCAGTAAGGTTTGTGAGGTATGACCTACCCTTTACAAAACCATGTTGAGTATCCCTAATTAACTTATTCCTCTCTTAGATGATTATAAATCCCAACTCTTATAACCTTTTCCAACACTTTACCCACAACCGAAATAAGGCTCACTGGTCTATAATTACCAGGGTTGTCTGTACTCCCACCTGGAACAAGGGGACAACATTTGCTATCCTCCCGTCTTCTGGCACTATTCCTGTAGACAGTTATGACATAAAGATCAATACTAATGCCACGCTTTGTAAACCAGAACGCCCTTCTCTCACACTATTCTTTGAACCATGCATTCATCTAATCAATCTGATTTGCCCTATGCCAATTTTCATGTGGCAGAGATGTTAATCCAGGGATAATGACTTTTGAAATTCTGCTGCTTGCTTTGGTGCCTAGATCCTCATACTAACAATACAGAACCAATTTCTTTGTCTGGCTTATGTTGTTGGTATCAACATCGACCACATCGATTGGACCCTGTCCCTTTCACTGCAAGTTGCTCTCCAGCCCTGAGTAGATGTCCCGAATACTGACATGGGGCAAGCGACACGGCCATTTCGGCTCATGTTCTTTGCTGAGAAGAGAGTAAATTCCTTTGACAATGCTGTCTCTACCACCACTGCATCTCCACAGAAGAGCTTCCATGTGGTGGAATAGTCAGTTATCTCATCAACCTGTAGCCAGCACTCTTATCCAAACAGGCTAATGCCTGCTTACTTGGACTCATCTAACACCTTACTCTGTCTTATTTTATTACTATCTGTCTCACAACTCTTTGATAATTTTGTATAATATCACTTTCTGCTTCTGGTTCCCTTGCTAAGTTAGTTTAAGTCTTCCTAAACTGATTAAAGCCTAAAGATAACATCTTTGTCTATCACGGGCAGCATTTGCAAGGCACTTATATGGTCATCCCTCGACCATACGAATAAGGTTTAATGGTTTTTTCTTGTCCTTCTGTTACCTCATTATTGAGGGTATAGCAATTTTCCCTTGGAAAATAGGGATAGGTATTAAATGCTAGTCCAACTAGTGACACCTACATTGCACAAATGAATAAAAGCAAAATTATTCAATTTTTAAGATGTTGTTTACCATAACAAAAGCCACAAACCTACAATGTCTTTGTACTCAAGGTATCGGTGTTTCAAAACTGGCTATTGGTCCACACTGGGGACAACTTATTTTTCGCCAAGATTTTTGATAGTCCATTCTCAGAATACAGCTATGGTTCTTTGTCATAGCTGGATGGGATTCAATCCTCTGCTTTGCATGACCATTTTCAGACTTAAGTCTTTGTTTCAGCAATACCTGTAATTGAGAAGTCTCATTCCCCAGATACATTGGAAGGTCATGTTGTGTATACATTCCACATAATGAATTTTAATGTTCAGCTAATTACCTCTTTGATAATTTGCTAGACAGTCCCAGACAATCCTTTGTATGATCCTGCGAATTCAGATATTTTCAAAGCAAGAGACTTTGGTTTGTACTGTCTCAGGTCACTTTAACTTTTCCTCTGTTAACCCAAAATCCAAGACTTCAATGTTAGCTAATACAGATTAATAGTCTTTATTTAAATTCACAATAACAACATATATGACATTGTCCTCTCTGTGACCTTGGCATTGCTCACCTCATGCTCAGACTAAAGGTTAATCACATATAATACATGTTTAAAAACATTGAAATCACATATTCATCTCAAATGGCCACCTTACTGCTTCAAAACATTTACCGGACAGTGATGGAACAGGGTGAGTGTTGATAGAGGCATTATATGCTCAGATATCTGAGCCTCATATTCAACTTATCAACAGGCTTCCTTTAAGATTGATGGGCATTGCACAATATAAACTGCTTCATTGAACACCATTAAAATAGTCAAATGTTATGAAAAATATCATGAAAATATGAAATGATTTTTGCTTTGCTTGACAATTCTTTTTAATTAATCTAAGATAGAGAACTGTAAAATTTAACAAACTCTGAAACCCAAGTGATAAAACACAGTAGCTTCCTAGCTCATCATGTGATTCTTGAGCCATCATTTCGTGAAGCTATAATAATGCACCACTAGAGGACACTAGAAAAATACAACAATCTCAGTTTGAAGGGTAAAATACAAATTTGTGTATGGTTCCATGAATAGTAATTTTAAGTGAAAGTAAACTATCAAACTAACTAAATTTTGAGGGTTATTATTTAAACTTCTGGACAAATTTAGATGTTTAGATATATATTTTCCTGAGAATGAACAACAAATGTGGGGAAATGTTTTATCATAAGTGGTAATATTAAGAAATCATATACATAAAAAGTATACCAGCAGAGCATCTCATAGGTTTTGCCTTTTGTCATTTTTAAAACGAAAAGATATATTTCTACAGAGACTTGATTTTTTTTATATTGTGAGTGTCTGTGGGATTAGAGGGATATAGTTTTGATTCTGGATCATAATTTAGGTGTTAATCATTACTTGCCAATTGTTCTAATACTAAGTTGTGTTCATAATATATTTTTTTAGTTCATTAAAGAAGCCAGGTTGTCATTTCTTTTAGTAAAACAAAAGAATGGAATTGGCCATTTTGGTAATTGAATCAACATGTTTACACTAATGATGCCACTAGTGGAGTGTTTGGATTTAATTATTACTGCATTCCTTTCACCATAGTCAAAACAATAGGTTGATGCCTTTGCTAAATTAGTCAAAGAATTTTGTGGTCAGTGTTTATTCATGTCATTGCTAAATACCAGCTTTTCATAAGTAAGTTGTACTTAATTGTATCAACACACAATAATGCAGAGAAAGAAATCTGTGAGAACACTCAAAGCTAAGTTCCTCACCATCTATAATCAAATGGAATCACAGTGCAAAATCAAAGGAGGACGTCTGGTCAGGTCCTTCAAAAAGCAATTCAATGAGTCCCACTCACAAGCTCTTCCCTGTAATTTCTTTCTCTTCAAAGATTTATCTAGTTTCCTTTTGAAAGCTAGGAGTGAATGTATTTTCTCTCCCTTTCAGGCATTATGGAGCAGCCTGTCACCTGTCACCCGTTGGAACACTGTAAAATGCATATTCTGAAATCTGTACTCACAGCAGTGCTATAGAAAGAGCTTCACAGTTCAAGGGAACCACTCACATTCCTAATATCCTTCCACTATAACTATAGGTTTGGAATGCACTCACTATTCTCCTTCTCTTGCTTCAGTTTCCTCTCTTTCTACATTTAAGTAAATGACAACTTTTTTTTTCTCTGAAAGACTGATTCCCGAGGCCATTCCTGCCACTGCTTTGCACATGTTTCTGTCTGTTTGTAGCAACGTCAGCCCATCTTTGTTTTTATTATGTTTTTGGGTCCTGTTTTTGTCAGGTTTTTCTGTCAAGATGGATAGGCAGGCTGTTCTGACCAGTTGCTGTTCTGTTCTATCGGGGCTTCCTGCTGTCTCTGACTGGGTGTGGAAATTGGTTAAATTGGTTACAAGTTCAGGGTTTTCTCCCCTTGGAGTTTCAATGCTTGGAGAACCCTCTCTGTCAAACCTTCCAAATTCAAGTATGCCAACAATTCAAACATAATGATTAATTCATGCTTTCAAGAAGTAGGAGACAGTAAGGACTGCAGGCCTGCAAAGCGCATGGCCAAGTGGCGGAAGAGGTGGAAAATAATGGCAATCATTAAACATGACACTGTCACGTGCCAGTCATTAAAAACATGGCTGCTAAGATAGTAGATGCTTTGGTTTTAATTGTCCAAAATTCTCTAGACTCTGGAAAAGTCCCGACAGGTTGGAAAATATTGAATGTAAAACCTTTCAACAAAGGGTGGAGAGTTAAAGCAGAATACTATAGGCTAGGTAGCATGTAATCTATGGGGGAAAATGCCACAATATATTACTGAAGAGATTATGGCACGACACTTTGAGAATCTTCATGCAATCAGGTAGGATCAACATGGTTTGTGGAAGGAAATTCCTGTTTTTCTGTGGGAACTGTACATGTGGAGCACTTCAATTTCCAGAAGGCATTTGACAATGTGTCACATTGAAAGACTTCCTTAAAAATAAGACCTCACTGCATAGGGGGTAGCAAAATCACGTGGATAGATTAGAGTGATGCTGGAAAAGCACAGCAGGTCAGGAAGCATCCGAGGAGCAGGAAAATCGACATTTCGGGCCAAAGCCCTTCATCAGGAATAGATTGCCTGCAATGTCGATTTTCCTGCTCCTCGGATGCTACCTGACCTGCTGTGCTTTTCCAGTACCACTCTAATCTAGACTCTGATTTCAAGCATCTGCAGTCCTGTTTTTACCTAATCACGTGGATAAAAAATTGTTTAGCTAACAGAAAACAAGGAATAGAGGTTAGTTGGTCATTTTCAGGTTGGCAAAGAATGAAGCAAGAGAAGTGGCACAGGTGTTAGTGCTGAGACATTAACTTTTGCAATTTCTGTAAAGTACTTAAATAAAGGGACCAAATTTGTGGTCGTTAAGTTTGCCAATCACAAAAAGATAGATAAGAGGGTAGCTCATGAAGAGAACATAATACATCTGCAAAGGTATATTGTGAGTTAAATAAGTTGGCAAAACATTTGCAGATTAAGTGTAATATGAGAAAATATGAACTTGTTCACTTTGAATGGGAAGAATAAAAAAGCAGCATACTATTTTACTGAAGAATAATTGCAAAGTGACAGAGGGATTGGAGTGCCCTGATACATTAATTACAAAATAAAATGTGCAGATACAGCAAGTGATTAGTAAGGCAAATAGAATGTTGTCATTTATTGCAAGGGGAATTGGATATATAAGTAAAAAGGTTTTTCTCATTGGAGAGACCACATCTAGAGTACTGTGGACAGTTTGGTCTCCTTATTTCTGAAAAGACATAATTGCATGAGAAGCAATGCTGAGAAGATTCACCCAACTGATTCATGGGATGAATGGGTTGTCTTACAAGGAAAGTTTGGGAAGGTTGAGACTGTATGAAGTTTTTAAAATTAGCAATGATCTTGTAGGAGCATGGAGAGACTTGACAGGGTGATGCTGCCTCATGCTGGTCCTCCCTCTCTCTTTCTCTCTGACATCTCTCTCCTGTAAGAACCTGTGTTTAAATTTACCTTTTTGGCAAGGGGTGTGTTTATGAGAATGTTACAGGAAATCAGAACAGCTCTTTGCTAAGTTGCACCCTTGAGGGAGTGAGTAGAAAATTCAGTTTTAAAAAATCTCTCTTTGGAAATGAAGAGAATCTTTTTCTCTCACAGTGCTATTGGTCTGTGAAATTCTGATCCCCAGAGAGGGGTAGGAGCAGGATCATTGAATATTTTCAAGGCTGAGTGAGAGAGGTTCTTATTGACAAGAGAATTAAAGGATACGGCAATAGAAAGGAAAGTAAAGGTCAAAATCAGATCAGCCATGAACTTATCAAATGGCAGAGCAGGCTTGATAGATTGAATAATATATTCCTGCTTCTATCTTTTAGATACATATTTATGACTCTAAACAGTGAAAAATCTATTTAAAATGTTATTGTTGGCATTCTAATTAATGCTGAGATGTGTATTTGAATTGCTGGCTCATAAGAGATGGGTGAGAGAACACACCATTACAATGTGTGACAATACGGCTCCCTTAATCAGGTTATTCTGTTCTTGTTTTTTTTTGTTGAGATGGGTCCCTAAAGGCAGAAGTGCCAAAATGTCTGAACTGGCTACTTTAGTAATAGCTAACAGATGCTGCCTAAGTCAACAAGCAGAAAAGTCTTCCAGGTATTGTTTTAAAATACTTGTACAATGAAAGGGGGGGTTGTCAGTTCACTCACTTCAGGGTTTATTCCAGTTTTTAGCTGGGGGCCCAATGAAACAGCTCAATGCTGATCCTCTCTCTCACTCTCTCTGACATCTCTCTCCTGTAAGAACCTGTGTTTGAATTTACCTTTTTGTCAAGGGGTGTGTTTATGGGACATTTCAGGAAATCAGAACAGCTCTTTGTTAAGTTGCATTTTCATGTCAGTTAGGTTTTCAAATAGTTATGTTATTCAAAATTTGCTTTTCTTTTGTTTGTATGTAAAATAAATTTTGTTTTGTTTACAACTGAGTGATTTGACTCGCTGCATCACTCCTGGAATATCCACTTACACCTGCTTAAAACAATTGAAAAAGTTAGGATCTGGATTACCTTCTTAGAATATTTTGAGGGGTGTATCCTGGTCCATAACAGACCAGGGGCTCTTTGTGGGATTTGTTCTATTGTTCCAATTTGGGTTTAGGAATGCTGGACTCAAAGGCAGCAAGTTGTAGGTGTTAGTGTCTTTTGTTCTGGGTGTTGAATTTGGTTGGTTTAAATAGTGCTTGATGTGGTAGTGGCTCATCCAGTCACAAAGAGTTTTCTGGGGGTAGAAGAAGTCACTTTGGAGGTTTTATAAAAACTGAACAAGGCAAAGCTGCTGGAATTGGCAGTCAGAGACAAAAAGAAACCTGCAAATGCTGGAATCCAAGGTAGACAGGCAGGAGGGTGGAAGAACACAGCAAACCAGGCAGCATCAGGAGGTGCAGAAGTCAATGTTTCGGGTGTAAGCTGGAGTTGGAGTTACCTTTATCCATAAGAAAAGGAGAGATAATTACAGAAATAGCTCAGTATTTAAATTTGCCAGACAAGACATTGGAATTTTTGGAGATGGCTTAAATTCAATTGAAAAGAAGGCAGCTTGATTTAGAGGCAAAAGAAAAAGTGAAAAAGAAATGAAACTTTTTGAATTATGATTAAATTATGATTAAAAACTGAGGGAAGAGAAAAAGAATGGAAGGCCCTAGCAGAACAAAACAAAAAGACAGAATTGTTTTAGCAGAACAAAAAGAAAGGAGAGAGAAGGATGCGAAAAGGAAAGAAAGGAAAGGAGGAAAGAGAGGAAGTTTGAACTTCATAAAATGGCACTTAAACAGGAAAGTCAGCTTAAAAGGATGGAGTTGAAGGCTGAAGGTAATCTGAATGAGGAAAAGAGTGAGGTTGAGCAAACCCATGGCCATCAAAGGCCTGGTGGGAATCTGTTTAAATATATTCAAGCATTAAGTTTAAGCAAAGAGAATGATGTAGAATCCTTTTTCATCTCATTTGACAAGGTGGCTAAACAATTGAAGTGGCCAGAGACCATGTGGTTTTGTTGATCCAAACAAAGCTTGTAGATAGAGCTAGTGAGGTATTTGCATCACAAACAGAGGAGATATCTGGGGCATATCAGGAGGTGAAGAAAGCTATTTTAAGTGCATATGAGTTTGTGCCAGAAGCCTATAGACAGCATTCCAGGAATCTAAGGAGGGACCCTGGTCAAACCTGAGTTTGAAAGGATCACACAAAGTAATCTTGACAGGTGGATAAGGGCATCAAAAATAGACCAAACCTATGATGGTCTTAGAGAGATTATTTTGGAGACGTTCAAAAATTCACTTCCTGGAGTAGTGAGAACTCATGTCGAAGAGCAGAGAGTTAAAATGGCAAGATTAGCAGCTGAAATGGCTGATGATTATGAGTTGGTCCATAATTCAAAGTTTGGCTTCCAACATCAATTTCAATCAATGAGGGATTAAAAATTGAAGAAAATAGAATTTCTTACATGGTAACGAAAAAGTAGATCTCAGTGAAGATCATAAGGATAACTTACCACAGGGTAAAAAGGAAACCTTTGAAGCAGAAAGAAGTTAAAAAGCTCTGGTGATTTCACTCAATAAAGTAGGCCACATGAACCCACAGAGTTGATGAGTTAGAAAAAGCACTGGGAAGCCAGATGTAGGAAAACAGGTTAAACTAGTGAATTTTTGTTGGAGTGGTAACAGAAAGCACAGTGGAGGCTAAAAAGCTACACCAGAATATATAAGCTGGTTCGAAGTTGGTTAAGGAGGAAGTGCCAGATCTTCTGAAACCATATACTTGTGAAGGTGAAGTTTATTCACATAGGCCCGGAGCAGCAGGTAAAGAGATTACAGTATTAAGTGCTACAGGTTCCTCTCAATTTTTTCATGTTGAAAGATAAGGAAATATGTACCTCTGAAGGAATATTGTCAGAAAAGATACTAGTAACGGGAATTCACAGTGAGACAAGAAGTACTCAATTATGCAAAATGAGATTGGAGTGTCCAGTGAAGAGTGGGGAATTCGTGGTAGGAATACTGGACAAACTCTCAGCTCCAAGAATACAATTTGTCTTTGCTAATGATGTAGCTGGTTCACAGGTAGGAATACTGGCTACTGTGGTTGAAAAGCCAGTGGATAATCAGGCCACTAAGGTATTACAGGAAGCATATCATCGGATGTTTCCTGACTGTGTGGTAATGAGGTCACAAAATCACCACTTGAAACAAAAGAGATCAAAGAGTACAGATGAGAAAGTTGAAGTAGAGTTATCAGAGACCCTGTTTGATAAATGGTTGAGACAAACCAGGAGCAGATGGATGACAAAGTACACCTCTTTAGCTCATAGTAATTAACTGAGTCATAGCAGAAAGATGAAAAACAAAAGCAATTGTATCAAAAATCATAAAGAGGGAGAATTTGAATGTATCCCTGAGTGCTACTACCTTAAAAATTATGTCTAAATGAGGAAATAGAGACCATCACATATTCAGGCAGATGAAAAATGGGCAGACGTTCATCAAGTTGTATTGCCAGGGGTTTATACAAAGGAGATATTGTGGGTAGCACATGAACTACCAGTAGGAGGTCATTTAGGGGTAAGAAAAACTCAAGCTAAAATACAGAAACATTTTTACTGGCCAGGACTGCACAAGGATGTAGCTGAATTTTGCCAGATGTGTCATGCATGTCAGGTCTCAGGCAGTAATAAAACCCACACCTTTAATACCTATTCCTGCATTTGAGGAACTTTTTCCAAGAGCCTTAATTGATTGCGTAGGACTCCTACCTAAAATAAAAAGTGGGAATCAGTAATTGTTAACAATACCGGATGTGTCCACTAGATTTCCAGAGGTCATTCCATTCTGCAATATCACAGCTAAAGGGATTGTAGAGAAGTTACTCAAATTTTTCAGTAGATACAGAATATACACAGAAATCCAATCAGGTCAAGGGTTAAACTTCACATCAGAATTATTCAAGGGCAGCTTAGGAATTAAACAATTCAAATCTTTACCATCAAGAATCGCTGAGAGCACTAGAAAGATGGCATCAGACTTTAAAGACCATGTTGAGGGCTTATAGTCAAGACTATCCAGATGATTGGGATAAAGGAATTCCATTTGTACTTTTTGGAATCAGAGATACAACAAATGAATCCATTAAATTCAATCCATTTGAATTAGATTTTGGGTATGAAGTGAGAAGACCATTAAAATTGATTTAAGGAGAAATTGATGAGTCAGAATTCAGAGACCACATATTTGGATTGTGTGTCAAATTTTAGGAAATGGCTAAATAGAGTGGGGGAGTTGGCTAGACAGCATTTAAAAGTATCGTAGCATACAATGAAACAGGAAGCAAACAATAAATCAAAAGCATGCAATTTTGCTATCAGAGATAAGGTGTGAGTGTTACTTCCAATAATAGGTGAACCTTTTAAAAGCAAGGTTTAGTGGACTTTATCAAGTTGAAAGGAGTTTGAGTGAGGTGAACTATTTGATAAGGATTCCAGACAGAAAGAAATCTCAGAGTGTGTCATGTGAATATGCTCAAAAGGTATTTTGACAGGGAAGGAAAGCAAAATGAGACTGTGTGACTGGTGTCAACACAGAGGGAAGAACTAAATTCAGAGGATTCTCAATTGGATATTCATAGAGTTATACAGCATGGAAACAGACCCTTCGGTCCAACCCATCCATGCTGACCAGATATCCCAACCCAATCTAGTCCCACCTGCCAGCACCCAGCCCATATCCCTCCAAACCCTTCCTATTCATATAGCCATCCAAATGCCTTTTAAATGTTGCAATTATACCAGCCTCCACCACATCCTCTGGCAACTCATTCTACACTCCTCAAATTAAATTGGACAATGAGAAAGTTATCAAAAATTGAGATAAATTATTGAGTTATTTTTCAGGGGAAAATCCAAATGACCTGAAAGGATTATTGCTATCACATGGGGAGATAAGCTGGGAAGTACGAACCTAATAATGCATGACGTAGAGATAGGAAATGCTGTTCTGATTAAGCAACATGCTTGTAGGTTTAACCCTCTAAAGTTGACACAGGTTCAAAAGGAGATTGAACACATGCTCCAAGACAACATAATCCAAGTGAGTTACAGTGACTGTAATGGTGCCAAAACCAGATGGCACCCAACAGTTATACGTGGACAATTGCAAAGTCAATGCAGTTATAAAGTCTGATTCATATCTGATCCCACGTTTGGAAGACTGTATTGAACAGGTGAAACAACAAATTTATATTTCAAAGTTGGAGTTCCTTAGAGGATACTGGCAGATACCTTTGTCCAAAAGAGCAAAGACAATTTTGGCTTTTGTAATGTCAAATGGACTGTATCAATTTAAAGGAGAAAGCAGACGCTGGAGATCAGAGTCGAGAGTCGGGTGCTGGAAAACCACAACAGGTCAGGCAGCAACCCAGGAGCAGGAGAATCGAGCTTTCAGGCATAAGCCCTTCATCAGGAATGAGGCTTGTGAGCCAGGGGGCTGAGTGATAAATGGGAGAGGGGTGAGGCTGGGGGCAAGGTAGCTGGGAATGCAATAGGTAGAGGAAAGTGGAGGTGATAGGTTGGAGAGGAGGGTGGAGCGGAAAGATGGGAAAGACAATGGACAGGTCAAGAGGTGGTGCCGAATTGGATAGGTTTGGGAATGGGATAAGGTGGGGGGAGAAGAAATGAGGAAATTGGTGGAATCCACATTAATCCCGTGTGGTTGCAGGGTCCCAAGGCAGAAGATGAGGCATTCTTCCTCCATGCATCTTCCACTCCAGAAAGGACATGCAGGTCCTGGGCCGCCTCCATCACCAAGTCCTAACCACCCAATGCTTGGAGGAAGAACTTCTCATAGAGTCATAGAGATGTACAGCATGGAAACAGACCCTTTGGTCATACTCATTTATGCCGACCAGATACCCCAACCCAATCTAGTCCCACCTGTCAGCACCCGGCCCATATCCCTCCAAACCCTTCCTATTCATATACCCATCCAAATGCCTTTTAAATGTTGCAATTGTACCAGCCTCCACCACTTCCTCTGGCAGCTAATTCCATACACTTACCACTCTCTGTGTGAAAAAGTTGCCCCGTAGGTCTCTTTTATACCTTTCTCCTCTTCCCCCTAAACCTATGCCCTCTAGTTCTGGACTCCCCAACACCAGGGAAAAGACTTTGTCTATTTATCCTATCCATGCCCCTCATAATTTTTTAAACCTCTATAAGGTCACCCCTTAGCCTCCGACGCTCCAGGGAAAACAGCCCCAGCTTGTTCAGCCTCTCCCCATAGCTCAAATCCTCCGACACTGCCAACATCCTTGTAAATCTTTCCTGAACCTATCTTTTGGATAGGAAGGAGACCAGAATTGTATCCAATATTCCATTGGCCTAACCAATGTCCTGTTCAGCCACAACAACTCCTGTACTCAATACTCTGATCAATAAAGGAAAGCATACCAGATACCTTCTTCACTATCCTATCTATCTATCTACGACTCCACTTTCAAGGAGCTATGAACCTGCACTCCAAGGTCTCTTTGTTCAGCAACACTCCCTAGCACCTTACCATTAAGTGTATAAGTCCTGCTAAGATTTGCTTTCCCAAAATGCAGCACCTCGCACTTATCTGAATTAAACTCCATCTGCCACTTCTCAGCCCATTAGCCCATCTGGTCAAGATCTTATTGTAATCTGTGGTAACTCTCTTCGCTGTCCACTGCACGCCCAATTTTGGTGTCATCTGCAAACTTACTAACTGTACCTCTTTCTCGCATCCAAATCATTTATGTAAATAACAAAAGTAGAGGACCCAGCACTGAACCTTGTGGCACTCCACTGGTCACAGGCCTCCAGTCTGTAAAACAACCCTCCACCACCACCCTCTGTCTTCTACCTTTGAGCCAGTTCTGTATCCAAATAGATAGTTCTCCCTGTATTCCATGAGATCTAACCTTGCTAATCAGTCTCCCATGGGGAACCTTGTCAAAAGCCTTGCTGAAGTCCATATAGATCACACCTACCGCTCTGCCCTCATCAATCCTCTTTGTTACTTCTTCAAAAAAACTCAATCAAGTTTGTGAGACATGATTTCCCATGCATAAAGTTATGTTGACTATTCCTAATCAGTCCTTGCCTTTCCAAATAAATGTAAATCCTGTCCCTCAGGATTCTCTCCAACAACTTGCCCACCACCAACAGCAGGCTTACTGGTTTATAGTTCCCTGGCTTGTCCTTACCACCCTTCTTAAACAGTGGCACCACGTTAGCCAACTAGCAGTCTTCTGGCATCTCACCTGTGACTATCGATGATACTAATATCTCAGCAAGCAGCCCAGCAATGTCTTCTTTAGCTTCCCACAGAGTTCTAGGGTACATCTGATCAGGTCCTGGGAATTTATCCACTTTTATGCATTTCAAGACATCTAGCACTTCCTCCTCTGCAATATGGACATTTTGCAAGATGTCATAATCTATTTCCCTACAGTCTATATCTTCTATATCCTTTTCCACAGTAAATCCTGATGCAAAATACTCATTTAGTATCTCCTCCATTTTCTACGGCTCCACACAAAGGCCGCCTTGCTGATCTTTTAGGGACCCTATTCTCTCCCTAGTTACCCTTTTGTCCTTAATGTATTTGTAGAAACTCTTTGGATTCTCTTTAATTCTGTTTGCCAAAGCTATCTCATGTCCCTTTTTGCCCTCCTGATTTCCCTCTTAAGTATACTCCCACTTCCTTTATACTCTTCGAAGGATTCACTCGATCTAGCCTATCTATACCTTACATATGCTTCCTTCTTTTTCTTAACCAAACCCTCAATTTATTTCATCATCCAGCATTCCCTATACCTACCAGCCTTTCCTTTCACCCTAACAGGCATGTACTTTTTCTGGTTTCTCATTATCTCATTTCTGAAGGCTTCCCATTTTCCAGCTGTCCCTTTACCTGTCAACATCTGCCCCCAATCAGCTTTTGAAACTTCTTGCCTAATACCATCAAAATTGGCCTTTCTCCAATTTAGAAATTCAACTTTTAGATCTGGTCTATCCTTTTCCATCACTATTTAAAATCTAATAGAATTATGGTCGCTGGCCACAAAGTGCTCCCCCACTGACACCTCAATCACCTGCCCTGCCTTATTTCCCAAGAGCAGGTCAAGTTTTGCACCTGTAGGTTAGTCCACATACTGAATCAGAAAATTGTCTTGTCCACACTTAACTCTCCATCTAAACCCTTAATACTATGACAGTTCCAGTCTATGTTTGGAAAGTTAAAATCCCCTACCATAACTATCCTATTATTCTTACAGATAGCTGAGATCTCCTTACAAGTTTGTTTCTCAATTTCCCTCTGACTATTAGGGGGTCTATAATATAATCCCAGTAAGGTTATCATCCCTTTCTTATTTCTGAGTTCAACCCAAATAACTTCCCTGGATGTATTTCCGGGAATATCCTCCCTCAGCACAGCTGTAATGCTCTCCCTTATCAAAAACGCCACTCTCCCTCCTCTCTTGCCTTCCTTTCTATCCTTCCTGTAGCATTTCTATCCTGGAACATTAAGCTGCCAGTCCTGCCCATTCCTGAGCCATGTTTCTGTAATAGCCATGATATCCCAGTCCCAAGTTCCTAACCATGCCCTGAGTTCATCTGCCTTCCCTGTTAGGCCCCTTGCATTGAAATAAATGCAGTTTAATTTATTAGTCCTACCTTGTCCCTGCCTGCCCTGACTGTTTGACTCCCTTCTGTTCTCAATTGTACCAGATTGATGTCTTTCCTCACTATCTCCCGGTCACCTCCCCCGCTAACCGCCCCCCCACCCACCCCCACCTTACTAGCTTAACTCCTCCCGAGCAGCTCCAGCAAATCTCCCTGCCAGTATATTAGTCCCCTTCCAATTCAGGTGCAATCTGTCCTTCTTGTACAGGTCACTTCTACCCCATCTTCCGCCTTGGGTCCCTGCAACCACACCAAAGCACTAACTACCAAAAGTGAAAGAGTATTCCAAAATAAAACCTTATTCAATTTCCATGGTTGAAAGCACAACATTTTGAGAAGAAAAAGCATAAAATACAGAACTGTTTTCATTGCACAAATATGCAATTCTTAATCTTAATTCCTGGAAACAACTTTAAAAAAAAAGCAGACAACATTTTCTATGTGGTGCAAGGCATTTAACATAATGACTCATATGATCCTTTCTAAATCTATTATTGGCCCAACAAAAATAAAATTGACACTATAATTCTATACTTTAGTACTTTACACAATAAGCTATGGAAGAATAAGATTTAACAATAAGTCATTAAGTATATAATAATCATCCACATAAGCAGGACTTATAAAACTAATTCTGGCATTGTCTGTCTGTTTACATCTCAAAGTAATTTCTAAGCTATAGAAATGAAGTTTACAAAAGCAAAGCTCAAAGCACAATGACAATGACACATCAGGAATTTAAATATCACGTTCAAAGCACCTTCTACAATTGTCAATGCATATTGTGAAGGAATGCTAATTTTTAATACCAACCATCATGGATAAAGACAGAACGGGATGAATTTTAATTATGATTGTTTTTCCCCTCTTAAGCCAGAACCAGCGAGTTATTGATCATTTCACTCTTTCACCATTTTATTCCTATCCCTTAATGTTCTGCATTGAAAAGTATTCCCAAGTTTTGAGTTAAAACAAAACTAAATCTTCGCTATAAAACCCCCAACTCCTAACCCACCCCCCCACCCCCACCAACCACCCCCCAAAATCAAAGGTTGGGTTTATTCTCAAAATATTTAAAATGTGGGATACTGTTTTCTACTTCATTCATACATACACACAAACATTCAAAGTGGAAAGAAAGAAAGGGAAAGAAGGAGGTTACAATGCATGAATTTCTTAAAAATAAAACAAAAATGTTGGTAATTGTTTAATTGACACAGTCGACTGAGTCAGTGCTCAATTGGGAGTCTATCAGTTGGATAATCTTGCAGCCATTATTTTTTCCTGAAAGTTGAGATGCAGGTGGATGGCTTTCAAAGGTGCAAAAATATTTCCCGTCCTTCAAGAATTAGTCCAGTTTCACAGGCAAAATCCAAGTTTCTTTCCAGAGATCAGATATTTAGGAGAGATGGATGAGAAATGAATGCTCAGTTAGGGCACTTGAGAGTTACAAACTAGCCAGGAAAGACCTAAACAGAGAACTAAGAAGGGCCAGGAGGGGACATGATAAGTAATTGGCAGATAGGATCAAGGAAAACCTTAAAGCCTTCTATAGGTGCATCAGGAATAAAATAATGACTAAAGTAAAATTGGGATCAATCAAATAAAGTGGTGGGAAGTTGTGCATGGAGTCAGAAGAGATAGGAGAAGCGCTAAATGAATATTTTTCCACACTACTCACACTGGAAAAAGAAAATGTTGTTGAGTAGAATACTGAGATACAGGCTTCTGGACTGGATGGGATTGAGGTTCATAAGGAGGCAGTGGTAGCAATTCTCGAAAGTGTGAAAATAGATAAGTCCCCTGGGCCAGATGGAATTTATTCAAAGATTCTCTGGAAAGCCAGGGAGGAGATTGCAGAGCCTTTAGGTCATCAATGTCTACAGGAATAGTGCCAGAAGACTGGCAGTACTGCTGATGTCATCTTTGCGTCATCATTGTCGACAGGAATTCTGCCAGAAGACTCGAGGATAGCAAATGTTGTCCCCTCGTTCAAGAAAGGGAGTAGAGACAATCCTGGGAATTATAGATCTGTGAGCCCTACTTCGATAAAATGTTGGAAAAGGTTATAAGAGATAGGATTTATAATCATCCAGAAAGGAATAAGTTGATTAGGGATAGTCAACACGGTTTTGTGAAGGGCAGGTGTTCTTTGAGAAGATGAACAAACAGGTGGATGAAGGTAAAGCAGTTGATGTGGTGTAAATGGGTTTCAGTAAGGCGTTTGATAAGGTTCCCCATGGTAGGCTATTGCACAAAATATGGAGGCATGGGTTTGAGGGTGATTTAGAAGACAGAGGGTGATGGTTGTTGGGAAATGTTCATTCTGGAGTTCAGTTACTTGTGGTGTACCTCAAGAATCTGTTTTTGGGGCACTGCTGGTTGTCATTTTTATAAATGAGCTGGATGAGGGTTTAGAAGGATTGATTAGTAAATTTGTGGGTGACACTAAGGTCGGTGGAGTTGTGGATAGCGATGAAGGATATTGCAGGTTACAGAGGGACATAGATAAGCTGCAGAGCTGGGCTTTGAGCTGGTAAATGGAGTTTAATGTGGAAAAGTGTGAGGTGATTCACTTTTGAAAGAGCAGCAGGAATAAAGAGTACTGGGCTAATGGTAAGATTCTTGGCAGTGTAGATCCCTGAAAGTTGCCACCCAGTTTGGTAGAGTTGTTAAGAAGGTGTGTTAGCTTTTATTGGTAGGGGGATTGAGTTTTGGAGCCATGAGGTCATGTTGCAGCTGTACAAAATTTTGGTGTGGCCGCACTTGGAGTACTGTGTACAGTTCTGGTCACCGCATTATAGGAAGAAGGTGGAAGCTTTGGTAAGTGTTCAGAGGCAATTTATTGGGATGTTGCCCGGTATGGAAGGAAGGTCTTATTAGGGACTTGAGACTGTTTTCATCCGAGAGAAGAAATTTGAGAGGTGACTTAATTGAGACATAAAAGTTAAACAATGGGTTAAATAGGGTGGACAGTGAGAGCCTTTATCTTCAGGTGGTGATAGCTAGCACGAGAGGACATAGCTTTAAATTGAGGGGTGATAGATTTAGGACAGATGTCAGAGGTAGTTTCTTTACTCAGAGAGTAGCAGGGGCGTGAAACGCCCTGCCTTCAACAGTGTTAGACTTGCCAGCTTTAAGAACATTTAATGGTCATTGGATAGACATATGGATGAAAATGCAAAAGTGTAGGATAGATAGACTTCAGATTGGTTCCACATGCTGGTGCAATATCGAGGGCTGAAGAGCCTGGACTGTGCTGTAATGTTCTATGGTGGGCAACCTTCAAGTTTCTAAGCCTTGGAGCTGCTCTTTTCAAGATACTGAAGCAGCAACTGACATCAGAAGTCAAAACCGTGCTCTTAAGCAATTCAAGTGCAGGTTCCAGTTATGTGACTGGATAGTTTTTGCTAAACCATTCAGAGAAATTACATACTTTGTTCATCCTAGTAAAAATGATTGTTGTTAGGTAAAGCAGTGCTGATAGCCAATGTCAGTGACTAATTGAAATTAACATAATTAACATTTTGGTATCAGGTAGTCATTTACAATTCCTTTGAGCCCTGGACTTTATAGCAGCCAGGGCATAACTAAGCAATATTTGGTGACAATAGCTAGTAGGCAAGTCTCCAAGAGCTGTTAATGCACTAGATGGCTTTTACTTGCAGAAAGTTCAAGAGGATTTCAGTTAATTCCAGTTATGTGACTATAGCAGCCATCTTAAGAGCCCGACAGTGTTGATCTTTTTTTAAATTAAATAGAAGAATCATGAAGAAAATCATGAAGTGTTACGAAAAGAAAAGATTTTCCTTTGCATGTTCTGGTCATTACACTATCCTATGCTAACCATCACGTTTATTGTTAATGTATGCTATTTATACAGAAATTCACTTGAGGTGCTATTGCTATGATGCTGTGACTTTTGAGCTATGAATCAAGGTTGGTTGAATGCGACCAAAATGTTAACAAGATACTGAACAAACAACTAAAATATTTTTTAAAATTATTATACATAATAAAGCAAGAGAAATTTAAATGGTAGCTGAATAGAGTCAACAGCTAAGAAATACTACTTATGGAAATAAAAGGGGCATGAAACAATCTGGACCAAATATAAAGAATAAATGAACATATTAAGGAAGAGCATTTTGTGAAATCAGTTTTAGTTTTCCTTTATGGGATATGTGCTGTCAATCCTGGTGATAAATAGGTTGGTAAACTTTGTAGAAGTTAAAGAACAAACATTTATTACTACCTAAGCATCACAACAAGCCAAAAATCTTTTTTGTTTTGAATTAATGTTTAATGATAACAGAGATAAGTAATGAAAATGAATGGGGAGGCCTTGCAGTACGGTGTGTAGTGTTCCTGTCTCCAAGCGAGAACTGTAAATTTCACTTCAGGATTTAAAAGCTGAGGAAGGTGCATTTATAATGTAAATCCTGCCAACATAAAACAACGGCAGGCAGCAAGAATGGGAGAGATTCCAAGTCAGCCATATGATAAGTAGAAAATGGATCATTTACTTCAAAGTTCATAACAACATTTTTAATAACATGCAGTATAAAGTTCATGTTGCCAAAGCAACTCAGACCCCTTGTGGGAATGGTTGGTTCTTTTGGCCGGACAGTTGGTGTGAATTAGAGTGGTGTTCTGAGCATGAGGTTCCAGCTGAACCTGGATTCAGAACCTGTCTCCTTACACTACTCATGGGGGAGATCATGATGCTGTGGGTTGGACCTGCCTTTGGACAAAGAACAGAAGAAGAATCTTTTAAGATCTCTCCCGAAATAACCTCATTAACGTGTGCCACTAATGCTAATCATTGCATGGGCAAGTTTTCCACATCTATCCATTTGGGATTATTCCATATGGTAATCTGAAGTTAAATTAAAATAATTCCTAGTCTCAGTAACAGCTCATAATTTCCAGGTTGAACTAATTAGCCAGGTTGATTAGCTACACTGTGCAGAAAGAGAAAGCCACAAACTAGTCGAGAGAGAGAGAGAGATCCTTCATCGAGAAAATCATACAGAATCAGAAAAGGGCAGCAATCTTGCAGGAATCTACAGATCCACTGGAGTAAAATTTACTAACAGATAACTTTTGTTGGGATTGTAACCCTTATTTTGAAGAATGCTCCAATACTTGCTGATGTTCTGGATTTGTTGATATTTGGTACAAGTTTAAGGCACTATGGAACCTCCCTTGGGCAGAGAGCAATGTCACTCTCTATTTGACATAATTCAGTGAGCCAATTCCCCTTTTGACCTGGTCCCCATGTAAATTATCATATCTTATTCACAAATAATCATTCAACCTTGAAATCTCATATGATCTCTCTACTCTCAATACCTCAATCATAGATATGGCTTTCTTTGATAACTTCCTTGCATCCCTTACCAGCCATTGCTTTTCTTCTCCTTATAACTCTATTTCCTTCTGCCGTTCATCTCGGAGAAAATACCTACCTTCATCCTCAACGTCAATGCCGCACAAAGGTTTCATAATGTCCTCTATTTATGACTATGATTAGACCTTTGCTTTGTAACTCCCTTTCTCCACTATCTCTGTTGTCAGGCATCCAGATTCAGAAGAAGTGTAATGTTCTCCAGTTATCTACAGCAAACTTTGTTTCAACTTTGTTAGAGTTCTTTGATGAAGTGACCAGGAGGGTTGATGAGGACAGGGTGATAGACAGAGTCTATATGGATTTCAGTAAGGTGTTTGATAAGGTTTGACATGGTAGGCTGCTCTGGAAGGTTAGATCACATGGAATCCAGGGAAAGTTGGCAAATTGGAAGCATAATTGGTTTGCTGGTAGGAGGCAGAAGATAATAGTGGAAGGATGCTTGTCGAACTGGAGGCCTGTGATTAGTGGAGTGCCTAAGGGGTTGGTGCTGGGCCCATTGCTGATTTGGATGAGAATGTACAAGGCATGATTAGTAAGTTCACAGATGATGCTAAAATAGGTGGTATCGTGAACAATGAGGAAGGTTGTCAAAAACTGTAGCAGGATCTTGATCAGCTGTGGAAGTGGGTCGAAAAATGCTAAATGCTAAATAAGTGTGAGGTCTTGCATTTTGGAAAGTCAAATCAAGGTAGGAGTTTCATGGTGAATGGTAGGGTCGTAATAAGTGTAGTGAAACAGAGGAACATTGGAGTTCAGATGCAGAGTTCTCTGAAAATGGAGTCACAGGTAGACAAGGCAGTGAAGAAAGCTTTTGGCACACTGACCTTTGTCAGTCAGGCACTGAGTATAGAAGTTGGGAAGCTATGTTGCAGTTGTACAGGATGTTGGTGAGGCCACACTTGGAGTATTGTGTTCAGTTTTGGTCACCTTGCTATAGGAAGAATGTTACTAAACTGGAAAGAGTGCAGAAGAAATTTACAAGGATGTTGCCCGGACTCAAGGGTCTGAGTTATAGGGAGAGGTTAGACAAGCTTGGACTTTTTTTTCTTTAGAGCGTAGGAGACTTAGGGGGAGACCTGAGAGAAGTGTATAAAATCATGAGAGGCATGGATAGGGTGAATGCATTCAGCCTTTTTCTCAGAGTTCGGAAATTGGGGAAATCAATCGAGAACTAGAAGGTGAGAGGGGAAAGAATAAAAGGGAACCTGAGGAGAAATGGTTTTACACAGAGAGTTTTTACACACATATGGAATGAGCTGCCAGAGTAAGGGATTGCAGTGGGTAACAACACTTAAAAGGCATTTGGACAAATACATGGTTAGGAAAGGTTTAAAAGGAGGAGGGAAATGGGCTTAGCATGGACAGATATTTTGGTCAGCATAGGCCAGTTTGGGATGACAGACCTGTCTCTGTGCGGCAGAACTCTATGACTCCATAACTGGCATCTCTTGAACCAGTACTCTTGATAAACTGGCCAAAATGATAGATATAGCTCAAACATTGCAAAGTTTACTGCATTCTTCTGTACAATTATTATAGTTTATTGATGTATTTACCTCAGTTAAATATATTTGTTGTTCAATAGAATGGCCACATGAAATTTCATCAGTTCATTCAATTTCGAGTCAATTTCTCTCAAATACCATGATCTACCATAACGTCTGAGTAGTCAGTTGAGAGTGCAAGTGAGAAGGCTCTCTGCTGGTCAGTTTGTTTAAGGCAATTTTGCATTATTATTTTAGTGATTTATACTGTAAAAAAAGTATAATAGTGATGTGTGTACCGCCTGCATTACATTTCTATTACTTAGTATGTATCTTTTCATTAATAGTGTGGGCCTCTTAATTATCCAGAACATTTGATCAATTGGCACGCTCCTGGTCCCATAGGTGCCAGATAATGAAATGTTTACTGTGTTAAAAAGAACAAACCAAATATCCAAACACATATTGCCCACATTGCAAAGATTGATTCCCTTTACCATTGCAACATCACCTGCCTTCACTCCTAGAATAGTCCATCAACCTTAAAAATATTAAGTTGTTTGTATATTACCTCAGGACGTGACAACTTCAATATTCACTTTGTCTCCCAACCTTTTCTTACAATCATGTGAAATTCTGGGAATCATATCCTCCAACTGTGATAACAGCCTATATTGTTAGCACTTTACTAAGCTATTTAATCAGTGCATAAGTGAATGTACACTGCGGGAATTTGGATTTATTGTTGTAACAGGGATATGAAGAGTTGGGTTCAGATTATAAATAGATGTTCTTCTGCCTTTCTCCTGATGACTTGTTTTGGATGGATGAAAATTGTTCCATCTGGAAAACTGGGACTTTAATCTTGCAATAAATATTACAACTTGTTTTAAAAGAGAAATGAAGTGATTGTTTTACTGATAGTACTAGGATTTCCTCTCTGCTCATTATATTTGACAAAACGCTATCGTCAGAGTATCTGCCAGTTCATTAAACTGTCAGTTTTATTGGGAAATCTTTTATGTGTCTGGACATCAACACTCGTTAGCTGCTGCTAATGATGTTGGTTTGTGTGGGAGCTGAATGCCATTTTTTGGAGATTCGCCTGAGGAATAGTAATGGTGACATTGAGCATTTTATCACTTGACATTTAATGGCTTCACAGTTTTGGGCACTTCAGGCTTTTTCTTTTAACGCATCAAACATCACCTGCATGTGAACTCACAGTTGACAAAATTGTAAAGGAACATTCACTGTGGATACCAGCTTGAAACATTAGCTAAAGCAAGTTGCAAATTTTTATCCACTATAAGACCATAAGACCATAAGACATAGGAGTGGAAGTAAGGCCATTCAGCCCATCGAGTCCACTCCGCCATTCAATCATGGCTGATGGGCATTTCAACTCCACTTACCCGCATTCTCCCGGTAGCCCTTAATTCCTCGAGACAACAAGAATCTATCAATCTCTGCCTTGAAGACATTTAGCGTCCCGGCCTCCACTGTACTCTGCGGCAATGAATTCCACAGGCCCACCACTCTCTGGCTGAAGAAATGTCTCCGCATTTCTGTTCTGAATTGACCCCCTCTAATTTTAAGGCTGTGTCCACGGGTCCTAGTCTCCTCACCTAACAGAAACAATTTCCCACCGTCCACCCTTTCCAAGCCATGTATTATCTTGTACATCTCTATTAAGTCTCCCCTTAATCTTCTAAACTCCAATGAATACAATCCCAGGATCCTCAGCCGTTCCTCATATATTAGACCAACCATTCCAGGGATCATCCGTGTGAATCTCCGCTGGACATGTTCCAGTGCCAGTATGTCCTTCCTGAGGTGTGGGGACCAAAACTGGACACAGTACTCCAAATGGGGCCTAACCAGAGCTTTATAAAGTCTCAGTAGCACAACGATGCTTTTATATTCCAACCCTCTTGAGATAAGTGACAACATTGCTTTCGCTTTCTTAATCACAGACTCAACCTGCATGTTGACCTTTAGAGAATCCTCAACTAGCACTCCTAGATCCCTTTGTACTTTGGCTTTACGAATTTTCTCACCGTTTAGAAAGTAGTCTGTGCTTTTATTCTTTTTGCCAAAGTGCAAGACCTCGCATTTGTTCACATTGAATTCCATCAGCCATTTCCTGGACCACTCTCCCAAACTGTCTAGATCCTTCTGTAGCCTCCCCACTTCCTCAGTACTACCTGCCTGTCCACCTAACTTCGTATCATCTGCAAACTTCACTAGAATGCCCCCAGTCCCTTCATCCAGATCATTAATATATAATGCGAACAGCTGTGGCCCCTACACTGAACCCTGCGGGACACCGCTCGTCACCAGCTGCCATTCTGAAAAAGAACCTTTTATCCCAACTCTCTGCCTTCTGTCAGACAGCCAATCCTCAATCCATCCCAGTAGCTCACCTCGAACACCATGGGCCCTCACCTTGCTCAGCAGCCTCCCTTGTGGCACCTTATCAAAGGCCTTTTGGAAGTCTAGATAGACCACATCCACTGGATTTCCCTGGTCTAACCTACTTGTCACCTCTTCAAAGAATACCAACAGGTTTGTCAGGCATGACCTCCCCTTATCAAATCTATGTTGACTTGTTCTAATCAGACTCTGCTCTTCTAAGAATTTTGAAACCTCATCCTTAATGATGGATTCTAGAATTTTACCAACAACCGAAGTTAGGCTAATTGGCCTATAATTTTCCATCTTTTGTCTTGATCCTTTCTTGAATAAGGGGGTTAAAACAGCGATCTTCCAATCACCCGGGACTTTCCCTGACTCCAGTGACTCTTGAAAGATCTCAACCAATGCCTCCACTATTTCCTCAGCCACCTCTCTCAGAACTCTAGGATGTATCCCATCGGGGCCAGGAGATTTATCAATTTTAAGACTTTTTAGCTTTTCTAGCACTATCTCTTTTGTAATGGCAATGATACTCAACTCAGCCTCCTGACTCCCTTTAATTGTTGGGATATTACTCATGTCTTCCACTGTGAAAACTGACGCAAAGTACTTGTTAAGTTCTCCTGCTATTTCCTTATCTCCCATCACTAGGCTTCCAGCATCAGTTTGAAGTGGCCCAATGTCTACTTTTGCCTGTAGTTTGTTTCTTATGTATTGAAAGAAACTTTTACTATCATTTCTAATATTACTGGCTAGCCTACCTTCATATTTGATCCTCTCCTTTCTTATTACTCTCTTTGTTATCCTCTGTTTGTTTTTGTAGCCTTCCCAATCTTCTGATTTCCCACTGCTCTTGGCCACTTTATAGGATCTCTCTTTTTCTTTAATACATTTCCTGACTTCCTTTGTCAGCCATGGCTGTCTCATCCCTCTCTGGATAATCTTTCTTTTCTTGGGGATGAACCTCTGTACAGTGTCCTCAATTATACCCACAAACTCCTGCCATTTTTGCTCTACTGTCTTCCCCGCTAGCCTCTGCTTCCAGTCTATTTTTGTAAGTTCCTCTCTCATGCCCTCATAATTACCTTTACTTAACTGTAACACCATTACATCCGATTTTGCCTTCTCTCTTTCAAACTCCAGACTGAACTCTACCATATTATGATCGCTGCTTCCTAAGGGTTCCCTTACTTTAAGATCTTTTATAAAGTCTGGTTCATTGCAAAGCACTAGGTCCAGAATAGCCTGCTCCCTTGTGTGCTCCATGACAAGCTGTTCCAAAAAGCCATCCTGTAAGCATTCCATGAATTTCCTTTCTTTGGATCCACTGGCAACATTATTTACCCAGTCCACCTGCATATTGAAGTCCCCCATGATCACCGTGACCTTGCCTTTCTGACATGCCTTTTCTATTTCCCGGTACATGTTGCGTCCCTGGTCCTGACCACTGTTAGGAGGTCTGTACACAACTCCAATTATGTTTTTTTTGCCTTTGTGGTTCCTCAATTCCACCCACACAGTCTCCACATCATCTGACGCTATGTCATTCAGTGCTATGGATTTAATTTTGTTCTTAACTAACAAGGCAACCCCACCCCCTCTGCCAACCTCCCTGTCTTTTCGATAAGTTGAAAATCCTTGGAGGTTTAACTGCCAGTCCTGACCCCCCTGTAACCAAGTCTCTGTGATGCCTACCACATCATAATCATTCATTATGATCTGTGCCATTAGTTCATCTGCTTTGTTATGAATGCTATATTATTATCATATATTATTCATATCCTCTTTAATTTGATTAGTAGGTTAAAGTACAAATATAAGGTGAATTCTTGTTTATTAACTTTTCATTCCGGTCATTTGGGGATCGTGGTTTTGTTTATTAAACACACCATGAATCATTAGGCCACTCACCAATGGCCATGTGCTTGCTGACCTAAATTGACTCCCAATCTCAATACCACATACTTAGAATTCCCAAACTTCTGTTTAAATTTCTCACCACTCCTTATCCCCAAAGCCTTTTTGACAGTTGTTTTAACTATCTAAAAACTCCCTACTCATTCAAGTTTGGCATTTTTTTTACATTCCAAAATGAATTTAACTGTAAGACCATCAGATGTAGAAGCTAAATTAAGCCATTTGGCCCACTGGGGATTCTGCCATCCATACATGGTTGACATGTTTCTCAACCACATTCTCCTGCTTTTTCCCCATTACCCCATAATCCCCTGACTAATCAAGAACCTATCTGCCTCTGTCTTAAGTACTCTCAGTGACTTGGCCTCCACAGCCTTCTGCGACAATGAGTTCCACAGATTCACCACCTGTCGATTGAATAAATTCCTTCTCATCTCAGTTTGAAAGAGTCATCCCATCACCACTGGCTGCTCTGCCCTCAACAATCTAGGCCACAAACTTTGTAATTTCTTCCTTAAATCTCTTTAAGTGCCAGCCTGCTCTCTCTTTCAAATCAATTTGTTTGACTAAAATGTGACTAACCACTCCTAATATCCCCTACTTTAGGCACATATTGATTTTTAGCAGATTATTTTTATGAAGTCCCTTGGGGGATCTTTTCTATATTGAGGTGCTAACAATTATAAATTCAAGCTGGTGTTGTCAATGTTTATGACATCAGGATGGCAAATTAAATGACCTGATTTAGTTCTCAGATACTTGCATTCTGTAGAGAAGTAACTGATTCCAAACTTCTATCATTAGGTGCATTATCTTAATTGTCACTCTGATTCCAGACTGATGCAATGTCCCTAGATAGAGAGTCCATGCCAAGAGTTTCTAGCTAAAAAAAAACTCCCTCAATTGCTGGCTTGCCAACCAGCAATAGCATATTTGCACAGTTTCTAGATGGACAACCAATCTCAGGACGTTTTGAAGTTAGCATGCTTCACAACATAAACGGCCATCAGCATTCCTCTGACCACAGGGACACACTACTCAGCTTCCCTCTTCAATACAACTGCGGACTACCCATTTGTTGAGCAATTTTGCTATCCTGGTATTGCATCAATGCCTTGGCATCATAGTCATGTGCACTCATAAATCTAACTGGACCAGCTGTACAAACACTGTGGTTATTTGCTGGCAAGTAACTTCCCTTTCAATTCCTCAAGGCCTTACCAGCATCTGTGAGGCACAACTCAAGAACATGAGAAAGTACTGCTCACACGCCTGGAAAAGCTCCAGCAACATCCGACACTCAACATCATTCAGGACAAAGCATCCAATTTGATTGGTGCACCCATCTATCACCTTCAACATATGTGCCCTCTGCCACTAAGAAAAGTGGCAGCCATGTGCACTATCTACAAGTCTTCCCCAGCAGCTCTTACCAAACTGGCAGGCTGTACCACCAAAGAAAACATGCAGGTTCTCCTTCAAGTCTCACATCAGCCAGAATTAAAACAATATTTTCACTTTCTTTCATAACTGCTGGGTCAAAACTCTAAAACTTTATAACTAACAAAATTGTGGGTGCACACAGACCACACACAGTCAGCAGTATTGCAAGAAGGTGGCTCTGAGATATTCTCATGGGGAATATGGACAATAAATGCTGGCTTTGAGGCATCCACACTTCATTATCAAATAAAATCAAATTCAGGTCTGAAAAAACAATCAATCGTTTATAATAACATAACCAGCTAACCATATGCATTTAGTTGCGAACATTGGTCAGCACTGCTCTAGGATCAAACAGTTCTCTACATAGACTGAGCAAGTGTCCAGCAAGAAAATAATGGTAGTAGTTAACATGAATGCTGGTGATATCTCTCAGGAAAACATCACATGCCAACACCCCAGCCATCCCATTCAAATGACTGTGATAGAATTGTTGATTTTTCAGACAGCACCTAGAATTGTTTTGGAACTCTTACTTTAAAGAGCAGCATATGACTGGAAGAAAACGAGGCTGCCTCTGTACCTAAAGGCAAGTACAAACCCAGCAGCCTTCCAGCTCTCTTCCTTCCACGATGGGGAAAACAATGAAAAACCACTAAGTTAGCAGTTTGAAGACACACAAGATATATATTAAGTAAAGGGAAATGCAAGTCAGAACATTCTAAACATAGCTACATCAGGCAGTGTAAGGGTAAGGGTCAAGAGTGTAGTGCTGGAAAAGCACAGCAGGTCAGGCAGCATCTGAGGGCAGGAGAATCCACACTTCGGGCATAAGCCCTTCATCAGGAATTATGCCCGAAACATTGATTCTCCTGCTCCTTGGATGCTGCCTGACCTTCTGTGCTTTTCCAACATGACGCTCTCAACTCTGGTCTCCAGCATCTGCAGTCCTCACTGTCCACTGTAAGGGTTAAGGTTGCACAAAGGTGAAATGAAATTTTATTCATGAATGCTAACGTAAAATGGGTCCAGTGGAAGGAAATTTTCCACATGAACTTGGCGGATGGGTAGTCTGCATCATACTATTTAATAACTCGTACCCTTGAGTAGTATTCTGGTGTTCATGGGTCCATGTTTACAGCATAGCATTGGTCTCCTAAAAGCAAGAACTGGGATTTTCTTGATTAGATTAGATTACTTACAGTGTGGAAACAGGCCCTTCAGCCCAACAAGTCCACACCGCCCCGCCGAAGCGCAACCCACCCATACCCCTACATCTACCCCTTACCTAACACTATGGGCAATTTAGCATGGCCAATTCACCTGACGTGCACATCTTTGGACTGTGGGAGGAAACCGGAGCACCCGGAGGAAACCCACACAGACATGGGGAGAATGTGCAAACTCCACACAGTCAGTCGCCTGAGGCGGGAATTGAACCCGGGTCTCTGGCGCTGTGAGGCAGCAGTGCTAATCTTTCAAATAAAGCTACAATCGTGACCATCATATAATGGACAAACAAGAACACCGGATATATTATTCTGCTAGATGGAACCATACCACATAGTAAAGTTGCCATCGTCCCACAGGACCATAGATCTGTTCTCTCACTAGAAACAGACAAATGATGGGGAGTTTAACGTGGTTATATAGGATTTGAACACATGCTGTTGGCATCACTCTACATTGCAAAGCAGCTGACTGAGTGAACCCAGTTTCAAGTACACCACAAGAACAGATCCAATTGATGTTCAGGTGAGTACATGAGCTAATGGGTACAAAGACAATGGCTTCCATTGCCAAGATCAAAACAACACTTTTGTATCTGGCCTCAAAGTCCAGATGTTTTGTTATGCCATAACAAAGTATGAACTGTTACTGTGAATAAAAATTTCAACACTTTGTTAACATTTTCATGTAAAATTGATGATGCTGAGCTAAAATTCTGAAAGACAATACTGACATTTGACCAAATGTGTGAACACAGCAAATCTATCTAATAGTAACAAAACCCTAATATACCTTGGCTGCTGTGCAAGACTGAATGAAGAAACATGAGGCTGTATTCTCCAGTGTTGCCTTAGATTGGCTTAGTGCCAGTAAATAATAAACATCAGATCAGAAAAGTGCTGCTTTCATATGGAAAATGTGTAAAGTAGGTGTTAGCATCTTTTGCTGTTTGGGAATACGTAAATTTCTTTGCATTGGCATCCTATCTTCCAAACTAATGTGATAAAAGTTCACTTACACCCACTTTAGAATGTTTTAAAAGTGAATCATGATCTGCCTTTTCCTGTTGAAACAGGTTGCAAACCAGTATTGTGCCAACTCCTCACTTAGAGTCATAGAGGCATGGCATCATACAGCATGGAAACAGACCCTTCGGTCCAACCAGTCCATGCTGAACATAACCCCAAACTAATCTAGTCCCACCTGCCTGCTCACAACATGGCATACACTGCTGGTTAACTGGCTATACTCGGAACAGCGGGCTGAGCAGCATACAAGGCCAGATAAGCAAATGGAGCACCAGGATAAAACACTAGGATTGTGGTGTTTGAGATGTAAAGGATCACTGACATAAATCTCCATGATCTTAAATTCAACATGAACACAAAATATGCCAGACGCAGGAAGAAAATAAAGTTAAAGCTGAAACCCACAACTACAGTCCCAGATGGAAAAAAAAACAGTTAAAAAAAACTCGAGGATTTTGAAGATGAACACTGTGGTTATATTTGTGCTCTATGTTTAAGTAGACAAGTCACACCAGTATGTGTCATTTGATAGTTTTGCTAGTTTTTCCATCAAAGGTAGTTGAGAGGTGATATAGAAGAAGGTGCGTAACCTGAGAAGATCTGCTAAAGTATGTGAACAATTTTTACAATGTTAAAAATCACACAGCAGTAGATAACTCCTGTTCCTATTTCTAATGGCCTTATTAAGTTTCTTCGCTCCCAACAATATCAGTAACGGCACTTTAAATAATCTGAACCAACAACAAAAATTACATGAAACTCAGCAGGTCTGGCAGCAACTATAGGGAGAAGGCAGTGACAGAATCTGAAATCGGGTCCACCAGGGAAATGGAGAGTTGAGGGGGGGTGGTGCCCCTTGGGTCTGATGACAGGGAGGGAGGCAATGAATGGGGTGAAGGATTGGATCGGGTCAGATCTGGCAGGGATGGGAGAGTGATTGTGTCCAGGGTGGCTGGCACAGTCCAGTGGTGGTGGTGATAGTAGTGGTGGGGTAGGGTTGGCATGGTTTGAGATAAGTTCAAATTGATTCCGGTGGGTGGAGAGGAAGGGTACCAGGTCAGAGTCTGAGTGTTGAAGTCTCTGGGGGAGATGTAGCTGGGAATTGAGTGGGGTAATCAGGGAGCTGTTTCAAGTGCTTACTCAAGACTAGATTATATACTTAATAATCTAATTTTTTTATATCATTAATTTACTTAATTTCATCAGAATCCCCAAAGGCTCCAATTTAAATGGAGACTTTGGGAGATTCCCAAGCATATGGGGAATTGCCCTAGGAAGGCTCAGTTTCCCAGGTAATTTCCATCAATGCTGGAATAACAACTGTCAAGCCATCAGAAAATCTGGGCCAATGGGAGAAGGCAGGATGATATGGGATCCTGACTCATACCTTTCTATCTGTTTTTTCCCTCTTGCTACCTAATGTCTTCCCTTGCCGCAGCCCAAACCCATTTGAAACATCCTAAGAAAACTCCCCTCTCTGTCTTTACTTGTAGAGTAAGATATTTTGGATAACTTGCCATATAAGGGAATGAAAGTCAAAATAAATGCACCATTCAGAATATAATGAGGTGCCATGATAAAAAAAACATAAAAATCAGAAAGATAAGCTATAATTAACCGAATTAACTTGTCTCAATCCCTGACTTTACCAGTCTCCATCGGCTTACCAAGATATTTTCTAAGATGTTGCAGATGTGAAACTTATTATTAACCACAAGAATGTAAATGTATACCTCCTTCAAAAACTAAGACATCGAAGGGGAATTTCAGTGCCATCCATTTTTATAAATGACCTAGTGTGATACACCAAAACTGGTATAAACTGGTGTAAGCAAGTTAATTCTACCTTTCTCAATCACATTACAATCAATTACCACTCCTGGTTTACACGTTATTGACTTAGTATTCATAATTTGTTTTTCTGAATATTATTGTAGATGTACACAACAAACAAATGCACCGCACATATATAAAATGAACACTGCCTTTTTAGATACATTTCACCCTCTGCCCAACTGTAATGTCACACAATTTGATGGAACTCTGGGCTGCATTTTAGTGGATGCACAGCACATTTTTCAATGCATGAATCAATCTGACATTGTGACTAATGTGGAAAACCTACTGAATACAGGTAGAGTTATCAGAATTATTCAGCCACCTTGCTATCACATTCGCTTGTGACTGTATTAATGCCTGCCCACAACATCTAATCTTGATTTGTAGCAAACCCATTCAATACAATCATTGAGAAATAGGGAGGTGCCTCCTTCTCCAAGGAGACGCATGAGTTTCTGTATTACGGCTTATCAGTAACTTGTGTTTTTATTAGTCAATCATTTCAATTGCTCACAGTAGTAAATGGGGGCAGGTGTGTCAAATTCAACTGCTGAGTACTTGCAGGATTTATTTCACTTTAGATGAATTACAGACAGTTGTGACTCTTCTCCCACAGAAGCAGCAACAGTTTTATTAAATATCCTACATTTTGGAAAGGTGAGATTTTTTTCTTGTTTCTTTAATGCTGACAGAAAGCTAACTAAAACCAGGCTGCAGGTTAATGCAAGATCTAGTGCAAATATGTGGCAGGACCTGTCTTTCTAGTTTTCTGTACAGAATCTAATTTGAAGTTCCTGTTCCTTTAACAAAAACCTTTTGTCTTTGTTTAAAGTTTACTTTTTTTTTAGTCACTATTCTGACTTTCTGCAACTTAAATCAAACATACAAACAAATGCTAATCCAGATATTATAGTTTCAATCTGTCTGAATGCTGACCAGCAAACTGGACTGGTGCAATTAGTGTTAGGAAGGCAATTGTTTATAGCATTATGCAAGTGGTGATTTGTTTAGGTCATGGCACTTAGTTCTAAAAATGAAAATTATGTTTGAAACTACATGTCAAGTGAAATGTATCTCAAAAGCAACAAGGCAGAAGAAACATACTAAGATAGGGGGAATGTGGCAACTTTGGCAGACAAGGGAGGTCAGTGACTTAAAAGGAAAAGCATACAATGTGGTGAAGATTTGTGGGAAGTCAGAGAACTGCCTTTAAAACAGCAGCAGAGGCTAACATTTAAAAAAAAACTCAGAATAAACTATGACGGTAAGCTAGTTAGTAATAGGAAAGAAGTTTATAAATTTTTTTTTGGATATGTAAAAGGCAAGACAGAAGCAAGAGTGGATATTGGACTGCTGGAAAAGTAGTAATGGGAAAGAAAGAAAGTTCCTCCACTGAGTCTATCAGTTTTCACAGTTGAAGACACCAGCAGCAAACTAAAACATCAAGAGAATTATGGGTACAGGTGAGTGTAGCGTTCATCTTCAGTAAAGAGAAGGTGCTGGGGAAGCTGTAAGGCCTGAAAGTGGATAAATGACCTAGACCAGATGGATCACACCTGAGTTCTAAAGGAGTTAGCTGCAGAGATCAGAGAGGCATTGGTGGTCATTTTTCAAGGAATCACTGAAGTTAGAGTCCTGAGGATTGGTAGATGGTGACATTTTTTTTCTTCAGTAACGTTTTTAGAGTCATCATTAATGATGCAATTGCAGAGTACTTGGTAAAATAGGGCTGAAGCAGCACATCTTCTTCAAAAGATAATCATGTTTGACAAGTCAGGACAATGAACAAGTTAGACAAAGGAGACCCAATGGATGTGATTTCTAGAAGACCTTTGACAAGCTGCCACACAAGAGGCTGCTAAATAAGATAGTGTTAGGGGCAACAACAGAGGACTGACTGACTGGTGAGCAGAGGGTAAGAATAAAGATATCATTTTCAAGATGGCAGCCAGTGATGATTGGAGTTTTGCATGGGTCAGTATTGGGACCACAATTATCCACGTTCTACATGCTCAGAGCTGAGGGTATTGTTGCTAAGTTTGCAGATATCTCAAAGATAACTGGAGGGACAGGTGGTGTTGAAAAGCAGAGGCTGCACAAGAACTTGAACAGTCTAGCAGAGTGGCCAAAGTAGTGGCAGATGGGATACAAATTGTATTTAATTGAATTAGCTTTTTGTCATGTGTGCTCAAAAGTGCACATGAAAAGTTGGCAATGTCACTGCTTATGGCTCCATTTTAGGTGCAAGATACCTCTGTACAGAAACTTAAGTATTTGGTACAAAAGTGCAAGAATAATAGATAACAGACCAGCTGGAGAATAAAAATAAAGGAAAAAGTACTTGATTTACAATCCCTTCACCCAGTCTGTGCCAGCACCAAGCCTCTAGACTACACCAGTCCAACTCTGGGATGGCTCAGTGGTTAGCACTGCTGCCTCACAGCACCAGGGTCCCAGATTCGATTCCAGCCTCCGGAGACTCTGTGTGGAGTTTGCACATTCTCCCTGTCTGCGTAAGTCAGGAAAATTGCCCATAGTGTTAGGTGCATCCATCAGAGGGGAATGGGTCTGGGCGGGTTACTCTTCGGAGGGTCAGTATGGAGTTGTTGGGCTGAAGGGCCTGTTTCCACACCATAGGGAATATAATCTAATCTCTCCAGAACTCACCAGGCTTCAAAACTCGGGCCATCTCCTCTGTCTGGGACCTGCACTGGCCTCCTTCATTCCCCTCCTAAGTAAGCTAAAAGTTCTTTTTAAAAACTCTCAAAATTAGGGGAAAAATGAGGAAAAAAGTGAAGCAGAGAAGCTCCAGCTGGAGCATCTGACTCTGCCACCATCTTGAAACCAAGTGGGAAAGTGAGGGGTTATGCACTTAGTAGAAAAAAGAGGCAAAGAATATTTTTGAAATGGTAAAAGGCTTCAAAAATCTGAAGCATGAAGGAACTTTGGAGTCTTACTTCAGGATTCTCTTAAGGTTACATGCAGGTTCAGCTAGCAGTTAGGAAGTTAAATGCAATGTTTGCATTCACTTCAAGAAGCCTAGAATACAGGGGCAGAGATGTACAGCTGAGACTGCATAAAGCTCTGGTCAGACCACTTTTGGAATACTGGATGGCTCGTTCTGAGGAACAGTTAAGGACTCTGTATTCAATGGAGTTTAGAAGGATGTGAGTGGAATCTGATTGAAATTTACAGAACACTAAAAGGCCTGGATAAGAGTGGATGCAGAGGACTAGCAGGAGAGACTAGGAGCCAAAGCCACAGCCAAAATAATGAAGGACGACCCCTTAGAACTGGGATGAAGAGGATTTTCTTCAGTCAGGAGGTGATGATTCTGTAGAACTCATTGGCACCAAAGGCTATGGAGGCTAAGTCATTGTGTTTGAGACAGTGATAGAAAGGTTCTTGATTACAATGGGTTCAAAAGTTACAGGGAGAAGATGGAAAAATGGGATCGAGAAACATAACCGTCATGATTGAATGGCAGAGCAGACTGGATGGATCAAATAGTCTAATTCTGTTCCTATTTCTTATGGTCTAAATAATGTCTGAAATCGTGACATTGTCCTTGAAAGAAGGACAAGAAGCTGAAATGATCATGATTGGCTTTGTTTAGAAATTATGATTGCAGGTTGATTTGGACATAATCAACTTAAAAAGCAAGTTGTTCAGGTTTCACAACTACTCCCAAGTGTAAATTATATACTTTTTTTTTTGAAAAACTGGAATTAGTATAACAAGCTGCACACAAACTAAACTAGAGACAAACCTTTCACGTTAATTAGCTGTTGATTGGCTGAAAAGAAAAGTTTTTTGGTAATCTATTTGGACAGTACAACAACTGTGTAAAATGGTCGAAGCCATTTGAGAGCTAAAATGCTGGTTTACTAATGAAGCCTTGTATTTGCTGGTAACTTTTCTTCCAGGAAGATGGTAGACTTTCAGCAAGGGAAGGCAGCTATCAGCCATACAAAGGAGACCAAGTGGTACAAGACATTTCAGAAAAGAGTCAGCCCCACCTCAATCGCTGACCGCAAAATGGGATGTGCTTTACCAACCTTAATGGAAAGCCTTTGAAAATGGAGTCATACGTAGCACGGACACAGGCTGCTAGGCCTATCTCATCCATGCTGACCAGGTTTCCTAAACTGAACTAGTCCCTCTGCCTTCATTTGACCCTTGCCCCTCTAAGTCTTTTCTATCTGGGTATCTGTCAATGGTTTTTAGATGTTGTAACTGTAGCCACAAGAATAATATACATAAGAAAAATAACATTGTAAGAGAGCTCTTCAATCAGGAATTCATGTGCCTTATTTCTGACCCAGTGTAAACATACTAATATCAACAGCAACTTGTACTAATATGGTGTGCCCTTATCGTAATGAAGCATCTGTGTTTCACGGGAGCATTATCAAACAAAACCTGACAAAAGTTAACATGATCAAAATTCAAAGAGTTGAATTTCAAAGGGTGTCTTAAAGTAGGAGAGAGGGGATTAGTTTAGGGAAGCAAATCTAGAATTTAAGGCTGAAACCACAAATATCAATGGTGGAACAGTGAAAATTTGGAATAAGTAAGAACAACAAGAATTGTTGAATTGGAATAGGAGTTAAATGACCAACACTTTTTTGTTTTTTGTTTTCCAATTCAATTCCATTAACTTGTTTTAACTATTTAATCTATTTTTTCATATAGAGATGGAAATTTGCAAGACAACCGATATTCCATTTATGGCTTGAAACACGAGGTGGTGATAAGCTACCTTCTTTAACCACTGCAGTCTATGTGCTGTAAATACAGCACAAGTGGGGTTTGGTACAGAATTCAAAGATTTCAATCCAGTGATAGTGAAGGAATAGCAATATAATTTCAAGATAGGATGATTGCGTTAGAGGGGTTTTTCAGATGGTTGTGTTCCCATGTACATGCTCCTCTAGTTTTTCTACTGGCAGAAGTTGAAGGTTTGGATAGTGCTCTTAGAAGCTTCGTGATTTGCTACAAGTTATTTTGGACTGTCTTTTCTTCCATATGCATTTGTTTGCATGAAACTTAAAATCTGTGATTTGAGATTCCCATCATTCCTTGATCGTATATAATTTTGCTATGAGGGATCTTTGCTCTAATCATGCCACATTAACACAGTAGAGCAATTCCAGCCATATTCTTGTCATACATTTTCTAACACTGTAGAATTTTAAAAACACACCATCTAAAACTCATTTTTAAAATAAGGTACACATATGAGGATTTGGCAAATATTTTGTAATAAAGAATCATCTTGGGAGGCAGGTACCAGCAAAACTTGATGGGGAAAATAATCTTGTATTGCTGTTTGGTAAAACCCTGTGAATTCATGCAGTCAATGAGGTCACCATTATAACTGCCTTAGGGGAATTAAATTGTCTACAATATTTTGATTGAGGTAGAGGATTTAAATGCCAGTGAAAACCATGATGGGTAAATTAGTTCATGAATCTAGGCAAAGCCTGCTGAAGAGTTGGGAGCATTCTAATAGGCAAATATAAAAGATCTTGGCACCTTTTATCTGACAGTACCTAATAATATTTAATGTAGATGTGGTTTTAATTCCATTATTGACAATAGAGCGCTTTGCTGAGAAAGTTTGAGTTGATTAGCTTGTGAAATTGTTGAAGTTTCCAGGATCCATTGTATTTTCATGTTTATATTAATGCTGTTGCATTTCTTACTCACTATTTGAAGTACTACTAGCATGTTATTTCAAATCAATCACTTTTCTGCAGATTTTAGAGTCAAATAATATATCAAGGTCTGCATTTATAAATTAGAAAATTCAGTGTTGATAAATTGCGTTCTCCATAAATTCAGCATTGCCCTTTATAATCAGAACATAATCTGCAACAAAAATTGTGGTGAATTACTCCAGGGATTTCTGATTTTACAAAGGATAGCTATTAAACTTCAGTCAATACTGAAGTTCTTCATTGTGGAATGCTATGTGCTGTTGTATAAATTCTAATGCTATTCTTTTTAATCACTTTGTTATAGCCGTGGGAGAAAACAGCTTTCAATCTGTTGCAGTGTCTTGTGACTGGCTTCGAGCGAATTAAAAACTGTAGACCTCATTCAGGTACACCAATAGTTCATGATTGTCCTTCTATAAAGAAGGCACCTATGACATCCAGAAATTCCGAAACTGTCCTCACTGTATTTTTTAAACATTGGAAGATTATCCTAGAGATCTATTGAATTGTGGAAAAGGATCCCTATCTCAGGTAGTCCTTAACATAGTGTGGTAAGAAATTATCTTTATTTAGTGACGGTTTTAGTTTAGATATTCCAGACTGTGTGCACGTTTGCAAACTGATATTTGAATTTGATGTGTAAAGGTTGAAAGAACAAAACTCAACTCCGAATGGAAGTGGTGTTCATTTTTTTTTCTTCCAATTATTAACTTCTGCGATGTGAGCATTATTGGTAAAAGACAGCATTTGGTGTGAAACCATTATTGCAAATATAGTGGTGGCCACCTTCTTGAGACCTTGTCCTCCCTGTGATTTTTAAATGCACCTGCAGTGCTATATGAAAGGAAGTCCAGATTGTTGATTCAGCAACAGTGGAAAAACTGCAACACGGAAGTTCCAAGTCAGAATGGGGTATGATTTGGCAGGGGAACTAGGAGATGGTGGTGTTCACCAAGCATCTGCTCCCCTTTCTAATTATAAATAGTAGAGGTCACATATTTGGGAAGTCCTTTCAAAGGTGCTTTAGTGAGTTGCTGCATTGCATCTTGTCAATAGTCCACATTGTTGCTGTTCTATGCCAGTGATAGAGGAACAAATATATAAGGTGCTAAATGGAGTACTGACAAACCAGGCTACTTGGACTTTGACTGCTGAATGTATTGGACCTGCATTTGTAGATCATAGAGTCCCTATGGTGCAGATAGATGTTTGGCCCATCAAGTCTTCACTCATCCAAGGAACTGAATATTCCACCACACCTCTCTTACACTTCTGCCCAGAAGAGGAAAGGGCAACGTTTTTGGGAACGTGCTTGATGCAGGATTCCCAGCCTCTGAATTGGTTTTCTAGTATTTATGTGGCTAGTTCAGTTAAGTCTCCAGTCAATTGTCACCCCAGAATATTGTTGAATGGGAATTTAACAATATGTTCTCTTTTTGGAGATCATTGTCTGGCACTTGCATTATGCAAATATTCCTTTTATCAGACATGAGTTCAATCGCTTGGGAACCTTTCCTGAAGTAGTACTGTTTCACTAAGCATACTTCTGATTTTGCTGATGAACCAGTAAAGTGTTAGCACAAAGCTGTTTATTAACCTTGTTCTGCACACACCTGCTGAAGTAAAGCAGCAATAATAAAGGCTTCACTTGTGTAAAGACACAGATTTTTGTGTTAGCAAAGTCTGCACTTATTAGAACACCATCTCTTTGATAAACAATCATTTTAATTGTAATTCCTGTGGTTGCAAACAACTAGTCATACACCCCAAACACAACATACTGATAGAAACATGCATGACGGATTTTTTTGGTATCTGTGTGGACCGTGGGTGTGTTGAGGGTGTGCTTATTTCAATTTTTCATGTTATGTCTGCTGCGTTGTTTGGTCACAGTCATAAACATGCTGCAACAATTATTGGCAGTGTGACCTCACCTTTAGTAAACTGCTTTGCACTGCTTCAGATTTGTGCTCACTACAGTATTTCTTCAATAGGTAAGCAGCTACCTTTTTTTTAAAAAAATTTGAATTGTTCAAACAATCAGCTGAACTACCTTCTTAATTTTACTGTTAAAAATACTCGTGATCCCATTAATTGGAAATATTTCTCAAACTGAAGGATAAACCTTCTCTCATGTTTGAGGAACTTGAGGTATGTTTGCTTGGTTAATAAGTTGCATCTTGAATTGTTGAACTGGGAGCTCAAATGGTAGGATCTGGCAAAGGTGGGGAAGACCACCAACATAATTTTCAATTGCATTCTGGTCTCCAGAGAGATGGCCAAGTGTTCCTTCTGCACATAGAATAATATTGCGAAGTGAGCAGCCATTCCATCTTCTATAGTCAATGACGTGGGCTTGAAAGGAAGACTAATATTCCAGCTTGTTGAGATGTGAAGGGTTTAGATCCTGGAAGAGTGTGGTATGTTAAAGGGAATAAGCAGGGGAATGAAAAGTACAGTGTTGAAGATGGCTTGTCATTTGCAACTCCTTCAGGAGAATGCAATCTTCAATACGCAATGTGTTTTGTTAGTTAGACCAGATAGTGGGACACATAGCACAACACTCAAATACACAGGCGATGAATAAATCAATCCCAAAATTCATTCAGAGGGACCTGTGAACATTATTGGATGGAAGGAAACAATGAGGAGCTGCTCTTCCAATCAACTGATTCTCTGCTCTGAACACTAGTAATAAATTTATAGTGAACCTATCTGCAGTAAACATAGGAGAGAAACAACTTCTGACTGGAAGTGCAGTAAGCAGTGTGGTTTATACCAGCAATGAGGGAGCAGGAGATCCAGATGCAGAGCAAGGAACCAGGAGCCAGTAGTGGTTTGCAGGACCTCCGGTGAAGCTGGGACTGGGGCCAGTGACTTTTCCTGGAAGAGGAGGGAAAGTGCAGAGTTGCTTCTTGGAAAAGTGGCTATTTAGTCACGAGCCAAAAGGAAGAGAAAGATGGCTACCAGGGATATAGAGGTTGAATGGGGGACAGAAGAGAGTGAAGGTATGTGGGGGTGGTGGAGGTGAGGCTAGAACTGTGGGGGAGAAGTATGACAACACAATAGCCAAAATCTCAGCTGTGGAAAGTGAATTTAGTATGATTATTTTTCATGTGTAGAAGTGTATTAGGTTTTTAAAATCTCTTGCTAATTTGTGCTTGTTGCTTCATGTCAGTTTAAATACTGTGCTACCTAAAACATTAATGGTTTTCTCGTGTGATGGTTGAAGATATTGAGGGATTCTCAATCTGTTTCTGTTCATTTCCAAATACCCTACATGCAAACACAAATGTATAAGCTAATGTTTCCCTGTAACTACAGCACCTAAAGGAGTTAGTGAGGATAAAAAGAAAATCTCCTCCCCTAAAAACTAAAATGTAGCCCCAGAAATCAAAATAAGGGACAAAATGTGCACTGGCAAATGACCAAGCCTATTGTTGCAACACTCCAGAGTTATTCTGGATGCCTCATTTGTGGAAGCATCCCCTTCATGATATGTTTCCATGCTCTCTCTTGTGTTAGATGTCTTTTGTATTCTGTGGAAAACTCTTCAGAAGTTCTGAATTCAGCAATAATTGGGCTTGTTCCATATGGAGCAATGTTTGTAATTAATGTTTAATCTAAGGGTGACCGTCTGCGAAGAAGACCCGCAATCACATTACTTGGACTATGAAGGCTCCAAATTGACATTGTCACCTTCAGAGAGACCCTCCTTTCTGATAGACCCATCTGAAGGAACTAGTAGGAATACACTTTAAGACCGACAGTGATAGTCATATTGACAGAGTTGACTTTGCCACTCCAAGAGGATTTTGGATGCACAGACAGAACTCCAAATCTTTAAATGAAAGACCATGAGGCTCAGTCATGGCTAATATGTGATTATCATCAGTGCTTATGCCTTGGCCCTGGACTCCAATAAAGATGGTCAACAAATGTTCTGTTCCGACCCTCGTGGAATCTTCATAGCCATCCCAAAAGAAGAAAATCTCTCTCGTTCTTCTAGGACTTGTGCCAGAGTTGGCCATGACACTGTCTGGATAAAATGGTGGGAAAATCCAAAGTAAATGGAATGCTTTTACTAATTAAAGTATAGCCTCACTTTAACTGACACTTTTTTGTCCACTGACCGGGCAAATATAAAAGCACAAGGAGATATTCTCTATTTACAGCTAGTGTTATTGTTCAGGTTATAGTTCAAAGTGATGTCTGTATTACTCCTATTCTTGTGGGGTTCTGATGAATGTGTTTATCATCTAAGCCATCTGGCAACGAGCAGTCAGATGTCACCAGACACAAAGGTCCAAGTGAAAGAAGAGATATATCTCTGCTGTAGAGGAACCTGACTGAAGAGGGGAATTTCGAGTGCAGCTCTCAACCAATCTGAAAACATCTTCACAAACCCAACCCCAGTTTAGAATAATGGAATTAAACCAACTTGCTGTACTAGGCTGTGTTCAGACCATTGGAATTGAGCATCATCTGTAACAGGCCTGGTTTAATGAAAGTGTTGAAATATACAATTTTCTGAGAACAAAACTGAACAGCTAACATTGCCTGCGAGGATCACAAGTCAGGGAGGCAGCACTTCAACCAGTTGAGGCTGATGTTCACGTATAAATCTGGAAGATAAACTGCATGTGTTAGGAAGAAAAGTTCCAACAATATGCTGACCACCATTTCATGTAAAGATGCCTTAAAGCCTCTAGAGACCATAACAAATGGACAAAACTCCCTGGCTCACAATGTGGTTTTCTGATGAATAGCAACGCCATCCATCAATTCTGCAAAAAACATTTTTCAAATACCCTGGATTAACAATGACAGCTGGTCTCCAGGCAATCTCCCAGTACCCTGATGTTCACCCATGGATTCTACAATCTCCAATGGGAGAGCTGCAAGAAGTGGCACAACAAGGCCTGTGGCCCTGATGATTAAAGAGTTCACTTCTTCAGAGCTGGTGTACTTTTTACTGAGGAGAAAGTAAGGACTGGAGATCCAAGCTGAAAAATGTTTTGCTGGAAAAGCGCAGCAGATCAGGCAACACCCAAGGAGCAGGAGAATTGACATTTCGGGCATAAGCTCTTCTTCAGGAATTATGCCCGAAACATCGTGTGTTTTTTTTTCCTGCTCCTTGGATGCTGCCTGACCTGCGCTTTTCCAGGAACACATTGTCAGTAAAAAGTACTGAAAACACCTCCTGCACTGTCCTTAGCCCAACCTCCCTTCAGTTGCTTCAATGACCTTCCTTCCCTCGTTAAGGTCAGAACTGGGGATGTTCAGCACCAATCACAGCCACTCAGAGATCAAAGCAGTCCGCGTTCACATGCAGTAAGCCCACTCCAATAGCAATCTCCAACAGAGAATCTAACCGTTGCCTCTCGACATTCAGTGCCATTACTATGACTGAATCCTCCATTATCAACATCCTGGCGGTTACCATTTGACCAGAAATTGAATTGTACTAGTCCTCTAAAAACTGTGGTTACAAAACCAGGTCAGAGGATAGGAGTCCTGCAGTGGGTAACTCGCTTCCTGACTCACCAAAGCTTGTCCACCATCTACAAGGCACAGGTCGGGACTGTGATAGAATACTCCCTACTTGCTTGAATGAGTGTACCTCCAACACTTTGAAGCTCAACATCACCTAGGACAAAGCAGCCTGTAGGATTGGCATCATGTGTATACACACACATCCACCAACCGTGTTCTTTAGCAACATTGTACCATCTACAAAATGCACTGCATAAAAATTCACCAAGGTTATTTTTTAGACCGCACCTTCAAAACCCATGACCATTATAGTCCAGGAGGACTAGGGCAGCAAATATATGGCAACGCCACCACCTGACCTTAGAAATATAATCACCATTCCTTCAATGTCACTGGATAAAAATCCTAGAACTCCTTTCCTAATGACATTTATGGGTCCGCCTACACCAAATGGACTAGTGCTTCAAGAGCAACTAGGGATCAGCAATAATCACTGGCTGAACCTGTGATTCCCACATTCCGAAAGTGATTTGTTAAAAATCCTGTGGATTTGGGGGTAAAGGACATCCATTCACATCACTGCCACACATGTTCCCAACTTCAGGAATTTGACAAGGATTCTGGGTTACCAAAGATTGACGGGAAAAAGTTCTGGCTGTAACAGGTGCTTTTTCTTTTGGTATTTTAGGTGCGGGAGGTGGTTTCCTCACCCATTTTCTAGTGGCAGCAATTACTGTTTTATATGCTGTTTACATTGTTTTGGAACTTTGGGGAAAAAACCGACACAACAGCAGTTTTAAAAAGGAGAAGAGACAAAGGAAGCAAATTGGTGAGGTCTGCGTAGGAGAGAGCGAGAGAACACACACCCCACAGTGTACCTGCACAGTTAGATTTACATTAGATTAGGTTCCCTCCCCTGTGGAAACAGGTCCTTCAGCCCAACAAGTCCACATCGACCCTCCTGAAGAGTAACCCACCCAGACACATTTCCCTCTGACTAATGCACCTAACACTATGGGCAATTTAGCATGACCTGCACATCTTTGAACTGTGGGAGGAAACCCACGCAGATACTGGGAGACAGTCACCCAAGGGTGGAATTGAATCTGGAACCCTGGTGATTACTGCCTTTGCTGTCTGAATTCATGTATCGCTGGACATCGGAGCGTGTGTGGGGAAAACTAACAGTGAAATTCACAACTGAACTTGGAGAAATTGTTTGGGTGGAGTTCACAGCACAGAAACCGATAAGTGAATTGTTTTTAAGTGTGGCCTACAGAAAGTCTGCAGCAGTGAGAAGAGTGGGTTCTTTTTGAGGTATGTCTCTTGACTAAACTTTAAATTTATAGTTTATGGCTTATTTTATCTGGGGCAGGATTTTATAGAAGAATAAAACTGTTATTTTCTGGGTCTGTAGATCGTGAAGGAGCAAAAATGGCCTTTATTAGAGTGACGTGTGCTTCTTGTCAGATGTGGGAATTTAAAGAGTTTAAGGGGTCACTGCAGATTATATCTGCAACAAATGCTGTTGGTTGCGAATTTTATCAGATCAAATGGATTGGTTAGAGACCCAAGCAATGTGATGGATGGCAGTTATAGGAAGGTTGGAAAGTCTCAGATACAGTCACACAAATGGGTTAACTCCAGGAAAGGTCGACGAGGTAGGCACCTCGTGCAGGAGTCTTCTGTGGCTATTCCTATTTCAAACAAGTATGCTGTTTTGGAAAATGTAGGGGATTCTCAGGGGAACACAGCATGAACAGTCAAGTTTCTGGTATTGAGACTGCCTCTAATGCAACGAGGGGTACATTAGGTTCCAAGAGATCAAATATGTTGGGGGATACTCTAGTCTGAGGTACAGTTAGACCTTTCTGTGGCCAGCAGCAAAAAAGCAGAATGGTATATTGTTTCCCTGCTGCCAGGATCAAGGATGTCTCTGAGGGTGCAGAATGTTCTCAAGGGGGAGTGGGGCCAGCAAGGGGTCATTGTCCACATTGGAACCAATGACATGGGAAGGGAAATGGTTGAGATTCTGAAGGGAGATTAGAGAGTTAGGCAGGAATTTAAAGGAGATACTCTGGATTACTCCCGTCGCTACAAGCTAGTGCGGGCAGGAATAGGAGGACAGAGCAGATGAATATATGGCTGCGAAACTGATGTATGGAAGAAGTATTCACTTTTGAATCATTGGAATCACTTTTTTTGGGTAGAAGTGACCTGCACAATCAGGAGGATTTAAACCAGTAAGGTGGGGGATCCAGGGAGATAGTGAGGAAAGAGATCAATCTCAGACTGGTACAGTTGAGAACAGAAGTGAGTCAGTCGGAGCAGGCAGGGACAAGGTAGGGTTGACAAATTAAACTAAACTACCTTTATTTCATTTGCAAGAGGCCTAACCGAGAAGGCAGATGAACTCGGGGCATGGTTAGGAACATGGGACTGGGATATCATAGCAATTTCTGGATTAGTGGTGCTGGAAGAGCACAGCAATTCAGGCAGCATCCGAGGAGCAGTAAAATCATACTGCTCCTCGGATGCTGCCTGAACTGCTGTGCTCTTCCAGCACCACTAATCCAGAATCTGGTTTCCAGCATCTGCAGTCACAGGTTAAAAACAATCATAGCAATTACAAAAACATAGCTTGGGGATGGGCAGGACTGGCAGCTTAATGTTCCAGGATATAAATACTACAGGAAGGATAGAAAGGGAAGCAAGAGAGGAAGGGGAGTGGTGTTTTTGGTAAGGGATAGCGTTACAGCTGTACCGAGGGACGTTATTCCCAGAAATACATCCAGGGACGTTATTTGGTTGGAACTGAGAAATAAGAAAGGGATGATCACCTTTTTATTGGGATTGAACTACAGACCCTCTAATAATCAGAGGGAGATCTCAGCTATCTATAAAGATAATAGGGTGGTTATGGTAGGGGATTTTAATTTTCCAAACATAGACTGGGACTGCCATCGTGTTAAGTGTGTCCAAGAAAACTTTGATTCAGTATGTAGATGTACCCACTAGAAAAGGTGCAAAACTTGACCAATTCCTTGGGAAATAAGGCAGGGCAGGTGACTGAGGTGTCAGTGGGGGAGCACTTTGGGGTCAGCAACCATAATTCTATTAGATTTAAAATAGTGATGGGAAAGGATAGACCAGATCTAAAAGTTGAATTCTAGATTGGAAAAAGGCCAATTTTGACAGTATTGGGCAAGCACTTTCAAAAGCTGACTGGGGGCAGATATTCGCAGGTAAAGGGATGGCTGAAAACTAGGAAGCCTTCAGAAATGAGATCAAGAATCCAGAGAAAGTATATCACTGGTAGATATAGGGAATGCTGGATGACTAAAGAAATTGAAGGTTTTTTTAAGAAAAAGGAAGCATATGTCCAGTATAAACAGAATACATCAAGTGAATCCATAGAGTATAAAGGCAGTAGGAGTATACTTAAGAAGGAAATCGGTAGGGACATTGCTTTAGCAAATAGGGTTAAGGAGAATCCAAAGGGAGTTTACAAATACATTAATGTCAACTGGGTAACTAGGGAGAGAATAGGGCCCCTCAAAGATCAGCAAGGCAGCCTTTTTGTGGAGCTGCAGAAAATAGGGGAGATACTAAATGAGGAGTATTTTGCATCAGCATTTACCGTGGAAAGGGATCTGGAAGATATAGAATGTAGGAAAATAGATGGTGACATCTTGCAAAATGTCCATATTACAGAGGAGGAAGTGTCTTGAAACGCATAAAGGTGGATAAATCCCCAGGACCTGATCAGGTGTGCCCTAGAACTCTGGGAAGCTAAGAGAAGTGATTGCTAGGCCTCTTGCTGAGATATTTGTATTATCGATCGTCACAGGTGAGGTGCTGGAAGACTGGCTAATGTGGTGCCACTGTTTAAGAAGGGTGGTAAGGACAAGCCAGGGAACTATAGACCGGTGAGCCTGATTGTCGGTGGTGGGCAAGTTGTTGGAGGGAATCCTGAGGGACAGGATGTACATGCATTTGGAAAGGCAAGGACTGATTAGGGATAGTCAACATGGCTTTGTGTGTGGGCAATAATGTCTCTCAAACTTGACTGAGTTTTCTTTTGATGAAGTAACAAAGAAGATTGAGGGTAGAGCAGTAGATATGATCTATGTGGACTTCAGTAAGGCGTCCGACAAGATTCCCCATGGGAGACTGTTTAGCAAGGTTAGTTCTCACTGAATACAGGGAGAACTAGCCACTTGGATACAGAACTGGCTCAAAGGTAGTAGGCAGAAGGTGGTGGTGGTGGTGATGGAGGGTTGTTTTTCAGACTGGTCACAGGTCTCCAGTGGAGTACCACAAGGATCAGTGCTGGGTCCTCTACATTTTGTCATTTCCATAAATGATTTGGATGCGAGCATAAGGGGTACGGTTAGTAAACTTGCAGATGACGCCAAAATTGGAGGTGTAGTGGACAGCAAAGAAGATTACCTCCGATTACAACAGGATCTGGACCGGATGGGCTGAGAAGTGGCAGATGGAATTTAATTCAGATAAATGCGAGGTGCTGCACTTTGGGAAAGTAAATCTTAGCAGGACTTGTACACTTATTGGTAAGGTCCTCTGGACTGTTGCTGAACAAAGAGACCTTGGAGTGCAGGTTCATAGCTTCTTGAAAGTGGAGTCGCAGGTAGATAGATAGGATAATGAAGAAGGTGTTTGGTATGCTTTCTTTTCTTGGTTACCGTACTGAGTACTGGACTTGGGAAGTCATGTTGCGCCTGTACAGGACAGTGGTTGGGCCACTGTTGGAATATTGGGTCCAATTCTGGTCTCCTTCCTATAGGAAAGACGTTGTGAAACAGTTCAGAAAAGATTTACAAGGATGTTGCCAGGGTTGGAGGATTTGAGCTATAGGGAGAGGCTGAACAGGCTGGGACTGACCTTTTTTTATAGAGGTTTAAAATTGAGGGGCATGGAAAAGGTAAATACAGTTTTTTTTTTTTTTTTTTTCCCTGGGGTCGGGGAGCCCAGAACTGGAGGGCATAGGCTTAAGGTGAGAGGGGATAAATATAAGAGATCTATGGGCAACTTTTTCACGCAGAGGGTAGTACGTGTCTGGAATGAGCTGCCAGAGGAAGTGGTGGAGGCTGGTACAATTACAACATTTTAAGAGGCATCTGGATGGGTATATGAATAGGAAGGGTTTGGAGGGATATGGGCTGCCTGCTGGCAGGTGGGACTAGATTGGTTTGAAATATTTGTATGGCATGAATGGATTGGACTGAAGCCTCTGTTTCTGTGCTGCACATCGCTGACTGTAACGGAAACATCATCTCCATATTCAGGTATCTGTGTTGTATAAGTTTCAGTAGGACTCCCTCCGCAACGTTCTAAACTTCATTGCGTACAGACCCAGTGTCCTCAACCACTCCTCAGTTACAAGACCTTCATCCCCAGGATCATTCTTGTACACATCCTCTGGATCCCCCTCTAAGACCAGCACATCCTTCCTTCGATGAGAGCAGTTTTGGGCCCTGCAATGTCCCAAATGCAATTTGACCAGAGCCTTTATACAGTCTCTGCAGTACATCTTTGCGCCTTTTTGAAATGAATGCTAACATTGCATTTGCCTTCCTTTTTATTGCCAACTGAACCTGCATATTAACCTTAAGAGAATTCTGAATCAGGACTCCCAAGTCCTTTTTTTTGCGCTTGAGATTTCCAAACCCTTTCCCATTTTGGAAAATAGTCTACACCTCTCTCTTTCCTGTCAAGTGCATAACCTTGCACTTTCCCAAATTTGTATTATGTCTACCTATCCAAGTCCTTCTGCAGCTTGCCTGCTTCCTCAACGCAACCTGTTCGCCCCCAGTATTTTTATATCATCTGTAAACCTAGCAATAATGCCCTCCATTTCTTCATCTAAATGAAGTTGGTGTATAACGTGAATAGTGATGTTCACAAAACTGACTCTTGCGGAACTCTACTAGTTGCCATCCTGTAAAAGATGCCTTGATCCCTACTCCCTGCCTTCTGCCTGTCAGCCATTCCTCTATCCCTGCCAGTACCTTGCCCCTAATACCATGGACCCATCTTATTGAGCAGGCTCCTGCATGACATCTTGTCAAAGGCCTTTTAGAGATCCATCCACTGGTTCTCCTTTTGTCTAACTTGATTGTTACCTCCTTTAAGAAATCCAACAGATTCATCAGGCCCGACCTCCACTTGACAAAGATATGCTGTCTCAGCCCTACTTTTAGGTTCTCTGCAATCTCATTCTTAATAATGGATAAAATATTACCAATGACCAAGGTCAGACTAACTGGCCTGTAGTTTCCTATATTCTGCCTCCCTTCCTTCTTAAACAGGGATGTTACATTAGCCATTTTCCAGACCTCTGGGATCCTTCCTGACTTGTGATTCATGAAAGATCACCACCAATACCTCTGCAATCTCTTCGGCTATCTCCTTCAGAACTCTGGGGTGTATTGCATCTGGTCTGGGTTATTTATTCACCTTCAGATCTTTGAACTTCCCCAGCACCTGCTCTTTAGTGATGGCCACTACACACACCTCTAACCCTGACTCTCTTGAAGTTCTAGTATGCCGCTGGTGTCTTCCACAGCGAAAACTGATGCAAAGTACCTTTTTTTTAGTTTCTCCGCAACACCTTTTGTTCTCTCTATCCACTTCTCCAGTCTCCTTTTACAGTTGTCCAATGCCCATTCTAGCCTCTCATATCATTTTAGAAATCTAACAGAAACTCTGATAATCTTCTTTTCTATTATTAGCTCGCTTACTGTTTTATTTCATCTTCTCCCCCGCCACCTTATTGCTTTTTTGTTGTCATCTGCTGATTTTTCAAGGCTTCCCAATCCTCTGGCTTCTCTCTAGTCATCTTGACATTATATGCTTTTTCTTTTGCTTCTATGTTTTCCTTTGACTTCCCCTTGTCGGCCATGATTGCCTCATCTTCCCCTTAGCATGTTTCCTCTTCCTTGAGATGAAGTTCTGCTGTGTCTCCCAAATTACCCCAAATATTCCTCCCATTGCTGCTCCACCATCTTCCCTACTAGGCTCCCCTCCCAATCAACTCAAACTCTGGCCAGCTCCTCTCCCATGTCTTTGTAATTACCTTTTTACTCAACTGTAATCTTGTTACATCTGATGCAAGCTTCTCCCTCTTAAACTGCCTCCTGTGGATTCCTTCACCTTAAGCTCCCTCATAAATTCAGCCTTTTTACACATCACCAAATCCAGAATTATCTGTTCCCTTGTGGGCTTTGCCACAAGCTACTTTTGAAAAAAGCTCCTAGACATTCCATGAATTCCTTTTTTCTTAAGATCTGCTACCAACCTGATTTTGTCCAGTTTGCCTGCATACTGAAATTCCACCCCCCACCCCCCAATCAGTGTAATAGATCATTCTGACATGCCTTTTCTATCTCTATTTTCTCCTCTATATCCTGACAACTGTTAGGAGGTCCATATACCCATCAGATCTCTTTATCTTTGTATGGGCTCAACTCTAGCCACACCAATTCTACGCCTTCCAACTCTAAACCACTTTTTGCCATTGATTTAAGTTCTTACTAACGAGGCTACGCCACCCTCTCTGGAAATTTAGTAAAGACTTATTCATCAGCTGCTTGCAGTATCAGTTGTGCTTTGGTTGGTGCTATTCTCGCCTCTGAGGCACTTTGCATCCTAGATTAATACAAGATTCCATGTACTGCAATAGCTTCCAGTTTCACCATGAAGGCTGCATGAAGTGCTAGCTCTAAAATTGCACCATCAATCTGGGCAATCTAAATGTGTTTCACTTGACGTTTCTGACACTATAGAATCTTGTATAGATCTACAAACTGTACTAAATCCAATTTGATCATTTCTGATTTATTCCCTGGATGAAATTTGGATATTTTATATCATGATAACCAAAAAAAAACACCCATTCAATCTGAGACTCCTTCAGAAGCTCCTACATTGAAAAGATCAGAAGATTTTTACATCTGGAAGCTTTGGCATTTCATGGATGGATTTGTTTGCAGAAATGTTAGACAACTTTTAAGTACCTTGCAGGATTTGTGCAAGTTTTCAGTTCATTCTCTATGCTGAGGCCTGCCACAGAGAAAGTGAGTAGAATTTCTGGTATTATTTCCCCAGCTGTCTCTGACCCTTGAACCCAACCGAACCATTGAGTAAAGTATCTAATCAAAGGGACTAATGCATGTTTCTGACATCTGCTGTGACATGAAAAGAATCCTGATTTTTACAGTAAGTCCACAGATTGGGTTTTGGCCATCCCTCTGTTAATATTTTATGCTGCACAATTATTATACTGTGAAATCGGACACTGTCACCATGGATTTGCAAAAGGGATAACTTGCTTGACAAATCAACTAGAATGCTTTAAGGATGTAACTAGTCGAGTTGATCTGGGAGCCAATGGATTTGGTTGATTTGGACTTTCTGAAGGCTTTTGACAAAATCCCACGAGATTAATGTGTAAAACTAAAGCACAATAGGGTTAGGGTTTTAAGGGGGATTGAAAATTGGTTAGCAGACAAGAAATAGGAGTACAAATGCTGGAGTTCCAGAGAGATCAAATAAAGAAATTAGTTATATTTTTACATAGCAACTGGTGAGAATATAAAACCTGCTGCCCTATGGAATGGATGGCAATAATTCAGGCCAAATGGCTTGTTTTTATTTATTATAATGAGTTCCAATAGCATATTGTAATTGGCCTCTTTTATAGTGTGTCCACCCTTGTGGCTAACACACTTGCCATATGAACCAGGAGCACCATTGCATCTGAATACACTGTAAACACGCTGTGCAGTGGCACTTCAAGTTTGAGACGAACAAGAAAACATCTGTATGCAAGTAATCTGATCAGCCTGAAACTGCATTGTGAGCAATCTCCTCGGAAACCAGTTAAACCAGAAGTTTCACTTCAGTTGATTTTTGAATACCACAGTGATTTAATCTGCACTCAACTGAAACTTGTGTGTGTGAGAGAATGACACTTGCCAAAAGTAATTCGGTGGTTCTGTTTTCATGAATTTAATGCAATTTTATTCTAATTTCTGGATTTACCTGCTAATATACATATTCCCATGTGGATACCTTGAGAATTTTCAAAGAAAATTCATCAGTTAATTCCAGAATTATCTACCAAATACCACATACATCTATTCTGCCTTCTAATGTATCTTCTATTGGCAAATGATTCCATTTGTATCATATCACTCAAATCAATTTACAATATAGCAAATATCATTCCCTATTGTATGCTCTCCTGTTAAATTGAAGAGCAAGATGTTCTCCATATATAGCATACATTATGCGGACTTGTGAAACACTTTTTTTGTATCCCATGACCAGACTAATGTAGAAACCCTCAATGCTTGACAAATGGACTATGACCAAACAATGGGATAGAAATTCTACCAAACATAAACTTAAGAAAAATATGTTAATCCATTGATGGGATGGAAACTCAGTTCTTCATATTTTACACTGCAATGCTGAAGCAAATTCTCATAATAGAGTAAAATCTAGTCAAATGTCCAACCTCTCACTATACTGCTACCCCAAATACTAAAACAAGCAATTGAAATGAATATACATTTTAAATACAAATTCTACTCACTCTTATTACATATAATTCACTATTTTCCCCATCCTCCCTTAGGTGAAAGATCATTGACCTGAATCATTTTGTTTCTTTCTCCACAAATGCAGCCTGACTTGTGTATTTTGACTAATTCCTGTTTTAGTCTCTGATTTTTAGCTTCTGCAGTAGCTTGATTGTGTGAATAAAGTCCCCATTAAGTAAAATATTTCAATGCTTGTTTGGAAGGATTAAAATGAACCTGGTAAAAGTCAATAGATGGAAATAAATTTAATAGTTTGTTGTTTTCCTTTGTGGTTTTTTAGAAGGTGTTAGAGGACTAACTACTTCAAAATGTGACAGTTTTTAGAAAAAGTTCAAGATACAAACACAAGAAATGTACTTTAAGTGAAATAGCAGCTTCTTACGTTACTATTTCTGGGCGTCAGTGATGTCAATGTTAAGATTCCTGAACTGTCAGGAACTATGGAATCTTGGGAGATGCCATTGTGAGTGTTTTATGGTCCTCTATTTCAATTTGCATGAAATGTGGAATTGAAATCAACCTGAAAATGGTTTAAATTGGGTATCCAGTGATAGAAATATATTTCTAGATAAGTATTTTATTTTTAACATGAGTGCAAAATTGGTAACCAGTGCATGGTAAATAAAACTGCTCTTTTTAAAGTCAGGCACTAGTAAACACAGAAAACCATTTTGCTCATCATTCCAACCCTCTGCATTACCAATTTGTCCCATTCTCTACTTTTACCAGAGCTCTGTAACCATTACCATCGTCAGAAGGTCACTTTATCTGACAAAGGAGCAGTGTTATGAAAGCTTGTGATTTCAAATAAACCATAACCTGGTGTTGTGACTTTGATTTTGTCCAATATCAGCACTTTCACAATATCATTGCCATAAGGAGAGATCCAAATCCCTTTTGAAAGCTGCTATTGAATCTACTTCATTGAGTGAAGTAAAACATGAAAATCAATGAAAAATCTTTTCCTTGTTTGTTCGGAATTAAATGTCAATTATGTCAAAACTCAGGTTATCAAACTTCTCCATAACTATTGTCAAAAGCCCTCTATTTTGAACACCTCCATTAAATGCCCTCTTACTTTCCCTTTGCTGAGAAGAACCAATCCCAGATTCTTTAGTCTCTCCACATCAATGAAAGCCTTAATTCCTGATTCTATTCAATCTCCTTTCCTTGACATCTCTTGCCATTCCTTTTTCTGAAGAATTGTTCACAGCATTTTTAGATGAGATATAACCAGTAATTTTATAAATGTTTCTCAAATAAACGTATGCGATAGGAGCAGACGTAGGCCATTCAATCTTCAAGCCTGCCATGCCATTCAATAAACTCATGGCTGATCTGTTTCTGACACTTAGATTATGCAGTACATTTCTATAGTAAAGGATCCTTTTCAAAAAGTTCAACGTACTGTTTGTTCCCATGCCAATTTTAAAATTGAACTGAAAGAATGACCCTGATTTTCCAGTGCTGTGCCATTTCAATACACCTTCTTGCAATCCTATGCTAACATTTTTGCCTTAGACCTACTGCAATGCTCCAGCAGAGCCCAACACAAGCTGGAGAAACAGTACATCATTTTCCACTTCAGTACTTTGCAGCCTTCAGGACTGAACAGTTATAAATCGAGTCAAACAGCATGGACATAGACCTTTTCAGTCCAACTCATTTGTATTGATTAGACATTCCAATCTGACCTAGTCTCATTTGCCAGCACTTTGCCCATATCCCTCTTAAACTCTTCTTATTCATATACCCATCCAGATGCCTTTAAAATGTATTTGTATTCACCTCACCACTTCCTCTGGCAGCTCATTCCAAACACATATGATCCTCTGCCTGAAAGTGTTACCACTTGGCTCCTTTTTAAAATCATTCCCCTCTCATGTCAGATCAATAACTTTTTTCTTTCATTTTGATTACACTCTCTTCTGTATCCCCAGTTTTTGCTTGTATATGTTCTCTCTCAGCAGAGCAGACCTATTTTCAATTATTCACACATACCATTAATATCTATATGTCTCCTCTACTATCATTGGTACTCCAATTGTCTTTTTCTTTGGGTACCCTTATTATCTTATGCCCAAAACGTCAACTCTCCTGCTGCTCAGATGCTGCCTGACCGGCTGTGCTTTTCCAGCACCACACTTTTCGACTCTGATCTGCAGTCCTCACTTCTCTCCCACTCTCATTATCTGTTGCACTCCCTCTGTCATAAAAACCATAATTTCAGTTCTGAAGCGTCAAATTTGAATACACAATGTTAACTTTTTTCCCCTCTGCTTGTTCTTTCAGATTTTTCCTGCCACGTTACGTTTCTTTTATTAAAATTGTACCATTTAGATTATACCAATTCCTCAGTTCCACAATTACACACGTACAGAAAGTTTAATCTGCCACTTGCCTACCAATTTTACCAGTCTGTATCCTCCTGAAGTCTGCCATTATTCTATCCTCTTCCCTAAATACTCCCATCTCACCAATTCTCTGTAAACTTTGAAACTACATCCTCTGTACCAAAGTCCAGTTCATTCATACACATTCAAAAACTGCCACTATTTTCCCCTCTTAATTCCCTGACTTGTGATGATCGTGAATGAGTATAAGACAGTAATCTATGCTTCCGACAACCTTTACAAACAGTGGAAATTTCAGCAGTAAGAATATTAGACTCATCAGATTGAATTATTGCCTGAAATCAATTCTTTACGCGTTATTGGTAGTTATACACGGACAGGAGATGAGGATTTTTTTTTCCCTTAAAACTGACAGTTACCTAACCTTTCTACATGAACGTTAATGACCAGGGCATTCCATACACGTGAAGGAACGGTAACGATCTGGTAATTGCAGAGTTTTTAAATACCAGCGTTTTATAATGGCCTATTGTTCCAGTGAAGCCTTACCCCGGAGCAGGGGTGTCACACATATAAATACAACAGAAAAATCCGACCCATGCGTGTTATGTTCAAGGTTGCCGTATGTCCTGGAATGAGCCCTTCTCTGCTTCAGGCTGCAGCAGCAAACCCGCCGCCAAAGCTGATCCACGTGGAGGGACTGCGGACCCGGGAGACTGGAATTGCGGATTCGGGGAGACTGCGGGAACGCGGTACAATCCAGATCGTGGATTGCGGGCAAGGAAGTGGGGATGGGGGGAGGGGGGGAGAGTAAAACTGGGGCTCGGGAGGGCAATGGGGTGGAGTGAGACGGTGGCCCCGCGTTTCCTGCAGAGCCGGCAGCAATAACCCGGTGAGTGGGAGCGGAGACAACAGCGACCAGGAAAGGGGCTGGGTGAAACCACAGCACTGCATATACGGTGGAGAGGCCACGGAAGATGGTTTGCACTGTTAGGTGATGGGTGGGGAGGTGGGGAACAGAAGACAGGGAGCGAGAATTGCCAGAGGATGAACAGCTTACTTTAGGTGCCGGTGCAGTGGGAAGCGACTCTAAATCGGAGCCCCAAGTTCTGGACTCCAGTCTCAACTCAGATTTTGACTGAGGTGTTTATAACCTGACACAGACAGGTTGAATAATATAATTTAAAACAAAAACAATCGCGTTTGCTGGAAATATTAACTTTTGACAGACAGCAATGCAAGGTGGTTAAGACTGTGCGAGATTTCTGGTTGGCCATAGGCTGAAGTGGAGCTTGGAGTCTCTACCATTACTCTGCATAGTTCGAGATTACAGAATATATGTAAGAATGCATGTTGCCACTATAACTCGCACTCTGTGAGCTGTAATGCATTATTTCCTTTTGTGACTGCTGTATATAATTGGTCTGACGTGCAGGGCAAGTGCTCTACCCGATTGTCTGCACATACTCCATAAGGACCTTGAAACGTGCAAAACTCTACTTATTTAAGTCATTGAATTTGAGACATTTTTTTTAGATCCAGCTAACAGCAGGAAGGTCCAATATGGCAGCAGACGTGCTACAGGCACACACTCTTGGCATTGGTACACAATATGTCTGCTCAGAAAAATGTTCAAGTCCATTTTAAAAGATGTAATAGAAGAGCACTTGGAAGGTATTGACAGGATTAGGCAGAATCAGCCTGGATTTACGAAAGGAAAGTCATGCATGATAAATTTGCTAACATTTTGGGACATAACTAGTATAGTGGATAAGGGGGAGCCGGTGAATGTGGTTTACATAGATTTTCAGACTTTCAATAAGTTCCCATGTAAGATATCGGAATGTAAAATTAAACAAAATGAGATTGGAGGTTGTGCAAAGATTAGAAATAAATGAATCTGTTTCTGAGTGGCAGCATTGACTAGGGATCAGTGCTTGGACCCCAGCTATTCACAATCTATATTAATGATTTAGTTGAAGAAACCATGTGTCATATCTTCTAGTTTTCAGATGATACAAAGTGGATGGAAGACTATGCTTGGAGCAACATGCAGAGAAGCTTCAGTGTGTTAAGTAAGTGAGCATATACATGGTGGATGCAGTATAATGTGGATAAATGTGAGATTATCTACTTAGGTAACAAAAACTGAATGGTAATAGATTGGGGAATGAGGTGTTGCAATGAGACCTCGGTATCTTGCACTGGAGTCACAGAGATGTACAGCATGGAAACAGACCATTTGGTCCAACTCGTCCATGCCGACCGGATATCCTAACCTAATCCAGTCCCATTAGCCAGCACTTATCCCATACCCCTCTAAACCTTTCCTGTTCATACACCCAACTAGATGCTTTTTAAATGCTGTAATTGTACCAGCATTCACAATTTCCTCTGGCAGCTAATTCCACACTTGCACCACCCTCTGCGTGAAAAAGTTGCCCCTTAGATCCCTTTCAAATTTTTCCCTCCTCACCCTAAACCTATGCCATCTAGTTCTGGACTCTTTCCCCCCCCCCTCCGCCAGGGAAAAGACCTTGCCTATTTATCCTATCCATGCCCCTCATGATTTTATAAACCTCTAAAAGGTTAAACCTCTGCCCCCCCACACTCCAGGGAAAACAGCCCCAACCTATTCAGTCTCTCCCTACAGCTCAAATCTTCCAACCCTAGCAACATCCTTGTAAATGAATCAAGTTTCACAACATTGTTCCAATAGGCGGGAGACGAGAATTGCATACAATATTCCAAAAGTAGCCTAATCAATGTCCTGTACAGCCACAACATGACCTCCCAAATCTCAATGCTGTGACCAATAAAGGAAAGAATACCAAATGCCTTCTTCATTATCCTATCTACCTGTGACTCCACTTTGCACTCCAGGGTCTCCTGTCCAGCAACATTTCCCAGGACTTTACCATTAAATGTATGAGTCCTGCTCTGATTTACCTTTTTAAAATGTAGCGCCTCACATTTATCTAAATTAAACTCCATCTGCCACTCCGCAGCCCATTGGCCCATCTGATCAACATCCCATTGTAATGAGGTAACCACCGCTGTCCACTATACCTCCAACTAATTGCTGAAAGTAAGCGTGAGGGTGCAGCAGGCAATGGAGAAAGTAACTGGTATGTCTGGCTTCATGGTGAAAGGATATGAGTACAGGAGAAGAGAATGTCTTGCTGCAACTGTACTGTTCATTGTTGAGACCACACCTGACGTATTGTGTGTACTTTTGGTTCCTTTCTCTGAAGAATGATGTTCTAAAACTATTGAGGGAGTGCAAACCTTCACCAGACTAATTCCTAGAATGTCAGGAGTGATATACAAAGAAGGATTGGATCAGTAAGGACTATACTCATTAGCGTTTAGAAGAATGAGGGGTGATTTCATCAACCTATAAAATTCTAACAGGATTCGACAGGGTAGATTCAGGAAGGATGTTTCCACTGACCTGGGAGTCCAGAACCAGGGAGTCATACTGTACAGGTAAAGGATGGACCTTTTATAGGACAGAGATGTGGAGAAATGTCTTCATCTAGGGAGTGATGAACCTGTGGAATTCTCTGCCACAACAAACCATTGAAGTCAGAACATCGAAGACTTTCAAGAAAATGCAGACGTAGTTCTTATGCTAAAAGCATCAAAGGATATGGGGAGAATATTGGAATAGGGTACTGAGTTCGATAAGCAGCCATAATCATATTGAATGGCGGTATGGACTCAAGGAGCTGAATGGTCTACTCTGCTCCAATTTCTTTGCTTTTACTTTTATTATGTCCATAAAAAACAAGGTGTACACCAATTTCTACATGATGGTGTTCAATAACTTCTATGAATGTGGTGAGTCTGGCATCCTGCATCAGAGTGCCTATTCAATGAGAGCAACATAATCTAAAATGCACTGTAGATTGGTGTGTGTGCGCACACAGTTGTGGTGGTAGGTACATATAGCCATATCAACTGAGGAGTGGTTAAAGGGTAAGTTTTCAAACTGGAAAGATGTGTAAAGTTCCACTTAAGTCAGTATTGGGGGTCACCCTTATTACCTGTATTTGCAAATGACTTGAACTTAGGAACGGTAAAAAGAAACAACATTTTACTGTCAACAAATAAAGAAATGGTAAATTGCTAAAGATTATTAGAGGTCATAAACAAGCACACAGCTAAGACAAACAATTAATGAGTTCATTTCAGTGTAGAAAATGTCAAATAATGTATTTTGGAAGTAAGGGTAAAATGTGTGGAAAGATTCAAAATGGATTAGAGTGATCTAAACAAATAGTTGCACATTATTAAAGAAAACCATTTAAGCAAAGTCCTGGAAGTTTGATTTCATGGCACAAGCTCCCAAAACTAATGTAGATGTGTACACAGTTGGAGTTTGGTATACTTGGACATTCTAGTTATAAGGATTATATAAAAGTAATACGAAATCCAAATTGTAGATTTTCTATAAAGTTACTAAACTAAAGGGTAAAATCTAGGAAGAGATTACTTGTTCTTTTTGAGTTGCGGGGTGCAGTCATGACTGTCTCTGGTGTCCAATATCATGTACTTTTAGACTTTCATAGAATATAGAATTGTACAGCACAGGAACAGGCCCTTCAGTCCATGATATTGTACTGAACATGACACCAGATTAAACTAATTCCTTCTGCCTGCCCTTGATCCTTATCCCTCCATTCCTTGAATGCCCGTGTGCTTATCTAAAAGTCCCTTTCATGGCCCTCCCATATCTGTTTCCATCACCAGCCCTGGCAGCCCATTCCAGATTCCTACCACTCTCTATGTAAAAAAACTTGCCCCTCACATTTCCTTTGAACTTCCCCCTCTCACCTTAAATGCATGCCCCTAGTATTAGATATTTAAACAGTGGGGAAAAAGATTCTGACCATCATATTCATGCTGAAATTTCTCATCACTGCAGGATCATACTGCAATGCAAAAACATCCTGTTTGTTCCTGTACCTCTAGGTGCCAGCTGAAAATCCTTACCCTTTCATCCACCTTCACCTCAAACAAACACAAGGAACTTTGCCACTGAAATTGAAACTGTTCGGTTCATCTGTCTTTTCTCCATTTGTTCGTTTTCATCCACCAGACCAAACTCCTCAAGCTTTAGCCCTGTCATCGCCCAGAACTCACTCTCTGTAAAACTTCCTTTCTATCTGTTCTCATTCCTTCTCCAAACTCATATTGTGCCAGTGACCAATCTACTGTTCCATTTCATCTTCATACTGACCACAAAGTTTCTCATCTGGTCACCCATGTTGGCTGGTGGTGTTGACAGTTATTCTTCTAAAATACACTGCTCCTCCTCATAAAATCTGCTGCCACCACTCTACCTCAAAATGACCGGCATTGACTCCATCTACTGTTGTAAGTTACTTTTGCTCACCTCCTTTTCCTCTGCAATGTCCTGGAATATACCAGTCCCTTCAACAGTAATAAATTCTCTTTGACCTACATGAGTGGAACCATTGACATATCTGATCATGCCATTGTCTTGTATCATCAGCTGTTTGGAATTGCACTTTGTTTGATTCCATCCTAATCCATCCAGAGATTAACATTTAATTCTTTCCCCTTTCTCACCCTGTCTCTTTGTCTTCCACATGGATCTAGCCTTAGCACTCTCATAGTAGACTTGATAGACTGAATTGCCTAATTTCTGCTGCTAGGTCTTATGGTCTTATTTTTCATCTACATGCTGCCTCTTTGCAACATCGGAAAACTCAGTATCAGTTCCTACATGGAGGCTGACAACACCCGCTGTACCTTGCCTGTCTCTGTACTATGTAAGCAAATATTTCCTGCAACTCAATGTTGGAAAGACCAAAAGTACTGTGTTCTACTCAACGAAAATTCTGTTCCCTGTCTGTTGACTCTTTCCTTTTTCCCGGCAACTGTCTGAGGCTGAACCACACATAGTGTCTAATTTGATCCCAAGATAAACTTCCAGCCTGCTCGTTCAACAAGATTGCTTCCACCTCCTAACATTGCATGCTTCTGCTCTATCTCATCTGGTTAGCAATGGTTAGCACTGCTGCCATCACAGTGCCAGGGACCCAGATTCGATTCCAGCCTCAGGCGACTGTCTGTGTAGAGTATGCACATTCTCCCCATGTCTGCATGGGATTCCTTCGTGTGCTCCGGTTTCCTCCCACAATCCAAAGGTTACATGAATTGGCCATGCTAAATTGCCTATAGTGTTCAGGGATGTGTAGATTAGGTGCATTATTAGGGGGTAAATGTAGGGGAATGGGTTTGGGTGGGATACTTTTGAGAGGGTTGGTGTGGACTTGTTGGGCCGAGGGGCCTGTTTCCACATCCCGAACTTGAATTCTTCCAAACCTCTGCTACAATAGTGCTGTAATGCAATTGTAAAAGGATTCATTTTCTGGGCCCACAAATTATTTGTGATTCTTCTGAGTAACCAGTTAAGTTAGAAACTAATCTTTAGAATGATATGGAACACCAGTTTGCATATTGGTCCAGTTGCCCATTTTACTTGACACATTCAAGTTGATGCAATGAATCTGTTTTTGGTTATAAAATCTACAGTTATGTGAAGATATTGACATTTAACACATTGGTTTGATTTTAAAATAATATTTTACATTACACATGGGAGAACACTTCCCAACTTGATTCAGAAGTAGGGTTCACAACATGAATTTGATCGATCATGATTCAAAGGTTAAAACAAGGACTGCAGATGCTAGAAACCAGAGTCTGGATTACAGTGGTGCTGGAAAAGCACAGCATGTCAGGCAGAATTCAAGGAGCAGGAAAATTGACGTTTCGGGCAAAAGCCCTTCAACAGGAATAGAGGCGGGGTGCCTGCAGAGTGGAGAGATACATGAGAGGGGGGTGGGGGTGGGGAGAAAGTAGCATAGAGTACAATAGGTGAATGGAGGTGGGGATGGAAGTGATAGGTCAGAGGGGAGGATGGAGTGGATAGGTGGAAAGAAAGATAGACAGGTAGGACAGGTCATGGGGACAGTGCTGAGCTGGAATGACCTGTCCTACCTGCCTATCTTCCTTTCCACCTAACCACTCCACCTTCCTCTCTGACCTATCACCTCCATCCCCACAACCATTCACCTATTGTACTCTATGCTACTTTCTCCCCACCCCACCCCCTTCTCATTTTATCTCTCCACCCTGCAGGCTCCCTGCCTCTATTCCTGATGAAGGGCTTTTGCCTGAAACGTCAATTTCCCTGCTCCTTGGATGCTGCCTGATCTGTTGTGCTTTTCCAGCATCACTCTAGGTTCCCTATCTTTAATTCTCCATCCTCTTCTGTTTATCAGCATTATTCCAGTTATTAACTATAAGTCCATGTTTGTGATGTTGAATAATAATTAAATATGTGTGTTGTGATTGGGATTTTTTAAAGAAGTAAAACACCTTAACCTATTTGGATTGCTGATTAAAATGTCTTGCACAAATAGTCTACATTTTCTGTAGATAATTTAGGGAATTTGATTTGATAGTGGGACATGTTTCAATCATGCAATAGTAAAACAACAAGGACAAGTGATGTATTTATCTATAATTATGTTTCATAATTGAATTCTGTCTCCATTTAGGTTAACTCTGCTTTTCACTCAGAGCGAGAGAAATGGATGTGAAAGGTGTGAAGGAAACCCTATCCTGGCTATATTACCAATACCTGCTTGTTACGTGCAGTTATGTGCTGGAGCCCTGGGAACAAACAGTTTTCAATTCTGTTTTGTTCATCATTGTGGCTATGGTTTTATATACAGCCTACGTCTTTATTCCAATTCACATTCGTCTGGCGCTGGAGTTCTTTTCTGGCCTAGGAGCAGGCCAACCTGAAAGCACAGTTGCCATCATGACTTAACCCACACTAATTTGAAACTTAAGACATTTTTAAATGAGAAAAATCTGTGAATCTAAGGACCCAGTGAAAACTTTGGTTCTTCAACTTGCTTTGTGGCTGCAGTCTTATTTCTTATGCACCTCAATCATCTTGTGATCCAAATAAAGTGGTAAATGGCATTATATATAAAAAGAGAAAGCATGTGGTAGTTAAAGTTAGGAATTCACTGACATCAACCGATTGAATTGAAATTTCTATGAAACTAACTATAAAAACAGCAACTGGAAGCAATAGCCATGGGGGTCAAATATTTACTCCTCCAATCGTGTGTTTGTCTGAATCCAATGCCATCACAGTTCACATTCGCAATCTTCTCTATTGTTTAACATGGACCTTTCATTTTAATGCTAGTTTAATTCTAGTTTTTATATAAAGAAAATTTTAATTTTTTAAGACATATTTGTGTAAGTGGCTCATCACTTTGACTTTGCCTCAAAAACAGCAAATCTTAAAATTCAAACAAATGTCAATTTATGAGACAATTCCAACACACGAAGTTATAACATAAAAAGTGACAGCTGGGTGCTAAAGCAAAGCTCTGCTTGGTGTTAAATTTAAGGGCTGCTCTATAATGTTCATAGTTACACATAAGGAAGAGTTATTCATATTTATAATCTATAAAGGAACCATTTTCTTGCAATTGAATTGATCCAGTGCTAGGCTGTTTACAAAGAAACTTGAAGCCATTTCAAAAAGTTCTTATTTTGCAGCAATGCATGAAATGTGCTTTCACATACTATATTAGATAACACTATATTCACGTTATAGTAAATGCCAATGATGCAGTTGGACAAGGATGTTGTAAATGGATACTTTACTAATAAACCATGAAGCAGCATGTCATGCATCTAAAGTCTCTTTAAAGTATTATGCTATTGTTTTTACGATTGGTAATAATTACTTAAATCGGGTCCTGTGGAATATTTGTTCCAAAGGCTATGTGCCTATTGTTCAGAAAAAGGCATTATAAAATGAACATTAACTTTTCGCCTGTTCTATAATTCAGGAAAATCAATGGTTGTACATGATTTTTCAATAAAGTTTGATTAAAATATCAATCTTATACTGTCAATTTGTTTTGTGTCTAGAGTGTTTTTTCTTTATTATAGCTGTGAAAACACCAAATAGAGGATAAAATAGTCTTCACTTATGTCTGTTTTTAGAGGTCAGTTAAACTTCCAACCTAATTACACAGAATCAAAGCACTTTCTCACGGAATTAGTGTCTTTTGAAAAAGCTATGCAATTAGTCCCACTTTAAAGATATAGAGTAATGCAATATGGAAACAGACCGTTCAGTCCAACTCATCCATGCCAGATTTCCCCAATCAAACTGGTACTATTTGCCTGCATTTTGCCCATATCCCACTAAACCTTCCCTATTCATGTACCTGTCCAAATGTCTTTTAAATGTTGTAACTGTACCTGGATCTACCGTTTTCTGTAGCAGTTCAATCTATACCCACACATCCCCTGTGTGGAAAAAGTTGCCCCTCATGTCCCTTTTAGATTTTTCTCCTCTCCCCTTAAAATTATGCCCTCTAGTTTTGAATTTCCCTACCCTAGGGAAAAGACCTTTGCAATTCACTTTACCTATGCCCTCATTATTTGATTAATCTCTATAAGGTCTCACTTCAACCTCCTATGCTCCAGTGAAAAATGTCCCAGCCTATCCAGCCTCTCCTTATAACTCAAACCCTCCAGTTCCAGTAGCATCTTTATAAATGCTTTTGTGCACCCTCTCCAAATTAATAATGTCCCTCCTGTTGCAGGGTGACCAGCACAGTACACAGTACTCCAAAAGTGGCGTCACCAGTGTCCCGGACAATTACAATACGGGTAACCCAACTCCTATACGCAATGCTCTAAGCAATGAAGGCAAGCATGCCAAACGCCTCCTTCACTACCTTGTCTACCTGTGTTACTACTTTCAAGGATATATGTACTTGAACTCTTAGGTGTCTCTGTTCGATAACATTACCCTTAACTCTAAGTCCTGCCCCTGTTCGCCTTACCAAAATATAACACCTCATTTCATTTTTTTCCACAGCTCACCAATACTTTTCTATTTAAAGTATATATACCATAGACATATGGCTAACAGCAAAAACCTTAAAGCTTGATGGGAAAAGGAGCCAACCTTGTACAGGCGCAGGAGCTATGGATGACATGATTACTGCTTAACGAGCCAGTCTGCTCAGTTGTCCTGTGATAAGGACCTATTTAACATGGAATTGTTGCAAATGTGGCAAAACAAAGCCCTGAATGTGGAACAATGGAGCAGACATCTTCTATGATCAGTACGTAATTGAAAAGAGGAGGTCGCACATTAAAGGATTTACACAGCAAAGGAAGGATGGCAAGAAGAAGCATAACCACAGACATGCATAGATTGTCAACCAGGGAGGGGTGCTGTATCATCTCCATAAAATGACATCTTATTGGAGATGAGGCATGGAGCATTAAGGACAAAAGGGTAACTAGGGAGAGAATAGAGCCCCTCAGAGATCAGCAAGACAGCTGATCTGTGCGGAGCTGCAGGAAATGGGGGAGATACTAAACGAGTATTTTGCATCAGTGTTTATTGTGGAGAATGACATGGAATATTTAGAATGTGGGGAAATAGATGGTGATATCTTGAAACATTCCTCTGTAATGTCTACATGACAGAGGAAGAGGTGCTGGATGTCTTGAAACCCATAAAAGTGAATAATTTCCCACAGCATACTCATGTGTACCTGAGAACTCTGTGGGAAGCTAGGGAAGCGATTGCTGGACATTTTGCTGAGATATCTGTATCATTGATAGTCACAGGTGAGATGCCAATGTCATTGATAGTCACAGGTGCGGTGAGGAAAACTGGAGGTTGGCTAATGTGGTGCCACAACTTAAGAAAGGTTGTAAGGTAAAGCCAGGGAACTATAGACCAGTGAGCCTGGCATTGGTGGTGGGCATATTGTTGGAGGGAGTCCTGAGGGACAGGATTTACATGTATTTGGAAAGGCAAGGGCTGATTAGGGATGGTCAGCATGGCTTTGTGCGTGGGAAATCATGTCTCATGACCTCAATTGAGTTTTTTGAAGAAGTAACAAAGAGGATTGAAGAGGGTAGAGCGGTAGATGTGATCTGGATGGAATTCAGTAAGGCGTTCAACAAGGTTCCTCATGAGAGACTGGTTAACAAGGTTAGATTCCATAGAATACAGGGAGAACTAGTCATTTGAATACAGCTCAGGCTCGAAGGTAGAAGACAGAGGGTGATGGTGGAAGGTTGCTTTTCAGACTGGAAACCTGTGACTAGTGGAGTGTCACAAGGATTGCTGCTGGGTCGACTACTTTTCATCATTTATATAAATGATTTGGCTGTGAGCGTAAAAGGTATAGTTAGTAAATTTGCTGATGACACCAAACTTGGATGTGTAGTGGTCAGTGAAGAAGGTTACCTCTGATTACAATGGGATCTTGATCAGATGGGCCAATGGGCTGAGGAGTGGCAGATGGAGTTTAATTTAGATGAATGTGAGGTGCTGCATTTTGGGAAAGCAAATCTTAGCAGGACTGACACACTTAATGGTAAGGTCCTGGGGAGTGTTGCAAAACAAAGAAAACTTGGAGTGCAAGTTCATGGCTCCTTGAAATATCAGAAGGATATTGTGAAACTTGAAAGGGTTCAGAAAAGATTTACAAGGTTGTTGCCAGGGTTGGAGGATTTGAGCTATAGGGAGAGGCTGAATAGGCTGAGGTTGTTTTCCCTGGAGCATTGGAGGCTAAAGGGTGATCTTATCGAGGTTTATAAAATCATGAGAGGCATAGATAGGATAAATAGACAAGGTCTTTTCCCTGGGGTGGAGGTGTTCAGAACTAGAGGGCAGAGGTTTAGAATAAGAGGGGAATGTAAAAGGAGCCAAGGGCAACTTTTTCACCTCGACGGTGGTGCATATATGGAATGAGCTGCCAGAGGAAGTGATGAGGCTGGTATAATTACAGTATTTAAAAGGCATCTGGATGGGTTTATGAATAGGAAGGGTTGAGAGGGATATGAACCAAATACTAGCAAATGGGTCGAGATTAGGTTGGGATATCTGGTCATCATGGATGAGTTGGACCGAAGGGTCTGTTTCCATGCTGTACATCTCTATGACTCTATGAGTCTATGATACTTGGCTAAATGAGAGTGCTTTGGATTTGGGTGAATTTCAAAAGATAAATGGTGAAGGCCCTCTTGTAGTGCATAGTTAGTATCCCTTTGGGTTCAAGTCCCACCTGCTCCAGAGGTGTGTAATAATACCTCTGACCAGGTCGATTAGAAAGATACGTTTTTTTTTAATATAGGTAATTAAATTTAATTTCAAGGCTAATTTTCAAGCTAAATTAGTTCTTTAATCCATTAATTAAAAGCTTCTCTGTTTGATTGTGTGTAATTTTAATCACATTTCTGAAACAGGAGACAACTGAATCATTCTCAGATGACGCTGGTTAACTGCACAATTGCTTTGCTCCAGTTCAGAAGCATTGTTTTTTGGACTCATTAAAAAGGTGGCAACCTCAGTGCTGCTTGGCCAAATGAGCGTCTTTTGGGGTTGGGTGAAACTGGGCAGTTATGTGAGACAGGCAGAAAGGCTGAGTGTGGTGCTCAGTCTCTGTCTGGGAAGTTCAGGAATTGATATGGTCCCAATGGAAACAGCCAATTAGTAAGTGACACATGCAGACTATTTTATTACAGTTTTTAAGGCACAAAATAAAATAAAGGTTGGGACTTTTGGTTGTAATAGAAGTGTTTAAATTGAAAGAAGGTCACTAGCTTATTTAAGTTCTCTTAAAGGAACAGGCAGGCTTGGGAAGCTGGAAGCAAGAGCAGGCAGCCCAGGGCAGCTGAGAGTAGGAACGGGCAGCCCGGAACCATAGCATGAACAGGAGCAGCAGCGAGAACAGGAACAGGCAGCCCAGGGCAGCATCGAGAACATGAACAAGCAGCTGGGGGCAACAGTGAGAACAGGAACAGGCAGTCCGGTGCAGCAGCAAGAACAGGAACAGGCAGCTGGGGGCAGCAGTGAGAGCAGGAACAGGCAGCCCAGAGCAGCAGCGAGAGCAGGAACAGGCAGCCCGGAGCAGCAGTGAGAGCAGGAACAGGCAGCCCAGGGCAGCAGTAAGAACAGGAACAGGCAGCCCGGAGCAGCAGCGAGAGCAGGAACAGGCAGCCCAGGGCAGCAGCAAGAGCAGGAACAGGCAGCCCGGAGCAGCAGTAAGATCAGGAACAGGCAGCTGGGGGCAACAGTGAGAACAGGAACAGGCAGCTCGGGGCAGCAGCAAGAGTAGGAACAGGCAGCTGGGGGCAGCAGTAAGAGCAGGAACAGGCAGCCCGGGGCAGCAGCGAGAACAGGAACAGGCAGCCCGGGGCAACAGTGAGAACAGGAACAGGCAGCCCGGGGCAGCAGTGAGAACAGGAACAGGCAGTCCAGGGCAGCAGCGAGAGTAGGAACAGGCAGCCCAGGGCAGCAGTGAGAGCAGGAACAGGCAGCTGGGGGCAGCAGTAAGAACAAGAACAGGCAGCCCAGAGCAGCAGCAAGAGCAGGAACAGGCAGCCCGGAGCAGCAGCGAGAACGGGAACAGGCAGCCCGGGGCAGCAGCGAGAACAGGAACAGGCAGCTGGGGTCAGCAGCAAGAGCAGGAACAGGCAGCCCGGAGCAGCAGTGAGAGCAGGAACAGGCAGCCCAGGGCAACAGTGAGAACAGGAACAGGCAGCCCGGGGCAGCAGTGAGAACAGGAACAGGCAGTTGGGGTCAGCAGCAAGAGCAGGAACCGGCTACAAGGTGATGAGAACAGGAAGAGGCCGAAGGCGATGAGAGCAGGAAAAGGCAGCTTGGGATAGCGGCAGGTTGAGCCCTTGTGAGGAGCACAAGTCCAGCATCGCAAGGCTGTGGTGTTGAACTGTTAATTTTATTTCATTGTTTCACTGCATTTTAGTATGAAGGACTATAATGTTTAAATTTTTAACTGTTCACTTTTTTTTTGCTTCATACCAAGATACTGTACCCAAGTGAAAACAGAATATGCTGGAGGTCACAGTGTGTCAGACACCATCCATGGAGAGTAAGCAAGCTAACATTTCAAGTCTAAATATCTATTCATCAGACCTTCACGTAAATCTATTCCCTATAGTATTTGACATTTCTGTCCTGTCTATTCATGCCTCTCATAATTTTATACACTTATATCAAGTTGCCCCCTCAGTCTCTGACACTCTAGCGAAAACAATCCAAATTTGTCCAACCTTGCCTTACAGTTAATATACTCCAATCCAGGCAACATCCTGTTAAACCACCTTCTCCAAATTGTGCAGTGACCAGAATAGCACACAGTACTGCAAATGTAGCCTGACGAAAGTCTTACACAGTTGCAACATGACTTGCTAACTCTTAGATTAAATACATCAATCATTGAAGGGAAGCATGCCATATACCTTCTTTATCACCTCATCCACTTGTGTTACCACTTTTAGGGAACTATGGACTTGGACGACAAGATCCCTCCGTATATCTATGCTCCTAAGGGTCTAGCCATTTACAGTATACTTGCTTCTTTTATTTGACAACCCAAAATGCATCGCCTCACATTTGTCTGGATTAAATTGATCCTAATCCACCTACCACTTCTCAGTGCATTTTCCAAGTTGATCTGTATCCTGTTGCATCCTTTGATATCCTTCCTCACTATCAATAACTCCACCAATTTTTGTGTCATCTGCAAACGTCCTAATCAGAGAACCACCATTTTATCCAAATCACTTTATGTAGATTTCAAGCAACAAAGGTCTCCACACTGATCCTTGTGGAACACCACTGGTCACAGACTGTCAGTTCGATAAACACCCCTCTGTCTGCTATGGTCAAGAAATTTTGTATCCAACTTTCCAACTCACTATGGATTCCATGCAATGTGATCTTCTGTACCAGCCTACCATGAATCTTGTTAAATGCTTTAGTAAAGTTAATGTAGATTACATCCACTGCCCTATGTTCATCTCCTCACTTTCTCAAAACTTGCATAACACTATACTAACTATCCCTAATAAGTCTATTCTTCTCCAGATGCAAGTAAATCCTGTCCATACTCTGATGTAAGGCTCCCCAGCCTATAAATTCCTAGATTTTTCCCCATTACCCTTCTTGAACAAAGGGATGATGTTGGTATTCTCCAGTCTTCTGACATCTCGCCTGTGGCTACAAAGGATACAAAGATCTCTGTCAAGGATTCCAAAAAATTCTCCCTCAGTATCCTGGGATAGATCAGGTGCTGGGGACTTAATCACCTTAATGTTTTTCAAGACACTCAACACCTCCCCCTTCTTAATGTCAACATGCCTCAAAGTATCAACAAACTCCTCTCTCAATTTACCATCATTCATGCCTTTGGCATTGGTGAATAAGGATGCAACATACTCATTAAGGACCTCAACCACTTCCCCTGTCTCCACACACACATTCCCTCTTTTGTCCTCGAGTGGACCTATCATTTCCCTCGTTACCCTCTTGCTCCTAACGTATGTATAAAATGTCTTGGGATTCTCCTTAACCCTATTCACCAAGGATATTTCATGGCCCCTTCTAACCCTCCTAACTTCTTGTTTAAATTCTCCTCTGCTTCCTTTATACTTATTTGATTTCTGTTTCACAAAACTTACATATGCTTCTTTTTTCCTTTTTAACTATATTTATACGATCTCTCATCAAGCAAGGTTTCTGAGCCTTGCCATCTTTATCTTCCATCCTCACAGGAGCATTTTGGTCCTGAACTCTGGTCAACTGGCTTTTAAAAGACTCCCACGTGTCAGAAGACAGAGGGTGGTAATGGAGGGTTGTTTTTCAGACTGGAGGCCTGTGACCAATGGAGTACCACAATGATCGGTGCTGGGCCCTCTACTTTTTGACATTTACATAAATGATTTGGATGCGAGCATAAGAGGTACAGTTAGTAAGTTTGCAGATCACACCAAAATTAGATGTGTAGTGGACAGCTAAGAGAGTTACCTCAGATTACAACAGGATCTAGACCAGATGGGTCAATCAGCTGAGAAGTGGCAGATGGAGTTTAATTCAGATAAATGCAAGGTGCTGCATTTTGGGAAAGCAAATACTTAGCAGGACTTATACACTTAATGGTAAGGTCCTCGGGAGTGTTGCTGAACAAAGAGACCTTGGAGTGCAGGTTCATAGCTCCTTGAACGTAGAGCCGCAGGTAGATAGGATAGTGAAGAAGGCGTTTGGTATGCTCTCCTTTATCGGTCAGAGTAATGAGTACAGGAGTTGGGAGGTCATGTTACGGCTATACAAGACATTGGTTAGGCCACTGTTGGATTATTGCGTGCAATTCTGGTCTCCTTCCTATCAGAAAGATGTTGTGAAACTTGAAAGGGTTCAGAAAAGATTTACAAGGATGTTGCCGGGTTTGGAGGATTTGAGCTACAGGGAGAGGCTGCGATTGGCTGGGGCTGTTTTCCCTGGAGCGTCGGAGGCTGAGGGGTGACCTTATAGAGGTTTATAAAATTATGAGGGGCATGGATAGGATAAATAGACAAAGTCTTTTCCCTGGGATCAGGGAGTCCAGAACTAGAGGGCATAGGTTTAGGGTGAGAGGGGAAAGATATAAAAGAGACCTAAGGGGCAATGTTTTCACACAGAAGGTAGCACATGTATGGAATGAGCTGCCAGAGGATGTGGTGCAGGCTGGTACAATTGCAACATTTAAGAGGCATTTGGATGGGTATATGAATAGGAAGGGTTTGGAGGGATACGGGCCGGGTGCTGGCAGGTGGGACTAGATTGGGTTGGGATATCTGGTCGGTATGGACAGGTTGGACGGAAGGGTCTGTTTCTATGTTGTACATCTCTATGACTCTATGACCTTCCAATGGCTGCCCCCAATCCATTTTTTTTTCAGTTCCTGTCTAATGGTGCTGTAATTTGCCCTCCCTGAATTTAGCACTTTCACCTGAGAGGGAGTCTGAAGTTGGTGCTAACAATAGGAATAAAAAATATAAAATTTGGAGTCTGACACCTCGACTTTATTTTTGAATTAATCCTTTTATCTGCCAGAAAATTATGTGAACTGAACTTTCTGCTGCAGGAACCTTATCTTTCCTTACTCAGGAAGATACTTAAAAAGAACTTTTTTTGGATCTGTGCCTCGGTGTCGGCAAGTCTGGAAAATCAGAAACAAAAACAGAAATTACAGGAAAAGCTCAGCACATCTGGCAGCATCTGTGGAGAGAAATCGGAGTTAATATCTTAGGTTGAATGAACCATCTTCAGGTCTGATCTGAGGAAGGGCCACCCAACCTGAAATGTTAACATTGATTTCTCTCCACAGATGCTGCCAGACCTGCTGAACGATTCCTGCAATTTCTGTTTTTGTTTCTGATTTACAGGATCTGCAGTTCTTTGTCTTTAGCTGGAAAATTGGACATGTCAACATGCATATTTTGAAATAATTCCCTCCATCTAAATTTATCAAAGGAAAGTTGGACATTTCCTTTTGAGCATTACTATGACATCCTCCAATGCAGTCAGTGGCATTTAGGAACACTCACATTGCTGTTAGGAAGCGGGTTTCAGGATGTTAACACAGTGACAGTGAAGGAACCATGATATAAACTGGAGGAGAACTTAACGCCTTTGTCCTTCTGGGTGGTAGGGGTCACGGGTTTGCTGTAGTGCAATCTGTAGATGGTTTACATTGCAATCACTTTTCATAAACAGTTTAGGGGCTGATTGTAGGGGGTGATCAGGTTGGCTGCATTCTCCTAAATGGTGTCAAGTTTCTTGAGTGCTTTTGCAGGCACACTCATTCAGGCAAGTGGAGACTATTCCATCACATTCCTGAGTTGTATGTTGGAAAGCCCTAGGAAGTCAGGAAATCCTCATATTAAAACCATGTCCCCTGATTATTGACCCCTCTACTAAGAGACAAGTTTTCTGCCTATCTACATCCCTCATAACTTTGAAGACCTTAATCAAGTTCCCTCTCGACCTTCTCCATTCTAAGGAAAACAAGTGCAACCCCAGTCAAGTCTCTCTCTTGCTGAACCACTCCAGTTAAGGTAACATCCTGGTGAAGTTCTTCTGCACCTTCTCTAGTACAATCACACCCTTCAATTGTCACTTAGCCAATGTTATATACCGTTACATCATTATCTCCTTGCTCTTGTATTTAATACCTCAGTTAATAAAGACAAATATCCCATAGAGAAATTGCTGAAGGTGCTTTGGTCAAGAAAAAAAAGGAGGCATATTTCAAGTATAGATAGCTGAGATGATTGTGAATCCCTTGAGGATTCAGGGGTGTAGGAGTATACTTCAGAGAAATCAGGAGGACCAAAAGGGGACATGAGATAGCTTTGGCAGAGGTTAAGGAGAATGTGAAGAGATTCTACAAGAATATTAAGGACAAAAAAGAAACTAGGGAGAGAATAAGGCCCCTTAAAGATCAGTCTATGTGTGGAACTGTAGGTGAGATCTTAAATGAATATTTCATGTCAGTATTTACTGTAGAGAAAGACATGGAAGCTAGGGAACTCAGGAAAATAAACAGTGATGCCTTGAAAAGAGTCCACATTACAGAAGAAGAGGTGCAAGAAGCCTTAAAATGCATAAAGGTACATAAATGCCCAGGACCTGATCAGCTGTATCCCAGTATATTGTGGGAAGCTAGGGAAGAACCTGTGGGGCCCCTCACAGGTGAGGTGCCAGAAGACCTCCTGGAGTGTGGCTAATGTTGTGCCAATATTTAAGAAAGGTTGTAAGGAAAAGCCAGGGAATTATAGACCAATGAGCCTGACTTCAGTGGTGAGTAAGTTGTTGGAGGGAAGTCTGAGAGATAGCATCTACAAGTATTTGGAAAGAGAAGACCTGATTAGGGATAGTGAACATTGTTTTTTGTATGGGAAATCACATTGTGATAAAACACATTGATGAAGGTAGAGTAATGGATGTAGTATATGTGGATTTGATAAGGTTCCCATGGGAGGCTCATTGAGAAAGTAAAGAGGCATGGGATACAGGGAAATCTGGCTGTCCGCATGCAGAACTGGCTGGCCTATAGAAGACAGAGGGTAGTGGTATGTGGAAAGTATTCAGCCTGGCGCCTGGTGACCCGCAGGGATCGGTTCTGGAATCTCTGCTCTTTGTGATTTTTATAAATGACTTGGATGAGGAAGTGAAAGGTTGAGTTAGTAAGTTTGCTGATGACACAAAGTTTGGTAGAATTGTGTATGGTGTGGAAGGTTGTTGTAGGTTGCAACGGGATATTGACAGGATGCAGAACTGGGCTGATAAGTGGTAGATGGAGTTCAACCTGGAAAAGTGTGAAGTCATTCTCTTGGGAGATAGAATTTGAATGCAGAATACAGAATTAAAGGCAGTATTCTTAGCAGTGTGGGGGAACAGAGGGATCTTGAGGCCCACGTGTGGAGATCCTTTAAAGTTGCCACCCAAGTTGATAAAGTTGTTAAGAGGTGTATAATACGTTTGCTTTCATTCGCAAGGGTATTGAGTTCAAGAGCTGTGAGGTTATGCTACAGCATTATAGATCCCTGGTTAAACCACACTTGGAATATTGTGTTAAGTTCTGGTCACATCATTGTAGAAAGGATGTAGATGCTTTAGAGAGGGTGCAGGGGAGATTTACCAGGATGCTACCTAGACTGGAGGGCATATCTTATAAAGAAAGTTTGAAGGAGATGGGGCTTTTCTCATGAAGCAAAGAAGGATGAGAGGTGACTCGATAGAGGTGTACAAGATGTTGAGAGGCATAGATAGAGTGGATAACCAGAGACTTTTTCCCGTGGCAGAAATGTCTATCATGAGGGGGTATAATTTTAAGGTGATTGAAGGAAGGTTTAGGGGAGATGTCAGAGGTAGGTTCTTTACACAGAGTGATGGGTGCATGGTATTTACTGCCGGGGGTGGTGGTAGAGTCAGATACATTAGGGATGTTTCAGTGACTCTTGGATAGGCACATGGATGATAGTATAATGAAGGGTATGTAGGTTAGTCTGATCTTTGAGTAGGATAAAAGGCTGACACAACATTGAGGGCTGGAGGACCTGTACTGTGCTGTACTGTTCTATGTTCTATATTCTAAATCGTTCTCACAAACTTGATAGAATTTTTTGAAGAGGTGACCAAGATGATGGTAGATATTATCTACATGGACTTTAACAAGGTCTTCAACAAGATTCCACATAGCAGACTGGTTAGTAAGGTTACATCACTTCAGATCGAGGGAGAGTTACCTAATTTTATACAAAATTGGCTTAATGGTTGGAGACAGAAGATGGTAGTAGAGGGTTTTAGTTTGGACTGGAGGCCTGTGACCAACCGTGTGCTGCAAGAGTCTGTACTGGGTCCACTGTTGTTCATCATTTGTATAGATAGTTTGGATGTAAATATAGTAGGCATAGTTAATAAATTTGCAAATGACACCAAAATTGGTGGTATAGTGGAGAGCAGAAAGTTATCTCAGACTACAACAGGATATTGATCAACGGAGCTAGTGAATCGAGGAATGACAGATGGAGATTAATTCAAATAAATACAGGGCAGGATTCAAGCAGTTAGTGGTAGCCCTGGGGAATGTTGTCAAACAGAGAGACCTAGGGATACAGGTACTTAGTTCCTTGAAGATGGCGTCACAGGTAGACAGGGTGGTGAAGATAGTGTTTGACATGCTTACCTTCTTCAGTCAAGGCATTGAGTCCAGGAGTTGGAACATCATCTTACAACTGTGTGAGATGTTGGTAGGGCCACGTTTGGTGTACTGCATACAATTCTGATTGCCTGCTATCAGAAGGATGCTTTTAAACTGGAAAAGGGTGCAGAAAAGATTTACAAGGATGCTACCTAGGCTAGAAGAATTGAGTCATAAGGAGAGGCTGGACAGGCTGGGACTTTTATCCTCGGAGAGAATAGGAGGCTGAAAGGTGACCTTTACAGAAGTTTATAAATCATCAGAGGCATAGATAAGATGAATAACCAAGGTCTTTTCCCCAGACTAGTGGAGTCCAAAACAAGAGGGCATAGGAGAAATATTTGAAAGGGACCTGAGGGGTAACTTTTTAATACAGAGGGTGGTGTATCTATGGAATGAGCTGCCAGATGAAGTGGTAGAGGTGAGTACAATTACTATTTAAGAAAGATGATAAGGAAAAGCCAGGGTACTATAGACTGGATGAGCCTGACATCAGTGGTGGACAAGTTGTTGGAAAGAATCCTGAGGAATAGGATTTACATGTATTTGGATCAGCAAGGACTGATTGGGGATAGTCAGCATGGCTTAGTGTGTGGGAAATCATGTCTCACAAACTTGATTGAGTTTTTTGAAGAAGTATCAAAGAGGATTGATCAGGGCAGAGCAGTAGACATGATCTATATGCACTTCAGTAAAGCGTTCAATAAGGTTCATCATGGGAAGCTGGTTAATAAGGTTAGATCTCATGGAAAACAGGGAGAACTAGCCATTTGGATACAGAACTCGCTCAAAGGTAGAAGACAGAGGGTGGTGGTGGAGGATTGCTTTTCAGACTGTAGGCCTGTGACCAGTGGAGTGCCACTAGGATGGGTACTGGGACCACTGCTTTTCATCATTTATGTAAATGAATTGGATGTGACATAGGAGGTATAGTTAGTAAACTTGCAGATTACACCTAATTTGGAGGTGCAGTGGACAGTGAAGAAGGTTACCTCAGAATACAATAAGATCTTGATCAGATGGGCCAATGAGCTGAGGTATGGCAGATGGAGTTTCATTTAGATAAGTGTGAGGTGCAGCATTTTGGAAAAGCAAATCAGAGCAGGACTTAGACACTTATTGTTCGGGTCCTGGGGTGTATTGCTGAACACAGATCTTGGAGTGCAGGTTCATAGTTCCTTGAAAGTACAGTCGCAGGTAGATAGGATAGTGAAGAAGGCATTTGGTATGCTTTACTTCATTGGACAGAACATTGAGTAAAGGAATTGGGAGGTCATGTTACGGCTGTACAGGACATTGGTTAGGCCACTTTTGGAATATTGCATACAATTCAGGTTTCCTTCCTATCAGAAGGATGTTGTGAAATGTGAAAGGTTACAAGGATTTTGCCAGGTTTGGAAGATATGAGCTATCAGAGAGACTGAAAAGGCTGGAGATGTTTTCTCTGGAGCGTCGGAGGCTGAAGGGTGACCTAATAGAGGTTTATAAAGTCATGAGGGGCATGGATAGGGTAAATAGACAAGGTCTTTTCCCTGGGGTGGGGGAGTTCAAAACTGGAGGACACAGGTTTAAGGTGAGAGGGGAAAGATATAAAAGGGATCTAAGGGGCAACTTTTTCACGCAGAGGGTGGTGAATGAAATGAGCTGCCAGAGGAAGTGGTGGAGGCTGGTACAATTACAGCATTTAAAAGGCATCTGGATGCGTATATGAATAGGAAGGGTTGAGAGATATGGGAAAAGTGCTGGCAAATGGGACTAGATTAGGTTAGGACATCTTTTCCCATGGATGAGTTAGACTGAGGGTCTTTTTCTGTGCTGTTCATCTCTATGACTCTATATTTAAAAGATATTTGGACAAGTACATGGATAGGAAAGGTTTGTAGGGATATTGGTCAAACACAGGCACAAGGGACTAGTTCAGTTTAGGAACCTGGTTGGCATGGACAAGTTGGGCCAAAGGGCCTTTTTCCATGCTGGATGATTCTATGAGAAACTCAGCAGGTCTGGCAGTATTGGTGGACAGAAGACAGAGTTGGTATTTTGAGTGTCCCTAACTTTTCTTCAGAACCGATAACAATTAGGAAGAGGTGGTATTGATGCTGATGAGGGCAGTAGTTGGGATTGAGGGGAGTGGGAAGAGTAAGCGATAGATGAAGACTGAGACCAGAAAGGGAGAGAAAGAAAATGGGTTAGACATACAAGGGATTGTTGATAATAAACTAAAGAAGAAGAGAAGCTATACAGATGATAATGAGGATTATGGGTTGGCTGTGCAGAAAGCCGTGGATGATTGAAGTTTTAAGTTCCTTGTTACGATCAGGCTTGTTGAGCTTCCTTTACAAGGTTATAATCACTGGCTGTTCTGCAATGCTGATGATTGCTTAATCCACTTGTTATCAACAATCTTTGACGATTAGTGTCCTTCAGATGCAGTGACAATTGAAGGCAGATGGGTAGCATTGCTTCATCAGTGGAGGCATAAGTACTGTAATTGACCCTTGCAGGGCTTCAAAAGAATGTTGATAACTCCAATCCCATTAGAAAAAGATAGCAAATACCTCCTCCTATTTTTCATGGAGTTCCAGTCATTTTGTGAATTTATGGCACAATTGACTTTATATTTGGTATGGTGAGGTTCCATCTTTTTATATAAGAGTGACTTGCAGGCTCCACCTATGAGCCACATATTATCTGTCACACTCCCTTTTGTGTTGCTGTCCTTGCAGCCCCAATGATTATTCAGCCTCCAACCATTTCAGTTGCACCCATTTAGATCACCACTAAATGGCCCCCTGATCAAAGCATCAGTACCTTCATGCATTCATGTACTTTGTAAACTGGCTACCATCAAATAAATTTTTGGTAGGATATTGAATGTGACAGTAGCTAAAGGCAAGTATAGTTTCACTGCAATAAGAAAGGTTTTAATATTGACAGTGGCCCCAAACTCTCTTGAGTCGGTATGTAAATCATTTAGTGTATAAATCTACATTTAGATGATTACTTTGAGCTGGAAAATTACAGTGAATTCAACATAGCAAAGGATATTAGTTCTTTCTCTGGCTTCTGCTTCTGGCAGCCATTACCATACACAGAGCAAAATAAAATTCTTAATTCTTGGAAGGTGACAGGTTCCTTGTGCCTTTTGGGTTGTGTTATGTAACCACACTATTAAGACCAGCTGCTGAATGATTTAATTGATGCTGAAGATTAGCAGTGAATGACTGAAGTAAAACAAAAACTATTAAAAAATGCATGGCCATTACTTACACAGCCATTAAAAGTGTTCATTTTCCTCAAAGGAAATATCTGGAAAATGTCTGACTGCTGTTTTATGTAAAAATTTATTTTCTTTGAGATTAACAGGAGAAGTTTTGTTGTTAATAATGATTGATACTACACATTACCAGCCTGTAAGATGTGAAATCTCGAGTATGACAGCCTGTAATGTGAGAGCAATTGATGTCAGCTACACAATTAAAAATATTCAACATGTTCCAATTCCATTAGCAATGCAGTGCTAAATTAAATCTAATCCCAATATATGTTGTGCTCTATATTCTAATGAGTTTACTTAACTTTCAGTCTCATTTTTGTACAGAAGCAAATCTAATGGATGTTACCATTGCAGAGTAATGAAGTTGTCATTCTAGCATATATTTTTATTTATGTTTAATCATGAATGATTGACTTTACAGTTTATAAGGTTTTGCATCTGCAACATATAATTACATGTGATAAATAAAATGCTTTATGTTCTAAAAGATGGTGGGATGGGCTTTCATAAATTAACTCAGATGAACTTTATTAGTCATTACAGGTTGAATCTTACATTATTGTAGTTGACTAAATACAAGTTGTATCAAGTTTCTTATACTATTAAATGTTATAAAGAGATCAGAAACTTTTACAAGCATTAATATCCTATGTCCAAAAAATGCATTAATTCACAATAAAAGTTAAAATCAACACAATTACTAGGGGCAACATATTACCATGACTGCTAACAGAAATTGCTTAGTAAGTGGCGCTCTATTTGGTGCACTAGCAGAATCTCACTGTTGTGCAGTACTCAAGTTCATCTTGGCTTCTTGAAATCTTCTACTGAGTAGACACCAGGGTTACCCATGGTAAGATTACCAGCATGCATAGATCCTGGTATAGCCACAATTCATTGATGCAAACCACATATGATACAATTGAATCAGACAGTGATCTCAGATGCCTGCATCCAGACAGATTTGACACAATTAGAAATTTTGAGGGTAAGCAATATTGCATCTTAAAGATGACTCAACTCCATGTTTTGAATTAGAAGAATTAGAATCCCGACAATGTGGAAACAGGCCCTTCGGCCCAACAAGTCCATGATGCTGTGAGGCAGCAATGCTAACCACTGAGCCACCCACCATGACACCATGCAGCAGCACACTCAAGAGAAGTCTCAAATGGAATTGAAGGAGATGGAATGAAATGGTACAATCTGAAAGTCAGACCACCACATGGATTGGTGTATTTCCATCCTAGATGTTTCAAAGAAAGCTGATGAGGGTAAGAGTTTGTCTCGATCTAAGCTACCTCAACTTTTGACTTAAAAGGTTCTTATATAAAATACTAGTGCTGGAAGAATTAAATCCTACATTTTCAGCAGTGAGATGCTTTTCAAAGCCAAATGTAAAAGATAAATACTGGTCTATCCATTTAGAACATAGAACATAGAACATAGAACATTACAGCGCAGTACAGGCCCTTCGGCCCTCGATGTTGCACCGATCAAAGCCCACCTAACCTACACTAACCCACTATCCTCCATATACCTATCCAATGCCCGCTTAAATACCCATAAAGAGGGAGAGTCCACTACTGCTACTGGCAGGGCATTCCATGAACTTACGACTCGCTGAGTGAAGAACCTACCCCTAACATCAGTCCTATATCTACCCCCCGCTTAATTTAAAGCTATGCCCCCTTGTAATAGCTGACTCCATACGTGGAAAAAGGTTCTCACTGTCAACCCTATCTAACCCCCTAATCATCTTGTACACCTCTATCAAGTCACCCCTAAACCTTCTTTTCTCCAATGAAAACAACCCCAAGTGCCTCAGCCTTTCCTCATAGGATCTTCCTACCATACCAGGCAACATCCTGGTAAACTTCCTCTGCACCCGTTCCAGTGCCTCCACATCCTTCCTATAGTATAGCGACCAAAACTGCACACAATATTCCAGATGCGGCCGCACCAGAGTCTTATACAACTGCAGCATGACCTCAGGACTCCGGAACTCAATTCCTCTACCAATAAAAGCCAGTACGCCATATGCCTTCTTCACTGCACTATTTACCTGGGTGGCAACTTTCAGAGATCTGTGTACATGGACACCAAGATCCCTCTGCTCTTCCACACTACCAAGTATCTGACCATTAGCCCAGTACCCCATCTTTTTATTACTCTTACCTCACACTTAGCTACATTGAACTCCATTTGCCACCTTTCTGCCCAGCTCTGCAGCTTCTCTATATCCCGCTGTAACCTGCCACATCCTTCCTCACTGTCTACAACTCCTCCGACTTTCGTATCATCCGCAAACTTGCTCACCCAATCTTCTAACCCTTCCTCCAGGTCATTTATAAAAATGACAAACAGCAATGGTCCCAAAACAGATCCTTGCGGAACACCGCTAGTGACGGCACTCCAAGATGAACCTTTGCCATCAACTACTACCCTCTGTCTTCTTCCAGCCAGCCAATTCCTAATCCAAACCTCCAACTCACCCTCAATGCCATATCTCTGTATTTTCTGCAGTAGCCTACCATGGGGGACCATATCAAATGCCTTACTAAAATCCATATATACCACATCTACCGCTTTCCCCTCATCTACCTCCTTAGTCACCTTCTCAAAGTATTCAATAAGGTTTGTGAGGCACGACCTGCCCTTCACAAAACCATGCTGACTATCCTTGATCACATTATTCTTATCCAGATGTGCATAAATCCTATCCCTTACAATTCTCTCTAAGACTTTGCCCACAACAGAAGTGAGACTCACTGGCCTATAGTTACTAGGATTATCCCTACTCCCCTTCTTGAACAAGGGAACCACGTTTGCTAGCCTCCAGTCCTCTGGCACTACTCCTGTAGCCAAAGAGGACACAAAAATCAAGGCCAATGGCTCTGCAATCTCCTCCCTTGCTTCCCAGAGAATCCTAGGATAAATGCCATCAGGCCCAGGGGACTTATCTATTTTCACCCTTGCCAGAATTTCCAACACCTCTTCTCTACATATCTCAAAGCCATCCATTCTACTTAATCGTGCCTCAGTATTCATATCGACAACAATGTCCTGTTCCTGAGTGAATACTGACGAAAAGTATTCATTCAGTGCCTCCCCAATCTCTTCAGCCTCCACACGCAACTTCCCATTACTATCCTTGATTGGACCTATTCCTACCCTAGTCATTCTTTTATTCCTAACATACCTATAGAAAGCCTTAGGGTTTTCCCTAATCCTACCAACTAAGGACCTTTCATGTCCCCTCCTTGCTGCTCTTAGCTCTCTCTTCAGGTCCTTCCGTGCTACCTTATAACTCTCAATCGCCCCTATTGAACCTTCACGCCTCATCTTTACAAAGGCCGCCCTCTTCCATTTAACAAGGGATTCCAATTCCTTATTAAACCACGGCTCCCTCACACGACCCTTTCCTCCCTGCCTGATAGGTACGTACTTATCAAGGACACTCAATAGTTGCTCCTTGAACAAGTTCCACATATCAATTATACTCTTGCCTTGGAATCTACTTTTCCAATCCACACATCCTAAGTCATGCCTCAACGCATCATACTTTCCCTGCCCCCAGCTATTACTCTTGCCCTGGAGTACACACTTATCCCTCTCCATCACTACAGTAAAAATCACCGAATTGTGGTCACTGTCCCCAAAGTGCTCACCTACCTCTAGTTCTAATACCTGGCCTGGTTCGTTACCCAGAACCAAATCCAGTATGGCCTCACCTCTTGTTGGCTTATCTACATATTGTGTCAGGAAGCTCTCCTGCACACATTGCACAAACACTGACCCATCTAACGAACTTGAGCTATAGCTTTCCCAATCAATATCAGGAAAGTTAAAGTCTCCCATAACAATCACCCTATTACTGTCACTCTTCTCCTGAATCATCGTCACAATCCTTTCTTCAATGATTCTAGGACTATTAGGAGGCCTGTAAAAGACTCCTAACAGGGTGACCTCACCTCTCCTATTCCTAACCTCAACCCAAAATACCTCAGATGGCAAATCTTCGTCCATCATCCTTTCCACCGCTATAATACTATCTTTGACAAGCAAAGCCACACCTCCCCCCTCTTTTACCCCCACCTCTGACCCTACTAAAACATTTAAACCCTGGAACCTGCAACAGCCAATCCTGTCCCTGATCTAGCCATGTCTCCGTAATAGCCACAACATCGAAGTCCCAGGTACCAACCCACGCTGCAAGTTCACCTACCTTATTTCGTATACTTCAAGCCACTCTTCTGTTTACAGGCACCCTCCTTTAAGATTGATGCCATATTCCTAACCTCCCTACACTCCAGGTCCTGCACCCTAAAGCTACAGTCTGGGTTCCCATGCCCCTGCAGAGTTAGTTTAATAGAAGAATCCCAAGATCTTAAACATTTATCATACAATTTGACTGGTACTGTTTCTGATGATTACCATTCGGCACATGAGTATGGTTACTACATTTATCTAGTTGAGTTTAAAATGCTGGTGATAACATGGAAAAGACAAAGGCAGAGCATGACCACTACCTCTACTTCATGCAACAGCAGTGCAACAACAAGGATTAGTATTTAATGACATGAGGGCCAGGTCAACATGACAACTAAATGTCTTCGGATTTGTTTACTTTGCCAATGTAGTTCATTCCAATATCAATGTGATCAAACATGTTAAACAAATGCTGATACCGCAGGGTGAAGAAGATTTGCAAAATTGCCTTAGATAGTTGTAACTTTTTTTTCTGTCCAACTTCATGGAAAGACATTTTACAGCTGCCTCTGGGAGGTTTATCAAAGAAGAGTAATCGGGCACCCTTGAGATCTGTCACCCAAATATTCATGATTTCTCTGTTTTCTCCTCCATATGATTGGATCCCTCAACACAACTTTGTCCCAACAACCACACCCTTACTCCATACATCCTGACTATCTGTTTGCTCCCTTCCCTCCATGATCAAATCTCCACCCAACAACCATTACACTTCACCCATGATTGTATTCTTTTCACCAATTCTTCAAATTTGGTTGAGTTTTAAGATGAGATAGTGGAGGAACTGGATAATCACACTAATTTACAGACCTTCAAAAGGTTTTTTTCTAAAATATGAGATAATCTGGTAGTAAAAGTGAAGCCAGTGCTATAAAAAGGACAATAGCAATATGTGTAAAAGCCAAGTGATAGAAAACAGAAAGCTATAGTGAATAGTTACTTTACAGATTAAAAGGAAGCATACAATAGTGTTCCCCAGGATCACTATTCTTTTAGATACTTATTCATGACTTGAAACATGGGGGTAGTGGTCACAATTTTGAAATTTGCACATAACACAAAACCTGGACTTAAAATAAACAGTGTAACAGCAATACGTTTTTAAGGCACATAGACAGACAAGCAGAGTGGCAAATAGCATTCAATGCAGGAAGTCTTAAAATCATGAATGGTTTTGTTATAGCAAACAAACACATTTCCAACAGCTGACAGGGTTTTAGCAAAAGGCCTCAGATTTAAGATGATTGGCAAATAAACCAGAGGCAATATGAGGAGAAACATTTTTATGCAATGTATGATTAGGATTTGGAATATTTGGCCTGATAATATAATGAAAACATATTTAATAATAACCTTTAAAACAAAATTGGATAAATACTTTAAGGAAAAATTGCACTGTTTTGAAGAAAGAGTCAGCAAATGGAAATAACTAAATTGTTCTTCAAAAGAGCAGACACTGGTTTGATGAACCAAATGGTTTCCCTGTATTATGGGCTATGTTAGGTAGTTTCAGTTTAGCTTCTATATACACTTCATTAAAGAAACATTTTCAATTCCATTGACACATAACCAACAATATTATTTACAGCACCAGTTCCCAAAGTTTCCAGTGACAAGTTACATTTCAGTTGGAGAAACAATTCCATGGTACACACACTTCTTTCAACAGTTGCCCAAAAATGACACATTTATTTACATTTACTATGATTACAATCTTACCAGGGGGGTTTGTAAAATTGGGCATAAATTAATGTATAGAAGGATCAATTGTATTATTGTTTTAAACCCACACAAAAAACACACCATCTTTGACTGTGCGCGGGTACTTGTGTGTAGTACTCAGTTCAGGGAACTGAATTTTGTGGATGACAGTTTATGTGTAGTTCTGATTTAGAGCCATGAATATTTATAAATGGTTGAATTGAGCAAATTTTGATAATGTGTGACAGTTTATAGCAATATTTTAAAAAGTATGATTACTAAATAATTGACAGATGCTAATGTTAGCCAGCTTTGTCCTCTTTTATTATCAATACATAAGTACTGTTGCTTGGTTTCTACAGTTACTTTTCTTATGTTCTAGTAAAAGCTATTGTATGGCTCAATTTTATCCTTTCATCACATATATTTGGAATGTCCACAGTTTAGAATTGAAAGACCAATATCTTGCTTTTAATTCAATGATTAATTTGAATGCATTCTGAGTTGCAATTTTAATAGGATAGAATATTGTTTATATGAAACAAAGCTTGTTTGACATTGATTTTCACCATATTGGTACAAAATTTCTTAGCACACTTGAGCAGTTTTCACAGCAAATCAGTGTGTCATGTGGTGAAAACCACTGGCTTACAATTTTATCAATTTGAATATTTTTAACTTGTTTAATTATTTATCTTATTTTTTTTTGTAAAAATGCCCTGAATACACATAATTTATCATCAGAAACAAAAATAGATATTGCTGGAAAAGCTCAGCAGATCTGGCAACATCTGTGAAGAAAGTTTTGTCAATGTTTTGGGTCCCGTGACCCTTCCTCAGAACAGACAAAGGTCACCGGACCAGAAATGTTAACTCTGATTGTTGTTCACAGATGCTGCCAGACCTGCTGAGCTTTTCCAGCAATCTCTATTTTTGTTTTGGATTTACAGCATCCACAGTGTCTTTGGTGTTTATAATTTATTATCACTTTCTTACAGAACATGATACTAAGATAACTCTTCAATCCTCCCCTGATTTCAGAAAATTGCAACTGTGGCAAATCTTGAAATTTAGTAACGTAGTATCACTTGCTACTAGTTGAAGTACAACAAGACAAAGACTTTATTCAAGTTGACTGCAATGACGACTGTCCACCGATTATGATGCTTGCTTTGAAAACAGACATATTCAGATCAATACCTCAGATACCTGGTTACAAGTTAGTTTCTAACTTGTTCTTTGTAATTTTCCTTTACATAGGTCAATATTAATCACCAGATTAATCATTTGTAACAGAACTGAGTAAGCAATAGATAGTGAAACATTATATCATAACGTGAGACTTTTTTTAGGCTATCATTCTGGGCTACTCCCTCACCATAAATTTTTTTTTAAAAAACAGTATAATTATTATCCACAGCAACAAAACTGTAATCAAGTTCAAACAATTAGAATAAACTCACAAGATCCACATTTGATCCTGGCTTTCAAATTAATTAATATTTTAATAAAATTAACCAAACTCCAATATTAAAGTCAATTTTTGAAGATTTATTTAAAGTTTGTTAAGTTGGATATATAACTCTCTGCGATGCCTACAGAAGTTTTGTTGCATCAAGTTCTGATTCTAGTTGGTGATATCAGTGTCAGAAGAAACTCGAAAGGAAAGTTATTTCTTCAAAAAACTCAGTTAAGTTCGTGAGACATGATTTCCCATGCACAAAGCTTTGTTGACTATCCCTAACCAATCCTTGCCTTTCCAATACATGTAAATCCTGTCCATAAGACCATTATAGGACCTGAAATTAGGCCATTCAGCCCATCAAGTCTGCTCCACCATTCAATCATGTCTGATAAGTTTCTAGACCACCATTCTCCCGCTTTCTACCCATAACCCTTGATCTCCTTTACAATCAAGAATCTATCTATCTCTGTCTTAAATATACTCAGTGACCAGGCCACCACAATCTTCTGTGGCAGTGAATTCCATAGATCCACCACTCTCTGGCTGAAGAGGTTTCTCCTTCTCTCTGTTCTAAAAGGTCTTCCATTTGCTCTACCCTCTACCCTTTAATTTCATAGTTTAGCTAAATTTATTAATGTATTATTTAATTGAAAGCCAGGATCAAACTTGGTTCTTGTTGGTTTAAAACAATTCCTTACCCTCTTTCTTAAATACAGACAATACGTTAGCCAACCTCCAGTTTTCCAGCACCTTGCCTGTGCCTATCGATGATATAAATATCTCAGCCATAGGCCCAGCAATCTCTTCCCTAGCCTCCCACAGATTTCTAGGGTACACGTGATCAGGTCCTGGGGATTTATCCACTTTTATGCGAGCCTTCCTGATTTCTCTCTTACATGTATTCCTACTGCTTTAATACACTTCTAGTGAATCATCCGATTTCTGCTGTATATACCTGCCAAATGCTTCCTTCTTATTCTTAACCAAAACCTCAACGTCTCTAATCATCCAGCATTTCCTACACCTACCAGCCTTGCCCTTCACCATAACAGGAATATACTGTCTCTGGACTCTCGTTATCTCATTTTTGAAGGCTTCCCATTTTCTAGCTGTCCCTTTACCTGTGAGCATCCACCCCCAAATCAACTTTTGACTTCAGTAAGGTGTTCAACAAGATTCCTCATGGTAGGCTAGTTAGCAAGGTTAGATCACATGGAATACTAGCCATTTGGATACAGAACTGGCTCAAAGGTAGAAGACAGAGGGTGGTGGAGAGTTGCTTTTCAGACCAGAGGTCTGTGACCAGCGGTGTGCTACAAGGATCCAATGTTTTTCACCATATATTTAACTGATTTGGATCTGAACATAGGAGGTATAGTTAGAAAGTTTGCAGATGACACCAAAATTGGAGGTTCAGTGGACAGAAAAGAAGGTTACCTCCAAAGTACAATGATAGCTTGATTAGATGGGCCAGTGGGCCAAGGAGTGGCAGATGGAGTTTTATTTTGATAAATGTGAGGTGCTACATTTTGGTAAGACAAATCAGGGCAGGACTTATACATTTAATGGTAAAGTTCTGGGGGGTGTTGTGGAACAAAGAGACCTTGGTGCCTCGTTTCTTGAAAGTGGAGTTGCAGGTAGGTAGGATAGTGAAGAAGCCATTTGGTATGCTTTCCTTTATTGGTCAGTGCACTTATTATAGGAATTGGGAGGTCATGTTGAGGCTATACAGGACATTGGTTAGGCCTTTATGGAAATACTGCATGCAATTCTGGTCTCCCTACTATAGGAAAGATTTTGTGAAACTTGAAAGGTTCAGAACAAATTTACAAGGATGTTGCCAGGGTTGGAGGGTTTGAGCTTTGAGCGATGCTGAATAGGCTGGAGCTGTTTTCCCTGGAGCCTGAGGCTGAGGGGTGACCTTATACAGGTTTATAAAATCATGTGGGGCATTGATAGGATAAATAGACAGGGCAATCCAAAACTAGAGGACATAGGTTCAAGGTGAGAGGGGAAAGATTTAAATGGAACTTAAGAGGCAACTTTTTCATGCAGAGGGCTCTGTGTATATGGAATGAGCTGCCAAAGGAAGTAGTGGAAGTTGGCACAGTTACAGCATTTAAAAAGCATTTGTGTGGGTCTATGAATAGGAAGGGTTTAGAGAGATATAGACCAAATGCTGGCAAATGGGACTAGTTTTTATAGGATATCTGGTTGGCATGAATAAGTTGGACCGAAGGGTATGTTTCCGTGCTGTACATCTCTATGACACTAAAAAGTTCAGAAAAGCCCGATCCTGTCTCCAGCCAGTCCTGCTGCATCAAACCCTGACCTTTTCTCCAGTTAACTTGCCTGCTCCAAAAGTACTCTAAACATTATTGCTCACATCCCAGATTATGGTCTCTTAACTGGAATGTTTAATGTTTGCTTTCACCATGTGCAATGTTTTCAGGCGTAAAGACCAGAGAATCAAAATAAACTCTGAAATTCCATTATTGGAATCCTTGTATGAAACATGTTGAAAGGCAGATAAAACTTACAAACAATTTTCTTGGATAAAATAAATCTTGTACCATCACTCCATTGAAAGTATATTCACTCTCTTCCTTCCAGAAATCTGAAAGGAAGTGTATCCCACAGCAAGTGCTGAGATGTGTACACTACAAAATTCCCTGTTACTTATTTTGCCAAAATGAGATACATACAAAATGGTCTAGCTGAGTAGGCCTTTGGCAGTTTGAGGTTATATCTATTCACCTCTCTACCACCCATTCAACTAGTAAACAGTTGAGCAACAAGGAAGAATATGAGTGTGTGAGTATGGGATGGTGTTTGTTGAACTGGATTCCTTAAACTGCTGTTCATATCAGGGATAAGGTAGGAACATGTTGGAACATGCGACCAAACTATTACTGTGGTGACTCTTTGACTGACATGGACCTGACCCCACAGATATTAAACAGAATCTCATCCTTTTTAACAGCACTTAAAGTCAGGAGAATTAAACAGAACAGACTTCCAAAACATGAAACCAGATGAATTCAACACACCATGCTTCTACGGATTACCAAAAATACATAAACCAAGGCCCTCCCCCACCCCCCTCAGACCCGTAGTGTCTCTACCTGGCACACTAACATACAGACTAGCCAAGGAATTCCACCAAAAACTAAAACACCTAATTGGAGACTCACGCCACTCCATTTACTCCACCCACGAATTTCTGAACACCAAAGATACCAAGATAGAAGAGGACGAAATAATGGTCTCCTTTGACGTTACAGCCCTTTTCACATCAATCAACATTGACCTGGCCAAAGAAACACTGGCATCACTACTAGGAAAACCGGGACCACAAATACCAGACAGTACCAAATTCATCAACAAAGATAACATCCTCAAGCTAGTGGACCTGTGCCTCACCACCCACTTTATGTTCAATAATAAAAACTACAAACAAGTCATTGGAACACCTATGAGAACACTAATGTCAGGGCTCTTAGTAGAAGAAATAATGCAGAGACTTGAACAAGCTGCCCTCCCATCTATCCCCCCAAACTTTGGGTCTGCTACATAGATGATACCTTTGTCATCACAACATGGAACAAATTAGAGGAAACATAGAACACCATCAACAATATCCTGATAGGCATAAAATTCACAAAAGCAGAGGAGAACGACAACAGATTCCCATTCCTAGACGGGACAGTTGAACTACAGTTAACAGAGAGCCTCAAACCAGCGTCTTCAGAAAAACAACACACATGGACCAAATAATTAACTTCAGAAGCAATCATCCCAACACCCACAAATGGAGCTGCATCAAGACATTATTTCAACGAGCTACATCACATTGCAGCACCCAAGAACTACAAAAAGCAGAAGTAAAATTTTACGTTTTCAAGAAGAATGGGTACCTAATAAACACAATCTGCCATTTCTTCAGAAACAAACCCAAAGAAGCAGACACAATGCAACCAAAAACTATAGCCACATTACCTTACATCAAAGACATATCAGAAATGACTTCCAGACTACTCAGACCCCTTGGCACACAAACCTACCAACACACTTAAACAGTGACTAATGAACCTAAAGGATACAATAGATACCACTAGCAAAACTAACTTCATTTACAAGATACCATGCAAGAACTGTAAAAAAGATTACATTGGACCCAAACTAGTAGGAAACTCAGCACCAGGATACATGAACGTCGACCAGCCACCAAACGACATGATTCACTATCATTAGTTTCTATACCTATAGAAAAAGAAGGACACAACTTTGACTGGGACAACACACACATCCTAGGAAGGTGAAACAAAGACGCGCATGAGAATTCTTAGAGGCATGGCATTCTAATCAGAACTCCATCAATAGACACATTGATTTCCACTCTATCTACCTTCCCTTGAAAAGAAAACCAGAAATGGCATCACCCACTTTAAGAAACCAAAACCTATAAATAGAGAGGTGGGACATACCACCAGCACTTCACCAGAGACTCTCACTGATGATGTTATCTAGGCATGGTGACGAAACATCTGAAAACAAACCTTCAAGTTCAGCGAGCTAACTTACAAACTTAATTGAATTGAATCAAATTTATTGTCATGTAAACTGAGGCATAGTGAAAAGCTTTGGCTTGAGAGCAATACAGGCAGATCACATAGTTAAGTAGCATAGATAAGTAAATAATTGGTAAACAGCAGCACAAAACAAAAGCACAGGTACAGGCGAATATTAAGAGTTTGTGAGTCCATTCAGTATTCTAACAACAGTAGGGTAGAAACTGTTACAAAACTGGCAGGTGTGTGTGTTCAGGCTTCTGTACCTTCTCCCCGATAGTAGAGGTTGTAGAAAAGCGTTGCCAGGGTGGGATGGATCTTTGAGAATGCTGGTTGCCTTTCCTTGACAGCGGGCCTGGTAGATGGATTCTATAGATCGGAGGTTGGCCTTTGTGATTGTCTGGGCCGAGTTCACCACTCTCTGTAACCATATCTGATCTTGAACAGTAAAGTTGTCATACCAGGTACTGATACATCCAGACAGAATGCTCTCGATGGTGCACCTATAAAAGTTAGCACGGGTATTCACCGTCATGCCAAATTTTCTCAGCTGCCTGAGGAAGAAGAGACGTTGTTGGGCCTTCGTAACCAGTGTGTCCGCATGAAGAGTCCAAGAAAGCTTGTTGTGGATGACGAGTCCCAAGAGGTTGACTCTCTCCACTCATTTCACCTCTGTGATGATAATGTGTAGGGGGACATGAGTAACATCCTGCCAAAAGTCAACAATGAATTCCTTGGTTTTGCCGACATTGAGAGGTAGGTTGTTCTCAGGGCACTATTTTTCCAGGTATTCCACCTCCCGTCTATAGCCTGTTTCATCACCATCTGAGATTTGATCAACTATGGTGGCGTCATCAGCGAACTTGTAAATGGCATTAGTCTGGTATTTGGCGACGCGGCCATGGGTATACAGTGAGTACATTAGATGGCTGAGTACGCATCCCTGGGGGGCTCCAGTGTTGAGTGTTAGCGAGGATGAAATATTTAATGTAGTATTATCAATAATATGAAATTTTATTCTTCCCAAGGGTCCCATATCCTGAGACTTCAAAGTTAAATCAAAATAATAAACACTGATTGATGACTATTTCCTCCCTATAGTTTGCTGGGGACAGACTGCACTCCTGAAGTCTGCTTGCTTGGCTGATGGTAAACCTGAATGTTAGTTCATACATATTGATTTGATTTCCATCTTGTTGCATTTGTCAGATGGGCTTTTCTCTTTCCATGTCTGCTTCAGGTGTTGGTATTTATTCTTTGGTCAGAATCTTATGGTGGCCTGAAAGACTTGGACACTGGTGAGATTTGTTGCAGGATCCATTGTGAAATCCAACAAGGCCTATCTTGATGTCAGGAGCAATACTTTGCACCTTTATGCAATTGCTAGGCAATGGCAAGAAGCCCATTAAGGTGAATTATTGCTGGTTAAATACCTTATTAGCTGCACTTGTTGCCTCATTAATATGTAGCTTTTGATCTTACTAAATGCACCAAACAATCCAGATATGGAAGTTAGAGTGGGAATTGGCAACTTCAGCTCACCACTGACTGTGAAGGGCTTGCATGTTGCTTGGCAAAAAACAGTATCTCAGGGCACAACTCACGAGCACCAGCCACATGCACACCTCATACATGAATATTGCCATCAGAGATTTGCCAAACAATCACGGTCCTTGTGGTACCTCTCTGATCCACTTGCAAGATGTTTAGGAAAGACAGATTTGCATTGCATGGCACACCAGCAACAAGCACTGAAAGGCAGCTGTAAAAACAGTTTGTGCACAAGGACAGGGACAGATTGCACTGGGCAGAATTTCACTTGCTTTCTTAGCACTAACTCATTAAGCAACTACCTGCATGCTCATAATATCCTGACCTTATCTTCCCTTGTCTTGCCATGCCCATTAGTGCAGTCACACAGTCTAGCTTTAATGATGAGCAGTTTTCTGTCAAAAGGGTGGATATTTGACTTGACCAATCTTTATTCATGTAAATCCAATGCAATCATTTCAGGTATGGACTCATAATATGGTATGAGGGTGGACCATGGTGTAACCTAGATTTAATCATGCTAGTATGATAAAAAATGGTTAACTTAGTCTGACACAACCTTTTTTTCCTTTACCACCCAGCTGGCTGAAGTACTTTCTTGGTCTCTGATGAGGTTTGCCAGACAAGATTTCACACTGAGTTTGCCTGCTGAATTAACAATCAGATATTGCTTCCTGGCATTTCATCACCTCTACAGATGATTTAGCTAATTTTCAACTGAACTTATTGATCACACTTTGCAAATTATGTTATATACAGAATAGAATGTTCATAGATATACAATTTATACTTCAGATAATGACACTCAGTACTAACAGTACTATAATTCTAAAAATAAAATCTACTGACACACCCTAGCTTCAAGGTAATGGTAAAATGGGGATATGCCAGGCCATGAGGTTATTGATTGTACAGGAGTACAATTCTGCTGTACATGTTCTTTCTGAGGTGAAGCAAAATTCCTATTTCCCACATCCTCTAAGTAGTTGGCATAGGTAGCAAATTACCATGTTTGTTTATCAGTGTTGTTACAGGCTACAATTTTTTCCATAGCATAAAAAATATCCAGCAATTGCAGATATAGAATCACACAATTTTGCAATTGATCATAGTAGATCATAAATTAAAGCTTAAAAAAAGACATTCCTGTCTGTTTTGCTTTTATAAACAGAGGATAACCTAGCCTTAAATTACATAAATGTAGCAATCAATCACTTTACATTACATAAACCCGTTCGACTGATTCATGGTCATGAAGACAGTCATCCACTGGAAATTCTAATTATCATTATTTTAAATTATACTAATTTAATATATTGCAGAAGCACTCTACAATTATTTAAAATACTAATGCTCATTACCTTGATAGAATTTTATGACAGTTGAATGAATTAAAATAGATACCAATTTCTTCTGAAAGATGGACCATTGATTTTAGTTAATTTCTACATCAGCACCTGCCAGGCAATGTGATATTTGGTCTGTCCACAAAAACAGGACAAATCCAATCCAGTCACTTGTTGACACATCAGTCTACACTCAATCAATGGTAAAATGATCCAGATATCATTAACAGAGCTATAAAAATCTCTTTCACAAGAATATGCTTCCCACCAATGCTATGTTTAAGTTCTACCAGAGATCAGTCCCTGACCTCCCTACAACTATGGCCCCTATAGGCACAAAATGGCTGAACTCCACAGGTAAGGTTGACATCAAACCTTCAATCACATGTCTAGCAAAATTGAAACCAATGGGAATCAAGGAAACACTGTTGGTATGACAACAAGCACAAAGAAAGATATAATGGCTGTTGGAGGCTAAGCATCCCAGCCTTAGCATTTCACTACAAGAATTGCTCAGGCACTGTCTTGGTCCAATCATCTTCAGCTGCTTCATTAACACCTCCCACTATCATAAGATCAAATTTGGGAATGTTTGTGAATGATTGCACAATCTTCAGTAACATTTGCAACTCCTTCTGTATTAAAGCAATCCATGCCTGATTGCAGTAAGAGCTGGGAAACATTTAAGCATATGGTGATAATTAGCAAATAACATTTGTATTGCAAGAATGTAAGCAATGACCTTCACCAACACAAGTGTATCAAACCTTCTCCCCTTGACATTCAATGGTGTTACCATTGTGTAATCCTCAACCATCAATGTCTTGGAGGTCAGCATTAACCAGAAACTTAACTGGACAAACCAGAAGATTATAGCTACAAGGTTAAGCCAGAAACTGACAATTTTGCAATGATTGTCTCACCTCCCAATTCCCCAAAGCCTACCCACCATCTACAAAGCCAAGGTGACCAACCATCCGCAAGGCAGTTATCCTATGACTCGTGTTGATTGCAGCCAGGATGCAATTTGTTTCACGTCTCAGTTCTTCAAATTTTGCGGCTGTGTAAAACGTGCCTGTGTAAGCTTCCCAATGGCCCACTCCACTTTAGATTTGACTGGAAATACTTCTTTACTTTGCTCAACCTTAAAGGCTGGTATGAACCACTCAAGCCACCCCAACTTTAAATGTTCACCAGCACCTGCTCCCCTACAGCTCCCCCTACCATCCAAACCCAGATATTACAGACTCATCATGTCAATCAATCACAAAAATTATTCTCCCCAGCCTGGTCTCACTGCCAAGGTGCAAGTCAGGAGTGTGATGGAATATGCAACACTTGGCTGGGTGAATGCAGTTCCAACAACACTCAAGAAATATGATGGCATCCAGGACAAAAATCCAGGACAAAACAGTTCTCTTGATAGGCATGCTATCCACCACATTAAAGTTCATGTCATGAAGATGTACAGTGACTGCAGAGTGTAGCATCAACGAGATGCAATTTAGTAACTCATCACGCCTCCTCCTATAACAAATTCCAAACCCTTAACATTCACCATCTAGAAGGATAAGGCCAGCAGATGCATGCAACACCACCTCCTGTCAGTTCCCGTCCAAGCCGTACGCTATCCTGACTTGGAAATATGATGCTGCATAATAACTGTAACTCAGACAAAATTGTGGAGCTCCATTCTTTACAGCATTTTGGGTATACCCATGCCCGAGAGACTGTAATGGCTCAAAAAGGTAATTCACTATCATAAATTCACATCAAAGTAAAATACTGTGGATGCTGGAAATCTCAAACACAGAAAGTGCTGGAAAACTCAGTAGGTCTAGCAGCACCTGTGGACAGAGAAATGGAATTAATGTTTCAAGCCTGACATGACTCTTCTTCAGAACATCTTTCAGTTCTGATAAAGAGTCACACCAGACAGGAAACATTAACTCAGTCTTTCTCTCCACTGAAGCTGCCAGGCTGGCTGAGTTTCTCCAGCATTTCTAAGATTAAATTACCTACAGTGTGGAAACAGGCCCTTTGGCCCAGCAAGTCTACACTGACCCTCCGAAGAGCAACCCAACCCCTCTCTCTGACCAATGCACCTAACACAATGGGCAATTTACCTGGCCTGCACATCTTTGGACTGTGGGAAGAAACCCACACAGACACAGGGAGAATGTGCAAACTCCACACAGACAGTCACACGAGGCTTGAATTGAGCTTGGGGCCCTGGTGCTGTGAGGTAGCAGTGCTAACCACCATGCCACCCATTTTCTGTGCTGATGCCATATGCCCATGTGCAGTTAAAGATGGCGAATAAATTCTGGCCTAGCCTGTAATGTTTACATCTCACAAAATAACTCTTTTTAAAAACACAGGCTGATCACACATGTGCAGGAATTTGCACAAACCAAAGAAGTTTTGTGGATTTCCATATTATTATTTATGAATCCTTTTCCTTTGCATCGTGAATGCATACTTATTGTTGCTATGACCCTGATAAAGTGGCGTAAAAGTTCAATTTTAATAGTTCCTTTGCAACTTTGAACTCGTTTGTGCTTAAATAACTGTATGATTTTAATTGTTGAAAAATATAGTTTCTGTTTTATGTGCAATATATTTTTGTGTCATGCTTGTAATTTACAGATTGTTTCAGTTTTGATTTAGAAATGTGATACTGATTTTACGTGCCAAGAAAACATTATTCATATTATATAAAATATTGTGGATTTCATAGCATACTCGTCATTTCAATGTAAACAGTCACATTCCTCAACCTACTGTGACAAATCCCAAAAGATTCATGTGCAATTTATTTTTTTTTACATCTGCATCTCTTATTAAGAAAAAATATTTGCATCTTAAAATTTGAATGACAATATTTATCATTTTTGCCAATTTCTCTGACTAGTTTAAAGGACAAAGCTTTCCTTATAGGAAATTTGGAGCAATATATAATAAGAACAGCACCTTCCAATTTCTCACAATATCTAGCCCTATTAAACAATGCCCTAAAAAATTTAGACTCTGACTCCAAACAATCTTCATGTCCCATTCTCCTCTAATCTCTTAAAAGAAAATTACAGATGTTTTTAATTAAAGTCATTCTCCACTTGAAAATTCAGCAAAGCATTATGCCCAATACTTAGTTATATTTATCATCTCCTGTTGTATTTTGTGGGGTTATTTTGTTCCGAATAAATGGCAGTGTCATTCTAAGAGTCTTTTCAACTGCTCTCCTTGTATTGATTGCTTGAGGAACTTTTACTTTCTTTGTTCCCATGTGATGCTTGTTCCTTTGAATTTGTAATTGAAAAGGAAAGTGAAGGTGTGTCAAAGATGCGCACAAAGCTACTTATCTTCTAAGAACTGGGGAAGAAGCAAAATTTAACTCAGATTGGGAGGTGATGTTTGAAAAGCATCTGGGGTGCGAAGTGAGGAAGGAGTCCAGGGAAAGGTTGGTCATCGTGGAATGTGAGACAACAAAAATTTTAGTTTGCTTCTGTGAAAACAGAAAGGAGAGATGAGTGTATTTGCAAAAAAATGATGTAACAGTGTGTCCTTGTACTTTATACGGTGGAGGGGAGAGAATTATGTGTGCTAAAGTGGAGGGTGAAAATAATGCAGTCAGATGTTATTCAGAGAGGTGAAAAGATGAAACTGATCATTCTAAGAGTTCTTAAGATGTTACCAGATCATTTTCTACAATGAGCCCTTTAGTCTAAGATTGATACTGTTGGCATTGACCCCGTCAGCCACTTTTGTGCAAAGTTGACAAACATAGCAATGGGAATGCCCCTTGTGGGAATTATTTGCCCAAACCCACTCACAGGGCCTCTGGAGAGCAATCAGCTAACATAAAATAAGAAATGCGCTTCTACTTTAAATAAACATATTTGGTCGGCCAGGAGCTGTACAGTGACCATTGATGGACTGTCTGTTTATCAAAGCAATTGAGGGACAGCATTTTGTTCTTATTCAAATGAGGCAGTTAAATTTATAAACATCCAAGCCTGTGCTAGTGATAGCAGAGAGGGTTGCTGCTCTCCTAACTTTATTAATTGGGGATTAAATTGGGGATCTTAAATGAGTGAGTGAATACATAAGTAAATTTAAGAATAGAGCTACTAAAAACATTGAAGAAGGAATGGTATAATGGGCCAGTTGCATCTTTTATTATAAGTGTCATTTTAACTTACTTTATAGTAATTGAGCTATTATTGTTTCTTCAGAAAGCAAGCAGTGACACTTGCAAGATCAACATCTACATATCTTTTTGAAATTTTTAAAAATCATTTTTACATTTTCTTTCTTCTTTTTCCAAAAGCATTGTCTCGTAATTAGTGGTGGTGTCAGATGTTCAGTAGCCTCTTACTGAGGTGACCATTAATCATATGTGAAACATTGATAGGGGTGTCACAAGCAAATGTCCCATGAGGTGCAATACAATGAAGACTGATCCTTTTCTTCTAAAGCTTACATACATGGTCCGCTGTCAAAGGGAAGCAGGTTATCGAAACTTCAGAAGGATGGCAGCCAGTGGCATTTCTAATCGCTGCTGATAAGAAATTGGAGTCCCAACAAAACCCATTTCTATCTTGCAAGTCCTCACGATTGAATACTTGCCACCTGAAAAGTGATTATAAGACAATCATATGATGTAATAATTATTCAGGACACTGCCTAAGGACAAACTCTGCTGATAGAAATATTGCACTGAATGTGCCAACCAAATCTCTTTCTGCTGCATTATTAAATACAACAATTTTTGCAGTCAAGCATTAAATATTAGGGTCAATTTGACTGAAGTATTTCAGAGGTTTTACTTTGTTTTCAACCTCTTGTTCATCCATTCCTTTGGTGGTTGTTCTTTTGTCATGTCTCTTTAACATCATTATAAGGTTGCTCCACGATCTCATATCCCTTACAAAACAGCCCACCTTCAAGCTTTTATCCCCCATCATATATATGAATTAACATTTACACACATTCTAAGTCAATTTACCTTGGATTACTTCTTTTTAAACACATTTATTGTACATTTAGTCCTTATAACACTCACTTTTTGCCAAGTCTTGGACTTGTTCATCTGTGTTGATTGATGAGTCAAGGGAAATCTATGACAAGATAGAGAAACACTTGAGGTAAAGTTAGTGCTTTACTTTTTCCTGCTGCCTTCCAGTAGCTTAGAGATGTAATCAATCTGCTGATCTGACCACATACCCTGAACAGGCAGAGTACAAATCAAGAGATCATTTGAAAGTAGTGATTGCTGTATGGGCCCTGATTTTACTCTAGTTGAGCAGTTGTTCCTATGCTAAGTACAATTACAGGTGTTGAGTAAAAATGAGAAAAGGTGACATTTATTTCAATGAGAGAACCTTCAATTGTATCTAAAATGTACAATCAGTGTTGCTCAGGCAGTTGCTGTCTAATAGTACCCATTCTATGAAGGTCCCTTATCCAGATTCATTGTTCGCCTTCCGTTACAAGCAACATTTTTGATATACCAACAGTAATTATAGTTCTGCACTTGCCTACTTTAGATCTGGCATCCCTTCTAGGAAGTGATCAATTGCTTTAATATTGCCCACTGAAACCAAGTTGCTTGACACAAAATATTGATACTAGAAGAATTAGGTCCTAAATTTTCCAGAACAGGTCTTTTTTCCTCCAAACTACATGCAAAGCAGATTACTAGTCTCTCCAGTTGGCAGAAAAGTCCATCTGTTTTGATCGAATAACTTAATGTTAGCCCAAATGCTAATATGCCTGTGAATGTAAAATTTGTATAATAATTAACCAAAATAAATGTCTATTTCTCTCTTCAATAGCACTATATCCATACCCAGTTTCTTATATTACAAAGGGTAACATGAACAAGGTGAAAACGCCTGCTGGAGACAATCTCATATCATTTCCACACTGACAACAAACCAAGCAGCCCACAACAGTATTGCACTTGGGGCAGGTAAATTAATTTATTTGTATCAATATTGGATTTCTGCATCCACCTGGGTGGAAGTCACACCTCAGCAAACTGCTGGCCAATCTGATTAATCAAAATCTCTGTGCACCCTGCAGTGCCAGCATCAAGCAGTGGCCAATGCTGGGACTACTGGCTGTCTGTGGTGAGGAAGTGCTATTGATCTGGGAGTTCATGTTAGCCTGGAAATTTAATTCAGGCATGTCTGGAAGATCATGGTGAGGTAGTGAAAGATGTAATGGGCTGTGATTTAGAGGACAAGGAGAGCCCTTCACAGAGGGAACAAACTTATCAGAATGTGTATGGTGCTTTGGCTCAGTGGTTAGCACAGCTGCCTCACAGTACTAGGAACCCAGGTTTGATTCCAGCTTCAGCCAACTGTCTGTGTGGGGTTTGCATATTCTTCCTGTATCTGCGTGAGTTTCCTCCTACAAACAAAAGATGTGCAGGCTAGGTAAATTGCCCATAGTGTTAGGTGCATAACTCAGGGTTAAATATAAGGTAGGGGAATGGGGCTAGGTGGGTTACTCTTTGGAGGGCCGGTGTGGATTTGTTGGGCTGAAGAGCCTGTTTCCACACTGTAGGGAATGTAATGTGTCTCTGAAGTGCATGTGCAGTAATGCACCACTCAAGGGTATCATTTATTGCAAAACCAGGTGAGCTGCCTGAGATCTCCCCTTCCATCACAATATGAGAACAGTTCAGGATCGAAGGAAAGCAGAAGTTGCCAGCCAATTGTTTAATTTGACAGACACCCCACCTTCAAGCACACCAGCAAGGCCTTCATGAATTTTCATCTCGGGTGTCTGTAGCCCTGCAATTATATTACATGAATCTACATTTCCTGACGTTTGTGTTGACAATATTTATGTTAGTACCTCAATATTCTGATGATTTCTTTCTTACCTGATTCTATGTTAATTTCAGAAGAGTAGTCAGAAACAATTCATGAATGGGATTGACTATTGTTCATATTGTATTGGAACCACAAATACTTCTGTTTGCTGAGTTTCAATGTTAACTATCATCTCTCCAATATGCTTAACTGTTTGGCATCAACAAAGTTTAACCTTTCTAAATTTACTGTATATAGTTTCAGTGATACATTATATTTGATTATGTGATATGGCATCATGCAAAGAGTGAACTGTATTATGCATTCCCCATTCCGTAAGTACAGAAGTGGAACATGCTTTGAGCCACAAGTTTATAGTTTTTGGATTTGTTCGCAACAATTAACTCAGTAATTATGCTGCACAATGCATGGGAAATTAAGTCTTTCGCTGCAATGAGTGTAATTTGAGAAGACAATCATAAGAAAATCCTGTGGTTAAAGTACCTACATAGAGTGAGTGGAATCTATGCCTGGGGCAGAGTCACGTACTATCTGAATATGGCAACTGGAGCTGAGTTAAAAAACCATCACGCTGACAAAGTAGACAAAAAAATCTAGTTTTAGATCGCTGCCAATATAGAAACTAGCAAAGTCCAGCCTATAATTTCTGGAATAAGCTGATGTAGTCCCCAAAGAGTTACAGTTTTAAAACAACCGTGCTTATAGACTGCAGGTGATGCCCAGAATCCTTGCAGATAAACTAAGAGCTTTTGGTACACAAAAGTGTACTTTGCACCAACTTTAGGTTCAGAAATTATTCAAGAGGAATATGATTGCTAAAGCAATGTGATTTACTACCATGGGAGATATTGCAGTATGTGTTCTATCCACATGTTCTGATTTTCTTGAGATTTTATTGATGGCACATTCAGACATTTTGCTTCATGCTGCATTGCACCAAAAATCATTTCTCCCAAAGGAGATGCTTTAAATATGAAAATAAAAATATTTGGAGGGACTACAACCATCTTTCCTTTGCAATTCTGTTCCCTCAAATGTCATGTTAACAGTAAAATGCTATGGGTTCTGGAAACCTGAAATATAAACAAAATGAAATGCTGGAAAAACTTAGCAGGTCTTGTAGCAACATAATTTGTGAACTGAAACCTTTTGCAATTTTGACCAACAATAAAACTGTAATGGAAATTCATTGTACATTCATCCCGACAAAACTGGCTACTGGAGAACTGGTGACGTTGCAATTGTGTCATTAGACTTATCTGGTTAAGTGACGTCAGGCCAAAAATCAGTTTAATATATAAACAGGTCAAAGCGTTCAAAATATGGATGCTAGTAATCCAGATCACTAATCCGGAGTAGTAATCTAGATCAGTAAACCAGAGTAATTAGATTGCCTACAGTGTGGAAACAGGCCCTGCGGCCCAACAAGTCCACACCGACCCTCAGAAGAACAACCCACCCAGACCCATTCCCCTACATTTACCCCTGACTAATGCACCTAACACTACAGGCAATTTAGCATGGCCAATTCACCTAACCTGCACATCTTTGGACTGCAGGAGAAAACTGGAGCACCCAGAAGAAATGCACGCAGACACGGGGCGAAAGTGCCAACTCCACACAGACAGTCACCCGAGGCTGGAATCAAACCTGGGACCCCGGTGCTGTAAGGTAGCAGTGCTCACCACTGAGTCACCAGGCAACTCCAAAGGGCATATGTCCAAAACGTCAACTCTCCTGCTCCTCGGATGCCGCCTGACTACTGTGTTTTTCCAGCACTACACTCTTTGACAGTAAACCAGAGTCCCAACTTGATTTTTTAACATTGTGGGGACATGGGTTGAAAACACACTATGGTGAAATTTGAACTCACTAAATAACTGGTGATGACACAGCCATTATTGATTGTTTTAAATACTCATCTAATTCACTAATATAGAATAGGAAATCTGTCATCCGCACCTGGTATGGCTAATAGTAACTCCAGATTCACAGGAACGCAGTCTATTGTTAAATGCATTCTGAAATGTTCAGGGGCAATTACAAATGGGCAATAAATGCTGGCCTTGCCAATGATGCCCATATTCAATGAACATATTCCTAAAAATGTCATCTCAAATATCCTGGTTCCACAGTAACCTAATGGCTGATAGGGAAATAGTTGAATTCAGGATATGCTGGTTCAACAATTTAAAACAGAACAAAAAATTCTACTTTTCTGTAGTTTTTGGCAAGATAAGCCTTGAAACAATTCTTTAAAAACTGGAATGCTGACACATTGGTTGAAACTCTGATTATCATTTGGCTAGTTGATTTATTTTTGCACAAACAACAATTTGTCATAATGAGTGAGACTTTCTGAACCTTTCCATGATCCTACAGTGTTGCTATGGAAGCGACTGGTCTATTTTTAAAATTTTCTTAGAGGGGGACAACTATGACATTTTATTCACAACATATTGGCATATTAAAGTTATCAGTTCAGCTGTGCAATGTCTTTTGAGATTTTGAGGGATCATTTTTTATGAAGTTGGCATTTGGTTTTGAAGCTTCAAATAAGGTTGCAAATTGTTATTTCGCCACCAGTTCTGTGTGTAAATATATGAATTGTTTACACACACAAAATTTTAATTCTAATTAAGAAAGCTACTTAGAATTATTGCAAAGATGTAACCAATCCTTGAAATAACATTTTACTGCTTTCGTTGTGACCAAAAGAAATTAAAATCCAGTGATGCATAGAGTTTGTTAGCTGCTTTGCTGAGGCATGTCTCATGCATTTATATGGTACTATTTATCAGGGTGTCCCTGTTGCAGTGAGATTAAAAATAGCCATAAGGTAAATGAATATTTGAATTTATGGGGATAGCTCTGTGTTCTGAGTGCAATATTTCAGGATTAGTTTTGAAGTTTTCTAACTATCTAATACTACTGACCTCATTCAATGCTTAACTGACATTTCTTTTTGGCTTTTTTGAGTGTGTAATTTATAGATTTTTCCTTATGAAAACGACAATGACAGGCCATACAAAAATCTACAGAGTATTAATGCTCTCAGCTTCAGTTACGTTAGATGTTTCCATACTTAAGCTGTTAATAATTTAATTATCCATAATCCTAGTTAAGAGAGAACAAAATGTATTATCACATTAAATAATTATCAACCAACATAATGAACCATATTAATCAATAATCAAACAATAACATTATATGTTAACATTTGTATCTCTTCGCCTCAGTGTTTGTTGAGTTTTAGGGACAATGTTCTCACATTTCTAATCCAATACAAGAAGCCTCAGAAATGTAAGTCTGTCATACCATTCTTACAAATGGTCCACATTTAGAAATCTGTATGATCTGTCTCAGGATGTTATTGGACACAAATCACCCGTTCACAAATCACCTATCCTCTCCAAAATCAGAGAAAAAGAAGGAAAGAAAGGGAGAGAAATGAATGGGAGGAGAAAAAAAGAGAAAGCACATTAGTATTTCCACTTTGAAGTTGTTTTATAAGCAAATTCGCCAAGCTTTGTGTACAGCCCAAGGTATCACAACCAACAGTGAGATCTATGGTCAAATTAGCTCATTTGGATGTGTCAATAAAAGTGTTAGCCAGAGCCCTGGAAGAACACCGTTACAACACAAAGGCAAAAAGTTCAAAACCTGTGGTAAAAAACATAGAAAATATTGGAAATGCTCAATGGGTCTGACAGCATCTGTCGAGGAAGAAGCAACTAACTTGCCAGGTCAATAATCATCTGCCAAGACCATTTCATTGCCTCAATTATTGTCATGAGATCTTTTATTTCTCCTTGAATAAGTGCATAGGAGTTTGAACATTTCTTCCAAAAAAACACCTTCAACGATACAAGACAGTTTTAACATATGAGCGTAAATTGCATGCTCCAGTCCTAGTCTCAATCTCATGACCTTTTGACTAAGAAACAAGGTTATGTATGTTTGTATTTTACTTCAGCTAAATCTGACCTTCTTGTTCGCATAACTTTTATAGTCTTCTATTAGACTCTAAAATTGCAATTTACTGAAAATATTAATTTTTCATTTCTCTTGATCATCTGCACAGGAAATAAATATTGAAAAGAATCAAAGACGTTTTCTTTTTCCCCTTAACAAACTCAGCTGCTGAGCCATTGATTCCATCACCCTCCCTGACAACTGTCTGAGCAGTAACCAGACTGTTCACACTCTTGGTGCTATATTTATGATGCTATATGTCATCCAATGGCAAGCTTACAACCTTATATGCACACCATTGTAAAGATTACCAACTATTACCTCCACAATGTCACTGTTGCTGAAACCTTCATCCATGCCTTTGTTACTTTTAGACTAGAATAGTCAAATATTGTTATGGCCAGTCTTCCTTCTACCCCTCTCATAAATGTAAGGTCATTCAAACTTCTTCTGCCCATTTCCTCTCTCGCACTCAGTCCTGTTCACACATTGCCACATGCTTGCTGACATATTTTGACACCATTTCAGTAATAATTCAATTTTAAAGCTCTTATCCTCGTTTTAAAATCTTTCCATGCCTTCAAGTTTCCTTCTCTCGGAAATCTCCTCTAATCCCACAACCTTTAACACACTATTTACACAGCACTTGCAAACATCTTGTGCATTAACAGGAACTGGGCTGGAAGTACAGCACTGGGGTGCAGGACAAAATGTCAGAGGCAGCTATATCAACAGGAAGAGGGAGGTCTGTCATTATGATACTTCCTTGGCAGTGAGGAAGGGCATCAGGTTATCATACATTTGCCACTCCAAGTATTGTGGCTCAATGTGTGGCCATCTGCTGGAGTTGCCTGAGGTTGTGCAAGCTCACATCTTGTGGTTAGAGGAGTCTTTGGAACAGACACACCTGCCAATATTTGGGAATTTCAAACACATGAGTACCACACATCAGAGTGGCTAGCCTCACGAAGATCCATAGTACCATTCACAACTTCTCACATGCTGAAGCAGTCCTTGTCCAAATGCAACAAGACTTGGACAACATCCAGACTTGGGCTGACATCAGTAACATTTGTGCCATACATGTGCAAGACAGAGACTATCAGCAACAAGACAATCTTACCATCACCCCTTGACATTCAGTGGCATTACCAAAACTGAATCTCCTACTATCAACATCCTGGGAGTTACCATTAACCATAAATTGAACTAGAATAGCCATATAAATACTATAGCTACAAGAGCAGGTCACAGGCTAGAAATCCTGCACTGCGTAGACTCACCACCTGACTCCCCAAAGCCTATGCACCATCAACAAGTCAGGAGTGTGATGGAATACTTCCCACTTGCCCGGATGCATGGAGCACCAACATCACTCAAGAAACTTGACACCATCTACACAAAGCTGTCTGATTGGCACCACATCCACGAACACCCACTTCCTCCAACAAACTTGTAAATATTTGCAATCATGCGATAAACTTTCTGCTCTTTACTCAACACACCCTTCCAATTAGACCAGAAAAGGTTGTTAACTTCATCCACAAACCACCTCAAACTTGAAAAAACCCACACACACACTTACATATTTCAAAAGGGAAAAACAATGCTGGTGAGTGAGTTCAAAGATATAAATATACACGTCGTAGGAGTTTCAATGACTTGGTGAACTAGTTCAGTTTCATTTTTGTAAGTTGATCTAATGAGCTCCAAATACATTTTTGTTTTTGCAAGTTACAGCTGGTTACTGCTTGTTCACTGTTTCTTAAAGTCTAGACCACATTATCAACCATTAGGCAACTGCTAAGATGAGCTGTAAAATTAGAATAACTGCCTTATTTACCATATCAGCAATATATTTTGAAGCAAACAATTCTGTATTTTATCTGTTTGAAGCAATCATGCAATAATTATCTTTCCTAACGATGTCAGGGAGGGAGTTTTCATTTATCTGTGGGGTTCAATGGGATATCACAGAGGAACTTGCTCCTATGACCCCCTCCTTCCTCCTCCACCCTGTATGGCATAGGTCAAAGGAACAAAACGTAATTTTATTCTAGGATCTGTGCAATACATAATGACTGGTAGCAGTAACCGAGAGTGATAGGTTAGGAATATAAGAGCTTAGGAAATAGAAGGTCATATAGCCCCTTGAGCCTTCACCATTTAGCATTATCATTGTTGATTCTTACATTCAACTTAATTTCCCTGTTTTGATCCCCATAATCCTTTATTCCACTAGGGACCTCAAAGATATCAATCTCAGTCTTGAATATGGAGTCAAAGAGTCAGAGAGTCCTACAGTATGGAGACAGGCCCTTCAGTTCAAACTGGTCCATGCCAATCAAAGCATCCATCCACACTAACCCCATTTCCCTGCACTTCGTCCATATTCTTCTAAACCTTTCCTATTTGTCCAAATGCCTTTTAAATATTGTTAATATACATGCCTCAACCACTTCCGCTGACAGCTCATTCCATATTCATACCACCCCCTATGTAAAAAAAAGTTGCCCCTTATGTTCTCTTTTATTCTTTCTCCTTGAACCTTAAATGGATGCCCTCTAGTCCTCGATTCCCCAACCCTAGGAAAACGACTGAGTGCATTCACCCTATCCATGCGTCTCATGATCTTAAACACTTCTATGAGATCGCCCCTCATTTCCTATGGTCTAAAGAAAAAAGTCTTAGCTTGTTCAGCCTCACCCTAAAGTTCAGTGCCTTGAGTCCTGGCAACATCCCTGTAAATTTCTTCTACACTCTTTCCAGTTTAATAACGTCCTTCCAACAACAAGGTGACCAAACTAAACACAATACTCCAAGTGTAGCTTTACCAACATCCTGTACAATTGCAACATTACTTTCCAACTTCTATACTCAACTAGCTGATGCCTTCTTCAGTGCCCTGTCTACCTGTGACTCAATTTTCAGAGAACCATGCACCTGAACTCCAAGGTCTCTCTGTTCCACTACACTTTACCAACTGCATTCTGTGGTCCATAGGAGTACAGAGTTCCAAACATACACAGTGTTCTGAGTGAAGAATTTTCCCCTTGTTTCAGTCTTATATTGTTGAAGCCACGTCCTGAGATTATTACCCTGAGCTGTAAACATTTTAGCAGGGGAAGCAGCCTCACAGGTCCATTGTAACATACCTCTGAGAATTCTACATTTCAATTTGATCGTTTCCCATTCTCCCAAATTCCAGGGAATACAGGCCATTCCCCACAATCTTTTCTCATTGAAAACACCCTTCATCATAGAAAGCATTTTAATAAATCTTCCTTGTACCGTCAACATGACAAGTATTTGTAAATGGAATGTTGGCCCTTATTTCAAAGGAAATGGAGTACTCGAAAAAGGGAGATCTTGTTAAAAATGTACACGACACTTATAAAAGCACATCTAGAATACTGTGCACAGTTTGGTCGCCTTATCTGAGGAAAGGTATACTGAAATCGGAGGCTGTCCAGAGAGAGTTTAGCAGGTGGATTCCAGGAAAGGAGGAATCTTCTCAAGAAATGTCAAGTAAGTTGGGCTTGCACTTCCTGGAGTTTAAAAGAATGAAAGGAGACCTTATTAAAATATAGAAGAATCAGAGGGGGCTTGACAGGGGAGATGTGGAGAGGTTGATCTCACAGTGTAAGGGGTCACCCACTTAAGATAGAGATGAGAAGAAATGTTTTCTCTCAGAGGGGAGTCAATCTGTTGAAATGTTTTCTCTTAGAGGGGAGTCAATCTGTTGAAACCGATATGGCAAAGAAGTGTCCAGACTGGGTCATTAAGAATGTTCAAAGCTTAGATAGACAGATTTGTAGATGTACAGCATAGAAACAGACCTTTTGGTCCAACTCATCCGTGCCAACCACATATCCTAAATTAATCTTGGCCCATAAGCCTCCAAACCCTTCTTATTCATGAACCCATCAAGATACCTTTTAAATGTTGTAATTTTACCAGCCTCAACCACGTCCTCTGGCAGCTCATTCCATACATGCACCACCTTCTCCATGAAAATGTTGCCCCTTATATCCCTTTTAAATCTTTCTGTGCTCATCCTAAACCTATGCCCTCTAGTTCTGGACTCCCCTACCCCAGGGAAAAGACCTTGTCTATTTACCTTATTTCTAATCGATAAGGAGATGCAGGGTTATAGGAAAAGGCAGGAGAATGGGATTGGGGATTTTCAGATCAGCAACCATGTCAATAAATGGTAGCACACTCTCAATGGGCTGAATGGCCTACTTCTACTTCTACAGTTTATCACATTATGGTCTTCTTTATTCTACTTCTTCAATTCCTTTCAATAAAGACAATCATACAATTTCCCTTCCTCATTCTTTGCTGTATCAATATTTTATATTTTTGCAATTCATGTACAAGAACACTTATTTCTCTTTGAACCCAACGGTTTTAGATAAGAAGGCATTTAGCACGCTTGCTTTCATTGCTCAGACCTTTGCATATTGGAGTTGCGATAATCCAGGATGTTGGTGAGGCCTCTTCAGGAGTACTATGTACAGTTCAGGTCACCCTGCTACAGAAAGGATATTATTAACTGGACAGGTTTTGGAAAATATTTACCAAGATGTTTCTGGGAATAGGAGGTTTGAGTTATAAGGAGAGGCTGGATAGGCTGAGACATTTTCCACTGAAGCATAGGAGGTTGAGGAGTGACCTTATAGAGGTTTATAAAATCATCAGGGGCATAGATAAGGTGAATAATGAGGATCTTTTCCCAAGGATGGGGGAGTTTAAAACTAAGGGTCATATTTTTTAAAGTGAGAGGGGAAAGATTTCAAAAGAAAATGAGGGGCAACATTTTTACACAGAGAGTAGTTCATATGTGGCATGCACAGCCAGTAGAAATGATGCATGCAGATAGAGTTACAACATTTAAAAGACATTTGGCTAAGTACATAATTAGGAAAGGTTTTGAATGGATATTGGGCCAAACACAGGCAAGTGGGACTATTTGGTTTGGGACCAGGGTCGGCATGGACCAGTTGGATTGAAGGATCTGTTTCCCTGTTGAATGACTCCAAGGTTATGACTGATCTCTTACCCTTTAAAAGATATCCTGTCTAGGATTCTGCGTAATCCAAGATGGAGGATGAAAAAATTTCTGGCTGTAATAGCGGCTCCTTTTTTGAGGTATTTTAGGTGATTTCCTCAAATTCCAGAAGCTGCGGCATTGTTTTGGAACTTTGGACAAAAATAGTCAAAACAACAGCACTTTTAAAAGGGAGAAGAATAGACAAAGGAAGCACATGGTGAGGTCAGTGCTGGAGAGAGAAAGAGAAAGAAACCCACATTGCTAACTGACAGCAGTGAACCTGCACAGTTACTGCTTTTGCTGTTGAATTCATATATCACTGGACATCACAGCGCATCAGGGAAAATTAAAAAACAGTTATTTCACAACTGATCTTGGAGGAACCTGTTTGGGACAGGTTACAGCACAGAAACAGATAAGTGGATTTTAAATGTGGCCTTACAATAAGTCTGCAGGAGTGAGTAGAGTGGGTTCTTTCTTGATTAAATGTTGTATTGTGATATGTCTCTTGATTAAACTTAAAAATATAAGCCATAAGTATTAAGGTAGCCTAGAACAGAGTTTTGTAGAGGAATAAGACAGTGCTATTTTCTGGGTCTTTAGACTGAAAGAAGCAAAAATGGCCTTGAATAGAGTAATATGCTTTTCTTATCGGATGTGGGAGTTTTGGGAGAGTTTATGTGTTACTGAGGATTATATCTGCAATAAATGTAGTTGGTTGTGAATCCTATCATATCGAATGGATCGGTTGGAGAGACAGTTAGAGGCAATGAGGAATTTACAAGAGCAAGGGAATGTGATAGATGGCAGTTAAAGGAAGGGAGAAAAGTTACAGATACAGTCACATAGATGGGTCAACACCAGGAAAGATAAGAGAGGTAGGCAGATAATGCAGGAGTCTTCTGTGGTTATCCCCATTTGAAACAAGTATGCTGTTTTGGAAAATGTAGGGGGTGATGGATTCTGAGTATTAAATATAAGAGTTGGGAGGTCATGTTGCAGCTGTACAGAACATTGGTTAGGCCACTGTTGGAATATTGCATGTAATTCTGGTCTCCTTCCTATCGGAAAGATGTGAAACTTGGAAGGGTTCAGATAAGATTTACAAGGATTTTGTGAGGGTTGGAGGATTTGAGCTGTAGGGAGATGTTGAATAAGCTAGGGCAGTTTCCCCTGGAGTGTTGGAGGCTGAGGGGTACCCTTACAAAGGTTTATCAAATCATGAGGGGCATGGATAAGATAAATTGACAAAGTCTTTTCCTTGGGGTGGGGGAGTCCAGAACTAGAGGGCATAAGTTTAGGGTGAGAGGGGAAAGATATAAAAAAGGCCTAAGAGGCAACATTTTCAAGCAGAGGGTGGTACGTGTATCGAATGAGCTGCCAGAGGAAGTGGTGGAAGCTGATACAATTGCAATTTTTAAAAGGCGTCTGGATGGGTATATGAAAAGGAAGGGTTTGGAGGGATATGGGCCAGATGCTGGCAGGTGAGACTAGATTGGGTTGGGATATCTGGTCAGCATGGAGGGGTTGGACTGAATGGTCTGTTTCCGTGCTGTACATCTCTATGACTCTATGACTCTATTTCAGTCTCCTAAATGCATAATTCCATATTTCCCCACAGAAACACTTTGATCTGGTCAAACCACATTTGGAATATTGTGAGCAGTTCTGTTCCTGTGTCTAAGGAAGGATGTGTTGGCATTGAAAGAGTCAAGAGGAGGTTTGCAAGAATGATCCCAGGGATAAATGGCTTGTCACATGAGGACTGGTTGAGGAGTCTGGGTCTGTACTTCAGATTAGATTACTTACAGTGTGGAAAGAAGCCCTTTGGCCCAACAAGTCCACAACGACTCGCCAAAGCACAACCCACCCATACATTTACCCCTTCACTTAACACTACGGGCAATTTAGCATGGCCAATTCACCTGACCTGCACATCTTTGGACTGTGTGAGGAAACCAGAGCACCCAGAGGAAACCCACGCAGACAATGTAGAATGTGCAAACTCCACACAGTCGCCTGAGGCGGGAATCGAACCCGGGTCTCTGACGTTGTGAGGCAGCAGCACTAACCACTGTGCCACCGTGCCTCCCACTATTAATCAAATTTAAAAGGATGAGCAGGATCTCATTGTAACTAGTTTGGTTTAAATCAGTTTGGCAAGGAGATGGGAACCAGAGCTACATATCTGAGAGGAAGGTAGTTGTAGATGGGGCAGTGACAGGATATATGAATCTTTTGGGAAGGTTTTTCACGTGATGAAACAAAGGGATCGGTTAAAGTGTGTCTGCTTTTTCGCAGACACACTTTGTGTCAGAGTGTCAGAAATAAAAGTGATGAACTTAGAGCATGGATCAGTACTTGGGAATATGATGTTGTGGCCACAACGGAGGCATGGATTTCACAGGGGCAGGAATGGTTGCTAGATGTTCCAGGTTTAGAACATTTAAAAAGAAGAGGGAGGATGGAAAAAGAGCAGGGGATGTAGTATTACTAATGAGGGAGTGCCTCACAGCCACAGAAATGAAGGTTGTTGAGGAAGGTTTGTCTATATTTGTCAGTATGAGTCAAAGTTTGGAACAGCAAGGGTGTAGCCCCTCATTGGGGATTTTCTACAGATGCCCTAATAGGAGTAGGGAGATTGAAGTACTCATAGGCCGGCAGATTTTGGAAAAATATAGATGTAGCAAGGTTGTTGTTATGGGTGACTTCAACTTTCCCAATATTGATTGGAACCTCCTTCATGCAGATGGTTTGGATGGACCCATTTTTGTCAGGTGTGTTCAGGAGGGTTTCCTTACTCAGTATGTGGTCAGGCTGATGAGGGGAGAGGCCATTTTGGATTTGGTGCTCGGCAAAGAGCCAGGACAGGTGTCAGATCTCACGATGGGAGAACACTTTGGTCACAGTGACCACAATTGCCTCACATGTACCATAGCCTTGGAGAAGGAAAGGAACAGTTACCAAGGGAATATATTTAACTAGGGAAAAAGAAATTATGATGCTATCAGACCGGAGTTGGGAAGTATAGATTGGGAGCAATTGTTCCACAGAAAAGGCACAACAGACGTGTGGAGACTATTTAAGGAGCAGTTGCTGTGAGTGATACACAAATTTGTTCCTCTAAGACAGGCAAGAAAAGATAAGATTAAGGAGCCTTGGATGACAAGAACAGAGGAGCTTCTTGTCAAAAGGAAGAAGGCAGCTTACGTAAGTTGGAGGAAGCAATGATCTAGCACAGCTTTAGAGGATTACAGGCTTACTAGAAAGGAGCTCAGAAATGAACTGAGGAGAGCCAAGAGGGGACATGAAAAAGGCTTGGCAGGAAAGATTAGGGAGACCCAAAGGCATTTTATTCATACACGAGAAATAAGAGAATGATCAGGGAGAAGGTAGGACTGGTCAGGGATAGCATAAGGAACTTGTGTGTGGAGTCTGAGCAGATAGGGGAAGTCCTAAATGAGTTTTTTGCTTTGGTTTTCACTAAGGAAAGGGACCATGTTATGAATGAGAACTTTGGCAAACATTAAGATTGATAAGTCCCCAGGGCCAGACCAGATTTAACCTAGGTTGCTCCGGGAAGCAAGAAAGGAGGTGGCTAAGCTGCTGCTGAAGATCTTTGCTTTCTCACTCTCCATGGAAGTCATACTGGAGGATTGGAGAGAGACGAATGTTATTCCTCTTTTCAAGAAGAGGAATAGGGAAATCCCTGGCAATTACGTCTTACGCTTGTGGTCAGCAAGGTTTTTGAAAGAGTTCTGAGGGATAGAATTCATGCCTATTTGGAAAAGCATAGAGTGATTAAAGGCAGTCAGCATGGCTTTGTGAGGGGCAGGTCATGCCTCACAAACCTTATTGAGTTCTTTGAGGAGATGATGAGACAGGTCGAAGGTAGAGCAGTGAATGTGATGTATCTGGACTTCAGCAAGGCATTTGATAAGGTTCCCCATGGTACACTCATTCATAAAGTCAGGAGGTAAGGGATACAGGGATATTTGGCTGTCTGGATTCAGAACTGGTCGGCTGACAGAAGGCAGAGAGTGGTTGTAGATGGAAAGTATTCTGCCTGGAGGTCAGTGGTGAGTGATATCCCACAGGGCTCTGTTCTTGGGCCTCTGCTCTTTGTAGTTTTTATAAATGACTTAGATGAGGAGGTGGAGGGGTGGGTTAGTAAATTTGCCGATGACACAAATGGGTGAGATGCCTTTGATAGTATCAAGGCTATTGCAGACTACAGTGCGACATAGACAGGATAAAGAGCTGGGCTGAGAAATGGCAGATGGAGTTCAACCTGGATAAATGCGAAGTGATGCATTTTGGAAGGTCGAACTTGTTCGCTGAATATAGGATTAAAGACGGGACTCCGTGTTGTGTGGAGGAACAGAGGGATTTTGGTGTTCAAGTGCATAGATCCCTCAAAGTTGCCACCCAAGTGGATAGGGTTTTAAGAAAGCATGTGGTGCTTTGGCTTTCATTAATGGAGGATTGAGTTTAAGAGCTGTGAGGTTTTGCTGCAGCTCTTACAAGACACTGGTGAGACCATACTTAGAATATTGTGTCCAGCTCTGGTTGCCCTATTGTAGGAAAGATACAGAGGCTTTGGAGAGGGTGCAAAGAAGGTTTACCAGGATGCTACCTGGACTGGAGGGCATGTCTTACGAAGAGAGGTTGACTAAGCTCGGACTTTTCTCTCTGGAGAGAAGGAGGAAGAGAGCTGACCCGATCGAGGTATACAAGATAATGAAAAGCATGGACAGAGTCAATAGCCAGAGACTTTTCCCCTGGGCAGGGTTGACTGGCACAAGGGTTCATTGTTCTAAGATATTAGGAGGAAGGTATAGAGGGGACGTCAGAGGTAGGTTCTTTATGCAGAGAGTTCTGAATGCATGGAATGCATTGCCAGTGATGGTGGTGGAAGCAGAGTCATTAGGGGCATTTAAGTGACTGCTGGACATGCACAAGGACAGTGAATTGAGGGGTGCGTGGGTTAGGTTATTTTAGTTTAGATTAATCCTCGACACAACATCGTGGGCCAAAGGGCCTGTTCTGTGCTGTACTTTTCTATGTTTTATGAAACTTATAGAATACTGAAAAGCCTAGATAGAATGGATGTGGACATGATGGTTCCAATAGTCAGAGAGATTAGGACCTGGGACACAGCCTCACAGTGAAGGGAAAACTGAGAGGATAAGGAATTTCTCCAGCCAGAGGTTAGTGAATCTGTAGAACTCATTGCTGCAGAAGGCAATGGAGGCCAAGTCATCTAAGGCAGAGATAGAAAGGTCATTGACTAAAAAGGGGGTCAAGGATTACTAGGAGAATGTTAACATAGAACATAGAACATAGAAGAATACAGCGCAGTACAGGCCCTTTGGCCCTCGATGTTGCGCCGATCCAAGCTCACCTAACCTACATTAGCCCATTGGCAACAATGTCCTGTTCCTGAGTGAATACTGATGAAAAGTATTCATTCAGTATCTCCCCAATCTCTTCAGCCTCCACACACAACTTCCCACTACTATCCTTGACTGGACCTATTCCTACCCTAGTCATTCTTTTATTCCTGACATACCTATAGAAAGCCTTAGGGTTTTCCCTAATCCTACGAACTAAGGACTTTTCATGTCCCCTCCTTGCTGCTCTTAGCTCTCTCTTCAGAACCTTCCTGGCTACCTTATAACACTCAATCACCCAAATTGAACCTTCATGCCTCATCTTTACATAGGCTGCCCTCTTCCATTTAACAAGGGATTCCAATTCCTTATTAAACCACGGCTCCCTCACATGACCCTTTCCTCCCTGTCTGACAGGTACATACTTATCAAGGACACTCAATAGTTGCTCCTTGAACAAGTTCCACATATCAATTACGCCCTTGCCTTGAAGCCTACTTTTCTAAGCCACGCATCCTAAGTCATGCCTCACCGCATCATAATTTCCCTGCCCCCAGCTATAACTCTTGCCCTGCAGTGCACACTTATCCCTCTCCATCACTAGAGTAAAAGTCACCGAATTGTGGTCACTGTCCCCAAAGTGCTCACCTACCTCCAATTCTAACACCTGGCCTGGTTCGTTACCCAGAACCAAATCCAGTATAGCCTCACCTCTTGTTGGCCTGTCTACATATTGTGTCAGGAAACCCTCCTGCATACATTGGACAAACACCGACCCATCTAACGAACTCGAGCTATAGCTTTCCCAATCAATATCAGGAAAGTTAAAGACCCCATAACAACCACCCTATTACTTTCACTCTTCTCCTGAATCATCCTCGCAATCCTTTCTTCTACATTTCTAGGACTATTAGGAGGCCTGTAAAAAACTCCTAACAGGGTGACCTCACCTTTCCTATTCCTAACCTCAGCCCAAACTACCTCAGGTGGAGAGTCTTCATCCATCGTCCTTTCCACCGCTGTAATACCGCTGTTGGAGAATTGGAATGTGGAGAAACATATCAGCCATGTTTGAATGGTGGAGCACTCAATGGGCTAAATGGCCTAATTCTGCTCCTATGTTTTATGATATTTGGCAGTCCTTCAGGGTTGAAAATTACTCTGTTTTGGTTAAGGGCAGATTCTGCAGAGGTTCAATAGTCCAAACCTGGAGCAGCAGGCTGGATTTGTGGCACATGGGTGGAATGCTCTGGAGTCTGCTGCATCACCTTCTTGCCTAATAATTCAACAGGGCAATGGGTCTTTTGTTGACTCTCTGTTTCCTGTTCACAACCTATTTTCCTCCTGGCTGTGCTTTGTAGGAACGTCAATTACAGTGGCTCAAAATAAATGCAGGTATCACCTGGCAAAATCCACGGCTAAGTGACTGATCCAACTGTCTTCCAAGCAGAAGAACAGTCTATTGAGCCAGATTTCGGATACTCAGAGAATGGTTAAAGTTGTCAGTGCTCTCATCACTTGACCCAAGTCCAAATATAGTTCTGAGCCACTATCATTCTCTTGCCCATGACAAGGAGCTGCTCAGCTAAATATCCAGCACGACAAGGTAACCTATGCCCCCAGTCCTGAACCTTGATCCTGTTCTTGGTGTGTAATCTGTTCCTGGACTTTGTCCTTTTTTTTTGCTGTTCCTCATTTTTCCATCACTCCCCAAGCTTTGGCCCCAGGAGAGTCATCTGTGTGTAAGCATTCGGTGTGACTTTTTCACACAAGGGCCAGTGTAATATTGACCACAATACAAACATTTATTCTGAATTGGAGATATCTGTCACCCATTACTGACATCACCAGACCGATTTGTGCATGTACAGGTAGCCATTTTGACAACCACCTCTGTGTTCATGTTAACCACTCTGTTTCCTACCTTGGATGTGGGACTTTTGATATAGGTAGACAATCCTTTATCCAAAATTCCAAAATCCGAAAAGCTCCAAAGTCCAAAGGTTTTTTTGTGAAGTTTTTTTCCTCATTAACAAGTTTGTTTGACGCACAAACTGGTAACCCAACTCCACATTCACTCAATGCGTGTCACTCAAATGCGACGTGTGGGGGCATGGCCCAGTACTGGCAGGCCTCAATTCTGTTTCAGGACCCGTTTTAGTCACAGCATGTCTGTTCTTCAGGAAGATTTTTAAGAATTTCACCATCAAACTGTCACTTATTCTGAAATTCAAAAAATTTTGAATTCCGAAAACCAGCTGATCCTGAGCATTTCGGAAAAAGGATTGTGGACCTGTAAAAATTCCCATAAGGGCCTACAAATAACAATTACACTTTTCCTCCTGGATTTTTGCATATCCTTTAAATGAAAATGTGGATAATGTTTGGCCTTACTTTGGTCACTCCTATAATTACCTCAGCACCTTCCACAGTGGCTCTGAGAGCCCATACAGTATGTTCAAAATTAACAGTGGACAGCATCCATGTAACAATCTGGGGATGGAATGATATACACCTCTTGATCACCTCAGATAATAGAAGTTTCAGAACCCCTGGGGTGGAATCTTCCCAAACACTAAACAACATGGGTAGTGGTAAGAAAGTTGTGAGAATTGCATGAGATGGGCAGAGGAGTTGCTTCTTGCCATCAAGAGTAAAGGTTCCATTTTCCAACCGAGTGTTGAAAGGCAAGATGAGATTCTTCCTTGTGAATAGTGAGAGACTATTATCGCCCTCAGTATTACATCATCCTCCCTCATTGAAATGCAGTTCCCCATTCTCTCATCTGTCAGATAGAAGCGAGGTGGCAAAGATTCTTGACTGGAAAGTCAGAGCAGTAACCCGGCAACCTCCAGCTCACCACTAGATCCTCCAGACCTCCATCAGTCACCATGTCTCAGGACATGCTCCATGGACAGAGACTGCACACAGCCCACATCCAGCAGAACCTCCAAGTCCCCGAGGGAGAACAGGGCACCAATTAATCCCTGTCCATGTGACGTGTCTGGGACAAATGAAATGAACCATGCAGGGTAACAGCAGACAGCCAGCACTTTGTCAGGTGTGCAGCTGGGCTTTAAAGCTGGCACTGGTGACAGGAATGCCTGGAACTCACAGCAGTGGCCAGTACTTCAGTCCAGGGAGTAGGAGAAAACAATGAACAGCATGTCATAAGGTTGTGGTGCATAGCTAATGAGGAGAGTTTGGGAAGGTAGAAACCCTCCATGAAACACATCAAATATTACACTTAGTGGATTTCTGATGAAATTTAGTCCCAAGTATTCTTTCAATAATGAGTCATTCTTACGTTTGATTGTCCTTAGTGCATAATCAAGGTTTCTGGCTTTATATCATATTGTTGATCTAACAGTAAACGTATGTATTTTAGGTTAGGTTAGGTTATGAAATCACACACGTTGTTAACAGCTTCTTATGGCAATATCACATAGAAATAGTATGAATTCCACTAGACACTTATTATTTTAATGTATATTTCCCTATTAATATTCATACTCCGTGTCATTTCCATATCAGAGAATGTACAATTTGCCACAAATCAATGCAATCAGGCAGTTCTTTTTTCCCAAAGTCAATTTCTAAAAAAGCAAATCCTTTAAAAACATTGCCAAAATCCATTAGACTGTTGTAATATGTTGTGGTTCTGTTCGCCGAGCTGGGAATTTGTCTTGCAAACGTTTCGTCCCCTGTCTAGGTGACATCCTCAGTGCTTGGGAGCCTCCTGTGAAGCGCTTCTGTGCTGTTTGCTCCGACATTTATAGTGGCCTGTCTCTGCCGCTTCCGGTTGTCAGTTCGAGCTGTCCACTGTAGTGGCCGGTATATTGGGTCCAGGTCGATGTGTTTGTTGATAGAGTCTGTGGATGAGTGCCATATGGCGCTCATATGGCGCCATATGGCCACAGAAGCGCTTCACAGGAGGCTCCCAAGCACTGAGGATGTCACCTAGACAGGGGACGAAACGTTTGCAAGACTAATTCCCAGCTCGGCGAACAGAACCACAACAACGAGCACCCAATCTACAAATCTTCTCCCAAACTTTGTTGTAATATCTAAACCTCAGGATGTTTGAAGGATAGCAAAGTTGGGACATGGGGAATACATGAGGTGGTCGAGGTGGGGAAGGTGAGGGCTCACAGTTTGAGGGCATGTTTTTTTATCATAATTGGGGCAATGTTCAATAGTATTGAGCCAGGCCTTTTAAACAGCCTGCTTCAGCACCCAATATGGCTATCTCTGAATTATTTCCTGGGTCAATTGCCCTGACCATAGCCTCATGCCACTACTACCCTCCCACAATAAAAACTGCACCTGTGGCAGAAATTTTCCTGAACTGAGGTTAGAACCCTGGCCCTATATTTTTCTGAACAGTTACATAAATTTCTGACATGTACAACCAAAAAAACGAACACAATTGAGCAGAACAACTAGACCTAGGAATTTGAATGCCTACTTCCTGTGTTTTTAATCCATTTTGAATGAAAGAAAGATCATAAGTCATGTGCATATGAATTGTTGATTTATAATTCCACTGAGCAAGGCCTAGGCACATGAATTTCTAATAAATATCGCTATGGTGCAAATAAAATCCAGCCAGAATGGTGGCTATGGTTTTGAGTTTGAGTAACTGACTCATAAGCAAATAATCATCTTTTTGCCTTACAATCCACTTGACTATGGATGGAATTGAATATTGCCTAATTCATATAAGCATGTAATGAGCAACAACAGTAATTTTGAAAACCTGTTGTATGATAAAGAGTCGATAAATTGTGGAGCTGGTAAAATCGCAGTGGGTCAAGCAGCATAAGAAGAGTCAATGTTTCAGGCTGGGTATCATAAATCCTTGGGAAACCTTCCAAACCATAATCTCTCCTATGTAGAAGATAAAGAAACATGTATTCATGAGACTTACATTCACTTCCAAGTCAAACAGCCATCCTGACTTGGAACTATATCACTGTTCCTTCACTGTCAGTCAGAAAGATCTTGAATCTTTCTCTATAACAACATGGAGAGTGCACTGTCATTGCATGGCCTGCAGTAATTTTAAAAAATGATTCACCACCAAAGGCACATTGGGATGGCTAATAAACTCTGACCATGCCAGCATTGTTCACATTCCAAAAACAAATTAATACAATGGTTGTTTTTCTGCAATAAGTAAGCTGTTAAAGGCCTTTATTAACATTTCATAAGAGATTTTCTTTTTGCAGCTGATCATCAGTGACGTGCCTACATAAACACTTCTGTAGGTATTGATGACCCAACAGTTTATGCAGATGTAGCAAACTAATTACAGAGACATATTACCCTGCCTGAAGTCAAAGGCTTTTTTTTTAAAGATTGTTCACTAAATCTGAAAGAATAATGTTCAACCAGCCAGGCCACACAACTAACTACTATTCATAGTACAAAATTGTTTGTTAATTTATTTTGATCATGTCTTCATGTAAGAGTTGATTTTGTTCATCACTCACATTTTGAGAGTTTTATCATTCCCATGTTTAACTGTATCAGATGCCAGTTTCAGGAACATTCATAAATCATATTAATAATTAATTACTTCCCCCCAACCTCTCCATCTACAGAAAATCTAGCTAAGACACTGACACCAAATTCAGTGAAATCTCTCTCATTTATTCATTCATTCATTCCACAAACACGAAAATGAACAAAATTCTGCTTTTTTTTTAAATTGTGACTTTGATTTTGTGCTCTCCTACCTAAAAATCATGTTAGGGCTAAGCCTAACAATATTGGAATTATTGCCGACAGCACAGAGAGCAAACTAAAACTCCAAAACATAGTTTTTTTAAATTAATGTATTGCATTAAATCTACAAGAATTGTGAATGATAGTTCATATGCCATTATTCTTGATGCATTTTTGCTGTTAACAAATATAGTGGACTTTGTTAGTGAAGGTATTAATGAGTTTTTATCACCAATAAAGCTGTCTGACCAGACAAATTGTGTTACAGCAATTCTAAAAAGAGAAGGGCAATGACAACTTGGTGTTTATTCCCTCTAGTAATACTACATTCCAGACAATATAAAAGATTATATTCTAAAAGATATTTCAAGAACTTCCTTTGTATCAGAAAAAAAACAATTGATCTCAATGGCCTAAATGGATGAAGATGTCTTAAGAACTAAACTTGACTCAAATGTCCTTCAGTTAAAATCAATGACATTGTTATAAATGGGATTGAAGTCCTAGCCAGGTTAAATTGTCTCAAAACAAATAAATCCCCAGGTAGAGAGGCATTTATTCCAGAATGCTAAAAGGGACATTTGAGGAGATTTGTAAGTTGCTGACAGTGAGTATGAGGCAGTCAGTGGACACTGGGGAGATTTATATTGATCAGAAAAAAAGCTTTTGCGAAATGTGCATTCAAAACAGGTGACAAAACTGACAAATATGGACTGATTCGTCTTGCTCCCATTCTATTAAATGGTCATTTATTATCAGGATTAAATCTAAGGATTGCCTGTACAGCAATTACCCAGGTAACAGCTGTCAGTATCATTCAGATGGGAAAGGTTCGAGCTGGAGAACACTTCCAACGGCTGTGTGAAAATTATAATTAGACAACAGTAGGCTTTATGGCACAGAACATCCTGGATTCAGCTGCTGCATTTTTTTGCCCCTGAGTTAGAATGTTATGTGTTTAATTCCCATTCCAGGATGTGTGGGCCCTAATGGTACTGTTCAAATGCAGGAGTATTCTGGTCTTCTGACAAAGATTTATCCCTCAACTGACACATGTTAACCTCTGACTCAAATTCAGTTAATGTTGTACAGACATGCCTTGAGGTACGTACAACTTCAATACTTACATGATAAGATTAAAGCTTTGATTGCCACTTTTACCTTGTCCAGGCTACCATGTGATTCCTATAACAGTGGGAAATATTGGAGAGTCCCATATAAATGTGGGCTATTTGCCTTACACTCAATCTGGTTTTTACATGGATTCACTTTGAGTTTTTCATTGTAGGTGCAAAGTCTGTTCGGGAGTCTAGCTCTCCATAAATTGGCTGGAGAATGTAATGACAAAGATGGGGAGAATGTATTGTCTTTCAAACCAAATGATGCATATTACCAAGGCAGCATTTGACCAAGAAGTCCGGGCAAAATTGGAATCAATGGGAATTGAAAGAAAAGTAACTTCCCTGGCAAACATTTCCCCTTGTTGGAGTCATACTGTGCACAAAGGAAAATGGCTATCATTGTTGAAAGCCAATTATCACGGTCCCAGGACATCACTGCAAGAGGTGCTGTCCTGGGTCAAATTATCATCAGCTGCTTCATCAATGACTTTCTCTCCAACATAAGACCTGATAAGTAGAAGTTTGCTCATGATTTGCTCATTCAAAATCATTCATCCTTCTTCAACAATCTGTGTCCAGATGGATCAAGATTTGGATAACATCCTTGACTGATAAGGTGACAATTGCACAACACCAATAGCAGGCAATAACTATCTCCAACATGTGAGAAACCCCACTAGCTCCCCTTGACATTCAAAGGCAGTTCCATGACTGAACCACTTACTAGCAACAATATGGGGGTACCATCGACCAGAAATTGTGTTGAAACAGTCATATATATTGTGACCATGACACCATGTCAGAGAATAGGAATTCTAGGTAAGTCAGTCACCTTCTCTCTATCCACAGACACAAGTCAGGAGTGTGATGGAATACTCTCCACTTACCTCAACTGGTATAACTCCAACAGCACTCAAGAGATTCAACACCACCCATAACAAAACAATCTATTTGATTAGTACCACCTTCGGCATTCATTCCATACTAACACTCAGTATCAGTGTGTGCCATCGACAAGATTTACTGCAGTAACTCACCAAGCTTCTCTGGCAACATTTTCCAAACACGTGACTACTGCCATCAAGAAGAGCAAAGGTGGCAGAAAAGGGAATACCACCACTTGCAAATTCCCCTCCAAGTGACATACCATTCTAATTTAGAATTGTATCAATATTCCTTTATCGCTGCTAGGTTAAATCATGGAATATCCTTCCTAATAACACCATAGTTAGACCTACACACAAAGAGCTGCAGCAGTTCAAGTAGGCAACTCATCACCACCAGCTCAAAGGGATAGGCAATGGGTGTTGGCTTGTCAGCAATGCTCACATCACATGACTGAATAATGTTATAAAACCACTTGCACCACAGACACCCACTCCCTCCCAACATGTGTGGGACAATAGTTACCCCTTCTCATACCCCTCTTCTGAATCACCTCTGGAAACCCTGCCTCCTGTTCAGCCTGTTCAGCCAATGCTAGAAGAGTCTGCATTACCAAGGAGTAGCAGGTTAGCAGTGCTATTGAGCATTTTTGTGTTTTTGTGTGGTGAGATGGGATGTCAAGATGAGAGAAGAATGTAAACAGAGAGGTTTGAATGCTTTTGGGGTGAAGTGCAGTGGAAACACTTGGGGTGAGACGATAATGGGTTAAAGCCATCTTGATTTAAAACATTGTAAATCAACAAACTTAATGTAGGCCCGAAGAGACAAGACTACAGTTCATAACGAGAGGAGGGAGCTGCACTGAAATTATACCAGACAAAAGCAATCTTGAGATATTTCAGGACTTTATGCTGAGATCAGTACTGTTCACAATATACTGAATAGAACTAGATTGAGAAACTCAAAGCAAACTGGCCAAATTTGCACATTACACTAAACTAGGATTCAGAAGAAGTAGAAATTTTAGGCAAGGTGAGTGTTTCGGTAGGAAAACTACAAATTAAGGTAATTCCCGCACCAAACACCTTTCCCAGCTTCTCAATCCATCCCCCCATAAAGTGTGCAGCCAATGATTGTCACCAGTGCTGCAGATTGCATGCCTGACTCATTATTGTCAGTAGGGTTCAAGCATATTACGTGTTGTCAGGAATAGTGCTTACAGACAGGTGCAGCACACACACCTACAGAATGCTTGTTTTATGAGGAGACAAGAATGACTTTGCTAAAATTATGAGTTATAGTCTTGTTCATATCTACACAGCCCAAACAAACTCCACCTTGATTCAAATCAAAAAATGACTAACATGATATTAAAAAGCCACATCTGTGTTTGTCCATCCACACCCTTATCAACAAATATTATCAAGATGATAATAAAACATGATGTAAAATGGAAATAACCTTCAAAATGAGAAGTATAAATATTGATCTAATGCAATAAAAATGCATGTTAAGGTTTAATCCATGAACCAGTTTTAAAAGGGCCTTTACTTGTTTACAATATATATTTGTACGGTACTGAGTGGTCTACTCTTGTTCCTTGTTCATATGCTTATATACAATATATATTATTGACTGGATGACAGAAGTGATAGTACTATTGCCACAACTGTGGATGAAATAAAATTGGATGGGAAAGCAAGCAGTGAGCACAACGCAAAGAGTCTACAGAGGGATATAAACAAGTTAAGCAAGTGGGCAAAATATTATGCAATATCTTGTTGGAAGATGTGAGGTTATGTACTTTGGAAGGAAGAACAGAAGAGCTGAATATTCTTTGAATGGAAAAACACTGCAGTAAACTACAGCACAGAGGAATTTGGGTATCCTCATGAATGAATCACAAAAAGCTAGCATCCAAGTTTAGAAAGTAATAGGGAACGCAAATGGATTGTTGTCTTTTACTTCAAAGGGAACAGAATATAAAAATACAAAGGTCTTGGTAGAACTAACAAGGCACTTGTCTAACCACACAAAGAATATTGTGTACGGTTTTGGTCCCTTTATCGAAGGAAAGATATACTGGCATTGGAGGCAGGCAGGAGAAGACTCAAAAGGTTGATCCTAATTTATCCACATGAGATGAGATTAAGTAGGTGAGTGTATACTCAATGATGTTTAGAAGAATGTGAAAAGTCCTTATTGAAACATATAAGACTTTTGAATCTTAACAGGGTAGATTAGGAGAGGTTGTTTCCCCTTTTGTGAAAATCTAGTTTCAGAAAGCATAATCTCAGAATAAGATCCATTTAAGACAGAGTCATAGAGGTGTACAGCACGGAAACACACCTTTCAGTCTAACTTGTCCATGCCGACCAAACTAAATTAGGCTAGTCCCATTTGCCAGCATTTGGCCTATATCCCTACTAACCCTTCTTAATTATATACCCAAAAGCAATGCAACAGTTTATTAAAACAGCAATTACTGCTCCAAAACAATCAAGGAAATCAGCTCCAACACTGAAAGAAACATCAAAAAAAAGGAGCAGCTCTTAAAGCCACAATTTTCTCCTGTCTTCCATCTTGGATTACCCAGTATCCTATCAATATGAGGAGGATTTTTTTTTCTCTCTGAGGTTGTCAATCTGTGGAATTTGTTACCACAGAGTGCTGTCAAGGCTGGGTCATTCAACATATTCAAAAGCTGAACTGGACAGGTGTCTAATTAGTAAGAGCTTCAAGGATAGTGGGGATAAGGTGGGAAAGTGGAGTTAAAGATTATCAAATCAGTCCATGATTTGGAGATGCCAGTGTTGAACTGGGGTGTACAAAGTTAAAAATCACACAACTCCAGGTTATAGTTCATCAGGACAACCCCCTGATGAAGGAGCAGCGCTCTGAAAGCCAGTGCTTCCAATTAAACCTGTTGGACTATAACCTGGTGTTGTGTGATTTTTAACTCAAATCAGTCCAGATCTCATTAAACGGAAGAACAGACTCAATGAGCTGAATGACCCGATTCTGCTCCTCCACCTTAGAGCATTGTCCAAGAAAAAAATAAGCACACAAAATATAAACTGCATAAAATGCAGCATCATGATTTTTGTAAATCTTCTCTTGTGAATCACATAAGGGTTTGCACTGCAAATTGGGGAAGGAGCATAAAAATCTCAGAAAAAAATGGTGCCGTATTTTAGAGCAACAGCAGGAGTTTATGCAAAATGTATCCAATTATGTTAGCCAAAAAGCTAAATAAACGTATCCAAAAGCTAATTAGTAATTTAACACTCATTACAAAAGGGTCATATTCTTTTGCTAATTGCAAGTAAATAAAACCTTGACTGTTGCCTTGACTTACTGTACTCACATCTGTTAATGTGATAATACAGTAGTTATCACATTAGCACATTTTAAACACTGTGTCTATTTAGAGGTGAAGCTTATGCAGTGGTGAAGTAGCAGGTATTCATCTAATATTCTGTTGAAAGGTTATCAACATGAAACATTAACCCTTTCTCTCTGTACAGATGCTTCATTAAAACACTCAGTTTTCAAAGGCCATAATTGGAATGTACAAATGTAATTATTGGAGCAGGAATAGCCATGTAGCTCCTTGTAGACATGTTCAGCCATTCAGTAAAATAATAGCTGATCTTCTACCTCAATTCTACCATCTGGACCAATTCCCACATTGTTTGATTCCTTTAGAAAAATAGTTATATTCTAAATACTGTTAATTTTTTCCTACACATATGCACATATTTCTCCAAATTAATGTTCATCTGATATCTATTGGTCTAATCTCTTAACTTGTATATGTCCTCCAGCTATTCCATGCAGTTACCTTTACAGAGAACAACAGTCCCTATTTTGATCTACAAATTTTGATATTTGCCACCATAGCCAAGACCAAAATATTGATTTACAATGACTGAGGAGAAGAACACTTTTAACTCTAACCCTGAGAAAATTTCACAATTTATATCACTCCAGCCCAAAATAGTACTTTATTTGCTAAATAGAGTTACATGTTTCAACACTCTGACCAATCCCTTAAATATAAGACACTGAAATGAGTGATTAGCCATCTTTTATGTCATAAAATAGACAAGTCAAAACTTAACCTTGTAACACTGTGAAAACACTTCAGCACACAAAAACTGGGTTAAAATTTATTGTAAAAATAATTGTTAACAGCAATCGCTATAATTTCTGTGTAAATAACACAAATTGAAGTGAATGCACAGTTAAAAATATGATCCAGAATTTGCTGTACAATACAAATCACTTCTCCATAAACTGTGTGAAAACAGAACCTTTCTGTTTGACTTCTCATTGAGATTTTTCAAATAGTGTGAACCCATATACTCATGTCATAGGGATGAGCTAAGTTCACCACTGAAGTTTAGAAATTATGCATTCAATCAAAGCATTTATTTTAACTGTGTGATAAGTCTTAATTACTGCCAAAACAATTTCCCTGGCATTAGAAATTACCCTTCAGAATGGGGAGATTCATTTCTTTAGATTTCCTGTTTGCTCGAAAAAAAGTACCTTTTTAAATTTTTCCATTTATTTTTAATTTCTCATTCTTACAATCTAATTTCTCATTCCCACTTTTGATTTTGCTTTATGCATCCAATTTCACACCACATTCACAATAATAGTTTACAACTGTGAGTTCCTATTCTGCACTGCTCATCAAGAATTTTTCAGTCTGTTTGGTCAAAGAGTTAGATTCGTGCCCAGTTCATTCAGCTTAGATGCCATGTACAAGGTGCCATGGCATTTTGATCTTCTAATTGTGGTCACAATCAGTGCCATAGCGCCTGAAAATGAAATAAACAAGGGCAAGTCTAACAACAGTAAGTTCTGCTCATTTTCCAGACTTGGTAAATTCTGGCTAAATATAAAAAATCACCAAGAAACAAAAGCATGATGATAAATTACAGCCATGAATGAGAGTATCTCACTGTGAGAAATAAGTCAAATGTGACAAATTGCTTGGGGAAACAAGCAAAGTAAGTCATAGTAAAAGAAAATGTGTTGAACAAACATTACTGTGTTGTTAGCAATAATGAGGAACTCAACATATTAAAGTGAGAAACTAATATATTTCAGAGAAACAAGCTTGTCAAAACTGAATTTCAAAATGAAAAACAAAAGTTGTTTCTGATGAAAAGTAACAATGTAACAATTAATCTGAAAAAGTAAGGACTCTAAAGTGAATAAGAGGAATAAAATAATTTTGACATATTAACTTTCAAAAGATTTACTGTATTGAATCACAGTAATGTCATAATAAAAAGGAACACAGAGCTTCAAGTGGCAGTGAGTTAGAACTTCTAATCAGACTTTAATAAAACAAAGTTCTTCATATTTCCATATTGGATAAGCAGGAAGAGGAATGTATGTAGCTTGACCACTGGTATCCTAGGGTCTCTATGTCATTGAATGTCATAAGGGACTTACACCTGAAGCACCAGGTGTAATGCAAAGACTCCCAATCCATGGCAGGAATATAGTATAGTGTTAAAGATGTATTTCAACATTGTAGAGCTAAATGTTCTCTGTTGCTCCTCTGGACTTCTACTGAAAGAACTCAGAGAAAAATTGGGACCTGGATATTTAGAGATGCAGGATTCCCACCTGAGTCTGAAAATCACACTTGGCCTCTTAAGATATTATGATAGAGGGAAGGTCATTGATGATATATGCCTAACTACCTTCAGTTGCTTCATCAATGACCTTCCATCTATCATAAAATCTGAAGTGGGGATGATTGCTAATGATTACACAATATTCAGACCGTTTGCTACTTCACAGGTACTGAAGCAGTTCTTGGCCAAATACAGCAAAAGCTGGACAGTATCCAGGTTTGGGCTGAGAACCAACAACCAACATTTGCACGACACAAGTGCCAGGTAATGATCAACTCCAACAAAAGAGAATTCCCTGTTGACATTCAATGACATGGAGCCCCTAGGACACTAGTGGTAAAGTTATATACATTTCTCTTCCTGCTTATCCAATATGGAAATATGAAGAACTTTGTTTTATTAAAGTATGATTAGAATTTCTAACTCACTGCCACTTGAAGTGGCTGGAAAACATAGTTTAGATGCATTCAAAAATACTTTTTTCTGAGTATATGAGAGAAAATGGAAAGGCTAAGAAGCTGAGATAAGGTAGACACAACGGGGAAAGACATATGTACTGTGCAAACATGAGAACAGACTGGTTGGTCTAAATGAATTATTTCTATGTTTTATATTGTATGTAAGTTCAAATAAAATAATGTTGTTTCTCTGAACTCTATTATTTGTTGACCTGTAATTATTAGAATATTATTACCAATAGAAAAATCTTGCTTATCAATGTATTCCTGCTTAGGTGTCTCCTCATGCCATTAATGGAAGTTCAGCTAGTTACATTTGATGTTGTATTTGGAAACTAAAGGACAATTTCAATTGCTCTTATGGTGCAGTGGTAGTGTCCTTACGTCTAGGCCAGAAGACCTAGGTTTAAGTCCCATCTGCGTCTGGGCATTTGCACTAAACATTTCTCTTTTGGGAAAATACCAGGTCAAATGCATGAAGCATTCAACCAAGCTCTGAGTTGTGTTTGTTTTTATCCAGGATGATATCAGAAAGAAGGATGTGTCTAGAACAATCTAATGCCTCTATAGATCAAGGTCTCTCTGTTCTGGAAAAAAAAGGGCATCAAACTGACTTACTATCAGAAACAAGAGCATCAGCAATGCTAAAACAAATCAGTGTGATACATGAAATACCACACAAAGTCACTGCAAGAAATGGCATTGCTGGAGAAAGCTATAATGCCTGAAGTAATACTGACCCAAAGAATCATAACATATCCCTGCAATAAACAAGCACATTATCCATGCCACAATAAATCTATGAAAAAGCACTCAGATGAATTAGGACTCTTCATGAACATAATCTTCACAGGCAAGCAAATAATAATTCCATAAGGTCTGTATCAAGACACACTAGACCATGTACACACAGATTATGAGTATAGATTAAAAATGTGATTGAAGCATGAATCCATATATTTGCCCAATATTTATATTTAATTAATCACGGCATGTGAAACATGTCAATTGCATCAGTCTCAACAAGCAAGAGAACCTCTTCTTCAACGTGAGATTCCTTCCAATATGGGACAAGATTGCAACTGATACTTTTCATCGTTAAGGGCATATATATTTCCTGGTGACTATTTTACCAAATTCTCTTTTATGCAAAGATACCATGAGTATAATAATTGTTGACCCATTAACTGCCATATTTAATATTTTTGGTCTACCTCGACAAATTGTGTCTGAGAGCAGTACACAATGCAGCAGTGCAACCTTCCAAAACATGTGAAGGAAGTGGAGTGTTCATCACATTACTTCTTCTCCTCACTATCCTCAGACGGTTTCACAGAGCACATTGTTCATACAGCAAAATCTATTATCATTAAAATTAAAACAATTTTCCAAGCTTTTGTGGATTGTGGTGTTAAATTTAGGTACTATTCTACTGTATAATAGATTACAGCATTGGCATGTTTGGAAGACATACACTCTCTTCTTCTCTCATCACCTCACCACATATGCAAGATACATTGTTGGAAAGCAGGGAGAAATTGTGACAAGAGCATGATCAATGAGCATTCAGGCAGTTATCCCAAAGTGAACCAAGACAAAACATATAAGGTGGAGATTTTCAGAAAAACATCAATTCTTGAAAGGATACATCCAACCTTGGTTATATGACATTGTCACAAACAATAATCGAGTCCTGCAAAGAAAAAAAGAAAATAAGGAAAGTTGGAAAAAGTTTTCTGTTCTTTAAAATGAAATAGGGAATATTGTATGCTGGTGAAATTCACCATAGTCTATTCCCCTATTAGTGAAAGACGGCTGGTGGTGAGTCACCACAATTTAGATGGGGGGTGGTGGAGGGGGGGGGGGAAGGTTGAGAAAACGGCTTTCATGGTACCTCAGCTGGTACTGGAATTAAATTTATGCTATTGATATTAGTCTACATCACAAAGAAGCAATCTGAGCTCTTGATGTCCCATCCAGTATAAAAATAGTTACCTTGCATTCAGTCACTCTCTCTTATGTCATGGCATGGAGTCAGTGTAGTCAGTCAGTGTTGAGTGCGTAATGCATAGTAACATCAGCAACCACAAAGCACAGACTGTGTGTGAAGTCTAAGGTTTTGTAGCCATGGAAGTATCTACTGTTGTTGATCAGTGTCAAGGCAAAGGTCTCAAAAAGAGCCTGAAGCTTCGTGATGTATGTTACACAAGCTAACATATAGAAAATTGTGAGGTAAAAATAATAACTGTAGATGCTGAAACCAAATACTGGATTAGTGGTGCTGGAAGAGCACAGCAGTTCAGGCAGCATCCAACGAGCAGCGAAATCGACGTTTCGGGCAAAGTCGATTTCGCTGCTCGTTGGATGGAGTCAGCTGTTATATGGAGTCAGCTGTTACTAGGGGACACAGCTTTAAATTAAGGGGTGGTAGGTATAGAACAGATGTTAGGGGTAGATTTTTTATTCAGCGGGTTGTGAGTTCATGGAATGCCCTGCCAGTAGCAGTGGTGGACTCTCCCTCTTTATGGTCATTTAAGCGGGCATTGGACAAGCATATGGAGGTTATTGAGCTAGTGTAGGTTAGGTAGGCTTCGGTCGGCGCAACATTGAGGGCCAAAGGGCCTGTACTGCGCTGTATTTTTCTATGTTCTACAAGAATCCACAAGAAACATTAATGCTTCCACTCCCACCATACATACTGACTGACCTCAATGAGTACATCCAGCATTTCAACTTTCCTTTGTTTAATAGCCTTTCATGAGAGGTGGTTGTCACTATCTCAGTCACCATTTATTGCTCATCTATAAGTGCTTTGAGAAAGTGAGGGTGAGATGTCTTCTTGAACTGCTTTAGTCATGTATTGCAAGATATATCCAGATTGCTGTGAGCAGAATGAGTTCCAGGATTTGGACCCAATGCCAGTGAAGGAACAACAACATAGTTGTAAGGTGGAATGGTGTGTAGCTTGGAGAGGATCTTGCAGCTAGTGATGTTTCCATGAATCTGCTACCCTTTGCCTCAGTTGTGGACTAAAGCTGTCTCAACACCACCTTAATAAGTATATTTTGAATTACATCTCACTATATGTTAGGGTGCCATTTCTATTCTTTAAATCAGCCATACGTTTGGTCTCTCTTCTGTTATCCTGTTGTTTATTTCTGGGAGTGGACTTAATAATGATAGCAGAAAACTTGGCCATTAGTAAATGTTGTCCTTTTTTCAATTTGGTAAATACTAACTGTGCAGAACAAAATTTCGCATACGACTTTTAGACAAAACCATCTACCAATAGTCATATGATACTACATCTACTTGCCTAGATGATGCAGACTACCTTATTTTCAAATTTACATTAACCCTTTATAAAATATCTCTGAGTGAAACAATCAGTTGAATGCAAATTACTTGTTTTATGTGATCCATGTCGAATGAAATTAATTTCATATTGCAGGCAATATAGAGAAGACTAATTCCATCAGTCTCATTGGACTTATAATTAGAATGCAGTGCTAAAAAATATTCTGTTAACCCATTTCAATACCCAATGACCCATGATCCATTAATATTATGAATTAACTGAATAGGTACTACAATTTAAAATATCGTGTACCCTGAGCAAAACCAAATCATGGTGCCAAATAGTTACATCAACTATCAGCATCAAGGTTAATAACTGTTAAAACCATATATTGCGATGAATTACTGCAAGGAGTAAGAGTGCCAGGTCAATTCAATGCAATAAATCAGAGTAACAAGATGAGTTTGTGTCATGAGTGCAGCACTGCACATCATGGCTTTCTATTTCAAAGTCAAAGTGAATCGCTGTTTTGGTGTGGGAAATGTGTAGGATATTAGCCTTGCTCCATTTGAATCATAGTATCCCTACAGTGCAGAAGGAGGCCACTTAGCCCATTGAATCTGCACTGACCCTCTGTAGAGCATACCCCCATCCCTATAATTCACGTTTACCATACCTAATATACCTGACCTACACATCTCTGAACACTATAGGGCAATTTCCCATGGCCAATTCACCTAACCTGCACATTGTTGGACTGTGGGAGGAAACCAGAGCACCTAGTGGAAACTCATACAGACATGGGGAGAAAGTGCAAACTCCACACAGATAATCACCCAAGGCTGTAATTGAACTCGGATCTCTGACACTGAGGCAACACTGTAGTATGGTGTTATGTAGGAAAATACAAAACAGTTACAATATATCAACTTGAGCCAGTCAATCAGCATCAACACTTTACTTCCCTGTGTGCAAGTAACCCCAGTCACACTTATTCTCTTATCATATTACCTTTATATCCAATTCATCTCTGGTATAATCTAGGTAGTTCCCAAAGGATTTACCCAAATCAATACCCTGGAAATGTATTTCACAATCTCACAAATACCCTCAAAAAGTTGCTTTTGTTTGCTCACTGTTCTATCTTCTATTTTATCTTCTTCCTATTTTCCCAGTTTGTGACCTTTCAACTATTATGTACAGTATACGGCCAACTATCTAGGCTTACATAGTTTTAATTAGTTCTGGTACATCACTCCACAATCTGGTATTTCAAATCTTTCATCATGGTTGTGTTGCAGCATAATGTGCAGAATCCTGGTGAACCTTCCTTGTATCTTTTCTGAATAATTTCCCAATAATGGAACTTTACTAGATCCAATGAAAACAATAAAAAGATAGTGACACTCAATTTCCATCTGCTTCTTTTCCCTGCATTTGACTCTGTTGGTTACTCATTCACCATGTGTTTTAATAGCAAACTATGAACTTGGGCACTTTGCAGACTGATGAGAAGAAGACAATGTCAAGGATAGTCGTCAGGATTGGACTTCAAAAGTAATACTACTTATTGTACACTAATACTAAATATGCAGCATATGGAAATGATATATGCTCTCAACTCTGATCATATAGTTTCATTAGGTAAGGATTAATCTATTTGCTTTGTGTGTTTATGTCCATGTGTTCTTGATGTGTCTTCTAGACAGTAGAAGATTCTTGTGCATTCTGGTGTAGTGTTCTTCCAAAGAGTTCTTATTCTGCATCCACTGTGGTATTTTTTCTGAGTGATGTGCAGGTCCATGCAAGATTGATCTCATATCTGAATTCCCTTACACAATGTTTATCACAGAGTTGGACTGATTTAAATATTTGCAGAGGCTACCACCACAAGTTGCTCTGATGGCAGGGGAAAGAGAGAGGGCTTTCATTTCCCTGCCCTTTATTGGGATGAAGATTAAAAGTGTAAAAATATCTTGGCTTCAGAGAAAAGGAAATAGCAGTATTTTGTGTTTTCTCATCAGTCTTGGAATCTCTAGAGCCTAGATAGGGGCACACAAGATAGAAATCCCAGGGTAGTTCAGGTACAAAGTAAAACTGCTGCTAGGACGTATTAACTGCTGTTTTCCTTTTGTGTAAATGGGGTTCAAAAAATTGTGAATTCAGATTCCTGCCTGTATCCTGCCTTGAAGGATTTTTAAAATTTATTCTATCATGGTATGCAGTTGGATCAACATTGATTGCTCAACAATAGTTGCCCAGAGGACAGCTAAGGATCAACCATATTGTCAGGGGATTAGAATCACATGTAGGCCAGGCCAGGTAAAGATGGCAGATTTCCTTTGCTGAAGGACATTAGTGAATCAGATTAGTTCTTATGACAACAGTGGTTACATGGTGACCATTAGGTTAACTTATCATTATGGATTTTTATTATTAAATTTAAATGTTATCATTTACCATAGTGGGATTTAAAACCCATGTTCCCAGAATATGAGTCTGGAGTACTGGACTATTAGTCCAGACATTAATATTATGTCACTACCTTTCCTTCTGGGTTGTGATATAGAAAAAAATCAGCACTGCATTAGCCTGATATATATTGTGGTCACGTTCACTGAATCTGTCTGAAATGCCTTCAGTAGATTCACTGCTTCATAATTGTTCTCATTGGTATTAGCGTAAGTTCCTGATACCAAGTGGTGAAGAATACCCATACAAAGCTTTCAAGAGAAGAAAAGTTCAGTCTTGTTGAACAGCATAGCTTTTTTACATAATTATTAATAGCTAGATACATTAGATCCATGTGACATGATGGTCTTTTATGAATTTTCCCTGAGTGGCAGTCCTTTTTCCTATGGATCATCACAGATGGTCACCTCACCAGACAAAGCCAGCCTGGATCCAAATTGTATTTTGTGTTTGTACTGTGTCCAGGTGAATCCTGATGCCCAGAAGTGCAGGAGAAGGTCAATGATTTTCTGTGTTCCGATAAACATGTCACTGTCTTATCTCAGCTCCCTCACACATGCCAGGACAACACTCACTCCCAACTCTGTTACTGTACACACCTCTTACCAAGGCTCATAGACTACAACTCTCACATCATGTCCATATAACAGCTCATCACTACTTCATCCTCCTGAATTGTTAACATTTCCTGCCGTCTGCACTTCCTACTCACTGCACTGGGAACACTTCAGCACCACTCCTGCCCATGTTTCACCACTAAACATTCATCCATCCACTTTCATCATACTCAATCCATCCTTTTGTTTCATTGCAGGAAAATGTGGACCATCCACCAGAATGATACATTCGCAACTGATCTAGCTGTAATCCCTGGACTGCTTGCACTTGACCTGCAGCATCGACTGTGGCCCAATCCTGAGACTGCAAGGACATGGATCCCCAGCTCTAGGAAAACTGATTGACGCTAGGCTGGAATCATACAAGGCTCTTAATTGAATATGGTTCTGTTCCTTGACTGATTGTTGTTCCCCTTGGCTCCACTAGGAGCTGTTATCTTTTGACTTTCACACATGGCCATTTGCTTGAAGCACTTGCGTGCATTTGCCACATAACCTGCTGCCATGCGTGATTTTAACAGAGAACACTCTGCACAGTGACACCCCTCACTGCTCGGTGCTTCCCATCATGACAAGATGCCTGTCTCACTCTCTATCCTATAAGGCAATGCAAACAGAGAGACTGGCAGCTCGTAACTGAGGACTGAAAACTAAGTGTACTAACAAGCATTGTGACCCACACAGAAGCTGAAGCTGTGAGCTATTGTTTGGAGTCAATGAGCATGTGTAAAGAAAGCAATGTGTAATGTAGAGAAGCTACCAGTCTTCAAGGAAGTAAAAATTGTGTGAGTGATAAGAAAACAAGCTAAGAGCCATTAGAACTATCCTGGACAGCTGTATGGAATACCTCTGAGTTCCTATATGCAAAAAGTAGAAGGATGAAAGTCACAGGTGACCTGAGCACCAAAGTAAAATATTGAAGAAAAGCAAATTAAAAGCAAATTACTGCAGATACTGGAATCTGAAACCAACAGAGAAAATACTGGAAAATCTCAGCAGGTCTGGCAGCATCTGGAAGGAGAGAAAAGAGCTGACGTTTCAAGTCTAACTGACCCTTTGTCAAAGCTTCAATATTGAAGGGCTGTTGTGGCTGAGTTGGACTGTGTACAGGCATGCTAATATGGAGAGGCTGGTGGTTTGTCACCTTGCCTGGATAAAAAGTTAAGGATAATGGCAGCTATGGAGTATACATGGTCAATGTTGTGAAGGAGCAAATACATAATGGCCAGAACAGGCATTATGTGAGCTACATGTGGGCAACATGGTGGCACAGTGGTTAGCACTGCTGCCTCACAGCGCCAGAGACCTGGGTTCAATTCCCACCTCAGGCGACTGACTGTGTGGAGTTTGCACATTCTCCCTGTGTCTGTGTGGGTTTCCTCCGGGTGCTCCGGTTTCCTCCCACAGTCCAAAAATGTGCAGGTCAGGTGAATTCGCCATGCTTAATTTCACATAATGTTAGGAGTAGGGGAAGGGGTCTGGTTGGGTTGCGCTTCTGCAGGTCGGTGTGGACTTGTTGAGCTGAAGGGCCTGTTTCCACACTGTAAGTAATCTAATCTAATCTACAGTCACTAGGTATCTGCCATGATTTGCATCTCAGGAATTTGCACTGTCTAGTTTCTCAACGAAGGAGATGAAAATTGGAAGTGAAGTATAAATTAAGATGAGGTATGTCTTTAATAGGATGCAAGTACAGGGAAATAAGTTAGTTGCTGATCAAAGGCAAGATTCTGAATTCACCATTCACAGCTTGAGGGGAAAATTGCCAAGACTTTTTCCAAAGTTGACATTCTAATTATTTTCATTTTCACCATATTTTTCCATCTTTCTCTTCATTGTTCACTTTGCATCTGAGAGGGGGGGGTGGAATTCAGCCCATCTGGTTAGACTTAACAGTAAGGCCACATTATTGTTAGTTAAATGGAACTGTGAACAACTGCTTCAAAAACTGGTCTTCAGTCATTTATTAGCTTCTGCAGGAACAGTATGTGCAACCTCAATGGAACAAGCTTATCTAAAGATGTCAGTTAACCCTTTTAGGTACCAGTTGGGTCAAATCTTACAATTCCCTGCTGAAAACAATGACCACAAATACCACAGCAGTTCTAGGGAAAGAAAAACACCTTTTTGCAGATAAATATGAAGAATGGATATCAATATCAATGCAGTTATGCCACCATTTCCAGTTCCAAAGAGAAAAATGAAGGAAAGAAACCATGATGATCAAAGCCTTGAGAAATTTCTAATTTTTGTTTTTGGGAAAGTTGTCAGCATTGAGGTAGCCTCAGCCTAAGCTGTTTGCTTTCCTGCCGTGAATTTCTGTACAAATATGCGCAATCCATATGCAAGTGGGAAAATAATCACCTCCAATCTGTCTTTTGTCAATATGCTTCTGAATCTGACTATTTTCCTTTTTGTCTGTCATGCCAGTGTGGCTAAAAATGAGACCTTGCCTCTGTGCACAGGTTTTAATCTATCTGCCGATATATTCCTATAAAATTCTTGTCTGAAGTGTTTAAACACAGGTGTTAACCTGCTTAAAATCAATAAAATTCCTGCTGTAACTTTGATGGAATATCATGAAACCCTCAGAGAAATTATATGAATGCTACCATCAGCAAATGCTGACATTTGTCTGAAGTATCTGCAGTCCTCTGCTGAAGTTATAACAGGAGAATTATAGAGGCAGAGAACACATTAGCTAGTACAATTAGCAGACAAAAGCAACTAAATTATGTTGCAAAAATTTGATTGCATTGACAATCTGTCATCCCAGGATAGTCAACACCAAATGCAGGAGGGAAAGAATAAAATTAGGTAGGTGGAAAATTCAAAAGCAAAGAGCCCTCATTCAATAGACTGCATTTATCATGAACTCTGAAGTTTGACATTTTTAAATATAGATCAGTACCTGTTATCATCCTTCTCATTGACCTCACAAAGCAGATTTGGTAAGTCAAAGTGCACTTACAGACAAAAATAATTACATTTGATATCGAGTGCCAGTTTAAGTGTCACTGTTTGCTTTGATTTGGCACTCTAGATATCAACAGTGGATAAAATCAATTGTAAATAAAGTCTTTTTGTAAGGCCTACGCCTCTAATAGAATGGACTTTATACTTGTCAAGATTTCAAGGTAATTTTAATCGTAGTCACCTGGCAGAAGATAGGTATGTAGTCTACTAAAATACACTGGATTATTTGCCCATCAGATGCACTCTGATCTCACTAATCTCGACTTATACTTAGGCTTTTGTGACGACAGCTAATCCACTTACCAAAAAATGTCATCAAGTATGCAGTTCAGACTCCAGCAATATGGGAGACGATGATCTATTGTGGTATTATCGCTAGGCTATTAATGCAGGTAATGTTCTGAGGACCTGGGTTTGAATCCTGCCATGGCAGAAGGGGGAATTTTAATTCAATAAAAATCTGGAATTCAAAGTCTAATGATAACCGTGAAACCATTGTTGATTGTTGGAAATCCCATTGGAATTTTGGGAAAGAGACTGGGAAAGGTCCTTTGGGAAAGAGACTGCATTGCTCATTTTGCCTCCACGTGAACCCCAACCCACAGCTAGTTCGTTGATTATTAATTAGCCACTGGGCAATTCGGGATGGACGTTGATGGCCTAGCCAGCAATGCCCACATCTCATGAATAAATACGAGAAAAGTAATTGGGCTTCATCTATGATTTTATCTTGAGCTAAAGGAGACTGGGAGTGATTTTCTTTATTCCACTGAAATATAAAATTCTGAAAGTGTACAAAGAGGCCATTTGGCCCATTGATTCTGCACAAATCCTCCAAAGAACATTGCTATCAGACTCACCCCATCCCTGCACCCTTGCATTTCCCATGGTTAATCCACCTGAACATCCTTGGACACTAAGGGGCAACTTAGCATGGCCAAACCATCTTTGGAATATAGAAGGAGACCAGAGCATCCATGGGAAACCCACACAAAGACAGGGAGAATGTGCAATGTCTACACAGATAGTCACCCAAGGCTGAAATCAAATCCAGATCCCTAGCAATACGAGGCAACCACTGAACTACCATACGTGCTTCCTTTTCTGTAAGGCTGGAGAGAGCTGGAAGAGGTCAGAAAGATTCAAATACATAAGTTTTCAACCTTTCTCAGTGCATCCAGAAAGAGGTGTGTATCTTCCAGTCCCACAGGAAAATCACTTCCTTTAGTTGGATTCCATTTACAACCTGTCTTACATTCACCTTCACGTTGACAAGGAGTCAAAGACAACAAACATTTTCCACATTATAACAGTCAGTTCCCACCCGCTTATCATTCAATCCAGATCAAATGTCAATCTGTTATTAGCAAGTCCTAAAAGTTAAAATGGTCACACCTTTATTATTTTCTGGGTGGATGTAAAATTAACTCAGCAGCTCAGCTCCTTGCAAGTTACAGACAGTCCCTTGTATTAATAGATATTTGTTAGGTCGTGAATTTGCTCCAGATCAAAAATACACACCTATTGCATTCAACTGTATTTTCTCTACTTTAAATTAGTTAATTCTCTATAAACCTACCAAACAAAGGAATTGCATATAAGCATGAAAATAATTTGTACTTATATCATTATATTATAAATTCAAAACTTTAATTTAATGCAATAATTAGAGCAGTATTGCATCATTGCAAGCTTTCTCCTTTACACCAGTTTAGAAGCATCTTATTATCTGTGATGTCCATTCATTCTTGAAGAGATATAGCCCTAAAGTCTACCTGTTCAATATTGAATTTAAATAACACAAGGACTCTGCACCCTATGTTCTAATGCATTCAATGAGTACTCTAATTGACTGTGTTTTTTTCTTCATAAAATTAATAAATAAGTGACTTATTACAAATTCATCATTGTCCTAGATTCAAGTAGCAAAGTCATATACTAACTCATTATTTATCTTTTAAGAGTCACACAGTAAACAGGAGCTAGTTGCTTATTTGCCTTTCATCATTTGTCACTCAAATGTGGACTTTAGCATAAAAAAAGTTAGTGGACTGATCTATTATGTTCTGCCAACAGCAAGTACTAATGATATCAAAGGGAAAGTGAATTGAGTTGTTATTGAATCCAATAATGAAAGCAAGTTGAGATGATGAAAGCAGTGGAACATTTGATTAATGATCCTGTAGGAATGTGACTTCTCTCTCTGATACTGAGAAATTGTGCAAGGCTTAAAGCGCTGATAATGTAATCAATGCATATTCTTTACAGTATTGAAGAGGGAATTTGTAACACATGCCAAATATGCTGTGTCACCTCAATATTATTCCAATCATATAGCTCTTTAGGATTTTCCCTGTCATGATGTTACCCTGTAACAACAAAGCTGAAAAATATACCTTTTTATTAAGGGTATCCATCTCAATGAGAAAACTTCAAGCCAATGTACATTCAACAAGCTGCTTTGAAAATTCTGCTTGCATTTAGACCATTATGACAAATTCCAAGACATTAGCTGAGATAACCTACAGCATTCTAAAACAATCAACAATATTTTAAATTAAACATCCCACAGCATTAAAAAATTCAATGCACCCTATCTCACAATGTTAATGAATTCTTAAAAAAAACTTCCAGTATCTCAATTTGGGTCGAAATCTACAGCAAACAAAATTAGTCCTTTCTTCAGCCAAAGCCTGTTCAGTAGTTATGGTGCTCCATGTGCTTTGAAGGGATAAAAAAATCTATATTTTGTGTTGGATAATGGTCCCTGGTAATTTCTCTTAGAGATTATACCTTCTAAAGCAATTTGTTTCCAGTAAATGATCATGTAGACAAGTGCTTGGGCAATAAACAATGGGATAGAAAAGAGACATCAAGAAGTTAACAATGGGCATGAGCAGAATGTTGATGTGGTTCTGATAGCAAGGCCCAGTGCAGGGAATATCGCTTTCAAGCAGAGTTCATTTGACATGCTGTCTATTATCTAAAAGAGTTTAAACCTCTTCTTAACTGAAGGGCTTCCAACAATGAGATTAACTTCCAGAGAGACCCAAGTTTAGAGTAGATTAGACTTTAGACGCAAGGACTCCAGAATGAATGAATATCAGAACCTGGCGAATTCTGGCCCAAAGATACTAAAGATAACTGTACCTTCAACCATGGGACAGTTAGAAGATGTTTGGTGGAGCAATTCACCTGAAGCAAGTGCAGGTCAAGGAAATCTCAGTCCGTATATGAATCTTTGAAACAGCACCCAGATCAGTGGTTAAGCTTACAATTTTAAATAAGCATCTGATAGGAGTTTCTGGGATGTGAGTCAAATGTTTGCTGAAGAAAAATTGAATTAAAGTTGTTCAGTTTAAAGTATGAGTAGATGTGTTCATTACAGTTTCAATACATTTAATGTAAATGACAATTTAAGATACAGTATGGCTTTTAGTACACATCGTTCATTCATTTTTGTTCAGTAACTTTAGAATATTTGTGAATCTTGAGACATGATTTGCATGCATTTATTCCTAATTGAAAATGTGGGGGAGGAGGTAATTTACATTTAGACTTACGTGCACGTATCAACAGTGTGATTATGAACTGCAGCTGAACATCTCTTCTGTAATGAGCTTCATAAAAGAAATCACACAGCAATTGATGAGATGCTTCACAAGGTCTTATCTGACCATCTTAATGATACATGTATAAAGAGAGTCTGTGGAGTTTGAACATTTTGTTATAATTAAGATAAAACGGAAATGTGAAGTTGGAAGTCAAGCTTCAGAGGCCTTTAAATCCATAGGATGAGATATTAATTAGATTCGATCAGGAGTAACCTTGAAACAACAATGGTGTTCCAGAAAGTATAATAATGAATTCTGTCAGATCCTCACAGACAGGTAATCTTGCATTCAAGGAAGAAGTAGACCATGCAAGTTTTAAACTGCTTATGCAACTCAGAAATGACCTGATGCCAGTTAAAATGCATTGGAAATTTGTATAACAGTGCTACTGTTGAGGAGGGTGTGGTGGTTAATAAAGTCTTTAAGCAAATGATAAATTTGAAGTAATGCAGTGCCAAATTTCCAGATTTGGATGACCCAAAAGATATGAAACCAGTGGAATCATAGAGTCATAGAGATGTACAGCTCAGAAAGAAACCCTTTGGTCCAACTCATCTATGCAGACCACATATTCAAAATTAATCTAGTCCTATTGCCAGCATTTGGCCTATATCCTTCCAAACCCTTCCTATTCATATACCCATCTAGATGCCTATTAAGTATTGTGATTGTACCGGCCTCCACCACTTCCTCTGGCAGCTCATTCTAGACATGCACCATTCACTGCATGAAAAAGTTGCTTTAGATCCCTTTTAAATCTTTCCCCTCTCACCTTAACCTATGCCCTCTAGTTTTGGACTCCCCTACCCTGGGGAAAAGAAACCTTACGTTATTCATCCTACCCCTGCCCCTCATGACTTTATAAGTTCCTATAAGGTCACCCCTCAGCCTCCGATGTTCTAGGGAAACTGCCCCCTCTCTCTGTAGCTCAAATCCTCCAACCCTGGCAACATCTTTGTAAATCTGTCCTAAACCCTTTCAAGTTTCACAACATCCTTCCTAAAGCAGGGAGACCAGAATTAAATGCAATATTCCAAAAGTGGCCTAACCAATATCCTGTACAGCCTCAACATGACCTCCCAACTCCTATACTCAATGCACTGACTAATAAAGGCAAGCATACCAAATGCCTTCTTCACTCACTTGCCTGCTTTCAAGGAACTATGAACCTGCACTCCAAGGTCTCTTTGTTCAGCCACACACCCCTGGACCTTACCAGTAAGTGTGAAGGCCTGCCCTGATTTGCCTTTCCAAAATGCAGCACCTCACATTTATCTAAATTAAACTCCATCTGATACTCCTCGACCCACTGGCCCATCTGATCAGGTTCCCGTTGTACTCTGAGGTAACGTTCTTGGTTGTGTACTACTCCACCTATTTTGGTGTCATCTGCAACTTACTAACTATATATAAATGACAAAAAGCAGTCGACCCAGCACCAATCCTTGTGGCACACCGCTGGTCACAGTCCTCCAATCTGAAAAACAACCCTCCACCACCACCCTCTGTCTTCTACCTTTGAGCCAGTTCTGCATCCAAATAGCTACTTCTCACTGTTTTCCATGTGATCTAACCTTGCTAACCAGGCTACCACGCACAACCTTGTAGAGTGCCTTACTGAAGTCCATATAGATCATGTCCACAACTCTGCCTTCATCAATCCTCTTCATTCCTTCTTCAAAAAGCTTAATTAAGTTAGTGAGACATGATTTCCCACACACAAAGCTATGTTAACTGTCCTTAATCAGTCCTTGCCTTTCCAAATGCATGTAAATCCAGTCTATCAGGATTCCCTGCAACAACTTGCCCACCACTGACTAAGGCTTACCAGTCTTTAGTACCTTGGCTTTTCTTTACCAACTTTCTTAAGTCGTGGCACCACATTAGCCAACCTCCAGTCTTCTGGCATCTCATTTGTGACTATCGATGATACAAATATCTCAGTAAGGGGCTCAGCATGATTTCAGGGGGTTCACAATCACCGTTACTTAATATAGGCAGTTGACAATTTGTAAGTAATTTTCTGATGGTTAATTGTTTGTTATGAAGCAACAATTTAGATATGACACATTAGTTAATTAGATAAGGAAAGCATACAATCATGACCAGTGAGAATGGTTCACCGAAACCAGAGGATTGATCAAAAGGCTGTTGGTGCAGAATGCTGGGGAGCCAGCATTCTACTCTCTAGTCAAGTCTTTAGGGAACTTTTTCCTGGGTTCTCCCCCAGCTCTTCTGGTCTGTCTTCAATCTGCCTGACAAAGACTGTTCAAAGAAAACTGCTCTCTGGGGACCACCCAATGCGAGCTGCTGCCTACAAGATCTGCTTGATGAGAACTCTCCTCTGCCCCTGAATGCTTAATGTTATATCATATTTTTAGGCAGCTTAATCAATTAGTTTTCTGAACCTTATTTGGCCAATGACATTGGATATCCTTTGTCCGCTTGCCACCTCTATTTGAAGGTTACTTTTTCTATTAAGATCAAAGCCTTTTTATTTTCAAAAACAATACACTTATGATAGGGTATATTTAACATCAAATTAATTATTGATGCTTGTTCAATTGGTGTTGTATTCTCTGTGTTTCTCATAATTCTTCTAGTTTGTTTTCCCGTGTAGGAATTTTGGAAAGTTAATTACTGCTGTAACAATTATTAAATGAAATCTGATGCTATACAGTATGTACTAGGAAAGGTCAGCTTTTAAGGAACACCAATATCCAACATTGGTCTTTTTTAGTAATGCTTCATGTCATTCTTCTGAATGGATATTTAAGTACAGCATTGTTAATCATATTCTTGTTTGAGAAAACTGGAAAGTAGTGTCCCTTGTTCTAGGAAGGTACAGAAATTAAGAAGGTTATTAAAAGCATCCTCACTACTGAAACACTAGCAGATGTGCTGGATGTAGAACTGTATTTCTCTGACATTGTAAAGAAAATCTTATACATGGGGCATTCTGAGAGAAACTTGCCCAGAGTATGTTTTTGTGTATAGCCATTCTTTCTAGCCATTCAACAAAGAATGTCATGAAATGAAGGTTAAGAATTGTCTTTGCTTGTGTAAATAAAATATTGATATGAAAACAAATTTCTAAAATGAAATGGATTGACACAAGTCATCAATTATCAGAGTGTTTTATGAAAAGAAACATTAGCTACAAGAAATTAATGGAATAGAATTTGGATACCTAGTACTGTACTGAGTTATAAGAATTATGTAAAATCAATTAATTTGCTTTGCATGTTGCATATTCTATAAAGTCCTTTTTTGGTTGAGAGGAAGTGGGGAAATCTTTTCATGTTTTTTTCATTATGTTGTTAAAGACCCATAGGTGATGGGCATTTTTTGAGGACTGGCATCATGGAAGGTATCTTAGGTACCTTAGGTATAATTCCAAGAAGTAACTCCTCTATGAATTGCAAGATACTGAATACATTCTTCCTGGCTGAAGTGGAGATATCAGAATTGTTCCTGGAAGATCCTTGGTGGATCTTTTCTCCCTCTTTTACTCCCACTGTGAATAGCACTTTTTTTTCTATTGCTGTCCCTACTCTATTTCCCTCACATGTAGTAACTCCAGAGGAAGTGGGACAACTAGTACAATCACATTCATGATTGGGAACAAGTGATCCGCCCAGAGGTCTTGCAGATCTACCAATGTCTTCCTATGTGCAACCCCGCTACCTAAAGACCTACAACTTGTCAAAACACTCAGCATTTTCACACTCAAACAGAGCTAGTAGAAAGTAGCAATAACTAATCTGCAGATTAATCATAATCCCTAAATATAATGCTGATGTTGGAAGTGGGGACGTGGTGGAGTGAGGAGTAGGTACTTCATGCTGTTGAAAACATGAAATATTGTCCATATTTAAAGGAGTATTAAATAAAGCTTTAAATTCCAATATGGCAGAGCTAGCATCAACTCAACATTAGATGTTAACTGACACCACTGAGGTAAAAACAATGACTGCAGATGCTAGAAAGCAAATACTGGATTAGTGGTGCTGGAAGAGCACAGCAGTTCAGGCAGCATCCAACGAGCAGCGAAATCGACGTTTCGGGCAAAAGCCCTTCATCAGGAATAAAGGCAGTGACACCACTGAGCCTACTCTGTAAGTTCCAGTACATGCTTGTCATGTCGATACTAATACCCTCACCAATTTGCTATTTCGTACATGTAATACTACAAGTTAGTGATAACACTACAATTACTATCATGTACAGAAATGCAAGAATGCAAAATTGGAACAGTGCAGAACTTAACAAAAAGACACAAATAACATAACAGCAATAAAAAATGTGAAAACAATTGCAGGTGAGATGCACGATAACACCAAAGATGCTTAGGAATACACCAAAAAAGCAAAACAGAACACTAAAGAAGGAAGTGTGCCCAATGAACACGGATTTAAGTATGGCAATTATTGAGAGCAAGGATATACTGAAATTCCGAAATAAATGTGCTATATTAGTGATAGAAAGTGAACAGCATCAGAAGAATTAGGATTAGTAAAGGGAAAAAAAAGTCAGATATTGGTGTTAATACAAGTAGGCAAGTAATCGGATTGAAGACAGGCAAATCTCAAGGCTTAACCAACTTTCAGATGATGTTAAAAGACACAGTGAAAAATTGGAAATGCATTATTTCTAACTTCCATAGCTTTCTATGTTCAGGAAAAATATACCGAGGGATTGAAATTTGGTAAATATCATGGTCTTTTTCTAAAGAGGAAGTGAGAAACCAAGAAGCTACAGGCCAATAATTTTCATGTCAAAAGTAGGAAAATTGCTAGAATCCATCATCAGAGACAGAGTAAGTGAACATTTGGAAAAGTATAGGGTACATCCACCACTCCCACGCTCTCAGTAGGATCTGCACTCAATGTGATTGTAGGGTGGAGACAGGACTATCACACTGCATTGCCAGCTTCCTGAGTTGTACTCTGATCAAAATTAGTTAAATTACACAATAGTTTTTGTATTATACAATCCATAAAACATAACATTTTTTTGGTATGGCTATGCCTAAAACTACAGAAAATTACCGGTTTTAACTTAAGATTTCACATAAATTCACCCATTTTTGCAACCCTGAAAATCTTCAACAAAATCTTTTGTCTTAAAACCAGAGGAGGAGAAATCATGAGGTAAATTATACACTTAGTGCTCTACACCAAAAGATTCCATGTGAAAATAAAGAGCACTGCAAACTGGAATTTTCATTCACAACCTTAACAGAAAGTGGTGGAAAGTGTTAATGATGAATCTGACCATTTTGTCAGTAACTCAATTAAGAATTCCTTTCCCTGACCCTAATGGCCAGCAACCAACCATTTGCAAATCATGACAGTGTTGTCAGCTCGGATTTCTGGCGAATTTCTCTCTTGTCTTCCTCACTGCTCACTGCTGTCTTCCTCACAATTTTCTACTAGCTCTGTTTGAGTGTGAAAATGCTGATTGGTTTCACAATTGCTTGCAGTGTAGATCTTCAGGTAGCAGGGTTGCACACAGGCATATTGGTTGATCTGCAAGACCTCTGGGCACATCGCTTGTTCCTAATTATGAATGCGATTATACTGGTTCTATCACTTCCCCTGGGGTTACTACTTGTGAGGGAAATGGAGTAGAGATAGCAATAGAAAAAAAAATGCTATTCACAGTGGGAGTAAAAGAGGGAGAAAAGATCCACCAAGGATCTTCCAGGAACAATTCTGCTATCTGCACTTCAGCCAGGAAGAATGTATTCAGTATCTTGCAATTCATAGTTATGATGTATTCAGACAGTTATGATGTATTTACTTGTATGGTTACCCAGGAAATATAGGCAGAAAAATTGTACTTTAACTTTTGGGTAACATCAAAACCACGCTCCAATCACTCCAACGGGATTCCCAAACTTCTTACCTGCTCACCTGACTACATTCCTCCAGTTTCCAGCCCTGAACAGACCCAACTACCCACCATCCGACTAACTGCACACTCCATCTGACTACTCCCTGAACTGACGGTCCTTCGACCTGACAACCTCCTTAGAGGGTTGGAATATAAAAGCAGAGATGTACTACTAAGACTTTATAAAGCTCTGGTTAGGCCCCATTTGGAGTACTGTGTCCAGTTTTGGTCCCCACACCTCAGGAAGGACATACTGGCACTGGAACGTGTCCAGCGGAGATTCACATGGATGATCCCTGGAATGACAGGTCTAGCATATGAGGAACGGCTGAGGATACTGGGATTGTATTCGTTGGAGTTTAGAAGATTAAGGGGAGATCTAATAGAGACGTACAAAATAATACATGGCTTTGAAAAGGTGGATGCTAGAAAATTGTTTCTGTTAGGCGAGGAGACTAGGACCCGTGGACACAGCCTTAGAATTAGAGGGGGTCATTTCAGAACGGAAATGCGGAGACATTTCTTCAGCCAGAGAGTGGTGGACCTGTGGAATTCATTGCCACGGAGTGCAGTGGAAGCCGGGACGCTAAATGTCTTCAAGGCCGAGATTGATAGGTTCTTGTTGTCTAGAGGAATTAAGGGCTACGGGGAGAACGCTGGCAAGTGGAGCTGAAATGCGCATCAGCCATGATTGAATGGCGGAGTGGACTCGATGGGCCGAATGGCCTTACTTCCACTCCTATGTCTTATGGTCTTATGGTCTTATGGTCTTAAACAGTCACTCACCCGGCACTCTACCTGCTTGCCACCCTACCACTGTACCTACCCTACATACCTATTATGTTACCCTGCTGTCACCCTACCCCCTTGTTCATCATACTCACTTAGCTCACCCACCCTACCCTTCTGACTCACTTATCTCACCAACCTAACCAAGTTACCAACATTTACTCATTCATCCACACACTTATTCATGAAAATTGACACTGATCCTTTAAACGCATTGCAGCAAATGCTGTTAAAAGGGGCTGCGACTTGGCTACCATCCCTTCAGCCCACTGATACAATGAAGATCTCTAATTAATGGTACAGTCCACATTTCTGATCAAGCTGGGATCAGAAGGCCTAGTCAGGAAATCAGAACAGTGTCTGGATGTAGAAGACAATGAGCAGGGTAGAAATCCAAAGGTTATTTTTGCTTTGCATAAGATCCAGGCCATTGTATTGTAAAGATATATTCTAAAATGCCATTTGTCCTTTACACTGAAACTTGGTAACTGATCACAATCTAATCATCAAAGTTAGATTAGATTCCCTACAGTATGGAAACAGGCCCTTCGCCCCGTCAAGTCCACACCGACCCTCCAAAGAGTAACCCACCCAGACCCATTCCCCTACTTTATATTTATGGTGACTAATGAACCTAACACTATGGGCCAACTTGGCATGGCCAATTCACCTGACCTGCACATCTTTGGATTGTGGGAGGAAACCGACGCAGACACTGGGAGAATGTGCAAACTGCACACAGTCGCCTGAGGCTGGAATCAAACCCAGGTCCCTGGCGCTGTGAGTGCAGCGCTAACCACTGAGCCACCGTGCCACCCTAAAAGCTATTCAGGATTTAGAGCAATTCATTCCATATCTATCAACTTAATTCAAAATTTATTTCTTACAGAAAATGGATCAGGAATAATGGTTTCTCTGACAAGGATTTCTTACAGAAATAGTAGTATAACAGTTCATTGTAGTTTTTTTTAGTTATGATATTTTAAATTCCAATTTTTCACTTATCTTTATACTCTTGTATTAAGTTTGTCAACAGAGCAGATCATGAGCCCACTCCCAGAATTTTGTTTGTTTGCAAAATCAGTCATGACTATATGTCCAAGTGCTTCATTGGCTCTGAAGTGCTTTGAGATGTCTCCATGTATAAAAGGCACTATATAAACGCAAGTTCTATTACCTTTTAAATCCTACTGGGGAAGAGAAATCAAAGAACTCATTATGCCCTTGATCAGAAATAACATGGAGGTAGGAGAACATTGCATGCATTTCCTGTAATTGACTATGAGGTCTTTGATTGAGGTTGTTAACCTGGGCCAATAAAGAATGCCCTGGCAGGCCAATATAACCAGGAGGTTCCGCCCCTCTTCCTCGGCTACGTCCGCAGTTAGGCAGTAGTGTGGGGGTAAGGGAAAATAAAACAATATCACCAGGAGAACCCCCAGCCCAACTGCTTGTTCCGTGGTGCTTTGGAGTCCATGGATCATGTATTTTTGGGATGTGGGGGAAAAATATCCAGGCAGTGAGGGGGTCGTTATGGCTGACTGCCTGCACCTCTTCTGTGGCTACATCCAAGCCCGGGTGTCCCTGGAGAAGGAGCATGCGGTATCTACCAACACCCTGGAGTTGTTCAGGGAGAGCTGGGTGCCGCAGGGAGTGGAGTGCATTATTTCCCCCTCCAACTCTATTTTGATTTAATCCCTGCCCTCCCCTTCACTGTTTGATCACACAGCATTGCCCTTTTGTGAAGGGCACTGTTGGTCACTGGCCACTCGGGTGTTTTCCTATCTTTCTGGTGGTGGAAATTGAATAAAGATTTGTGCACCTTGTGTCTCTCACTGTGTCTCACACCTGCACACACACATGGGTGCTGGGGAAAAAAAATAAGCATTACCTCAGTTAGGCGGTATCCAGGCAGTGAGGGGGTCATTATGGCCGACTGCCTGCCTCTCTTCTGTGGCTACATCCAAGCCCGGGGGGTCCCTGGAGAAGGAGCATGCGGTATCTACCAAGTCCCTCGAATTGTTCAGGGAGAGGTGGGCACTGGCAGGGAGTGGAGAGTTTTATTTCTCCCTCCAACTCTATTTTGATTTAATCCATACCCTCCCCTTCACTTTTTTGATCACGCAGCATTGCCCTTTATCGAGAAGGGCATTGCTTGTCACTGGCCACCCTGGTGTTTCCTTTCTTCCTGGTGGTGGAATCCAAATAAAGGTTTAATCATCTGTTGTTCTTCACTGTGTCCGACACCCGCTCACACATGGGAAAAAGATATACCAGGAGGTTCCCCAGTGGAGGGTTCTCTACATCAGAGTCTTTCCCCTTTCTCTTGGTAATCTGGGGTGGAGGGTGCTGCACACAGCAGTCCCCTACGACCACAGACTGCGGTAGTTCATGGACTCCCAGCCTAGCCGCTTCTTCTGTGGTGCTGTGGAGTCCATGGACCATGTATACATGGGGTGTGGGCATTTGCACTCCCACTTTAGTTTTCTAGAGAACCTTCTCCACTGCTTTTAGCTGCACTTCAGTCCCACACTCCTGATCTCTGGGCAACCGGTGCGGAGCGGGGAGGGTAGGTGAGAGGACCTCCTCGTGGGTCTGCTCCTGGGCCTGGCCAAAATGGCCATAAACAAGTCAATGCAGAGGGCTATAGAGGGAGTCGTTATGGCTAATTGCCTGCCCCTCTTCCACGACAATGTCCAAGCCCAGTGTCCCTGGAGAAGGAGCACGCTGTATCTACCAACACCCTTGAGATGTTCAGGGAGAGGTGGGCACTGCAAGGAGTGGAGTGTTTTATTTCCCCCTCCAACTCTATTTTAATTTAATCTCTGCCCTCTCCTTCACTTTTTGATCATGCAGCAGTACCCTTTGATGAGAAGGGCATTGCTTATCACTGGCCACTCGGGTGTTTCTTTCCTTCCTGGTGGTGGAATACCAATAAAGATTTGTACACATGTTGTTTTTCACTGTGTCTCACACCTGCACACACACACAACATGGGTGCTGGGGAAAATATAGGCACTACCGCTGTTCGGCAGCAGTGTGGGGAATTGGAACAAAAAACAAAAAAAGCAAGAATAAAAGAAAAACAAAAAACACATATATATGGAGGTTCCACAGTGGAGGTGGGAGTCCTCCCCCTTTCTCTCAGTGACCTGGGGTGGAGGGTGTTGCACGCAACAGTCCACTGCAACTGCAGGGGTTAATGGACTCCCAGCCCAGCTGCTTGTTGTCTAGTGCTGTGGAGTCCATGGGCCATGTATTTATTGGGTGTGGTCATTTGCAATTCCTCTTTGGTTTTCTGAAAAACCTTCTCCTCTGCTTTTGGTTGCACTTCAGCCCCACGCTCCTGATCTTTGAGCACTCGGTGTGGGGGGGGGAGGGCAGATCAGACAACCTCCTCGTGGGCCTGGCCATGCTGGCCATAAACAAGCTGTGGAGGCAGTCATTATGGCCTGCCCCTCCATGGTTATGTGTGGGCCCCGGTGTTCCTCGAGGTTTTCAGGAAGAGGTGGGTACCATGGGGTGTGGTGTTTTATTTCCTCTCCGGTTCTATTTTAATTTAATCCTTACCCTCCCTTCACCTTTTCACTCAGTCAGGCATCACCGTTCATGAGAGGGGCATTGCTTGTCACTGGTCACTCAGGTATTTTCTTTTCCCTGGTGGTGGAATATGTATCAAGTTTTCTGAGAGGAAAAAAGAAAATATAAAACAAGGATGTCATTGGTTCATTGGTGCACGGGTGTCTTTTCTGGTGGTGGAATGTTAATAAAGTTATTTTCACTTGGTGTTTTTCACTATATTGTGCACCAGGACACACAGAAATGGTGATGCTGAGGAATTTGAGCTACTGCTCTATGGCAGTAGCATGTGGGGAAACCAAAAAGAAAAATATAACCAGAAAAAAAACTAAAAGTAAAAAAAAATTAGGAGATTAGAATTGCCTCAGTTCTGGGAACTGAATCTGATTTGGCTGGCCATAGCCAGTGTACTGCAGGGAAGGGAGTCACTCTGTGTTGGACTGTGCTGTCAGCTCAACTCTCTTTCTTGACTGTGTAAGCCATACTCTACTTCCACCGCTGCTGCCTCGAACTCTGGTTCTGCTGCTGCTACCTGAATCTCTCTGGGCTATTTCTGTTGCCTGGGCCTCCCTGAGCCTATTGTTTAAAAAATATATTAAAAACCAGAAAGTTTAGAATCTCCTCAGTTCAGGGGACTGACTCTGAGCTGGCTGGCCACAGCCAGTGTACTGTACACGAGTAAATAAAGTGTGACTTGGTGACAGTATACCAGCCTCTGTGCAGTTATTTCAAGATCCATGTATTTTTAAAATACATATTAATTTACCCCTTCAGCGATGACTACTTGCTGGATTGCAACCACACCCCAAGCCCATAAGACAAGTCTGAGAACAACACATGTTCTTGTCAGGGCCTTAAACAAATATTCAATACCTTTTTCATGCTGACAATGTCCTGGTTGTGAGATTGAAGTCTTGTACTCCAGAAAAGGCCACTCTCCTAGCCTAGTGGTTTTGAGTACAGCTATAACACTGGCATCTATCCAACAATGAGAGAGATTGCCCAGGTATGTCCTGTCCACAAAAAGCAGGATTAATCAATGCTGGCAAATTACCACTCTATTAGTCTACTCTTGACCATTAGCAAATTGAAGGAAGCTGTCATTAACAGTGCTGGTAAAAGGCACTTGCAGAACAATATTCTGCTCAAAGATGCTCAGTTTGAATTCTATCAGTGTAACTCAGTTCTTGAAATCAGAACAACTTTGTTGAATGCACAGGATATAGTTTATAAGTTTGGGAAGTTGCAGATACACATTGCCATGTGAAATCATGATGCTGTGCTGATGAAAGAGACTCGGCTTAAAGAAAGGTGGGACTGGGGGTTAAATATTCCTGGTTATAAGGTGACCAGGAAAGTAATGAAAGGAGAGAAGACATTTTTGGCTTAGAGGAGCACTGCAATGCTGAAAGAAGAGGATGTCCTGGATGGTTCAAAGACAGAATTGATTTAAGTAAAGTTAAAGAACAAAAAAGGAGCAAGTACATCACTTGGTGTTATCTATGGAACTCCCTGGCAAGGGAAGGATGTTGGAGAAATGATCTGAAAGGAAAATGCAAATAGTTGCAAATAGCATAGACTAGTTATAATGGGGGACTTTAATATAGACGGTGATAGTGTCAGCATAAAAGCTAGCAAGACCCGAGATTGTCTTCATAGATTCTGTTCAGAAGAATTTCCTACAGCAATATGTATCCAGTTCAAACGAAGGGCAGCACAGCTAGACCTGATTCTAAGAAATGAGGTAGGCCAGTACTTCATATTTTGGTAAGGGAACCTTTAGGGAACAGTAATCATTGTATCATAAGGTTTAGAACAACATTCCCTCTAAAAGCTTAGATATTCCAGACCAGACAGCTGAACTTCAATGGTGGAGAAACATCTAAAAACAATGATTCTGTATAGGATTTATAGTCACATGGAAAAATATGGGTGAATTAAAACCATAACAGGATGGATCTGTGCTGTGCTGGAGTTTTACGAAGAGGTGACAGAAAGGGTTCATGAGGGCAAAGCTGTTGACATGGTGTACATGGACTTCAAAAGACACTCAATACATTCCTCACAAATCTAACGTGTAACAATGTTATAGGTCATGGAAGAAAAGGGTCAATAGCAACATGAATACAAAATTTGCTGAGGTATGGAAAACAGAGTAATGATTAATTTGTTTTGCGCTGGTAGAAATGGTGAAGCTCCCCAGGCATTACTTTCAGGACCCTTGCTTTTCCTGATATCTAAAAACAAGCTAGTTTTTGGTGTGGGGGGGGACAATTTCAAAGTTTGCAGGCAATACAAAATTTGGGAGCACTGAAACTGTTAGGAAGACACCTGTCCCAGAGGTGTGTAATAACATTTCTAGACAGTTTGGTTAGCAAATAGTTTTAGAACTTCAAAAGGACATTGATAATTTAATGGGGAGGGGGTGGGCTAGTTGGCAGATGAAGTTCAATGTGATATATTTTGTCGCAGAGAACATAGAGAAACAGTATATAATAAAGGGCGTGCAGGAACAGAGAGATCTGCATGTCTATGTGCATAAATCATTACAGATGCAGGAAACACAAACACATCACACAGCATTCTTGGCTTCATTAACAGGTTTTTTTTTCAGAATTACTATGCCTCAGTGTAAATGCACAAGAGTATAGTAAATAAGATTATGGAGTTCCAGCAAAATACTGTCAAGAAGAAGTACGATATTTTGATAACAGGGATCTGGCTCAAGAAAGGGTGAGACTGGGTGTTAAATATCCCCAGGTACAAGGAGTTCCAACAAGATAGAGAAGGGAGGACAGGAGGAAGGATAGCAATATTTAGCTAAGGAGGGCATGGCAGTGCTGGAGAAAGAGAACATCTCAGAATATTCAAGGACAGGATCAATTTCGCCAACATGAAGGAACAGATCGGGTACATTTACTTTGTTGGATATAGTCTATAGACAACCAACTAATGGAAAGGCCATAGAGGAATAAATCTTCAGGGAAGTTACAGAGAGGTGACAAAATTATCGAGTAGTTATATCAGGAGATTTCAATTCCCAGTCTTAGACTGGGATACTTATAGTGTAGGGGGCAATGAGGGGCAAGTGTTCCTAGATTGCATGCAGAATAGCTTCCTACAGCAATCTATGTTCAACAAGAAAAAATGCACAGCTGGACCTGGTTTTTGAAAATGAGATTGGCCAAGTTGGTCAAGTGCTAGTGAGGGAACATTTAGGAGTCACTGATCATTGGTAATATTTAGGATGATTGTGGAGAATAACATGAAACATTCCAAAGTGAGAGAAATCAATTGGCGGAGAGCAGGAATCAAGGGGGAAATGAATAGTGTTGAGCAGGCTTGACTAGTATCATAGAGTCAGAGAGATGTACAGCACGGAAACAGACCCTTTGGTCCAACTTGTCCATGCCAACCAGATATCCCACCTGCCAGCACTCGGCCCATATCCCTCCAAACCCTTCCTATTCATATACCCATCCAAATGCCTTTTAAATGCTGCAATTGTACCAGCCTCCACCACTTCCTCTGGCAGCTCATTCCATACACGCATCACTCTTTGCGTAAAATCATTGCCCCTTAGATCTATTTTATATATTTCCCCTCTCACCCTAAACCTATGCCCACTAGTTTAGGATTCCCCCATCCCAGGGAAAAGACTTTGTCTATTTGTCCTATCCATGCCCCTCAAGATTTTATACACAACCATAAGGCCACCCCACAGCCTCCGTCTCTCCAGGGAAAACAGCCCCAGCCTATTCAACCTCTCCCCATAGCTCAAATTCTCTAACCCTGGCAAATTCTTGTAAATCTTATCTGAACCCTTTCAAGTTTCACAACATCTTTCCGAAAGGAAGGAGACCAGAATTGTATGCAATATTCCAGAAGTGGGCTAACCTACATCCTGTACAGCTGCAACATGACCTCCCAACTCCTGTACTCAATACTCTGACCAATAATGGAAAGAATACCAAACACCTTCTTCATTATCCTATCTACCTGTGACTCCACTTTCAAGGAGCTATGAACCTGCACTCCAAGGTCTCTTTGTTCGGCAAACCTCCCTAGGACTTTACCATTAAGTATATCAGTCCCTCTAAGATTTGCATTCCCAAAGTGCAACATCTCACATTTATCTAAATTAAAATCCATCTGCCACTTCTCAGCCCATTGACCCATCTAATCAAGATCCCATTGTAATCTGAGGTAACCTCCTTCGCTGTGCACTGCACTTCCAATTTTGGTGCCATCTGCAAATGTACTAACTATACCTCTTATGCTCATATCCAAATTATTTATACAAATGACGAAAAGTAGTGGACCCAGAACCAATCCTCAGGTCATAGGTTTCCAGTCTGAAAAACAACCCTCACCACCACCCTCTGTCTTCTACCTTTGAGCCAGTTCTGTATCCAAATGGATACTTCTCCCCGTATTCCATGAGATCTAAGCTTGTTAACTAATCTCCCATGAGGACTTTATCGAACACCTTTCTGACATCCATATAGATCACGTCAACCACTCTGCCCTTATCAATCCTCTTTCTTACCTCTTCAAAAAACTCAACCAAGTTTGTGAGACATGATTTCCCACGCACAAAGCCATGCTGTCTATTCCCTATCAGTCCTTGCCTTTCCAAATACATGTAAATCCTGTCCCTCAGGATTCCCTTCAACAACTTGCCCACCGTCAGGCTCATTGGTTTATCATTCCCTGGCTTGTCCTTACCACCCTTCTTAAACAGTGGCACCACGTTAGCCAATCTCCAGTCTTCTGGCACCTCACCTTTGACTATCGATGATACAAACATCTCAGCAAGGCACCCAGCAATCACTTCCCTAGTTTTCCACAGAGTTCGAGAGTAAACCTGATCAGGTCCTGGGGATTTATCCACCTTTATGCATTTCAAGACATTCAGCACTTCCTCCTCTGTAATACGGGCATTTTTCAAGATCTCACCAAATATTTTACTACATTCTATATCTTCCATGTCCTTCTCCAAGGTAAACACTAATACAAAACACTCATTTAGTATCTACCCCATCTCCTGCACCTCCACACAAAGGCGATCTTTGAGGGGTCTTACTCTCTCCCTAGTTACCCATTTGTTCTTAATGTATTTGTAAAACCCTTTGGATTCTGCTTAATCCCAATTTGCCAAAGCTACTTCATTTCCCCTTTTTGCCCTCCTGATTTCCTCTTAAGTATATTCCTACTACCTTTATTCTCTTCTAAGGATTCACTTGATCTATCTTATCTGTACCTGACACATGTTTCCTTCTTTTTCTTAACCAAATCATCAATTTCATTAGTCATTCAACATTCCCTACACCTACCAGCCATTCCTTTCACCCTAACAGGAATATACTGTCTCTGGACTCTTTTTATCTCATTTTTGAAGGCTTCCTATTTTCCAGCCGTCCCTTTACCTGCGAACATCTGCCCCCAATCAGCTTTTAAAATTTCTTGGGCCATACAATCAAAATTAGCCTTCCTCCAATTTAGAACTTCAACTTTTAGATCTGGTCTATCCTTTTCTATCACTATTTTAAAACTAATAGAATTATGGTTGCTGGTCCCAAAATGCTCCCACTGACTCCTCAGACTAGAACAAGAGATTGCAAGAAGTATCAGGTGATGGGTAGAAAATAAAATTGTGTGCAGCTGTACAGAACATTGTTTAGACCATGAATGGAATACTGCATTTAGTTCTGGTCCCCTTTATATTGGGGAATGGACACCTAATCCCACAGATGTATATATTCCATGAACATTTATTTAGACAAGTCCAATCACTTACCCTTGTGAAACTTGTGAAACTTGAACGTGTTCAAAAAAGATTTACAAGGATGTTGTCAGTGTTGAAGGGTTTGAGATATTGGAAGAGGCTGAATTTACTGTGGCTATTCTTCCTGGAGCGTCAAATGCTGAGGGGTAACTTTATAGAGGTTTATAAAATCATTATGGGCATGGATAGGGTAAATAAACAAAGTCTTTTGTTCTAGCATGGGGAGACCAAAACTATAGTCTCAAGGTGAGAGGGAGTAGATTTATAATGGACCTAAGGAGCAACTTGTTCACACAGAGGGTGATGTGTGTAAGTAATGAGCTGCTAAAGAAGGTGGTGGAGGCTAGCACAATTACAATGTTTAAAAAGCATCTGGGTGGGTGCATGAAGAGGAAGGGTTTAGAGGGATATGGGCCAAATGCTGGCAAATGGGATTAGATTAATTAAGGTTATCTGACCAGCATGGACAAGTTGGACCAAAGTGTTTGTTTCCGTGTTGTATAACACTATGACTCTCTGACCCTGTTCAAACTCATCCTGAATTGGATCTGTATCATCTTTATCTTTTCCAATGCTAGACTTTTTGACTCTGATATCTAGCGTCTGCAATTCTCACTTTCTCCATGTCGACATTCCTGATGAAGAGCTTATGCTCGAAATGTCGACTCTCCTGCTCCTTGGATGTTGCCTAACTGGTTGTGCTTTTCGTGTGCCACGATTTTTGACTCATCTTTGCTGGCTCAAAATCCTGAAAGTCCTGTCCTATCAGCACTGTGCATGTATCTACATCAAAAGAATTGCAGTGATCCAAAAATGTGACTCATCACCAGTTCTCCAAGGGCAATGGGGAATGGACACCTAATCCCACAGATGTATATATTCCATGAACATTTATTTAGACCAGTCCAATCACTTACCTTTCCACATTTTTAAATTTTCTTTGGGGACCCTGCAGAGACAAATCAGAGTTAACATTTCAGGCTCAGTGACCCTTCCTCAGAACTGATGGTAGCTAGGAAACAGTTGTGTGTAATGCCAATGATAGGGTGCTAGAGGAAGGGGATGGGTCAGGCCCGTTTTTCCTGGAAGGAAAGGAGACCCCTGAGACCATCCTAATGGAAGATGGACATGGAAAGTGATTACACTTCCAGAGCAACAAGAACATGGCTAGAGCTCACCAAATGAAAGTTCTGAAACTGACATAAAGTATCAGAGGATTGTCCAGGCAGACCCATTAGTTTTACCTGATCATGCCCCATAGAACTCATCTCTTTCTACCTCAATTTTTTTTCTCCCCTTGTCCAGTCCCTTACTACATACCTCCACAGTTCCTTTGAAGCTTTTTGGAAAAAAGGTCAGAACTGTCGCCATCCACCACCAACCTCCTACACCTGGCCAAGCTTGTCCTCACCCTTAACAACTTCTCTTTTAACTCCTCTTACTTTCTTCAGGTCAGAGGGGTGGTCATGGATACCTGCATGGGCCCCAGTTAGGCCTGTCTCTATGTGGAGTAGGTGGAACATTCCTTGTTCCAGACCTATTCTGGCCCTCACCCACAACTCTTCTCCTGGTATATCGATAATATCACCAGTGTTGCTTCCCTCCTTCATCTGGAATTGGAAAAGTTTATTGATTTCGCTTCCAATTACCACCCCTCTCTCACCTTCACCTGGTCCATCTCTCAGTCCTCCATTCCTCGACATTTCAGTTTCTATTCCTGGGGATAGGCTGGCTAATAATACCCACTTACACACCTCCCAACTCCTACAGTTTCCTTGACGATATATCCTTAACCCTGCTTCCTGTAGAGACTCTATTCCATTCTCCCAGTTCCTTCATCTGTGTTGCATCTGTTCTGATGATGCCAACTTCGACAAGGGGGCCTCTGAAATGTCTACTTTCTTCCTCAACCAAGGATTCCCTACCACTGTAGTTGACAGGGCCCCCAGGCATGCCAGACCCAGCTCCCATAATTCAGCCCTCACCCACTCTCTTCCTTCCCACATCAGTGATAGGGTCTCCTTTGTCTTCACCGACCATCCCACCAGCAAACGTATCCAGAAGACCATTAGCCACCATTTCTGCCAGCTTCAGCAAGATTCCACTACCAGACACATATTCCCTTCCCCTCCCTTGTCAATCTTACATCAGGACCATTCCCTCTGAGATACCCTGATCCACTCCTTCTTCACTCCCCACAACCCCCACAGCCCATGGCACCATCCCATGCAAACACAGAAGATGTAACGCCTGCCCATTTACCTCCTCTATCCTCAGTTCCAAGTGCCTAAACATACCTTCCAGGTGAAGCAACACTTTACCTGCACTTCCCTCAATCTAGTCTACTGCATTTGCTGTTCACAGTCTGGCCTCTTCTACGTTGGGGAATCAAAACATAGACTGGGTGACTACTTCACAGAACACTTGAGTTCTGTCCAAAAAAAAGACCCTGAGTTTCCAGTTGCCCGCCACTTCAACACACTGCCCTGATCCCTGGCCAATATCTCTGTCTCAGGCTTACTGCAGTGCTCCAGGGAAGCTCAGCACAAATTGGAACCTCATTTTCCACTTGAGAACTCTACAGCTTCTGGACTCAATATCAAGGCACATTCCCTCATGTCCTTACCCCAACCCCCACACACCAGGCCTTGTTATCACATGGTATACTATTACACACTAATAGCTGCCATTAGGTCGCTATTCATTCTCCTTGGCTGATCGTTATCCACTCTTTTGTCTGTCCAACTATTCTTCTTTCTTGTTGGGCTTTACCTCCACCTATCATTTACTCCTTAACTCCTCCCCCATCCTATCTTCTGCATTAAAAACCAACATTTTCCTAGTTACCATCAGTTATGAGGAAGGATCATCAGACATGAGATGTTAACTCTGGTTTCTCTCCACAGATGCTGCCAGACCTGCTGAGCCTTTCCAGAAATTTCTATTTTTGTTTTATATGCAAATTAATACTTTTAAAATGGTCTGAAGGAATTCCTCAGCCAGTGAGTCATATAGTCATTCAGTATTATTACTTAGGACCATTTTTACCCTTTTTCCTGGACAGAACATATAATTAACATGACTTCCAGTAAGGCCAAAAGCAGGTCAGTTGGGGCATTCCATTTAACAATGGATGAGTTCAAACAGGCAATTAGGGAGTCTTCATTCTAATGCAGCACAGGAACACTGAGCATAAAACATATTTGCAACCTGGTCAAACTACTTAATAATGTAATGAAAGAATTATTCTTAGCTTCCAGGGTCTTCTAACAAAGGCTGAATGTGTTCCGTAGTAGAGTCTCTTTTTCTGATCATCAGAACTGTAATTTTACTGAGTAGGTTGTTCACACATTCAACAAGTGAAATTTTGATTCTATGTTGTCATTTGCAAGTAGTATTTAGTTCATGAAATTTCAGAAAAACAATGTGTAAGAATAAAAGTAATTCAACATCTCAGAGTTTATTTTGCATCAATAAATGTGCTGTCTAATAATTTCCAGTGTCTTGGATGGAGCATATAAATACTATAGCAGTAATGTTCAATAAAGGTTATGAGGAGTTCAGTCACTCTTAATGGGTAATTTTCTCTATAGGTATCCAACAACCTTCATCAGTTTTGTATAGCAAGTATGAAGTTATTATTAAGGAAAACAATATCACTGTTGTGTTTTCTTGACTTTGTTTTATGTGTCAAGCTTATTCTTATCAAGTAGCCTGCCAAAGACTTTAAAAACCAGAATTTGCACTGACTTATATGAATGAACACAATATGGGAAGAAAAGAATTGGTCGAAACATGGAAAACATTCATGAGCACTGCACTTTTTTCTGCCAACATGCTTTGCAGTAGTCCTCAATTCAATAGCTATTTCCAGTTCATTAAGGTCTTGAATGGCATAACAACATTTCATGAATAGTCAAGTGGAGAAAGACCTATTTACATCAATACTTCTATTCAGATTTAGGGTCTATTTTATCTGTCCTTCCCTTCACTAGACCACACTTCAATCTATTTAAATTATGCAACTCCCAGGTCATTTCCTCTGCCCTGAAGCTCTTCAACCATGTCATGAAACAAACTCGCTACCACAGCCATATTCGCTTCCTCAGTGCCTGCCTCCGTAACCAACTCATCCCACATGGACTCCGGACCACCTTTAAACCAGCAGAGTTTGGACCCAAACAGGACAAACAGTACAGACTAAAGATTCAAAAACACCAGCAACAGTTCTCCTTCAAGATCCTCTGCTCCACATTCACAGCAATGCGCCGGCACCTAACCTCTCTACAGTCAGCCCTGCCTCAGCTAAGGGCCACACTCTCTCAGAATTGCAAAGGATCCACTCTGTACTACATCCTCAGGAGAATTCATACTCTCAACAAACAGTATTTCAATTCCATCTCAAACATCAAAAACTGTAACTACAAGAAACTTTTATCTACCCACCTCCATAACCAGCGCTCCTCAAACATTCCAGACGATTCTCCTGGCCTCGGAAACTATTCGCCATTAGCCATGCGGCTAATGCAGCTGCCACCCCCACGCTGATTGATGATATCACTTCCGCTCCCATCATGGCCACTTCCACCCCTCACAATTCCTCATGCATCACACCTGACATCACTTCCGCCCTTCACATCATCGCTGATGCCACATGCTCAGTGACTTCCACCACCCCTACTGCCGTGGTCACCACCACTTCCACCCCCACCAGCGCCACTCACCTGCATTCTGCTGACATGCCCCCCACAGACCTCACTGTATAATCCCCACCCCCCAGAACCTCAAGGGGAACACTACCCCTGCTCATGACTCCACCCCCATTCCCCCCACCATCACACCCACTCCAGTTACAGGTTCCGCCCCCCACTCCCAGCTCTACACCCACACCAGATCCCAGCTCCTAGCCCAGCCGAGTTTTCACCATCCCCCCAGACCTCCCCCTCACTGAGGACGAACAATCAGTCCTCAGCAAAGGACTCACCTTCATCCCCCTCTGTCCACGCATCAATGAATTTAATACACGCCGTGACGTTGAACAATTCTTCCGTCGCCTCGGCCTCCGAGCTTACTTTCATAATCAGGACTCCCGCCCACCTTCCGAGGACCCCTTCGCCCACCTCCAACACACTGCATCCACCTGGACACCCCGCGCTGGCCTATTACCTGCCCTCGACCTCTTCATTTCCAACTGCCGCCGGGACATTAACCGCCTCAACCTGTCGTCCCCCCTCCCCATTCCAACCTCTCACCCTCACAACGCGCAGCCCTCCAATCCCTCTGCTCCAATCCCAACCTCACCATCAAGCCAGCGGATAAAGGGGGCGCAGTGGTAGTCTGGCTCACTGACCTCTACACCGCTGAAGCCAAACATCAACTCGAGGACACCTCTTCCTACTGCTTTCTCGAGCATGACCCCACCCCCCCATCACCAAACCATCATCTCCCAGACCATACAGAACCTCATCACCTCAGGAGATCTCCCACCCACAGCTTTCAACCTCATAGCCCGGGAACCCCGCACTGCCCGGTTCTACCTCCTTCCCAAGATCCACAAGCCTGACCACCCTGGCCGACCCATTGTCTCAGCATGCTCCTGCCCCACTGAACTCATCTCTACCTACCTCGACACTGTCCTATCCCCCTAGTCCAGGAACTCCCCACATACATTCGAAAAACCACCCACGCCCTCCACCTCCTCCAAGACTTCCATTTCCCTGGCCCCCAACGCCTCATCTTCACCATGGATATCCAATCCCTCTACACCTCCATCTGCCATGACCAGGGCCTCCAAGCCCTCTGTTTTTTCCTCGCCAGACGTCCCCAACAGTACCCTTCCACCGAAACTCTCATTCGTTTGGCTGAACTGGTCCTCACCCTTAACAATTTCTCCGTTCAATCCTCCCACTTCCTCCAGACCAAAGGCGTAGCCATGGGCACACGTATGGGCCCCAGCTATGCCTGTCTCTTTGTTGGCTATGTAGAGCAGTTGGTCTTCCATAATTACACCGGCACCACTCCCCACCTCTTCCTCCGCTACATTGATGACTGCATTGGCACCACCTCGTGCTCCCACGAGGAGGTTGAGCAATTCATCAACTTCACCAACACATTCCACCCTGACCTTAAATTTACCTGGACCATCTCTGACACCTCCCTCTCCTTCCTGGACCTCTCCATCTCCATTAATGACGACCGACTTGACACTGACATTTTTTACAAACCCACCGATTCCCACAGCTACCTGGATTACACCTCTTCCCACCCTACCTCTTGCAAAAATGCCATCCCGTATTCCCAATTCCTCCGCCTCCGCCGGATCTGCTCCCAGGAGGACCAGTTCCACCACAGAACACACCAGATGGCTTCCTTCTTTAGAGACCACAATTTCCCTTCCCACATGGTTAAAGATGCCCTCCAACGCATCTCGTCTACATCCCGCACCTCCGCCCTCAGACCCCACCCCTCCAACCGTAACAAGGACAGAACGCCCCTGGTGCTAACCTTCCACCCTACCAACCTTCGCATAAACTAAATCATCTGCCGACATTTCCGCCACCTCCAAACAGACCCCACCACCAGAGATATATTTCCCTCCCCACCCCTTTATGCCTTCCGCAAAGACCGTTCCCTCCATGACTACCTGGTCAGGTCCACGCCCCCCTACCACCCACCCTCCAATCCTGGCACTTTCCCCTACCACCGCAGGAACTGTACAACCTGCGCCCACACCTCCTCCCTCACCTCTATCCAAGGCCCTAAAGGAGCCTTCCACATCCATCAAAGTTTTTCTTGCACATCCACTAATATCATTTATTGTATCCGTTGCTCCTGATGTGGTCTCCTCTACATTGGGGAGATTGGGCACCTCCTCGCAGAGCGCTTTAGAGAACATCTCCAGGACACCTGCACCAATCAACCACACCGCCCTGTGGCCCAACATTTCAACTCCCCCTCCCACGCTGCCGAGGACATGGAGGTCCTGGGCCTCCTTCACCGCCACTCCCTCACCACCAGATGCCTGGAGGAAGAACGCCTCATCTTCTGCCTCGGAACACTTCAACCCCAGGGCATCAATGTGGACTTCAACAGTTTTCTCATTTCCCCTTCCCCCACCTCACCCTAGTTCTAAACTTCCAGCTCAGCACTGTCCCCATGACTTGTCCGGACTTGTCCTACCTGCCTATCTCCTTTTCCACCTATCCACTCCACCCTCTCCTCCCTGACCTATCACCTTCATCCCCTCCCCCACTCACCCATTGTACTCTATGCTACTTTCTCCCACCCCCACCCTCCTCTAGCTTATCTCTCCACGCTTCAGGCTCACTGCCTTTTTTCCTGATGAAGGGCTTTTGCCCGAAACGTCGATTTCGAAGCTACTTGGATGCTGCCTGAACTGCTGTGCTCTTCCAGCACCACTATTCTAGAAGACAGTGTACATTGGCCAAGATTTCGGGATTTATACAATCAGTTGATGGTAATACAGAATTTGGATATTACAGTACTAAACAAAGAGATGTGTTGCCAAATTTTTTATCAGCTCAGGGGCCTATAATTTTCTGTTGCTTTCTCACAGCTAATCAAAGTCTTGTTAACTAATCAGGACCTTTTTCACCTGCAGTAGAAATTGTGATTGTTCAAAGATGGTCTTTCTTGCATTTGTCCTGATGAATCTAAAATGAAAATTTATAGCAATGTGTAACTCTTATTAGCAATTTTTGATGATTGTGGATAGCAGAATGATTACAGAAAAGGAGGCTTTAAAAGGGCATCTCAGGTAGCCCATACTGCTTCCCTTTCCCTCCAGCATTTGCAGAGACAGTAGAATTAGATTAGACTAGATTACTTACAGTGTGGAAACAGGCCCTTCGGCCCAACAAGTCCACAGCGACCCTCCGAAGAGCAACCCACCCAAACCCATTCCTCTATATTTACCCCTTCACCTAACACTATGGGCAATTTAGCATGGCCAATTCACCTAACCTGCACATCTTTGGACTGTAGGAGGAAACCGGAGCACCCAGAGGAAACCCAAGCAGACACAGGGAGAATGTGCAAACTCCACACAGACAGGGAATTGAACCAGGTCTCTGGCGCTGTGAGGCAACAGTGCTGTACCAACAGAGTTAATGCAGAGTCTATGCCAGAATTTAAGAAAGGTTCGGTAAATAGTGAAATCAAAGGACAACAAAGAACTTTGAGGGCAGAGTAGAGGCATGGGATCAGGGTCAATGCCCTGTAGATAATAACCATCAACTGGACTTGACCAGTTGTAATTTTAATGCAATTTCTTGGTTCTTGTTGTTGCAAAACCATTCAAAAATTCAGACGGATATATAACTTAAGTGAATGGGCAAAACATCTGGAAGCTGGAGTGGGAAAGTTTGTAGTTGTTCACTTTGGCAGGAAAAGTTAAAAAATATATTAAATGGAGGTTGATTGCATTAGTCACAAAATATTACTGTACAGGTACAACACATAATCAGAAAGGTTAGTGCAATACTGGCCATTATTATGAGAGGAATTAGTTGTAAAAGTAATGATGTTTTGCAGTGATAAGATCACATCTTAAATACTGTGTGAAGTTTTAGTCTACTTAGTTAAGAAAGCGTGTAAATTGTTGGAAGTGATTCAGAGGAAGTTTACAAAATTGATAGCTGGAATGAATGGGTTATTTTACGAGGAAAGGTTAAACAGAGCTTGTTTATCACTGGAGTTCAGAACGGTGAGACAGGTAATTTGATTGAAATTTATGAGCTCCTGAATAGTCTTGGCAAACTGGACATGGAAAGGATGTTTCCACTAGTGTGTGAATCCAGAACTGAGGGTCATTGTTTTGAAATTTGGGATTGCACTTTTAGGATAGAGAAAAGGTGATTTTATTTTATCTCAGTGTTGGACAACTTTGGAATTCTCTACTTCAGAAGGTGGTGGAGGCAGGGTTAATGAATATTTCAAAGGAGGAGCGAGATAGACTCTTGTTGGCACAGGAATCAGAGGTTATCAGGAGAAAATGGGAATGTGGAATTCAGAACACAAATAGATTGGTTATGTTCTTATTGAATGGCCTACCTCTGTTCTTAGTTGATACGGTTGTATGTATAGATCTTGGGGTCCACATAAATATATCCCTCAAAGTTGCCACCCAAGTTAATCGGGTTATTAAGAAGGCATATGGTGTTTTGTCTTTCATTAATAGGGGGATTGAGTTTAAGAGCCATGAGGTTTTGCTGCAGCTCTATAAAACCCTCGTTAGACTACACTTGGAATATTGTGTCCAGTTCTGGTTGCCTCATTATAGGAGGGAGGTAGCTGCTTTACAGAGGGTGCAGTGGAGATTTACCAGGATACTACCTGAATTGGAGGGCATGTCTTATGAAGAGAGATTGATTGAGCTAGGGCTTTTCACACTGGAGAGAAGAAGGAAGAGAGGTGACTTGATAGAGGTGTGCAAGGTAATAAGAGACATAGATAGAGTAGATAGCCAGAGACTTTTCCCCAGGGCAGAAATGGCTGTCATGAGGGGTCATAATTTTAAGGTGATTGGAGGAAGATATAGGGGAACAGTCAAAGGTAGGTCCTTTATGCAGAGAGTGGTGGGTGCGTGGAATGCACTGCTAGCGGTGGTTGTGGAGTCAGGTGCATTAGGGACATTTAAGCGACTGCTGGTCAAGCATATGGATGGCAGTAAGTTGAGGGGTATGCAGGTTAGATTGATCTTAGATTAGGATAAATGTTCAGCACAATATTGTGGGCTGAAGCCCTATACAGTGCTGTACTGTTCTATGTTCTGATTTTCTTCTTCTGTTCAGATAATTGAGAATTCCTTTTGGAAGCCACTGTTGACCTTGTATGCACAAGAGTCCCAGTCAGTGCATTCCACATCTTAATGACGTGTTGTATATAAAAGCCTTTCCTCATGTAACCATTGATTCTTTTCCTTTTCATCTCAAATCAGTGCCCTCAGGTTTTCAACCCTATCATCAAAGGAAACAGATTCATCCTATTCACTCTACCCAGATGCCTCATGATTTCAAACCTATCAAAAATACTTTAAAACTTCTTTTCCCTGTGAAAAACAGTTTCAGTTTTGTTACACGGTCCAAGTTACTGAAGTTAAAAAATCACACAACACCAGGTTAAAGTCCAAAAGGTTTAATTGGAAGTACACTAGTTTTCGGAGCGCCGCTCGTTCATCACAATCACCTGATGAAGGAGCATCGCTCCAAAAGCTGGTGTGCTTCCAATTAAACCTGTTGGACTATAACCTGGTGATGTGTAATTTTTAACTTTGTACACCCCAGTCCAACATCGGCATCTCCAAATCAAGTTACTGAAGTACCTAATTGATGGAGCTATCCCTGTATTTCTTTACTGCACTCTCTCTATTGTCTTCACATCCTGCTGAAAAATGTGATACCCAGAAATGGTCACATCATTCCTGTCGTGCTGAATAAGCTAAAAACCATTCATAAAAGGTTCACTAAACCTTCCTATTTCTATTTATAAAATTCAGGATTCCAAATGATTTATGAACCAATTTCTCAATCTATGTTGCCACCTCATGTACCACAATTTGTGCGTACATGACTCTAATTTCTCTGGGCTCGCATCCCTTTCAGAATTGTATCTTTATCTTTATACAAGTTTTCCTCATTCTTGTAAACAACATTCTTGTATTATCTTAAATAAAACTAAAACTAGAACTGCAGATGCTGGAAATCTGAAACAAAAATAGAATTTGCTTTAGAGACTCAGCAGGGTCTGGCAGCATCTCTGGAGAGAAATCAGAGTTAATGTTTCAGGTCCAGTGACACTTCTTCAGAATCCTGACTTCTGAAGGCGGATCGATGGACCAAAAATGTTAAATCTGCTGTGAGTTTCTCCAGCAATTTCTGTTTATGTATTATCTTAAAATCCTCTGGGACTCCTATTCTATAAATATAACAGCAGCAAGACACATTCAGACCATCAGGTCCACTCTGCCATTCTATTAAATCAGTGCCAATTTGATACTCTTCAACTCCACTTTCCTGCCTTGTCCCCATAGCTCTTGACCCCATTACTGATTAAAATCCTGTCTATCTCAGAGGTGAATATTCTTAATGACTCAGCCTCAACAGCTCTCTATTGTAAAGAATTCCATTGCTTAATAACACTCTGAGAATACAAATTCTTCTTTAGCTCAGCCTTAACAAGCAACAAACAAAGAAATTGTTGGAAAAACTCAGCAGGTCTGGCATCAGAGTTAACATTTTGGGTCATAACCCTTCTGTAGAACTGAGAAAGTGTTACTGGAGCCGAAATGTTAATTCTGGTTTCTCTCTACAGATGCTCGGAGATAGTCAGAACTGCAGATGCTGGAGAGTCAGAGTGGATAAAGAGTGGGGCTGGAAAATGCACAACCAGTCAAGCAGATACTGCCATACCTGCTGAGCTTTTTCATCAGTTTCTGTGATTGCTTCTGGTTTAAAGCATCCACCATTCTTTTGTTTTTTATTACATGTGTAGTGTTTTTTACTTAATGCGTTTGTGTTCTTCTATTAAAGGTAAAAACAATGACTGCAGATGCTGGAAACCAGATTCTGGATTAGTGGTGCTGAAAAAGCACAGCAGTTCAGGCAGCATCTGAGGAGCAGGAAAATCGACGTTTCGGGCAAAAGCCTTTCATCGGGAATACAGGCCTGTATTCCTGATGAAGGGCTTTTGCCCGAAACGTCGATTGTACTGCTCCTCAGATGCTGCCTGAACTGCTGTGCTTTTCCAGCACCACTAATCCAGATTCTTCTATTAAAGGACACCCACAACCTTGTGTGTTGTGATTTAGCATCATGGTGACAAACAGCAAAAATTAAACTTATGATTTCTCAAGCAATTAGATTAGAGTCCCTACTGTGTGGAAACAGGCCCTTCGGCCCAACAAGTCCACACCGACCCTGCAAAGAGCAACCCATCCAGACCCATTCACCTACCCTACATTTTATTTTATCGCTGACTAATGCACCTAACATTATGGGCAATTTAGCATGGCCAATTCACCTAACCTGCACATCTTTGGACTGTGGAAGGAAACTGGAGCACCCAGAGGAAATGCACACAGACACAGGGAGAATGTGCAAACTCCACACAGTCAGTTGCCTGAGGCAGGAATTGAATGGTGCTGTGAGGCAGCAGTGCTAGCCACTGAGCCACCGTACCACCCTCTGTTTCACTCTGGGATGTTTGTGGGAGTAGAAAACATAATTGTGGATTATTGGAAATCTTTGACTAACACTGAACTGATAGAATTAGGAGATAAATTGAAAGTAGAGATACAAGCGTAGCCTCCAAAAGATGTGGTGTTGAAAGTGATTACTCAACATTTAGATTTGAAAGGAAGGAAACTTGAAATTGATGTGCCCCCACTAGAATTAGCTTAGATTCATTTAGAACTGAACCGGCTTACATTGGATACAGAAGTAAATGAAAACCCATGAGCAATTGAAAGGGAAACAGAATTTAAAAAGCTCATTAAGAGAGGGAGGACTCAGACAATGCCACTTGCAAAGAGGAAAGCTTAGAATAAAGGACAAGTAATAGCTCAGAGGATGCTTCCAATTCAAATGAAAGATTTGACTGAATTAAAAGTTTGCACCTACTGTCTAAATTTACAGCAGATAGAATGAAAAGATATTTAGAGTCATAAAATCATACAGCAAGGAAACAGGCCCTTTGGCCTAACTCATCCATGCCAATCAGGTTTCCTAACTAGTCCCATTTGCCTGTGTTTGGCTCATATCACTCTAAACTTTTCCTATGCATGTACCTGTCCAAATGTCTTTTAAATGTTGTAATTTAAAATAAGTGCCTCACAGAAAGAGCGGGAGCAGCAGGGGGAAGTGACGACGACCAGAGAGGCAGCCGAGACCCGGAAGCAGGTAGAGCGTAAGCTTACCTGGGTAGATTTGTTTCCCCTTTAAAAGCGCGGAGCTATAGGGAAGTAGTAACTCCAAAGATGGCAGATAGATGGGTGACAGTGAGGGGGACTGGGAGGAAGCAGCCAGTGCAGGGACCCCCTGCGGCCGTTCCCCTCAAGAACAAGTATACCGTTTTGGATACTTGTGGGGGGGACGACTTACCAGGGGTAAGTGACGGGGCTCAGGCCTCTGGCACGGAGCCTGTCCCCGCTACTCAGAAGGGAAGGGTGGAGAAGAGCAGAGCAATAATAATTGGGGACTCGATAGTTCGGGGCACAGATAGGCGGTTTTGTGGGAACGAGAGAGACTTACGTTTGGTATGTTGCCTCCCAGGTGCAAGGGTACGTGATGTCTCTGATCGTGTTTTCCGGGTCCTTAAGGGGGAGGGGGAGCAGCCTGAAGTTGTGGTCCATATTGGCACCAATGACATAGGTAGGAGGAGTGCTGAGGATGTTAGACAGGCTTTTAGGGAGCTAGGTTGGAAGCTCAGAGTTAGAACGAACAGAGTTGTTGTCTCTGGTTTGTTACCCGTGCCACGTGATAGAGAGTCGAGGAATAGGGAGAGAGAACAGTTAAATGCGTGGCTACAGGGATGGTGCAAGAGGGAGGGATTTCGGTACTTGGATAACTGGGGTTCTTTCTGGGGAAGGTGGGACCTCTATAAACAGGATGATCTGCACCTGAACCTGAGGGGCACCAGTATCCTTGGGGGGAGGTTTGCTAATGCTCTTGGGGGGGGGGGGGTTTAAACTAACTCTGCAGGGGCATGGGAACCCAGACTGTAGCTTTAGGGTGCAGGACCTGGAGTGTAGGGAGGTTAGGAACATGGCATCAATCTTAAAGGAGGGTGCCTGTAAACAGAAGAGTGGCTTGAAGTGTGTATACTTTAATGCCAGAAGTATACGAAATAAGGTAGGTGAACTTGCAGCGTGGGTTGGTACCTGGGACCTCGATGTTGTGGCTATTACAGAGACATGGCTAGATCAGGGACAGAATTGGCTGTTGCAGGTTCCAGGGTTTAAATGTTTTAGTAGGGTCAGAGGTGGGGGTAAAAGAGGGGGGGGTGTGGCTTTGCTTGTCAAAGATAGTATTACAGCAGTGGAAAGGAAGATGGACGAAGATTTGCCATCTGAGGTAGTTTGGGTTGTGGTTAGGAATAGGAGAGGTGAGGTCACCCTGTTAGGAGTCTTTTACAGGCCTCCTAATAGTCCTAGAATCGTTGAAGAAAGGATTGCGAAGATGATTCAGGAGAAGAGTGACAGTAATAGGGTGGTTGTTATGGGGGACTTTAACTTTCCTGATATTGATTGGGAAAGCTATAGCTCAAGTTCGTTAGATGGGTCAGCGTTTGTCCAATGTGTGCAGGAGAGTTTCCTGACACAATATGTAGATAAGCCAACAAGAGGTGAGGCCATACTGGATTTGGTTCTGGGTAACGAACCAGGCCAGGTATTAGAACTAGAGGTAGGTGAGCACTTTGGGGACAGTGACCACAATTTGGTGATTTTTACTGTAGTGATGGAGAGGGATAAGTGTGTACTACAGGGCAAGAGTTATAGCTGGGGGCAGGGAAATTATGATTCAGTGAGGCATGACTTAGGATGTGTGGATTGGAAAAGTAGATTCCAAGGCAAGAGTGTAATTGATATGTGGAACTTGTTCAAGGAGCAACTATTGAGTGTCCTTGATAAGTACGTACCTATCAGGCAGGGAGGAAAGGGTCGTGTGAGGGAGCCGTGGTTTAATAAGGAATTGGAATCCCTTGTTAAATGGAAGAGGGCGGCCTTTGTAAAGATGAGGCGTGAAGGTTCAATAGGGGCGATTGAGAGTTATAAGGTAGCCCGGAAGGACCTGAAGAGAGAGCTAAGAGCAGCAAGGAGGGGACATGAAAGGTCCTTAGTTGGTAGGATTAGGGAAAACCCTAAGGCTTTCTATAGGTATGTTAGAAATAAAAGAATGACTAGGGTAGGAATAGGTCCAATCAAGGATAGTAATGGCAAGTTGGGTGTGGAGGCTGAAGAGATTGGGGAGGCACTGAATGAATACTTTTCGTCAGTATTCACTCAGGAACAGGACATTGTTGTCGATATGAATACTGAGGCACGAATAAGTAGAATGGATGGCTTTGAGATATGTAGAGAAGAGGTGTTGGAAATTCTGGCAAGGGTGAAAATAGATAAGTCCCCTGGGCCTGATGGCATTTATCCTAGGATTCTCTGGGAAGCAAGGGAGGAGATTGCAGAGCCATTGGCCTTGATTTTTGTGTCCTCTTTGTCTATAGGAGTAGTGCCAGAGGACTGGAGGCTAGCAAACGTGGTTCCCTTGTTCAAGAAGAGGAGTAGGGATAATCCTAGTAACTATAGGCCAGTGAGTCTCACTTCTGTTGTGGGCAAAGTCTGAGAGAGAATTGTAAGGGATAGGATTTATGCACATCTGGATAAGAATAATGTGATCAAGGATAGTCAGCATGGCTTTGTGAAGGGCAGGTCGTGCCTCACAAACCTTATTGAATTCTTTGAGAAGGTGACTAAGGAGGTAGATGAGGGGAAAGCGGTAGATGTGGTATATATGGATTTTAGTAAGGCGTTTGATATGGTCCCCCATGGTAGGCTACTGCAGAAAATACAGAGATATGGCATTGAGGGTGAGTTGGAGGTTTGGATTAGGAATTGGCTGGCTGGAAGAAGACAGAGGGTAGTAGTTGATGGCAAAGGTTCATCTTGGAGTGCCGTCACTAGCGGTGTTCCGCAAGGATCTGTTTTGGGACCATTGCTGTTTGTCATTTTTATAAATGACCTGGAGGAAGGGTTAGAAGGTTGGGTGAGCAAGTTTGCAGATGATACGAAAGTCGGAGGAGTTGTAGACAGTGAGGAAGAATGTGGCAGGTTACAGCAGGATATAGAGAAGCTGCAGAGCTGGGCAGAAAGGTGGCAAATGGAGTTCAATGTAGCTAAGTGTGAGGTGATTCACTTTGGTAAGAGTAACAAAAAGATGGGGTACTGGGCTAATGGTCGGATACTTAGTAGTGTGGAAGAGCAGAGGGATCTTGGTGTCCATGTACACAGATCTCTGAAAGTTGCCACCCAGGTAAATAGTGCAGTGAAGAAGGCATATGGCATACTGGCTTTTATTGGTAGAGGAATTGAGTTCCGGAGTCCTGAGGTCATGCTGCAGTTGTATAAGACTCTGGTGCGGCCGCATCTGGAATATTGTGTGCAGTTTTGGTCGCCATACTATAGGAAGGATGTGGAGGCACTGGAACGGGTGCAGAGGAAGTTTACCAGGATGTTGCCTGGTGTGGTAGGAAGATCCTATGAGGAAAGGCTGAGGCACTTGGGGTTGTTTTCATTGGAGAAAAGAAGGTTTAGGGGTGACTTGATAGAGGTGTACAAGATGATTAGGGGGTTAGATAGGGTTGACAGTGAGAACCTTTTTCCATGTATGGAGTCAGCTATTACAAGGGGGCATAGCTTTAAATTAAGGGGGGGGTAGATATAGGACTGATGTTAGGGGTAGGTTCTTCACTCAGCAAGTCGTAAGTTCATGGAATGCCCTGCCAGTAGCAGTGGTGGACTCTCCCTCTTTATGGGTATTTAAGCGGGCATTGGATAGGTATATGGAGGATAGTGGGTTAGTGTAGGTTAGGTGGGCTTTGATCGGCGCAACATCGAGGGCCGAAGGGCCTGTACTGCGCTGTATTCTTCTATGTTCTATGTTCTACAGTAGTGATTGCAATGAGGTCAGCCAGGTGGACATCATAGAATATCAGTTCCCTGATTGGGGCTGTAAATCTGGTCCAGTGAGGGAGCCCTTGCTGACAGATATAAACAGGAGAGTCAGAGGTTCTGTTCACTCTGAGAACTAGGTCTGAGGAAGGCAGACCAATGTCAAATACTATGAACACATAAATAAATGGTGGCCTGGTGACAGGATATGGCCCCTATGGAGTTATTTTGTCTACCACTTCCCTTGGCACCACCCTTTATATGAAAAAAATTACCCCTTAGGTCTCTTTTAAATTTTCATCTCTCATCTTAAACCAATGCTCTCTAGTTTTGGACTCCCCTACTCTGGGAAAAAAATACTTTGCTATTCACCTTATCTATGTCCCTCATGATTTTATAAATCTCTGTAAAGTCATCCCGCAGTCTCCCATGCTACAGGGAAAAGTCTCTTTTTATAACTCAAACCTTCCAGTCTCAGTAACATCCTTGTAGGTCTTTTTGCACCTTTTCCAGTTTAGTAACATTCTTCCTACAACAGGACAATCAGAATTGTACACATTATTCTAAATGTGGTCTTAGGACATCTTATACTGTACATCTGTAATATGACATATCAACTCCTGTATTCAACACTCTGATTGACGCAGGTTCAACTCATTTGAAAAGGTAGCTGGAAAATGAAGTAGCAAATAATAATTTGGACCTCAATATTGTCGGGAGTTCTGACTATGAATTATCCACTTGTTCATCAGAAGAACATTCTGCAGACTACAAAACATTCAAAACTGTCAATGCTTATGAGTTTGTTCCCTAAAATTTAATGATTGAGTTTAAAACTTTACCCTATTCCCCCTGCAGCTCTTCTGTACAGTCAGTTCTGCTCTAACATATCTTTCGTTAACGCAAATTGACTGTAACACAATTGGTAAATAAGGGGGCTGGTTCTAAAATGCAAACTTGTAAAATGTTTGTTGGCTACAAAGCAATTAGATCACCAACATTTAAGTGTTAATTGTATTGTGCAATTTTTGTATACCGCACAGGATCGCGGCTCTCACGTTACAGAAGAAATGACTGCACTCCCTTCAGAGTTAACACATTACCCTTCAGTAGGGCTCAGATGTCATTGGAGTTCCTTGTAGAAATTTTTAAAATGTAAAGAATTGCACAGGTTTATGTGCAGTCAATGTTTAAAATGACCCTCTGCTAACAATAACAACAAATATAGTCAGTGCTTCAGATTTGCAATGCACAGCTTTGAGTTATATTTCAGGTAACAACATCCTGGTTCCCATGCTTTTGTGTCCCTGTCTTCCTCTCCATCTAGTCTTTCATGCTAGTGGTTTAATGTTCAATGGCCATTGAATTTTCTTAAATGCAGGATGAGTTCCAAGCGGATATAAAATCATACCGATTGATTTTATGGACTTGATTGCATAGTAATTTTCTGGATAGTCACCTTTCCTGGTTAAATGAGCCACAGAAGAGGGAGAGTCGTTTACAACTCATAAGCAGTCATACTGGCTTAATTAGCACATCAGTACTTATCAAAACCAAAGTCATCTCCTGGTACTAAACACACAAAGTTGATGACTCTGACCAACAATTGCAGTTGCTTTGTACTTCATTCAAAGTGAAATTTATGTTTATACACAAAGTTAATTTTCACAATGTATCAGTGCAAAGTAATACCATTGGAATTTGTCATAATTGCATTACTTCAATCTGATTTTTATCTTTAACAGCAACATTTCTTTATTACATCATTTTTCTAACTGTCAGAAGAAACATACCAGCAATGAATAGATTAGTGAGGTCTCAGCCACTGCAGATACTTAACATGAATGAATTATTATCATGTTTTAACTTAGGTGTTGCAGATTCCCAGTAGCTGATGAAGCCATTGGTTATAATTGGTTTCTTTATGACTCACAGCAATAAGCATACAATGTACATATCTAAAGAAAAACCTTAACAAACTCTAAAATTTAAGATCTCACACACTAATCTGAATATTTGCCAAGTGATTTGAGTTAAGTGTATTCCTATTGAGTATCATAACATGGGGCAGAATTTTCCACTCCTCTGAATAGTGTGGGCAATGATAGAAAAACAAAAAAAATTAAATTCATAACGTCTGAGACAAAAGTTTCCAATTTCCCCCTTAAGCTGGAAATAGCTTGATCATAAGTGATGACTACGCTATTTCCATGTACATGAATTTCATTATTAACTAAATTCAAATCAATACTACGCAGCTCCCAATTCTCCTCTTCCCCAAGAAACTTGATGGTACCAATTGTCAAAGGGAATATCAGAGTGGTTACCTGATGGCAACAGATCATTGCTTGCTTTTATGAGCCTTCAGACTATTCTGTCTTCAGTCACAATGTCCGTGACTGCAGCATGGACACCACCCTCTTCCAACCTTCATCCAACCAAGTGGGCATCGCCAAACCACCAGCTTTGACACATTATCGTGGCTACTTTCAAACCAACTCACACATCTCTTCAGCTCTCAGGGCTTCACACTTTGCAGCTCAGGAATAGGCATGCATAAATCTGCCATGTCACTTTGCACACAGGCACACAAGCACACACGCACAAATCCAAATCTATGGTTCTTAGCTTAGTTTCTGAGCACTCACTTACTCTGTGCCTATTTGGATGCTGCCAGCCTCTGCAGTTTGCCTTGTTTTTCTCTGTATGGGGTCTTCGGGACTACGTTACAGAATATCAGTCTCTCTGCTTTGTCTTTGTTTTTCACAAATAGACGATCCTGGGCTGAACTTAGGATGTCAGCCTCCGTGGCTTGCATTTTCCTTTTTGCACAGATGGAGAGAAAGGCAGCTTTCCATATTTCAAAGAATGAACAGAATTACATTTGGAATATCCTCAAATAATGCCATGTTCACCAACATCATATCTGCACTGTGTGCCAACACCTTACAGGGAAACACACGGCACTTGCTTCAAGCAAACAGCCATGTCTGAAAACCAAATGGGACCAGTTCTTAGTGGTTAGTCAGAGGACACCATCAAATGCAGTAAAAAAGTTCATATGGTTCCAGTCCAGGGGGTTGGCTATGCTTAATAGGCACTTAGAGTCACAGAGTCATGGAGATGTACAGCATGGAAACAGACCCTTTGGTCCAACCTGACCATGCCGACCAGATATCCCAACCCAATCTAGTCCCACCTGCCAGCTCCCAGCCCATATCCCTCCAAACCCTTCCTATTCATACACCCATCCAAATGCCTCTTAAATGTTGCAATTGTACCATCCTCCACCACATCCTCTGGCAGCTCATTCCATACACGTACCACCCTCTGCGTGAAAAAGTTGCCCCTTAGATCTCTTTTGTATCTTTCCCCTCTCACCCTAAACCTCTGCCCTCTAGTTCTGGACTCCTCGATCCCAGGAAAAACACTTTGTCTATTTATCCTATCCATGCCCCTCATAATTTTGTAAACCTCTATATGGTCACCCCTCAGCCTCCGACGCTCCAGGGAAAACAACCCCAGTCTGTTCAGCCTCTTCCTGTAGCTCAGATCCTCCAATCCTGGCAACATCCTTGTAAATCTTTTCTGAACCCTTTCAAATTTCACAACATCTTTCCAATAGGAAGGAGATCAGAATTGCACGCAATATTCCAACAGTGGCCTAACCAATGTCCTGTACAGCAGCAACATGACCTCCCAACTCCTGTACTCAATACTCTGACCAATAAAGGAATGCATACCAAACACCTTCTTCACTATTCTATTTACCTGCAACTAGGACCTATGAACCTGCACTCCAAGGTCTCTTTGTTCAACAACACTCCCTAGGACCTTACCATTAAGTGTATAAGTCCGGCTAAGATTTGCTTTCCCAAAATGCAGCACCTCGCATTTATCTGAATTAAACTCCATCTGCCACTTCTCAGCTCATTGGCCCATCTGGTCTTGATCCTGTTGTAATCTGAGGTAACCCTCTTCGCTGTCCACTACACCTCCAATTTTGGTGTCATCTGCAAACTTACTAACTGTACCTCTTATGCTCGCATCCAAATCATTTATGTAAATGACAAAAAGTAGAGGGCCCAGCACCGATCCTTGTGGCACTCCATTGGTCACAGGCCTCTAGTCTGAAAAACAACCCTCCACCACTACCTTTGAGCCAGTTCTGTATCCAAATGGCTAGTTCTCCCTGTATTCCATGAGATCTAACCTTGCTAATCAGTCTCCCACGGGGAACCTTGTCGAACGCCTTACTGAAGTCCAGATAGATCACATCTACTGCTCTGCCCTCGTCAATCTTCTTTGTTACTTCTTCAAGAAACTCAATCAAGTTTGTGAGACATGATTTCCAACGCACAAAGCCATGTTGACTATCCTGAATCAGTTCTTGCCTTTTCAAATACATGTACATCCTGTCCCTCAGGATTCCCTCCAACAACTTGCCCACCCCCAAGGTCAGGCTCACTGGTCTATAGTTCCCTGGATTGTCTTTACCGCCCTTCTTAAACAGTGACACCATGTTTGCCAACCTCCAGTCTTCCGGCACCTCAACTGTGACTATCAATGATACAAATATCTCAGCAAGACGCCCAGCAATCACTTCTCTAGCTTCCCACAGAGTTCTCGGGTACACCTGATCAGGTCCTGGGGATTTATCCACCTTTAACCGTTTCAAGACATCCAGCATTTCCTCCTCTGTAATCTGGACATTTTGCAAGATGTCACCGTCTATTTCTCTACAGTATATATCTTCCATATCCTTTTCCACACTAAATACTGATACAAAATACTCATTTAGTATCTCCCCCATTTTCTGTGGCTCCACACAAAGGCCGCCTTGCTGATCTTTGAGGGGCCCTGATCTCTGCCTAGTTACCCTTTGTCCTTAATATATTTGTAAAAACCCTTTGGATTCTCCTTAATTCTATTTGCCAAAGCTATCTCATGTCCCCGTTTTGCCCTCCTGATTTCCCTCTTAAGTATACTCCCTACTTTCTTTATACTCTTCTACACTTGGTCCTCCAGAGTCCTTGCAATCCAGGGATTGGCCTGTGCTCAATTCTGCAGGTCAAGGGCAAATGATCTCAGCATACAAGGTAAGCTAGTTAAGTGCTTTGGAAACATCTATATGGGGGCTGAGTTATTCTCAGTGGGATCATCCTGACAGCTCAGTCCAGGAGCAGAGTCACTGTCAGTTCAGGGGGCTTGGATCTTGATGGTTAGGGGACTTATTGGGCACTGTCCATGGAATACTGGAGAAGGTGGGAAGCTCAAATCCAAGGTTGGGATTCATTGAGCTTTCTCTAAGGGACTGATTAAATTGAATTGGAATAACTCAAGATAGAAGGGTGGTGCTTCATAGAGAAAAGGAGAGGATGGAGAGCTGCTGAATTTGGGGTAATAATAATAATAACCACAAGTAATAATCACTCTAACCTGAACATGGGAAAACTGTACGGCTGACAAGGACATGGTAATTCACAAAGCCATGAGTAAATAGGGAATATTGATGAGTTTTATAAAGGGATTGATGGAAATGGAAGATACTTGAGAGGTCTTTGGGGACATACATGGACAGCTTTATGAAAGGGAACATGAAGGTGGGATGGCTCATTCTATGTCTCAGGCAGAGCCTGCAAGTCATCCAGGAGGAGACCAGGTTGAAAACTTGTTTTCTTCAATCCAAAATCAACTGCACAATAACGAGGTAAAGTGGCTGCCACTACATGCAGAGTGAGCAGAGTAAGTTACTTTTTCTCCTCTATCACATTTCAGGTGCTGGTGGTCCCGTGAGGATACCATGCAGCTTTCAGAGGGAGACACAGCAGGTATGGATTCAAACAAGGAAATGGGGGAGAATGACCAGACCTCAATTGTACCCAGTGTGTCATTTTCTACAGCCCTTGAAAAGTCTAATGCGGCCTAATGATATCCTGGGCCATGAACACTGAATTGTGTAATCCTCTGGAGCAGGATTTGTGCTCAGAAGGACCGGGTGGCAACATTTTCTCGAAGCTGTACAGTTTCAGAAGTCACCACCACACTTGAATGTCAGAGGTCAGCACAGAACAAAAATAAATCAAAGAGAATGCCAAATGGCCATCCCCAGCCTGGTAGCCATTGAAGTCACAGCTGCCTGGGAAATTTTGATGCTTATTTTAAGGAACAACTGGGGATCTGTGTGGCATCTCCCAGTCCTTGACCCACAAATGCATCCAGAATGTCACTGAAGGAAGTTATAGACTGTATCCACAGTGTTTTGGGTGTGTCATATGACTAACCTGCAAAGTTTTACATCAGAAAAGGTTTCTACTCCATCAATGTTTAACTTATCTGTGATCTATAAATGCCAGATTGTGAAGGTATAAACCAGAAGATCCTAAGAGCTGCCATACCATAGGTTCATACTTGAAATTCCACAGTTTCCTGCCTCTTTCTGCAGCTGTCAGGTCATGTAGGGAGACTGCTGCAGGATTAGGTATGCACAGCCAATGACACTTTTCCAAAACTCTCAGATTGAGGCAGAACAAAAATACAATGCTGCCTATGCCTCCACCAGGGCCAGGGTGGATGAAACCACAGGCCTCCTTAAGGTGAGATTTCGGTTTCTAGACCATTGTGGCAGAGCCTTGCGGTGTACATCAGAACGGCTGTGCCACATCTGTGTGGCATGCTGTGCCCTTCACAATTGGAGTCGACAAAGTGGGGATGTCTTGGATGTAGAGGAAATCAGGGATCATCAGCAATTTTCTGAGGATGAAGAGGTTCAGGATCAAGACATTTATTAGGTGCAACATCAATGACAGCATGTTCATTGTACACTTCCCAGCCATGAATTGCAATGCACTCCCTTGAAAAAGCTGAGAGATAGAATGAACCTTTATCTCCAGCCGTGTGTAGAATCATCACTGATATCATCATCTCATACACAGAGTGGGTGTATGTGAGGAGGGTTTGTGCAGGGCAGGCCCTACTACAATTGCAGCACGTTGCTTGTGATCTCAGTGTTATCCACATTAATGTGCAACATCACCTTGCCTGCAGCCATTATGTTCATGGTTGAAGGATTTCAGACATCGGACACTATACATAGTCAAGGAATTGGATGTGTGTGAAAGATGGGCAATACTGCGCCACTATAATTTTGTTCATCCTTGGACATCTGAAAAAGTTGGTCTTCTCTTATATAGATAGGACTTAACTAGGTCTGACTGAGCCAAACATACTAGAGAAGACAGTTTAACAGTGTAAGTACAAGGAAGTTTAAAATGATGATGTGTCACCAGTGCCATCCATGTGCACTCAGTGCATTTTTTTCCCCTTCTTTTTCCCTCTCTCTACATCTAAGGGCCTTCCTGACATCTGCAGCTAAGCTGGGGTGGAGTCTGCTCTCTAGTTGGCCATGTTGGCCTGAAAGACATGACCAAAACACTCTTGGGGCATTTTGGTCAAGAGAGCCCAGCCCTGCTGAGAGTGACCTGTCCAGCTACAAGCTCACTTCCTTCAGCTTGAACCTTTGCAGGCTTGGCATCACAGGTAGAGGGGAGGTGGAGGGATAGTGCGCCTCTACATTATCTTGAGAAGATCTGGATGTCCTGTGTGTCACCCTTCTTCCTTATGGATGCTGTTTTGAGAAGAAGGGTTACCTGCAGTGAGGTCAAGATCCTTCATTCTTCTCTCTTACCTTTCCATTGATGCTGAGCAGTTTTGCCTAGAGCAGTGAAGTGTAGGTTTGTGTGCATATCCAATAGGCAGTGTTTGTTCTGGACCTGTCTTTCCATGATAGTCCCGTTCATGGTGGCAGCCAGACCCAGACATGTGGAACCGTCATGATTCTGGTAAACATTGGTTGTCTCCTCCATCCTTTGATCTAGTTTACTGATTGCAAATGACAAACCTGCCTGTCATTCCTGTGTCTGTCTGTGCATTTTAATGGAGACACTAATATCTGAGACTATGGGATTGTCTTGTGTCTTTTGTTGAGCAGATGACTGGTCTCTGGCAGTGCTCTGAGTATCAAAGACCTGAGCCATTTCTTCCCTAACTAGCTGTGGAGACATGCCTGGGATATGCTCATCAGATTGTGCCCAAATCTAGTCCAAATAGAGAACCTACTGAGGAGACATTCTCTGAGCTGCTGGATGCATGTAAAAGCCCTGCCCGTGAATCCTTCAAAGATTCAACGGCTTCCTCATAAGAAGGGGAGCTGGAGCTATGGGTGCCTAGAGGTGGCCTCTTCGAGGGAGAGATTTGTTGGGTGCTGCTGGTGAATAGCAAGCAAGGAATGAGTTATATAAGAGGGATAAAAGCTTATGGAGGTTAAGAATGAGTTAGCATTGATGGTAGTGAGAGTGTGGCACAGCACAACTTAATGAATCTTTCTGAGTTGGTTGCCAATTGAGATCTCCCTCTTCTTGCATAAGTAATTGCATCTTCTCACACCAAATCTAACATCTCATCACAAGACAGCAGGGGCCTCCTGTCCACCTCCTATTCTCTTTGCCCCACTCTTCAGCTTAGTGGTAAGGCACTTTGAACCTGGAATTTTGCAAAGGGTGGGTTGAGTATGATAGTCATGGATGGAAGGGCTGTTTAATAGGGACACAGGAGCAAAATAGGTGGTAAGTGAGTGGGTAGACAGCACAAAGGGCAGGAAGGCTTAGTAGTTTAGGAGGATGAGGGAGGTGAGTGCTATTAAGTGGTCAGAGACATGCAATAGTGAAAGTTACAGTCCATGAGCCTTGGTGAGGGGCATGTGCAGTGGCAGAGTCAGACTCAGTAATGGCCTTGTGTGTGTCATTAGCAGAAAGAAAATAGTGACACCTAATACTGTGGAGCACAGAAATGATTTATCTTCTTCCTGCACTGCTGGGTGTTTCTTTTAACCAGGGACACCACACTGAACCACAGTCCAGACTGGCTGAGTCTGGTGGTATGATCCCCTTCACCAGTCAGCAGGAAAAAGCACTTGTCTCTTCTCCACCATCCCAACCAGCTGGGCCTCCAACCGTCTACCAGAGAAGTGGTTGACAGTTTTCCTTTCTGGGCGACGTCCTTATCTATGATGATGGAGCATAAGAGTATGAGTGTTAATTCCTGCTTGCAGCATCTGAAGAGGGGCTGGGCTTTAAATATGGAGTCAGTGGTGTGAACATTGTGAAGTCCGAGCCACAGCAAGTTCTCTCATCACTCTTTCTGAATAGATCTATGAGATGGGTACCAAAGAGGCCTGTTGCATAACTAATGGGATGAAGAACAGAGGTCTACACGTAAAAAGATGGTATGGGCCAGTTAGACCAGAAGATATGTATCTCACCTCATAAAACACTTTGCCAAAAATTGGAAAAATTTTAAACACCTTGCCAGCAATATTTTGCAGTTTTGTTTTGTTCATTGCTGTCTCCACTCCAGGATAAATTCCAAAGAGAAAGGAGAATGGGAAAGGTTTGGAGGGATATGGGCCAAATGCAAGCAAGTGGGATTAGTTTGGTTTGAGAACGTGGTAAGCATGGACTATTTGGACTGAACAGACTGTTCCATGCTGTATGACTCTATGACTCAATTTAAAAGTAAGCATAGCATCAAATTTTGGCAAAGGTAATTCATAGTTTGAATCCTTGCAGAACTACCTATGTTTGGTATTACCTTGACTTTGAGTTTTCATATCACAGCATAAATGTGGATCTGAAAGTTTTACTCTCTGGTACTAAAGAGGCCACGAATCAAGAATTTTGGAATATTTGCCTAGACTGCACTTCACCCTAAAAACTTCGAGTTGTGGAGACATAGCTTGGTATAAATCTTGAATTGGTTGTGTTGTGACAAGAGGTAATACTTTCCATTACAAGGCTGCACTTTAAATGACTGACACGCACCATGTCCAAAGGTACAAAGTCAGCGTTAACCATACGCAAAAGCAGATATCAGTATAGTCGCAAACAATCTTCCTTTGCATACACTGAAATGTATATACTCACAGCTTAACCATTCCAGTGCCAAACTCAGCACAATCAATGACTTAGAAATTCCTTCCTTGGAATCCATTGCACTCAAGTATCAAGACAAAAAAAATTACATAGGTAGCTCCTTATTTTCTATTTTGAACATCACATGTCCAGTAATTACAGTCCTACTAGCAATATAAAGGGGTGTTCTTGATCAGAATCTGAGGTGTAGTTCCAGTTCAGAGGAGGATGAGAGTCGAGAGGGCATGGACAGGATTTCAGGATCACAAGAATGTGCTGATCTTCAGAAAGCTGGTTTGAAGCGTATCTACTTCAACGCCAGAAGTATCTGAAATAAGGTAGGTGAGCTTGCAGCATGAATAGGTACCTGGGACTTCGATGTTGTGGCCATTTCGGAGACATGGATAGAGCAGGGTCAGGAATGGATGTAGAAGGTTCCAGGGTTTAGATCTTTCATTAAGAACAGGGAAGGTGGTAAAAGAGGGGCAAGTGTGGCAAGCACAGTATAACAGTGGCTGAAAGAACTACTAAGGTAGTGTGGGCTGAGGTTAGAAACAGGAGAGGAGAGGTCACACTGCTTGGAGTTCTTTATAGGCCTCTGCAGAGTTCCAGGGATGTAGAGGAGAAGATTGGCAAAACAATTCTGGGCAGGAGTGAAAGGAACAGGGTGATCATTATGGGACACTTTAATTTCCCAACATTGGCTGGAAATGCTATAACTCTAGTACATCAGATAGATCAGTTTTTGTCTAATGATTGCAAGAGGGTTTCCTGACACAGTATGTCAAAGGGCCGACAAGAGGGGAGGCCACACTGGATCTGGTGCTTGGTAATAAACCAGGCCAGGTGTTTGATTTAGTTGTAAGTGAGCACTTTGGAGAAAGTGACCAGAATTCAGTTACATTTAGTTTAGCGATGGAAAGGGATAGGTACATGCCACAGGGCAAGAGTTATCAATGGGGGAAGGGCAATTATAATGCAATTAGGCAAGAATTGGAGGAGCAAAATGCAGGAGATGGAGACAATCAAAATGTGGAGCTGGTTTAAGGAACAGATATTGCATGTCCTTGATAGGTGTGTCCCTGTCAGGCAGGGAGGAAGCGATAAGGTAATGGAACTGTGGTTTACTAAAAAAATTGCATCTCTTGTTAAGCGGAAGAAGGAGGCTTATGTGATGATGAGACGAGATGGTTCAGATGAGGCGATGGAGAGTTACAGATTAGCTCGGAAGGGTTTAGAGAGAGAGTTAAGAAGAGCAAAGAGAGGGCATGAACAGTCTTTAGCAGGTAGAATAAAGGAGAACCCTAAAGCTTTCTATGGGTATGTGAAGAATAAAAGGATGACTAGAGTAGAAATAGGGCCAGTCAAAGACAGAAGTAGGAAGTTTTATGGACCTTGTGGAGATCAGAGAGGCACCACATGAAAATTTCTCATCGGTTTTCACTCAAGAAAAGGAGAATATTGTAGAGCAGAAGAATGAACTATGAGATATTAGACTAGAAAGGATCAAGATTAGTAAGGATTTGTAATCATCTTGCAAGCAACAATTTGATTGCAGATAGTCAACATGGATTCGTCTAGGGCAGGTCATGTCTCACTGAGGTTTTTGAAAAGGTGACAAACATGTGGATGAGGGTAGGGCAGCTGACGTGGTGTACATGGACTTCAGTAAGGCCTTTGATAAAGTTCCACATGGTAGGCTGTTGGAGAAAATGTAGAGGCATGGGATTGAGGGTGATTTAGCAGTTTGGATCAGAAACTGGCTTTCTGTAAGAAGCGGATGGTGGTTGATAGAAAATATTCAGCTGGAGTTTGGTTACTCGTGGTGTGCCACAGGATCTGTTTTGGGACCACTGCTGTTTGTCATTTTTATAAATGACTTAGATGCAGGCATAGGTGGATGGGTTAGCAAGTTTACAGATGAAACTAAAGTCGGTGGAGTAGTGGACAGTGTGGAAGAACATTGCAGGTTGCAGGGGGTCTTGGATAAACTGCAGAATTGGGCTGAGAGGTGGCAAATGGAGTTCAATGCAGCTAAATATGAGGTGATTCACTTTGGGAAGAATAACAGGAAGGCAGAATACCGTGTCAATGGAAAGATTCTTGGTAGTGTGGATGTGCAGAGGTATCTTGAAGTCCATGTACATAGAACCCTGAAAGTTGCCACCCAGGTTGATAGTGCTGTTAAGAAGGCATATGGTGTATAGGTTTTATTGGTAGAGGGATTGAGTTCTGGAGCCGTAATGACATGCTGCAACTATAAAAAATGCTAGAGTGGCCGTACTTGGAATATTGTGTACAGTTCTGGTCGCCCCATTACAGGAAGGATGTGGAAGCATTGGAAAAGGTGCAGAGGAGATTTACCGGGATGTTGCCTGGTCCGGAGGGAAGGTCTTATGAGGAAAGCATGAGAGACTTGGGTCTGTTCTCATTGGAAAGAAGAAGACTAAGAGGCGATTTGATAGAGACATACAAGATGATCACAGGATTAAATAGGGTAGACAGTGAAAGTCTTTTTCCTAGGATGATGACATCAGCTTGTACGAGGGGCATAATTACAAATTGAGGGATGATAGATTTAAGACAGATGTCAGAGGCAAGTTCTTTACTCAGAACATGGTAAGGACATAGAATGCCCTGCCTGCCAATGTAGTTAACTCAGTTACATTAGAGAGATTTAAACAATCCTTGGATAAGCACTTGGATGATGATGGGATAGTAAAAGGGGATGGGTTTAGATTAGTTCACAGGTTGGCGCAACTTCGAGGTCCGAAGGGCCTGTTCTGCACTGTATTGTTCTATGTTCTATGTTCTATAAATTATGGCATTGTAAAATGATGATGAAAATCACAGACCACAAGAAATACAATTGGAAACCCGTGGGTTTACAATGGGAGAAGACCACCTAACTCTGCAATACAGATAATCAGCCAACAGACTGAGCTGTATAATTTGTGCTGAATAAGTATTCACATTCCAAATGTGCACACTTCATCATACTGCAGAGCCAATAAGAATAACAGTTTGGTAGACACATCAGCCAGCACTCTCCAGTTATCACTCATCAATACTCCCAGGAATATGTACTGCTTTAATCAAGAAACAAGGGGAGATGAATGATGCCCGTGACCAACATGCGGATAACAAATTATACAACCTGCACATTGAGCAGGAAGTTCACTTTCAATATCCAACAGATGGCACCTGGAATCCATCAGAAATCATTAGCATATGTCCATAAACAAGATCGTATCAAGTGCAAACATCATTTTGTGACATAACCCTGCAATGTCACAGATGCTAAATAGGCACAATATCACAATCAGAAATGTAGAGTAGCCCTATGATAAATGAACCACAGTCTAAAATGGAACGCATACAAGCCCATCCCAACCAGCAGTCGGAAAGTATACAGCTTTCTGCAGCAAAGATCACCATAACTAAGATTGGGCAGATAAACAGTACACTGATATGTTGCAGAGACTTGAAATTTATTGCTCAGTATTAAATTACATTCAGACACAATGTTATTTTATTTAGCTATTGTGTAACTAGTTTGTTTTTTAAGAGTAAATCTTTAGTTATAAAAGAGGACAATGTTGTGATAAGAGGTATATGTGCCTTTAAAAATACCTTTAAAATCCTGTCATTACCACCTCGACAGGGTGTGATGTGTTATTTTCACATGACACTCTGCCAATGGATATGCACTCAGCCACCCAGTGAACACCATCTGTGTATGTTCTAGACTTCAAATAAAGAATCCACCTTGTTGTTCACCAATCTTTGTATAATTGATATGTTTACATCAAATAAAGAAGAATGTAATGTATAACACCAATTGGTTGGGAACTATGCGTGTCACTTAACATCTAAAATCACATCTACAGCATGCCTGCACACACTTTATGAGAGTGATACCATATGCAATATTAATGAAGGTATTAGGAGTCCTGCGGTGGCCCAGAGCAGGGATTCCTGGTTATCAGTGAGGTGGTGCAGTAGCTCCTGACCTGGGGACCCCTGGCTATCAGCGAGGCAGCAGTGGCAATGGAGCCAGAGATTCCTGGTTGCAGGGTAAATGTGGGTCCAGCATGGGACCTGGCATTGGCAGGGGCATCAATGAGCTGGGCCCAGTGACAAAGAGATGGTGCCTGAAGATTGGCAACTCGGGCATTGGTGGGTCTGGCTCAGGCAGCAGAGGGATGGCATTGGTGACATTGGTGAGCCAGCTCAGGACACATGGCGGAGGTGGTGAAACAAAGGTGGACTCCCTTTCAACTATATTGTTTTATTCATTTTATTCTTAAACCAAAGTGGTGACAGATTGTGGTGACAGTTGAAGTTTTTCACTGTATTTGACTGTATTATTCACTGTAAAATACAAGTAACAATAAATCATCATTCATTCATTCATTCCTATGGTAATGACCCCAGTACTGGGAAAAGCTGGTGCTTTCTTTCATGCAATTTTCCTTTTATTAACAAAGAGGTATGAAGTATTTTGGAAGAAAGTTAACTGGTTTCCATATTATGACATAATTACATCTCAGAAAATGCCAACATGACTTGGGTTACTTTTCAGCTAAACTGCACAGAAAAGAGTATATAAATAGGAAATGAAATATTGTGGAGCGTGTTCACCCTTTTTTCCTTTCTAGCTGGCAGTTTAGAATATGGAGAATATGAGCAAAGGTGAAACAAGTGAGGCTCTCTTCAAGGGGTTCCATTTTCTGTTGGGCAGTCTTCAAAATGATCCAGATGTTGAATTTCCTGAGAATAGAGCAAAGACTGTGTTGCTTTGTATGTCATACTGTTGGAAAAGCAGAACACTGTAACAAGAAAAGCAAATAACTATGGCTTAAGCAATCCCCATTGATGCCATTAAAGTGATAACAGAGCTCTTCAAACTGAGTGTGTTTGAACAATTTGGCCTAATGATGATATAACCGGTGTCAATTTTTGTCAAATCCCATCTAGTTCATTAGTGCCTTTTAGGGAAGGAAATCTGCTGTATTTATCTGGTCTGTCCAACATGTAACTCCAAACGCACTGCAATGTTGTTGATGCTTACCTGCTTTCTGGATAACAAGGGATGGCCAATAAATGCTGGTCTAGCCAGCAACAGCAACATCCTTTGAATGAATAAAAATAAAAAAATAAATCTGCCTAGCTTGCATACAATGTTGCCATATAAAATATGACAGAATGGACAACTGGCATGCAGAAAGGATCCTTCCCATGCTTTTGTTGCCCTCATTGTTTCTTGATAGGTTAAGGCAGTTAGTACTTGAAACAGTTAACTGGCATCACAAGATAAACTTCACCCATCTGGATATAAAAGACTGCTCCTGCGAGGAGTTAACCAGTGCTCAGTGTTGGCAAAAGTGAGGATGGCAGATGCTGGAAACCAGAGACTAGATTAAAGTGGTGCTGGAACAGCACAGCAGGTCAGGCAGCATCCGAGGAGCAGGAAAATTGACATTTCGGGCAAAAGCTTTCTGCTCCTCGGATGCTGCCTGACCTGCTGTGCTTTTCCAGCACCACTTTAATCAGTGCTCAGTGTTGTAACAGTGTTCAATGAGTTTGGTTTGAGTTACCCTTGCGTTCAGTCAATGTAGCTAACAAGCTGAGCTTGATGACTAACAAGAGATCATTACGTGTCTTAAGTGTAATTAAATCAGATAACCTTTCCTAATTATTATGATTGAGCATGTCTTTTACCAAACACTGTGAGGGCATCCTTCCTCACTTGGTATCATTAACTTAGGCTATTAACAATACGGACTGGTTGGCAGGAAATCTATCCAAGACATTTCAAGTTGTTTAGCCACACTGTATAACGGGTGGTGGCAACAATTAGGATTTTGCCAAATACATGATTCCCATTCTACTTGGACGCCTGCCAATGACAATGCATTTTAGATCATGACCATAAGACATTAGAGCAGAAATTAGGCCATTCAGCCCATCAAATCTGCTCTACCATTCAATAATGGCTGATAGGTATCTCATTTCTTTTCTCCCGCTTTCTGCCTTGATACTCAAGAATCTATCTATGTCAGTCTTAAATAAACTCAATGACCTCGCCTCCACAGTCTTCTCTAGCAATGCATTCTATAGATTCACCACTCACTGGTTAAAGAAGTTTCTCCTTATCTCCATTCAAAGATATCTTCCCTTTACTCTAAGGCCTTAGGTCCTAGTCTCCCCTACCAAGGGAAATATCTTCCTAACTTCCACTCTGTCCAAGCAATTCAGTATTCTGGCTGTTTCATTTTGATCCCTCTTTATCCTTCTGAACTCCATCATGTATAAACTTAGAGTCCTCAAAGTTTCCTTATGTGTTAAGCTTTTCATTCCTGGGACCATTCTCATGAACCTCCTCTGAACACACTCCAGAGCCAGTACATCCTTCCTGAGATATAGGGCCCAAAACTGCGCACAATACTCCAAATGTGGTCTGACCAGAGCCTTAGAAGTACATCCTGCTTTTATACGCAGGTCCTCTCAAAATGCATGCCATTATTGCATTTGCCTTCCAAACTATTCACTCAACCTGCAAGTTTACCTTGAGAGAATCCTGGACACGAACTCCCAAGTCTCTTTGCACTTCAGACTTCTGAATTTTCTCCCCATTTAGAAAATAGCTCATGCCTCTATACTTCTACCAAAGTGCATGACCTCATAATTTCCCATGTTGTACTCCATCTGCCACTTCTTTGCCTGCTCTCCTAACCTATCCAAAGTCTTCTGCAGCTTCCCCACCTCCTCAATGCTACCTATAATTCTACCCAACTTTGTATCATCTGCAAACATAGCCAGAATGCCCTCAATTCTTTCATCTAGATCATTAATGTATAAACTGAAAAATTGTGGTCCCAGCACTGAGCCTTGCAGAACACCACTTGTCACCACTTTTATCCCCACTCTCTGCTTCCTGCCAGACAGCCAAGCTTCTATCCATGCTAACTTTGCCTCTGACACCATGGACCCTCATCTTACTCAGTAGCCTCCTGTGCAGCACCTTGTCAAAGGCCTTCTTGAAGTCCAGGTAGATAACAGCCTTTGGCTCTCCTTGGTCTAACCTGCTCATTACGTCCTCAAAGAATTCTAGCAAATCTATGGGACTGCTCAGTAAAGCACCATGAAAACAGAGTTTGGAAGGACAGTAATACAATTGACCTTAAAATTTCTATGGGAATCCAGTGATACAGAAAATATGAACTGAAGATTGCAACTTACTGAGCTGATTCTTGGTTGTTTTGCAACATAGTTGAGATGCATGAACAATGGATAATTCTGCATGGTTGCCAATGTGATTTTAAAGTATTTTGTTAAGAAGCAGCAATTTAAATATCCTGTATAAACTAAATAGATTTTAAAAAATGACCCATGACAAGTGAGGGTAGTGTACTAATCCTGGACAACGGACAGATAGGTGAGGCAGGGTAAGTGTTAGTCTCCATAACCAATGGCTTGTTGCAACTTACTGACCAGAGGTAGGCTGTTCTTCTCCAGTCTTCTTCCATCTGACAAAGGAGGCAGGCAGCACAGATCACTTTAAGAAAAAGCTCTTTCCTGTCCAAACTGTTTTGTTTCTGTCTTGAGAACTTGTTTTGATCGATTCTCATAGAATTTGTTTCAGAATGGATCATGAGATCTAACTTTAGTCAGAATGTCTGTATTGCAAACATGCCCTGGGCAGAGATAATAGGTATTCATTAGCTATCTTATGAAGAATTCTATAATATTCAATATATCTAAGATTTGATAGGGTTATTATAAAATGATTTCTTTCAAGCTCAGGAAATGTCTTTCAACCAGGAAATGAATATTAGGAACAAAGGTGAAGCACATGAATGTCGGGTATAAATCAAGACTGATCAAAGTTGTTGATAGATGAATGATGGAGGTAAAGTGAATTGAGCAGCATCTGAGGTTAGTAGTATCATTGACATGATGTGGTATTTGAAGGTATAATCCCTGACGTTAATGACACATGCATTTATTGGACTCCTTACAGCACTGTATTAAGACCCTTGGAATTTGACTCCTAATACTGATCTTAGTGGATATTTGTCCTCACTGTCACTTAACTGCATCTTGAGTGCCTCCAGGCTGGACCCTGCCAAATAGAGAAGATCTTCCATTTTTCATCTTCCCCCCCAAGGCCTCCTGTGCCATTTCATTCCTGTCATGTCATTCTTTCTTTAGTAATTTTCAGCTTCTACATAACTCACAGCAGTTGCCTCCAATGAAGAGCACTTTCCCATTAAGAGGTGCAGGCTAGTTTGAACTGGTATGAACCATTCATGGTATTGGTGAATTGTTCAGGCATCCAGCCAAACAACAGCACAGCAAGCACTGCCTGAACAATTAAATTGTTTAAAAGAGCATCCAACATTTTATTGGCGTGTTGTTTGCATTGCAGTCAATGGATGCAGATTAATCATGCATCACAATCCCTGCACTTAGTTTTGGGGGGTATTCAACATGGCTTGCTCTGTTTGCTGAGAAGGAGTACAGAAGCAAAACAATAAATTCCTTCATCGGTGAAGCCACATTTTCCCATTGTGACTTTGTTTTAATGCTTGAAAATTAGTGGAAACTTTAAGTGAGAGCAGAGGGCAGAGATATTGAGTGGAAAGATAATATTAAGGGTAGCTGAGTTGTTAAACAGGGGTGAGTGTGTTTTTCCACAATAGTTTTGAACATTCAAGTGAGCTTGCAAAGCAAAGAATCATGCACAAATCCCCAGACCATCATTCCATCATTCATCACAACTCATATTCAAAATATCTCCTACAACAGCAGCATGTGCTGGGAATCACCAATTAGTCAACCAGGGCTCCAGCTGAACAAACAAGGCAGTAAAAGGAAATCCCATTGGCAAACTATTTGGAAAAAAAGTTCAGGTCCTGGCCTGAAAACTCTGCTCAACAGTCATAACTGACGCCTCAGAACTCATAATGCCCAATGATCAGCTGGGGTCTCAATCCAGAGTTTGGGAACCCCTGTTCTGAAAACTTTTGTAACTGACCAGTTTATAAGATCACAATTCAAATGCTAACTTCAACAAGATAATTTTTTTAAAAAAGGATCAATTATTTTATATTAAGTTATGATTACGATGAAGCAAATTGTTCCCGAGTTGAATCAATATTAATAAGCTTTGGTACTTCCTTACACAAGCTGCGATTGATGAGCTGTGCAGTCTCTTCTCACTCCAGATTTTCTCATACATTGGTAATTTATTACACAATGGCAAAACAATGAGAACAGACCAAAGAATGACAATACAATATTAATTTTGAAAGTAGATTTTGCTTGATCATCATGACTCAGTTTAAGCATTTCATACTGAATCTGCACATTTTAGTTTTGATATTTTAGAAGTTCTAATTTAACATAACTTGATATTTGTTTTTGTAAATAGTAAATAATGCATACTGCAAGATTATTTCAATGGATAGAGGTACACATCATACAACATGCACATAATGATATGATAAACAGGAAAAGAAGAAATCAGTTTTTCACATTCCAACCATTCTACATCATTCCAAAACAGTGATTGATTAATATGCAGAAAACATGAAGGACAGAACCACTTATAACTGAAATTGTAGCTTCATACTAATAATCATGAAACATTATTGAAGACATTCATTCACTATTACCTGCAATTAGGTATTAAAAGCTATCAATGAACATAAATGGAACAATGATCCTTTTGTTATGTGGAATGATTCCTGGCGTAATAGCAAAGCAATGGAACAATAATGTATTCATTGGTTGCCAAACTCCAGAACAAAATAATTTGAATGGCCTTAAGACCCTCCATTAACTGAGTTATCAGCATTTGAAAATCCTAACTCATTCCTTGTTTTTAAAAATGTATTGGATTTATATCTATTCTTGAACTAATTGGAATGATTCATGAAAGGAAGTTCGAGCCAGCGTTCAGAGAATTGTTTCACTCTGACAGTTACTGACATCATCTCATCCTGTAATTTGATTTGGTTTTTTTTGGCACCTTTCATTCTGAATGTCATGATAGCACATCTCCTGCCGATATTCTGAGATTGCAGTGCATGAATAGATATTTGTGGGCCTTCTTTGGGAAGAAAATGTATAGTCAAAATCAAAATTAATAATACAAAATTATTCATATCACGATTCAGGGGTCAGGCTGTTTCTACAGGTCTGATAAGTGTTGGCACTATTGCAATATTCCTGGCAAAAGAAAATTGTTAAATTAAGATTGGCTCAAATGACTCGGCTGAAATATTAACCTTTCCTTTATTTATTTCAGATGCTCAATAACGCTGTGTAATCCTGACATTTCTTGTTTTATTTCAGATACATTTCATTCATTTATTACACAGGTCAAAATTTATTGGGGGTTGCCAGTTAGCTCAATTGACTAAACAGCTGGCCTGTGGATCTAATTAACTCCAACAATGCAGGAATCAATCCTGACTTCTGCTAAGGTAGACTTGAGATCTGTTTCAATGCCCTGCTCATAGGAAACAAACACTTGCTCATGGTTTAAGCACCTTATTTAAAGCAGCGAATAGAACAAAACTTTGTTACTTCTATCTAAACCATACCAAGCAACAAAAAAACAACTACTTCATGTTTAAAACATATTTGCACAATCTCCATCTTATTTCTTTAAGCTCAGATGCCCTTCATTACATACAGCATCACTACTTCAGACAGGTCCTCATTGTTTTCACCATTGACTGGACTCTTTCCAACTTGAGGGTTTCATGTTTGTAAGTTATTGCAATGATTGAACTCCTACATTACATTCTTAAATTGGTCACGAATGTCATTGAGTGACTGATTTGAAACCTGATGGGTAGCCACCAATCATGGTCACCAACAGAGGCACACAGAAGGATGTGGTTTTGTAGTCAGAATTTAGGAAGCTAGGTAGGAAGTTAACAAGCTGGGTCTCCAAAGTAGAGCCTATAAAGTGGCCAAGATCACTGGGAAATCAAAAACAAACAGAGCATAAGAAAAAGAGAAATAAGCAAGGAGATGATCAAATATGAACGTAAGCATGCCAGTAATATTAGAAATGGGAGTAAAAGTTTCTTTCAATACATAAGAAATGAACAAGAGGCAAAAGTAGAAATTGGGCCACTCCAAACTGATGCAGGAAGGCTCGTGATGGGAGATAAGGAAATAGCTGAAGGACTTAAGTACCTTGTGTCAGTCTTATCAGTGGAAGACATGAGTAATATCTCCACAGTTAAGGAGAGTCAGGAGGCAGAGTTGTTTATGGTAGCCATTACAAAAGGGAAAATGCTAGAAAAGCTAAAAGGTCTAAAAAATTGATAAATTTCCTGCCCCTGATGGGCTATATCCTCAAGTTCTGAGGGAGGTAGCTGAAGAAAAAGTGGAGGCGTTGGTTGTAATCTTTCAAAAATCACTGGAGACAGGGAAAGTCCCAGATGATTAGAAAATCGCTGTTGTCATCCCCTTATTCAAGAAAGGATCAAGACAAAAGAAGGAAAATTATAGGCTAATTAGCCTAACCTTGGTTGTAGGTAAAATTCTAGAATCCATCGTTAAGGATGAGATTTCTAAATTCTTGGAAGTGCAGGGTTGGATTAGAACAAGTCAGCATGGATTTAGTAAGGGGAGGTCATGCCTGACAAACCTGTTAGAATTCTTTGAAGAGGTAACAAATAGATTAGACCAGGGAAACCCAGTGGACGTCATCTACCTAGACTACCAAAAGGCCTTTGGTAAGGTGCCTCACAGGAAGCTGCTCAGTAAGGTGAGGGCCCATGGCATTTGAGATGAACTACTGGCATGGAATGAGGATTGGCTGTATGACAGAAGGCAGAGAGTTGGGATAAAAGGTTCTTTTTTTGGAATGGCCGCAATGTACGAAGTGGTGTCCCACAGGGTTCAGTGTTGCGGCCGCAGCTGTGCACTTTATATATTAATGATCTGGATGAAGTGATTGGGGGCATTCTGGTGAAGTTTGCCGATGATATGCAGTTAGGTAGACAGGCACGTAGTTCTGAGAACATAGGGAGGCTGCAAAAAGATTTAGACAGTTTTGGAGAGTGGTCCAAGTAATGGCTGATGGCATTCAATGTGAGCAAATGCGAGGTCTTGCACTTTGGAAAAAAGAATGCAGGCAAGAACTATTTTCTAAACAGTGAGAAAATTCATAAAGCCAAAGTGCAAGTGGATCTGGGAGTACTAGTTCAGGATTCTCTAAAGGTTGAGTCTGTGGTTAAGAAAGCAAACGTAACGTTATCATTTATCTCAAGAGGGTTGGAATGTAAAAACAGTGATGTGCTACTTAGACTTTATAAAGATCTGATTAGGCCCCTTTAGAATACTGTGTCCAGTTTTGGGCCCCACACCTCAGGAAGGACATACTGGCACTGGAGTGTGTCCAGCGGAGATTCACACGGATGATCCCTGGAATGGTAGGCCTAACATACGATGAACGGCTGAGGATCCTGGGATTGTTTTCATTAGAGTTCAGAAGGTTGAGGGGAGATTTAATAGAAACTTACAAGATAACGTATGGCTTGGAAAGGGTGGATGCTGGGAATTTGTTTCCATCAGGTGTGTATACTAGGACTCATGGTCACAGCCTTAGAATTAGAGGGGGTCAATTTAGAACAGAAATGAGGAGGCATTTCTTCAGCCAGAGTGGTGGCCTGAGGAATTCATTGCCGCAGAGTGCAGTGGAAGCCAGAACATTAAACGTCTTCTAGTTAGAGATTGATAAATTCTTAATCCCGCAAGGAATTAAGGGATACGGGGAGAGTGCGGTATAGGCGTTAAAATACCCATCAGCCATGATTTGAATGACGGACTGGACTCGATGGGCCAAATTGTCTTACTTCCACTCCTATGTCTTATGGTCTTATGATCTTAAGTCTGGGCTAAAAAGCATCAAAGTTAAAGGTTAGCAGGAAAAATGGTCATTGGACAATGCACTACCTTCAAAAAAATGGTTTGGGTGTGGTCAAGATGAATTCTCAATTTGGAGAAGTTGGCCAAACAACTCAAATCTTCCAGGATGATAAGAGATGGGAATAAAGGTAAAGAAGAAAATTTTTGCTTATGATCATTATCAGCCGGAAAATGCAATGGAGAACCAGGCTGAATGTAAAAGACTCAAATGAAAGGTCAACAAGCAAATAAGATAATCATAGAATCCCTACAGTGTGGAAACTGTCCATTTTGCCCAACATGTTCACACTGACCCTCCGAAGAGTAATCCACCCAGACCCCTTCTTCTACCCTATTAGATTACATTTCCTCTGACTAATGCACCTAACCTGCACATCTCTGAACACTATGGGCAATTTAAACGTCAGCACGGTGTCTCAGTGGTTAGCACCATGGCCTCACAGCACAAGGGACACAGGTTCAATTCCAGCCTCGTGCGACTAGTTGTGTAGAGTTTGCACATCATCCCCGTGTCTGAGTGGGTTTCCTCCCAAAGTCCAAAGATGTGCAGATTAGGTGAATGGGCCATAGGAAATGGCTGAAAGATAAGCAAAGAAAGAGTATGAATAGACACTGGTAGCCAGCATAAGCTGTATGATGTGGGAGCTGGCTGATCCCATTGTGAACAGCGGTGACCACATCTGCAGAAGTGTTGGTTGCTGGAAGAACTCCAGATCAGAATTGATGATCTGGAATCTGAGCTTCAAACACTGTGGCACATCCAGGAGGGGGAGAGTTACCTTGATGCTTTGTTTCAGGAGGCAGTCACACCCGGTCAATTAAGTAATTCAAATTCAGTTCGTGATCAGGAACCACAGGGTGTGACTGTAAGTGAGGCAGATACAGGGATTCTGAATACAGGAGTAGAGGGCCCTTAGCCCTTGACCCTGTCCAACAGGTATGAGATTCTTGCTCCCTGTATGGATAAGGAAAAGGGCTGTGGACAGATTGAAACAGCTGACTATGGCACTATGGTGCAGAAGGCCATTCAAGAGGAGGGAGCAAAAAAATAAATAGTTGTTATAGTGGATTCTATAATTAGGGGGACAGATAGTATCCTTTGTGAGCTGGATCGGGAGTCCCACACGGTGTGTTGCCTCCCCGGTGCCAGGGTGGAGGATATCTCCAAATGGCTTGAAAGGATATTGTAGCAGGAGGGAGAGGATCCAGTTGTTGTGGTCCACATTGGTACTAACAACATAGGCAAGGCTAGGCTTGATAATCCTGTTTGGGGATTATCAAGCACTAGGAAGGAAGTTGAAGAATAGATCCTCAAGGGTCACAATCTCTGGATTACTGCCCGAGCCATGTGCTAATTAGGGAAGTAAACATGTTGCTAAGAGATTTGTGTGGAAAAGAGGGATTCCATTTCATGGGGTATTGGCATCAGTTTTGGAACTGGGGGGATCTGTCCTGATAGGATGGTCTCCACCTGAACCGATCTGAAACCAGTGTTCTGGGAAAAAGGATAAATAGGGTGATCATGAGGCCTTTAAACTTGTGAGTCGGGGGGAAAGGAAAGGGAAAGCAACAGGGAGTATGGAGTCAAGTAGAAAGATAAGCAGCAGGTTAGCATTTGTGCAGGGTTTAAGTTTGAGGCAGGCTAGAAATGAAGCAAAAAGAAAGGATAAATTAGGACATATTACTAGAGGTGGCATGGAAATTAGACAGCCATGGCTGACAAAGGAAGTCAGGGAATATATCACAGAAAAAGAGGGAGTCTATAAAGTGGCCAAGAATATTTGGAAATCAGAAGATTGGGAAGTTTACAAAAACAAACAGAGGATAACAAAGAGCGAAATAAGGAAGGAGAGGATCAAATATGAAGGTAAGCTAGCCCGTAATATTAGAAATGAAAGTAAAAGTTTCGTTTAATGCTTAAGAAATAAACGAGAGACAAAAGTAGACACTGGGCCATTCCAAATTGGTACAGGAAGACTAGTGATGGGAGATAAGGAAATAGCTGAAGAACTTAATAAATGCTTAGTGTCAGTCTTCACAGTGGAAGACATGAGTAGTATCCCAACAATTAAGGGCAGTCAAGGGGCTGAATTGACTATGGTAGCCAGTACAAAAGAGAAAGTGCTAGAAAAGCTAAAAGATCTAAAAATTGATAAATTTCCTGGCCCACATGGGCTACATCCTAGATTTCTGAGGGAGGTGGCTGAAGAAATAACAGAGGTTTCAAAAGTCACTGGAGTCAGGGAAAGACCCAGATGACTGGAAAATCACTGTTGTCACCCCTTGTTCAAGAAAGAATCAAGACAAAAGATGGAAAATTATAGGCCGATTCGCCTAACCTCGGTTACAGGCAAAATTTTAGAATCTATTGTTACGGATGAGATTTCTAAATTCTTGGAAGTGCAGGGTCGAATTAGAACAAGTCAGCATGGATTTAGTAATGGGAAGTCATGCCTGACAAACCTGTTAGAATTGTTTGAAGAGGTAACGAATAGGTTGGACCAGGGAAACCCAGGTAGTTCTGCGGAGGTGGGGAGACTAAAGAATGATTTAGACAGTTTAGGAGAATGGTCCAAGAAATGGCTGATGAAAGTCAATGTGAGCAAATGCGAGGTCTTGCACTTTGGGAAAAAGAACACAGGCAAGGACTATTTTATAAACCGTGAGAAAATTCATAAAACCAAAGTACAAAGGGATCTGGGAGTGCTAGTACAGGATTCTCGAAAGGTTGACTTGCAGGTTGAATCTGTGGTTAAGAAAGCAAATGTAATGTCATTTATTTCAAGAAGGTTGGAATGTAAAAGCAGTGAGGAGCTACTAAGACTTTATAATGCATGAATTAGAAAGGGAAATTGTTTCCGTCAGGTGGGGATACTATAAATCGTGGGCACAGCCTTAGAATTAGAGGGTGTCAATTTAGAACGGAAATGAGGAGGCATTTCTTCAGCCAGAGTGGTGGGCATGTGGAATTCACTGCCACAGAGCACATTAGGGGCCGGGACGTTGAATGTTTTCAAGGTAGACATTGATAAATTCTTAATCTCGCAAGAAATTAAGGGATACAGGGAGAGTGTGGGTAAGTGGCGTTGAAATGCCCATCAGCCATGATTGAATGGCGGAGTGGACTCAATAGGCCAAATTGCCTTATTTCCACTCCTATTTCTTATGTCTTATAAAGGGGAATCTATATATAAAAAACAAAATGGTTTTAAGAAGAGGAATGGGGCCAATTAGAAACCAAAAAGGATATTTATGCATGCAGAGAGCATGGCTAAAGTATTAAATAATACTTTTTTATCTGCCTTTACCAAGGAAGAAGACACCGTGCATGTCTTCACAAAATTCAGTTATTAGAAGGGTGTAGGATTGGTCTGGAGAAGGTATTGGCTAGGCTGTTGGTAATTTAAAGCTGATAAGTCATTGGAGGTGGATAAGATAGATGCAAGGATATTGAAGAAAGTGAGAACAGAAATTGCAGGGGTACAGGCCCTAACATTCCAGCTTTCCTTTAATACAAGAGAGATTCTAGAAAACTGGAGAATTGCAAACTCGCTTTTTCAAAATAAATGATAAAGGTGAGCCAAATAACTATAGGCCAGTCAGACTAAATTCAGTGAGAGGAATCCTCTGTAAATAACAGTTCAGGACAAAATTGATATATGGACAAAAGCAGCTTAATTAAGGAAAGACAGTATGTATTTCATAAGGCAATATCATGTTCAACTAACCTGTTGTTGTTTTTGAAGTGGTAAAAGATTCACTTGATGGTACAGAATTTGATTATTGCTGAAAGAAGACACATTTTATCAAAGATTTTCATTTTGCACTTGACAGGACAATTGTCAATGTTGTTGATGTAGTGTAAATGGACTTTCAAAAGACAGTTGATATAGTGCCACACAACAGACTTACAAGCAACATTATTGTTCTTCAAATAAAAGGCATAGAATCACGTGGATATAAAATTTCACAGAGTGACAGGAAACAGAGAGTAACGGTTCATCCATGTTCTTAAGCCTGGTAAAATGTTTATAATGGAATATCTGAGGAGTCAGCATTGGAATCCTTTTCCCTGATATATATTAGTGACCTAAACCTTGGCAGACAGGGCACAATTTCTAAATTTGTCATTTGTACAAAACTTGGAAGCATTATAAACTGTGAAGAGGATAGTACATAGAACAAAAGGACATAGAGAAGATGGTGGACCAGGCAGATTGATGGAAAATAAAACTTAATGCTGAAAAATGTGAGGTGATTTATTTTATTGGCAGGATCAGAGAGATACAATATAAAATATAGGGAACAACTCTAAAGGGAGGTACCGGAGCAGTGGGAACTGCATGTGCACACCGATATGGCATTAATGGCACAGGACACATGAGAGGGCTGGTTATAAAGAGTACAACATCCAGTACTAGGGTTTTTGTTAGTAGGACAGGGAGTACAAGAACAAGGAGGTTACATTGAAGTAGTATAAGGTACTAGTATGGCCTCTGCCATAGTATTATAAACCATTCTGGGGGCCACACTTTATGAAGGACATGAAAGCATTGATGATGGTACAGGAGAGATTTACAAGAATCCAGGCATGAGGAACTTTAGATATGAACATAAATTAAAAGAGTTATGATTGTTTTCCTTGGTTTACGTATGGAATAAGTCTGCCAGTGGAGCAGCAATAGTATTTCAGACTATATGTTTTCATCCAAGTTTCTTGCAGGTGCAGCATTGTTTTTGGTGTATGCAGAGTCATTTCCTTAGCAAACTGAGACGATTTTGTGAGATTCAGTGGAACACTGCAGAGATCTGAGGAAGTAATCAATGTCATGAGGAATCTTAACAGGGTAGATGGGGAGAAACTGTTCCCACACATATAAAAGATTGAGAACAGAAGGCCACAGATTTGATATAATTTGCAAAATAAGCAAAAACTATAGAAGGAACGGATTTGCACACAACAAAGAGGGTTTTGAATGCACGGACTGAAAGTGTGGTCAAATTAATGCATGCAAAAGGGAGTTAGACTCTTATTCGAATAGGAACAAATATGCAGAGTGATGAACAAAAGGGTACAGAATGGTACTAGTCATATTACTCATTCACAGAACATAGGATAGTACAACACAGGAACAGGCCCTTTGTCCCATCATGTTGGCACCTACCATGATATCATTCTAAACTAATCCCCATCTGCCTGCAAATGTTCTGTACCCCTCTATTCCTTGCCTGTTCATTTATGTGTAAAAAGGTCTCTTAACTGTTTCTATTGTATCTGCTTCTACCATCTCTCCTGGCAGTACATTCCAGGCACCTACCACCCTCTGTGTAAAAAAAACTTGTTTTGCAAATCTCCTTCAAACATTCCCCCTCTCACTTCAAACCTATGCCCCTGGTTATTGACATTTCCACCTTCAGAGAAATACTTTGACTATCCACCGTAACCATGCCTCTCATAATTTTATATACTCCTATCAGCTCGCCCCCTCAGTTTCTAACATTATAATGAAAATAATCAAAGTTTCTCCAACCTCTCTTTATAACTAATACACTCTAATCCAGGCAATATCCTAGTAAACCTTCCAAGCCCTTTGGTCCAAACTGGTCCATGCTGACCAAAATGTCTAAGTACGCTAACCTCATTTCTCTGCACTTGGCCCATATTCTTCTGATCTTTTCATAACCATGTATTTATCCAAATACTTTTTAAATGTTGTTAATGTACTCAACTCAGCCACTTCCACTGGCAACTCATTCCATTTGCGTACCACTCTCTGTATAAAAAATGTTACCCCTCAGGTTCCCTTTTGTCCTTTCCCCTCTAACCTTAAATTGATGTCCTCTAGTTCTTGATTCCCCAGCCCTGGGAAAAAGACATGCATTCACCCTATCACTATCTCTCATGATCGTATACACTTCTATAAGATCCCCCCTCAGTCTCCTATGCTCTAAAGAAAAAGTCCTAACTTGTCCAACCTCTCCTTATAATTCAGACCCTTAAATCCTGATGACATCCCTGTAAGTTTCTTCTGCACTCTTTCCAATTTAATAACATCTTTCCTTTAGCAGGGTGACCAAAACCGAACAATACTCCAAGTGCAGCCTCACCAATGTCCTGTACAACTGCAACATAACTGTCCAACATCTATACTCAATGCCCTGACTGTTGAAGGTCAGTGTGCCAAAAGTCTTTTTCACTGTCCTGTCTACCTGTGACTCCACTTCCAGAGAACCGTGCACCTGAATTCCAAGATCCCTCTGTTCTACTACACTCCTTAAGGCCTTACCATTCACCATGAAACTCCTACCTTGATTTGACTTTGCAATGTACAATACTTCACACGTATCTATATTAAACTCCATTTGTCATTTCTCGGCCCACTTCCTCAGCTAATTGAGATCCTGCTGCAATTCCTGACAACCTTCCGCACTGTCCACAATATCTCCTATTTTAGTGTATCGGCAAACTTACTGATCATGCCTTGTACATTCTCATCCAAATCATTGATATAGATAACAAACAGCAATGGACCCAGCACCAACCCCCGAAACACTCCACTAGTCACAGGCCTCCAGTCCGACAGGCATCCTTCCACTATTACCCTCTGCTTTCTACTATCAAACAATTGTGTATCTAATTTGCCAGCTCTCCCTAGATTCCATGCAATCTAACCTTCCACAACAGCCTACCATGTGGAAACTTATCAATGGCATTAATGAAATCCTTATAGACTTTTTCTAACACCCTACCCTCATCAACTCTCCTGGTCATTTCATTAAAGAATGCAAACAAATTAGTGAGGCATGGTCTCCCACACACAAAATCATGCTGACTATTCCTAATCAAACCCTGCATTTCCAAACGCACGTATATCTTATCTCTCAGAATCTTCTCAAGTAACTTACCTGCCACTGCTCACTGCTCTATAGTTCCCAGGTTTTTCTTTGCAGCCCTTCTTGAATAAGAGCACATCATTACCTACCCTCAGTCTTCCAGGACCTCATCCATGGCTAATATATCAGCCAGTCTTGCCAGTTTCAGAGAGCTATGGACTTGCACCCCAAGATCCATTTGTATATCACTGCTGTTAAGGTCCTAACCTTTAGTATCATAAAGTCCCGCCAGTACAGAAAGAGGTCATTCAACACATAAGAATCTGCACTGTCCTTTTGAAGATCAACCTCCCACCTCCCAAATCTATCACTACAACCCCACATTTCCCATGGTAAATCCACCTAGCTGCACACCCCAGACACCATGAGCAATTTAGCATGGCCAATCCACCTAATCTGTGCATCTTTGAACTGTGGAAGGAAACCGTAGCACTTGGAGGAAACCCACGCAGACATGGTGGCAATGTGCAAACTCCACATGGACAGACAGTCATCAAAGGCTGCCAACGTTTACTGTATACTTATGTCTTGCATCAAAGAACATTATCATTGAAACGTATAATATTCTGAGAGAGCTTGACAACATAATCAGTTAGTTAAATAAAATTATAAAGAACTGTGATATCTGCAAACAGACCTGGGCTATTGTTTGGTTCTAATGCTGCAATGGCTGTTTGTCTGTACACGGTACAATCTCAGGATAACATGTAACTAGAACTGAAAGGACGAGAAATATCTTAAATGAAAAGATTACAAGTCTTTGCAATTCTCTATCCATGGATGGTCAGTTATTGTGTATAGTCAGGACTAAAATAAACAGATATTTAGTGTTCAAAGGGAATTTTGTGTTCAGATGAAATGCTGGTGTCGAGGTTAAAAGTCAGCCATGATTTTATTGACCATACAAGCAGTTTCAAGGTGCTATATGGCCTACTGCTGATCCTATTCTTATTATACATTGAGATCAAGGTCATCGGGGTTCATTGCATTCTTCTCTAGTCCCAGTCCTTTACTCATCACAACACATTTTAAACTGAAGGAGTTGGTGATATGGCCAATTTTATAGTTCTCAGACTTTTGCAGGTTCAGTGTTAAGAAATGTCTGCTAGGTGTTTTTTTTAAATCAACAACGAACAACTAGCATATTACCAAAACCATAATTATGCTTACAAAAGATACAATAATATATATCTCCAGCATTTTGGAAAAGCAAGTCAGTGCACAACTTTTACATTGAATGGTAAGGTCCTGAGGAATGTTTCTGAACAAAGAGACCTTAGATTGCAGGTTCATAGTTCCTTGAAGGTTGGTCAGAGCATTGAGTACAGAAGTTGGGAGGTCATGTTGCAGCAGTACAGGACATTGGTCAGGCCACTTTTGGAATACAACATGCAATTCTGGTCTTCTTGCTAGAGGAAGGATGTTGTGAAACTTGAAAGGGTTCAGAAAAGATTTGCAAGAATGTTGCCAGGGTTGGAGGATTTGAGCTATAGGGAGAGGCTGAACAGGCTGGAGCTATTTCCCCTGGAGCATTGGAGGTTGAGGGGTGACCTTATAGAGGATAATAAAATCTTGAGAGTCATGGATAGGCTAAATAAACAAAGTTGTTTCCCTGGGGTGGGAGAGTCCAAAGCTAGAGGACATAGGTTTAAGGTGAGAGGCAAAAGACTTAAAAAGGACCAAAGGGGCAACTTTTCATGCAGAGGTTCGTGCATGTATGGAATGGGCTGTCAGAAGAAGTGGTGGAGGCTGGTACAATTACAACATTAAAAAGTTAAAAATCACACAATGCCAGGTTATAGTCCAACAGGTTTATTTGGAAGCACTAACTTTTGGAGCGCTGCTCCTTCATTAGGTGGTTATGGAGTATAAGATCATAAGACACAGAATTTATAGCAAAAGATTAGTGTCAAAAAGTGACATATTGAACAAACCTGGATTGTTAAGTCTTTTAGAATGCATGTTTTGATTCATTAATATGTGAATCACAGAACTTCTTTTAAGTCACCTTCTCGAGTTTGGTTTTATAACAAAAGGTGACATCTCAGCTCAGACAATGCATGAAAGGCTTGAGATCAGAATCTGTATCTCAAAGGATAGGCAGACTGGTTCTATCTCCAAAGTGGAATTTACAAAATATTACATGTATTAATTGCCTGCAGATTGTGCATTTTTTGAGCAAACTAGAATGTATCTGCAAATATAATTCTGCAAATACAAATTCACCCTATAGACTTGTATGTCTGTGCATGTATGAGAGAGTGAGAGACATACAGAGAGAGTGTGTGTGCATCTGAGTGCACATGAGAAAGTGTGTGTGTTTGCATGTGTGAAAGCTTGGTAAAGTGTGTATGTGAGTGTGATGGAGTATAAGCCTGTGCGAGGGGTGTTTGTGTGTGTTGTGTGTGTGTGTGTGTGTGTGTGTGTGTGAGAGAGAGAGAGAGAGGATCTGTATGTCTATGAGTTTGCAAGAGTGTGTATGTGTGCGTGCGTGTGTGCGCGTGAGAGAGTGTATAGTTCGTGGGGTCACCTGTAGTGCGACATAAACCCAAGGTCCCACTTGAGGCCATCCCCATGGGTACCGAACTCAGCTATCAGCTTCTGCTCAGCCACTTTGCGTTGTTGCCTATCACAAAGTCCACCTAATAAATGGAAAGCGGGACAGAACACCAGCATTTCACCGGAGGATCACTAATGATGGTGACAAAACGTCTGAAAACAAACCTTCCAGCTTAGTGAGCAAACTTACACCCTGATCCACAGAAGTCTGAAGAGAAACAAAAAAATTAAAAATTCTTCTGAGTGTTAACATCACAGTACTTTGGCCGAGTAATAGGCAAACTCATGAAAAAATAATAAATCACAAATAGTCCCAAATAGTGTTGTGATTCTGAAGTTATTCTGCACACACAAGCTGCTGGAGTTTTTTTTTATTCTTGGATGGGTGACTCAATTCCCTTTGCTGGAGATGATAAGCTAGATTCCAATTTTGGTTTACTTATGGAATAAGTCTGCCAGTGGAGCAGCAATAGTGCTCCAGACCATATGTTCTCATCCAATTTTCCTGCAGGTACAACATTGTTTTTGGTGTGTCCAGTGTCACTTCCTTAGCAACATGAAACTTAACACAACATTGTGAGCTGGAACACTGCAGCAGGCCATAAACAAAAACATACTTGTGAAAACAAAGCAGTTAATTAAAATGACAAGAAACTGGAAACTTAGGATCATGCTCGCAAACTAAGCAGTTATGTTCTGTAACTAGTTACCCAGTCTGCAACTGGTCTCTCCAGTGAAAGCAGACAGTGAAAGCAGTGTAAGCAGAGCATATTGTACACTAAATTGAGAAAAGTACAATTTAATCTTCACTTCACCTGGAAAGAATGTTTGAGATCTTTGACAGTGAGGAGAAGAAGAGGTAAGTGGGCAGGTGTTATATGTTCAGCAATTTTATAGGAAGTGCAGATCATGGGGTTGCAGAGGGAATGGTCCTATGAAAAGGGGGGAGCGGGGGGGGGGGGGGGGGGGCGCAGGGGGAAGAGGAGAAGATGGGCTTGTGGTAGCATCATACTGCCATGTCAGAAATGGCATGAGATGACTCTTTGCCTGTGGAAGTCGAGAGAGTAGAAAGTGATGACAAAAGAAACCTTATCAGAGGGGACCAAAAAGGATAACAATTAGGAACTGAGTCAGAAATAGTCATAACCCCTGTCAGCAAGCGCAGAAGATAATCCTTAGTTGAAGAAACAGGGAAAATATATCAAAAGTGATGTTGTAGAAGCTTATACCATCAGAGTCTTTAGGAGAATGGATTAAAACAGGGAGATAATGGACTTGAACTTGTGGCTGGGGAACTGGTGCAGGAAGCAAGGATTTAAATTCTTGGATCTCTGGGGTATGTTTTGTGGTTAGCATAAATTATACAAGAGAGACAGTTTGCACCTTAATAGGTTGGGGACCAGCATTCTGGCAGGCAGGTTTGCTACTGCAACACAGCTACGTTTAAACTAAGTAGCGGGGGGGAGGGAACAAACTGGATGTTTAAGAAGGAAATTGAAGGGGTAGTTAGAACAAGGGAAGTCAAGAAAGACAACTGTATCAATGAAACTGAAAACTCAAAAAGGGATCATGCTGTAAGGTTGAGTGAAATAGGAGTTGATGGGAATGGTGAGGGCAGTAACAAATTAAAAATACTACATATGAATGCACAAAGCATTAGAAATAAGATGGATGAGCTTGAGGCTCTTTTGGAAATTGGCAGATACGATATTGTGGGGATAAGTGGACAGGGCCTGGGAAATGAATATTCAAGGCTACACGTGCTATCGTAAGGACAGACTGACGCGCAGAGGGGGTGGGGTGGCCATGTTGGTAAGGGATGATATTCAATCCCTTGCGCGGGGGGACTTAGAGTCAGTATGGATAGAGCTGAGAAATTCTAAGGGTAAAAAGACCCTCTTGGGAGTTATCTACAGGCCCCCAAACAGTAGTCTGGATGTCGGATGTAAGTTGAATGAGGAGCTGAAATTGGCCTGTCGCAAAGATGTTACTACAGTTGTTATGGGGGATTTCAACATGCAGGTAGATTGGGAGAATCAGGATGGTATTGGACCTCAAGAAACAGGCTTTGTGGAGTGCCTCCGAGATGAAATCTTAGAACAGCTGGTGCTGGAGCCTACCAGGGAGAAGGCAATTCTGGATCTGGTATTGTGCAACAAACCAGAATTGATCAGGGACCTCGAAGTGAAGGAGCCATTGGGAAGTAGTGACCATAATACAATAAGCTTCAATCTGCAATTTGACAGGGAGAGGGTACAATCGGAAGCGACAATATTTCAGTTGAATAAAGGGAGCTACGGAGCTATGAGGGAGGAGCTGGCCAAAGTTCAATGGTGCAATACCTTAGCAGGGATGACAGTGGAGGAACAATGGCAGATATTTCTGTGTATAATGCAGAAGATGCAGGATCAGTTCATTCCAAAAAGGAAGAAAGATCCTAGGAGGAGGCATGGGTGGCCGTGGCTGATGAGGGAAGTTAAGAAACATATAATGTTAAAAGAGAAAAAGTATAACATAGCAAAGATAAGTGGGTAAACGGAGGACTGGGAAGCTTTTAAAGAACAACAGAGGATAACTAAGAAGGAAATACGTAGAGAAAAAATGAGGTATGAAGGTAAACTGGGCAAAAATATTAAGGAGGATAGTAAAAGCTTTTTTAGGTATGTGAAAGGCAAAAAAATGGTTAAGACTAAAATTGGGTCCTTGAAGACAGAAACAGGGGAATATATTACGGGGAACAAAGAAATGGCAGAAGAATTGAATTGGTACTTCAGAACTGTGTTCACTGGGGAAGACACAAGCAATCTCCCTGAGGTAACAGTGGCTGAAGGACCTGAACTTAAGGGGATTTATATTTGCCAGGAATTGGTGTTGGAGAGACTGTTAGGTCTGAAGGTTGATAAGTCCCCGGGGCCTGATGGTCTACATCCCAGGGTACTGAAGGAGGTGGCTCAAGAAATCGTGGATGCGTTGGTGATTATTTTCTAGAGTTTGATAGATTCAGGATCAGTTCCTGTGGATTGGAGGATGGCTAATGTTGTACCACTTTTTAAGAAAGGAGGGAGAGAGAAAGCAGGAAATTATAGACCTCAGTGGTGGGAAAGATGCTGGAGTCTATTAGAAAGGATGAAATTACGACACATCTGGATAGTAGTAACAGGATAGGTCAGAGTCAGCATAGATTTATGAAGGAGAAATCATGCTTGACTAATCTTCTGGAATTTTTTGAGGATGTAACTCTGAAGATGGACGAGGGAGATCCAGTAGATGTAGTGTACCTGGACTTTCAGAAAGCTTTTGATAAAGTCCCACATAGGAGGTTAGTGAGCAAAATTAGGGTGCATGATATTGGGGGCAAAGTACTAACTTGGATTGAAAGTTGGTTGGATGATAGGAAACAAAGAGTAGTGATAAACAGCTCCATTTCGGAATGGCAGACAGTGACCAGTGGGGTGCTGCAGGGATCTGTGCTGGGACCACAGCATTTTACTATATATTGATGATATAGAAGATGGTATTAGTAATAACATTAGCAAATTTGCTGATGATACTAAGCTGGGTGGCAGGGTGAAATGTGAGGAGGATGTTAAGAGATCACAGGGTGACCTGGACAGTTAGGTGAGTGGTCAGATGCATGGCAGATGCAGTTTAATGTGGATAAATGTATGGTTATCCACTTTGGTGGCAAGAACAGGAAGGCAGATTACTACCTAAATGAAATCAATTTAGGTAAAGAGGCAGTACAAAGAAATCTGGGTGTTCTTGTACACCAGTCAATGAAGGTAAGCATGCAGGTACGCAGGTAGTGAAGAAGGCTAATAACATGCTGGCCTTCATAACAAGAGGGATTGAGTATAGAAGCAAAGAGGTTCTTCTGCAGCTGTACAGGGCCCTGGTGAGACCACACCTGGAGTATTGTGTGCAGTTCTGGTCTCCAAATTTGAGGAAAGACATTCTGGCTATTGAGGGAGTGCAGCATAGGTTCATGAGGTCAATTCCTGGAATGGCGGGACTACCTTACGCTGAAAGACTGGAGCGACTGGACTTGTATACCCTTGAGTTTAGAAGACTGAGAGGGGATCTGATTGAGATATATAAGATTATTAAAGGATTGGATACTCTGGAGGCAGGAAACATGTTTCTGCTGATGGTGAATGCCGAACCAGAGCACACAGCTTAAAAATAGGGGGTAGACCATTTAGGACAGAGATGAGGAGAAACTTCTTCACCCAGAGAGTGGTGGCTGTGTGGAATGCTCTGCCCCAGAAGGCAGTGGAGGTCCAGTCTCTGGATTCATTTAAGAAAGAGCTCTCAAGGATAGTGGAATCAAGGGTTATGGAGATAAGGCAGGAACAGGATACCGATTAAGGATGATCAGCCATGATCATATTTAATGGTGGTGCAGGCTTGAAGGGCAGAATGGCCTACTCCTGCAACTATTGTCTATTGTCTATTAAGGTCCTCAAAGGTGAAGGCTATAAGGAAGTGTGGTCAAAGTTCCAATGAGAGCTAAGAACCTTATTATGAATTTGAATAGACTGATCCTGAAATTAAGGAAAGAGAAGTCAAGGGAAGATTTGGACATGCACCATGTAAAGGTGAGAGTGGGCTGAACATTGGAAGCATAATTAATTATGTTTCCTAGAGGTAAGAGCAAGAAATAGCCCTGTTACAGTCATCAATGTACTGAAAATGGAAGTAGGGGAGGGGGCAAAGGACTAAAGGGATGCTCTGTGTCCACCATAAATATTTGTTGCCTTTGCAAGATCTTATTTTGGAAAAAGTGAAACAAGTTTCATTGAAAATCCTTAATGAGAGGACATGTTCTGCCAAGTGGGGAAGTGTCATGAGGACTGTGGGCTGATTGAACCTTTGTTCAAGGAAAGAAACCTTCAAATCTTCCCGGCAAGGAAGTATTGAGACATGAGACAGTCACAGTGAATGGAAAGCATTTCAGTTTAGGAAAATTAAAATTGTTGAAATGATATAGGGCATCAGAAGGGCCATGGAGGTAAGAGACTAGACAAGAGGAGAAAAGTATAGCCAAGAAAGGAAGAAATTAGTTTTGTGGTGCAGGAACAAACTGAGATGACACCGGGACATTCCAATCGTGTAAAGTCATTTATTGCCTGCTCCTTCTCAAAATCCACAAACAGGGCTGTCCTGGTAGACAGCATTGTTTCTTATTCTCAACAGATGTATCCTAACTTTATGTTTCAGATCATTTAACTACAAAATGGGGTATTCGCAGTGCAAGTTTAAAACACCTCCGACCACCCACCACCAAAATCCCTACCTCCACCTCTCCCTTTCAGTGGTGCTCGGCAGTTGGCTTGTTTAAAAGTTTGTAAACAGTGTTATCATTAGCCAATTCAAAACCTTCCTGAAATTTTGATGCAGCAATAATTGTTTATTCTCCCTGTGTAAAGGCATATGCTGAAACAAATAGTATTCCTTTTAACATTCTATAAAATGTATCAGAAAGCTAGGCAAGGTAGATCTAATTTTACTCTTCATTCAGACTGTAAATTGAATCAAACAATGCATTACCGCCTTTTCAAAATGATCTACATGTCAGATATTTAGATGTTTCTTTCCCCATAGTTGTAATTTGAACTCTTACCATGTCCCAGAAAAGCAGCCACTGAAACACTGTACCCAAACCAAAGCCAGAGTCTGTTTTCAGACATTATAACCCTTTGTAATTTTCTTTAGCTAGCCAGCTATGCTGATTCATCTCAAGATAGAGAACTTCTTTTTAAAGCATGTTTTGGAAACTATAGATCTAAAACACATGAAGCAATTGATCTACCCTGTGCTGACTCCTGGGGTTTACTCATATTACTTGTGTTGTGCACTCAATCAGATGCCTTTTGTGTGCAGTAGAGCAGAAAAAGCAAACCACCTTTTAACATTTCATTCTGAAAAGCGTGATTTAAGAGACTGTAACCTCAGAACAGTTCTTTCTTTACATGGAATATATATTGACAATCACATTGTCCTAAAAAAATGTTGCAGTTCTCAAGTATTTTCAATTGCACACAACATCCATTTCCAATGTTTCAGTTACAGCATAAAGGTGGTTAAGATTTTTTAACCTCTATCTCGGGCTAATTTAGACATTCCTATTAAACAAATAGGAATTTTGACTCTTTGCACAAATGAAAACAAATCATGACACTTAGAAGTGGCTATAAAATGGCATTGAAATTACGATTAATTTAACCTCGCTCCTTGAAGCATCACAAAGTATTTAAAAGGAGTGGCTTAATCTGTTAATTAAGCAGCAATCACCCAAACATTATCTGATAACAGTTACTTAATTAAGGATCTATTAGTCTTGCTTGAGTTCACCAATTGTAATTTTTTTTACTGGATGAAGTGCTGACGTAAAGTAATCAATTCATACCAAACATAGGGATAAAATTTGGGTGACGCTAAGCATTTCACAATCTCATCAAGGCACCTTCCAATGCATATAAAAGCTATAGTTTTATCAAGAATTATTATTTTCATTTGGTAAGAAGGTAACAAAGTCCATATTTAATTCAAATCCGTTGCATTGAAGCAACCTATTATTCAGGGCTCATGAACCCATATTAAGGATCTTCTGCATTTTACAAAGGTAATAACCAAATTGCTCTCTCTTTGTGAAACTCAGCAGCACATTATGTTAGCAACAGAAAATTAAAAATAACTAATGTAAAACTATTCATCTTTTGGGAAAAAAAATCACTAGAAGCACTCAAGTAAGCTCTCACTGCCTGCTATGCCATTAAAGCACACAGGATCGAAGATTCAAAGCTCATTTTACACTAAGTTAGCAGACCTCAATCTGAATCACAAGGCTACGATAGGGTTCCATGTTTGGAAAGGTTGGTTAACTATGTACAAGAATGGACTCATCAACTTGGAAATCCTCTTTAACAAGCCAGTGAGGGTGGTGGGGAAGGAACAGACAAAAATTGAGGGAAACACATCGTAAAGGAAATCTGTGAAACAAGAGACTTTATTTTGAGTGGCAAATCGAATTTCATGTAGAGCCTTATATTAATATCAGAATAATTAACTGAACATGATAAGAGACTTTAGATCTCCCTTTACGTAAGCTGCCAGCTTTCTCTCAGTTATTTTTTGCCTCTCTTGTCTGCTTTTTCTCCTTCTCACTAAGCCCTCAATATTCCTGTTGATTCTTAACTGTATTTACTGCCTTACATGTGTTATAAGCACACATTTTCTTTCTAATGTTAGTTTATGACTCCTTTGTCATCCAGGAAAATCTGGATTTGCTTGCTTTATCGTTTCCAGTAGATGGAATAGAACTTGGAAATCTTGAAAGGGGCCTGTTGTTAGTTATTGTTCTTTCTGCCAACCTCATATGCTAATCAATCCTGCTTTGCTCTGACCATGCCCCATTAAAATTAGCTGTCCACCAATTGCCTCTTATTTTTAATTTAGCATAGAGATTCACGACATGGTTGAAGAGCTTCAGGGCAGAGGAAATGACCTGGGAGTTGCAGTGGGTTTCACGACATGGTTGAAGAGCTTCAGGGCAGAGGAAATGACCTGGGAGTTGCAATGGGTTTCACGACATGGTTGAAGAGCTTCAGGGCTGAGGAAATTTCACGACATGGTTTCTCCCCACCCCCACCCCCACCCCCACCCCCACCCTCCTCTAGCTTATCTCTCCATGCTTCAGGCTCACTGCCTTTATTCTTGATGAAGGGCTTTTGCCTGAAACATCAATTTCGAAGCTACTTGGATGCTGCCTGAACTGCTGTGCTCTTCCAGCACCACTAATCCAGAATCTGGTTTCCAGCATCTGCAGTCATTGTTTTTACCTCTTATTTTTAATGCTGATTGCTTCATGTCATTTTCCAACACCATTCTGAACTTCATGGTATAATAATCACTGTCTCCTCAATGTCCTCACACTGACATTGGAGAGTCAGATAACACTAAAATGGGGCATTATTTCACTTGTTTAATTTCTTAAAGTCGATAGTCATGAAAACAATTCAATTCTTAGCAGACATGCCTGCAGTATTCAGACATTGTGCCTCATGGTCTGTTCCAATCGGCTTTAACTTGTTGCTCAAAATCACTTCAGAATTAAAATAAATTTGTCTCAAATGATAAAGTTCTTTAAATCCTCAAGGAATTTAATGATTTCTTGATAAATGATGGATATGTTCACTAACTAGATAAAGGGTGATATTCTGAACACATTCTGTTTCCAACCATAGAGGAGTCCAACCACTTTAGCCCATTTTCCAACTTGGAATGGTGTGGATGCTTGTATTAATAAGGTTCAGAAATATGTTTAAATAAGAATTTTAATGAAAAATATGTTTTCACCTCCAATCTATGTGCCAAAAAAGTCAATAGGTTTCTGCCAATCTCCCACCACTCTTTTTGTAGAAAGTCAATGGATGAGTGTATTGGGAGTCATGCAGTCATAGAGATGTACAACACTGAAACAGACCCTTCAGTCCAACTCATCCATGCCACCAGATATCCTAAATTAATCTAGTCCCATCTGCCAGCACTCGGTCCATATCTCTCTAAACCCTTCCTATTCATGTTCCCATCCAGATGCTTTTTAAATGTTGTTATTGTACCAGCCTCAACCACTTCCTCTGGCAGCTCATTCCATATACCCACCACCCTCGGCGTAAAAGAGTTGCTCCTTCGGTCCCTTTTAAATTTTTCCCCTCTCGTCCTAAACCTATGGCCTCTGGTTTTGGACTCCCCTACCCAAGGGAACTGACCTTGTCTACTTACCCTATCCATGCCCCTTGTGATTTTATCTTAGAATCCCTACAGTGCAGAAACAGGCTCTTCGGTCCAACAAGTCCACACCGACCCTCTGAGGATTAGCCCATCCAAACCCATTCCTCATTATTCTACATTTACCCCTGACTAATGCACCTAACCTACATATCCCTGAATACTATCGGCAATTTAACATGGCCAATTCACCTGACGTGCACATCTTTTGGACTGTGGGAGGAAACCAAGTACCCGGAGGAAACCCCACAGACACAGGGAGAATGTACAAACTCCACACAGACAGTCACCAGAGACTGGAATTGAACCCAGTTCCGTGGCTCTGTGAGGCAGCAGTGCTGATCACTGAGCCACCATGCCACCCTTAAACCTCAATAAGGTCACCCCTCAGCCAAACAACAATAATTTCAGACAATTATCTTATCATTTACGATGAGTTCTAAAAATAGGGATGTCAGAATTAGTATCGTATCCATTTTGGAACAATGTTGCAGAATTTACTCCTGAATCCTGTTGAATACTTTAAAAGTGACACTGCCAGAAGGGAGCAAATATCCAGTAAGATTCACAGCCCTGACTTCCCTCATTGATTTGACAGGATCTAGAGAATTTTAGTACAACTATAAATCACCAGCAACTATTATTGCACTGTCAAGAACATCCAACAAGTTGCTACTTATTTTATAAAATTAATTTGTACTTAATTATAAACCAGCTAAAAATTGTGTGAAAACCAAATGCTTTAACAAAATTGCTTATAAGTTATTGGAGAAATATTGCCTAAACTAGTAAATTTGAAGTATTTTTATATAGTTCAGAACCAGCAAACCCCTTCAAGATAGAACAAAAGGACTAATTGAAAAACAATAAATTGCTTCTTGAAAGAATGCAATAAAAACTCATGAAAATAGAGATTTATCAGAATATATCAGCATACAAAATAATTGTGTGTTAGCACATTATTTTCTTAACTAAAGAAAAGCAATCATAAAAAAGTAGACAAAACAAATTAAACAGAACTTGCTTGTTGTCATCACAAAATCCTGGCTTGGGATTTTAATCTTTTCAATTGCTACTTATGACTAGCATGCTAAAGGTATAGTATGTTACACATGACAACTTCATGGAGGTGAAATTAGTTCAGTTGCTATCACAAGATGGGAGACTGCAAATTGCAGCCCATTTTACACCCCACAGGCTGCCAATTCATTATCATCCATTTTGTGCTGCTGCTGTATTGCAATTTCACATCCTACTTCTCTCCACCAGTTCTTGGCAGAGCTGTTTTTTTTGGTCAGGCATGCCATCCAATACAGAGAGGAAAGAAGTCTTTTGCTTCTCCGACAATACCATCCATGTAGTCAGAGGATCATAATTCATATTTCATATCCTCCACCTCTCCCTCAGCCTCAACACTGTGAAGTAAATAATAGGGTTCATTCTCTATGCATTGTCTCAGATGATATTAGAGCTTATTCTCAATCTATTTTTCTCAGTTTGGAAACTCTACTTTCAAGTATTAGTTACCAAATATTCAACAGCCAAAGAATGGAGGGCATTTAATAAATGCTGTGTGAAGCAAGTAAGCTGATTTTATATAATCCATTTTTTACACTCTAGGTAGATATTACACAGGACATTTTCTAATTTTTGTTTTATGGTTTTTCTCTCTCTTTTCCAGGAACAATCCACTATGTCATTGTTCTACAGGTCGGAAGAGCACCTTACCGAACATTCTTTACACTCAGCTCAGGCAATGAATGTCATCGAGCTATACTACCAACCAACATCGAGCTTGACTTTGTCCTTACCCATTGTTTGGCAGTAGTCAGTTAGGTGAGTTGGCTGGGCAGCTGATTTGTATTACAGAGTGATCCTAACAGCAAGGTTTAATTCCCTTAGCAGCTGACATCACTGCCTTCTCAACCTCACCCCTTGCCAAGGTATGATGCTCTTCAGGTTAAACCACCTACAATTGTCCCTCTCTCTAATGAGAGAGCAGCCCTATGGCCCTCTGGGACGATGGCGACTTTACCTTTATCTTACCCAATTTACAGGGAAAAGCTCACCAATGATGCTTGCTAGATAACAATCAAGAAAGAGAATTCTGCTAGAATATTTTCCTTATTATAATACCAGAGACTGACTTTACCTAAAACACTTTTCTTCTCATCTTTGCTTCTTGTAACTGTAAGTTAATATCATCCAACTTAGCAATGCATAAGAATTGAACAAATGTGTCCAGCATTGTATGGGTCAATGGAATTGCAAATAATGCTTGTACACAAAGCCATCAGAAATGCATAGTAAGCTTTTCAGAGTAATAGCTATTCTATCTGAATAAAAACAATGGAGATAAAAGTAAACTCACTTTGCAATAGCAAATGGCAAGTCAAAGGAACAACTGCATTTGTTTAAATGCATCTTTAAAACCTCAAATATGTCCATATCAGTGAAACAGTCAAAATGGAGAGGCACTTGGAGAATTAGATGATAAGGAAATGGGATATATATTCCAGCTCATCTTATGAAATTGTCAAATCAGTTTGCTATTGCACTTTTAATTACTGGCACACTTATAAAAGAAAACTTAGAGGTTGGTGAAGACTGGTATCACAGATTGTAGGTTTTAAGACAAGCCTCTCTCCCTGTTCTCATCACATGTCCATAGTAGCTTGTTATTTACAGTTTCAATTTTTTTAAACAATGGGGGTGTATTTTGTCAGTCCCTCTTTTTGTGCGCTCTGATTTTATGAAGACTGCAACAATACTGTGGCAAATTTAGACCGGAGATAGGGTTTAACATTTTGGCACCAGAAAAATCTCACAACACAAGCACCTACAAACATATAAGAAGATATAGAGTGAGAACAGCTAGGAAATGAGTAAATTGATAATAACTTAAATACAAAACACACAAGGGATACCATTTTATCAAAGTCATTTTTAAAAGTGAGAGTCAAGAGTTAGCAGTCTGGAATTTCTTTGTGGAACTAAGTTGATTGCCTCACCAGTAGTTGAGGAGTTGTAGGTGGTTTCTTATCAAAATATCTTTCAAAGATTTATGTGGAAAAGTTTCCTGAACCGTGACATCTGCTTCACCGTTTTGAGATTTTTTTTTATTTGCAGAACTACGGGTTGGTAGCTACTTTTGTAGGCCAGCTGTTTCTGCTTTGTAACCCAAAGTTAGGAATGTTGATTTTGTCAATAGATGGGGGATAGAACAGTACAGATCATTCTGTTTTTGTTACAGCATCTGCAGTTCTTTCGGTTTTTATTTAGTACTGACCACTTTACTGTCTGCTATTTCAAAATGGTATAATTAAAATGGCAGTCAGGTTCAATACTGTGGGACACATGTGTCCAAGTTTCCCAAGCGAGGAGATGCACTTACTGTCAAGACAGAGGCTTACATTGCAAATAGCAAATGGTTATGGAACTTTCCAGGTTAACTGGATAGTCATTAACCCATTCCCATATAAAATGGGTATAACTTGCACTTCTCTTGTATGGGTTTTCTTTTTTTTGGAGACAATCATTTCCGTAGCAGTTTGTTTAACAATTGTTTGGCATTCAAGTCTCATCAGGATGATAAATGAGACATTGATTGCCAAGAGATCTCAGACCACCTTGAACAAAGGGAACAGGTCCAACTGTGGAAATTATAAAGGGATTTCCCGACTGTCCACCACAGGAAAGGTCTTTGTGAAAATTCTCCTAAACCACCTCCTCCCAGCTCCTTGAAGAGTACCTCCCCACGTTCAAAGCAGCTTCTGCCGGTCAAGAGACACAATGCATTTTGATTTTCGGTGTGCAACAAATCCAAGAAAAGTGCACAGAACAGCACCGACCTCTGCGCATTGCCTTCTTCAACTCTGTCATCACTGAGGGATTGTGGAATACCTCTTCAAATTTGGCTGTCACAGAAATTCTCCACTTGCTTCACAATGAGCTATGATCCCCACCGATGCATCCACCACAGACTGGGCTCAAAAGGGACTGTGTCACCACACAAATGCTCTTCTCCATCTTCCTCACTACAACACTTCACCCCATCTCCTTGAACCTCCTCACCAGAGTGCAGCAAACCTGCAAGCCTCCAGACCAGAACTAAGACCACCCCATCTTCTGACAATGAGCTGCAGCATGCAGACAATTCCTGACTCAAGCAGTCAGTGATACATTACACCGGAGTGTGTGAGGGAATGGGCTTCAAACTAAACATCCAGAAATCAAAAGCTGTCTACCAGTCACACAACACTGCCCCCCACCATCACTCCCAAACTTATCACAAAAGTCCGCAGCGAGCCCCTGGACAACAAAAATTAATTTAATTACATCATGAACCTCCTCTCAGTGTGAGTAGGCATTGACAATGAAATCCAACATCAACACTAAAGCATTAGTACAACCTTCAGACACACCTGAGGAAGAGTGTTAGAAGTCCGAAACATCAAACCCAGCTCCAAGCTTATATCTTACAGAGCAGCCCTGGTCCCCATTTCCTGCATGTATCAGAAACATGGACCATGAACAACAGACACCTCAAATCCCTGCAAGGTTTTCACCAGTGCTGCCTTCATACCATCCTGAAAATCCACTGGCAGGATGGATGTACCAATGTAAGGTCCTCTCTCAGGCTAATATCATCAGTAATGAGACACTGGTCATTCAGGACCAGTAATGAGCAGGCCACATTTTCCACAAGCCCGACACAATACTCCCTAAACAAGCGCTCTAGACCAAGCTCTGCAATGGTAAGGAATCACTGGGACAGATGAGGAAACCTTACAGGAACACCTCAAAGCCTTGCTAACAAATGCAATATACCCACTGATGCATGAGGATTGCTTGCTCTAGAATGCAAAAACTGGAGAAGCAGCATCTGCGAAGGCACCAACCACTTTGAGCATCACCAAGTGGACTCTGTGGAGGACAAACACAAGCTGCAGAAAGATTGTGCAGCATCCACTGTGTCCCAGCCAACCCGGTGTGGTAGAGTCTGCAACTCCAGGACTGGATTATTCAGCCAACCAGAACCCAACTCCCACCACCAAGTAGAAGCAAGTCATCCTTTAGCCTGTGGGTCTGTCAAAGAAGATGAAGGTATGAGGCGTTGATTGCTGACTGATGTTGACTTCTGAGAAGGTAATTGCAAAAACCATCTGCATGATTAAAGCAGCCATCCTTGTGTGCTATTGAATTTGTTTTTGAAACAGCCACTAGATATATCTACAGATTTGCATTAAAATTGGCTTCTACTCGAATTGTGACATGAGAGAACTGACGTGCCTTCTCATACTTTAAATTTAAATGCTATTCTGTTGAAGAGTCTTGGCTTTGCAGTGGAATATCAATCTTGTGTATATACCTGTACATGGGGCTTCCTCTGCATGTCTGGCAAAGTGGAGTGTGAGCAGTTGTGAGGAAACTCAAGCTTTTTATTAAAAGCGGAAAAGCAAAGACAGTTATGAGATTATAAAAATGTTGCGTGACTTGGTATCAGTATATAGCTGTTTGTTACTTGCTAGTTGGTTACTCATTAACTAAGCTGAATAGAATTCTATTGTCCTGACTTTGAGAGACTGGCACAGAGCCATAAAATCAATTATAATATTAACAGAGGAACAGAACTTTCCAGTAATGACTGTAGATTATTGCTTAAAAACCTGCTGACTCAATTGTTCATCCTATTGTGCATAAGTTATTATCCTTCAGAACTGAAAGGACACTCATTGTTGTGATCTCCAATAACAGCACTGCTGTAATCCACATAAACCTGAAACCATAAGTACTTCTGAGAAATTATGTCAAAGATCCTGTGTAACCATAATGCTCAGGCGTCTGAGTAGAATACAACACTTCAAAGTATGGGCTACCAATAAATTTAAAACATGAATGGAAAGAAACCACGATGTATTATTAAAAATATGTTCATTTACAGATGGAAGGATCCAGAGTGATATAGGATCATGAGGCAATTCACAATTTTGAGATTTTGTGAATGATTAGATTATTAAGAAGACATTTCAATATTGCAGGGAGAAATAAGAGAGGATAGAATGGCATACTGTAGCCCCCCCCCCCCCCCCCACCCCACAGCCGCAGGGGATAAGTGCCAAGACCTACCGCAGATGCCAGAAACTGTGGATAGGAGCGAGCCCATTCATTTAAATGGGAAATTTACCTTCCCAGCAGCCCCCCCCCGGTCCCTGATTCTGGAAGCTTCCATATAATATATTTGGGGTGCGGTAAACCACGGGTAACTGAAACTGCAGAAACAGATTCTGCAGATACAACTGTCGTCCTGTATTTTCAGTTTTAGTTTGTTTTTAATACAATTGATATCATCTGAATCTGAATCATTTAATTAGATGACTACCTTGCAATTATTATCCTGCCTGTGACATTCTCTATATTGTTCTAGAAGAAGAGCTACAGAACAACTAAAGGAACGTATAAACTTATGAAAAGATTATAAAAACATATAAAAGGATGACATTCCTTCCCAATCATACTTCCAAGTCATAAGTGACTTTTGGATGTTACTTTCACTGTCTAAAAACATTCTTCCAAAACTGCAAAAATACATTCTGCTATAATAGTGCAATAGTTTGAATCCTATTAAACATGACTACACAATGTGTATGGACAAAATAATATCAACATTTACAATTTAACAACCTCTCAGCTTGACAAACTATTTTGTTTATAAATATATAAATCAGGGATCAAATGACCTGTCGCATACATTTCTTACGTTTGGGAGCTAGTCTCCAAGTTTAAGCAGTCATTTTTAAATATACAAAGTTTTAATATTCTTAGAAAATAATTCTAGAAAAACAGGTATGAAAATATTAATAGTGGCAGGAGTGCCATCTAGTGGACTATACAACAAATGCATGGTCTAAATTCATGGCTTGAGAAAATCATTTTACAGTAAACCTTAAATAAAACATTCAAATAGCAGCTCTATTTAAAGCTATGCAAAGGAGATGTAGTTGACAATGTAAGTGATATTAAGTAGATCCAACTTTTAATGAAAAATAAAGCTGATAAATTGCAACTCGTTGCAGTTATAGTGCTGCCCAATTGCTACAAAAACATTGAATTGAATTAAATTTGTTGCCACGTGTACCGAGGCACAGTGAAAAGTTTTGTTTTGCGAGCAATGCAGGCAGATCACAGAGTTAAGTGGCATAGATAATAAATAATAGCTAAACAGCAGCAAAAACAAAAAGAGAGGTACAGGCGAATGTTAAAAGTTTGTGTGTACATTCAGTATTCTCACAACAGTAGGTTACAAAACCAGCTGGTGCACGTGTTCAGGCTTCTGTACCTTCTCCCCGATGGTAGAGGTTGTAGAAAAACATTGCCAGGGTGGAATGGATCTTTGAGAATGCTGGCAGCCTTTCCTTGACAATGGGCCTGGTAGATGGATTCTATAGATTGGAGGTTGGCCTTTGTGGGTGTCCGGGCCGAGTTCACAATTCAGTATGTTGCACTTTTTTTGTAAAAGGTACAATTATTAGCTAAAATGAACTGGAGTGTGTCACTTTTTCAAAATGTAAACTGCTGTGCTGGTTACATTAATCTGTAGGTGTCACCCATACCACAATGGCTTAGGAGTGGTTAAAATGTGAAGAAATACCAAGCATGATCCAAACCTTTCTGCTGCATATGCCAGTGCCATTTGTATAGAAATGAAGATTGATTCATGTTTGTATTCTCTCCCATGGTACAGTGGGATACTGATTTACAACCAGCCCAATCTGTGAACCAGGAGAAGGAATGTATTCTTTCGAGTCTTGCACAGAAATCTTCAAACTTACCTCATCACAGTTCATTTCCATTAGCTATCTCATTGCACTGTTCTTCTCTTTGCTTAATGTGCTTCAAATAAAATGGGTGTAGGATTTACAAGAATTGTCATTAAATTTAACTTTACAACAAACCTGAAACACATAAACATTAGAGAAAGGCCTCTGGAATTGGACAGCTCATGCCATATAGTTTTCTAATACTGGGCCAGGCAGTTTTCAGTTCCTTTGGAACAGTAGTCACTTATTAGACAGATGTCATGTGAAATAAAACATTAACACTGTGCCAAGTCAAGCTGTCAACAATGTCTCCCATACAAATGAGGAAACTCACACATCATGATCCTGACACCTATAAGCAGGCACTATCAAAATTAGCCATCGAGTACAAAGCACTACATTTAATTTGAACATTTCCCAGTTTTCATTTATATTTTGTTACAGTAAAGGAGACCAAAAGCTGATGTTTGAAGTACAGAATTTACAGGTTTCTGACACTGTCAGCACTGCTGGTGTTGTTGAGAACTTATAAATCACACTTTACCTTCTTAGTTTGACATGGTTATGGCATCCACATCATTACGTCACACATTCAAATCTCTTTGTGGAAAAAGCAGCAGACAATTGTACCGGAGACTGAGAAGAACCTTGTACTGTAAGACAGCAATTGATCTGTTCAGGAACCATGGATGTGTTGCAGTAAGATCTGCACTCTGTGATTATCATAAGCCATGCCTGCATGAGGAGACTTGGCCCACACTGGTGCCAGAATTCAAGCCTTAACTTCCTTCAAATTAGGGAATTGGCAAAGGCAAATTGCTGCCGATGCTGAAAATCTGAAATAAAAACTGAAAATGATGGAAATAATAAGCAGATCCAGCTGTATCTGTGAAGAAAGAAAGACAAGATTTAATGGCTAGGATTTAATCTGTGTGAAAGGTTGACAGGTGACCGAACTGCTATTTAGCTCCAAACAAGCATCTACCTGTTTGGGGCGGCACGGTTGCTCAGTGGTTAGCACTGCTGCCTCACAGCACCAGAGGCCCAGGTTCAATTCTAGCCTGTGTGACTGTGTGGAGTTTGCACATTCTCCCCGTGTCCGCGTGGGTTTCCTCCGGGTGTTCCGGTTTCCTCCCACAGTCCAAAGATCTGTAGGCCAGGTGAATTGCCCGTGCTAAATTACCCATAGTGTTAGGTGCATTATTCAAAGGGCAATGGGTCACCTGGGTTACTCTTTGGAGGATCGGTATGGACTTATTGTGCTGAAGGGCCTGTTTCTACGCTGTAGGGAATCTAACCTAGGCAGTAGCAGGCCTCTCATCTGAGGCTAGTATCTGTACCAGTCCAGCAGTGTTACAAGGAGTGATAGCCACTGAGTGTACTAAGGAGGGACTAGCTGGAAATGAGTGTGGATAGCGTGAGAATGAAGTTATTCACCACAGGGGAAGGGAGGCTGGATCTAAGAAGGGGGTGGCTTCCTCTGGAGCTACGTCCCTCGATTGGGCACTGAGTACCCAGAAATGAATAATGCCCTGGGAGATCACCAGCAAACAGAACAGGGGTTAGTGAGCTCACAGATGACAGGTTTCCACCTCACCCACCAGTCAAATCCCAGCAGCTGTCGAATGAGGCCTTTAACTAGCCACTTAAGGGGCCCACTTAGCTTCCACATGGAAAGGCTGCACACAAATCTTCCTGCCCCAAACTTGTTCACAGAGCTCTGGAATCTCCTCTCAACTTTCACCATGATTGCATAGACAGCATCCCCTGATCAGCCCCTTCACCATTAGTATCCACACTCTCAGAACGACTGTGGCCCACCCTCTGGTCAGACTTGGGAGGAAAGTACAAAATGAGCATGGCCCAGCCCCTGATTGATGTCTCCACAGCAACCCAACTGGCAAATCTGGACCCTCCAGACTGGTTACATTAGACCTACAGTACTGACTGTGGCTCAAACCCAGGACTTCAAAAATAATGTTCTGTAAACTCTGACTAATCATGGACAAAGATTAATCAGCCCTTTGGCTGACTTGGTGGCAACCCCTGACAGACTGCAGTGCCCCTTCACTCACAAACAATGAGTCCCGATTGACTTTCAGATGTAGCCATTTGGTTAAAGCATATACAGTGTGTTTATATGGGATGCAAGTTTGACAAGCTGCCTTCCTCTGTCTGCACTAAACAGAAATACAAACCAGAGAAGCTGGTGGTATGCATGGTATGGTTGGAAACCTTATGCTCTATAAAATAATGCTAGCCAGAGAGGCTGACAGCCTCGAAGACAATGCAAAGTGAATGAGCACTGAGAAGTGCAGCTAGGAGGTACAATACGTATCCTGTATAGATGCATGAAATGTATGGGTGTCTGTGCATGTCTGTGTCCAAGCAGTACAAGAAGTGTACAAATCATAAGTGTCCCTGAACTCCAAAGTGTTGAACTGGTATGTGAGTTGGGCTTAAAGTGGACATGAAAAATCTGTGAGGGCGCTGGTTTGATGTCCACTTGAATAGACAAAGGGTGGAAGAAGACGATGTCTGTGGAGCATGCAGGGAAATGGTGGGAATAGCGAAGCTAGATAAATGCCCAGAGAGGAAGCAGCAAGCTGTGACACCATGTAACCCACTCTGACTTTCAGGTCAGGAACTGGTGCCATTGAGTTTCTTGGGCAAGGAGGGAAGAGCAAGAGGTGAGTTGAGCTATTAATGTGATGCAAGTGCATGGAAATGAGGCAGTCACCACTTATTAAGAGCTCTAAACTCACCATTTAAAGCTTAACTTAAAAATCAGATTTTTTTTTCTGGACATTAATAATCTGATTTTCTAATTCTCACAACATGCTTCCAACTTTCTTGCCATTGCCTATGCCATGCGGGGAATGGGAAAATTCCGCACAATGTATGTTAATGAGGTTTCAGCAAAACTAGATAAGTTATAATAAAAGTAAGGTTGCCATAGGGCCAGAAGACCAACAGGGCTGGTCTGTCATTGAGAAAGATGACTGGTGGTTATTAGTGCAACTCCTTTAATGCAAGTACAGAGGCACGGAAAGGAAGAAAGCATAAACTGAATGTCTGTGCAGGAGGACATAAATATTATATTAAAGACAGTGACTTGGGAGAGATGTAGACCAAACAGTCAATATTCAAATAAATAAATAGCAAATTACATTGGTTGTGTTGTAATAAATCACATGATGGAAAGGTTCTGAAGAGAATCTTTCAGTATAGATTTCACTTTTAAGTCCGTGTCTGCGTGGGTTTCCTCCGGGTGCTCCGGTTTCCTCCCACAGTCCAAAGATATGCAGGTCAGGTGAATTGGCTGTGCTAAATTGCCCGTAGTGTTAGCTAAGGAGTAAATGTAGGGGCATGGGTGGGTTGCGCTTTGGAGGGTCAGTGTGGACTTGTTGGACCAAAGGGACTGTTTCCATGCTGTAATGTAATCTAATCTAAAAAAATGTCTAGGGATAAACAGTTAGTAAAGTGTTCTATAAGCAGTAATCTTAAAAAATTCTTAAACTTCAACAAGCTCTCTTAAGCAATTTAATGCACCCAATCTCTTCCAGGACCTTCAGTCACAGGAACAGTTTGTGAAAGGCTGAAAGACAGAAGAGATTGAATTACAAATGGGATAATGAAGCAATGCAAAGTGGGAAGGGCAGCAAGACCAGTAAAGACAGACAAGTATTTAAAAGACATGTGAATGGAATAGGAGGACCATCACCAATATCTGCTGTGCAAAAATGAAAATACAGTACACAATGAGAAAAGAAAAAATGGAAGCACCATTTAGGTTCTGAAATAGCAAACTCAGTGTTAAATGCAGATATCTGTGCTGTTCCTATAGCTTTCCACAGTTTCATTGAAGCACTGCAGAAAGACTGAAGACAGACAGGTCAGAGTGAGATGGAAAATGACAGGCACCAGATCCAAGCGACAACATGATTGTAGGAAATTGTCTCCTGAGGTCTCAGAAACCAAATAATTCTGTAAAAACGTGTTGCCCTGCCATTCGGCTTCTTTTGACCAGCAGTGAAACCAATGGAGGCATTGGCCCCTGAAAAATGCGACTGTGAGCTCCTCGATCAGTTGGCAAGCAACTATTTATTGTTTCATGTACTTCAGTGACAATAAAATACCTTATTAAATAATAAGGTATTTTAGTCATTATAACTTTGATAACTGCTGTCTCTGAATGAACGTTAAGTGCTATGCAGAGGGATGTCTGAAGGCACATCATTGCATATGTCTGCTTGATAAATCTCAGCCTCTTAAGCACATCTCTACTATCATTACCTATTACCTTGGGAGATCCATGATGTTGTGAAAGATCAGGGTTTGACATTTGCCTTCTGAATTTAGGGCAAGCCATTCCCTGCTTTTGTTCCTTTACTTTGCATCATCTGAGAGTCATCTGTGTGCTGTGAAGGCCAAAGGAAAGGCCCAAAGCTATTACATGGGAATATTCATCCTAGACTACTTTCTGAAAAGCCAGAAGGACTCTCTTTGGGGCATTCATTTTCATTTTGGTTCGAGCAAGTGTTAGTGGATAAAGAAGAAACTGTGTCAACATTCATAATTAGATTCTGTAGCAGGATGATGGAAAAGAGGATGAATGGATATGCTACCTGATAACAGATGCCAGAAGTATATTGTCACTGCTTCAATGTTGTTTGCACAGAGCAGTAAGTTAATAGATGCATCAGACAACTGCAGTAGCATAGAGAGCTTTGTACATTGTAAAAGGATATCAACATTTTTCTCATTGAGGACTGTGAATCTTTGGGACTCTCTTCATCAAAATGCAGCAGACACAAAGTTTTTGAATCCATTTAAGGCAGCGGTAAATAGATTCTTGATAAGCATAGGGGTAAAAAGTTATCCAAAACCAGCATAAAAATGGAGTAATTAGTTTAGCAATGATCTTATCAAATGGCAGAGCACGTTTGAATAACCTACTTCTGGTCCTAATTTGTATGTTGACATGAAAGCCTGATAAGAAAAGGATGCTTTCTTTACGCCAGTTAAAGAGGTGCCCTAGTCAAAATGTCATAGAAAGAATATTTCCTACAGACTGGGTACACCTCATGTGGATCTTTCCCACAAAATAAAAATTCAACCTAATGATTCTTGGTTTTACCTTCAAATTACTCTTTCTTCAATTTTAAGCTTTGAAAATCATCAACTGCTTCTTGTAATTTCTTGAAATTCTGCCAATATGCTGGCCCTTAGCATCTCTACGATGTTAAACTTCAAGTTTTCTGTCCTGTTGCTAATTGGGAGAGTGAAAGGAAAAAAAACAAAATCTGAGATTTGCTGGATATAGAAAGATAGAGAGAGTAAATAAAGAGAGAAAGAGCATAAGTGAGAAAGAAAGAATGAAGTAATAAAAGAACTAAAGGAAAGAAGGGAGAGAGTGAGAAAGAAAGAGAAAAAGAGAAAGAGAGGAGAAGATGGAGAAAGAGAGAGGAAAAAGAAACAGAAAAAAGAGTGAAAAAGGAAGAAAGTGAGAAGGAAAGATAGATAAAGAGGGGAAAAGGTAGAGAGAGATAGAGAAAGCCAGAGTTAAAAAGAGAGAAAGATAGATAGAGAGAGGAAGATAAAAAAACAAAAAAAAGAAAGAGAGAGACACAGTAAAAGAGAGAAGGATAAAGAGAAAAAGAGAGAGAAAGAAAAATTAAAAATGTAAAGCAAAGAAACAATTTAAAATGAGTACACTTTGAAATGAATAAGGTTATATCCAAAAATGCGTGGGAGTTTTTCTTAAATCTATCAGAGTATATAAAAGAGACTATTCAATAATGTTTTGATTAAACTCAGAGTACTCTTCATTCCAGATAGATGAAAATAGTGCCGTAATTATAGTGGAGCGCACTGGAATTCCTTGAACACACTATAAAGTGTAGTTGCCTTCTTATCATGTAGTTTTACTTATGATTGAGCCTGAGGCTTCCTTAATTCAATTATGGCAAATTGGGGCTTGAAAGTTATAGAAATAATATCCTAGATTAATGAGATAGAATTCTTACTGATTATAGCTAGTTTGTTCTGACACTCAATTCAAACATAAACATCTTATGGAGTTTGTTCAAATATACTCAGATTTCTTTTAAATATGACAGAATTGCTTAAAAATCTAGTTTTATAATATATTTATCAATCTGTCTTGTTCAAATTGACAAATCTGTATGTAACATTGAAAGAGTCACCCAGATAACTTTTATCATATTTGAAACATAACTGTGTACTAGTCATTATTTTCTTTGACATAGGAGACCTGTTATCTTTAAAAATAACACATCATATAGATTTACATTATTTAATTGTGAAGTACATGTGCCTGGTTTCTAGAGTATTTTCAAAATATTGGTGCATTCCACTGACTAACAGTGTGAATCTTTCAAAACTGCCATATATGCCATTTCTCAAAGGGTTCTGCCGACATGATAGCCAGCAATTTACCTTGCCAACTTTTGTTTACTATTTAATAAGTCTACTTGGCAATTAGTGTAGGGCAGGACTTCTCAAACATGGCCCCCTTGGAGACCTTCCGGGGGGCTGTAAACTAAAGTACCTCTATCACAAGTTGCATATGAAATATATTTATAATCAGAGACTAGTTCAATGACAACAAATTAAATTAATACTCTAATAACCTTCCTCCCCATTGTCCTAAATTTTCAAAAAGCCTGACCTCACTACACAATGGTTGGTTAGAGGATGCCAAACAGTAACAGTGTCTCACTATTTATTGGTTCTGCGCCACCATCAATTGTAAGATGCGATCATATCCAATTTGTTTCAAGAGATAGACAGAATCATATTTAGATTTTATTTTTATTATTAGCACTAACTTAGAAGCAGCCTGTCTACAATAAAGTTTTATTATATGCAAACTTATACAAATTTATATATCTTTTTACTAAGTTTCTGTAAAAGTCACAACCTCTTCTTGATCAGTGATGAGGTACCAATTAATGAAGAGAGTTTATTGGATAAAAAAACCAAACATTAATAATTACCATTATCAAACATCACACCAAGGATCTTCACATCCAGTGAGAAAGAGGCACCTACCCCTTACTGATATCTGTACCAGCATAACTGAATTCTTAAAAGCATTATTGAAACACTCTACACATCCAATAATTTCTTATCACGAGTATTCTATAAATTTATAACCTAATTAGTGGGATCAGTGATTACTAATCTGTTTGAAATAAGGCTCTGGTATCAAAAAGTGTTTGAGAACCGCTGATCTACTGTACAATTATTTTGTGACTCTCCAAAAACAAGGTCTATCACCTAAGAGCACAAAGTAGTTATAATAAGCAAACTAAGAGGGTTATCAAAATGCTCTTGGACACGATACAGTTGTAGCTCAATTTTTGAAAAATGAAAAGGGTGTGTTTGCCTCTCTGTCATTGTCATTTTAGGCTAAACAAAATTAATGAAATACCAGAGCAGCAGTTTAGATATGAGGCTTCATAGGAGTAACACAGATTTTAGACCATAAGGAGAATCATCATTGAACTAACATAGTTTGCATACGAAATCAGTACTTGTATGTTTTCCAAGAACGACGAGTAGATAATGATTTGAAGCAATCTGGAACAGAAACCTTGACTGATTTCCCCCTCTCGTGAGCCTGCTGTAGTTCACCCATTGCTATCCTAAAAGACATCAGCTAACTCAGAGAGTTATAGGAGAGATCTCCTGCTCTGCATGTCTCAGCAAATCATTTGCTCTATTTGCTGACCCCAGGAAGCTGCTGTGTTTATATTTTTCAACACCAGGGTTAATGCTGCAGCAATCAAAGGTTATTTTCCCATTTTGTGATGTCCCATGTATATTTAGCCTTCTCAAAGTACAATACCGAATAAAAACAAAAGTAACTGTTTGCGTGCTGTAGTAGCAGAAAGGTTTAGTAACAGAGTACAAACTAACAACTCAAGTTCACACAGCGAGGAAAATATCAGCACTGGTAAAAAGCATATTTTTAGTAACTACCCAGAGAAAAATAAAATGTTAATTTGATACTAGACATTTAAAATCTATTTCTACTGTTCTACAGTGACCATTCATTAAATTATATCAAAAAATTACAAAAGTGTGGATAACACTATTACATACCGAAATTATATTGGAGAGGATTCATGTAAACTGTGGACAATACAAATCTGTGCAGTTTCATACACTTCTGCAGTGCACATAAATCATACTCACTTATTTTTGTTAAAATCTTGAACATCAATGATTCCATTTACTTATTCCAACACAGCTAGCAAACTGCATTCTGTTTGAACCATTGCCCTTTACCGTTGGAAAATTCGGTCAGAATTTGCAGCTATTAGAAAATTAGTAGATCTCTAGGGTGTAGTAACCTGCATGTTTTTTACCCCCTACACAAAAAGGTGCACCCAATCAGTAATCTCTAGCACCAGACAGCATTTCATTATATACATGTCAGAAGATCTCATGGAATACTGGCTTCATGGTCACAGCAATTTTCAAGCCGCATTGTAACAAAGAGATAAGGCACAATGCACAAAATAACAACGCAATCAGTTGTGCTAATTTAATTCATTAATTTCAATAGTTTACATAAAACAGTTAGTTATCAGTGACATTTCCAGAAACAAGAAAAGAAATTTGCCCAATTTTGTTTTTACAGAGCTGTTGATAAAGGCTTATGCTGCAAAATCAAAACTGCTGCATACATGTCTGGCCGAGAATATGGAATTGACGTTAAGTGCCAAGAGTTGCTTTGCTGGATGTAATGTCAAACTGAAGGTATTTTATGGGAAATTCAGTTTATTTATAGTTGTTGCTGCGGAAGTGTTCAGCTGACACACATGCTGGGCACTGCTTATTGTAAGATGAGAAGTACTCATTTCTTTCACATTTGAATATGTGAGCTCCTTAAAACTAAACTGCATAGACCCATTAAAAATCTTCTTTAATTATTTAGGTGCTTCTTCTTATCAGAAATTCTTGTCTATTACTAGTAAATTAATAAAGGCAGACATTGATATTTCTTCGTGTACAAAGAACATGTGGAAACTGATTCTCAAGGCTGAGTTGATCTTACAATAAACAATACCTGGAAAATTTCCTGAGACTATCAGTTATAATACTATAATATGTTGAGAATGAATGTTAAGCAATCTTCAGAACTGGTAATTATTAATAAGGATGGAATTGCTTATTAATTAAACTGTTCAATGGGTAATACAGTTACAGCTTTTATAAAGTCTGAAGGTAAATGACAATGTCATCATAGTTATAATGCAGATTAAAGATTAAAAAGATTAAAATGAGCCTTTTCAACCTTGCATAATAGTCAAATCTTCTTGCTATGTGATTGATTTAAAAGGACCTGGAAAGACATGAGAATACAGACACAACAAACTGCTATCCTTCCAATCAGTCAATAATGCTCCTTAAAAATCCAGTTGTCCTTTGCAAACTCCAAAAGTAATTTATTTAAAAGTTCTGACATTACTAGTTTCACTCAATGAGCCATATCACCCTAAACCTATCCCAGCACTTCCCTTTTCTGCACCCTACACCTCTTTCTTGAGGTTATGTTTTAATTTGCTTTAAATCTACCATCATCACCTTACTCCTCAAAAAAACCACACCTATCTCCTCCAATGGCTCTCTACTGTATGCTGATATCTCTCAGCTCTACGCCTCTCAAATCCTCACTCTCTTATTTATCATTCTAAGAACATTAGATGAACAGACACTTTATTCCTAATAAATATTGGAAATGACCAAGCCTTTGTATCCAGCACCTCATTAAAAGCTCCATTCCCTTGTCATCAGCTCATTCCTGATCCAACCTATTTGCTAGGCAACACAAGACCTCGTAACTTTACTGTTATATTTGACTCTGATGTGAACTTTTTCCCAAATATCAATTTCACCAACAATACTGTTGTCTTTATAAATTTCCTGACTCAGCCCTTGCCTAAACTTACACTGTCTGTTGAAGAAAACCCCACCTATGTCTTTATTACAGTGGATTAATTAGTTAATATACTCCTGGCCATTTTTCAGCTTCCAAAACATTGCCGTCTGCATCCTATCTCATACCAAGTGCCTTTTACATATCAACCTGTGCTAAGTAACCCACAATTTAATGTTATCTTTACAAAAGAATAAGTTTATAAGTACATTATTATGATCCCAGCTGATGATGATACTGGACAAAACAGATCACAAGGTGAAACTTGGCTTGATAGGTCATAAATTTAATTTTTGTTGTTTATTACAATGGTGGTGAATATTGACTGAACACATTCACATGAGGGTGTCAATGTTCATTGACAAAAATACACAAGTTTATTGAGCAAAAAAAGCTATTTTGACTGTTTTGAAAGATCTTAACATAAAACAAAGTTTCAATCTTTTTCCCAGTAATATCTTTCACAAACTCTCATTGCCAGTGAAGTGTTACTCCTAACTTAACTCCTGAATTTCTTGCCTAAGTAACTCTTCCCAGTTTTTACTGGCAAGAGACTTATTTCCAGTTCTAAAGTACTGAACTTTCTTTCAGTTCTGACAGTTTGAAAGCATCTACACAAACCTTCACAGCTTGTACTGTCAGTTGTCAGCACAGCTTTCAAATTGTCAAAAGTACTCCCAAATTATTTTGTCCATTCCAATTTCTGTCATCTCTTTAATAAGTTGACCATGGAGCTACTGAATTTGAGAAAAGACTTGTGATAAAATCCATTCATGCCAATACACTTAAGCATAGGAAATCTGAGATAGCTTTTATGTTTGCTTCTTTAGATGAATACCTTTTCATCAAAGTAGATCCTTTTGCTGTTCTCATATTTTTGGATTTAAAATTTCTCATCTACCTATCAAATCCTTCCATGGGATCACCTAACCGTACCTCTGTAGCCTTCTCCAGTTCTAAACAGTCAGTGTACACTGCACACCTGCAACCTGGCTTGTTTTGCAACCCTGATTTTAATTAAACCATCACAAGCAGCCATGCTGTCTGCTGCCAGGGGACCTAGCTCTGCAATTCCTTCCTACATTTCTATGCTTCTCTCTCCTTCTTTAAGATGTTTCATAAACCTACTTCTTTAAACATGCCTGTGAAGTTAAAAAGAATGCAAGATTCAAGATATTATCTAAGTGAGTTAAAAAGCATGCTGCAATAAACAAAGGGTAAAAATATGGAAGTCGCTATAAAAAAAGAGTAGTTGAATTCTTTTTAACAGGGGTCTAAACTAACCATAAGAGAGAAAGGAATAGAAATCAGAGAGTAATATAGTCATAGATATATACAGTATGGAAATCGACCCTTCGGTCCAACTCGTCCATGCCAACTAGATATCCTAAACTGATCTAGCCCCATTTGCCAGCACTTGGTCCATATCCCTAAACCCCTAAACCCTTCCTATTCATATACCTAACCAGATGCCTTTTAAATGCTGTAACTGGACCAACCTCCACCACCTTCTCTGGTAGTTCATTCGATACACACACCACCCTCTCCGTGAAAATGTTGCCCCTTAGGTCCCTTTTAAATCTTTCCCCTCTTATCTTAAACCTATGTCCTCTAGTTTTGGACTCCACTACTCTGGGGAAAAGACCTTGATTATTCACCCTATCCATGCCTCAGCCTCCGACACTCCAGGGAAAATAGCCCCATTTTATTCAGCCTCTCTCTATAGCTCAAATCCTCCAACTCTGGCAACATCCTTGTAAATGGTTTCTGAATCTTTTCAAAGTTCACAACATCTTTCCTACAGGCAGGGAGACAGAATTGAATGCAGTATTCCAAAAGTAGCTAGCCAATGTCCTGTACAGCTGCAACATGACATCCCAACTCCTATACTCAATGCACCTAAACATTTAGGATAGATGAAGAGGGATGGGGAGGAGCCGGTGAAGAGCATTAACACTGCCACAGAACCGGTTTGGTTGAATTACCTTTTTCTGTTATGTAAATTCAATGAAATAAATTAGCACAATACCAGATGGATTGTTAAAGATGCTAACAATTACATCTATCCAGCCAGTTGGCATCAGCCAACTCTTATTGGGATTACCAACATAAAGTACCAAATCTGAGAGTAACAAGGCAAGGTCATATCAAGTCCTATTTTACTTTAAATCAAATCAACTCTCAGAGTCAAATATTACACTATGTTGCAAACAGTCTAGTTTAACCTCAGAAGGTAGTCAGGGTCAGGAATGGAGTTGGTCACTAAGGAACAGAGTTTTTAGCAGTACTCCAAAAACAAAAGCTTGGAAATTCCAGTATTTCGTACAAATAAATCACAACATCTTCTATGTCAGTATCCGTGCTAGCAAACACCACTAATCCTCAAAATATTTTCCTCAATTTCATTTTGCACAACAGGTTTTAAATTAATTGCTGCCATGTTAGCTCTGTATAATTGCTATCCAAACATGAAATTAGACTTATTAACTCTGTTCATGCTGATGTGGGCAGTTATTCCATTGCAGTTCTGCCAAAGTCATATTTGTTTGGTGATATCAAACAGATTCATGTGTAATCAGAGAAATAAAAAAGTCTTTGTCACCATTTGTGAAGGTGGGGAATCATTGAGCCACGGTGGTGATGCGATGATATCCGAAGAGATCTGAAGCCTGAGTAGGCTCTCAAGGACCTCCTGAACAAAGCAATGAGATCACTAACGCTTCTTTCCTGACTCCTCTTGTGTTCCTCCTCTTTCTCCTCCTAAAGTATCTTCCATACACCTGGCTGAAATGACTGCTGTCTCATAATAATGAGGTTATGGAGTATTCAGTAGACCATCACACTCTGCAAATATTGGAAGATTTCTCCACAACCACCAAGAGTGTCCCAAGCAACAGAATCATCACTTGTCTGGTCCATAATGCTTCTGGTAGCTGTATGGCTCCTACCGGGCATGCTTTATCCTGGCAAGGAGGTCTTTATCAGCCACAAGTATAGTTGATATCCCTGATCTCCAACCAGCCAGCCTTTGCAATCTTGTAGTGGCCCAACTAAGGTAGAATAGCAGATTGCCACTGGATAGGCGACAAGGCTGTTATCACAATAGCTGCAATTCATCGACAAAATGATTTGGGTAGGATAACACAATTACTGCACATTAATGGCGTAGAACCCCTGGTGATACCTATACCTCTTCCATTCACAAGTCGGGCTCACAGTCCTATGGAGTCAATGTTTCCTTGCACCATTAGGAGCTCCATTATGCTGGTAAAGCCAGGTATGTCTGTTCATCTTGCTTCTTCATGGATAAAGAGAAATTGTGAACATCCCTCTACCCTCATATTGTTTTTCCCATCAGCTGTCTGATGATGCAATGAATAGCAAACTGAGCAATGTTTGTAATGTCACCTGCTCTCATCTGGATAGTGACATCAACCAACTGCTGGCAATGCTATTCTCCACTGACTGTGAGATTGTAAGTCCTTTTAAAAGAAGAAACACAGTTCATTATGACATCCTTGATGAATCTCAGCAGACTCAGACATTTCTTCTATCTCCACCTCAGCCAGGAGTAATGTTCCCTGAAAATGCTTGATGCACAGCTTGTTCTGTAGAAAGCCCTCCTCCTCCATAGACCCAATGCTTCTCATCTTTACAGCCGCTATTTTTTCTCCTTGTTGCATTGCAGACCCTGAATCTACATCCCCATATTGTTTGCATCTTTTGCTTGGGGCATAAAAATTCTTCCCTCCTGAATGAATGCAGCCAAGTGGCATCAAAATCACTACAACAGCTCCAAAAATACCCCTCAGGAGGTAAACATTTTTTCTGAAGCAGGTAAGTCAAACTATCTCACCTCCAAAGATAAAGCCAAGACCCTAGGTATTGCTAATGATAGGAGGCAGTGCAAAAATGAACTTATTTCCTTTGCAAGAATTTTGCAAAGCAATATTCCCAGAAGTCATGTGAAAAAATCCAGTAACTCTGGATTTGTTTTAGCTTGGCTCAACCGTTCTCCAAAGATTTGAGATTCCATCAATGCACCTGCAGCCATCTTTGCATACAGACTCCAGCTGCAAAGGAATCTGGGTTTCCAATGGGTAAGGTGCTAATGCAGCTGAGAGCTTGTTCCGGTGTTAAAAAATAATGCAGGGTGTCCACTGAACCTGCACAAACCAAGTATCCCCAGTGTGTCCAAACCATGTGGAATAGCAGCCATCTGCAAAAGATTCGTGTGTGCACACTGCATACCCATGAAGAATGGCACCAGAAGGGCCATGGCACCAGGAGAGCCATCCTGAAATTAATGAAAAGATTTGTGTATGCCATTCTCTTACTTTGGATTTTAATGGCATCAACAACAGCAACACTATAGAACCCAACTGCCTGGCTCATATATTGTACAATCCCTAATCCATAATTCCATTATTAGCACATGATTACATATATTGAGAAGTAAATATTGCAAAATTTCCTTAGAAACAGCTTGTTAATATTCTATTCTGAACACAAGAATTTCTAGCAAACTCATAAGGTCTTCATCAGTGCCCTGATCTAAAATGACATTTTCAGTTTAACTGGTCACCAGCTTAATGTCACGTATTTGTTACCCAGGTACCAAGGCAGAATGTTTACAATACATTCAGTAAACCATCTGCTTGAGCCTTTGCTTTAATTCTGGCTGAAATATAAATGTAACACCTTCTGTGAGATTCAAAAATTTCGAATCATATTAAATTCCTCTTAGAATCCTGGTGATCCTGACTTTTATCATGCCAAGGTTGTCGATGAGTCAGAATAAATTGCAGAGTGAATATGCATTATGTGCCATTAAATAGCATTCCACAAATTAATATTTAGGTTTTTATTTTATTCGGTTCTATATAAAGAACAATATCTGTTCTAAAGGTCTAATGACATACACACAATTGGAAGATATAACATATTCCATAAAAATTAATTATTCATTTTTATAGCAGAAAGTGCAACAAAAGCTATACAAAATCATGTTTTGGCAAACTGGGCTAAAATTCTTTCTTCACCTTAGATATTTTCCCATTAGGCAATTATTGATTGCAGAATTGCAAGTTACCTTCAGATTGTAGCTGTTAACTATTAATCCATGGATTTTAAATTCATTGCAGTGCAGTTCCATGATTTCTGCACCAGCAGTTATGTGCCTCCAGAGGAAAGCAAAATGAAATGGACCTGAGCAAACTCTGCAGTAACTATATTTTACTAGCATCTTGGTTATGTGCTGACTGAAAAGGTTGAAAAGAAGGATACACATTACAGCAAACTATATCCACCATTTTACCTAATGGGACTTTCAGCAATTCACAGGAAGAAAATAATTACAAAGCTACATGAAATCTACTTCCATTTAAATCAAACCGCTCGCATGCTGTGTTGCATAAACGTTTACAAGTATTGAAAGGTTGGATTTATCAGACAGCATTTGTAAGCTGAATGGAAATGATTTATTCCATAAGTAAATTGTGTTTATTGACCCACGGTCAAATTCAGATTTATGTATTGGTCCAGATTCCATGCATCAGGCTGCTATGCTCCTTAATTCTCCAATGGTGAACTCATGCCACAGATTTCTGGAAAATCATCCTTACAATATTATTCCACATGAAGAATGAATTGAACCTTTTCCCTCACATTGGTCATTCCATTTTAATCAGTTGAGGACTTGTACAATTTCGGCTCAGTTTTGAAGATATCTGACCATGGTGGGGTTTGTGTAGATGTGCTGACAACTCTTTTTCCATAACTCTTGCATTTGAGCAAATTGGACAAACAGTATCTGTGAGCTGAATCTAAGAGTGCATTTCAATCTAATGTCTTTGAGTCTAACATTGGAAATTTCACTTGAATGCCAACATTGTAGCTTCTTTTAATGCTGCATAGTCATCCTCCCTAACTTAAGGAGTTGAAACCATCTCACTTTATCGGCCATGGATTAGTTTGCGGATTGTTGTGCAAAATTACAGAATCAAATTGCCCTGATGCCATCATGTCTTCTTTAATGGGATCAGCATTTCCATTTCAAAATGTACATCATTCAATTATCACGTTACTTCAGTCCAAAGGATTGTGAAACAACTTACAGCCATCTCAAATTTAGATTAATCTTCTACGAGATGTTAGACTATTGTTTGATCTCCTACTCCAAGACAATGTGTGAAAATCACCTTCTTTAACATGACTGCTACACCTGGACTGATCATTCCAGTAATGAGCAAGTAGATCTTGAACCTAAAATTCCTTTGATCATATATCATGGATGAATCGCCCAATGAAGAAACTAACAATAAAAGAGTCAGTAAATTAATATACTTTCTCCAACATCCTTGTTATCACTCTAGTCTGTCTCAAACGTTATGTAGAGATGACAAAGTTTTCAATATGTGACAGGATTATATTCACAATGCTTTAAGGTATCAATTCCATACATCAAGGTCTTTTGCTTCCAACTGTTGGCTTTCTTTACTCTGAGTACACATTCAGGTTTAACCAATCCAGCACAGTAAGCATCAATGGTAAGTAGGAGAAAGTGAGGACTGCAGATGCTAGAGATCAGAGTCGAGAGTGTGTTGCTGGGAAAGCACAGCAGGACAGGCAACATCCGAGGAGTAGGGCAATCGACGTTACAGGCATAAGCCCTTCATCAGGCTGATGAAGAGCTTTTGCCTGAAACGTCGGTTCTCCTGCTCCTCGGATGCTGCCTGGCCTGCTGTGCTTTCTCATCAACGGTAAGCAGACTCATATGATCAAACACAGAACAAGTGAACTGGGCCAAACTTTTGTAGGAATTTGGGAAGAGAGTAACACCATTCTAATCACATAAGTTCATTATCCAGAAATGAAGGGATGCAAGACACTTGCATCTTTAGTGGAGATGATTGAAAGTAATCTTTTGGAGTAGATGAGAAAGGCCATGTCCTTACAAAAAGATCATAAATGTTACTGCCATTGTGGGATAATCCAACTTGCTGAAGTGATACCTGCATGAATTCCACCACAAAAAGACACAGAAAATTCCAAATATGCCAAAATAGGAATGAGGCAGACGGTAGCTCTGTGTACAATTCTTAAAATAGCATTTTGATTATTTGGAGGCTAAACAAACTATGATCATGAACAATAATTTGCCTCAGTTGAACAATTAGCAATGATGAAATAAAAACAAAAATCTCAGTAGACATCAAAAAACGTTTTCCAAGGAAATAGAGAATATCAGTTAAATGTGGAGTTTTCATGAGTTAAAAGTACACTGTGGATATACTTTTAACATTGGGCAATGATATAAATGGATGATTTTGATTTAACTGCTTAGTATGTATGATGTTAATATTCTTTTTTATTGTAGTCAATGGAAGAAAACATTGATACGGGTTTGAATTGGTTAATCAGTTCAATGTGAGCAAAAAGCACAAATAACACCTTGGAATTTTTTTTTTAAATGTGTCATGTATTCAACATGCGCTCCCAAAAACTTTGGAATCAAAATTTAAGTTATTTGTAATTCGGATAAAATGTAAGTTCAAATTTTAATGACGACAGTGCCAAGTGAATTTGGTATTGTGATTGACGCATGTCGTTAGCTACATTGGAATGAAATATACCAAACCCAAAAGGTATAAATAGCCTTCATCATCAATGTTATCAAGAAATCATTGTCTGCAGAATCTACTTTTCAAAACTGCTTCAAATTCATTAGAACTCATTACTGTTTGTGTCACAACAAACATTTCAAATTTGATTAATGGCTATTCAAGCATTACTAGGTCTTGTCTTGTCAAATAGATTTGAAAAATAAAACTCTGTCATGTCTTCTGCAATTACATACCTGTTTATGTCATTAACACAGCTAATACCTGCTTCTGACAAGTTTCATTAGTGCACACATGATCCACTCATGATGGAAATACCACCAGATGTGTAAAAATCGCTGTTTGTAGCTAACTTTGATGAGCTAGCAGAGCTTTGCATCCATCAACAAGAGGAAATTGTGCCTGTGTAAATTTCACATAGAAAGAGTGATCGTGCATTTATATTAAAAAACATACAAATGTCAACAGCAAATAGAAAATCAACTTCAACAGATTATTTTTGTTCTAGCTTTCATAAAAAGGGAATTGAATAACTGGCCCAGTGAAATTCCAATTTGAAGCTGTATTCTCTAAATGAAGGAGAGCTGAAACAAAGTATAGATCAATAACAGGATTAAAATAAGCTACTTTAGAAAACCAATGGATGCTCAAACTGAGTAGTTTCACTTCAGCCAGCCTCAGGAAAGCTTTTAAAGATGAATTGTTAAAGGCCTTGTCGCAGTGAATAAGTTGGTTGAATGTGACCTTCAAATGAATAGTGACAGTTGCACTTAATGAGCAGAACAGCATAAATTATATTTTTTTTTGTGAAGGATTGGAGTAATCACATTCTAAGTGGAATTTGTTAAATACGCAGTGGAGTGATGATGCTCCAGTCTCTGAGTTTTGAAAATGACTGGTGAACAAAACATGAAGGCAGATTTCATCAGTTTTATTTGCATTAATTTATAGATCATTCATTGCCTTCCTATTGGCTACTCAGAGATTATGGGACAGCATCCAACAAGTTTACATAACCATGAAAGAGACAGTACAATAAGAAAGTCGAAGCAATCCACAATTCTTCAAGAATATAAAAGTTCTGCATTAGACAGGAAGTCCACAGTTTTGAGTGGGATAATGTCTTCAAAAGTGTGATAAAGTTCTGTTTTAAAAATAAGTTAGATTAAGATTTACAAAGTTACAAACACAGCTTATAATACATTTACTATGTGCGTCCCTGGGAACCTTCTCCTGAAGTTACTAGAGAATTTTTAAATCAGTTTTACATGACTCAACTGGTCTTAAATTGGCTGCCTTGAAGTAGAGGTCTTGTTGAACAAGGACTCATTTCCTCTCAATAAAAACAGAACAAGCTGCCCATTGTCTTTCGTGGCTCCCTTGGAAAGTTTTGGATGCATAATGATCTGAGAAGCTTTCCAACATCAATTCAATCTGTATAACACTGTAAAATGAGACAATAGATTTGGGCAGCTTCAAATCCAGCAGAGGATTGGTAGGTCACACATTTATGGTGGTAGAGGTTCCTTTCTAGAGTTTAGAATAAATGTTGCTTTGTCCAACTTACACTCAATAAAAGCAGCAGGGCCTCGCTATGTCTGTCAGTGAAAAAGCTACCTTCACAGCTACATAAGTACTGTCAAAGAATAGCTTGAATATCATTCAAAGAAGATTCACATAACTTCCAGTAACAAATTATCAAGAATATCTGCACTTCCTTCATTATATACACTTACCAAGTAATAAAACATTTTATAAATGTATTACAAATTAATATTAATCATAGATAATAAATATACACGTACTTATCAGATTCCCTTTTCTATTACCTTAACAGAGGCACTAGCTCTTTTGAAATAAACAGATGAATGCCTCCATTAAAAGAGGAAAACGATACCTGTACAGTCGGTGTTCAATGGCAGTTTTTCCAAGAACAATTTTAACCTCATCAAGAACAGCATTACCTCAAATATTACTAGCAATTTCTGAAGATATTGAGACACTAACGACAGTGCTTCACTGCAACCTTTTTTTTGTAAATTGAGAAAGTAAAGATGCAAAGGAAAGTTTAATAAGAGACAAGCAGTTATCATAAAAAGGGAACCCCAAAGTCTTCCATAGGTTTATAAATAGTGAAAGTATGGTAAAGGGAGGATTGGAGCCAATAGGGGATTTACACATGAAGGCAGGCATTGTGGCTAAAGTACTAATTGAATAATGTGCATCTGTCTTTATCAAGGAAGCAGATGCTGCCCAGTTCATGGTCAAAGATGAAATATAGAACTGATGCAGTGTACATGAACTTCCAAAAAGAAGTTAATGAAGTGCTTCACATGCCATGTGAGCAATATTATCACTCACAGAATAAAAGGGGTAGTAAAATGAAATTGGCTGAGTGACAAGAAAAATAAAGTAGTGGTTCATGGTTGTTTTAGAATAGAGGAGGGTTTATAATGAAGTTCCACAAGAATCTGTGTTAAGATATCGATTCTTCCTGACATGCTAATGTCCTACCCTTTGGGGTTCAGGGCACAATTACAAAAATAGTAGACAATATAAAACTTAGAGAGGTGTTATGAACTATGAGGAGGATGGTGTAGACCTGCAAAAGAATAGAGGCATGTTGTTCGAATAGACAGTCAAGTACCAAATTAATTTTAATGCAGAGAAGCATGAAGTAACTCACTTTGGAAGAAAAACCTGAAAAACTAATATAAAATCAAATGCACAATTCTAAAGGGAAGTAGTAGGATCTGAATATATGCGCACAGAAATCATTGAATGTGGCAGAAAAAAATGAAAGTACAATTTATAAAGCATTCACCAACTTTAAGCATTATTAATCAAGGTAGAGAGTATAGAAGCGAGCAAGTTTTTTTTAAAACTTGTATAAAACACTAGCTCAGTTACAAATAAGTATTGCATTCAGTTTTGGGCATCGCATTTAAGAAAGAATGCAAAGACATAAGCTAGAGTGTGGGTAAGATTTATGAGAATAATACCAAGGATAAAATAACTTCAATAACACAGATAAACTGGACAAGTTGGGATTAATTTATTTGGAGAAGATAAGGTTGAAAGTACACTTGACTAAGGTATTCAAAAGCAGAAGGTGTGTGGACAGAATAGTCAGGGAAAAACTGTTAACATTGATGAAAGAGGGCACAGAATTAAAGCTAAAGAATCAATGGCATTATGAGACCATATGAAATAGGAGCAGGAGTAGGTCATTCTACTGTTCAAGCTCCATCCACCATTCAGTTTGACCGTAGCTGATTTTCTACCTCAACACCATGTTTCTGCTCCAACCCTGTATCCCTTAATATTTTTAATATGTAGAAATCTACCAATCTGAGTCCTGAACCTGCTCAATAACTGAGCCTCCAAAGACTCATTTTCCTCTCATCAGTGTATGCAAAGCTCTGCTAGCTCATCAAAATAAGCTACAAGTAGCCATTTTTACACATCTGATCATGAGTAGATCATGTGTGCACTAATGAAACTTGTCAGAAGTAGGTATTAACAGTGTTAACTCCAAAGATTCACCACACTTTGAGTGAAGACATTTTTTTGCATCTTGGTCTTAAATGGTCTGTGTTCCCTGTTTTTAGAACCTCTACCTCCCAATCCCCTAGCAATCTGAGGAATGTCTTCTTTGCACTATGATTGGTTAGGATCTGGATTAGGAACTGCCTGAAGGGGTGGTGGAGGGAGGATCAATTGAGGCACTTATAAGGAAACAAAACTATCTTGTGTATGAGTAATATGTGTTGCACTGGGGGATAAAGGTGGCGGAGCGGTACGAGGTGAATTGCCCCTTCAAAGAGCCTGCACAGACATGATAGACTAAAAAAAACCTCGTTTTTGGGTTGGAATCTTTGATTCTCTGGCCACTCTTTTGACTGTCTTGACATATTATATTGTTTATTGTTTTTTATGAAAATTTGGCAGTATTTTGCCTTCGTGTTACCAAGCTGTTACTATTTACAAATATTAGTTTTGATATGTTTATTCAATTTGAGTAGAAACGACCACATTGGTTATATAGTACATGAATATTGATTCCTGAAATTTATTTCATTTTGATTTGAAGTTTAGAATTCAAAGAGTGTTCCAATAAAAAATGTGCCTGAATTTTAAATTATTTTGTTCAGCCTGTATTGTTTGTCTTTGTTGTTGAATTCACAAAGAAAAAGTAATGCTGTAGCACGCAAAGCATCTCTTGTCACTTAAGCTAAGGAATAGAATCTACCCATCACCCTCTTCACTAAGCTGCCTCAGATGCTTAAGCATCCTTTGATGGGATTCACTGTCTACACCTAAAATCCAAAAGCTGACTATATTTAATAAAGTGTTGGCTGGATATAAACTGCTTTGTTATTATTTATAGTTCAATCACTGATTCTCCTCAAGCTGCTGCTAATTTTTTTTTAACCCCACCATAGCCAAAGTAAAATTTTGCATGGAAAATTTTAACTGAGTCATACACCCAACTAGAATTTTTTTTTGCATGTAACTAATAAGGTAGATAAAGGCAAAATAATGCAGATACTTGAAACCTGAAATAAAAATGGGAAGTGCTGGAGAAATACAACAGGTCTGGCAGCATCTGTGGCAAAAGAAACACGAGTTAACATTGGATCTGGTATGACTCTCCCACAGATCTATTTCAACAATTTTTACACAAGGCCCAAGTGTAATACACCTGAGTTTGCTGATTGTGCTAATTTAGTTGGGTAACTAAGCTTTGAGGAGGATGCAAGGAGATTGCAAAGTGATAGAGGCAGGGTTTGGTGGCTGACAATATGGTGGAAGAGGGTTATGGAGAAGTGTATAATTATTCAATATAATTGAACGAATATAAAGCAGAGCATTTTTAAAAGGTAAGATACTAGCAAACACTGGGATTTAGAGGAACTTGGGTCCTTGTGCGTGAATTAGAGAAGGTAAACATGCAAAGACCACAAACAAAGATTCACTGAAAGTAATTTGGATTTTAAAAATAAAGTAGGGCAGAATATTATATAGATCTGAGTGATATACAAGATTTATTATAAAATTGGATGAGAAATCTGACAAGGCCTATCAAAATACCAGGAGTACCTTGCTGCAATTTTAATACATCTTCTGTGTATTGAGGTGATTCTCTTGCTAGGCAGCATCAAGTTATCAAATAAAAGGGATTATAATTTGTTAAATGCTGCACTGGCAGTGCAGCCCATCTCATTAATATTCAGCTTCTAGTATGACCAATGCACCAAACAAGCTAGATTTTGAGAACTCTCCAAAAGGAAATCAGAGTGGGTACTGGCAACTTCAGCTTTCTCTTGCTCCAAAAGGCCTCTATGCTCCTTAGGACCAAAGAGCATCCCACCAGCATCAGCTGCATGCACCCCTTGTTCACACATTGCCATCCAACATTTTCCAGCCCCTCATGACCATCATGATGCCTCTTCAATACACTCGCACACATTAAGAAAGCACAGGCTCGCAAGGCAGTGCGCACGACAACTAGCATTGAAAGGCCGCTGAAAGAACACTTTGCATGCAAGCTCAGGTCATGTGTAGAATGAACTTCCAGAAGTAGTGGTGGATGCAGGTACAGTTGCAACAGTTAAAAGATATTCAGATCAGTACATGAATAAGAAATGTTTGGAGGGGTATGAGCTAAGAGAAGGCAGGTGGGACTAGTTTAGTTTGGCAATTATGGTTGGCATGGACTGATTGGGCCAAAGGATTTGTTTCTGTACTATATGACTATGACAGACACACATGGATTAGATCAGGCTGCATGTTGGACTGTCCTCTTTCTGTCATACCAGCTACTCCCTTAGTGTCTACCTGCATGGTCGCAATATCCTTTCCTTCCTTTGTCTTGCCTCACCTTGCAAATTAGTACAGTCACATGATGAGGCAGCTTGCTGAGTTGATCATCAGCCCTTAGTCAAGGGGGTGGACATCTTGCTGTACAGCAGTGTCCTAAGTCAAATTCACACCTGCTCAGTGTGCCTGCAACTACACAGCAAACACACTGCCCTCGCAGCAAGCAGGCAGTCACATCTTAAAGTCTAAAGGGAGGAATCCTCACTGAAGTCAATCAAGTCTCCTGTCAGTTAGGGGAACCTGGCACAGTAAGTCAAGGGCACCCTCCTGTACCAGTCCTGCAGATTGGTCACAGTCAGGAGTGCATACCTCTACAGTCCAGGGAGTAGGTTACAATCAGCTGTAACTCCATAGCATCCATTCATGGGGTAGGACTAATGCTGTCAAAGAGATCTACAGCCATCCGACAAGGATTTGGATGTTTTGAGGCTCACTAATACATAAAAGTGAAGCCACCGACCAAAGTATGTCCACTATCGTCACCTTGCCACCAAAATGCCCTCAATTACTTTTCTTCTCCCTCTCTTTCACATTATGTTTTCATGTACTCCTTGGTTCCACAGCCAGGGTGGATAGAGCTTGCTCAGCAGTTGAGCCTGTTTGCCCATGAGGTTTGGTTGGGTACCCCCAAGCTCTGTGTGTGTTTGGACAGGTCAGACATGCCAAGAGCTTTGTTGCCAGAGGCTAGAACTTCCAAGAGTCAATTGGAAGGCAAGGAGGGAGGAGATGGAGTGTGGGGGGCCAGCCACCTGTGAGGTGTCCTGAGCAGAGACATCAGAGGAACCTATGTGTAGTGCCTCCTCTGATTGGTGGCTCCTGGCACCACCCTGTATTCTTGTAAGGAAAGCACACCTGGAGTGAATACCGGATTCCCTATTCCCATGTCACCATGTCTTTGGTCCTAAGGCCCAATAGCTGTGTCAATGTGGTACAAGTGTCTGCACCTCTCCAGCCAATCTCGAATGTTCTGGACCTGGCTCTCCACGGCAGCCACCAGCCTGTCCATGGACACACAGATCATTGTGAGACTAGTTGCACTGCTACAGCTTCTGGGCAATAGGGACCGTCATGTCTCACATCCCTGTCTACCGCTCCTGTTCCTCTCTGTGCATGTTGATGAAGTCGCTGCTTGCCAACACCACAAGGTCCTCTCCTGCCTGGAGCTGAGTAAGTGCCTGGTCCCCAGGAGTCCCCCAAGGGCCAATGACTTGGGGTGTTTTATTTTTTCTTCAGCCACCTGTGGAGCTGTCACAATGAGGCGTTTATCAACTTGTGCTCCCAAACTTTCTAAGGTTAGCATTCCCACTGAGGAACTAATGAGAAGTATAGAATGGCAGATATTCAGATGTTTAAGGCCCCTGTGCTCTTGTTCTCAGATGTCAAAAAGATGGTTTCTGGGTAGACTGGCCATCTGATCATGTTCACAATGGAGAAGCTGGCTGTATCGGTAAGACATAGGAGAAAGAAGATTTTGCAACCATTGTTTAAAAGTGCCTCATTCAAATGAATGAGACCAACAGTGGGCTTCATGTGAGAGCTGCAGAGGAATGAAGAGTGGCACTCGGTCAGTTGGCAGGAGATGGATGTCTTTGCATCCTTGCAGGAACAGTCCCTGTCTTCTCCTGCAAGCGTCAGGATTCTCTCGTCATAGAAAGTGAGTAGTCCAATATCACATAGCCCTTCACCTGCTGAGTACTTTCTCTCTTGTTATAGGCTGTTTCTCCTGTAATGAGAACAGGGAGGAGTTGACTGAGATAAAAGTTGGTGGAGGTGCAGGTGGATGAAAGATGGTGAGATCTTCCAAAGGTGAAAGAAGGCAACACAGGGGCCTGCAAGATTTGTGTTAGGTAGGGGGAGAGTGAGTGAGGGAAGATGTTGCAGGCAATCATGAGAGTGGGAAAACATGAGCCTTGGTGGGAGGTGAATGCAGTGATAGAGATAGAATGAATATGGGATAGCAAAGAGAAGAGTTTGGCACTTACTCTGGTGCAGCAGAAAAAGGTCATTAACCTTCTGGCAGCATTGCTGGCCGTTCCTCAGCACCATAAAGAAGGGACCGACCCAACTGTTGACCTCAGAAAAATCTGCTAGGTTCTAGAGTCAGGGCCTCCTCTTCTGGTCCTCAAAGAAGAGAACACCCATCCTCTTCACTACACCCTCACTCAAGGCTTCCAGGGCCCTGTCAGAGAATCAGGGCGCTGTGTTCCCCTTCTCAGGGCTGCCGTTAATGCTGTAGACATCCACTAAGTAGCAAGTTGTTCTGCGAGCAGCATGTGGTAAGATGGGTATGAAATCGGACATGATGGGCAACATTGGGCAGGGTAGGTATTTAATGAAGCACATTTGGTTAGACAGAGTGAGAAATCCCAATGAGTCTCACAGCAGGAAACTCTCCAAAAAGCTCAACACAATTCACACTTAACCAAAAAAAAAATGTAAAATTCAGTCTGAAGTCTTTCTGCAATTTGAAGGACTCTGCTGAGCTCACACTTGAAGTTGTGTGATTTGGAGATGCCGGTGTTGGACTGGGGTGTACAAAGTTAAAATCACACAACACCAGGTTATAGTTCAACAGGTTTAATCGGAAGCACACTAGCTTTCGGAGCACCGCTCCTTCATCAGGTTATTGTGGAGGACACAATTGTAAGGTACAGAATTTATAGCAAAAGTTTACAGTGTGATGTAACTGAAATTATACACTGAAAAATACCTTGATTGTCTGTTGAATCTTTCATCTGTTCGAATACCATGATAGTTTCACTTCTTTCATGTGTAAATCACAAAACCGTTTTTTAAAAGTTGCATTATCAGGTTAACTGTAACAATTGGTGTTAGCTAGACAATATGTTGAAGGTGTTAGCCCCCTGTATTCTCTGTCCATACCACAATGTTTAGACTGATTCTAATCTAAAAATTGAGATAACAGGGTTTTAAACGAATTCATGCAGTTTTTGAGCAAAGGACAAAGTGTACAGCTTTGTTTTGCTCACCTAAGGAAGGATATACATGACTTAGAGGCAGTTCAACAAAGGTTTACAAGATTGATTCTTGAGATAAGAGCCTTCTACAGTGAAGGACTTTGAGTAGAATGAGTTTATATACTCCAGAATAATGAAAGGCAATGCCATCGAAACCTCTGGAATTATTTCCAGCTTGACAGGTTAGATATGTGTGACAGTTTCATCTGGTTTGGTAGTCCATACAGGAATAGGTTCAGGCTAAGCGGTCAGTTGTAGAGGACTGGCTAAGAAGAAACTTCTTTCCACGAATTTTGTAATTATCTATCTGAGAGGATGTTCTGTCATTTTAAATAGACCATGACTGATAGATTTTTGGGCTCTGACTGAAAATCATGGGGATTAAGCAGAGGAATGACCTAGAGTTCAACCTTAATCTTACTGAGTGATGAAACTTACTTGATGTGTTCTCTTATCCAATACTATTCTTAATCCTAATGTTCTTGCCCTTGAATATCACCTTTCTAGAAGTTTATAGAAAATCTCCAATCTTCTTTGAATTGAAATTAAACTTTCAAGAGTTGGATTTAATTTCACACCTTTGACCTGCACTCTCACATTGATGACTACAGGTGAGGTCTGTAAGATACATAATATTCCTGTGATCCTTTGAATGAATACTTTTTTGCTAATGATGTTCCTTTAACTGTCAACCAAGGTTCCTCCCATAAATTTATTTTAATTATTGCTCAGTGCAAAACAAGACCTGAGATCACTGTTGGCCTTCTAGCAATAGATTGACATCAGTATATACAAGCTCAAATTTATTTTGTATGTGCTTACAGATGAAAGGAAAGCCACTTTACAGTGTACATGGAAGACCTTTACAAATGATCCATAGAAAAAGGCTTTTATTGGTAAGCAGTTAGTGAATTGAGCCTCACTGACAGGCCATAGAGAGTGTATGATCTGATTTACTGACACTCTGTATTGTGAACACTGGGTTTAGCCAGTCCATTTAACTGCCTGTTCCCACAAACACAGTATTCACCTCGGATACTACATTCATTAAAATATTTCTGAAACAATACTTGAGTTACATTTTACTCCAAATATCCCCAGTTATTTTGTTTTGTTCTCCATCTTTCAAAGGATTATTCATCAATGTACATTGCAGTCTCATATTATTGTTAGTTGAACCTTATTTCGTTGCTTGAAGCAATGCAAATTAATCATTGTAAAACAGCTCTTGATTCTGTTCACAAAAAAATACAGTTTAAAGTCTGCAATACATGCTATTGTTGAGTTAATTTGCAGCAGAATATTTGAAGAAGCAGCCTATTAAATAATAAATTTGCTTTGGACAAGATTTTTATAAAGAATTTTGTGCAAATGTCACATTAATTTTGCTAATTATTCCAACAACCTCTGTTTAATTCTAAGCTACCATTGTCCAGAATGTCTAACAAATTCAAAAAGGTTTTAGAATCACATCCTCATATTATTTATGTATTTATGCTGCCTCCAGCAAAGGTGAATGTTCTTCTCATTTACTATTCTACTGGTACCTTTCAAACTGCAGCAACTATGGATAGCAATCTGTCAGCAATGTTCAAGATTGTTTCACCAGTTACTGCTGTTTTGCTCAGAACATAAAGCTGTGTCAACTTTCTAATGCACCACAGCATTGATGGAAAATTCAATTATTCTTTGCTATTTCTGACTTCCCTGATGTCTCAGGTCCCATTAGTTCTATTCATGTACACAGCCATGCACCCACAAAGAACTTGCTGATTTATACTAGTAAGAGAAGCTTTAAGTGTAGGTGTTACATAATGCCAGGAATATCATTATGGATATGTGAGCCGAATATCTGGTTGCATCCATGACTCATTTATCCTTTCTAATGCATATGCTGGTGATTAATGGAAGAAAATTTGCCTGGTGGATGACTGCCAGACGAGGCATTAACCTACAGATATCAATGTGTTTTCATTATGTTTTAATGTGACTCTCTCCTTAATAAGAGACAAACCTATTGCTCATAATGCCCGGCTAAATCCTCAGTGTAAGGATGGGACAATGTTACTCATACTGTCCCAAGTCTAATCATACATGGTATGTCTAGAATTTTGACAACTTATTGCAAAATCATCTTGAAAGTACTTTGAAAGACTATTTTGGTCAACAAATGTGGAATAACTATAATTTTATAGCAGCAAAGATTTAAAATTGCTCCCATTTACTAAGGTAAATATATTGTCAGCAATAAGCTATTCCATCCAATACAACATAGAATATAATAATGAAAATTCACAGTCTATACCTACCTATTAAGTTCTCTACCATCAGTCAAAGGGATATCACAGAAGACCCAAAATGATTAATAATAACAAAAAGTAAGATTTTAATAAAATTTGAATTCCTCTACCAGTCTAAATAAAGGAATTACTCAGAAAGACACAATGTTTAATTTCTACTTTATGCATAACTACAGTTATTTTGCCATGAAATGTAGTCCTGCTAGCTGAACCTAATGAAATAAACTGAGAAATTGAACAAAGTAAATTTTCCTGATCAATATCTTATCTGTTGCAAATGGGAATATTGAGATTGCTGAATGATCAGGCTTGGCTTAAAGTCTCCATAGACAGATTCTGACTTTATCCATCAGATAAATATGGGGTGGGAATGACAAAAGGAAATTTTCCAGCATATTCCCACTGTGGATCTGTCCAATATCATTTCATTTTGGTCTTTTTGCTAGGCAACCAAATAGTAGCCTGAAGCAGATGTTCAGTTAATTATAATATTTAAATTGAGGTCCTAAGCCATCAATAGAGCTCGAAGACAATTTTATATGGTCAAGCCATAAACATTGCTGACAGGTGGAGCTTTCCAGTAATACTGCATAGTAAATGCTGGAATCATCAATTAAAAGGGAAACTTGCCTTCATACTTACATATGTCAGGAATCTGGAAGGATGTGCTTTGATTGTGCTAATGGCAATCCTTTTGCATATAGTTATCTGAGACTTTATCTCAGAGTCTCTACATTCACATTAAAGTTGGGAGAATGGGGTCATCCTTGCCACTCAGAGGAAAAACTGCAGGAGGTTTAGAAGTCAGGCAAATATAATGGAGCTCCATTTGAACACTGGGGGGAACTACTTGCACAATACAGTACATACCTTCTTGAGCATACAGAACAAGGATTAATCCCTAACAGAGGACCATAGAATCCCTACAGTGTGGAAGGAAGCCATTCAACTAACAAGACCCTCTGAAGAGCATACCACCCAGACCTCTACCATATCCCGTAACTCTACATTTACCATGGCTAATCCATCTAGCTTACACATTCCTGAACACTACAGACAATTTCAGTACGCTCACTCCACCAAACCAACACATCTTTGACCCAAGTCTTTGGCACTGGGTGTCAGCATTGCTAACAACTGAGCTCCTATGCTGATTCAAAATAGGGAAGTTAAGATTTTCCAGAGTGATGCAACCTACATGCTACAGTAGAACCTGATGCCAAACCAGGTGCTGACCACATTGCCGGTGAGAGTCAAGGCAATGGTGAACATTTCAGTGATGCCTTAGACTTTTTCAAGGTGGACCATCAGGGTGATGGGCCCCAGTGATTTTCTCAACCAAGCCTGCATTGTACAAATAACAGATTTACTTTTTGATATGTCTAATTACATCCTCCTGGAAGGCTTAAAATGTCAGAAATGAGCTATAAGGTTTGCAGAGCTCAGTTATTGACATGCAGCTATAAGGGCCTTATGACGTAAGCCAGTTTCTGGATTAGTGGAGCTGGAAGAGCACAGCAGTTCAGTCAGCATCCAAGGGGCAGCAAAATCAACGATTCGGGCAAAAACCCTTCATCAGGAATAACGGCAGTGAGCCTGAAGCGTGGAGAGATAAGCTAGAGGAGGTGGGGGTGGGGAGAAAGTAACATAGAGTACAATAGGTGAGTGGGGGAGGGGATGAAGGTGATAGGTCAGGGAGGAGAGGGTGGAGTGGATAGGTGGAAAAGGAGATAGGCAGGTAGGACAAGTCCGGACAAGTCATGGGGACACTGCTGAGCTGGAAGTTTGGAACTAGGGTGAGGTGGGGGAAGGGGAAATGAGGAAACTGTTGAAGTCCACATTGATGCCCTGAGGTTGAAGTGTTCCGAGGCGGAAGATGAGGTGTTCTTCCTCCAGGCGTCTGGTGGTGAGGGAGCGGCGGTGAAGGAGGCCCAGGACCTCCATGTCCTCGGCAGAGTGGGAGGGGAAGTTGAAATGTTGGGCCACGGGGTGGTGGTGTTGTTTGGTGTGAGTGTCCTGGAGATGTTCACTAAAGCGGTCTGCTAGGAGGCGCCCAATCTCCCCAATGTAGAGGAGACCACATCGGGAGCAACGGATACAATAAATGATATTAGTGGATGTGCAGGTAAAACTTTGATGGATGTGGAAGGCTCCTTTAGGGCCTTGGATAGAGGTGAGGGAGGAGGTGTGGCCGCAGGTTTTACAGTTCCTGCGGTGGCAGGGGAAGGTGCCAGGATGGGAAGGTGGGTTGTGGGGGAGGGGGCGTGGACCTGACCAGGTAGTCACGGAGGGAACGGTCTTTGCGGAAGGCGGAAAGGGGTGGGGAGGGAAATATATCTCTGGTGGTGGGGTCTGTTTGGAGGTGGCAGAAATGTCGGCGGATGATTTGGTTTATGTGAAGGTTGGTAGGGTGGAAGGTGAGCACCAGGGGCGTTCTGTCCTTGTTACGGTTGGAGGGGTGGGGTCTGAGGGCGGAAGTGCGGGATGTGGACGAGATGCATTGGAGGGCATCTTTAACCACGTGGGAAATTGCAGTCTCTAAAGAAGGAGGCCATCTGGTGTGTTCTGTGGTGGAACTGATCCTTCTGGGAGTAGATACGGCGGAGGCGGAGGAATTGGGAATACAGGATGGCATTTTTGCAAGAGGTAAGTCAGTGTCAAGTCGGTCATCATTAATGGAGATGGAGAGGTCCAGGAAGGGGAGGGAGGTGTCAGAGATGGTCCAGGTAAATTTAAGGTCAGGGTGGGACGTGTTGGTGAAGTTGATGAATTGTCTATCTTCCTCGTGGGAGCACGAGGTGGCGCCAATGCAGTCATCAATGTAGCAAAGGAAGAGGTGGGGAGTGGTGCTGGTGTAATTACGAAAGATCAACTGTTCTACGCAGCCAACAAAGAGACAGGCATAGCTGGGGCCCATACATGTGCCCATGGCTACCCCTTTGGTCTGGAGGAAGTGGGAGGATTCGAAGGAGAAATTGTTAAGGGTGAGGACCAGTTCGGCCAAACAGATGAGAGTGTCGGTGAAAGGGTACAGTTGGGGACATCTGGAGAGGAAAAAACGGAGGGCTTGGAGGCTCTGGTCATGGCGGATGGAGGTGTAGAGGGATTGGATATCCATGGTGAAGATGAGGCGTTGGGGGCCGGGGAAACGGAAGTCTTGGAGGAGGTGGAGGGCATGGGTGGTTTCTCGAATGTATGTGGGGAGTTCCTGGAGTAGGGGGGATAGGACAGTGTTGAGGTAAGTAGAGATGAGTTGAGTGGGGCAGGAGCATGCTGAGACAATGGGTCGGCCAGGGTGGTTAGGCTTGTGGATCTTTGGAAGGAGGTAGAACCGGGCAGTGCGGGGTCCCCGGACTATGAGGTTGAAAGCTGTGGGTGGGAGATCTCCTGAGGTGATGAGGTTCTGTATGGTCGGGAGATGATGGTTTGGTGATGGGGGGTGGGGTCATTGTCGAGGGGGCAGTAGGAAGAGGTGTCCTCAAGTTGCCGTTTGGCTTCAGCAGTGTAGAGGTCCGTGCGCCAGACTACCACTGCGCCCCCTTTATCTGCTGGCTTGATGGTGAGGTTGGGATTGGAGCAGAGGGATTGGAGGGCTGCACGTTGTGAGGGTGAGAGATTGGAGTGGGGGAGGGGGGTAGACAGGTTGAGGCAGTTAATGTCCTGGCGGCAGTTGGAAATGAAGATGTCGAGGGCAGGTAATAGGCCAGCGCGGGGTGTCCAGGTGGATGCAGTATGTTGGAGGTGGGCGAAGGGGTCCTCGGAAGGTGGGCGGGAGTCCTGATTGTGAAAGTAAGCTCGGAGGCAGAGGCGACAGACGAAGTGTTCGACATCACGGCGTGTATTAAATTCATTGATGCATGGACGGAGGGGGATGAAGGTGAGTCCTTTGCTGAGGACTGATGGCTATCCTTAATATAAAGGGCATCAACCTTATTTATTTAACCTTCACATGTTTGCAGTAAGTTCCAGAAAAAAGATATAAATGTGTCTTTCTTTTCATGATTGTTGAGGTAGAGCAGTAGACATTATTTACATGGACTTTACTAAAGACCGATAAGGTTCCACATGGTAGACTAATTAGTAAAGTTAGATCACATGGGATTCAGGTGGAGCTTGCCAATTGGATACAAAATTGGCTTGATGATCAGAGATAGAAGGCAATGGAGGAACGTTATTTTTCAGACTGGAGGACTGTGACCAGAAGTATTCCACAGGGATCGATACTTTTTATAAGCAATTTGGATGAGAATATTGGAGGTATGGTTGGTAACTTGTGGATGACACCAAAATTGGTGGTATAGTGGACAGTGAAGAAGGTAATTTAGTATTTCAAAGACATCTTGATCAACTGGGTCATGGACTGAAGAGTGGCAGATAGAGTTTAATTTAGATAAATGTGAGGTATTGCATGTTGGTAAAACAAATAAGGTCAGGACTTATACAATTAATGGTACAGGCCTGGGTAGTATTGTAGAACAGAGAGACCTATGGGTTCAGGTACATAATTCTTTGAAATATGTGTCACCAGTAGACAGGATGGATAAGAAGGCGTTCAGCACACTTGGCTTCATTGCTCAGACCATTGAGTAGAGGAGTTGAGATGTCATGTTGTGCTTGTATAGGATGTTGGTGAGGCCTCTTCTGGAGTACTGTGTGCAGTTCTGGTTGCCCTGCTACTGGAAGGATATTATTAAATTGCAGAGGGGTCAGATGTTGCTGGGAATGGAAGGGTTTGAGTTATAAAAGTAGGCTCTAGATTAGAGTGGTGCTGGAAAAGCACAGCAGGTCAGGCAGCATCAGAGGAGCAGGAAAATCGACGTTTCAGGCAAAAGCCCTTCATGAGTAATGAGGCAGGGAGCCTCTGGGGTGGAGAGATAAACGGGAGGGGGGTGGGGCTGGGAAGAAGGTAGCCAAGAGTACAATAGGTGGATGGAGGTGGGGATGAAGGTGATAGGTGGGAGAAGAGGGTGGAGCGGATAGGTGGGACAGAAGATTGTCAGATAGGACAGGTCATGAAGATGGTGCTGAGCTGGCAGGTTGGAACTGGGGTAAGGTGAGGGGGGGGGTGGAAATGAGGAAACTGGTGAAGTCCACATTGATGCCCTGGGGTTGAAGTGTTCCGAGGCGGAAGAGGAGACGTTCTTCCTCCAGGCATTGGGTGCTGAGGGACTGGCGATGGAGGTGGCCCAGGACCTGCATGTCCTTGGCAGAATGGGAGGAGGAGTTGAAATGTTCGGCCACAGGGCAGTGAGGTTGATTAGTACGGGTGTTCTGGAGATGTTCCCTAAAGCGCTCTGCGAGGAGGCATCCAATCTCCCCAATGTAGAGGAGACCGCATCGGGAGAAATGGATACAATAAATGACATTAGTGAATGTGCAGGTGAAACCTTGATGGATGTAGAAAGCTCCTTTGCGGCCTTGGCTGGAGGTGAGGGGGGAAGTGTCAGCGCAGGTTTTGCAATTGCTGCGGTAGCGGGGAAGGTACCAGGACAGGAGGGTGTGTTGTTGGGGTCGTGGACCTGACCAGGTAGTCACAGAGGGAATGAGCTTTGTGGAAAACGGAAAGGGGTGGGGAGGGAAATAGATCCCTGGTGGTCGGGTCCGTTTGGAGGTGGCAGAAATGTTGGCAGATGATGCAGTTTATGCAGAGGTTGTTCGGGTGGAAGGTGAGGACCCGGAGGGTTCTGTCCTTGGTTGGCTGGACTGGAACTTCTTCCACTAGAGCTTAAGAGGTTGTGGGGTGACATTATAGAGGTTTGTAAAATCATAAGGGACATAGAAAGGGTGAACAGCAAGGGTATTTTCCCGACACTGGGGGAGTTCAAATCTAGGGGCATTTTTCTCTAGTGAGAGAAGGAAGTTTTAAAAAGAACATGAGGGACAACGTTTTTTACACAGAAGTGGTTTGTGTGTGGACTGAACTGCCAGAGGAAGTGATGGATGCAGATACAGTTACAACATTTAAAAGACATTTGGATGAATACATGAATAGGAGAAGTTTGGAGGAATATGGGCCAAATGCAGATAGAGGCTAATTTTGTTTGGGAACATAGCTGATGTGGACTAGTTGGATGAAGAGTCTGTTTCTGTGCTTTATGACTCTATGATTACATAATAACTTGAGAGTATCTCACCCACTCTTTCCCATTCCATGGCACCAATACACCAACCACCACCCAATTCTACCCACAACTGTTTGATGAGCAGGTAAGAGTCACAGGTAGTTTATATGGCAACAAAAAGCGCCTTTTTAACACATAGAATTCAACAGCTCTACCTCAGTCCTTTTGACCTGACTGAAGGTTAGTGGAATGTTAGAACAATTTGCAATACACTAACATATCATCTGGCCTCTGCATTAACAGTCATCTAAATCAAAACAACAAGTCTACCAATAGCATCTTGGTTCCTGCATCTTGCTATTCTTATTCTACATTTTCACAGGAACATACTGGTCCTGAACGTGAGTCAACAGGCCTTTAAAAAAGATTCCCACGTCAGATGTGGATTTATCCTCAAACAGCTGCCCCCAATTTACACTCTATAGTTCCTGTTTAATATTGTGGTAGTTAGCCTTCTCACAAATTAGTACTTTCACCGAAGGACCACTCTTACCCTTATTCATAAGTAACTTAAAACTGATGGAATTATGGTCACTGTTACCAAAATGGTTCCCAACTGAAACTTCAATCAGCTGACCAGGCTCACTTCCCAATAACAGGTCTATTATGGCCATCTTCCCTAGTTGGACTATTTACATATTGTTTCAAAAACCATCCTGGACACAACTAACAATTTCATCCTCACCTAAGCCCCCAGCACCAAATGAGTCCCAGTCAAAATAGGGAAAGTTAAAATTACCCATTAGGGCGGCACGGTGGCTCAGTGGTTAGCACTACTGCCTCACAGCGCCAGGGACCCAGGTTCAATTCCAGCCTTGGGCAACTGTCTGGGTGGAGTTTTCACACTCTCCCTGTGCCTGTGTGGATTTCCTTCGGGTGCTCTGGTTTCCTCCCACAGTCCAAAGATAATATGCAGGTGAGGTGGATTGGCCATGCTAGATTGCCCATTGTGCCTGTAATACAACCCCATCAAAGTAATTATACCTTTCCTATTCCTGAGCACTATCCATACAAACTCACTGGATGAGCCCTTTAATCTCAGGCTCCTCCTCAGTCATTTTATTTGCCAACCTACTGCTCCAGGTCCCCCCACCCCAACCCCATAACACACACCCACATTTAAATGCTCCGTACCTGTTAAAAACCCATCATGTGGATAAATTTTAAATTTGCTATTGATTGACACAACCACTATAATACAATATAATACCATTCAATATAATTACTCAAAGGATTACCCACAGTGACTTTCTGCCTATTCTAGAGCTTCTCTGAGATGATACCCCAGCAACTGGACAATGTTTGATGGATGGCGAATATTACAAGCCTTGAGAGGTCAATGGTTGGAGCACTGAAGGATTTCAGGGCTAGTGAAATACAGCCATAGACAGGCAACCTATGCAGAAAAGAGAACAGCCTGGCACAGACTATACCAGTCATTGATTGAGTGTCTGGCAATGGACGCCAATGGAGCTAATGCACTGACAGCATGACAGAAGTCAACATATTCCAACGAGCCAATGAACACACCAGGGACTGTGCACCACTCTCGCGTGAAAAGAGCAAATTGTAGGAGTTCTATAATAAGCCAAAGAACTGCAAATACTAGAAATTTGAAACAAAAACAGAAATTGCTGGAGAAACCGTGCAGGTCTGGTACCATCTGTTAACATTTCAGTTCCAATGACCCTCCTTCAGAAAAAGCACCTTTTTCACACATCGAATTTAACATCGCTAATTCAGTCTTTTTGACTTGACTTAAGGATAATGGAATGTTAGTCATCAAAGCAGTGGACAGTCATTGAGGGAATAATTAGCAGAGTCAAACAATCAGGAAAGTAGAAAGAGAACCATATCATTTTGGCTTGTGAAACTCTGAACACCTCACCACTCCATTGGGAGCATAACAGAGAGTGAGCAACATCAAAAGACCATGCTTCCTGAAGAAGGGTCACTTGAGTCAAAACACTAGCTCTGCTTTCTCTCCAAAGATGTTGCCAGACCTGCTGAGTTTCTTGATCAATGTTTGTTTTGCATAGGTGATCTGTGATGCGTTTGAAGCTCCCATGTGTACAACCAGTCTTTCTCAAACTGATGCTGTCTTTGTAGCTTGAGCCTTTACAGTATCTTTTCTCTGCTTTCAAGCAAAGACTCTGACTTATTATCCACCTCCTAGGATTTCCTTTCCTTATGCTGCTGTACTGGATAAATGCCTGTTGTACCTGGCATAAGGATCACATCAACTACATGTGAAAGAAGTTGTAACGAGGAGGAGGAATAATGTGGAAATCTGATATAATTGAAGTATAAAAATTGGAGAGAAAACCCTGGTGTGCCAGAATGGCAGAAAAGTGCTATGACAAGGATAATTCCAAGAGATAGTGACACAAGTCATCAATTTCACTCTTGTGTTTCTGTTCAGGGCTTTTATTTGGCATGATGTTTTGCAGATTTTTTTACTTAAATCATCTGCCTCGAGGTTTGCTGCTGAGTTTTGTTAGGGAGCCAAGAGGTAAAGAGCCTGCCTGTGTGCCCTCAGCTTCTCAACCAGGACCATCCAGTGACATTAAACTCAGAGGTTCTTGCATTTAACATTTTTGCTAAGTCTGCCATGGTTTTCTTTAAAATGGCAGGCTTTTTACTCACTCTCTAAACTTACAGAAGTTTGATCCAACAACTGCCTTGGTTAACTGTCACTAATACAAATGCACTGGTTGGACTTTCAGCTAATGTCATTCGGCTGTGGGACTCCATCAATCAGCGACTGAAACATGCTGCAGTAAAATATGCCCCAGTTTATTAATACCCTATCAAGAGGAGCAGTCAGATTTTTGGAAAGGCTTCCAATACTGATGTACAGTAAAGTCAATTTATTAGGACAGAAGAGAGAAATCAGCTGGAAATGAAGTATAATGAAATGAAATAAAATTGCAGCTAAAAACAGAAAGAAAACTATGTTATCCATTTTTCTTCTTTAAGCATAGTTTCCAAACTCTCATAGAAGTTTAGGCAACAGTCGATACAAATTACAATGGATATATAAGACACTAAATTAATGTCAATATTTCGTACTTGGTAGCAATCGATGATGAAACACTATCTGTTCACAACCAACTTCTCACAAATGATAATGGTCTATTCACTCCTGACACCAGCAAGTGATCATAACTGAAATGAGTGTTAGCTGCTTCAGCTTTGTTCGCAGGACTAGGAGTCTGCAGCACACAACTACCATATCATTAAGCATTAATTTGCTCATTTTTGCCAGCAGACAGTAGAAATATAAATTTCAGAGACTGTATTTTCTGAAGTTGCAACTGAAGTAGGGCTCAGAATTATCAAAATAACAATGTAATATTCACAGCAATATGACAGGTTCACATTAAGAAGTTATTCATTAAATCAAACTTTTAGGTCCATAAGTTTCCAGTCCAAGAAACATACCTTTATCCCTACATTTTTTCTATTTTCTAACCATGTTATTATCCAAGCAGTAATAACAAGCAGTACAATATTACAGTCTTAGAACTTCATCACTACACTACTGGATGTAAAAGAAATTATGTTCTACTATCTTACTTACCCATATATAATGTATCTTTCATCAGGCAAGAGGACAGAGCTGTGGTAAATGCATCTGCCAAATGTGTGATAATCCAGTTAAATTAAGTTTCACATTTTGCTAATTGCATGTCAAGAGAGTCTTGGCTCTGTTTGGCATGAAACTCCAAGAAAATAAGGACCTCGCAATCTTCAGAACCAGAGGCATCGACTGGTGTTCTGCTGTTCCATCATATATTTTTGGTGCACCATACTTATGTTACCATTAACATATTAAGATAAAAATATTTCATTCAAATTTAGGAAAAAATGCTTTGGTTGCTGATGTTAAATAACACCATATCATCTTGCACAGCAGTAAGAAATGATGACACAGTATGATGGTAGATTATGAGTTTTTATGTACTTGCTCATTCTCTTACGGACAGAGTACATCAGAACCTTAGGTCAACCTCAATCGGTTATGTTCATCTTAAATTATTTCATATTATGTTGCATATGTATTATTTTTCAAGGACTACCTTAGCATCTTGCACTGTATCAACTCTGTCAGCTGAATTGTTAACACATCTTCTATACAATGCAACTCCTGTGAGAATAGCTTAGCTTTATTTTTCTATTTAAAAAATACAGACAATTGAGCAATCATGCCACCAGTCATAAATAGATCATACCACTGACAACTACAATATATCCTGTGGAATTTAAAGCAATTATATAAGGACAGTTACTATATTGCAGGAGACAAAATTTATGAAATTTCTTTCTTTGAACTAGTGATATGCCTTATATGTCATTTAGAGAACTGTGAAACTGACAGCACTCTCTGACTAGCCTCAGCTTACCCTAGACTCCTGGGGAAATCCTGGCTGTATTAGTATGCCACAGAAACTTCATTAAGGGCTTTGGAGCATCACCTATTCAGCAATAAACAAAGTTTCTGCTGATTTCAGCATTTGTTTTGCAGTTTCAGTGAATCCAAGATCACAGAAGCAGCTTAGTACTATACTGTTATTAAAGAACATGGATAATGTTTGCTGATGAACAAAAACTAGCAATACACACTCAGATTCTTAAAATACTATAAATGTCTCTATTTTACAGAAAAGCCATGGGAGTTCTTCACCAGTCTTGAAGAGCCTAAATTCAACACAGGAAGTTGCACTAAACTTGCAATAGACTTGCGTAGTAAAATAAAATTCACTCTTCAATCACCAAACGGTTTTAAGCAATTATTTTCTAAATCGCTTAGTAATAATTGAAGCTGTTTGACTCACTGTTTTATTAAGATTCGTGAACAAGTTTTAAAACACAGTACAATATGAATATAATATCAATCTGCCATTTTAAACTGTTGTATTACATGGGAAAGCCTCATGATTATATTGGTTTTATGTGGATAGATGGTCACTGAGTAAATTGTTTGCAACCTTCACAGCAATTCTTCATCAGCATCAATTGATAGTCAAAGCGATATTCAGCATCGACTTTGCATTGTACTTGAATTCATTTGAGGTAAGCAGTGGAATAATCTTTACTGTAAATGAGAAGAAAAACTCCTGGGTAGAAATTACTGGAGGTCCTTATGTGCCTTTTTTCCGGGTAATGTTAAAATTGATCTCAGCAGTTTATAATTAGCTACAATTATTTGAAATTTTATATTTAGATTCATGACCTCTAAACCATTAACTCAGTTGGCAAGAGAATATCCTCACCATGCTCCAGAATGTTCAAGATCAAATCCACAGGAGATCTCCTATATAATTAAAAAGAGAAGTAAAGTTCACAAAGGGTGATGTCATGACCTTGAAATTTGATGATATTACACCTATAACCACAAATGTGATATATGTGTCTAAGGGTCCTGATTTTCCTGAACTCTGCTATAATCATGGTAACTTATTTTTACATAGTGTCACAACTACAGCAGGCTGGTCATCATAATTATGAATTTGTATAGCTTCTTTGCCCACCCTTCCTTCCCCTGCCTCTACAGATCAGTTTTCAAATGTTTCAACTAAATCTTAACCAGCAGCACAGCTTTATGCTTTAACTAAGATTTTAAAAAAAGCTCGTTTAGACCAAAAGAATAGAAGAATTAAGCCATTCGACCCATCAAGCTAGCTCTGCAATTCAATCATGACTAATATGTTTTTAAACACTATTTGGCAATTATTCCATTTTAAGAGGCATCTTATGACTTTTTTTTCCTGAGGTAAGTACAGACAAGTCCTAATATCAGCTGAAATCCACAAGGGTATTGATGTGACTTCTGAGAATGATTTATTTAAGATTATTTGTTCATGTTAAAGATAGATTACCTTTCTTGGCAAAATATGATTGCACAGATATGACAATGAGGGGACATTGAATTGATATTAAGTTCCACATATCATCATGACCAAGGCTGTAGTAATGCCGTTTGCCCTAATTCTCCCACTTCATCAAATAAGAAGTATTTTTTCTACTTACCGAGATTAACAATTAAATGCTATTTATGCAATGGATTTTAAACAACAAGATCTAACAACCAGGTTTGTTAATAAATAGTTATTGGTTGACATCATCAGAACAAAATTTTTTCATTGAAGGTATAATAATTGGTAAAGTCAGAAAAATAATTGCTTAGCACTCTAAATAGTCTCAAAACATAAAGACACACTGTCTTCTGAAAGAGAGGAAAAAGAACTGATCTCAATGCAGAGATTCGCATTTGAGAAAACAGAACTCACTTTGGCAAATGGATTTTTCTTGAAAGCAATAGTATAAAGTGTTGGATATTCTGGACTCATTGTATTGATGAGCTGTGACCAGTGGAGTGCCACAAGGTTTGGTGCTGGGTCCTCTAATTTTTGTCAATTACATAAATGATTTGGATGCGAGCATAAGAGGTACAGTTAGTAAGTTTGCAAATGACACCAAAATTGGAGGTGTAGTGGACAGCGAAGAGTGTTACCTCAGATTACAACAGGATCTGGACCAGATGGGCCAATGGGCTGAGAAGTGGCAGATGGAGTTTAATTCAGATAAATGCGAGGTGCTGCATTTTGGGAAAGTAAACCTTAGCAGGACTTATACACTTAATGGTAAGGTCCTGGGGAGTGTTGCTGAACAAAGAGACCTTGGAGTGCAGGTTCATAGCTCCTTGAAAGTGGAGTCACAGGTAGATAGATAAGATAGTGAAGAAGTCGTTTGATATGCTTTGTGCTTCCAATTAAACCTGTTGGACTATAAACTGATGTTGTGTGATTTTTAACTTTCTTTTCTTGGTTAGAGTACTGAGTACAGGAGTTGGGAGGTCAAGTTGCGGCTGTACAGGACATTGGTTAGGCCACTGTTGGAATATTGAGTGCAATTCTGGTCTCCTTCCTATCAAAAAGATGTTGTGAAACCTGAAAGGGTTCAGAAAAGATTTACAAGGATGTTGCCAGGGTTGGAGGATCTGAGCTACAGGGAGAGGCTGAACAGGCTGGGGCTGTTTTCCCTGGAGCGTCGGAGACTGAGGAGTGACCTTATAGAGGTTTACAAAATTATGGGGGGCATGGATAAGATAGACAAAGTCTTTTCCCTGGGGTCAGGGAGTCTAGGGCATAGGTTTAGGGTGAGTGGGGAAAGATATAAAAGAGACCTAAGGGGCAACTTTTTCACGCAGAGGGTAGTATGTGTATGGAATGAGCTGCCAGAGGATGTGGTGGAGGCTGATACAATTGCAACATTTAAGAGGCATTTGGAGGGGTATATGAATAGGAAGGGTTTGGAGGGATATAGGCCAGGTGCTGGCAGGTGGGACTAGATTGGGTTGGGATATCTGGTCGGCATGGACGGGTTGGACCAAAGGATCTGTTTCCGTGCTGTACATCTCTATGACTCTATGGTACAAGTGGTCTAGCCTCAACCATGCTCAGTTATTGCTGAGGTCAACAACATGTTCAGGAAATGCAACGTTGAGATGGCCTTTCAGTCACTCTTTCAAAAGAAAAAACAGGTAAGTTTCATCTGGAACTGAAGTAGAGGTCTTTCTTTCCTGAAATAGAAGAAATCAATTCAGCAGCTTGTTAATAGCAAGCTTCCCTCAAATTTACCTGGTTCTTGGTGAACTTCCCTGCAAATCATCTGTTGGTTCTTCACTTTGGTTCAACTGAACCAGATAAAACAAGACTCTCTCCAAGCAAGTCACTGTTCAAACAGGAGAAAGTACGGACTGCAGACGCTGAAGATCAGTGTCAAATAGTGTGGTGCAAGAAAACCACAGCCGGTCAGGCAGCATCCAAGGAGCAGGAGAGACGATGTTTCAAGCATAAGCTCTTCATCAGGAACATTCCTGAAAGAGAGCTCATGCTCAAAACATTGACTCTCCTGCTCCTCAGGTGCTGCCTGACCAGCTGTGCTTTTCCTGCACCACAGTTTTTGACACTGTTCAAACAGCCTCAGCAGGATTTACAGCAAAGCAAACAATTATCATCAGTCATGTCATTTCTACGAAACCCTGTTCACAAAATCTGAAATAATAAACATCTTTTCCAAAACCCTTCAAACTTAAGTCCTCCAAGCAATATTATATAAAACATATTTACAACAGAATGCAAAGGGTGTAATGCTTGTTTCAGGTGTAACTTCTTCAACTCTTTTTGTCTTCACACTCATTATGTGCTGAAAAATGCTACACCCAACATATATCTACAGAACAATGTATTCATGTAACTGATAATCAAAGTCAAATATTGGCTTCAGCTGAGGTCTATTCATTCCAGATTTCTCTCCATACCTAGTCCATGCCATTATGAAGCAATTTCTAAGTCTCCATGTCTCCAGTATTAAATTTGATTTTAGAATCCATACATTACTATCTTGTTGTTTAAAATCCATTACATATAATTGCTGGTAATTTCTTTTAAAAACCAATTCCTCCGTGGAGTGTGGATATCATTGTCAATGACAGCATTGTTGCCCATTCTTTACTGGCCTTACTTAAGAGTCAACTATTCATTGCTGTAGGTCTGGAGTCAGATATGTTAGCAGTTTTCATTTTTAAGAGGAGACTACATCCAATGAATAAATGAATTAGTGAACTAGTAGTGTTTTTATGACAAGCAATGATCACTTAATGGTCACCATTACTGAGACTAACTTTGAATCCAGTTAATTGCTTTCATAAATTAAGTATATTTAAACCCCACCAGCTACCATCGAGGGGTTTGAATCCAGGTCTGCATGACTAGTCTAGTGATATTGCCATTTCAGTTCTGGATCCCCTAGTGTCTTCTTAGTGCTGTAGCATTTTTGATTTAGTAACTGATGCCTATGCTCAGTTTAATATTATGTAGTCCATCTAGCTGAATACGTTAATCTGGTATATGTAAGCTCATTATTTTATATTGACCCACTAACAAAAGATATTGTTTCACATTTGTGATGTTTCACCCACATAAATCTTTAATTTAATTTATATATATAATATACACACACGAATATTATTATATTATTACATGATACAATATTGTAACATTCTATAAAACAGAATGTAAATTGAAGATGACATCTAAATTAAATGATTGCTATTATGTCAATTTCTTACGTTCTTCTAGAGCCTAACCAGTGTTTGGAGTTACTGTTTCCCATTAACAGAATAGTCACAGAACCTGGATAATCATGTTGCTAATCTGCTTATTTTGAGTATTGTTATACTATGATTAATCAACTTACATAGCATAAATTTTGAGGGAGAATGATGATTCATCTAGTTTGCTCATTTAATTTTATTGTCATTTTATAGCTTGGTTATTTCTTGTTGCAGAGATTATGACATTTTCTTCTCTGATGTTTTGGGAAGCTTACCACTGGCTTTCCTAGTTGAACACTAATGCAACATGGTTTGTAAGCTTTATTTATAAAAAAAGATTTGTTCTTCAATGTTGAAGTGTATTCTGTCAGAAAAAAGTAACAAAGCCGTGTTATACCAACTAGACAATGTCATTTCAATATATTAACTTTGAAGTTGAAGTGCAGACTTGCAATAGTTTTCTTTTAAATTCTTTTAAGATGTCAATACTAAAAATTGCTTAACCTTCTCAATGGCTCAGAAATGTTCCATTTTTCAAAACTTTTATGGCAGAACATTTAAGATTATTATCAGTTACACAATATCTTTAATGTTATACAAATAAAAGTGATGTGACTGCATATTTTGGTCGCATTTTAAGTTTCATAGAACCACAGAAGTCTGTTGCACTTGAAATGAAGTAAGTCACAGCGGCATTATCGTAACTTTAAGGTAAGTACAGGTTGAATATATTTCACTGCTGAAGTGTCATTGGTGAACGCCAATTATTTTTCAAAGTTAGGAAAAGAGCAGCCTTTTCCTGGCTCTGACCTAAATTCTTCTCAGTAATAAGTTCTGCTCATGATTCTTCAGGTATTAATCCTTGGGTATGTTAGGCTTTACAAAGTTCCAAGCTTCATTTGCCTATAACAAAGTCACCTTCCACCACAATACAAAAGCTTCAGAAGAAGAATCAAATTAGATTCAAAGGACAGAACTTAGAGGGCCCAGAATGATGTGGGCAGTGGCAATAAATCTGGGAGAATCATGCAAGAAGTCTCAGCATGGATTTTCTTAATGTGGGGAACACTAGGCTGCATTTTCCAACAGAATTCCAGACATCAAGACAAGATTTGCACTCGCGATGCTTATTAGGAGAATTATTGCTTGTTGTCAGCCCAATTAACCGCATATCTCACCTCATTAATATGCAGCCTCCTAACCTACTGTTTGCTTGATGACTTCTGCTAGCCATTTGCTCCTATGGGCCATTCTCTCAGATATCCAGCACCAGAGTCCCAGGACATTGCCCAGGCAGAAGCTACATTCATCCTGAATCTTCACATGTTGACATCTGACATGTGCCAGCCCCTCTACACCATCATGGCACATCTCCAATGCACTTGCATAACATTGCTCACTTCAATGCTGGACATTGAAATGTGCCAGCAACTAGCAGTGAAATATTGCTATAAGGATACTTTCAGGAGAGGCACCAGTGCATGATTGGATCAGGCTGCATTTTAGGGCTGCTTGCTCAGCACTCACCTGCCCCTCCCTAGCTGGAGATTAAAGGCTCAGAGTACTGTTTGCTGCTGACATGATGGGCCAAGGCATTGTTGTACACTGTTGTACAACATTGTTGTTATTGTTGTGCACAGCCAGCAGTAAAGGGATGGTCCTTTACGTTGCTAAATCCATCTCACACCATGCAGTAACTCGCACCATTCACAGACACAACAAAGACACAGCCTGTGCTTCAAGCAAATAGCATTGTCTCAAAGTCTTTGGGGATTTCCCACCAGTGACATCCAGGGAGTCACTGCTTAGAGGGTTCAGACATGCTGAGCCAGAGGCAAGTGTACCCTCCTCGGCTTGGACTCTCACAGGGAGACAGACAAGGTGGGAGTGGAAGGTCTAACTATCCCTACGGTGTCCTGAGAGGAGACTTCTGGGGGTGCCTGTATGTGACTCCCTCCCTACCTCAATGCCTACTTGCACCTCTCCACTTCCCATAAAGGAAGGAACATCTACAGTGATACCAAGGTGCTTCATTCCTCTGTCACCTTGCCTTTGAACACCAATGGCTAGGGTGATGGTGTGAAGGACCATCCACCTGTCCCATTGCTGAGCAAACCATGACATGTTGGGCTTGACTTTTTCCTTGGCAGCCACCAATCCATCCATAGAGGCAGCCAGATGATAGCATGCCTGAGGCTGCAGGGTTCCTCTGGGGTTGTTGTATTACTGTAGCCATTGTAGTATGGTGTCCATTGCCCTAACAAACCTGCCCACTGCTTGTGTCAGTTTGTGAATTTGTATGAACTCCCTGATTGTCGACAGGGTGGGTCCTCTTTAGCCTGTGGCTAAGCAGACATCTGGTCTCTGATAATCCTCAGAGTTCCAATGGCGTGGCTGTTTCTTCCTTGACCAGTGAGACAGAAATGCTCACCAGCAAGTTTTCCCAACTATAAACTACATCAAATGTTCACAGAGGGGTTGGTCTCTGAGCTGGTGGAGAGTGCAGGACACAATCTTGCCAATGCTTTCTCGGACGTATCTGTATCCTTCTCTCCAAAGGTGGTGTAGGGAATGCTTTACAGGACAACCCTCTTGATCACAACTAACTTGGGCATGATACTGGTACCTGCAAGATGCAAAAGGGAGAAGGCATCATGATTGCAAGTTAAAAGTTGGAGCAAGTGAAAAACATATTGTTGGGATTAATGTGAGAATTGCAGTATAATAATCAATGGTTCTCCTGTGATTGCCATGACATGGACGTCTGCAGGCTATTGCCATGAGGGCCAATATAGTCTCCCCATAGCGGGTGAGGAGGCAAATTTTGGGCGTTCTCCCCGGCTCTTCTGGTTCTCTTTTGGGCTGTTTCCTTTGGTAATGAGAAAACAGTAGGAATTGAGTGAAACCACGATGGGTAGCACAGTTGTTGGCTGGTACAGGTGGAGGAAAGGTGGTGAGAGTGAGTGAGAAGGCAATGCAGAGAGTATGCAGGGTTAGCAGTCCGTTGGTGATGGGGCAGGTGAGAGTGATTGAGTGAAGATGCTGCATGTGAAAATGAGAGGGATAGAGAAAGAGCTTTGATGGGAAGTGTGTGCCGTTGCGGAGATTGAGTGAATGTCAGGTCACAGAGAGACAATGGTTGCACTTGTACTGGTGTAAGGTCATTGACCTTTCTTCACACTGTTGGGCATTCCTCTGAATCGCGGACACTGCACTGACCCAGGTAGCAACCTCAGACTAGACTGGCAGGATCTGGTGATATGGTCTTCTCCAGTGAGGCTTAATGTCCTTGTCTGCAAAGCAGAGCACCATTTTCTCCTTGTCTGTCATCCTGTCCAAACAGTGTGCAACCATTCAAAGCAGTTTTGGAATGGCAGTGCTTGTCTGGGTGCACAGCAGTGTTTTAAAGATGGTACCAGTGCCAAAGATGTCAGTCTATTCCAATGTACACAGGCAGCGTTAAGCTTTTTGGGCTATAATTGGAAGATCAAGTTTGTATTGGATGAGAGGAGCATCATATTGGCAGGGTAGGTAGTCAATAAAATACATTTGGGACTATAGGGTAAGAAAGCGCACCAGACCTCAGAGAGTGACCCTTCATGATTCTTATTATAATTTACACTTAGCCAAAATATATGCTCAGATTCAACCTATAATGTTAATTCACCACAAATGCATCTAGGTCTATTGAGTATTTCTTGCATGTCCTCCTTTTATTTTACCCTCTTCAGTATTTCAGCATAATTAGCACAATAAACAAAGTTTTTACTGCTCATGATCCAATGGCAAACATTCCAATCAAAACATGATGATTTTAAATGCATAATTTTCTGTTATGATATATTACACAATACATACAAATAGCAAAATTATAAGAAAATTGTCAGCTGACTTATAGTTAATTACCTGAAATCACATAATTATTTAATCACAATTTTACTTTGTAATGTGTTAGCTAGGAGATAAAATGGAATGATTGTAATATTCTAACTGTGAAGGTTAGACAATCCTCTATAATTAAACATATTTTAGACTGTGGTTAGGACTTTCAAATTTAAACTTATTAACTTTGCACCCACGCAGTAGTTGAAGCATCTCCTTGGAATATCAGCCCTGAATGAGTTAAAGCTGCTATTAATTCACTGTAACTCTAGCATTCCAATATTAATCCAGCCTAAAATGTGTGGATGGAATTTTTGCTAACTTTAAAAATCACTCATAAAATTTGATTGTCACTCTCAAACCATTTACTGTGATGGATTCAGAACATAAAATTGCTCTCAGTTTGGGAATCACATAGGAAGGAATATTGTGGATCATGGATATATAACATTTTTATGAACCAAGCTAGACCCCCTCAAAACATTTCAAGAAGGAAGCCCTGACCCAAACTTTTCTAGCTGTTTTAAGCAGGTGTAAAGTAGATATTCCAGGAGTGATGCAGCTGGTCAAACCCCTTTGGTTTAAAAACCGAAACAGAATTTATTTACAGAGTACCGAATGAAACACAAACAAAACAGAACAGAATACTGAATAACTTAACCTACTCAAAAACCCAACAGACTATTCCCAACCCAATGATGCTGTTCCAAATCCCTCAACAATCCCCATAAACATCCCCCTTACAAAAAGGTGAAATCAGACACATATTCTTCCAGAAGAGAGAGATGGCAGGGAGATTTAGTAGTGAACCTCCTTAAACTATAGCTGTTTCTTTTGATTGTCCAGTTTTAACTGACAAGCAGCTCTGGACAGTCAGACTGCTAAAACCAAACCAAACCAGAGAAAAGATGAGCTGAGAGAACTGGTCACTTCCCTTTCATTGTACAAGTATTTTATTTTAACTTGAAAGCCTTTTTACTGTGGCAGTATCTGTTAGTTATAATCAAATTGGCTCTAAAACCCATCCAAACCAGACACATTTGAATCTATGCATTTATGATCCTGCTTAAAAAAAAGCCAAGAACAACTTAACCTTGTTAAAGGAGCAACATCATCACTACATTAATATAGCTCCTTCTCTATGGTTGCAGTTAAACTATTTTCTGAAGCATTGTTTGTGCAATCACAGACCTGGAATCATTTAATACCGAGATTCAACTTACCAAGACTCCTTGCAAATCTGTAAGCTCTACTACCTTGATGAACAAGGGCAATAAATACAGGGGAACAGAAACACTTGTAAGTTCTCCTCCGTGCCATGCCACATACACCACCTGACTTGGAATGCTATTACCCTTCTTTCATTTTCACTGGTTCAACATGATGGAAATTATAACTGTGCTGAAGGCCTTAAAGACTGCAGCAGCTCCAGAAAGCAACTCACTGCCATCTTCTCCAGGGCAATTAAGACTGGATAATAAACACTGGTCCAACCAGCTACACTCACATCTTGGTAAAGAATAAATAACTCAATAAGACATAAAAGATTAGTTGCCCAATGTAGACATACACATTCTATCACAGAAACATTCTTTAAACCAATGAGCCAAAATGCTCACAGAACGTGAATAAATGACTACCACATATATACACTTTGGGTAAAGTTAGGTTGAAACATATTTATGGGAAGAACAATATGCTTTCATAGAAACAATCTGTCATATCAATAGGATGAAGTTTATCATGACCTGTGATCCAGTCAGCCTGCTTTGCTTAAGATTTAATTTGATCACATTCCTCTCATCTTTCCACTTCCTGATTTATAGTTATTACTAGTACTTATTTTGTGTTATCTATAATCAAGTCAGCAGCGGAATATTTTTAATTTCCTTATTACCTGGTATTAATTCTCCATTCTTACTCTCTATAGGGCCAACACGCACTATATTTATTCTTTTTTAAAGACATTTTCTTTTTTAGAAACTCATGCCACTGTTTTAAATTCCTAGCTAACCTCCCCTCTTTTATCTTCTTCTTTCTCCTGATCTGCTTTTTAGTCATCTTCTGTCATTCTTTATATTCTGACCAAGTATCTAACCTTTGTGCAATTGTATGATTTTTTCTTAAGTTTAATGCATTCCTTAATTTATATAGTTAGCCATGGATTGTAAGTCCTTCTCTTAGAATTCGTCTTAATAATAGGAATACACTTATTCCAAGTACTCCAAAGACTCTATTTAAATGTCTGCTACTGCTTTTCAATTGAGCTATCTTGCTGTCTGGTGTTGCTGTTCAGTTCATCTAGCTCAGATTTCATGCCCACATTGCTGTCCTATTTAAGAATAAAATACTAGTCTTATATCCAGATTGAAAGGCAGAAGAAAGGATCTAAAATTCAATCATTTGTTTTGGCTGCTGCCTAGTGGTGCCTTTACTCAGGCCATTAATTAATCCTGAATATTATATAATACAAGTTTAACAAACGTTTCTTTGATAATTTCTTAGAGAAGCATGTTCTGGAATAAATCTCAAAAACATTTTATGAACTGCTCACTCAGTATATTATCCTATTTTTCTTATTTATATATAGATTAAAACCACCCATGATTTTGAGTTTCTCTTTATTGCCTGCACTTAATATTTCTTCATGTATGATTCATCTTATATTGTGGTTCCTGTTAATGGGCCTGGAGACTGCTTCCACTTGTGTCATTTTCCACCCTCTATTCATCGTCTCCACCCAAATTGAATCTACATCCTGATCTCCTGAACCAAGATCATCTCTAAACGTTGCAGCAATGTCATCTTTGATTAACAGTGCTACCTCACCACCTTTACCCAACTTTCTATTATTTTTGATTGCCATATTCCTCTCTATATCCAGGACCTAATCCTTGTTGCCCTACAGCCACTTCTCCATAATAGTAAACAGGTTATATTTATTTACTTCAATGTGCACTGTTAATTATTTCATTTTGAAAGCTACGCACATTCAGATACAATTCCATTAAGTATTGACTCTTCATTTTATTTTAAAACCTCAGCTTGACTGTTAGTGTACTCCTAAGGTTTTGCTCTCTGTCATACTTGTCATTCTCTGAACTTTATTTTCTATATTCCTATTTTGCTCTTCTACCTCAACGTTAGCCCTTACTTTGCTACCTCCACCCAATCTTGACCTGGCACCCTATATTTAAAGTACTCTCCACTTTCTTAGTTATGTGTCTGTCCAGAGGACCAGCACAGACTGGGTGTAGCCTACCTTAAATATACAGATATCACTTTCCTCAGTGTGTCAGCGCTGCACAAATCCAGCACAATTCTCCATCACTAGTCTCTGAGCCACACATTCATTTCTCTAGCTGTATTCATCCCATGGTAATTTGAACATGATTTAGGTAGTAATGATGAGATTATTACCTTTGATAACTTCCCTGAGAAAAAGAACACCTGAAATCAGTGTCTAGTATTCCATAGTCTAGTTCGTCATACACAAGCAGTACTTTGAAAGATTATCAAGTATGTGATGTTCGTCACAAAGCAATGCCTAAGATGATTGCTTCATAAGCGTATTAACTGCATGCTAAACAAAATCTTGATTTACCTTACCAGATAGTGCAAATTAGCAAATTGTATATACCAATCAGTGTTAATAAATTATGATCCTGTAAGGCAGGAACAAATAACATTTTTATTATGATTTTGCAGAATCATTAAATAAGTAGTTGCATTTAAAAAACATATACAAGAAGTGCAATGAGAATTATTTTACATAAAGGATTCTCTTAAGATGCAATTCAAGCCAGGAAATTTAGAAAGATTACATATCAATATTTTGCAATGATTACAGGTGGACTATTTACCAGAACTATACTGCCATCTACAGAACTGCATAGCAACAGTGGAATTCTTCACAAGTTTCAAACTTGTACTTTGAATTTAAAAATGAACAATGAAAAAAGTGCAATGCACTTTACGGTTTTCTGTATGTTGGTATGCATAGCATATACCACAGAGAGCTGATAATTGTTCAGACATTTGTTTTGAAGTTTATTTGTAACGACTAACATGGATTCAATATCACAGACTTATACACATAATCCAGGTTCTATGTTGACTGTTGTTAGTGTATATTACATATCCATAGTTGACTGACCAAAGATATTAGCCTGACTCCATTATACAGAGATAGTGACAGAAAGCAAAACATGTATCTTCAGACCAGAATGTCACAGAGTTATACAACATGGAAATAGACCCTTCAGTTCAACTAGTCCGCACCGAAGAGAAATCCTAAAACGATCTAGTCCCATTTGCCAGCATTCGCCCTATGTCTAAACCCTTCCTATTCATTTACCCATTACTTTTAAATGTTGTGATTTTACCCACCTCAACCACCTCCTCTCATTCCACACACACACACCATGCTCTGCATGAAAATGTTGGCCTTAAGTCCATTTTAAATTTTTCCCCTCTCACCTTAAACCTATGCCCTCTAGTTTCAGACTTCCCTACCCTGGGAAAAGACATTGACTTATGATTTTATAAAAGGTCATCCCTCAGAGTCCAATGCTACAGAGTAAGAAGTCCCAGCCTATTCACCCTCTCTCTGTTGCTAAAACCCTCTAATCCCACAACATCCTTGTAAATCTATTCTGAACCCTTTGAAGTTTAACTTTTCCTATAGCAGTGAGACCAGAGGTGAACACAGTGTTCTAAACGTGGCCTCACCACTATCCTGTCTAATCATGATGTCACAACTCCTATACTCAATGCACTGACCAATGAAGGCAAGCATACCTAAAACCTTCTTCACCACCCTGTTTACCCATGACTCCACTTTCAAAGAACTATGTACCTGTACCCCGAGATCTCTTGGTTTGACAGCAATCTCCAGGGCCTTTCCAACAAGTATATAAGTCCTGCCTTGATTTGTTTATCAAAATGCAATACCTCACATTAATCTAAATTAAACTCCATCTTCCAATCATTGGTCCATTGGCCCATCGGCCCATCTGATCAAGGTCCTGTTGTACTCTGAGGTAACCTTCTTTGCTGTGCATTACACCTCCAATTTTGGTGTCATCTGCAAACTTACTAACCATACCTCCTATATTTACATCCAAACCACTTACACTTATGACAAAAAGCAGTGGACTAGCATTAATATTTTGGCACACCTTTGGTCACAGGCCTCCAGTCCAAAAACACCACCCTGTCTCCTACCTTCGAGCTGGCTAGTTTCCAAATGGCTAGTTCTGTCTGATTTCCATGAGATCCACTCTTGCTCATCAATCTACCATGCGGAATCTTGTTGAATTCCTTGCTGACATTCATATAGTCAATGTTACCACTCTACCTTTATCAATCACCTTTGTCACCTCCTCAAAAAACTCAATCAAGTTCTGATGTTCATTACATGTTCCGATGTCATGTATGTTATACAAGTACTGGCCTACTGGTGTGGTACGCCACTGTATAACAATGCCACTTTTCCCTTTAAACATGTGCAAAGATTCATATAGCGGTATTGTCTCTTTGTTTTACATTCAGAAAAGACTTGGTTGATGTATAACTGGTCTTTATGTAATTACAAATTGGTGTTGTAGCTTCACTCTATGGTGTGCATTTAGAGTTAGGAATAGATGTGCAGTTACTGGTTAGCATGACAACTTCAGCAATGGATTTGTCAACCTGTGTGAAGGCTGATGGATAATAAGCATTTCAGATATATTAGCTGTTGCTTTGCAGTACTAGACTATTGCTTATTACTATCTCATATGATCAAAGATGGATGCAATGATGTGATATCTTTCTGTGAAGCCATGTGTTTGCATGGAAATCTCAAACACGATTTTCCCAATTCAACTTGGGATAACTGCCTTCAATCTCATTAATCATGACCTTATCAATTTCTCTGTACTTTCCAATAATGCAGTGTGCACATATGGTTCTATTGTGAAAGTGTGAGTTGGAAGATCTATGTGGATCTGTCTTCCAACAGGAAGCTTCCAGTGATATTAAATGGTGCCTCAAGGAGTAGCACCTAGATTTATCATTGTAATCCAAAACTTCTGTCAGGTTGATTTACATTTAGTGTTTATGGATTTTACAACATGAACAATGTCTTTCTTCTACAAGACCATTCCACTGAGAATAGTTGGGAGAAAAGGTAGAGGGAATATACATAGCTTGTAAAGGTGCGAACTGTATTGTGGATAGTTGTCAGACAAATTGTTGAGGAACACCAAACATAGTGAAGATGGTGGTCAATGTTTCAACAGCTGTTGTGCTAATGGTACCTTGGATTTATCTCACAAAACAGAATTAGTCAGTGACCAGAATGTAATCACATCCCTGGAGACAGGAAATATCAGAGGTGATATCACACTGTGGTCCAGAAGGAATCTCATATGGAATGAGAGGCTGTCTTGGAAGTGAACAGGAGTCTTGAGGAATTGACATGATTCACATGACTCAATTAGTTGATCAATGCCTTTTTTACTATTAGACCAATACACAGAATCACACATTAATGTCTTGGCTTGTTCTGCACCCCATGGAACATACATGTATATTGCCTAGCATGTCATAACATAGACCTTGTGGAGTTATGGCTTGTTTGCCTTTGAAGATTACATTTTGGTAGAATCGTAGTACATCACTAAATGACCAAAACAAACATACTAACTCAGGGACGCATTTAGACCACCCATTGATAGTGATCCAACTCGTCATTCTCCAACATAACTTAGTAAATCTGCTCTGCTTGGTTCTGCCCAAAATATATGAGATTGAATTTGCATTTGGAATTTTTGGTGTTCTAGCTAATGGATTTGTTACATTTTACATCTAATAATGCATAGATCCATCAATGCTAGATTATCACTAATGGAATAATATCAAGAAGATTGCATAGTTATATATTTTGATTTAACAAAATGCTTGGAAATGCATTACTGTCATTGCAATGTTGAGTTGAATCATCATTTCAAGCTATCTATATATTAAAAGTCACTGCCTTTCAATAATAATTACATATCCTTTTATGGTATTAGTGAGAAGTCTTTTACACAAATTTTATCATACAGGTTTTGTTCAGATAATGTGTAAATGTTTACAAGTCAGATGTATCTTTATGGATCATTCAGAGGAATCTCAATTAAACAGAGCAACCTCGATTATCCGAACAAGATGGGCAGGCTCTATTCCGTTCAGATAATTGATTGTTCGGATAATCGATTTCACCTTAAACAAGGGAAGCCATACTGATCTAATGCTATGCCCTCCCAGAGAATTTGTTTAAATCTATAATTTTAATGAGTCTGCTATTTAAGCAAACTAAACTTTGTATACTGCAAATTACAGGTTAAACTGAGAAAGACTAAGCCCTTACCATTACATAAATACTTGTACTGTATATGAAATCCCAGCATTAAACAAGATCCCGAACAGCTTCTATGATTGCAAGAGCATTTGTCAGTTTCCGGGAACTCAGTGTCACGATAAAAAGACAGAAGCACTGCCTCACACATGCATTCACATTCTTAGTCATTTTTATCACAAACGGCCTGGTAAAGTGACAGTAATACTGTAAAACACTGCAAAGGGCTGTGTAACTAACCCTTACCTAAAAAAAAAGCAGCTTGAGCTGCTTGTTTCTTGGTTTTTCCCAGCGTTTTCACATCTTCTTCAGTACAGGTAAATCAAACACACTTACCTCTTTGATGTAACGTTTTTGTGGGACCTTGAAACCTTCTTCAGATAATTCAAAATTTGGATAATCGATATTCCCCTGTAATCTTTTTTGTTGCTAGAGCAGTGTCAGCAACACCATAATCAAAATCCAAATTATTCGAGGAATTGTGTTATTTTTCTTCAATCACCATGAAACAAAGGTAGCTTCAGAATGTGCTAACATCATCATTGCATTCAATAAACTTAATAAGGAAAGGGCACAGTCCTGTCAATAACTGTTGCAAAGGAATTTGATATGTTGGGGTGATATAGTGACTCAAAGAAACAAAAACTCGACACTGTAAAACAAGGAATCTGTTTGGCACTGCACACCAATGTCACCCATTTCATTTTTGTTTGAATTGACAATTCTATTACTGTAAATATTACAAAATATTCAATGTCCATGCTGTTAATAATTTGAATTTAGGATACACACAACGTGGGTAATTATGACTTGGAGTAATAATCTGTAATAGTAATAGTGAAATTCCATCTCCATCTCAGTGTTGCTATTCACTGATTGTAATGGAATCAATTATTGGGGCAATAGGAAAACTGGCTATCAATTTTCTACAATCCATTTTACAAAGTTATTTCAGAGGGAGTAATTGCAGCAGTTACCAAATAAGACACCACTCAATAAACATATTCCTGGGGTTTATATATTTCTGGCTAAATATTGCAATCGGCAACATTAATGTCATAAAAAAACACTTAAAGTTTCTGTGATTGTTAATATGTCACAAGAATTGATGGTTGCCATGATTGATGAAAATCCTAAGCTAAAAAGAAACTTTATTTTCATGTAATTATGAGCCCTTCTGTACAATCATCAAGTCAAGATGACTGATGGACTCTATGCAACAAGTAATTGTGCCAGGTTGTTCAGCCTCACGGGGAATTAGGCTCGCCAGGATATCTGGGAATAGGTTGGCAAAAATACCAAGGGAGTTCAGTCACAGATGGTATTCCCAGAGACTTCCATACCTCTGCAGCCAAAGTCACATACATGAGAAATGCTAGCACAACAAAAAGCTGTCATGGAATCTTGCTGTTATAAACAGCTTTTAAGATGGTTCTTGAAGCTTTTATGTCATGTTTAGTTGACGCATAACAGGTCTGGATTACAATGTAAAAATATATAGAATATTAGAATTCCCTTTAGTGGTGTTTTTAATCAACTATGACCTTTTTTTTAAGCTGGATGTCTGATTAATTAAATGTTAATCTGCTCCTAAGATGAAGAATTGTGAAATCAGAAAACTGGATTGCATTGCAAAGTGAACAGGTTGATCACTGGAAGGCAATACAATCAAAACTTATTTATCCCAGTTTCAAAAAAAAAGCTGACAAAGTTCCTCAAAAAAAGGTTGTTGGCAAGCTGAAAGCAAACGAGGTCAAGGATGAAGCTGTAAACTAGATAACAAATTGACTTAACAGCAGCATGCAAAAGATAATTGCTGATGGGAATAGTTCCAGCTGAGTAATCGTGGTGAGTGGCATTCTATAAAAATCAACTCTGACACTTGTGCAATTCTAATATTTATTAACAGTCTTTTTTTTTGAAAATGACTTTTTTTTTTGTTTTTTCACTGTGTCAGGTCCAATTCAAAAGACTTCAGATCAGGTTTTATATTTTCCAATCAACATGCTCAGAAATTTCACTGTATACCTCTTGACGAGATGGCACTTGAACTTCGGCCTCCTGGCTCATAGATCAGGGAACCACCACTGCATCACTTGCCCTTCCTGGTCAAGTTCTATACAAATGTTATTAATTAAATTCAAACATTATGAAACTGGCTAAGAGGGATGGATGCTCATAAGGTGATTTTTTTTGTCAGAGTAGGATAGGTAAGGGCTCCTGTGGTGCAGTGTTAATGTCCTTACCTCTGAATTAGGAGGTCCAGGTCCCAGTCTCATTTGATCCAGAGGGATGTAATAATACTAGCAAATATTTCAGAATAGGTTAGACTACTTTTGGGGTTGCTTAATTCGATGATTTGGGTTTAATACAGTTTTAAATTAACTGGACTCAAATTCAGTAAAAGTCAAATTTTCAAATGATACCAAATTATGAAAGCCTGTGAACTCAGAGATGATAGCTCAGAAATTTCAGAATAAGTTGAACAAGATGTGAAAATGAGCAGAATAATAAAAGATTGAATTTGAGTAAAATGTAAAACAATACAAAAATGATCAACAGATGCCTTCATTATTAAGATTAAATCTTAAAGATTAAATCTCTAAGTGAGGCTCTTCAATTCCTGATATTTAGTAACACCCTTTATTTCATTCTGCACATAATACTGATACTAAAACCCTCTCTTCAAATCCACATTCTAGACCTTCTGTCTTGTCTCTTATTGATATCAGTCATGTGGTCATTTACATTATCACAATTGACATGAAACTTATCACAAAAACCTTCTGGGTCTTGAACATGTAAATCGAGGTCAGTAGTTGAGGCACCAATAGAATATTATTACAGTATTACTATTTAACAAACAATTGCACAACCTGTTCTCACCATAAAACTCAAGGTGATCGGGCTTATGGACTTCGGTTTTAACTCAAAATGCCCTCTGGTTCCATCAATCCACACAAATATAGGCACTCTGATGCAGCAGCTAATCGTCTAAACATGTTCTGACTATAAAATTAATCCATCCAATTGTTGCTTATCAGTAGCAAGTGGCAGATATGCTCAATCTCATTCTTTTCTTAGCTCATCATTCATACACTGCTCTTCACGATGGCCACAGCAGAGCTCTCAGAGAGCTTCATACCTCCAGCAGGATTTGCGAAACTTGAATTACATACTTTTCAGAAAAGAATCGAGTTCAAGAAGGAATTCATGGACCTGTCGCTTCTTGAGACCCACAGTTGTAACCAGCACTGCTTTGAGTATTCCAAACAGTGATGACATCAAGTTCTTTACTTTCAGCTACCTGACTGTCGCAAGGGGTATCAGTAACATTAATAACTCAATAGTTCATTTTTATGTTTAGTAAGCATCCAATGTCATTCTTGCTAAAGCAAACAATTTCATCATAAGAACATAAGAGCAGGAGTAGGCAATCTGGCCTTTCAAGCCTGCCTGCTCTGCCATTCAAAAGGATCATGGCTGATCTTTTCATGGCTTCAACTCATCGCACCTGCCATTTCACCATAACCCTTAATTCCTTTATTGTTAAAACAAGGATCTATCTTAGCTTTAAAAACATTCAATGAGGAAGCCTAAACTACTTCATTGGGCAAGGAATTCCACAGCCTCACAATCCTTTGGGTGAAGAAGTTCCTTCTTAATTCAGTCCTAAATCTGCTGCCCCTAATTTTGAGGCTTTGCCCTCTTGTCCTTGTTTCACCTGCCAGTGGAAACATTCTCTACTTCTCTCTTATCTATTCCCTTCATCATTTTATATGTTTCCATAAGATGCCTCCTCATTCTCCTAAATTCTAATGAATGAACCCACTCAGTCACTGCTCATAAGCCAACCCCTTCAACTCTGGAATCAACTTAGTGAACCTCCTCCACATACCCTTAGGTGCCAGTTTATCCTTTCTCAAGTAAGGAGACCAAAACTGAACACAGTACTCCTAAACAGCTGCACCATAACTTCCCTGCTTTTAACCTGAATCCCTTTAGTAATGTAAGTCAAAATTCTACTTGCCTTCTTAATTACCTGTTGCATCTGCAGACCAACCTTCTGTAATTCATGCACAAGGGGACACCCAGGTCCCTCTGCTCAGCATTCAAATAATAGTCCTTTTTCTGTTATTCCAACCAAAATGGATGACTTCGCATTTATTAACATAAGTGTTATCCAGGGGACAGGAATACAAAGGAAGGTTTCTGGAGATGTACACAATTTAAATTGTCTCCAGTCCAGGCTATCATTAAATGCACAGAAATCACTACTCAAGTTCCATGAGATAAAGCTCACTACATTCATTCATGACAACATTCCATTAATGTGACACATCATGTAGGCCCTACGCTTACTTTTAATGACAATTGTGGTGATGCTGTTCTCTCACACCAATCCTCTGTACAACTCACACTGATTCCACATAAGTAAAATGCTCTACTTGTGAACATGGGCTATCTCCTGTCCAGGAAGTGAGAGACCTTTCAGAAACCTTTAACGGCTTTTCTCTATTGATTTGCCAAAAATACTCAAAGTGTGCATTTTGTCTAGCTAATCGTACTTCAGGAAATACCCATGATCATGTAGCTATTTTCCATGTTTGATGTAGAGATTTAACTCCCATAACTTGGAACAGAATCTGAAGTGACAATAAAGTTTCAGTTACCAAGCATCCCTAGCTTTATTAAGAGTAATTCAGGAAAAGCTTATACACCAAAGCTAATGTTTAGGCAACAAATTACAAAATGTGAGTAATATAACTTCCATGTCAAATCTAGATAGCAGAGTGTGCTTCTTTTCTAATCGTTTTGTATTTCCTTGTGTATTTTCCAGTTTCCTTTGCTTTGTTTTCTTTCGCTTTGTCTTCACTGCTTTGTTCTGTTGTCCAGCCATAGCAAAATTCCTTGAACTAATTATGCTGGCAGCCCTGCTGCTGTCTCTCCTGAGGCTTCCAATTAGAACTGTTCATCTACATTTCACTACACGTTCATGCAGCTCCCTTCTAATCATCAGTATGCTAATGTAAGCAGCATTTGCCTGCCCATGGGTACATAATCATTCCTCAGCAATAACATATAGCTTCTGCAGTTCCATTGATCTCTCAGCTCTAGATTAGTAAAAGCTGATTTTTAAATCATAGCAAAACTTCTACCAATTCTACCATAACAATAACCATACCGCATAACAACATAACTCCTACAGACTACATTAACACACAGACCAAAAAAGGGCATACTTCATACAGATTTTACATTAAGAGGGAGAGACACCTTTGTTCATCCCTCATTAGATTTTAGTGTTCTTTGTAAACTTTGCATTTTATCCTTCCTTTGAATCTGCTTCAGTCGCTGTCTATCCAACATGTAATCATCAAGAGGTACACAATGATAATGATCTGCACCAATATTAAAACTTGAGAATATAACTGTAGGCAGGGGAAAGTTGCACATTATTCCCAAAATCCCTCCAAACAGGTAGTCTTAACTGTACTAATCACAATCAGAATCAAGATGTATGCAGTTGCAGCTTCTTTTGGTTCTTTCAAATGTGTTGGCAATATATTGTAAATTCAATTTGAAGGAATAATTTTAGAACAAACTCCATTACCTTTTCATGCACATTTGTGAAGACCATGGAGGAAAATACCAAACAGTGGAGCCCACATTTGCAACCATAGACAGCCAGCATTGCAATCCACAGTGTTATTCTTTCAAGGTTTCAACCGATTCATATGGTATCATTTCATAAACTTCAAATTATTTTCCTGAGGCATTACATCAGGTCAATAGTTATGCTAGTTCAATCCTTTGAATAAGCTCACCTTTACTTAAATACAAATGAATATTTTTTTCTTCCCATTGTTGTGAACCATAACATGATACTCAATTTTGTCAAAATATGTATTGATCTATTGTCCAGATTTTCCCATATTCCAAATTGCAAATTGGTTAGTTGCATCTTATGGAGTTGTTGAATCTTTGTAGACTCAGCCAGGACAGGACAACAGTATGTTCAATGCTCTCAAATCAGCCATTTCACCATTACCTAATACAACAAAACATCCATTGTTTTGTGCAGGGTTAAGTTCATAATTACTAGATTCAGCAACTGGTTACCCCATTGGGTGGGAGAATCTATCCAAGTGTCACAGAGGCAAAGCCACAAGTCTGACCTTGATGGCTGCTGCTTCGGGACTGTGTACAATCACAATTCATGGGATAACTTTCATCACGTCCTGTCGCTTTCTGCATTGGCACTTCCAAATGCCACATGCCTTACATACAGGGCATGTCACCCAGATTACTTGCAAGGCTTACCTACATTGACAATCGTGCCAATGGTGAATGAATTACTCAGCCTGCATTGCTTTGCCCATTGCTTTGTATTTGCGGCCACTTTGTAGATGTAACCTTTGCAATGGTTTTACAGGTCATTTTGGAATGTTTCCACGGGGGTGGGGGACAGATATTAGTGAGTGTTTGATTTAATAATCTAGTTCTGTAGCCGATATATCATAATCGCGCTTCTATCTCTGCATCTATTTATGAATCAATGATCTCCAGCAATCATTGCCTAAAAGGACATGAATTCAAGACTGCAATTAAAGCTCAACTTTAGAATACAGATTTTCGGGTGTTAACCATATTTCTCTTCTGAATTTTTACAATGATCCCTTCTGGGATTCAATATTTCAAAGCCAGATAACCAAGTTAAAAATTAAAATTTCTATAGACAATAAAGGCATCCAAAGACAGAACATGTCTGTAGAAATTTTGATTTTTAACTTGGCTATCTGGCTTTGAAGTATTGAATTCCAGAAAAAAAAAAATCTACACATTACAAAAAAATTAAGTCACATAGGAGATCTATGGTTTTCCAATTGAGCACAGGAAATATTGTGGAAATCCCCTTGTTTTTGACAAGACTTTTAATGATCTCTGGAGACTGAGATGTTGCAATTCTATTGACAATTCAGATACCTGCACCTGTTTCTTCTTAAAAATTAAAAAAAATGGAGCTACAAACCATTTGTCCTCCATAGAAATTTTTCATTAATACAGAATTTTCCATTTCCTCAATTTAAGGTATTTCACAACTATGAATTGCTACAAGAGTTAAACTATTTGAATTTTCAGTGCAGTGAATTATAGAGAAGGTGTCGTAGAGGGATAGCATGAGGAATGTGGGCAAGTTGCAGGAAGAAAGAGGTGAACTCGAAAAGGTGTTACTAGGGCTGCCTGAGGCCTGGATAACATCAAGGCCGGTTAGCCTCCCAAGCCAAAACAAAGCATTCCTCTTAGACTGTTCTTTGAGCAGCCACAACAAAAATTTGACTTTATATTTTCATGTAATGTGGTGTCGCTGGCAAACAGAGCATTTATTGACCATTCCTAGTTGCCCTTGAACTGAGTGATTTGTAAGGCTGTTTCAGAGGGCAGTTGGGAGACTGAGATTGCTGTAAGTTTGGAATTACACACAAGACAGACCAAGTGAATAAGGCAGGAAACTAGATGAGTTTTCTCCATCAACCAATAATGGTTTCACCATTAATTACAGACTAATTTCATTCCGGATTTATTAAATTCAAATGCCTCCAGCTGTCATGATGGGATTTGAATCCAGGTCCCCACAGCATTATCTTGGGCCTCTAGATTCCTAGTCCAGTGTCAGTACCAGCATTGTTCCCTAAAAAGTGTTTTTGCAGCCGTATGGACCTGACACTGTGTATGGCAGTGGCTTTCAGAGTTTTCCAAGTTGCACACTCATGCAGCTCACAGAGAACATAGATTACAGCTGTGCCATCACCTTCCCTGAGACTTACACTTGACCAAATGTATAAATACCAAATTCACTGACAACAGAACAGAAATTAAAGAACACAATATTTCTCCCAACACAGTCTCTGACCCAGCCCATAAGGGATGATATATTGTCATTTGATTCAAAAGGTAATCTAGAATTTCTTCAGAAGAAAAGACACCTTGTACCTAGATTAGCATCTTCAGATAGTTGAAGATAGCATGGACCCTGACAGCTGCACATTAGGGGATTCCTTGGATTGCCTGGAATTCTCCAATGGACAATCACTTGGCAAATGGAACACTCCAGAACAGTCCCTACCTGAGTTATACTCCAAGGCTTATGACTGCCTTGGAAAGGTTGAGGGACTCAAACCTACTCCAATTCCTACTTTTAAAACTATAAAATTGATCCTCAATTGACCCAAACACAAATTACACCTAAAACTCTCAACATGTGACATAATCTATCCACTTACTTGCCATCTTACATCCTCATCTATCATTCTACCTATGCACCCAGATATCAACCACCTTATCTGCTCACCCTTTACCTTCTCTCCATTGCTTGTCAGAGGTTTTAGTAAATTTTATTGAGTTGCCAAAATATGGCAGCTATTGCCGTGAAATGGAGATCTGGATGCGAATATGCACACCAGTGCGACCTGTGTGGTTTGCTCCATTAAGTCTTTGGGAAGGATTCAACATCAGAATTCAGGCTATAAAAATCCTAGGAAGGCCAATAGGGCGGGTTGTGTCTGACCTTTCAAAAATGGGAATTCAGATTGCAAGATTAGGGCTTGAGATTTACTTTCTCTTCATCCACAAAGCATCTGAAATGGAGGCAGTTTGGAACTTAAAAATTACAATTTCATTTGCGGTATAAGTAATATATTAAACTGACAAAAAAAATTCTAAGTATGCTTTAAACAATATGGATATCTCAATTACAGCCATAACATTTCTTCATAAAATCCACAACAGCTTTAGAAAGGAACAGAATGGTAAATTGCATTTTCATATGAGTAACTATAAAGTCATAAACTGTAGATAGAAAACAAGCACTCAAAATATACACTCAACTGAAAGATGCTGAAGAGTGTGGATAAACAAAGGCAAAGGGCCACAGTTAATAGTGGCATGCGCTATTCTGGATAGTCCATCATAGAAAGGACATTAAGACTTTACAGAATGCAGAGCACTGATGATACTAAGTATAAGAAACAATAGTTATGAGAGGCCCTGTTTGTCCTGTTCATAACTCCCATAACTATGAAGCAATAGTTAGGTCAATAGAATGAAATTAATTAAATGGGAATTTCATTTGAGAATTTTGATAAAGAAGTTACTTAATTTTGCAATACTCTGGTATTCTAATTAATGCAGTGATTTTCCTACTCTTGAAAATAAAAATCAGCCACATTTTTAAGAGAAACCAGCCTTTGCTCAGTTATAGCTGAGTTACTGGGTTGTGGCTCAAGTTCCACATTAGAGGTCAAAGCCCACAACCTACCATAATTATAGCACTGAAGTAAGGGCGCACGGTCAGAGATGTTGTCTTTTGAATGAGGTGTTAAAAACGTCCTGTTTACTTTCTTACCTGAATGCAAAACAATCCTTGGCGAACACCAAGAAAGTTCACCCTGACTTGGTCAATTTTTATCCTTAAAACATTAAAAATAGACAGATTGAGCTGTTTATTTCACTGCAATTTGTGGGATGTTATTGCACACAAATTGACAGTTGCATTTTCTGCATTACGGTGACATGTCAAACTATTTAATTAGCTTTTCTGCATACTGAAATAGTGAAAGCGGTCTTGCAAACACAAGCTCTTTACTCGGGAAGGCAAGCACGAAATAAGACAGTGACATACTTCTTTAATTTGGCACTTTTTTATTTTAAGAAGGTTTAATATAATTAGGAATTAGCCATATTCATAACCTTTATGATTCAACAAATCTGCCGTAAAGAGCACATATAGAATTTTTAGTATTTGATATTGTAAGCAGATTCCAGAAACATTATCTTAAAATCTTTGCACATGGAAACAACTCCTAACTTAATCCTTGGTAATAAACAGATACTTTGCAAATACACTAAGTGGAAGTCTCAAAGGTTCAACAGAAATGCAGTTACATGTGTAAGGATGCAAAACGCTTGCCTACATTCTAATTCCAGATTGATCAAGATTATACAATATGTACTTATAATTCATGTCTCACTTGAGTTAAGCGAACAGGGAGCAAGTCATTACCTAGAAATTAATTTATTTACTCGATTTCAATCAATTCCAAGATTAAATGTTATTTTCAGAATAAGAGTGTATTAACTGCCTTATAGAGACTTGAAGCAGTTCTTAACATCTGAGTTCTGATGCTTCAGAGTGTGGGTAAAGGTCAAAACTTCATGTATACTAAACCCCAGTAAAAGCATCAGATGAGATATAACAATCTTAATGTTACCATTATTATGAGCAAATGAATCTGCTTATATATCAGGAAGGTTTCCTTCACTCATTCAATCATATCTGCTCCTTCACCGCCTGTGGCATCAACAGAAATATGAAGGTCGTCCAGCATCTCTGCTAAACTGATCCGAGGAGCACCATCATCATCAGTATCACTTTCAACTGGAATTTTTGATGAATCTATGAATAAAAGTTGTTAAAATATAAGATCAAACTTGCATCACATTGTTAACTAATACATTTTGGGTGGCACGGTGGCTAGCACGGCTGCCTCACACTGCCAGAGACCCGGGTTCAATTCCCGCCTCAGGCGACTGACTGTGTGGAGTTTGCGCATTCTCCCAGTGTCTGCGTGGGTTTCCTCCGGGTGCTCCGGTTTCCTCCCACAATCCAAAAATGTGCAGGTTGCCCATAGTGTTAGGTGAAGGGGTAAATGTAGGGGAATGGGTCTGGGTGGGTTGCGCTTCAGCGAGTCGGTGTGGATTTGTTGGGCCGAAGGGCCTGTTTCCACACTAAGTAATCTAATCTAATCTACGAATCAGAGCAACAATTCTGCAGACTTGCAACAGATGAAAGTCTTTTTTTAAAAATATATGCATTCGCTATTTGTACTTCAAGATGCAAGTTTCCAAGGGTTTGCGCAAAATTCCCAAGTAAATGATAGCACTCTAGTGCCATCTATGGGTATGTCCTGATAAACAATAGGCATTGCTTTCCATACCTACCAGAAAACTGGACAGATTTCAAGATGTTATTTATCCACAACACTGAGTTAGAACAACAAAATTCTACCATTCAGATTTGGGATGGATTGACAAAATGAAAATAAATTTCAGTGACATACTTCTCTTTTCCTTTATCATAATAACATTAATATCCTTTTAGGTCACTTTTTTTTTGCATGAATCTCAGTGAAACTCACCACGATAGATATTGACATTCTTCCTAATGATATCGTCATCTTCAAGGTCTTCAAGGAATTCCAAGTATTGCCTACGATATACAGAAATGTGTTATTTCATATACATGGATGGATTTAACAACATAATATTTATGATTTTAAATGAGAAATATTGACGTATGAGCTTGTTCCACCATGGCAATTTTCAAAACAAATACGATAACCAGTTGATTCTTGGATAGCATGAGATAAGGGTGGCTATGAAAGCTGTCACATTATTGTAAAAAAAAAGCTGAACTACTTCCTTCTACTCATTCAATTACTATTAGCACTATACGACACAGCTGATTCTCAGAAGAGAAGACTGTTCAGCTCCTATAGATGTTTTGCCATGCAAATAACCATGGTTTATCTGTAACTTTTCTCTTCATTCTTTGGTGCATTGTAGAGTACACTTGTTGCCCATCCCCAACTTCCTTCAATTGAGTGGCTTAAGGACATTGCGGAGGATAATTATATTAGTGAGCCAGACTTTTTTTTTTACATTTGATGATAGGTTCATAGTCACTTTTATGGAGAGGAGCTTTATACTTCTAGATTACATATTTGAATTTAAATTCCACAAGCTGCCCTGGTGTATTTACACCCACATCCCCAGAACTGTGACCTGAGCCTCCATCAACATTACCACTATGTCACCATTTATCCACCACAATGAAGCCTGCCCACCTTTTCTGCATATATTTTGATATTCACATCTAATATTCCATTTCTCAAATTTCAGAAATTCCAACTCATCAAGATTAATTTTTGAATGGATTCCAGATGTCTACTTTCCTTCATGTAAAAAGAAGAGAATCGCTCAACCTTTTTTAACTAAATGGGGCAGCACACTGGCTCAGTGGCTAGCACTGCTACCTCACAGCACCAGGGACCCAGGTTCGATTCCAGCCTTGGGCGACGGTCTTTATGGAGTTTGCACTTTCTCCCTGTGTCTGCGTGGGTTTCCTCTGGGTGCTCTGGTTTCCTCCCACAGTCCAAAGATGTGCAGATCAGGTGAATTGGCCATTCTAAATTGCCCATAGTGTTAGGTGCATTAGTCAGAGGGAAATGGGTCTGGGTGGGTTACTCTTCAGAGGTTCAGTGTGGACGTGTTGGGCCGAAGGGCCTGCTTCCACACTGTAGAGAATCTCATAGGGTCATAGAGATGTACAGCATGGAAACAGACCCTTCGGTCTGACCCATCCATGCCGACCAGATATCCCAACCTATCTCGTCCCACCTGCCAGCACCCGGCCCTATTTCCCTCCAAACCGTTCCTATTCATATACCCATCCAAATGCCTCTTAAATGTTACAATTGTACCAGCCTCCACCAGTTCCTCTGGCAGCTCATTCCATACACGTACCACCCTCTGTGTGAAAAAGTTGCCCCTTAGGTCTCTTTTGTATCCCTCCTCCGCCACCCTCTGTCTTCTACCTTTCAGCCAGTTCTGTATCCAAATGGCTAGTTCTCCCTTTATTCCGTGAGATCTAACCTTGCTAATCAGTCTCCCATGGGGAACCTTGTCGAATGCCTTATTGAAGTCCATATAGATCAATCTACTGCTCTGACCTCATCAATCCTCTTTGCTACTTCTTCAAAAAACTCAATCAAGTTTGTGAGCCATGATTTCCCATGCACAAAGCCATGTTGACTATCCCTAATCAGTCCTTGCCTTTCCAAATACATGTACATCCTGTCCCTCAGGATTCCCTCCAACAACTTGCCCACCACTGACGTCAAGCTCACTGGTCTATAGTTCCCTGGCTTGTCCTTACCACCCTTCTTAAACAGTGGCACCACTTTAGCCAACCTCCAGTCTTCCGGCACCTCACCTGTGACTATGGATGATACAAATATCTCAGCAAGGGGCCCGGCAATCACTTCTCTAGCTTCCCACAGAGTTCTAGGGTACACCTGATCAGGTCCTGGGGATTTATCCACCTTTATGCGTTTCAAGACCTCCAGCACTTCCTCCTCTGTAATATGGACATTTTGCAAGGGGTCACCCATCTATTTCGCTACTTTCTATATCTTCCATATCCTTTTCCACAGTAAATACTGATGCAAAATACTTGTTTAGTATTTCCCCCATTTTCTGCTGCACCACACAAAGGCTGCCTTGCTGATCTTTGAGGGGGCCCTATTCTCTCCCTAGTTACCTTTTTTTCCTTAATTTATTTGTAAAAACCCTTTGGATTCTCCTTAAGTGCATTTGCCAAAGCTATCTCATGTCCCCTCTTTTCCCTCCTGATTTCCCTCTTCAGCATACTCCTACTGCCTTTATATTCTTCTAAGGATTCACTCGATCTATCCTGTCTATACCTTACATATGCTTCCTTCTTTTTCTTAACCAAACCCTCAATTTCTTTAGTCATCCAGCATTCTCTATACCGACCAGCCTTTCCTTTCATCCTAACAGGAATATGGTTTCTCTGGATTCTCGTCAACTCATTTCTGAAGGCTTCCCATTTTCCAGCCATCCATTTCCCTGCGAACATCTGCACCCAATCAGCTTTTGAAAGTTCTTGCCTAATACCGTCAAAATTGGCCTTTCTCCAATTTAGAACTTCAACTTTTAGACCGGGTCTATCTAACCTAAATCTAGCTGAATTTTCAAGATTATGCCTATCTTCTGGCTTTCCCCAAAGGCAACAGTACCTATACCTTTAAATCTCTTCCATTTTAATTCCCGCTCAAATCATTCTTCAAACAGTTAGACTCAACGGAAAGCAAGTCAAATTTAGTAAACGGTATTGGAAGGATGCGTCTGCACTGCAAACTTACCTCGAACAACACACCTGTTTGAATACCATACTCAGATAGGGTCTGAACAAAGTTCTCTGAATAGCTAAACAATCTAATGCCATCAGATAAAAGCCAACATTACATGAGCCTTTTTGATTACTTCCACACTTAAAACTAGTTCAGTAGACAACAATCGCTGTTGCTTTTTAGCTCCTAGTCTCCCACTAAGAAAACTTCTGAAAAGACATCTTCAAAATAAAATTTATTTTGTTAAAAGTAAATCCATTCAGTTCCTATTGTTTACTTTGCAATGCCAGAATGTAGCCAGTTTTCCATTGTGATAACAGATGCTTGATTATTTAACAAGTCTAGCCTGCTTAATGACCTGTGAAAAAATGAACTAGAAAGATCTTCTTTATATACCATTATAATACATATGGATTTTGCAGACAGTGACAAATTAACTGCACCTTGTGCTGATTTTGAAGAAAATTCCTCAAAAGATCTGATGACTTGATACACTAATTTCCCTTTACCCAGTGCTGATTTCAATTTGGCACCAAGGCAAGAGGTTCACAAAGCATGCAGCAGCTGTGATATCATCAAGCAAGGACAGCAACCAATCATAACTATTTCAGGGACAGCAACACAAGTGATAAAAATCACAAAATTTTCAATTTACTGTTACAGATAGCAAAATAACCCAGGGCATACAGATGGGATTAAGATAGAAGCTGAAATGTCAAATGAACTTTTCAAAATCATTTAATGTTGGATTGATCACAATGGAGAAATTTGACTTTTAACAAATATTCACCTACTCTTCCAGGGCATTATGAACCTTAGTACCCTATTAGAAATCCAGTGAAACTACATGCAACAAAGTCCAACGATGTCAAGCTATTTTACAGCAGGGCTAAGAGCTTAAAATAACAAATAACATTAGTTCAGTGACTCCTAATTGGTTTAATTCTGGGAGAGCTTAGAATCACTTGTCTGCAACTTCTGGATTCCAATATGTACTAGCACAACTTGCCACCAGTTTCACAATAACAACAAAATCTAGCTTTAGTGTCATTATAACTGAAAAGTTCAAAACTTTATGAATGGAAACTATTGTACTGAACAATTTTTTTTTACTTCGTCCAGATAAAATTATTTTTAAAATTGGTCTCAATAAATATCTAAACATATGGCAATATAGCTCAAGGTTAGCACTGTATAGCACTTCTGTAAAGGAACTTTGCATGCATGTGTCCAATTATCTCTTAGAATTTAAATTCTTTCAAAAAATTAAATGGTGAATTTTACTGGTTCAACTCCTGGGTTTCCAAAAGAAAAAGCATGAATGATCTGACTTTGTACACACAGTAAGAGCATAATCAGGGCGTAACAAAAAAAAAATCTTGCACATATATATACATTCCAACAGGCAACATTTTCCAAAAAATGTTTGGGTTGGCCAATTTAGATTTGATACTGCAGCTTTAAGGAACACATTTTCATTTGTTTTAAAGTTACTTTGAAAGTAATAGCCCCATAAATATATTGTGATCTGACAAGAAAAACAAGACCATATTCAAACAAAAACAAACATTGCTGGAAAAGCTCAGCAGATCTGGCAGCATCTGTGGACAGAAATCAGAATAACATTTCAGATTGAGTGACCCTTCCTCAGAACCATACCTTTCATCATCTGTGCCCATGTCGTCATGATCCTTGTCCAATTCTTTAAGCTTCCAGTTCCTCCGATGTTGCCTCCTACCCCGATCATAGCTCTTTTTAATCAATACCTAGAGGAAAATGGATTATAGGTTAACAGACATTAACTAGTCAATTATTTATAGATATTCACATTGATCGATGTAACAAAACAGGATATAGGAACTAAAGGAGGTCATTTAGCTGCTGAGCCTGTCCCATCATTCAATATAATCACGGCTGACTGAATGTTCTAATACTTTTTTTAAAAAGAAATATTCATTCACATTTATATTCATTCATTTAATAAATGGGATAGTATTCATTGCCTATCCCAGAGGACAGTTAAGAGTCAACCACATTGTTGTGGGTCTGGAGTTATATACTCTGGAGTAGGCCAGACCAGGTAAGGATGGCAGTTTCCTTCCCTAAAGGACATTAGCGAGCCAGCTGAGTTTTTCCAACAATTGACAATGGATTCACAGTCTTCACTGGACTCTTGATTCCAGAATTTTATTGAATTTAAATTCCACCATCTGCCATGGCAGGATTCAAACTTGGGTCCCCAGAACATTACCTGAGTCTCTGAATTAATAATCCAGTGATAATAATACTAGGCCATCTCCTCCCCAAAATATATGGCTCTGTAGCTCAAGGTTTCACCCATACTGTCTCCTTAAGTCTATATGCCACTGGTAATCAGAAATCTATCCATCTCAACCTTAAACACACACACTCAATGACTGAGCTTCCATTGCTTTGTCTATGGTAAATAATTCTTTATAAAATTTCTAGTATTTTTCGCCACTAACTGATGCAAGGCTAACAGATCTGCAGTAACCAGGTTTCTCTCTTGTGCCCTTTTTAAAAGTTAGGGTAGCATTTGCTATCTTCCAATCTGCAAAAATCATTCTAGAATTGATAGAATTTTCTAAGATAATCATCAACACATCAAGTATCTCTTTAGCCACCTCTTTCAACAGTCTGGGATGTAGATGAAAAATAAAAATATTTCACTTGAAAACCTTGAGTTAAAATTATTTAAGTAAAAGAACTGTGGATCCTGAAGATCTGAAACAAAACAGTGACTGAAATGTTAACACTGCTTTCTCTCCAGAGAATCTGCCAGACCTGTTGAGTTTCTCTAGCAATTTCTGTTTTTGTTTAAAGTCAGTTAGCTTATCTAAGTTCACTGAACTACAGCATGCTCCAAACTACTCAAACTTTGATTGTTAGGAAAGGCTAAAAAAAGTATCAATTGAACCACAACATAGAAAAGTGTCCCTAAAATAATTTATAATTACGCAATAAAAAAAAGGAGAAAATGAAAACAAAAATAGTTCCACTAATGCCAATCAAAAACAAGTCAAAGAAAACTGAGAAAGTAAATCGCATGTCCTCAACTGATGACCATAATGAGGACAATGTAAGGAACATAAAATTTGGTCCAGATTGGTACAATATACAAAAACTTTCTGCATAAAAAAATGTAAAATAACCACACTGTCCAATACTAAGAACACGAAAATTATTACACTGAACTGTTGATATAATATTTTGAAAAATGAATAAATTTGGCACACAACTATTTGGAAACTAAATAGGTAGAACTTTTAACTTTATTAAAAATGTTGAGATCTTCTCGCAATTCTTGGAGAGGAAGCAGAGTCAACGTTTCTGGTTCAGTGACCCTTCTTCAGATCAGTTCTGGAGAAGGGTCGCTGTGCCTGAAACGTTAATTGTTTTCGCTCCACAGATGCTGTCAGACCTGAATTTTTCCTAAACTAGAAACAGAAATTGCTGACTCCCAACATCAACAGTTCTTTGATTTTTCTTCTCACCTTCCTTCAGAAACAAAACATTTGTGCCAGCCAACTCTCATGGGTGTTTACTACTCACACAAACAGCAGGACCAGTGCTATCTGCTTTTTATACTTATTCACATCCTGGAGAACACAAACCTCAAAACAACTAGTCTGATCATCCTTCAAATATAGCCTGCCCTGCATTTGTAGGTCACCATTCCTTCACTGTCACTGCATCAATATCCTAGAATTCCCTTAAACCGTAGCACAAGGACAATAGCAATTCATGAAGGCTCATCATTGTCCAAGGCTGAAAATAACTGCAACTTTGCCATGTTCAAGAATAAAATAAGTTTTAAATATTAACTGTAATGGTTTCTTCACACTTTAAAATGAGCACTAATTAAGGGAGAAACCAAATTAGTCAAAAGCTTTTGGATCAGAGTTTCAGAGTGGAGCATTTTCAGTATATTGTTCACTATTACCAGTACGATGTTTAATTTGTTAATAGGGATACACAGCCACTGAATAACTCCCATCACAACATTGAGTTTAAGAATACATTCACTTCCTTTATTCAAAAAAACTAAATTTTATCTTTAAAAGCTCCATGTTTACCAAAGTATTTATATTCTTTTAAAATATTGCATGAGGATGTTTCTTACCACATCAGGAATACGTTGAGCATTCATTTTGTTCACATACTCATCATTGAGGTTTGAATTAACTAAATCAAACCTAGAAATTAAAAATAATATTATTCATATGTTTCAGCAGCCAGACACAAACAATTCAATCACCACTTAATTCAGCAAACAATAGCTATAGCTTTCATACAACCATACATTTATTCTAAATACTTCCAGAGCTGCCTTAGCCATTTAAATTTGTTCAGCCATGTGTTAATTTGCTATTCCCCCATGAATATTGTTACAACTGAAGTTAGAGGGGTGCACTGATTCCTTTCTAGCCCCAATCCTCCAATGGACAACAAATTTTAAATTGAACCTAACTTGAGAGCAGCATGGTGGCTCGGTGGTTTGCACTGCTGCCTCATAGTAGCAGGGACCCTGATTTGATTCCAGCCTTGGGCAACTGTCTGTATGGAGTTTGTACGTTTTCCCCCCAGCTGTGTGGGTTTCCTCCTGGTGCCCCAGTTTCTTCCCACAGTCCAAAGATGTGCAGGTTAGGTAGATTGCCATGCTAATTTGCCATAGTATCCAAGGTTGTGTGGTTAGGTGGGTTAACCATGGGAAATGCAAGGTTACTGGGATAGGATAGGAGTGTGGACTTGGGTGGTATGCTTGATGACTTGATGAGCTGAATGGTTTGCTTCTACACTGTAGGGTTCTATGGTCCTGGTGATATGGGCAATTATAAAAAGGTTCTTGACTGTGTCTCGTTTAGCATTAGAAACAATTCAGCCAGGTTGCTTTCATAAAGAATTTGCAGTAAATCACAGACAAAACTTAAATAAAATGCACAGAACATTATCAAATTGTGGGATCCAGATAGCTTGCACTGCAAGATCAAATCTAGAACATAACAGCAACAATATTTTAGGTGATTTAGGATGCCCTAAATTTTTTTTTAAATCTATTTTTCTAATCAACCTGTTCACATATTATTACACACATCTGGAGCAGGTGGGGCTTGAACCTGGGCCTCCCAGACCAGGGTAGGGACATTACCTCCACACCACACAAAAGCCCCTGAAGCACGAAAATTTAAGTGAAAAACACAACTAAATGCACCTGAAAACAATTAGATTTGGAACTCATCAGAACTGCTTATGACTGTAGATGCGATTGATATGGTGTAATTGAACAAAGACCTGTAGTTTCTTGTAACTTTAGTGAGTATAGGAGTCAGACAGAAAAGTAAAATTAAGCTGACTGTTATCCAAAATATTACTGACTGGTGGAGCAAGCTCAATGCATCACATGGTCCTTTTTTAAAATGTTTTTACAAATGAAAATCGCTGACAGACTTCAGTGGCATTCACAGCACCACCACTTAGTGGCCGTTGGGACACCAATTACAGTTCAAGAGGCTACATTTGGTAAAGTACTAGTAGTTTTCCTATTCTAAATAATGGCATGACTGAAAAATAATGAAACATGAAGGAACACTGTTGATGGAAAACTCAACATTTGCAAATGTTTAATCTTAAATATTAAAAATGAGTTTAAAAGGTGCTTTACACCTCATGAACATAGATTAAAGTTAATGAATGTTAAATGAGTAACTTGTGAAAGAAAACAATACATTCACAGATTTTAGCTTATGCACTTTAAAACATGCTTCACATTACATTGCAACAAAGAGAATTCACATCTTAACTCTTACAAATTCACACAGCTACACCAAAAAAAACCAAAAATCAACATCTGTGGGCAAAAATCGCACATCTGTAATTTTAACTATAACTATTAAAATAAACTTTTCTTTAAAATATAGGAAATTACTGACCCCAACACCAGATCCCCGCAATTAAGCAAATGCCCCAAATGAGTACGGCAATGGTACTGTTGGTTAGTGTTCATCTCTGATGTTTTCTGTACCCAGACCTCAGCCAATGTGTGCTAGAATGAAAATTGAAAAAAATAAGTTATAAGCAAAATCAATGTGATAATTTGAATTCCCCTAGAATGTGGTAATTCTTTCCCCTAGAAGATAATTTTAGCTACAGGGAACAATAAAAAGGTACTGCAATACATGACATTTTCATATGTCACAGAAATCACAACCACAACGGTCACAAAGCAGGATGTTATTCAGCCCAATGTGTTTACACAATCTTCCATTGGCACTCAGTCATACAGCTCATTCATAATGTATTTTCCTCAAACCTTTGCACATTGGATGATTACACGAAGAAATGATGCCCTACTGAATGCCCTCAATTTAGTCTGCCTCTACCATCTATATTTCACATCCAAAAATGAATTGAGAGAAAGAGTTTTGCTCAAGTGAATGCAAAACACTTCAAAACTTGGCCCTCTCCCTTTCAATTTTCTTATGAGTATGAACAGTTTTCCCCTATCTATTCTATCCAGACTTCTCAAGAGTTTGAAAATGTCTATGAGATGGTCTTTTAGGCTTCTTTTCTACAACAACAGTCTCAACCTCTATCTATCCTCGTGACTGAACTCTTTCATCCATGGAACCACTTTTGTAAATCTCTTCTTCACATTCTATTCGCTCTTATTTATTTTTATATTTACTTTAATGTATTCATGATTACAACAAAAAAATCAGAGGTATGTCCCGCAAATGTTACGCAGCTGCAATAGTACAACATAAGAAAATGTATGAAAGGTTTGCTAATGGCATACAAAGCAACTGAACACATTTTTGCTACTTTTGGAAATAAATAATTAGACTCATGTGTTTCATTATAATACTGGAGCATTACTTTCCTGACTGCAGTGTAAAGAAGCTTCTCAAATAAAAGCAAAACACTACAGATGCTGGAGATCAAAAATTAAAACAAGGTGATGGAGAAAGAAACAAAGTTAATGCTTTGAGTCCAATTTGCTCTTTTTTTAAAAACCATTCCCTATTCTCCAATGTGAACACCCAATTGCACTGAAGCACTGAATTTAAGGCAGACCTTGTATTATCGACATCTACTTGGATGCCATGAAACTGTTAAAAATAGCGAAGTATGATTTATAGAGGGCTGCACATATAATACAATACATTCTCTGTATCTGCAAAACCATGAATTGCAAATTCGCCAGCTGCACCAAAAAATAACAAAAATCAAATCGTTGGCAAAAATTGTGCATCTGCGATTTTAAAGCCATTTTCAAAATGAGCTCTGCAATCGCAAATTTCATCATTCGCAAGGGTTCTCAGGAACAGAACCCTTGTAGATACACAGGAATGACTGCATAGATTTGTTCAATAGCAAAACTTCTCCAAGTAATTCCTGCATAATTTCATTATCAACTGGTGGTTTTGGTCGTTGTGGGGAGGGTGCTCTCAATGCAATATGAGAAAAAGTGTCTGATACATGTAAAAGACAGCAGAGCACAACGATTTTTAAAAATCTTTTTATTCCTCCAAGTGTTTGCTGACTCCAACGATCCGCCAATAATTACTGTGTATGCATACCTCAAAAAGCCAACTCCAAAACAAATTTGAGAAACTACTTTGCTTGACACTGTTTTGAAAATACATACGCTTTCATTCAAATCTTTTCATTTTTGTGTATTTGCTAGCTTTTAATTGCTTTCTTAAAAAAATCCATGACATTTATCCTTTTTACCAAACATGCACCATGTCAGCAGAGGCAGCCTTTTCTTAAAAAAATAGTGCTGACAATACAACGGAAAACTCCACTTTTCCAAATGTTCCTTTCTGCAAAGGGATGTGGCTTTCTTAGATGCCAAATGGAAAGAAAATCACACCTTTTCAAAGGTGATCTCTTTACTTACTCTGGTGGATATTGTGCCTGCACCAGGAACACGCTTGCAGTCTCCAACTATGTCAATATCCATTACAATAAACTCCTCCAGCTGTCCAGGCTGATAGAGGCTGTAAAAGGGGTAGCGCCAATAAGTAGAGCCATCAATTTCAGCAACTGCAAGTAATAACAAAAAGGTAAATTTCAATCTTAGCTATCGTATATTGTAACATGAGTTCAATTATGCCACATGGTCTGCCTAGTCTCACTGTCTGACAATTCTTCATATGTGGAATTGTTTTCTTGTCAGCTTTCGTCAAGAATAGTTTGCCATTGTCTGTCAGTCGAGGCAAGGCTAGAAGGCAGATCCTAAGTCTATAATCAGCCAGAAGAAAAGAAAACTCAGTATTGATGTTATTCTCAACCACAAGATACCCATCTAGTCAACTGAACTAACCAAAAGAAAGTACAGCTAAATGAAATTCAAAATAATGTAAAACAAACCAATTTGACACTTTAAAACTTTAAGCCACACAGTTGATTTGGAGCCCAAGGAAGTTGTTAATTTAACAAAAGATTCAGATGCCAAATTGAAAGAGAATAATGTTCGTTTTTGAGGCCCAGTCAGTTGAGGTGTCAGAGTCAATGCTGATCATTTCTTCCACATACATCTTCCAGGAAATGATATTGGAAATTGAGACAGACTTGAGCTTACCCGAGATCAACAACATTAGGAGCAATTGTAATAACTATATAACTGAATGTGATCACTAACTCAGCACAAAGCACTGGATAAATACATGAGCTGAAAAGCTAGGAAGGTCCCAAAGCCACCTCATTAAGCACTAATGGCATATTTACTCAGAAACAACCATGAATTACACCTCATTGTGAGCAGTGTTTCAATTACGAGCCACTTTTCACCACTTGGTTCACCCCATTCAATGCAATTGCAATGTTATGCTACATCAGTTTAAATTACTGTCAGCCAAACTACATTTCCCTTACAACAAATCTAATCCAACATACATAGATATTCAGGCTGAACCTTTGATTAGAGATTGTCAGAATCCCTTCATTGCATACAACCTTCAATTTCTTTTAAAACAGGTTGATGGGCTCAACCAATGAATCATTAATGCTGCATCGTGGTTCAACTCTGCAATAATTACAATTCTAGGGCAGGCACCGGCATATATATAAAACTTCTACGATGTATTAAAATTGGCCTTGTTCTGATCAGACTCTGGGATAAGATGAAAAATAATTGTTAACTGTCAGTGTGTACCTGCAGCAGTAGTACATCTGTATATAAAACTTCACATGATCGACTTTAAATCAGTCACATTGACATTAAGTGAAAAGCTTTGGCATCGATGACCTGATAGTAGGATCGTAGCTCTACAAATTCAATTATCTCTATCAGTTTACATCAGGATAGAGACAAATAAAAACTGTCTCCCCACCGGAATGTCAAGAAACTAAGCCAACAATTTTACCATAGTAAGAAAATGTATAAATCACAACTTGCACTTCTTTTCAAAGTCCACTCACTCCATATTCAAGGCGCATAGAATTAGGCCAGCCTAAGGTACATAATAGCTTACAACTTCTACTCTCTTAAAAAAGGAACATTTTTCAGCCATTTTCTCATGGTTTCAAATCCTCCATTGTGGCCACAGCACAGAGGAGTGTCACAGCTGCTTACAAACATAACCTGCTGATTCTATCAGTATCTGCATGTAGACTCGCTAAAATCAATCTTCCGTTCTACACTTCCACACATGGCTGCCCTTGAATGAAAAATATCTTGCTATGGAGATTTGCCAGTATGTAGTACCTGTACAGATACAAAATATATAATGTTCCTGTGAAAGCTTTAACTTGAAGGTCACTTTCATTCTTAAGTGGTTGCTTCCCATTGCCGAGAATTTAAGTGCCAGCCAGAGCTTTCTGTTGAGATGGATCTTTGAGGGCTTCTTTTGCCAGTGCAAGGTCTTTCCTCCCTCGCAAATATTATAGTCACAGTGAATTCAATGATTCATTAGCGAAGCCTTTTTTGTGATAACTATTAAGGGCACCAACATACGATTTCTAAGTTTCCAAATATACTGCAATTACCCAGGCCATAACTCTCCTCTAACATTAATAAAAAGGTAAATATGGGAACTCTAATCGATTACATCCCACATTAAATCTCAGCACCTGGGAGAAAGCAGATTATATTACCATCACCTTATTCCCCAACAAGAAAAGAAGATTGCACTGGATTAAGGCACAGAACTTCATCACAAGTCCAACATGTCATTTTTGACATAGAGAGCAATTTGAGAAGATTGCAGCTATCTTTTTTTCATATTTTTCATGTGTTTCCACACCTCCTACTCCACCTTACCCCTTTCTCATATGAAATATAATTATTCCCCTCTCACTAACCTACAAGATGTATTAGGTCTCAAATCTCCATCTGAAATGCAAGAGGGGATCAACTAACTTATAATGCTATGATTTTATTGAAATATAGTAACTAATCATATTTAAAAAGAGTCAATTTTGAACTTATTGGCTTATTCAGATTATTCTAATTTCCAGGTTATATCTCTGTACACTAAACCACTCAGCCAATTCAAACACCATTTCCAAACGGAGTTTAGCAAGCCACCAGACAAGCCAAAGTATTCCCAATAATTTACCGCAGTACTAAAATGTAAAAACAAATACCATCAATGATCTCTGCAATTTAAATACTGTAGAATATAAATTCATGGAAACAAAATTATTTGCCAATTTGCAGCACAAATTGCAGGCAGAAGTACTGCAGAAACTTACTCTGCAAGCTGTTAGGATCAATGAGGTGTATTGTACTAGTCACCCGAACACACACACAGATCTGACTTATGTTTCCAAGGCTGTGTGCTAGTCGTAATGGCAAGCATACTAAATTGTCCTGTGAAAAAAAAAGGAGAAATTTAAATTAAACCTTCTTGGAATGTCTCTGTTCTGAAATGTTTTGTGGATCATTTCAATTTTTCTTCATTATTCACCACAACCGAAACTGAGTTACTAAATATATCTTATGTTATAACCACAAATGCAATTTTCTCCCCAATATACAGGATTGTATTCACGAGCTCTGATTAATCTTTCCTTTAAAAAACTGTTTTATAATTTTCTGCTAGAGTTATTGATCAGTACACACTGGCAATCATACAAACTAAATGATTTCTAAATGTAACCTAAGAAGTGCATGTTCAGAATGAACAATTGCTAGAAATCAACTATGTGACAATGGAAAAATATATTCCCCGCACACTTAGCATATCCAGTAAAAGAACAAATATCTTAGACATGAATAATCTATTATAGCACGAACATATTATACTAAATTTCATGAACAGTTGTAACATATTACAGTAACATTATTCATAGATATTTACATTCATTCATGAGATGTGGGCTTCATTGGCTAGGCAGCATTTATTGCCCGCCCCTAATTGTCCTTGAGGTAATGATGGTGAGCTGCCCCTTGATTGTTGCAAGGTATTTAGTGCAGGTACACCCTCAACGCTGTTAGGCAGGAAGTTCCAGGGTTTTGACACAGGGATATTGAAGGGACAGCAATCTATTTCTGAGTCAGGATACTGTGTGGCTTCATAGAATCGCTACATTGTGGAAGCAGGCTAATCAGCCCATTAAGTTCACACAACCCTCCCTGAAGAGCATCCCACCCAGACATGACACCCTACCCTATCCATACAATCCTGCATTTCCCATGGCCATTCCATATAGCCTGCACATCCCTGGACACTACAGGCAATTTATAGAGTGGAACAGCATAGAAACAGACCCTTTAGTCCAACTAGTCCATGTAAACTGTATTCCAAAACTAAGTTAATTACACCTGCCTGCAACTTGGACTCATATCCCTTCAAACATTTCTTATTCATGTACTTATCCAAATCGCATATAAATGCTGTAGCTAAACCTGCATTCATCACTTCGTCTGGAAGTTTATTCCACACACAAACAATAGTGTTAAAAATTGCTCCTCTTTTTTAAAAGCTTTCTCCCCTCACCTTAAAAATATGCTCCCCAGGCTTGAAATCTCCCATCCTAGGGAAAAGACACCTGCCATTCACCATACCTATATCCCTCAAGACTATAATCTTCTACGCTTCAGTGAAAAAAGTCTCAGCCTACCCAGTATCTCATTGTAATTCAAACTCTCCATTCACAGTAACATCCTCCTAAATCTTTTCTGAACCCTCTCCAGCAGAATGATATCCTTCCTATAAGAGGGTGACCAGGACTGGACACAGTACTTCAGAAGAGACCTCACCAACATCCTGTACAATCTCAATATGACGTCCTAACCCTTATACTCAAAGGTCTGAGCAGTGAAGGCAAACGTGCTAAATGTCTTCTTAACCACCCTGTCTAGATGTGACACAAACTTCAAGAGAATTAGATACCCGAACCCCTAGGTCTCTCTGTTCTACCTTACCATTAATTTATATAAATCCTGTCCTTGTTTGTTTTACTAAAATGCAATATCTCACATTTATCCAAATTAAACTCCATCTGCCACTCCTCGGCCCATTAACCCAACTGATCAAGATCACTTTGTAATCTTAGATGAGCTCCTTCACTGTCCAATCTACCACCACTTTTGGTGTTACCCACAAATTATTAACCATGCCTTCTATACGCTCATCTGAATCATTTATATAAATGACTGTTACGACATGACAGTGAACCTTTCTGCTAATTAAACCAAACATCCAGAAAAGCTCACCTCACCTCGTAATCTGTTAAAGTATGAGTGACAGAGAACTCCCCTAATAGTCATAATTTAAAGAAAAAATATCAATTCATTCTTTAGCTCTTAAAGTGAACATTAAACAACAACTATTTACAACTCTAAGCCTCCTTTCTCCTAACTGCTTGTTATCTGCCTCCAACTCTATAACAATATACTGTTCCAATTAACCCTCCTATTAAAATTACAACAACATAATTTTCAAAATTCTACAGTGGCTGCCGTCTTCGGCTGTAAACTCCCTGGGTCATCTTCGGTCTTTTGCTGTAAAGATGTTTCACATGAAAAAGATACCTTTGATAGATAGTATTTTGCTAGCAGTTACTCTGGCAATGGCAGTTGGTTGCTCTCTCTGGCTAACTCTTAAAATGCCTGCTTCTTTATACCACAGAGATCAGATCATCTCATTGGTTTGATGTTCTCAAAAACAATAGATTCAAGCTTGATTGAGTTTTAGTATCCTGGGGCATAATTTAAACTCATTGATTAGATTCGAATGGTATTCAAAACATTCAAAACAACTGAGGTATCACGTTTACAGCCAAATGTTACATATTTTCAATTTTCCAGTACACTCTGACAGCTAGTCAGTCACAAGACAGGTGCCTGCAAGCTCTCAGTGCAAAACAGCCTTCACTCTCTCAAAAGGTACAATAAACGCCTTCAACTTCATAACAATGACAAATAAAGTGGATCCAGCGTCAATTCCTGTAGAATATCATTGGTATCAGGCCTCGCCTCCAAGAAAACAATCCTCCACCATCACTTTGTCGACTGCCATTAAGACAATTTTGTATCCAATTATGATGGCCAATCCACCTAACCTGCATATCTTTGGATTGAGAGGAAACCTACACAGACATGGAGAGAATGTGCAAATTGCAGAGACAATTATCCAAACCCAGGTCCCTGGCACTTAGAATCATAGCACTGCTGTGTCAATGAGTTAAAATAGCGTGGGGTTTGGACAGTAATCTGCAAGTAATGGTATTCCCATATACCTGCTGCCCTTTCCCTTCTTGTGGGTTGTGGTTGAGAAGAAACAATGCAGCCCTGGTGAATTTCTGCAGTGTATCTTGTAAATGGCGCACTCTGCTGCTATGAAGCATCAATAGTAAAGGGACTAAATATTTGTGGATGCGATGCCAACGAGAAGAGCTGCTTTGTTTTAAATGATATTATGTTTCTTGAATTTTGCTCAGGGTGGACTCATCCAGGCAAGTGGAGAATATTTCATCACAATCCTGACATGTACCTTGAAGATGGTGAGCAATCAGAGAGTTATTTACTGCAGGATTAGCCTCTGATGTATTCTTTTAGCCACAGTAGCTAGTGCAGATTACTTCTGGTAAATGGAAACCTCAGGATGTTAATAATAGGAAATTCTGTGACAGTGATGCAAATGAATGCCATGGGCCAATTCTTGGATTATTAGAGATGGTAACTGCCTGGCACTTGTATGGCATGCATGTTACTTGCCTAAATATGGTGCAGGCATCGCTGCCTAAGTGTCCGAACAACTGAAAATGGTGCTAATTACTGTGAAAAAAGTAAACATCTCCACTTCTAACCTTCTGATAGAGGGGTTATTGATGAAACAGCTGAAAATGGTTGGGTATAAGACCCTACCCTGAAGAACTCTTGCAATGACCTCCAACAGCACAGATAACTAACCTTAATCAGCCACAATCAACTTCCTTAACTCCAACACATAAAATTTTCCCTTGATTCTAACTGACTCCAGTTCTCCTTGGGCACCTTGATGCCACACTCAGTCAAATGCTGCCTGGGTATTGAGCAGTCACTCTAACCTCATTTCCACAAGTTCAGCTCTTTTACTCATGTTTGAGCCAGGACTACAGGGAGCTCAGGAGCTGAGCAGCCTTGGCAAAACTCAGAGTTCTACAGTTAAGCAAATGTTGCTGGATACTGTTGATGACCCCTTCTATTATTTACCGATAATCAAGAGTAGGCAGATTTGTCCTGCTTTGTATATACAGAACGTACCTGGACAATTTAACCACACTATGGCACAGATATCAATGCTGAATCTGTTTGGGACAGCCTGGTAGGGGTACGGCAAGTTCTTTGAAGTATTCAGTGCCTCAGCCATTACATGGTATCACCTGGAGTAAATCAATTTGACTGAAGGTGGTCAAGATGGATTACCCACTCAGCACTTCTGAATCAAGATTGTTACAGTTGCTTCAACCTAGTCACTTGCACTCAAGCACTGGGGTCCATCATATAGGATGGGTCATTTGTGGAACCTCCTTCTCCAGTGAGTTGAGATATGGCAGGACTGTAGACCTTAGACCTGATCCATTAGCTGTGGGATCACTTAGCTCAATCATTTGCTGCTTATGTTGTCTGACATGCAAGGAGTCCTATGTTGTAGCTTCACCAGTTTGACCGCTAATATTTAAAATGTCTGCATGTCCACCCACACTTCACCAAACCAGAGCCGATCTCCTGACATGATGGCAATGGTACAGTGGGGGATGCCAACCCATAAGTTAACACATTAGGTTATGTAGAACATAAATGCTAACTGCCCATAGGGCCAGTTACCAGATCTGTTTGAAATCTATCCCATTTAGCACAGCAGTAGGGCTTCACACACAATGGAGGACAGCATTCCCTCTAAGCTACACAGCTGTGCATGCAGTTCCTCGAATGTTCATCAGAGGTTCATGCAGTTGCTTAGAAAATTATGGCAACACTGGAGGACATCCTCAATGAGAAGATGCGACTTCATCCTGACAAGGTCTGCATAGCAGTAAATCCTAAATGATACTGTAATGGGCTGATGCGCGTACACAGACAGATTGATGAGGATAAGTCAAGTATGTTTTTTCCTCCTGTGGGTTCCTTTACCATCTCCTGCAGAAATAGTCTAGCAGATATTTCCTTTAGGACTCAACCAGCTAGGTTAGAATTGGTGCTACAAAGCCACTCCCAGTGGTGGACATCAAAGTCCCCAATACATCTTGTACCCTTACCAATACTAACACTTCATGAGCTGCAGGGTGAGCTGAAAGGGGAGGGTGGGGGAGAAGAGATAAAATTGTAAGGTACAATTACATGAGTAACACCACATCAGTCTGTTTGCTTGTGTGGTCTGAGACACATCTCCCTAATTTTGGCACTAGCCCTTAGGGTCAAAAAGACCAGAATTTGTCATTGTCAAGGGCAATGTCAGGTAGGCTTTCCTTCTCTTCTTGAGACTTGTTAGCAGTTCAATGGTCATGTCAGAGGGCAGTTAAAAGTCAACCATATTCCTGTGGGCAGAAACCACATGTAGGCCAAGCTGAGTAAGTATAGAAGAACCTCGATTATCCGATCGAATTGGGCAGGCACTATTTCATTCAGATAATTGATTCGATGCCTTTCCACTACGGTTCAGAGTTTTCTGAAGTTTCCTTTTCCCTCGCTCTGCCTGCCTTGCTCTCTCTCTCTCTGTCTGTCTCAGGGATTGTTTCTAAGCAGGCAGCATCCAAGGAGCAGGAGAATCGATGTTTCGGGCATACGCTCTTCATCAGGGATTGCTGAAACGTCAATTCTCCTGCTCCTGCTCCTGACATACTGTGCTTTTCCAGCACTACACTCTTGACTCTGAACTCCAGCATCTGCAGTCCTCACTTTCTCCTTCATTTCTGAGCAGAGACACACACTTGTATGTAAGGGACCAGCAGCACTGCTGAAGCCTCCCGCCACCCACCTCCCATCAGTTCAATGGGATTGACACAGAAAGCACTTGCTAAGTCCACTCCCCCATTCAGCTGACTCGGCAGCAGCACACCGCACACGAGCCACCGCCCCCACCCACAAACCCATCCAAGTCCACCCTTGCCGCATCTGCTCCCCCCCCCACAACCCCACCACCCCATCTGCACCCCCACTGCCATGCTTCCACCATCCCAGTCAGCCCCCATGAACCCCCCTCATCTGCCTGCCCCACCCCCACACCCCTATATAGAACCCCAAGTGAAAGTGTGGGAGGAGAGAAGAGAAGGGGCGGTCAGTCAGCCATCTGGAGATGGTGCCCGGGCTCCCATCGATGTCCAGGACTGTTCTCGGCAGCATTTCAGTAAACTAAGTTCATTTCTAATCATTGCAAACAAAAGACGCGATCAGTGTTAAATGATGTAATGTTTCTATCGAGATCTTCTTCGGTTAATCCGAAATTTGGATAATTGATATTCAGATAATTGAGGTTCCTCTGTACACCAAACCTCATTCCCTCAAGGGTATTAGTGAATCTGATGGATTTTTATAACAATTATTGTACACAATCACTTTTAGATTTTTTAAATACTTGATTTTTTAAAAAATTCAAATTCCGCCAGCCATGGTGGGATTCAAACCCAGGTCCCCAGAGAATGACCCAAGTCTTTGAATTACTAGTTCAGTAACAATACCACAATGTTAACTGCTTCCCCATCAACTAAATCACTAATTTTATGATTTTTTTTAGAAATGCTGTTTCTAAAATGACTGGTACACAGTTGTGTGGATTCTGTTTCTATGTCAAAAACCATGCTCTACAATGTAACATGAAGAGTTTAGTCTATTCATATGGCAACTTCTCAGAGACTGAAACACCTGTTCATATTTTAGCTTTTGTTTTGGAAATCGCCCAAATGAGTATCCACACATACAAACATTAAACCAAATCAGTAAGAGTATTAAAACTCCTTTTTCACATCAGTGGCTCAATTTTTGCTTTAAACAATGTTGCTCACCTTACAAACAGGAACAATTTCCACAGAGAATGTACTTTTGTAATTATAACTGTTTGAGTGGACATCGTGGGAGATTAGACGTTGAGATGCCTTGTACCTTGAAAACACACAAACATAAACACAAACATTTTTCATGGAATAAATTCTCATTATGCACTGTATTAAATCTTTGAGACAGACAGTCTCATCCAAGAATGTGCAAAGTTTCTAGTACTGGATCTGCATATAAGGCAACTTTCAAGTGTCGTGACCTGTAATACATGGCATGGTATACTGACGATCTGTCATTACCATTGTGATATTTAGATTAGCTTCGATTGCATTAGGACAAGATGTGGGTCCTATAAGTATTTAGGAATTCGATGAACTACTCATGGCACCTGATATCTTAACATAAACACATTACAATCACAGGCACTTGCTTCTTGGGCTCAAGCTCAGCAATTTGATTGCACTGCAGCATATATCTCTCATCATGAGGTGCTGCAAGAAAGCAGAGCTCAGCAAGATGGAGAGTGTGTGTTTAGGTCATATCCCATGATAGGGTGATGACATTATAAACATGTTCCTTAAAGGTCTTACAACAGATGTGCAATGTACATAAGACTCCATCTTTCTTTTTCCAAAGAAATCCGAATTAGATATACATCATTGCACATGGACAAGAGTTGTCAATTCAAGAATTACACATGAAAGAAGAGTTAACAAGGTTGATAATTCAAATGTCAATATAATGTCTGAGATTTGACAACCCATCCTGATCTGATGATCGTACACCCATAAAAAGTTATTCTCAGTTGCTCTTGGTTGAGCTTTAGCTGACTTCTGGTCACTGCAGCCTAGTTTCATCATACATTCACAGTCATCACACCTTTCTGCTTTGCTCTCTGTACACACAATTGGCATGCTTTACATTGATCTGAGCTTGCTTCTGTTCCTTCACACTGTAGTTTCATGTTTGGAAATGACTTCATATGACTTGGGTTGATTCTGATCTCAGAAACCTTGACTGGTATCCAGGTATTTGTTATTGGATTTCTGACATGCACTGTCCGACTAGTGCATTCTTGTGGTAGTTCTTTACAGTCTCACTGCTCACGAAATTGTTTCACTTTCCTCTGTCTTTTATGAGGAAAGGTCCTGCATGTCTTTCATTCTCACCATCATAAGTGCGATGTGAACCCCAAATATGGTTACGTAACAGATCTGCGCATACTGGTAGTCTTACCACTACGAGATCATTGCCATCTATCGAGTAGAGGATTTAGGGAAGCAAAGCTCATTTTGCATATTGGTACTGCAACGTGCTTGTGTCACTGCACCAAATTAATGATCCATCACAGCTGTGAAATTGTCTTTTGTAAGTCACACCATGGAGCATCACTTGTTGTGATACCTGTCTTTTAAAAATCATATTGGTAATATGTTGACACTAGTGCTTGGGAGAAAGGGGGTGAGCGGTTGAGAAGCCACTAGCAGGTCTCCCCAATTTAAGAATGCTTCATCTCTAGTCAAATTGAAGACCATCCATTTTATCTTTCCTGTAACAATTGTTGCAATCGACTTTAAAAATATCTTTGACTTAGTTAAAAGTTAATTGGCCACATTGTGTCTCTTATAAACCATTTGAAGCAGCAGTCATCTTTTTCTAGATGCTATGTACTAGGCAGCAGAAGAGTCTTAAGTATAATCTCAAAAACAGAATCTGACAACAAAGATTACTGAATTGCCTTTCCTGTTAATATGACAATATGAAAGGCTTGGCCATCTTCCAAAGGTTGTTTTTAAGGTTTGTTGGCTGTTCACCTGATTGATAAGTTTGCATCCTTTTGGACACTTTGCATGCTGCCAACATTGTGATATTGTGATATCTTGTTGATCATCTGGCTAAGCTTTACAAACAGACTTTCTACACATCCCCAGTGTCTTTTCGTGTCACTTATGTTTTTCGCAAGTGAAAGAAAATTCCAGGTGACTTATGGTATGATAAACTACATCCATAACAGATATTCTTGAACTGGTGCACTTTGCTGACCGGAACAGTAGTGTTGACTGCACCCAAATCATATAATTGATATTATCCTACACGATGGCTTCATGCTGAATTCCATCATCAAGCAAGGCATTGACAGTAAAACGTTTTTGCTTAACCAAAAGCTTTCCTGAAAGCTTTGATCAGAGTAGAGGCAATACCAATTCGATCAACTTCACTAAAGAATTATTCTTCAGAAATATCACACGTGTCCTTCCCTTGACATCTGGGAAAAATCATCAATATACTCTTGGAAGTTTCAGTCTTTACACTATGAGTTGCAATCTATTAATCTAGAAGTTGATTCATACCTGGAGTTGATCCTCAAGTATACTCCAGACCTTCTCTGGCTCTTTATCCTCCTCAAAAATACCTGATATGTTTATTTGGGGAAAGTCGTTCTCACCAAAAGTAAGTAACATTTTAAGAGATATCTTCTCAAGATCATTTATGACAATCAACAAAGGAAAGCGGCATATGTTGCTCAAATAGCTATTTATTGAAGATATCACTTGCTGCCCATCCGCAGTCAAATGCTGGCCTTCCGTTTTTTGTTGAAAGTCTGTGACTGTTCTATTGAAGTATAATGCATGGTGTGTTTAATTCCTTTTATTTAAATGGTTTCCTGTTCTGACTTTTCATTTTTCCTTCTTTAGCTTCTATTTAACTCAGTTATTATCCCTTCAAGAAGTTTAGCTCAGCATGGGTCTTTCTTTTTAAGAATAAAGACCTGTAGGCACAGGTTTCAGCCATTAGAGGGAGTTCGCACAAAATAAAAAGCAATGACATCACAATAGCCTTGGCACTGAACTAAAGGAGACAATATGGCAGAACCAATCGATCACTGCACACAGATAAGCTGCTCCACATCAGAAAATCAATTTTTAATGCTTAAGAAAATATTATTCCCCAAACAGGTCTGTGTAGTTAAACTGGCAGTATTCTTTGACTGCCAATATTAGTTCTGAGCTTGTAAGAAGTCTTTTGGTTGACGATTTGACTTTTTCACCTGTGAAGATGTCTTTTTAACTGTTGTATCTTAAATTTTTACTTTAGGAGGCAGAGTTGAAACTTATTTTTGTTAAAAAAGCTTCAGAGGTTTTGAAGTAGATAAAAAATAAGTCTGCCTCCGGGCTGTTTGGAATTGGAGATCTGTACTCACGCCAAGATATTCTGGTTAGTCATCTGAATGCTTTACAATCTAGGGCTGTCTGATCGACAGTGAGGATTTTCTTGTAAGCAAGTTTACTTAGTGTGTCACCATGGCCTGACATGGCACATACATTAATGACCTTCCACTATCACACTGTGACATTTATGTTCACTCCGTAACATAAGACACAGGTCACACAGTATTGAACTTACGTTACACCATTTCATATCCATGTATATACATTACTATCATAAGACACTTGTGTTTCTGCGCTCCAGCTAAGCAATCTAGATGTACTGCAGCATAGTTGCCACAGTGCGTCATTCTGTCATATTGCGGGAGAGTAGAACTCACAGTGGGCTGGAAATTGCAAGCTTTCTACCATTACATCACAACACCATGCTGCAGAGATGACATAATCAACATGTCCTTTGAAAGTAGATTACACATTTGCTGTGAGACAATATACAATGTGTGGTCAAGTGGGTGGTTCCCGCATGTTTGTTCTTTCCACACCAGTTCTCTATCCAGAATGCTCTTGTTAGCCCAAGGCCAGAATTTAACTGTCAGCAGTGAAGCAAGAGCACTCATTAATGGCCTTGACAAAAGTTGCCCATAAAAATCTAGCAATCGGTGCAGAAGGAACTCCCCTTTCCAAATGACAGTTTACAGCTGGCATCAAATCAATGGGATTGCTGGGTGTGTGGCTGTTACGATTGGCTGCCTACTATCTTGAAGTATTCACAGAAAGGAAACAATCAGATAAAGGCACTTGAAACTCTTAACTGCATTGCAGACAGTTACCAATGAAAAACCTCATTGAATAGCATAGCTTCTTCAACAATATCTTGACTTGCACGTTATTTTGTACATATCTGAGCTCCTAAAAGAACCATAAATTTTAATTCAGTAATGGTGGAAAAAGCTGAGAGTTTGGTCATCATTACCACAGCAACATCAGAAAAAAAGGTCTGGGTAAACTCCAAGTGGATTCCCGTATGGAAGAGTATGGTGATTAATCAGAGTAAAGCAGGGAGGTTGCAGCAACCTATTCCTGCTTTATTTTATAATAGCTTTCGATAAGCCTTATTGGTTCACTATTAGATTAGATTCCCTAGAGTGTGGAAACAAGCCCTTCGGCCCAACAAGTCCATACCGACCCTCCGAAGAGTAACCCACCCAGACCCATTTCCCTCTGACTAATGCACCAAACACTATGGGTAATTTAGCATGGCCAATTCACCTCACCTGCACATCTTTTGGACTGTGGGAGGAAACCAGAGCACCTGGAGGAAACCCATGCAGACACGGGGAGAATGTGCAAACTCCACACAGGCAGTCACCCAAGGCTGGAATCGAACCTGGGACTATACCACTTCAGCCTCCAATTACGAGTCACAAACATTGACATAAGATTGGAATAAGTGACCAAACCAGGTACAAACAGTAGATTTCTTCCCTAAAGCATGTATAATTAAAAGCAGTCAGCATTCATCCCATTTCAGCATATTGCGAAATAGTTCCAAAAGAATAGTTAAAGTTCAATTCACTTCAACAATTAATTTTCTAACAAAAAATCCAAATGCAGTTTAATTGCACAACGACTATAATTGCAGAAGTCACTTTCTATTTATGTGTTTAGGTTTCCTTGCAGTGCTGACGTCATTTGCTGATCTTTCTCCCAGAGGGTGGTAAATGGGGTCCAATTCGATGTGTTTGTTGATAGAGGTCCAGTTGGAATGCCATGCTTCTCAGAATACTCGTGCATGTCTCTGTTGGCTTGTCCTAGGATGGATGTGTTGTCCCAGTCAAAGTGGTGTCCTTCCTCATATGTATGTAAAGATACTACTGAGAGTGGATCATGTCTTTTTATGGCTGGTTAATGTCAATGTATCCTCCACCAGGATAGCAAAAAGAGGAGGAAATGGCATCATCGCCAGAAATTGTGTCACCACAGGAAATCACATCACCAACCCAAGGAAACCTACACACATAAATAGAAAGGGGGTCACTATCACCAGTGCTTCACCGGAGGCTCACTGATGATGTTACCTTGTATGGTGACGAAACGTCTGAAAACAAACCTTCCAGCTGAGCAAGCAAACGTACATCCAGAACCTTAACCTGAGCTACAATTTTTCTTCAAACTCGCTAGTAGACCTTGTACCATATAGACTGCTACAGTCTAAGCAGGTATTGCACCACAACCTTTAAGGGTAGTTAGGGATGGGCAATAATTCTTGGTTTTTCCAACACTATCTACATCCCAACAATCATTACGTCCATCAAATTATTAGTTTTGCCAAAGATAAATTTCTATTCTTACTTGCAGGGAACTGTACACTGAAGGAAGTCCACCATCTTCTGAGCATGTTGCTTGGAACCATAATAGAAATCTAGACCATCTAAAATCAAAATTTAAATGGAGTTTAAATACTCTTAACTAGTTCAAAACTTTCAAATAAGTCACTAGAAAACAGAATATTAGATTAGATTACTTACAGTGTGGCAACAGGCCCTTCAGCCCAACAAGTCCACACCAACCCTCTGAAGAGCAACCCACCCAGACCCATTCCCCTACATTTACCCCTACACCTAACACTATGGGCAATTTAGCATGGCCAATTCACCTAACCTGCACATCTTTGGATTGTGGGAGGAAACCAGAGCACCCGGATGAAACCCATGCAGACACGGGGAGAATGTGCAAACTCCACACAAACAGGTGCCCAAGGCAGGAATTAAACCCAGGTCTCTGGCACTGTGAGGCAACAGTGCTAACCACTGTGCCACCGTGCCATCTGTCAATATCTGTGAAAAAACAATAAGGTGCGACATAAACCTGCACTGCTTTAGCCATAATTTAAACATTAAACTAGTTTACCTTTCAAATATATTCAAATGTAAGAAGCAGAAGACAGCAATTTAAAATCTAATTAATTTTGGAAGCACATGTGTGTGGAATTCCAAACTGCATGTCTTAAGATCCATTTTTACCATCTATTTATCCTAGATATTACTGTGCAATGATGGGTACTTAACATTTTCAAAACAATTTGGCTTGTTACACATTAATTTGCTCAAATTTAAATGATTTATGTACCTTTATTTTAAATGATGACCAAATGGATGGTATAAGTGTATCACATACTGCCAAAATTTATAAAATACAGGAAATCAAATTGCAAACATCATAAGCTATTTTTCACCTCTATACCCATGAGAATTTACAGCTGTCATGAAAACTGTTAAAGCAATCTATTACTAGTTCAAATAGAATTGAAAATACAGGTTGAGCTTTCAGTATTGAGTTAGTTGATCTCAGCTTGAACATCAAGAGACAGCAAAAGAACTCCCTCCCACCCTTATCCAGCAACCTCAGGAAAGCATGTAAAAGAGAATTTGTAAAAAATTTGTTCAAAGCTCAAATCTATTGTCTATCGCCCCAGATTATGATGAAATTAGTTGATTAGGGAATTATCGCCTGTCCAATTGTCAATTTTATTTAAATTCCATGGAAAAAATTAAAACGCATGGTGAGCATTCTGGTAAATTGTCAATCTATCTACCAAGACAAGGAACTAGTTCACAATATTTGCTTACCATGGATTTCCTTGACACGAAGCGTGTTTTGATGTAACTTATGTTTAAGGATTAATTGCTCCAAGTAATAAAATGTTTTCTTGTGTGGAGTCTAAAGAGAAAATATGAAGGAAATAAGTACTCATCTCAAAAGAAATAAGGTTTCAATAAAATTATTTTAAGTTATATGTACTCTTCTAGTGTGAAGTGGTTTTTACCATTGAATTAATCAAAACAAATAAAACTTCAGGTAATTATAGTGTCAAATCTGCTGCAAAACTTTAATAGGGTACTTTTTGAAGACAGCTCCAGAACACAGAAGTTTCAATTAAAGAGATCAAAATTATCCACATCATAAAGAGAGAAGTCAAAAATTTTCCTCTCCAATTATTGCAGGTTGATAAGCATATTTTGCTTGAAGCTCACATTTTTAAGTACATTTATTTGCAACTGACAGCAGTGCCTGTATTTATGATATTCAAAAAGTTACAATGAATGGTTAATATAAAGGACAAAACCATACAGTGTTAATTTAGAAAATTTAATCAATTCCTGTTTGCACAAAAGAGGAAATAGTTTAACAATTCAATTTCCGGAGGTGCGCTACTGTGATATGTGGCAATACATGTACAATGAACCTTGAACTGAACTTTTAATGCCTCCCTAGGGAGCATGATTTCTGCTCATCCACATAATTTCCATGACTCAGCCATAACACTTGCCTAAAACAAAAATCACAATCATAGGAAAGAAACTCCCTGGTGGATACTGGGGAGTTATCCTGGTTTCATGGTGGAAACCTACAAACAGCTTGCCCAAGGAATGCAAAAAACAGGGAGCACAATGTCTGCGGATCTTTATTTTTGACATGAGTTATGTCCTTCTCCATGTGCTTCACAGATACTTTACCAAAATGGTGAATGCTTGGAATTATTAGTTCATAGTAGTTGTGTTTACATTTACAAAATACAACAATGTTGTTGAAGTAGTTTGGCTGAGTTGTTGCAGAGCATATTGTGGGCAGCACATATTGCAATCATTGTGCATCAGTGGTGTTGGGTGAGAATGTCGAAGGCAGTGGATAGGGTGACAATTAAGCAGATATTTTGTTAATATTAAGTTTCTTGACTTTCATCGGAGATGCACCCATAAAAGCAACTGGAGAGTACTTTTCCCTGTGTTGTTGACCTCTATTTCCTTACTTGTGCCTTTGGATGGAGAACAGTCAAGGAGTGAATTACCCACAGCAGAATTCACAGCCTCTGACATTTTTTGTTTATATAGCAAGTTGAACAAGGTGAAATTAGCAGCTAATAGCCTGTTTCTGATCTAACGATGGAGGGAAGGTCATTGATTAAGCTGCTGAAGATGGTTGGGCCTAGAGCACTACTACCTTCAACAGGCACAATCATCATCCTTTGTGCTGCGAGGACTCCAAAATTCAGCAAACTCTCCCTGATGCCCGAAGGCTCCAATTTTGCTGGGCTCCTGACGCCATACTTGGTCAAATCCTGCTGAGTTGTCAAGGACAGTAACTCATTTCTGGAGTTTAACTCTTCTGTCCATGTTTAGACCAAGCCTGTGATTTTCAAAATAGGATCCTTACAGTGTGGAAACAGGTCTTTCGGCCTATTGAGTCCACACTGACCCTCTAAAGACATCTCACCCAGACCTGCCCCCTACCCTATTCCCGTAACCTTGCATTTTCCATGGCTAACCCACCGACTCGCACACCCTGGACACTACGGACAACTTAGCATCATCAATCAACCTAACCTGCACATCTTTGGACTCCGGGACGAAACCGACATACCCACAGGAAATCCACGCAGACACAGGAAGAATATTCAAACTCTACAAAGTTAGTCACCCAAGAATTGAACCCAGGTCCCTGACATGGTGAGGCAGCAATGGAAGCCACTGAGACATCATGCTTGCCTTTAAAACTAAGTGCATTTGCATCAATTACAGTTGTCCTGGCATGTTTATTGAATTCAGATTCCACCATCTGCCACAGCAGAATTTGAACCCGGGTCCCCAGAACACTAGCCGAGTCTCTGGATTAATAGTCCAGCAATAATATCACCAGGAGCTGAGTGGCTCTGGCAGAACCCAAACCAAGCATCAGTGAGAGGGTTATTGCAAAGACAGTGCTGTTTGGTAACGCTATCCATTCATTACTTTGCTGATTGAGAGTAGACAAAAGACAGTAATTAGCCAAGTTGGATGTGTTTTCTCATTTGTGCGCAGTGCGCACCTGAGCAATTACCTACATTGTCAGGTAATATCGATTGCTGGAAAAGCGTAGCAGGTCAGGCAGCATCAAAAGAGAAGGAGAATCGACGTTTCGGGCATAAGCCCTTCTTCAGGAATGAGGAGGGTGAGCCAAGCAGGCTAAGATAAAAGGTAGGGAGGAGGGACTTGTGGGAGGGGCGTTGGGAATGAGATAGGTGGAAGGAGGTTAAGGTGAGGGTGATAGGCCGGAGAGGGGGTGGGGGCGGAGAGGTCGGGAAGAAGATTGCAGGTCAAGAAGGTGGTGCTGAGTCTGAAGGCTGGGGCTGAGAAAAGGTGTGGGGAGGGGAAATGAGGAAGCTGGAGAAATCTGCATTCATCCCTTGTGGTTGAAGGGTTCCTAGGCGGAAGATGAGTCGCTCTTCCTCCAGGCGTCGTGTTGCCATGGTCTGGCGATGGAGGAGGCCAAGGACCTGCATGTCCTTGGCGGAGTGGGAGGGGGAGTTAAAGTGTTCAGCCACGGGGCGGTTGGGTTGGTTGATGGGGGTGTCCCAGAGGTGTTCTCTGAAACGTTCCGCAAGTAGGCGGCCTGTCTCCCCAATGTATAGGAGGCCACATCGGGTGCAGTGGATGCAATAAATGATGTGTGTGGAGGTGCAGGTGAATTTCTGATGGATATTGAAGGATCCCTTGGGGCCTTGGAGGGAAGTTTCCATCAGAAATTCACCTGCACCTCCACACACATCATTTACTGCATCCACTGCACCTTTGATGCTGCCTGACCTGCTGCGCTTTTCCAGCAACACATTTTTAAGCTCTGATCCCCAGTATCTGCAGTCCTCACTTTCTCCTAGGTGATATAGATTTACTAGAACAGCTTGCCTAGGGACGCAACTAGTTATTTAGGATGCTTTCAGTACTATTACTAGAAAATTATTTGGACCCACACCCTTTGCAATATACAGTTCCTCCAGTCATTTCTTGATGATCAGAGAGTGCATTAAATTATCTGAAGACTAGCTCCAATATGCTGGGAATCTCATAAGTGGGTAGAGATGGATCAACAACTCTCACTGAGTATTACTGGCTAAAGACAGATGCAAACGCTTCAGCATTGTTTTGCACTGATGTGCTGGGCTTCTTACGCCATTCAGGGTGGGGATATTTGTGTAGCTATGTCCTATAGTTGTTTAATGACCCACTAACATTCACAACTATATGTGGCAGGACTGCAGAACTTTGAAGTAATCTACTGGTTGTTTAAATACTTAGCCCTGTCTATCAGATGCTTCTTCCATTGTCTGGTATACAACCTTACTGTTGTGGTTCTGTTCGCCGAGCTGGGAATTTGTCTTGCAAACTTTTCGTCCCCTGTCTAGGTGACATCCTCAGTGCTTGAGAGCCTCCTGTGAAGCGCTTCTGTGCTGTTTCCTCCGGCATTTATTGTGGCCTGTCTCTGCCGCTTCCGGTTGTCAGTTCGAGCTGTCCGCTGTAGTGGCCGGTATATTGGGTCCAGGTCGATGTGTTAACAGAAGCGCTTCACAGGAGGCTCCCAAGCACGGAGGATGTCACCTAGACAGGGGGCGAAATGTTTGCAAGACAAATTCCCATCTCGGCGAACAGAACCACAACAACGAGCACCCAAGCTACAAATCTTCTCCCAAACTTTGAATACAACCTTACTTTTAAGTATGCCTATTGATGATCCATTCTGCACTCCAGAGTTTCCCTGTCTGCCCCCAACCCTACCTGGCTTGATGATAATGACATGGAGGGTATGCATTAAACGTTGCTAATGTTATTAAAGCATGAAGATTTAAATGTCATTTTTGCACAATGAAATGAATTGTTTATTCACCTTCTGCCGAACTTGTACTACCGCTTTCCAATAGTCTTTAGCTTCAACACGGTGACAATCACCACACATCTGTGGCAGGATGACAAAATCAACCACAAAAACCTGCTGCAAGATTGTTCCACTCATTACCTGCGGACAAAATTCACAGATAGAAAAAATTATAAAAGTTTGATTATTAAATTCTGAGATTGACTTATTACATTACTCAGTCCTCGCTTTCTCCTTGTTAAATTACAGCCAAGATATACAAGGTTAGAACTGCCTCTTCAGTCAGAAGGTCAAAACACAGGAAATATACAAGGTCTAAAACAGATAGAGTCCTTTAGCAAATTACCTGACAAGCATTAGAGTCACACAGTAGTACAGCACAGAAACTGACCCTTCGACCCAAACTAGTCCATGCTGACCACAGTGTCCGCTCAGCTAGTTCCAACTGCTTGCATTTGGTCCATATTCTTATAAACCCTTCCCATCTATGTACCTATCCAAGTGTTTATTTTAAATGTTGCTATTGTACCTACTTCAACCACTTTCTCTAGCAGCCCATTCCATAGACGCACCACTTCGGCCCTTCTTAAATCTTTCTCCTCTTACCTTAAACCTCTGCCCTCTAGTTTTCAATTACCCATTCCTGGGGAAAAGACGATAGGCATTTATCCTATTTGTGCCCTTGGTGATTTTATGCACCTCAGGAAGGTCACCACTCATTCTCCTACTTTCCAAGGAATAAAGTCCCATCCTGGCTGACCTCTCCCTATAATTCAGGTCTACTGGTCCTGGCAAAATCCTCAAATCTTCTTTGCACACTTTCCAGCTTGACTATATCTTTCCTACAACAGGGTGACCAAAAAACTGCACACAATACTCCAAGTGCAGCCTCGCCAACATCTTGTATAAACTGTAACATAAAATTTCAACTCCTACACTCAATGCCACGACCAATGCAGGCATTTAACATGCTGGCCTGCATCACCACCCTGTCTACCTGTGATACTGCTTTCTAAGAACTATGTACTTGTACTCCCAGGTGCCTCTGTTCCACAACACTCCTCAGGACCATACTATTTACTGTGTTAGACCTACCATGGTTTAACTTTCCAAAGTGCAACACCTCTCGCTTACCTGTATTGAGTTGCATTTGCCAATTCTCAGCCCACTTCCCCACCTGATCAAGATCCCCCTGTAATTTTTGATAACCTTCCTCGCTACCAACAATACCACCTAATTTAGTATCATCCGCAAACTTACTAATCATTCCTTGTACGCTCACATCCAGATTATTCATGTAAATAACAAATAACAAAGATCCCAGCACTGAGTCACACCACTAGTCAGGCCTGCAGTCCGAGGAAACAACCAATCAACCTCTGCTTCCTACCATCGAACCAATCAACTACCTCTTCAGCCAATCAACCTCTGCTTCCTACCATCAAACCAATTTCGAATGCAATTAGCTAGCTCTCCCTGAATCCCATGACTAGCCTGCCGTGTGGGACTGTCAAAAGCCTTACTAAAGTCCACATCGACAACATCCACTGCCCTACCCTCATCTATTCTCTTGATTACTTCTTTGAAAAAACTCAAAGATTTGTCAGACATGATCTCCTGCATAGCAATCCGTGCCGACTATCCCTAATCTGACTGTTGACTATCCAAACGTTGGTTGATCCTGTCCCTCAATATCCTGTCCAACAATTTGCCTACCACTGATATCAGGCTCACTGGCCTGTAGTGCCTTGGCTTGGCTATTAGCTGGAGATAACCCACACCCTGACAAAAAAAAAAGATTAAAAAGGAGAAGCGAAAAATATCTAAAACTACTGACTGGTATGAAAAACTGAACATACAAAACATCCACTCTGGAACAATGCCCTTCCCAACTAATAATGTCATCCTAAAAGGAATGGTGCACCACTGAAGGCCTGGCTGAAAATTCACTAGTCTAAATTAACCACTTCACCGATCACTGAAAGATTCACAAATAGACACTGTTTATATTCTCATACAAACAAAGCGAGATTAGTTCTTCCCGATTACCCATATAAAAATTTAACCTTTCCAATTTTGCATCAAAATCCTCAATGTCGCCCTTCAAGGTATTTAATCTAGGGGAGTGAGAATGTCATTTCTGGAAGCTTTTAAAATAAAACATACACGTTGACATCACTTTCTGCAATAAATGCATTGACCCAAAGGAAAATCAAGAAAAGCAGTTTAAGGTTTTTGTGAAGATTTATAGCTCAGGTTGTGGTTGGAGTTTTTGGTTGGTTTGCTGAAGCAGTTGATTTTTTTTTTTGCAAACGTTCTGTCCTGAAACTGGGTGACATCTTCAGTGTTATGTAGGCCCCGGATGAAGCGCTGTTGTGCTCTGCCCAGAATTTATACGGTTCTGTCAGTCATGGCAGGTGGTTCTATTTTTGGTTTTGTACTGTAGAGCTCTGTAGACAAAATCTATTTCAACATGTTTGTTTATGCCAGTGGATGAATACCAGGGCCTCCAGGAATTCCCAAGCTCGTCTTTGTTTTGTGTGTCCCAGTATTGTAACATTGTCCCAGGTGAATTGGTCATTGTCAGTGTGTATAGACATGAGGGAGAACTGGTTGTATTGCTTTATTGCAAGCTGATGCTCATGCATTCTACTGGCAAGTTTCCTGCCCGTTTGTCCTATGTAATTGTTGCATTTTGTATATCACATTCATCCTGCATATTGTGGGTAAGGGGTCTTTTGTCCAGGATAGTAGCTGGCGAAGTGTGTCCTCTGGGAATAACGACCACACACAACCAACAGCCACACTTCACCAGTCACTATTCAAGACAAAAGACCCCATACCCACAACATGCAGGACTAATGTGACTTATAAAATGACACACAGCAGAAAGAAGAATTATATAGAACAAACATGCAGGAAACTCACTAGCAGAATACATGAGCATCAGCCTGCAATTAAACGACATGACCAGTTCTCTCTCGTGTCAATACACACTGACAATGAAGGACGCCAATTCAACTGAAACCACGTTACGATACTGGGACATGCAAAACAAAGACGAGCTCGGATTTTCCTGGAGGCCTCGTATTCATCCAATGGTGCCATAAACAAACATGTTGAAACAGACCACTACAGTACAAAACCGGAAATAGAACCACCCACTGTGACAGACAGAACTGTATAAATTCTGGACAGATCACAATAACAGCGCTTCATAGCACTGAAGATGTCACGCATTTGAGGGACAAAATGTTTGCAGAAATAAAAATAAAAAAATCACCCAGCTCGGTGAACCAACCAACAACTCCAAGAAAAACACTCACTATTGTTGAATAACAACGTTCTTCTCACCTCCTTTTGAACAGTAAGTTTCACCTTTAGTCTCTTGGAATGAGGCTCAGTCCAAATAAAGCCAGCATCAATTAGACGTACCTGAATAAAAGTAATAACTTATGTCAAAGTTGTAAGAAGCATTGCCACATTTAATTTTCCCGAGAAGTTTAACAATGAGGTGCAAACAATTTTCTAAATTAGCAATATTTTACTTCATATTTCAGATTGCATTAATATTCTAGGGTTGAGTCTTTGCTGCTCAGTCACCAGACCCTCCCAAAGTGTCTTACTTTGACACATTTTCTTCTCAGTTATTCCCCTTTTCTGAGAGAGCCAACATTGCTGATGTTCACCACAAGTAACCTTCCTAAACACATTCTTAGCATCAAAGTTTACATGCCTGCGGCAATCACAACCTCCGGGTGTGCTTATTAGCAGGAGGACTGTATAAAGAAATGAGGAGGGCAAGTGGAGTGAAAAGTGAAAAGACACCATTATAACAACATCCAATGCTGCTGGAAAATATATACTCCCGATAGTGACAAAGCTGACAAATTTCTTTAGAGATTAATTGATTTTGGACTTTTAAAAGTCCAAATATTGGAGGAAAATGTCATTAGGCCTCTGCAGCATATTCTGCCTTTCAATGAGATCGAAGTATCAATATTTGTTATTTATGGATATATCATAATCTTTAACGAATAATCGACCACAAAACCAAAAGGAATTGTTCAGTAATATAGATCATTTTGTAGGATAATTGGTATTGGTCACAGTAATGTTGAGCTTCTATATAGCTTTGCTACTATTTGGTCAAAAAAAAGCACAACAGTCAATATGCTCACAGCTACCTAAAATGACATTCAATCTGGTTCACTGCAACCGCTAATTCCTGAATTTTACAGGAGGACCTTGTGAATGGCTGACAAATCTCAATTAAAAGATACATCTGTTCTCAAGGCAACCACTTGGATAAGGAAGAAAAAATAACCTGGTAGAAAGTGGCTACGGCCAGCTTTCAGATACAGAATCAGCCTATACTGAATCAGGAAGGTTTGAGTTTATTCCAAATTTATCAAATTTAACGAAGGACGAGGAGACACAGGCCACCTTTTCATAAATGTAGCTCATCCATTTGAAGAAGCAGTGCCCCTTGTAAGAGTACATCCAGGAAATAAATTCCTTTGAAGAGTCCTCCTGGCTAAATATCAAATTTTTTGTAGTGACTAAGGTTTACAAATGGCTAGCACAGAGTTATTTTTAAGTCTGACTTTCATGGATGCAAAATAACGTCATCCAAATTTCATGTCTTTCAGCTCTTTGTCTGCCTCAACAACCAGCACAAAGGTCTCATCCACATAATATTTGTGAATATTAGTATTCAATGTAGTTGAATTGGTTAATCACATGACAAACCCTGTTAGCAACCTGCTTCTATTGGTAATCTATCCTCTAACAAACAGCAGCAGTAATGTGTAGCATCTACAAGATGCGATGCAGTAACTTCCCTTAAACAGCATCATCCAAACCTGTGAGGCAAAAGTGAGGACTGCAGATGCTGGAAACCAGAGTTTAGATTAGAGTGGTGCTGAAAAAGCACAGCAGGTGCTTCAGTTCCTGATGAAGGGCTTTTGCCCGAAATGTCAATTTTCCTGCTCCTCAGATGCTGCCTGACCTGCTGTGCTTTTCCAGCACCACTCTGATCCAAACCTGTGACCCTTACCACCTGTAAGGGCAAGGATAGCAAATACATAGTAACATCACCATTTGTAAGTTGCCCTCCACGCCTTATACTAACCTTACTTCGAACTATATCATCATTCCTTCACTGTCACTGTATCAAAATCTTGAAACTCCTTTCATTGCAACCTTACGGTTGCAATTATCCCTAAATGGGTTGCAGCAGTTCAAGTTGGCAGCTGAGGATGCCCCATCTGGACATCACAATTTCTGAAGTGTAGTTAATGTTGCATGTAACAAATGTAGCAGCTAATTTACACATAACAAGCTTCCATAAACTGCAAATGTGTTAATGACCAGATAATTTACTTTTGAGGTGTTGATTGAGTGATAATTGTTGTCTATAACACTAGGAATAACTCGTCTCTTCAGAGTAGTGCTGTAAGATCCAACAGAGACAGATAGGTTATGGGTTTCAACATCTCATCTAGAGAATGGAACTTCGAACACACAGCATTCCATCAGTTCTGCACATAATTGCCAGCCTTGATTTTTGTGCTCAAACATTTTGAAGTAGGACATGAACCCAAAAGTTTTGCCTTAGCATTGAGTCTATTACAAAGATTTCCACTGCTGACTTTACCATTGCCAATTGATTGCGATCAGGACTCACTGTTGTGTCTTGCATATATAGTCTTTTTGATATAGTTATTGCATTCAATAGTTTGAATACTGTACCTGCCAACATGTTTCCTCAACAGCTGTCAGTCACAAATTGCAATCTATGTCACTATGACAAAGGTAAACCCTCTCTCATCCTTATCGACCCATACATGGTTATGTCATCACTCTTCAACATCTGTCCAAGCATTCAGCTGGCTGAGGCTACACTCACCTAGGTCCTTCATCAATCCATTCATAGCCAGAGAATAACCCATACTGGTCTTCTTCTCGAACTCCTACCGTAACCTCGAATGTCCCGCAAAAATCTATCTGCAACATTTATTGGCTCTCAGCTTGATTATATCAATGCATTCTTAGCTGGCTAATCAGATTCTGAGGCAAAAGTGAGGACTGCAGATGCTGGAAACCAGAGTTTAGATCAGAGTGGTGCTCTGATCTAAATAGAGGAATAGAACTCTATTCCTGATGAAGGGCTTTTGCCCAAAACGTCAATTTTCCTGCTCCTCGGATGCTGCCTGAGCTGCTGTGCTTTTCCAGGGCCACTCTGATCTATACTCAGATTCTACGGTGCCTAAACCTGATGACAGCCAAAACTGTTGCTCAGGTATTAAGCATCTTTCACTTATTGCCCTTGTACTTACTGACTTAGAGACTCCAAATGAAGCAAAATCTCAATTTTAAAATTATTTTCCTTGTTCCAAATCCCTCCAATGCGTCACCCTCCCATTTTAATTTTGTCCAGCCAAATGTAGGGGATGCACAGGAAAGGATAGCAAAGATGATTCTTGAAAGGAGCGAGAGTAACAAGTTAGTTGTTATGGGGGACTGGGAATACTATAGTTCAACTAGTTTAGATGGGTCAGTTCTTGTTCAACGTGAGCAGGAGGGTTTTCAGACATAGTACGTAGACAGACCAACAAGGGGCGATGTCATATTGGATTTGGTACTGGGGAATGAATCCGGCCAGGTGTTAGAATTGAAGGTAGGTGAGCACTTTGGCAATAGTGACCATAATTTGGTTATGTTTGCAATATCAATGGGCAGGGATAGGTACACACCACAGGGAAAGAGATAAACTAAGGGAAAGGCAATTATGATGCGACTAGGTAAAATTTAGGATGCAGAGGATGGGAAAAGAAACTGCAGGGGGTGGACACTCTTGACATGTGGAGCTTATTCAGGAACAGCTACTGCAAGTCCTTGATAAGTATATCCTATCAGGCAGGGAGGTAGTTGTCAAGAGAGGGAGCCATGGTTTACTAAAAAGAGGTTGAAGCCATTGTCAAGAGGAATAGAAAGGCTTATGTGAGGATGAGGCGTGAAGGCTCAGTTAGGGGGTTTGAGAGTTATAAATTAGCCAGAAAAGATCTAAAGAGAGGGCTAAAAAGAGCCAGGAGGGGACTTGAGAAGTTGTTGGTGGATAGGATCAAGGAAGACCCTAAGGCCTTCTACAGGTATATCAGGAATGAAAAAAAGATAGCTGTGGAAAGTTGTGTGTGGAATCTGAGGACATGGGGAAGTGCTTAATGAATTATCTTTGTCAGTATTCACACTGGAAAAGGGCAATGTTACTGAGAATACAGGCTACAAGATTAGATGGGATTGACGTTGACAAAGAAGAGGTTTTTGCAATTTTGGAAGATCTGAAAATAGATATGACCCCAGGGGCGGGATGGATTTATCCTCAGACTCTCTGGGAAGTCAGGGAGGAGAATGAAGAGCCTTTGGCTTCGATCTTTATGTCATCGTTGTAAACAGGCATAGTGCCAGAAGACTGAGGGATAGCAAATGTTGTTCCCTTGATTAAGAAGGGGACTTGTGACAACCCTGGTAATTATAGGCCAGTGAGCCTTACTTTGGTTGTGGGCAAGGTGTTGAAAAAGGTTGAGAGATAGGATTTATAATCATCTAAGAGAGGAATAATTTTATTAGGGATAGTCAACACAGTTTTGTGAAGGGTAGGTCGTGCCTCACAAACTTTTGAGTTCTTTGAGAAGGTGACCAAACAGGTGGATGAGGGTAAGGCTGTTGATATAGTGTATATGGACTTCATTAAGGCATTTGGTAAGGTTGCACATAATAAGCTATTGCATAAAATAAGGAGTTTTGGGATTGAAGGTGATTTAGCGATTTGGATCAAAAATTGGCTAGCTGAAAGAAGACAGAGGGTGGTAGTTGATGGGCAATATTCATCTTGGAGTTCAGTTACCAGTGGTTGCCGCAAGGATCTGTTTTGGGTCCACTGCTGTTTGCCATTTTTATAAATGACCTGGATGAGGGCATGGAAGGATGGATTAGTGAATTTGCAGATGACACTAAGGTAGGCAGAGTTGCGGATAGTGCCGAAGGATGTTGTGGGTTACAGAGGGACATAGATAAGATGCAGAGCTGGGCTGAGGAGTGGCAAATGGAGTTTAATGTGGAAAAGTGTGAGGTAGTTCACTTCGGAAGTAGTTACAGAAATGCAGAGTACTGGGCTAATGGTAAATTCTTGGCAGTGTAGTTGAACAAAGAAATCTCCGAGTCGAGGTGCATAAATCCCTGAAAGTTGCCACTCAGGTTGATAGGATTGTGAAGAAGGCATATGGTGTGTTGGCGTTTATTAGTAGGGGGATTGAGTTTCAGAGCTAAAGAGTCATGCCTCGGCTGTTCGAGAAACTGGTAAGGCCACACCTGGAGTATTGCATGCAGTTCTGGTCACTGCATTATAGGAAGAACATGGAAGCTTTGGAAAGCTTCAGAGGAAGGTCTTACAAGAAAAGCCTGAGGGAACGGAGACTGGTTTCATTGGAGAGAAAGTTGACAGTTGACTTAATCGAGATGTATAAGATAATTAGAGGGTTAGATAGGGTGAACAGTGAGAGCCTTTTTCCTCGGGTGGTGATGGCTAACGTGAAGGGACACAGCTTTAAAGTGAGGCATGATAAATTTAGGACAGACATTAGGGGTAGTTTCTTTATTCAGAAAGTATTAAGGGTGTGGAATGGCCTGCCTGCAACAGTAGTAGACTTGCCGACGTTAAGGGCATTTAAATGGGCAGTAGACATACATATGGATAATAATAGAACAATGAAGGTTAGATGGGCATCAGATTAAATTTACAGGTCGGCGCAATATTGAGGGCTGAAGGACCTGTACTGTGCTGTAAAGCTCTATGTTCTACGTAAATATCTTCCAAGATAGCTATAACCTTTCTGGCTTGAATACCTGCACTTTTTATCAAAACATGCCTTTAGTTGCCAAAGGACTGAACTTTAAAATGTCCTCTCAATTTCTCCAGCCATTCTCTTTGCTTTCCCCTTTCAAACTATTCCTCCGTACCTACCTTTTGGTTATTTTTTCCCTAATAAACTGACGTAACTTGATCAAATATTCATTCAAATGTTAGATTTGTAAAGCTACAGGGACATTTTATGATGTTAAACTCAGTATTTAATGCTGATGAAAAATTCAGGATTTCAAAACTATTAGCGTATACAGAATTAATGTCTTGCAGACAAAATGTGAATTTGACAGTACACGTTACTTAGGTATCAACATTCAAAAATCAAACCAACAAAGAACTGAATCTACTTTCCTCTTACATAAACATCAATAAATATCTCACTTTTCCCTATAGTACTGCTACAAATTCAGCTTAACAATTTATAGGAATGAGAGATTCAGGACAGAAACATGTTTGTATTTTCAATATATTTAAGAATTAATACTTCAAGGGTATGCTGAAAAATAAGTCTTTTTTTAAATAACAACTGAAAAAATGGAATTCTAAATTACTGGTGAATCAGCAATGTCATTATTGTTATAATTACTGCAGCTAATGTGAAAATAGACCACTGCCATACATGCAATACTGTAAAGTTTAATAAGACAATTTTGTACTTTTTCCCATTGAATCATAATAACTACAAGTTTAAAATACTAAACATAAATATTTTTGACTACCATTAAATTACCAATCCTAAAAAGCAAGAACTGAAATGAAATATCCACTTTACTATACGATCCTGTCTACTAACTTTGGTCATAGGAGATTTTAGTTTCTTAAGGCACAAAGCTAAGAGTTCTCTTGATTCCAGTGCGCATTGCATCCAAGTTCCCGGTGGCTGAAGATATCTGGAAAAAAAAGACAGCATTTCTTAATTACTTCAGCAATCTATATTATTTATTAATAATCTACCAATCAGAAAGAGTATGCATCCAACTCAATTCCCAAAAATATTTCAAGCTAGCAACTAGATAGACCTGAATGAGTAATCAGTGGGTCTCACAAGTGCCATATGCTGCTGAATTAAATGGTTTTAACTAGTTGAATTCAAAAACCATTCTATATCTTACAGACGAGACTTGGTGAGGGATTAACCTTCCTACAGAAAATAAGCATCTTGCATAGTCAGGTTTGGGCAGTGTTAAGCAATGCAGTGGATTTTTGCATGCATCGGATACTGCTGACTTAACTCAATAATACACTATTATAACATTTTTCAGGTTCAATACATTAAAACTCAAGCTTCTTCTGGCAATTAAAGAAAAAAAAAGGGTATTATTTAACATGTTCAACACAACTTAGGAATACACTACACAGATCCAAATAAGTGAATTTCCATATCACTTTAAAATCATTCGTGACTCAACACCAGGTAATTATTTGCAGGCAGATCACCACGATATTGTGAAGTCCTTAGAGCCCAGAATTGGCTGATTGAAAGCAATTTTTTTTAACCTTTCTGACAAAACCTTAAATGATGCTTTTGACTAACACAGGAACTGTAGAATGTGAGAGCAGAACAGGATGGCTAGAAAGGGGTCACAACATGATGATCGAGGGCTGTCTGAATAAACAAACGAACATTGACAAAACCATACATTGGGGCGGGGGGGGGTTTGGAAAATTTAGGATGTAATGAGTACACTGCATTAATCCAAAGGTATAACCAACATTACAGATAAACCTGATAATTTAGTTCCCATTTAATATGAAACATTTTAGGAAATAAAACAATGAACAAACCAAACTTAATTTCCTGAAAACTTAGAGTGATTCTTTATAAATATATTCTTATAAATGACTAGCAATGACTGTTTTCAATCACAAAACAGACAACTGTAATACTTTATTTGTATTTTTTCATTAATATTTTAACCAAAAAGGAAATTCTTTGTTCAAATTGTATAAAATGATGGAAAGTCTCAAATTTAACTTCCTTAGAAAAGCTAACCATTTGCCAAATCTTTACAGTTCAATCTTTCCAAAGGGTATTTCGCTAATTTAAAATTTAAACAATAACAAAGGCAATTCACAAAACAAACAGCATGGGTTGAATTTTTCAGAAAAAGCCACTTCCACAGTCTGAAGGAACATACTCTAAAGACCTTCTGCTTTCTGCAAGATTTAACGTAACCACCATCTTTTGTCTGTTGCCTCACATTCACATTAACTCCACTACTGCATCCACCTCCCAACAAATTTAGCACTCTGACTAGCACTTGCATGTTCTCTCTCACTGACTCTCAACTCACCTTAGCCTCTAAAGTACTAAACCTGAACGCCTTCTGCATTTCTTTTCAATGACTCTGTACGCTTCCCCACCTTTCCCCCACCTGCACTTGCACCAGCAGTTATACCAGCCACTTTTACCTCTCACCTGCCCTAATTTCATTCCAAGAGAAAATGGTCCACGATCAGGCACAGACAGCCAAGACAGGTTATCAGGTGCCCAACAATTAACGGCTCACTTCCTATGACAGAACCCTTGCTTTAATGGGAACGTGTAGAGACCACTTGTAAATATGCCATGACCTCCATGTCACAGCAACAAAATAAAATTCATTGTAAACTGCAGCACTGCTTTCTCATTACCACCTTGAATATTTTCTTAACATGCCAAAGCTTTAACTCTTTCGAAGCTTATAAACTCTTGGCAATTGTAAGCATGAACAGTATCATTATAGACACCACCCTGAAGACAGCAATCCTTCTAGCAACCACAACCTCCTTCAACTTTAAGACGACACAGACCCATCAGAAGAAACACCATTAAGACTGTCTCCTGTAGCTTCCATTAACTGGAATATCAATACCTCAGTGGGTATTATAGCTAGTTAAATTCTGAAGCACATTCTGATGAATACATCACCGCCACAGCTCAGATCCTAGCTGAAGGAAAAACACCCAAATCACTGGCACTCAGGACTATGGGAGACCAGCCTCCTGCTCACTGCACTACGGTGAGGAACTCAGTTTGACAATTAATAACTTCATGAAACTTTGTCATAATTGAACTGGGGAGCATTGCAGGCTGTGGAGGACGCCATCAGTTTGCAAGCTTATTTTGTAAAATAAAAAGGAAAAGCAAAGAAGGAAAAATCATTAAGATACGCTTGCAGTTGGGAGTAAATAGGAGCACAGCCTCCACAGCATCAACACATTTACAGACAGTGAATGATAATTTCAATGATCTCTGTTCAGTTGCCAGACAAGTTCCGTTGGCTTGCTATGACTTGCAAAACTGTGCTGTAGAATGTGAAAGTGAAGTTTCTTCTGCTGAATCTTCATTTCCTACTTGTTAAAATGCTAAATCCCCTCATGGAGCTTCACTGTCCATCATCTGGAGTAACTTATGTACGGATTAAGCAACACCTTGTGACTGTATTGTGCTGAAACAAACCACCACACCTGAGCAAGCAAGGGAATCTCGTGTTGAGGAGATATTTTATGGTCAGCTATCCTTATAATTTGATTTTGTCAAATTTATAGCCAACACAGCTCGTCAGTGCATGAGGTTCATATCCAGAATTTTGAAACAGCTCCTACCTTCAACCTGTACTGTCACACCTCCCTTCACAGATTAAAAAATATTTACCCACTCAAAGTGGGATAGCCACATTTCAATTGTACTGTGCTCTTGTGATTCGAATGAGGCAGATGCCACAGGTGGCACTTCACAGACTGGAGTGAAGACTCACCCTGTCAATCTTCACATTCTTTGCGACCTTACACCCTCCTGTAACCAACTATTATTTTATATGAACAAGGCCGACAAGTCAGTTATGACAAACATTATTTAGTACCGACTCCCCCATGGAGGGGTGGTGGTGGCTGATGAATCATCCCCCCACAATACCCTCATGCCCTCCCACCTCCCACATTTGTAAATTGAGTTGTGGTCCTTCACAATTGTTATCACCTCTGTATCCAAGCAATCTGTTGCCAATCCCCCTTCATATTTCCCACCAGAGCAGTTGCCCCAATAACTCTCCTTGACATTCAGTGAACAATCCCCAGGACTGCCCCCACCCACTCCCCAAACAACTTGGGACACCAACCCCCTTTGACACATATTTGTGCAGATCCCTGGCTGGCTTACCCACTAATACCCAAGACTGGTCGCACTTGACCTGCGGGACTGACAATGGGACAATCCCCAGAATGTAAAGTAACAAAATCTCTGACTGAACGCCTTGAGCAACTGGCTGTTTCTGAGACCCTGGACTGACATCAGCATTTACCAGAGACTCGCTATTAATCCATGATTGATTACAGTCCCTCTTGTCCTGACTGAGGACTATTCCCATTAGACTTTGAGACATGGTTATTTGGTTGAAGCACGTACAATGCATTTGTAAACTGCAAGGACACATTTCATTGCACAGTCAAAGGGAAATCTCTCCATTGTATGGAGTCATATATGGCGCATAGCAAGATATTTGTGGTTGTCAGACATCAGTCACCTCAACTTCAAGACATCTCAGCAGGAACTCCTCTGGGTCAAGTCCTAGCTCTAACCATCGCCAACTGCTTCAATGATTCTGTCCCCATCACAAAGGTCAGAAATGGGAATGTTGGTTGCTCTCTCTCCCCATGGATACTACCTGACTCACTGTGGTCTCCAGCATTTCTTGTTTTCAGTACAGACTATCCAGGATCTGATAATGGGTAATGAGGCAAGTTTAGTAAATGAGCTCTGAGTAAAAGATCCCCCAGGAAGTAGTTATCATAACATGATGTAATTTAATATTCAGTTTCCATGTGAGAAACAAGAGTGTCTAACAAATAAAAGGCAAAGATAATAGGCAGACAGTGGTAGACATGTAAGAAGGTCACTCATGACTTACAGCAAAAATATGCCCCATTAAGGAGAAAATATTCTAAGAGAGGGATAAACCAAACATGGTTAACCAAAGAAGTTAAAGGAGACTATAAAGTTGAAAGAAAAAGCATACAAGAAGTCAGTGACAGCCCCAAAATCTTGGATAAATACAGAATCTAGCAAGGAAGGACCTAAAAGACAATAGAGACAGAGAAAATAAGCCATAATGAAAAACGAGTGAGAAAACTGGCAGTAAGGGTTTCTTTAAATACATTAAATGGAAAAGAGCATATGCCTCTTCAAAAATGACTCTGGGAAGATAGTTTTGGGAAACAAGGAAATGGCAGAGGAGTTACAGATATTGTGCATCAGTCTTTACAGTGGAAGATACTTTGAACATTTAGTTAATTCTAAAGAATACAGGGGAGGAATTAAGTACCACCAACATCACTAGACCCCGAGTATGAAACAAACTAAATGGTGCTGAAGACAGAGAAACGCCTTGGTCCTGATGGTTTGCATCCAAAGATCCTATAAGAAGTAGCTAGACATAGTGGATGCATTATTTGCAATGTTCCAAAAGATTATTGGATTTTGAAGAAGTACCACAGGTTTGGAAAACTGCCAATGTGATACTCCTCTTCAAAAAGAGAGACAATAAAACAGGAAACCATAGGCTGATTAGCTGAACACTATTGTTGGAAAAATGTTGATATTAATCAGGGAGGTAACAGCAGCATGTTTGGAAAACCATAATCTAATCAAGTAGAGTCCATATGGCTTCATGAAAAAGGGAAAGCATGTCTGAGTAATTTATTCGAGTTTTTTGAAGAATCTCAACCAGAGTGGAACCAGTGGATGTATTATATTTGGGCTTACAGAAGACAGTTGACAGAGTACCTCATAAAAGGTTAAGTCATAAAATAAGAGCCCACAATGTTGCAGGCAATATATTAGCATGTATAAAGAATTGGTTAATTGGTAAGAAACAGCAAGCAGGGAGAAAGTATTCTTTTTAAGGTGATGACCTGTAATTAGTGGGGTTAAACCAGGATCAGTGCTGAGACTACAACTATATTTGACTGAAGGAAGAAAGGGGATGTGCTGTAACCAAATATGCAGAGATAATACAAAAATAGGTGAAAAAGCAAGTTGTGACAAGAGTACAAACAATTTACAGAAAGATACTGATTGGTTAAGGAAGTAAGCAAAAAGTTGGCAAATGCAGTATAATGTGGGAAATTATGAAGTTTATTTTGGAAGGAAGAACAAAAACAACAGTATTATGTAAGTGGAGAAAAGCTGCAGAAAGCCACAACAGCAAGGGAAGTGGGAGTGGTTCTGCAACTAACAGAGAAAGATAGCACAGAGGTACAGCAGGTAATCAAGGAGGCTAATGGAATGTTGGTCCTTATTTTAAGGGGTATAAAAATAAGGAAGTCTTACTGGGACTGCACAAAGTGCTGGTGAGACCACGTCAGGAATAGTGAGAGCAGTTCTGGCCCCTTAAGGAAAGATATTTCATTGGAGACAGTTCAGTGAAGGTTCCTTTGGACAATCACTGATATGAGGGTATTGTTTTATGAGCAAAGGTGAAGGAGGCCAGGACCCTACTCAAGGGAATTTAGAAGAACGTGAGGTAATCTCATTAAAAATGCTGTATGCTTTAAGGAGCTTAACAGGGTAAATGCTCAGACAATGCTTTATCTCATGGAAGAGTCTAGGACCTGAGGGCATAGTCTCAGAATAAAGACATGCCAATTTAAGACTGAGATTAGGAGGAATTTCTCTCAAAGGGTTGAGTGTTTTTTGAACTCCTTAACATAGAGAGCAGAGACCTTGCATATATTTGAGGCTGAGATAACCTCTTGATCAAGAGTGGAAATCAAGATTTATGAGGAAAAGGCAGGAAAGAAGACATCAAGAACATTGGCTCAGCCATAATCCTATTGAATGGCAGAGCAGGCTTGTGGGAGCGAATGGCCTACTCCTGTTCCTACTTCTTATACATTGGAAATTTCACTAGTTTCTGTTCACCGGTTGGGAAGATAGCAATCTGCATATAAACGAAGCCAAATTAGGTAATGAAATATTAATACATTCAAATAAGCACCTTGCCAATCAGTAAAGAGATTCTCACAGTTGTTGAAACTTTATTCATAAAATCAAACATATTTGCTCAACATTAAGTATCTCTTTCACATTCTCACTGTGTTTTCCTAATTGTTTGGCAAAGGCCTGTATCTATCAGGGCCTGGGAAAACTCCATCTATTATTTCAGGTACCTGAATATGAAAACCTGCAATTAAGCAACCTAAAATAGAAAAATGTGACAAGTGTAATAACACATGCATTTTTTGAAGCCTAATCAATCTACTGGGTTGAATTCTACCAATCAATCATTCTCCAAAAAATTCATATAAATTAAGGAGCAATAACAAGTAAATACTCCCTACAAAAGCATATACAAGTGTAGTTACAGGCAGAACTATAAACCTTCCTTTTGCACTGCCAGTTCAGATAAAAACCAACAATCAATTTAACTAAATTAACTAAAGTTCTCATTATGAAATATCTGTGACAATAATCAATTCTTGCAAGTTAGTCCATTTTCAGGAAACCATCTCACTTCGTTGTTGATCTTTGGCATCACTGAGTACAAGAATAGTGCCAGAAGACTGGACGATAGCAAATGTTGTTCCCTTGTTCAAGAAGGGGATCAGAGACAACCCTGGCAATTATAGAGCAGTGAGCCTTACTTCAGTTGTGAGTAAAGTGTTGGAAAAGGTTATAAGAGATAGGATTTATAATCATCGAGAAAAGAATAAGTTGATTAGGGATAGTCAACATGCTTTTGTGAAGGGAAGGTCGGTCTCACAAACCTTATTGAGTTCTTTGAGAAGGTGGATGAGAGTGAAGTAGTTATTGTGGTGTACATGGATTTCAGCAAGACATTTGATAAGGTTACCCATGGTAGGCTGTTACACAAAATGCGGAGAAATGGAATTGAGGGTGATTTAGTGATTTGAATCAGAAATTGGCTGAGGGTGGTGGTTGATGGGAAATGTTCATGCTGGAGTTCAGTTACTAGTGGTGTACCGCAAAGATCTGTTTTGGGTCCACTGCTGTTTGTCATTTTTATAAATGACCTGGATGAGGGTGTGGAAGGATGGGTAGTAAATTTGCAAATAATACTAAGGTCAGTAGAGTTGTGGATAGTGCCGAAGGTTGTTGTAGGTCACAGAAGTTGCAGACCTGAGAGGTTGAGAGGTGGCAAATAGAGTTTAATACGGAAAGGTGTGAGGTGATTGACTTTGGAAGAAGTAACAGGTATGCAGAGTTCTGGGCTTATGGTAAGATTTGTGGTAGTGTAGATGAACAGAGAGATGTCAATGTCCATGTACAGAGAAACCTCGATTATCCAAATGAGATGGGTGGGCACTATTTCGTTCAGATAATTGATTATTCAGTAAATTGATTCAATGCCTCCCCTCTGGAGCTCGGAGTTTTCTGACGTTCCCTTTTTCTTTGCTCTGCCTGCCTTAACTCCCTCTCTCTGTCTCAGGGCTTGTTTCTAAGCAGATACACACTTGTGTGTAAGGGACCTGCAGCTCTGCTGAAGCCTCTTGAACACACCCACCCCTATCAGTTCAATGGTATTGACACAGCAAGCACTTGCTTAGTCCGCTCCCCATTCAGTAGATTAAACAGTAACACACTGCGCACGTGCCCCCACTCCCCCATCTGCCCACACCCCATCCCCCATCCACGCCCCCAAACCCATCCAAAGCCGCCATCATCCCCCCCACCCCCCCATCCAAACCTGTACAGGACAATGTTGGAGAGATGATCTGGGGAAGGGGAATTTAAGGTCGATCTCTGTGCAGAACTCCAGGGAAAGTGTGCGTGTGTGCACGGGAGGGGGGGGGGGGGGGGGGGGGTGGGGTGGGAAGAAGAGAGAGAAAGAAAAGGCAGGTAGTCAGTCACTTGGACATGGTGCCTGGGCTTCCATTGATATCCAGGACTGTTCTCAACAGCATTTTAGTAAGCAGAGTTCATTTTCAATCATTGTAAACAAAAGACGCAATCAGTGTTGAAACACCTCTTTGGTGTAACGTTCCCATCAGGACCTCGAGATCTTCTTCAGATACTCAGAAATTCAGATAATTAATATTCGGATAATCAAGGTTCCTCTGTACATAGATCCCTGAAAGTTGCCATCCAGGTTGATAGGATTGTTAAGGCGGCATACAGTGTGTTAGCTCTTATTGGTAGAGGGATTGAGTTTCGGAACCACAAGATCGTGCTGCAGCTATACAAAACTCTGGGGCGCCACATTTGAAGTATTGCATACATTTCTGGTCACCACATTATCGGAAGGACGTGGAAGCTTTAGAAAGGGTCCAGAAGAGATTTATTAGGGTGTTGCCTGGTATGGAAAGAAGGTCTTATGAGGAACGGCTGAGGGACTTGAGCCTGTTTTCATTGGAGAGAAGGTGGAGAGGTGACTTAATTGAGACATGAGATAATTCGAGGGTTATATTAGGGCGGGGGGGGTGGTCAGTGAGAGCTTCTTTCCTTGGATGGTGAGCACAAGGCGACATAGCTTTAAATTGAGGGGTGATTGATATAGAACACATATAGAGGTAGTTTCTTCATCCAGAGTAGTAGGGGCGTGGAACAGTCTACCTGCAACAGTAGTAGACTCACCAATGGTAAATGGGCATAAGACATACACATGAATAATAATGGAACAGTGTAGGTGAGATAGGCATCAAATTAATTCCACAGGTCGGCACAACATCAAGAGTCAAAGGGCCCTTACTGCACTGTAACATTCTATGTTCTATGCAACAGTAGTAGACTCGCCAACTTTAAGGGCATTTGAACAGCCATTGGATCGACATATGGACAAAAATGGAATAGTGTAGGTTAGATAGGCTTCGGATTGATTCCACAGGTTGGCGCAACAGCGAGGACCAAAGGGCCTGTACTGCACTGTAATGTTCTATGTTCTTCTCAGCAGATCACCATTTAACTTTTAAGATCATAGAAGTGTGCATCTTTCGATGCCACAATCATATAGATAAATTTGTTACACAAAGATAAATGTAATACAAATTAATTGTAGAACATAATCCTTACCTTTCACATTGCTTGCAGAAATGAACATTTACTTGTTTAGGGATTCCTTCTGTGATATCAACTTGTGCTCGCAAGCAGGCAACGCACATATTTGCAGGATTTGGAGAAATGGGAATACCACACTGGCAGCACAGACTAAGAATGGAAACAAACCAAATGAATTTGACTACATATAAAAAATTTGCATCAGCTTGACAAATACAGTCTGTTCAATCGATATTCTGATACCACAGAATATTGTTTGCTTTGTAGGATACAAGACAAACAGCAAATTGTGACTGGAGTCTTGAAAAACCAGTTATTTGCAGTTCGGATCATCTTACATTACCCCTACTGTGCAGCTCTTGTGGCAGAATAGTAGTGCCCTACCTCTGGGCCAAGAGACCTGGGTTCAAAAAATATTTGTATAATACTTATTCATAGATTAATTAGAATATATCTACCCTCCACTGTTGTTTTTAAAATTGAGGATAAGAATAGTTTGTTTAAGTCCTTTTTTCACTTTTAATACAACACTCCTATACTGTCAACAATAGAAAAATGTGCTACCGAGCTGAAAATTATACCTAATTAACTCCATTTCAACATTCTACAATTTAAAAGTTATTGCTGATACCAAGAGAATACCACAGGCCAAGGTCAGATTGAAGCTAGGATATTCTTAATAAATAGCAAAAAGTAATACCCTCAAAATTAAACAGGAACTCATGGAGTTCTCTAACTAGACTACAGTAATTTCAAATGAAGTATCACAGACATTCAGGACAATAGTGTAAATGTCATTTATGTCATTGCTCTGGAACGTTTCTAATATAAATTTCTTAAGAAATGTGTTGAGATGGCTTCACAAAGATGTCAAAAAGCATAGCAGCCATTTGACTTTCACACTGTCAGCTCCTTGCTGCAGCTAATACATTCACATCAATTATCCTGTAACATCCACCCACCACCCCCCCTCCCCCCCCAAGACCACTGGCATTTCCTTTCTCATCAAGTATTTAGATAGATCTCTTTTGAATATCAATGCTTCTTCCATTGCCTTTTTCATAATAGATTCCAAATGGCAATAATTCAGCCTGAATAAAAAGTTTCACAGTGACAAAAAGAAAAGAGATAGTCACTATCTTATAATTACCAACCTTCTGCCACTGGAGAAAGTTTCTCCCTATTAGTTACCATGATCTTGACTAAATAAAACATCTCCTTTTAAACTACCTTGCACCAAGGTGAAATATCCCAACTTTTCTAGATGCCATTACAGTAAATTGGCATTTGGAAACGTCCTAAAGTGTGATATCCAGAGGTTCAACTAGCAATTTATATAGGTACATATAGGTTTTCTTGTATACTCTATTAAGAAGGTAATGTATTTTTTTTAAAATGCCTTCTCAATTTGCCTTACCATCTTCAAATATCTCTCTTCCTGCATCCCCTTTACAATTATGTTTTTTAGTTCACATTCTAACAAAATGAATCACTTATCTTCATTAAATCTCATTTGTTACCAATGGGTCCTTTTACTAGTCTACCTCTTGTTGAGGTATGCTGCTATCCTCATCATGACCACATTTCAGAATTTGATGTCACCTTTAAGGTATGGCAGAACTTGTTTGGGTATCAGCCAATTTAGTTGTCCTACTAGACTTCACAGTTCCTCCATTTCAGTTTTGGAAGCTACTGTATCTGTTGAGAGTCCCCATTTGAACAGCAAGAGATTTATCTTTTCTAGGTTGCATCGGTGATGCAAAGTGATACTGATCCATTTTGATATCCAGTTCAATATATATCAAAGCCTCAGAAGCCTGACTTGCAAAAGTGAATTCTGCTTTAAGCGATTTGTGACAAAATTCACTGCTTCCACTCCACAAATAATTAACTATGTACATCATAAAGATGCCTGAAATCTGCCTCAAGGGTAAAATATGGCAGGGTCTTCTTTGAACTGTAGACTGCTGAATTTTAATGAGAGAGATCTTATTAAGTAGCAAACTCTCGAGGCATCATTGAGGTCATAAACATAGTTAACCTTCAAAATGTCCCCTCTGCATTCAGCACCTCTTTTGAGACAAAGAAGCACATCCCGTGAGCTGTTCCATGTAGAAATACCGTTTTAATATTATCTACATTCCCAAGAAACTGTTGCTAACAAAGCCAAAACAAATCTGCAAAAATTGCTTTTCATATTGCATACTAACCTATTATATCTTAGCCCACAGTATTCTTCAAAACCTCATTCCATTATCCTTGTTTTACCCTTACAAATCCCATCAAGAAATATCCCTACGTGCTTAGCATTCAACAAGAGACAATTTTGTTAAAACCAAATCAAAATAAAACTTGTTTACCAAGCCAGGTTCTTCTCTGGGATCAGACAGGATCGAGTGTGAACATCTGCTAGGTTCAGAACTAGGATGCCCTCTGACCATCTTCAAAGAATTTCTAGCATGGACAACTCACGCTACGACAAATATTTACAGTTTGACTCAACTGATGTTTTCTACTGCCATTTCATGTTAGTATTTGCATGTGTATCTCTAAATTCTGCACCCTCTCCATCACAACAATTAGCAGAGAAATTTTTGCCCCTGTCGTCCAAGTCTAGTCGCTATTTATTTTGCATCACATCATCCACAATTATTTCATCTTTCTATAGATTAATGCCAATTAGACCTGGGTGTCAAATGTATGAAAATAAAAACTTTATGCCATATCTTTATCGTATCGAAAACAAAAATTGCTGGAAATCACAGTGGGTCAGGCAGCATCCATGGAGAAAGCAAGTTAACATTTTGAGTCCACATGACTCTTCTTCAGAGCTCTGATGGATGGGTCACCTGACCTGAAAAGTTAACTTTGATTTCTCTTCACAGGTGCTGCCAGACCTGCTGAGCTTTTCCAGCAATGTGTGCTTTTGTTTTTGACCTTGCTAATATCCCTCACTAAGGGCAGACTCACTACAGGTCATAATGGTGTTCCTTTGGTTTTCGTTTAAGACAAATGCCATAACTTTTCAATAAGTGTACAGTATTCTTCTTATTGTATTCTTCATTCCCGATACCTGCATATTTTCCTTTATTTTAAACTTTTGCAGGACAAAGGAGCATTTTGCCTATGAAGTTTTAAAATAACACTGTCTTCTAAATTTCTGCCCCTTGTGTTATTGACATCAGTTTATTTTGTGGAGAGATTATGTTCCATTCAAGGAAAACAATAGTGTCTCAATTGTGTAATTTGCAATTTCAAAATTTTGCAAACAGAATAGTTTTGTCACTCTTCATATCCAGTTTCATCTACACCTCCTTCACCTGTGGCTTAATTAAAAATAATTCACTGGATATTACTTCCACGCTAATAATGGCTGATTCCAGATACTTTGCAAGGAACTACTACTTTAAAAAAAATTACCATACTATCATCCCCAAATCTGAATCTGGAAGAACTCTTGAATTCCTTAACTTTGCTCCAATCTTCATTATGTAATCAATGTAGCATTTTAGCCGGCCTATTCCATTGACTGTATGCATGCATCCATTGTGTTAATCCTGCACAAAGAATCATCACATTCATCACTGGACTGAAATTTCTTGTGAATAATACAATGCCTTTTCTTTGGTCCATATTTCCATTTTCTTCCTCTGAATCTTCCATATTGTGTGCAGTTTCAAATACTTAATTATGTCATTTGGGACAGTTCATGGTGTAATGATGCTTTTAATTATACCTGAAACAGTAACTGACTACACCCCGAACACTGCTGGGTTCATTTGTTTATTGCAAGTTTCAAATTCTTTTTGCTTCACAGAACCTTCAAAAAAAAACATTTTTGGCCCATTTCTTCTTTCCGACTTGTTTTTCTAAATAGTCTAACCAGCCCAGTAACATTGTTCATTCCATTTTCTGTCATGGGGCCAACATTCGATTAGTGTCAGAATCTGTGCTAGAAAGTAATGTTTTGAGAGTTGTTTTTTAAGAAAGTACTTTTAACATTTTTTCTAGCGATGCTTATCTGTAAATTTAACTTTCATCAAACCTCAGTACTTTGGCACAGTATAACAACTTAAAAGGAAACACAGATTAGGGAATTTCCAAACAAACTTTTTCCAGCCTATGTATAACTCGACTTCCTTCCACTGTGCACTCAATGGAACTATTTCCAACTCTTCCTAAATCTTTTTGATCGATTTTATCCACAAAAGTTCATCTGTATCCCAATCATCAGCCTACAATTCTGAGAAAAACTGTTATTTTTTAACTTGCTTAAGTATAGCAGTGAAAGAGCCACAGCCATACTTGGTTTTTCTCTTCAACAAAAAAGTAACACAGGGTCACACTCTTACACTTCACTCAAAGTTCACATTCTAAAAACAGAGGAGCATAATCACATCCTGAAACTTTAGATTTTGATTCAGATATCTCTTTGAAGTTTTCTTCCAATTATACACTGGTTAGAATATTTAGTTTTCAATCTTTGACTTACAAACAACAAACACTCTCCATTAGCACTGACAGACATCAGAGGTTAAAGATTGGTTAGCCATACTCCAGGCATATAGCCTTCCGATCCAAATTTTATTCTGACACATGACAAAACTCCAATACATTAATTATCTACTTCCTACATAAGTAATAGGAATATACCCAAATACAGTTCTTACCCAACCATTACAATTAACAAAGAACAATCGCCTGTTCCCAAGTTTGACTTTACTTCAGGCAATCTTGCCAGACCTGATTAGATGATAACATCTGAGATCAGGAATCCAACAGCTATACTAACTGCATGATGCCAGGATTTAGGACATTGCTCTGAGCTAGAGAGGAACATGCAGGGAAGGCTGGTAGGTATAGGGAATACTGGATGACTAAAGAAATTGAGGGTTTGGTTAAGAAAAAGGAAGCAAATGTCAGGTATAGACAGGATAGGTCGAGTGAATCCTTAGAAGAGTATATAGAAAGTAGGAGTATACTTAAGAGGGAAATCAGGAGGGCAAAATGGGGACATGAGATAGCTTTGGCAAATAGAATTAAGGAGAATCCAAAGGGTTTTTACAAATAAATTAAGGACAAAAGGGTAACTAGGGAGAGAATAGGGCCCCTCAAAAGATCTTGGACTAGTGGTGCTGGAAGAGCACAGCAGTTCAGGCAGCATCCGAGGAGCAGCATAATCGACGTTTCGGGCAAAAGCCCTTCATCAGGAATAAAGGCAGAGAGCCTGAAGCGTGGAGAGATAAGCTAGAGGAGGGTGGGGGTGGGGAGAAAGTAGCATGGAGTACAATAGGTGAGTGGGGGAGGGGATGAAGGTGATAGGTCAGGGAGGAGAGGGTGGAGTGGATAGGTGGAAAAGAAGATATGCAGGTAGGACAAGTCATGGGGACAGTGCTGAGCTGGGTTTACCCCTCAAAGGTCAGCAAGGTGGCCTTTGTGTGGAGCCACAGAAAATGGGGAAGATACTAAATGAATATCTTGCATCAGTATTTACTGTGGAAAAGGATATGGAAGATATAGACTGTAGGGAAATAGATGATGACACCTTGCAAAATGTCCAGATGACAGAGGGGGAAGTGCTGGATGTCTTGAAACGGTTAAAAGTGGATAAATCCCCAGGACCTGATCAGGTGTACGCGAGAACTCTGTGGGAAGCTAAAGAACTGATTGCTGGGCCTCTTGCTGAAATATTTGTAACATCGATAGTCACAGGTGAGGTGCCAGAAGGCTGGAGGTTGGCAAACGTGGTGCCACTGTTTAAGAAGGGCGGTAAAGACAAGCCAGGGAACTATAGACCGGTGAGCCTGACCTCGGTGGTAGGCAACTTGTTGGAGGGAATCCTGAGGGACAGGATGTACATGTATTTGGAAAAGCAAGGACTAATTCAGGATAGTCAACATGGCTTTGTGTTGGAAATCATATCTCTCAAACTTGATTGAGTTATTTTTTGAAGAAGTAACAAAGAAGATTGATGAGGGCAGAGCAGTAGATGTGACCTATATGGACTTCAGTAAGGCGTTCGACAAGGTTCTCCATGGGAGACTGATTAGCAAGGTTAGATCTCATGGAATACAGGGAGAACTAGCCATTTGGATACAGAACTGGCTCAAAGGTAGAAGACAGAGGGTGGTGGTGGAGGGTTGTTTTTCAGACTGGAGGCCTGTGACCAGTGGAGTGCCACAAGGATCGGTGCTGGGTCCACTACTTTTTGTTATTTACATAAATGATTTGGATGCGAGCATAAGAGGTACAGTTAGTAAGTTTGCAGATGACACCAAAATTGGAGGTGTAGTGGACAGCAAAGAGGGTTACCTCAGATTACAACAGGATCTGGACCAGATGGAGTTTAATTTAGATAACTGCGAGGTGTTACATTATGGGAAAGCAAATCTTAGCAGGACTTATACACTTAATGGTAAGGTCCTAGGGAGTGTTGCTGAATAAAGAGACCTTGGAGTGCAGGTTCATAGCTCCTTGAAAGTGGAGTCGCAGGTAGATAGGATAGTGAAGGCGGCGTTTGGTATGCTTTCCTTTATTGGTCAGAGTATTGAGTACAGGAGTTGGGAGGTCATGTTGCGGCTTTACAGGACATTGGTTAGGCCACTGTTGGAATATTGCGTGCAATTCTGGTCTCCTTCCTATCGGAAAGATGCTGTGAAACTTGAAAGGGTTCAGAAAAGATTTACAAGGATGTTGCCACGGTTGGAGGATTTGAACTACAGGGAGCGGCTAAACGGACTGGGGCTGTTTTCCCTAGAGCGTCGGAGGCTGAGGGATAACCTTAGAGTTTTACAAAATTATGAGGGGCATGGATAGGATAAATAGACAAAGTCTTTTCCCTGTGGTCGGGCAGTCCAGAACTAGAGGGCATAGGTTTAGGGTGAGAGAGGAAACTTATAAAAGAGACCTAAGGGGCAACTTTTTCACGCAGAGGGTGGTACGTGTATGGAATGAGCTGCCAGAGGATGTGGTGGAGGCTGGTACAATTACAACATTTAAGAGGCATTTGGATGGGTATATGAATAGGAAGGATTTGGAGGGATATGGGCCAGGTACTGGCAGGTGGGACTAGATCGGGTTGGGATAACTGGTCGGTATGGACGGGTTGGATGGAAGGGTCTGTTTCCATGCTGTACATCTCTATGACTCTATGCAGAGGGAGGGACGAGGATCCAGTTGCCATGGTCCAGACTGGCACCAATCTCGTTGTTTGGACCAGAAAAGATGTTCTGCTCAGGGAGTATGTGTAACTAGGGAACTAATTTAAATGCAGAACCTCAAAAAAGGCAATAATTTCTAAATTATTACCAAGCCATGATCAAATTGACATAGGACACAGGATATTAGAAGGATGAAGTGTCAAATATGGGTACAGGAGAAATAGATCTTGGAACACTGGCCATAGTATTGGGAAATGATGATGCTGTATTCTTTGGTTACGTACACCAGAACCATGCTGGGACCTAATTCTGGCAAACTAACTGGGATGATAGCTCTTTAAATAGTAGGGGAGGCAGCAATTATGTCAGAGGAAATATAGTAGGGGAAATCAGCAGGTTCATTAACCTTCTGTGGTTTGGTTGTGCGTGTTTTAAGCTGATGTCTAATGTGTGATATGTTTCTGTACAAAATAACAACATTAACCTAATAATAATTCCTGATGTTTCAGTTGGACAACCAATTACTTTTGTTTGATGTGAATTTCAAAGATTACCCTTCTGGAATGGGGTGTTATGGAAATTGCATGTAAGTAGCCAGAAACTTAAAGCTTCCCTAAGTTTGGCAAAACTCATTAAGGATCTTCTTGGAAATTAACATTGTGACACTTCAGAAGTTTAACAAGACAAAGTAATGTAACTTGTAGGAAGGTTAATAAAATAAAACGTACAGGAACAAGCCTATAATCATGGTTACTGGCCAGAATTATGATTCCGAGGTATTCTGATAAACATGGAGATTTTTAAATCAGATATAGTTTGCAAATTTAGAATGATTTTTATTACATTTGATCGTGTAAAATAGAACATTTGAAATGATGATTAATTTTGAGCTTGACTGATCCGCAGCTAGAAAGTTTGCAAAGTTTGAAGATTTAGGAATGAAATTCTCCATATAATTCCATAAATTAAAAGTCAAGTTTTAATTAGAGCAGTGCTAATTTGCACTTGAAAATGGAAAGGTCTAATTTTGATAAGGTAGATGTAGTGAGACAAGAGCAACAGTCCTTGGCGTCTAGACCATATTTGGCCAACGTATGGCTTCAAGGAGCCCTGGCTAAACTGCAGCCAATGAAAATAAAAATCTCTGTACTGATTGATGTCAAACCTATCATAAAGGAATATGGTTGTGGTTGTTGGAGGTCAGCTCCAGGACACCTCTGCAGGAGCTCCTCATGATGGTGTCAATGCCCAACCAAACACAGAATTGCTTGAATCCACAAGATTAGCAGATACATGGGAACATCAGGACTCATGAAATTCCCAGTCTCATGAATGAGATAGGATGGTAACTAATGGAATGTGTAAAATTGTATGAAGTCACCGAGTAAAAAATACTTTGCTTGAAGACAACATGTTGCTGCAATGGATTTTCAAACAAAGATGTCATCTGTGTTGTCAGTACAGAGATTAGGAACTGAGACATTCAGGTGTCACTGCATTAGAAGGTCCCATTCATAATCACAGATTCGTAGAGAGGTCTAAATCAACCACACTGACCAGATTTCCTAATTGAAACCTAGTCCCATTTGCCAGCATTTGATCCATATCCAAATTTGGACTCTTTATTTGGCAATACTCCCCAGGACCTTACCATTAAGTGCTTATGTCCTCCCCTGATTTGCTCTATCAAGATGTAGCACCTCACATATCTAGGTTAAACTCCATCTTCTCAGACCGTCTGATTGTGGTGCCACAGTTCCCCAAGGTTACCGTCTTCACTACCCACTACACCACTAATTTTAAATGTGATCTCCAAATTTACTAACCACACCTTTGTTCACATCCAAATCATTTATATCAATTACACAAATTAGTGTACCCTGCACTGATCCTTGCAGCACACCACTGATCACAGGTCTCCAGTCCAGAAAGCAACCCTCCACCACCACCATCCTGTCTCCTACCTTTGAAGAAATTTTATATCCATGTGGCTAATTTTTCCTGTTTTCCATGTGATCTAATCTTGCTAACCAACATGCCATGCAGAACCTTTTCCCAAGCACAAAGTTATGTTGACTATTCGTAATCAGTCCTAGTCAAGGTATAAAATTCTTTATGAAGGAGAAACACCTTAATAGTCAATGTTTCCAAGCATAACTAAGAATGAAAACAAGAGCATTTTGTGTCAGCTCAGAGGTTTGGTCTACACATGTCCTGTACGGATTGACTGTGAAGAAAATCTCTGATGGAATTGATACTTTTCTTTCTAAAAATGCTGCACGGGCGACACCACTCCAATGGTCTCAGCTTAAGCTATATGACTCGCATTCTGTTTCTGCCAACAGGAAGATCAGAAGCAGGTCTCTTAGTTGTTTTAGTTCAGTTATACCACCAGATTAATGTTCACCAGTAGGCAGCTGTAATGGTGAACACCCTCCTCGTAACCACTTGTGATGATATTAAAGCTTTAAGAGGTGTATTTTGTCCTGGGTTTTCAGCCATAGGTGCTACGGCTGTCTGGTCCAAGCCAATCAAGTAAACAGCTTGAGAGTCCTTGGTTTTTTTTAAACAAAGATGAAACAACAGAAGCAGCATGAAGTTAGGCCATAGTTTTAGTTTGGTTTTAAGCAGTTCTTGGAGTTTTGAAACTGATATACATCTCTCCCTGCTTCAGCAAAATGCTCATATTCTCTCTCTCTGCCAAAATTTTCTCTTGGTGTTCCTTATTCCTGGACTGGAGAAACATTGCATTTGAGACAATCTGTTTTTCTGAGACTTCAGTAAGGCATTCGACAAGGTTCCCCATGGGAGACTGGTTAGCAAGGTTAGATCTCACACAATACAGGGAGAACTAGCCATTTGGATACAGAACTGGCTGTTTTTTCAGACTGGAGGCCTGTGACCAGTTGAGTGACACAAGGATTGGGTGCTGGGTCCACTACTTTTCATCATCTATATAAATGATTTGGATGGAAGCATAAGAGATGCAGTTAGTAAGTTTGCAGATGACACCAAAATTGGAGGTGTAGTGGATAGTGGTGAAGGTTACCTCAGATTACAATGGGATCTTGATCAGATGGGCCAATGGGCTGAGAAGTGGCAGATGGAGTTTAATGCAGATAAATGCAAGGTACTGCATTTTGGGAAAGCAAGTCTTAGCAGGACTTATACACTTAATGGTAAGGTCCTAGGGAGTGTTGCTGAACAAAGAGACCTTGAAGTGCAGGTTCATAGCTCCTTGATAATGGAGTCGCAGGTAGATAGGATAGTGAAGGTGTTTGGTATGCTTTCCTTTATTGGCCACTGTTGGAATATTGCATGCAATTCTGGTCTCCTTCCAATCAGAAAGATGTTGCAAAACTTGAAAGGGTTCAGAAAAGATTTACAAGGATGTTTCCAGGGTTGGAGGATTTGAGCTACAGGGAGAGGCTGAACAGGCTGGGGCTGTTTTCCCTGGAGCGTCAGAAGCTGAGAGGTGACCTTATAGAGTTTTACAAAAGTATGAGGGGCATGGATAGGATAAATAGACAAAGTCTTTTCCCTGGGGTCAGGGAGTCCAGAACTAGAGGGCACAGTTTTAGGGTGAGAGGGAAAAGATATAAAAGGGACCTTAGGGGCAACCTTTTCACGCAGAGGGTAGTACGTTTATGGAATGAGCTGCCAGAGGAAGTGGTGGAGGCTAGTAAAAGGCATTTGGATGGGTATATGAATAGGAAGGGTTGGGAGGGATATGGGCCATGCGCTGGCAGGTGGGAGTAGATCGGGTTGGGATGTCTGGTCGGCATGGATGGATTGGACCGAAGGGTCTGCTTCCATGCTGTACATCTCTATGACTATGCCAATCCTCACACTGCCGCTTGACATTATCAATGGCATATGTTCAACGGCAATATCATCACTGACACCCCACTATCAACATCCTTATAAATATAGTGCCTAAAACAGAGTAACTCACCTTCTGACTCATGAAGCCTGTCCATCATCTACAATATACAAGTCAGGAGTGTGATGGAATACTCCTCATTTGCATGGATGGTTGCAGCTCCAATTACAATCAAGAAGCTTAACACTATTCAAGGACAAAGCAGCAAACTTGCTAAGTGCCATACCTACAAAAACCCATCCACTCCACCACCAAATCTCAGCAACAACAGTGTGTACAATCTACAAGATGTACTGCAGAAATTCACCAAAGATCCTTCGACAGTACCTTCCAAATCCATTTCGATTTAGAATGACAATGACAGCAGATACATGGGAACACCCCCACTTGTCTCCAAGCCACCGGAAAATCTGACTTCAAAGTATACAGAGGAACCTCGATTGTCCAAACAACATGGGTTGGGAGTATTTTGTTCTGATAATCAAATGTCAGATAATCAAATGCCAGATAATCAAATGCCGAATAACAGTTTAGCCAAGCATTGGGACTTGTGGTCTTGTTCTCAATAATCCAAAGTTCGGATAATCGAATGCCGGATAATTGAGGTTCCTTTGTATCTCTATTCCTAGAGTGTCGCTGGGTCAATATCCTGGAATTGCTTCCCTCTGACATTGTGGGCCTAAAAACACATGGTCTGTAGGCAGTTCAAGAAGGCAACTCACCACTATTTTTTCCACCAAGTCAGCTAGGAATGCAAGTCCAGCAATCAATGCACATGTCCCATGAGTCAATACAAAAATGCATTTTCAGCAATTGGTTTTAGGATTTTAGAGCCTGATTATTTAAGATCACATTTTGATAGCATCAAGTACTGTAATCTACTTACATCTGTCCCTGGGTGCTTGCAGCAGGTTCTGTCATGTATTCCATGTTGGTGATGTTGGCCAACACACATGCAGCTGTGAGAGAAGGTGAAGCAACTGTCAGTATGTTAACTGCTTGGTTGTTTGGTTAGGTGCTCAAGCCTTTTACCACAATGCCTAACCTCCACAAGTTATATTAAAAAAAAATCACACAACACCATGTTATTGTCCAACAGGTTTACTTGGAAGTACAGGCTTTCTTTTATCTTTTAGAATGGGCTGCAGATTTTGGTTCATTAATATGTAAATCTCAGAATTTCTTAAGTCACATCCTCGAGATAAGGCTTTATTTACAGAAAAAGGTGACATCTGAGCTCAGACAATGCATTAAAGGTACGAGACTGGAGTCTGTACTTATTCAAATCTTGCGTCAGGCTGGTTCTACTTCCAAAGTCGGAGTTTATAAAATGTCACATGAAGTATATAAAAAGTCTAATCCACCACGCCGTCCTCCCCCACCTCCCACCTCTGCCCCGTCTCCCTCGGAACCCCTTGTCTTTGCCCCGAAGACCCAGAGCCTATGTTCCCCATTGGCCCACCGCACCTGAACAGCACTCACTGCGGTTCGATCTCCCGGGTCCAGGTCGCGGACACACTCCGGCTCGATCCCCGGTTTCTCCGAGCAACGGCACCACGTGGCGGCCGGAAGAACTGGCAGAACGTTTCCGGTTCCGGTTAGCGGCTGGGATCCTGTGGATGGATGCAGTGACGTTGAGCGTTTTTCTTCATCAGGGACATTACACGAGTGATTTATTCACATTGAATGAGTATCTGAAGCTATCTGTTTATAAAATCGAAAGGAACTTGTTGTCTTTGCTGAGACAAATTAATTAATTTTAATTGTAGGCTATCTGGAAACCTGAGCAACATGTTTACAAGTGCAAAAGCAAAATCGTGTTGATACTGGAAATCAGAAATAATAGCATAAAAAACTGAGCAGGACAACTCCTCTGGAGATCAAACTGAGTTAATGTTTCAGATTGATGACTTTACAGTTTCCAAGGTGTACAAAGTCAAAACAAACAGGGCCAGGAGTTTCAATGCTTGCTTGATTGCATGAAAAGACTTCAATGTGATGTTCCATAATTAATTTGCAGGAACACTAGCAAAAGCTGTATTGCCATCAGAACTCAAGATTGCATTTGTATTCAATGCAGCAGCTTCCACTGTGCCACCCAGGACATGTGCTATTAGTCGTACAGACGAAACATTGAAACATGGGCAAGCATACTAAGTAGGCATATCCTGGACTTGTCAGAGTCAGGTTTTGACAAGTATTGGAGAAGATTCACCAGGTTACTGTTATGTTAAATGTGATGTTTATTTGTTTTACCAATAGTGAGATTTAAGAAGTGAGATTTTCCAGATCAAGCTTTTGAAAATTGAATGTGCCAAGTACGGTCCTGATAGATAAATTGTGCACACTGTTTGGTATTTGCTTGAATAATGAATCACCCTTTTATCATTTTCGAATTCATGCTTTAAGAGCATTGGGAATTCACATTAGCCTTTCATTTAGTTGCATATTTTCCATAGAAAAACAACAACATTTGACAAAGGTCACACATTTCAAAACTGTAGTCGCTGATCATACCAATGTATGACATTGATAGATTTGCAGGCAATTAAATTACCTCACAGTTGTGACACCAAGATGGTGCAGGGGCCATAGATCATAACTGGTCAAAACAGATCTGATGCTTCCTAGATTCACTTCTTGGCCCATGTTCAGTTGGGGAATGTTTACCAAGATGACAATGGGAACATTAAAATTAGCTTCACCCGCCTACGTTAGAATGGGAATAAAATCAGTCTGGGTTTCTAAACCTGATTATAATTTAATGATCCCTGCTGAACATTTTCAATGGATGATGGGAAAACTATGCATAACTGTGAGGCTCCCTCTCCACTGTTCAACAGCTTGCTGCTCTATGATATAAAGGCTCACACATCATCGCTGAGATATTGGAAGGCCTGTGATGAAGTCTATTCCGACAAAGACTTCTTTGAAGTTTTGATGGTCTGGTGAGGGCCAAAATCAAATTGCTCTTCTGCTCAATAATATAGAAAATAAGAGAAGCAGTGGGTCACTGGGCCCAACAACCATGCTCTGCTATTTTCCACAATTATGGATTCCAGCTCCATGCCATACTCTTGCTCTCCTCCCATACCGCTTGATATCTTTAGCTTTTAGAGCCCTACCAATTTATTTCTTAAATGTATTCAGTCATGTTCCATCTACAGCCTTCTGTAGTAGAGAATTCCATAGGTTTACACCCTCTGATTAAAGATATTTCTCCTTATCTCAGTCTGAAATGGCCTTCCACATATCCTGATGCCATGCATTCTTGCTGTGGACACCCAGGTGGGGGAAACATCAGCCCTGTATCCAATCTGTCCAGAATTTTATATATTTCAATGAGACCCCCGAATTTTCTATATCCAGTGAACACATCTCCACTTCACCCATTTTCATTTCATTTGACAAACCTTCCATCCCAGGAATCAATCTAGTGAACCTTTGCTACACTTCCCCTGTGGCAAATGTCTTTTTTTGTAGGTAATGAGACCAAAAATGCAATCAATACTTCAGATATGACCTTACCAATTGTTGTGTATTGCTGCAGCAACACTTCCTTGCTTCTCTACTGAAATCCTGTCATAATCAAGGCCAACATACTGTTTGCCTTCCTAACAACTTACTGCTTCTGGTGTGCGAGGATATCCAAGACCTTTTGTACATCAATCTTTCCCAATCTTTCATCATTTAAACCATTCTGTTTTTCCTAATGAAGTGGACATTCCTCCACATAATACTGCAAACAACATGTATTTACACATGCATTCAACTTGTCTAAATGACCCTGAAGACTTATTACATCTTCCTTACCACTCACAATCACACTAGTTTTATGTCATCAGCAAACTTGGAAATATTGTTTTGATTCCCTTATCCAAATTGTCGACATTGTGAACATATTGAGCCCAAATATTGATGCCCACAGTACTTCTTCCATTGTGACAAAAGACAAAATTATTCCTCCTCTTTGTTTCTTGTCTGAACTGATTCTCAATCCAGTTTATTATTACAAATATCATCTGCTTTGATTTTGCACAATAACCTCTTGTGTGAGTCTTTATCTGAAAATCCAAATACACCAGATTTTCTGGTTCTCCATCATCTATTCTATTAGTTACATCCTCAAAAAGATTTAGTCATAGAGCAGCATGGAAACAGACCCGTCGGTCCAACCTGTCCACACCGACCAGATATCCCAACCCAATCTAGTCCCACCTGCCAGCACCTGGCCCATATCCCTCTAAACCCTTCCTATTCATATACCCATCCTAATGCCTCTTAAATTTTGCAATTGTACCAGCCACCACCACATCCTCTGGCAGCTCATTCCATACACGTACCACCCTCTGCGTGAAAAAGTTGCCCCTTAGGTCTCTTTTATATCTTTCCCCTCTCACCCTAAACCTATGCCCTCTAGTTCTGGATTCCCCGACCCCAGGGAAAAGAGTTTGTCTATTTATCCTATCCACGCCCCTCATAAGTTTGTAAAACTCTATAACCTCAGCCTCCGACGCTCCAGGGAAAACAGCCACAGCCTGTTCAGCCTCTCCCTGTAGTTCAAATCCTCCAACCGTGGCAACATCCTTGTAAATCTTTTCTGAACCTTTTCAAGTTTCACAACATCTTTCCGATAGGAAGGAGACCAGAATTGCACGCAATAGTCCAACAGTGGCCTAACCAATGTCCTGTAAAGCCGCAACATGACCTCCCAACTCCTGTACTCAATACTCTGACCAATAAAGGAAAGCATACCAAATGTCTTCACGACCTTACCTACCTGCGATTCCACTTTCAAGGAGCTATGAACCTGCACTCCAAGGTCTCTTTGTTCAGCAACACTCCCTAGGACCCTACCATTAAGTGTATAAGTCCTGCTAAGATTTTCTTTCCCAAAATGCAGCTTCTCGCATTTATCTGAATTAAACTCCATCTGCCACTTCTCAGCAGGTTTGTCAAATAATTTCATAAATCTGTCTTGCCTTTGTTAATACCATTGGTATTTTCTAAGTGTCTGTTATCATGCCCTTTATAATAGACTTCAGTTTTACACTGGTGTTATGCCAAATGGTAATTCCCAGTTTTCTCCCTTCCTTCTTAGATAAACATTGGGATTACATTTGCCACCCTCCAAACTGCTGGGACGATTCTAGAATCTAGCAAGTTTTGGAAGGTAATAATCAATGAATTAGATTATCAGGTCCTGGAAATTTATCAGCATTCAGTCCCATTGATTTTACCAACACTTTTTTTGATGATATTAAGTTTCTATAATTAATCTTTCCTAAGTGCTTCCCCAGCACTTCTGGGAAGTATTTTGGCATTGTCATTGAAAAAAAAATTGCAACATCAAAAGAAGTAAAATTTCATAACACACAAATTGGAAAAGTTAAAAACGTTTGCAGTCACTTGCAGACACATTTAACAGTTCATCAGAAACAGACATTAATTAATTTAATGGCTCAGATTAACATACTAACTCCCTTTCCCAAAGAGTGACTAAAAGTAATGTGTGCTCTTAAAGACAGACACAAGTAAAACTGAATTCAAACTAAGGATACGACAGTACTGAGGCATAATCACTCTGTTACCCTCTCTCTCCATAGAATGTTTCATACCCTCTCTATGTTGTCCCTTGCTCCAGAACCATGGAGGCTACATATCCTAAAGGACTGTCAGTGATGGTCAGCAGAACTGTCTATCTGATGAATTCCCAATTATTGCATTCCTGCGTGTTACTATACCCTCCAGTATAGTGGTATGGTGGCAATGTCTCTGGGCTAATATTCTAGTATTCCAGGCTTATGTTCTGGGCAGCATGGTGGAACAGTGGTTTGCACTGCTGCCTCATAGTACCAGGGACTGATTCAACTCCAGACTTGAGCAACAGTTTGTGTGGAGTTCTCATGTTCTCCCCATGTCTCTATTAGTTCCCTCCAGGTGCTCAGGTTTCCTCCTGCAGTCCAAACATGTGCAGGTTAGGTGGCTTGGCAATGCTAAAAAAAGAGTTGTGGTGTAATGTACAGGATTTGCAGGTTAGCTGGGTTAACCATGGTAAATGTGGGCGTACAGGTCTGAGTGAGATGCTCTGAGGGTCAGTGCAGACTCAGTGGGCCAAATGGACTCTTTTTGCACTTGTAGAGATTCTATGACATGGGCCGATTCCTATCAATGTCAAAATTTAAATTCAATAATAATTTGAAATTGCAACCATGTAATTATTGTTGGCTATCTGGTTCAATAACGCACCAAGAGAAGGAATTCTGCTATCCGTACTTGTTCTGACCTACATGTGACTTCAGACCACAGTAATGTGATGGACTCTTTACTATGCTCTGAAGTAGCCTGGCAAACCATTCAGTTTAGGGCAACTAAGGATGGGCTAGCAAGAAATGAATTTAAAAACAAAACCCTCCTAGTGTAGCCTTTTGTCATACAGTGTTGGGTTTAAGATTACACTTCCAGATATCATCACTTTAATATTCAATGAAATACAGGAGGATAGTTCGCCTTTTACATCTTCCCACATATCCAGGTGGCCTCCCACAGTTGGAGGCCTATCCAGCTGTGGAGTGGACATGTCCTATAATCTGCAATCCCAAGAAACATTCAGGCCCTCTTTGTGTGAGTAAATTCAACTGTACCACATAATTAGAAACTCAAAAAAAACTCTTAAGGTGATTATTCATCTAATTATTACTACCTACATTAATTTAGTCTATTAAATTATGAAGTCTATTCACTCCACAAAGTTACATAACCAAAACCTGATTATTTACTCAAGCTTCATAGGTGATGTAGTGACAACGTAACTCAACTAGTCATCCAGGCTAATGGTTTTGGAGACAGAGGTTCAAATCCTCGAATTCAATTAAAATCTGGAATAAAAAAAGTCTAATGGCAAACATGTGATCATTGTTGATTGTCATAAAAACGCATCAGGTCACCACTGTCCTAAGGGAAGAAAATCTGCCATCCTTTTCTGGTCTGGCCTACTTGTGATTCCAGATCCACAGTAATGTGGATCTTAGATGCCCTCTGAACTGGTCTACGAGCCAATTAGTTTGAGGGCATTTAGCAAAAAGCCACAAACTGACTTTCCCAATGACATCCACATCCCATACAAGAATACAGATAAACTCACTGAGACTATTAAATACAAGAAGCCTAAATACCACACATTACTAACATTAGAATATTCCTGTTCTCTGACATTGTTGCGTTGTTTGAGTTGACCTTGAGAACATCCAATTGCTATTACAGGTGATAACAAATTCTGTGATCAATTCTGATTGCAAATCACCAACTCTACGTCCATTATTACATGATTGAAAGTGAGTATAAAGTTATACAATTTTTTAGATAAATACACTTATAGAATGTTTTTATTGAATTTCTGAACAAATCTGATTTTTGGAAAAGTAGCGAGAATTTTGCAAAGAACCGAAAGTATTTGTGAGGTATTACATTTGTGAGAAAAAAAAATCACATTTCAGTTGTTTTACTGTGCAAATCTTGAGAGTTGTTGTGTCTAAAACAGCAATTATTCTCAAATAATTTATTGTTCCAGCATCCGCAGTTCTTCGTTTTGTTTTAGCTATTATTGTTCTCCCCTTCATCCGTCACGCTGATGCAATGCTCAGGTATTGAGCAAGTATTTGGAATTACGAAATGTATATCTTTTATAAGTGGAATGCTCATTAGCCAGCATGAACTGTGACACTAAATACTTCGCGAGAGGAGCAGGCGTACTTCCCACATTGAGTTTTGATCCTTCCTACCCTCCGTTCAAATTCACTTACAGGCTGGAAAGTCGAATCTACCAAACACAAAGGGGAATTAATGAACTGAAATAAACTTAATGACAATTGCTGACGGTTTCTTGATCGATCGCATTTCCCTACATTTATATTTTTTTTAAAAACGGAGGTGATTTTAAGAAGTAGCGTGGCCACTGCGTTTTGGAGAAGTTGGGGAAAGAGGAAATCTCCTTGCAGGAATGGAAGGTTTCCCCTCTGGTTTGGGATGGGGTGTTCCCGCAGTGGGAATGCGGCAGATTGTGTTGTCAGAGAAGCGAACAGAATCAATCAGCCTCTCGCTGGAAGCGGTTTGGGTTCCGGGAAGCAGCGTTTTCCTGCCCCTTGTCAAAATCGCTCGCTGCCTGCACACACTGAGCAGCGGTGCAATTTTCCTCCTGCCGATATCTCTTGGAGGGGGGTTCGGGTTCTGAAATCCAGCTGCACCTTGTGGTCGAACCGTACGCCAGAGACGCTGCCTTCTTTGCGCAGGTCCCTGTCTTAGAGGATGGTGAATTGATTGTTTGATTCTCTCCCAAGTTTGTAGAATAAATGATAGAAGATACAATGACTCTGTTGTCTCTTTTAGGCCGCATCATGCGCTATTTTCTTCTGAGGCCGGAAACTTTGTTTCTATTGTGTATCAGCTTGGCTCTTTGGAGTTATTTCTTTCATACAGATGAAGTGAAGACCATCGTGAAATCGAGCCAAAATGCGGTGAAAATGATGAAAGGGAAAGTGGTGGAAATCATTCAGAACGATCGTTTCGGGGGACTGGATGTCCTGGATGCAGAGTTCTCCAAAACCTGGGAGTACAAGAGCAACAATGTGGCTGTTTATTCTATCCAAGGCAGGCGGGATCACATGGAAGACCGATTCGAAGTCCTCACTGACCTGGTGAACAAAAGTCATCCTTCCATCTTCGGGATTTTTGACGGGCACGGAGGAGAGGTGAGTCCAGTAAAAACAAACAGTAACAGTTTAAGGGCTTGAATGCTTTCGACATGTTCCCTTCCACAGTGAGATGAAATTCGAAGCGCACTGCGAGCTTTGGAAGGTAATAAAAGCAGAAAATGCTGGAAATATCAGGTCTGGCAGCATCAGTGGAGGAAGAAACAGAGTTAATGTTTCAGGTCGGTGACCTTTCAGCAGAACTCATCGACATGAAACGTTGACTGTCTCTCTTTTCCCAAGTGCTGTCAGACTGCTGAGTATCTCCAGCATTTTCTGTATTGCTTTTATACGTTGGACCTTCAGCATCCACAGAGCTTTCTGCTTTTCGAAGGTACCGGACAACTTAAATGTTAGTCGCAAGTGAAGTCTAAAAGCTGAAACCTGGGTTTGAAGATTAAGCTTTAGAGGAATTGTGATACCTCTTCTCAAATAACATCTAAACAATGAACGTCGCCACTTAGTTCATAGAAATATAGAGGAAAGCAGATAGAGTGCGTTTTAAATTTTGAAATCGCCATCGATGTCAGTTTCAGAAGAGTACGTTAGTGTAACTACTTGGAAATGTCATTTCAATCTAGCTATGCGAACAGTTGATACAGTTTATTCGTGTACTTGGAAAATTGTGTCCATTTTTAATATGTAGTTATGGATACACGACCAACCTTTTTAATACTGAAGTTTTAAGACTGAAGTTCTTCACAGAATTACAAAATGATTATAGCACAAGACCAGGCCATTAGGCACATCGTTTCTGCGGTTTCAAGAAGCAGAAACCTAGTACCACATCCTGACTTCTCCCCTTAACCCTATGTCTCCTTTTTTCAGACAATAATCCTATTCATTCTTGAATGTCTTGATTGAATCAACTCCACCACCACTCTCAAGCAGCACATTATGAATCCTAACTATTTACTGATTGATAAAGATCTTCCTGGTGTCACTATGTTTCTTTTATGAATTACCTTAAATCTGTACCTTCTTGTTCCTGATCCTTCCAACAATGCAAACAGTTTACCTCTATCTACTCTCACCAGACCCCTCATAACTTTGAATACTATGAAGGGGCAGCACAGTGGCTCATTGGTTAGCACTGCTGCCTCACAGCACCAGGGACCTGGGTTTGATTCCAGCCTCAGTCGACTGTGTGGAGTTTGCATATTCTCCATATGTCTGCGCGGGCTTCCTCCGGGTGCTTCAGTTTCCTCCCACAATCTAAAGATATACAGGTTAGGTGAATTGGCCACGCTAAATTGCCCATCATGTTCAGGGATGTGTAGATTAGGTGCATTAGTTAGGGGTAAGTGTAGAGTAATAGGGTATGGGAATAGGTCTGGGTGGATTACTCTTCAAAGGGTCAGTGTGGACTTGGGCCAACGGGCCTGTTTACATACTGTAGGGATTCTATGATGAAATCTCTTATTCACCTTCACATCTCCAAGGAAAGCAATCCCAACCTCTTTATCTATGGACTGAAATACAACACCCCTAGATGTGGTCTTGTGAATATTTTCTGCACTGTCTCTCATGCTTTCCCATTCTTGCTGAAGTATGGCATCCAGAACTGTGTGTGGTCCATTAACTGAGCCTGAATTAATGTTCTCTAAACATTTAATATAACTTCCTACCTCCATACATCTCTTACTAAAGTCTAGGATGCTGTTTACTGAATCTCTCTCTTAACCTGTCCCACAATTTCCATTGATTTTTGCACTTATACCCCCAGGTGGCTGTGCTCCTGCACTTCACTTTGGAATTGTACCTTTACTTTGTTCTGTATGGTCTTGCCACATTTCTTTGCTCTGTGTTAGCTTTAATCTGCCACTTTCCTACTTATTCTACCAACTTGTCCATGATTCCTACCATCATGTCCCCATCATGATTCCTAGTACTTCCAATATTCATATTGTCCACATATTTTGTAATTGTGATCTGTATATCAAGGTTGAGATTATTCATATATATCAGAGAGTAGGGATCCAAACACCAATCTCTGGGAAACTCCATTATAAACACTTCAATCTAATAATATCCATTAACTACTACTCTTGTTTCCTGTCACTCAATCAATTTTGTTTTGAGGTTGCTATTTACCCTTTTACTCTATGAACTCTAACTTAGCTCACAAGCCTGTGTTACTGCTCCTTTTTCCAATAACCTCACGTTTTATTCATAAGAAAATGTCCAGCAAGCGAACATACACAGTTTGTGCTTAACAAACCATACTGCCTTTATATAATTAACCTTATTCTCCCAAGTCATAGTGAATTTTGTCCTGAAATACTGTTTCTGGAAGCTACCCCATCATTATGGCTAAACTGACTTGCCTGCAACCACTGAAGTTATATTTGCATCCTTATCTTACCAAGGGTGTAAGATTTTAAGTTGTCCGTTCCCCAGGTACCACTGCTGAGTCAAACGAAGACAGAAAAAGATATGACTTGACTATCCACAATTTCATTTCTCATTATTGTTAGACACCACTAAGGCATTTTTGGTGTTTTATTAATTTTATGGACAGGCAGTCTATAAAATATCTCCTCTTAATTAATTTTAAACCTTTCCAATGACCTCCTCTTTCACCATGACTTGTCCAGGATCTCCTTCCTTGGTATGGATTGAGCCATGTTCCCAGTTCTATGAATGAATTCACTTTTTGGTCCTCAGTTGACCTCTCACTCCTTTTTACTATTTATATGCTTACAGTAGACTTTTGGATTCTGTCTTATTAACAGCCAGTCTCTCTTCATACTTTATTAGCTTATTTGTTTGTCAAATCCCCTCTGAACTTTTTGTATTCAGTCTGATTCTTGATTGTATTATCCATCTGATTGTTATCCTTGCCATAAATACACTTTTCATTCTACATTTTAATCCCGACATATTTTGACATCCAAGAGGTTTATCTTTGCCCTTTGCAAAAATATACTTTGACAATGCCCAATCTGTCTTTTCTTCGAAGGCAGTCCGTTATTCAGTTGTAGCTTTGTCTGCTGACTTATGATTCCAGTTTTGCTGTCAGTTCATTCTTACTCCTCTGAAATTACGTTTCTCCCAATTAATTATTCTTACCATGAATTGTTTCTTGCCCTTTTCCATTGCCATTCTAAACCTTATGACATAGTATTCAATGCCTCTTAAACATTCCCTACTGACATTTCATCCTGTCTTTTTTCTCACTGGATTGGAAACATACTGGTGTGTACATTTTCCTGAACTTGTCCTTGTCTGCCTTTATAATGCTACTATCCCAGTTTATAAGTAAAGTGTGCCATTATATATGTTCTATAATTATTTAACTTCAGGTTTTCTTGCACATTTGTTCCTCTACATTTTCCTCATTCATTGGTAGCCTATTGACTACACTACTCATCTCTTATAATCCTTAGCTCTGGCCAGAGTCTGTTCTTTACCCCACTGCACATCTTGTCTCTCCCACACTGCACTTCTTAGTCAGCATTGCTACCCTCCCCTCACTATCTACCTATATTATTAGTGCAATGTGGACCATGACTGTTGATTATTCATCCGTCCCCATCAGAGTACTCTACAGCCATTGTGAAAACCTTGACCCTAGCACCAGCAAGGTTCACATATTATCCTAGATTCACATACTTAGCAACAGTGGCATCTGTCTGTTTACCTAACTAGTAAATATGATGTTGTCCTTCCAACTTTTGTTCCCCTGTCTATAGCTGAGGGAACCATGGTGCCACAGACTTACTTTGGCCACATTCTCCTGATCAACCATCATTTTCATTCATATTGGTTTAGGGTATTTCTCCCTACACCACTCCACTGGTCACAACATATATTTAAATGTTTTAACCAGTTACTGATATGACCAATTATATAATTTGTCTGCATTGTTTTAAAACAAAAAAAGGCCATTGACCAAGTTTCTTTAATAAGAAACATCAGAACTATTGATTTATTGTAATAACTAGACTTGTTTGATAAAGTTACAATTTGCCTAACTTGCAGTTTGAAATATAAAGGTGTAAAATATTTATCTTTCTAAATAACCCTCACACGCACTGAAGAAAAAATAAGAACATTTTCTCTGCAGAAAACAAAACACTTTGGTCAAAATCATTAATTCTCGGGGAATAAAAGGATAAGACATGAAATATTCTAGATGGCTTTAAGGCCTTGCAAATCTCCTGTAAGTACATGGGTCGCTTGACCTAGACAATTACCACTTGACACACATGGCTATCTCTCCAAATTCTCTTCACTAAGTGCATTCAAAAGGAAGTCTTTCAGAAGACCTTCAGGAGCAATAGCTGTTTCAGCTCTTACTCAGAATTCTCAAGAGGATTTATAAGGAAGGTGATGGGCATCTTATCTCTTCACAGGCTGTATCCCAACTGAGCTCCAAACAATCTCAAATAGACACACTCCTGACAGCCCTAAACCTAGACTTGACTTCCAGTCAATCCAACCGTTTAGATGAAGACACGTGACTCCCACTGAACAAGTACAAGCAGTTAGCTTAAGTCATCTGACTTCCACTAAGTGTCTTTTTAAAAGAAAAATGTCCCACAAGGTTCCTTCAGTGACCTTTGAAAACAAACAGGGCAAGGTACCTTGCTAGTACTTGAAGTGAATCAATTTTCACAATCTTTTAGAAGTGAGTTGTCTGAAAATGCCAGTAATGGAAGTCTTTTTGTGACAATATTCAGAGTCGAATATTGCATGGAAAATGAGATGCAATAAGGTGCACTGTCTGAAAATTGCATTTTGATTGGTGGTCATCTATTACCTTTCCCCCTTCATAATCTTATGCTGTGGGATAACGTTCATACATTTGCTATTCATGATGCTCTAAACTTTGCAGCAGTGATGCCAGCTGCTTCTTAAATTCAGAAATCCAGAGCTCAATTTCCTGCATATTTGATTATCTAGATCATAGGAAGCATCTTGAAGATATCACATAATGCAGGATGTACACTCCAGAGATCAGAGTACCGATGCTATTCTGTTGTCTTTTAGATAATAAACCTTATTCTCCACCTTGAAAAAGACACATCAACTACTTATTTCCCATCTGTTGACAGAAGTTAAAAATAGGGAAAGTTAATTAAATGCTTAAATTAATATTTTTAATGTTTTAAATTTCAAAATGTTAGACTCACTCCCTAACTTTGGAGCAAAGGAAAAAGTGCCAAGCATTTTTGGACACATGAAACTGTAATAGTTAGCTAGTGTTTGTATTGGTAAATGTGAGGTAGCAGTTTGTGGTCAAAGAATAAGCATAATTCATTTAATGAGGAAAGTAGGGTGATCTAGAAGAGCAAAGGACGTTGGTTTCACAAAAGAATATAAGTAGATAAGTCTATAAAAAGAGGTAATTGGAACATTGGCAGAAAGGACTGGGCCTTGTATCAAAAATTATACAATATAAGTCAAGATATAATGGTAAATCTGCAGAAAAGTTGGAAAGTACTGTGTATAGTTTTGAATTTCACAATCAGGAGATTTTCTTCTTCTAAATTACATTTTGTAGCTTTACAAGTTTAAGTCCAGTTTGAACAGCCAGGTGATGTGATAGGTGGATTACATTGAATACAGTAGCAGATTTTGGTAGATCACATTCATTCATAATATAGTGAACACTCTGATCCAGGTGACCACATCAACATAGTAGTTTGTGCTTGAAATTTTATTAGAAAGGGTGTGATGTCCTTGCATGGAGAATGCAGATTCTGCTGAGTGTAGACTACTGTTTTTGAGGAAGCTCCAATCCTGAACATTCCACTGTCAGATCACTCACCCTGTTGTTGATGTAGCCCACAAGTTGAGCCATTGTCATTTTTTTCTCTCAGAAACCTGCATTTCTCAAAGCTTTATTCACAAAGAATGGTAGTGTCACAAATTTGATGTGGGGGAGGTGACAGCCACCACATGATCTACCTGTTTTAACTAATGTGATCATTTCAGTCTATTCAACTAGAAATGACTGGGTCACTGATTTATGAGGGTGATGCCTGGTAGATATTTTTTGCAGTTTTTCTTTTGTGAGGGAGACTCCAGGTGAATTAACAGAAGCATTTAAAACATTTAAAACAGAGGCAAGGATGGAGCAGGGTAGAAAGAAACTTGAAGTTTCCAGTAAAAATGTGGTAATTAATACAATAAAATCGCAAGGCAAAATAGAACAAAGAATATGAGACTTTTTTGAAATTCAGTCGATTTGAAGTCTTAGTAATTGAGACTTAGATATTTAAGGATAGTTTAGATACATCATTGAAGAAAAAGTGCTGTTAACCTTTAGGAACAGGTGTGTGGGGAAAGCAGTTCTTACGACTAGAATGCAAGTGCGCCCAGTTGAACTGTCTGTTTGATAGGATGGTCACTGATGGGAGAGCACAGCAGTTCAGGCAGCATCCGAGGAGCAGTAAAATCGATGTTTCAGGCAAAAGCCCTTCATCAGGAATAAAGACAGAGAGCCTGAAGCGTGGAGAGATAAGCTAGAGGAGGGTGGGGGTGGGGAGAAAGTAGCATAGAATCAGGGCAGAGGAAATGACCTGGGAGTTGCAGTGGAAGAGGGACTCCCTGAGATTCTTGTAGAGAGAGGAGGAAAACCTCTTCAGGGCAGGCATCCTTGCAAGAGGATTCGCATTAGGGTTAAAATCAACTAGGTAAAAACAATGATGCCTGAACTGCTGTGCTCTTCCAGCACCACTAATCTAGAATCTGGTTTCCAGCATCTGCAGTCATTGTTTTTACCTGGTCATTGATCGGGTCAACCATCTTTTTATATCTTTATCATGTGCAAGGTGGGAAACTGAATTTACATCACATTGATTTATATTGCATACTAACTTAACACACTTTTTGGTTTGATCTTAATTTAAAATAATTACATATCTTTTCTTGGATTCCCTGAGAGGTATTTTTCCAGAACTAAATTCCAAAGTTCACACATCACAAAGAAGTGCACCCAAATTTTCTTCAAGTTTATTTGGTAGCCTTTCTGGAGAGCATAAACAGCTATCTGGCAGTTTGCTGTTTAAGGTGTCCCCTGAACTACATTTGCTGTTTCAAGTTGAAAATGTTATTGGAAGGGCAAAGATAAATCTGAAATGTACAGCAATAACATGGTTTCTGTTTGCGTCAGATCTTTGACATTTATGTCTTTGTGACACTAAGCATAACTATAGCATAATTTTGAATAGTAGACCAGGTCATAGCAACCAAAGATAATAGTACTGGCAAATGAATCAGTGTTACCATGGTTTGTAAGGTAGTAAGAATGGACTATAATATTTACATTGCGTTTTTTAACTGCAAAATAGACAAAATTAACTTGTCTGAAAGAGCTAAGGTGATTTTATAACACGTTTATTATGTTGAGGCTAGTGGTTTGTTCTTCCCCATTGCCATTTTATCAGAAACAAAAAAAGTAATTGCTGAGAAAATTCAGCAGGTCTTGCAGCATCTGTGTAGAGAAAGCAAATTTAAAATTTCGAGTCCAGTGACTCTTTCTTCTTTGGTTTAAACGTTGTCATTTTATCAATTCGGATTTTATATAATCGTTTACCTCAACTTTCGCCTCAACTCTCTTAGTAAAATGTATTTTTTGCTCATTTAAGTTCTCTCTCAAACTTAGGTTATTTTTGGTTTTCCTGTAATTGTGAAACGTTACATTAAACTTGTCACACAGTATTCACTGCTTTTTTTGTTTCCCGAACTCAAAAACGAGTGCGTATATTGGAGAACTTGAAAACGTAGCAATCTTGATGTTGACCTTCAGAAGTGTTTTCCATATCAATGTTTAACTACAGCTGCTGAAAAAATTATTCATGTAACCCTTTCTAAAACCAGCGTACCTATTGGTTCAGCGACATGAGGGTTGGTGAAGATGAAGGTAGTGACAGAGTGGGGTTGGAGGCAGTGTCTGGGTGGTGAGCTGGTTTAGACAAGTGGGAGCAGTTCTTTGACTTCAGCCAGTGAGCTCTCATTTATGACTGAGCATTTCATAGCTTCACAAGCAGCTGTGCCTTAAAGCGGACTAAGACGTGTCCGGACTACTAAATGAGTGATACATTATCAATCACCTAAGCTCTGCTCCGTCCTTCCGGAATGAACATTAATTTAACATTCGACTTCCAGCGAAGCGTCCCTCAGGGTGCAAGTGCGTTCACTGATAACTCCCTTTCCACGAAAGGAATTTGGTTGCTAACTTTAATCCGACCAAATCTTGCATATTTCATTCCACTTGCTCCCTTGAAATTAAATACCAGTTGGTGTATTTACAACCCACGTTTATCGCCTGTAATGTGACATGCATCAAGCGTTTAATAAAAGATGAAGGTGATGCCTCCAATATAAGGATAATTCGCTTAATTTGTTGCACGCTCCCGTAAAATCTACGGCTGGATATGGAAGATGCTAGAATTTATAATTATAATTACAACGAGTATGTCTGGCTAGTTCGTTTTTGCATATGCTATTCTATGGGCAGAAGGCTTTTTATTTAACAGAACATTTGCAACCACTTCACAGTGGAAACCCTTAACAGCAATACTAGCAAAGTGCAAACATTGACCAAGGCCAGACAACAGATGATAAAAACAGCTTGTGGTAGAATTATTCTTGGGATCAGATCTTCATTACTTAATTTTGTTGCAACCAGTTTTACTTATGAACTGTAGCAGATTAACTTCACTGCAAACGACATACTTTGTAGGAAGGCACATATAAACACATCAACAATTACCTTCAAATTTCCCTTTAACCATTCCTGTATCTTAACTTGGAATTATATCTTTTTTTTATTGATGGGTGAAATTACCTAAACATTTACTTGTATTGTAAGGACTGCAGCTTTAAAGAAGATGACTGACCAGCACCTTCTCAAGGGGAATTAGGGATGGTGTCTAGTATTACCCACATCCCAGAAATAATTGAAACTTAGAGCCCTATCTTTTTCAAATATCTGTTTGCTACATGTCTTAGTTATTTGTCATTTCAGTGTAAACTTGGCTGCAATGCCAGTACTTTCATCTCAAAGTAGTAAGAGTATAGATGTAAATGCCATACTAGCATACCAGGATTTGAACACACCATCTAGGCTGACACTTCAATCAATGATAAGACTGGCATATTTTTGAAGGTGGCATACTTAAAATGTTGTACTAAGGTCCTGATTCTGTTAAAATGATTTAAATTTGCATTAAAGGTCGCACTGCAATTCTCACAGGGGAACAGAGTTCCTCAAATGCTCTGGTCATTATTTAACTGTTTGAAATAAATTACTGAAGAATAATTATTATGTTTGCTTTTGTGATGGTGGTTAATGCACTGCAAAATAAAATTGAGATATTTTAGTGGTGAAAAGCTGCTATAAAGAAGCATTTCTTTCCTTCTAACATGGGCACTCTAACCATGTTCCAAAATGAAGATGTCATATATATGTATTATGTTTAGTGATATTAGAAACAAGTGAAGAAGTTAAATGACTTACAGCAATTTTTTTTCCAAGGGATGAGGTTCAGTAGATCAGTATAAAAATCTTTCTGTGTATGATAATATGCAGTTAGTGAATATAGTGTAAACTCCTGAAGTTGAAGATGAGCAAAACTAAAAAAATTATGAGCATTTTTTTCATTAAAGAGGTGCTACATGACCCATCTGAAATAAGCAAAACAAATTAAGTGATTTTGAAAAAATGGGAATGGAATTTTAGACAAAGTAGGAGATTCAGAACAGTTTTAAGCAAAATTATTTTCCAATCAGTAAACTATAAGAAGCATTGCCAGAAACATATAGGACACATTATACACATGGAGTCAGAATGATCTGGACAAGAAAATGAAAAAAATAGTTTAGGGAAAAACCAAAAGGATGCTGAAAATCAGAAACAAAAATCAAATTGCAGGAAAAATTTAGCAGGTCTAGTAGCATCTATAGAGAGAAATCAGAGTTAACTTTTCAGGTCTAACAACTCTTCAGAGGTGTAAAGATGCTGCCAGACCTGCATCTTTAGAACTCTGAAGAAGGGTCATTGGACCAGAAATGTTGACTCTGATTTCTCTCCACCTGCTGAGTTTTTCCAGCAATTTCTGATTTTGTTTCCGATAATGATTTAAGGTAAAGTTGAGGCCTGGATCACTGGTACCTGACTAGGTTTAACTGTTAGCTACAATCATTTCTTCTATTTTTGCTTAGCAATCTGTTAAATTGATAGGTTGACTAGCTGCCAGTCTGAGATCAACAGTAAGAGATCACTGCTCAGGAGTCATCGGGTGAAGTTCCCTGGCAACTGCAGATTGGGAGAGGAGGGGAAGTGCATGCAAACATGAGAAAAATGTTTGAGGTGAGGAAGCTATGGGATTATAGAGACAATCAGGAACATACAAACCCAGCAATTATTGGGGAAGGGGGCAAATAGGAAGTTCTGTGATTGCCACAGGAAGTGGACTGGGAGATATGTGATGATGCTGCTCCTTTAACAAGGTTAGGTTGTCTATGGTAGTTTTTTTTTCAGGAGATTGTAAAGACACAGGCTTCTAAATGTCTGCTGTAGATTCATCTACTTGAGGAAGCTTCTAAGTTTTAAAAGAAACGCTTGTACAATGAAAGGGAAGTGGCTAGTTCTCACAGCGCAGCTTTTCTCTGATTTGGTTTGGTTTTAGCAAGCAGTCTGGCTGTCTGGTTTTGAGGCTGGTCCAAGAAACAGCTACATGGAAGAAGGTGTTGCATGCTGAATCTCTCTGCCATCTTTCTCTCCCCTGTAAGACCCTGTGTTTGATTTTAACTTTTTTGCCAAGGGGCTTTTATGGGGATTGTTGCAAGTACTTAGGGCAGCAGCATTAAGTTGGGATAATCTACTGGGTTTTCAGATAAGTGAAGTTATTCTGTGTATGCTGTTCTCATTTGTGTTTCATTCGATATTCCTGTAAATAAATTTTGTTTTGTTTGAAACGAAGTGCTTGGGCCAGCTGCATCACTCCTGGAATATCCACCATACACTTGCTTGAAACTGCCAATAAAGTTAGGGTCCAAGCTACTTTCTTGAAATGTTTTGAGTGGTCTGGCCTGGTCCATAAGAGATGAGAGGAGCCAAAGACCACAATCAGAAGGGAAGTCAGAAGTTTTCTTCAGGGCTTGGGGAGAACTACTGATCTTTTCAGCCCACAATGAGTGTTGTAGAAGGGACAAAGAACCAGCACTTTCTGCCTCCTCTTACTGCAATTTCAAAAACACATTTGACAACTTAAATTTAAATTGGAGGCCTGACTGCCTTTTAGAATTCTGAGGCAAAAGTGAGGACTGCAGATGCTGGAAACCAGAGTTTAGATTAGGGTGGTGCTGGAAAAGCACAGCAGGTCAGACAGCATCCAAGGAGCAGGGAAATCGACGTTTCGGGCAAAAGCCCTTCAGGAATGATGAAATGTTTCGGGCTTTTGCCCGAAATGTTGATTTTCCTGCTCCTCGGATGCTTTTCCAGCACCACCCTAATCTAAACTTTTATAATTCTGACTCAAATATGCTAATGAAGTGTCCCACCTTTCCAGAGTGGGACACTAGAATTCTACAAAATCTTTCACCATGAAAATTGAAAATAAGCACAAAAACGCTGGTAAAACCCAGCAGGTCAAGAAGTATCTGTGAAGAGAAACAGCTAAAGTTTCAATCAATGAGCTTGCATGAGAACTGCTTTGACCAAGCATTTGATCATTTGATGCACTATGTGGCTCAGTGTAACATTTATAGAGTGATGTAGTCATACAGTACGGAAACAGAATCTTTAGACAACCATAATCCCAAACTAAACTAGTTCTACTTGACTGTGCTTGGCCCCTGTCCCTCCAAACATTTCTTATTCATATCCTTACCGAAATGTCTTTTTAATGTTGTAACTGTACCCATGTCCACCATCCAAGTTCATTCCCCACAAATTGTTTCATAATTTTCTTGTGAAGTGCTTCAAAATGTTATATTAATTGAAGGGGAGATATAAAGGTAAGTAATTGCCCTTCCAAATATAAAGTGTAATAGTTATCTCTTTTTTTTATTAAAACTTTTAGATGTGGTGTATATTCTATTATAACACATTGTTAAATCCTTCTTGCTACTCTTAAAGATAATGCTATGACAGGCCTTTTCAGTGTTTCGGTAAAATGCAACCTTCAGCTGTTGATATCTGACGTACTGGAAGGACAACATTTATTTTATTTCTAGTATAAATTATGGAAAATGAAGTTTGGACAATGCTTTACAGAGATGGAATCAGTGTTTTTTTTTGTTTACAACTTGAAGACAAAGCAGAACTGTGTGGTTTAGGAACTAACACCTCCAGTGAACTCCAAATTCTCAGTTCAATTAAATGGGTTTCCAACAATTATTGAATTTCTGTTTCCATCTGACCTTGTTTTTCTTAGCTCAACCAATATGGATGCTGTTTTATCAGTCCAGATTCTGCTACATCATGTCCAGATAACGTAGTACATCCAGGTGTATCTCAACAGATTATCTTATACTTACTAAGTAATTGTATCATATCCTCTCATTGTACTTCCTCTAAATATGAAAACAGGATTTAATTGTCCTAATACTTCTGTGTTAGTTAGTCGAAATGTAGGAGGTTTGCTTTGAGAATTATCACTCCTATCTCATTTTTCTTGCTTCTATCATGTTCCACTACTCTTACCAACTGGCACACTTGTTCCTCCTTATCCTCTTTCCTATGATGGTACATTTTCAATATGTTTATGTGACATAACTTTAACGATTATGTCTTTTTTTTGGTTTTATAAAATTGGGCACAGAAATGAGAGCTTTTTTTTAGAAAGCAAATAACCTGGTAGTCAAGGCAAGCATTGTAAACTACTATTTGTACAAGCAGTAATTGAAATTCAGATTACAGGTAATCTGGAGCCAAGGGTGTGGACAGATGCTGCTCTTGTTAACAACAAGAAGTTGATTGGTCTTGGATTAGTGACAGTTATCAATGTCAGAGGCCATTTGCTTGCCAACAACTGAGTGATTGGTTCTCAGGTAGCACAGCAGCTTGGAGCTAGAAACAACTGAAAGGAACACAGAGAGAGAGAGATGCAAGTTGTCTCCCATGCCAGAACCTGCAAGTTCTCTTCAGGCAACGATGCAGTTTAAACCTGATGAATACCACTTAGCTTTCCTGCAGCAGTTGGTGTCAGCTTTCAGTGTTGAATTGATATGCCAGAGACACTTTCCAAGTGAATCAGTTAGTTTGTACTTCTTACAAACGAGGAAAGAAAGAAAACTGAACACCAAAGTGTCTGGATCACCAAGTAAGAGTCATTCCAACATCAGAACCAGGAAGCAAAGACCACTGAACTGACTTTTCAGTTTTTCTAACTCTACTAATAATCATTTTTCCCTATTTGTTTGTTTGCATGCATATAAAAGGAAGTTGAAAAGAGGATTCGATTTTTTGTTAGTAGTGTTATATATCAATAGTTTATATCTGATTACGTGTAGCTAGAGTCTTACTTGTACTAAATAACATGTATTGTTCAGTACAGAAATCTGATACAGAAATCTTGGTCTGAAAATGAGATAAATTGAGGTACAGTGCATTCTTTGAAATAATTGAATATATGGTATGAATCTGGGAATAGTGGGGCTCAATTTATAACACATTTCTCCGATGAGCCATAGCTTAACTGATTCTTCTTCCTCAGTTAAGGAATATTTATCAAATAAATCAATTTACTAACCATCCTAATTAATCTTTTGCACCACTGAATTTTGCTTTCTAAGGTTCACATTACAAAGGCAACAATTACAATATTTTATCTCTCACTTGAAATGCTCTACTTACTGAATGTTTTTCTACCATTCTTTCACTTGTGAAGCTTTCAAATGCTCTTGTACTAACCTACATCCTCCTGAGACTTTCTAGAAACATGCTCATGCTATCCAACATTGAAGATCCTTTTTGTTCAAGAACTCCACAATGACCAGTGTCATGTCACCATTTACTTATACGTGGAGAGTCCTTAACATTGATCTAGCTCCCTTCCAGCCAGTTATGATTGAACAGGATGTGGCAATATCAGACTTTGGATGCAGAAAGATCCAGTCCTGGCAAAACGGAAACACCTGGTCGTGATGGGGCAAGCCAAAGGGCCATCATTTTCCACATACCATGAGTAAATTAAAGAATATTCCAGAAGCTGTTCCTTTAAAGCCAATTACAACAATGTGCAGGTGGAAAAATCAACATTTTTAAACATTTTTACACAATGAAATATCAATTGAAATACAGTTACACCAAGCTACCAACTTCATGTTTAAAGTTTTTCAGAACATATTTTGGATATGAATGTCTTGATGTCTACTGCATTTCATCCACAAACACAGGGAGCTGTCAAGAGATACAATCAGAGTCTCAAGACAATGGTTAAGGCATATTGTCATGATACTGACAGGGTTTGGGAAAAAGGATCGAGTTTTTGGTATTTGCAATCAGGGGTTCCCCCAAAGGAATTTACTGGATTCAGTCTATTTGACTTTACATGTGGTCATGAGATAAATGATTCACTAAAATTGATCAAGAAAATGTTTGTAAGATAGAGATGATTACTCAATATTGGATAACATGTCCATGTGTCTAGGGACACTCACAGGAGCATGTAAAGTAGCACAGGGGCTTTTAAAACCTTCCACAGGCAAAGATGAAAGAATGGACAGACAAATGTTTGCAATTGGAGTGTAGGAGAGAAAGTGTTAGTGTTATTACCCTTACACAGTAAATCGTTAAAGCAAATTCAGTATTCTGTACAAGGTAATTAAGAGAGTTAATAAAATAACTTATTTGACAGGCAATTCAAATCGCAGAAAGAAACCATGGTTATGTTACATAAGCATGTTACAATGATATATCTGTAATCATCGAGAGGAAGACCGAAAAAAACAAATGTCAGAAGATAAGAGTAGTGGATGTGACAGAGACAAAAAGAGTGAGGAAGAAGGGGACAGACAGTTCACAAACTGAACCTCCTAAAATATGATTAGTCAATACAGAAGTGCTGGAACAATTAAACATTGTATTCTTGTATTAAGAGGAAGGACAACAGGAAGAACAAGTAAGGTTACTTAGGAAATTCAAGAAATTCTGTAGAGATTCATTGGGGTGAACAATGTTAACTAGTATTGGTGTGAATGTCGGGGTTTCAATATCAATATCTCCAAACCCATGACTACCACCATCTAAATGGACAAAGGCAGCATATACTTGGAACACCAACACCAGTAAATTCTACTCCAAGCAAATCACTATCTTGACTTTGAAATATATTGCCATTCCTTAAGTGTTGTTGCGTCAAAATCCTGGCACTCCCTCTCTAACAGCATTGTGGGAGTACCTACACTCGAGAAATAGTACAACTTGATTTCCAGCATACTTTTCCCATCAGATTGATGATAATCCCGTGTGACATCCAAAACAATTAATTCTTTATGTGGCTATATAATTGAAAATACCTTAAAATGCTGATTTATTTATCAGTTATTTTTTTCAACTGAAAGGCAAGGAGACTATCATTCCATTTACTAAACTGACTTTTTAAATTAATTTTAATTTTGAAAACAAAATCCTCCCTGAGGAAACCAATTAGAAAAGAGGCAGGAAAAGGATAAAGGAAATAGATTGTGAGAGAAGGGCTTTCTACATTTTCATCACTTGCTTTTGATGTAAGCAGAAGTTGGGTGAGTTAATATTTGGTTAAGGTTAGGTAAATGACAGCTGAACAAATGGCAAAAAGAGGACACAGGACATGAGCAGATAATTCAAAGAGTGGAGATAGAACTAGTGATGCAAGTGAGGACAGTAATAAGATGAAATAATGGACATTGAAGGAGTAGAGTATATAATGAGTGAGAGTTTTGGAAGACCCATGAGTACTTGTGGAGGTACACATTTTCTCTACAATGGCAACCCCCAAACTCAACCTTTAGAACTTGATAGTCCCTCTTCTTTCCTACATTATGCTCTAGTATTAGCCTCTCCATCCAGAAGAAGACATTGAGAAAAACAGAGAAGACAAAAGAAACATAGAAGCTGTAAAAGCCTGACATAAAGAAATACTAATTCCATCACAGCAGAGACAGGAATTAGTGGTATACTTCTACTAAACATGTGCAAGACTGCAGGAAAATATACACATTATGAATTACATATAAATAATATATTTTAGTTTCTTTAATTCAAATGGAGAGGTTGTACTCATTTGTCTATTTCATGAGTGAAACAACTCAGCCTTAGTTGCATTTTATTAGTATAGTCTGCAATTATAATTTAAATCTTGAGATATTGTATGACAGTTTCAAAGATATTTATTAGATAGTTGCTATGTAAACACAGCTCTTCAGAGTGTTTGTTCAAAGTTTATGGCTGAAAATATATTGGTTCATCCTAAGTGTTTTCATAGGTTCTTCTACAGTTGACAGAAAGCAATACATTACATCGACTGGAGTGCTATTCCCTTGTATTTAGTGTCTCAAAATGAAAAAAAAAAGAATGGCATGTCTTATAGTCATCTCCCTAGAATATTTTACTGCTGTCTACATATTCACTGTGTGGTAGCAAGACAATAACAGAATAACCGGATAGTAAAATTTTAGCCAAAGATACAGAGCAGGATACCCAAGTATTAAGGGTGGGAAAACTATCAAAGTACTTTTGTTTTTCATAGAAAAAGTGTCAGGAACTTGATTATTCTTTTATTAGGTGTGGGTGTCACTGGCTAACTCACCAATTATTGCCCAATCTTAAATGCCCTTGCAAAGCTGGTGGTGAGCAATTAGTTGATTTAATTAGTTATCAATGTAATGATGTCATTTTATACAGATTGCTGTTGCCTCGTAAGTTCCATATGGAAATCTTTTCAATATGGTTTCTGTTCCTGCCACAGTACTGAAATGCCTCTAATCAAAATGAGGAGACACATGGTCAGTCACTGTAATTGCAGTCACTATTTGTTCTTGTCCTTCTCAATTTCTGTGCTACCATTGGCATGATGAACCATACTATCCATGTCCAAATTTTTCCATTGGCTATCCAGTGAGGCTCCCTTTCATTTTGCCTATCCAGTTGTAGCCACAACACTTCCAATGCTGCCTTATTTTGCTGTCCTGTCGTATTATTTATGGAGTTCCTCAAGGGTCTATCCTAGTCACACCCCTCTTATTTCTCTCTTTTCCCCTGCCCATCAATTTGGTCCCTCTTTGCATTCCAAGTTTCACTAATTTCATCCAAGAACGGGCATTGTGTAGTGTATGTACCCTGATTATGGACATCTGGCACTAATTCCCCATCATCTCTTCCAATCCTTCTGTTGCCAGAGTGTTTGCCTGATAAGCAATATGGGAGATAATTGCAATTTCATCCAGTTAAATATTGGAAAGAAAGAAGCCATCATTGTGCACCAAACTGCCACTGCACCATCAGAGCCCTTTATTGTGGGTCTGGAGTCACATGTAGGCCAGAATAAATGAGGTTGGCAGATGCCCTTCTTTAAGGAGATTACTGAACCAAATGGGTCTTTATGACAATTGGTGGTAGCTTCACAGTCACCATTCCTGACACTAGCTTTTTACTTCCAGATTTTATCAATTGAATTTATAATTTCACTGGCTGCCATGGTGGCATTTTAACCCATGCCTGCAGAGCCATGGTCTGTGTGTCTGGATTACAAGTGAGTGCAGTGATATGAGCACAATGCCTCCACTTCCCCTCAGATGGCCTCCCATCCTCTGGCATCTTTCAAAGCAAGCTGAGACGGACTTTTTTTTTCCCTGATCCCTTCTAACTCCCTATTTAAAATTCCAGTTTTCCTTATCCAAACACCTTTTATAACTTTATCCTTCCCCATCTTTGTAATTTCCTTGAGCTTTAAAACTCCACAATGTTTTGCACCTATAGTTTCTCAGTATGTTTTTATTATACCACACCCCCCTCACCTCTAATCACTTGCAGTTAATGCTTCAGCAATCTAGACTTTAAACTGTGGAATTACATTCCTAAATGTCTCCACCTCATCACCACTAAAGTGCCCTTAAAACCAAATTTCTTTGATGTATATGATCAAACCTTTTGAAATCATCTTCACTTAGAGGGTGGTGAACCTGTGAAATTCTCTACCCCAGAGGTCTTTGGAGGCTAGATTATTGAATACATTCAAGACAAAAACTAACAAATTTCTAGATAATCAAGATATCAAGGGAAACAGGGACAATGCAATAAAATGGCTAAGAGTGAGAAGATTAATCGTGATCAAGATGAATGGCAGAACAAGCCAGAAGGGAGAAATGTCCTACTCCTGCTCCTATTTCCGATGATGTTATGTCTCTGACTGGTGTCACTGTTTTGTCAGATTACGCATCTATGCCCCACCTTGCTGTTGTTCTTTTAGCAATCTGTACAGAATGCAGATTTACATCCTGCCGATGAAGATTGCTTCCAAATGCAAGCGTATGAGATGAAAGGAGAATATATGAATCAGGGTTTAATCCCATTATTTAGATTGAGTGTTTAAATGTAAAATTGTCATAGCAAGTTTCAGTAAAAAAATGAGGCAATTACATGAAATTTTCCAATCTAATTTTTCCTGTGAAAAGATCATTTGCATGCTGCAATATAATACCACGAACAATATTTACTCGATGGGAATTAAATATATACTATCAATATTTGACCACAATTAGTGGTTTGTACCATGTTAAATATTAATGGCTAAAAAATAAAAGCTAAAATTGTAATAAATAGAAGCGTAAATTAGAAACTATGGTCCAGATTTAGTGTTCTCTGTACTAAGTGTGGTACCAAATGTGTACAAGGTTAACTAACCATTTTCCCTACCTGTGAGGAAGCCTGTCAGATCCAACACTACTCATCACTTAAGAGTGGGCTGATAGGCTTCTGAACTTTTGAAGTCCTGCTCTACCAGAAGAGGCTGGCAGAAAATTTTACCTGGATAGCCTTGCTATAGGAACAAAATCAGAAATAGATTGGAAAACTCAGGCCAGGCAGCATCTGTTGAGAGATATAACATTTTGGGTACAATGATCTTTCTTCAGCATTGATGGTAACTAGGAAGTGTTTGGTCTTTATTCAAAAGATGGGATGGGGGAAGGAGTAAATGAGAAGTGGAGATAGAGCCCAAAGAGGGAGAAAAACCGTTAACAGACAAAAGAGAGGGTATAGGTCCGTCTAGGAGAATGAGTAGCTGCTATTGGGGACTATAAGTAGCTAACAATGGGTAATGTGTGGTAGCATCCTTTGTGATGACAAGGCCTGGGTTGTGGGGATTGGAGTAAGGAAATGGGGTGCTCAAGGTCTAAAATTATTAAATTCATGATGGACTCCAGAAGGTTGCAGCATTCCTGAAGTAACTGCAGAGGTCAGTATCCCATCGCTACCAGGTAAAAACAATGACTGCAGCTGCTGGAAGCCAGAGTCTAGATTAGAGTGGTGCTGGAAAAGCACAGCAGGTCAGGCAGTAACCGAGGAGCAGGAAAATCGACGTTTCGGGCAAAAGCCCTTCAACAGGAATAGAGGCAGGGTGCCTGTAGTGGAGAGGTAAATGAGAGGGGGGTGGGGGTGGGGAGAAAGTAGCACAGAGTACAATAGGTGAATGGGGGTGGGGATGGAGGTGATAGGTCAGAGAGGAGGGTGGGGGAACCTGTGAAATTCTCTACCCCAGAGGTCTTTGGAGGCTCAATTATTGAATACATTCAAGACAGAAACTAACAAATTTCTAGATAATCAAGATATCAAGGAAAATAGGGACAATGCAATAAAATGGCTTAGAGTTAGAAGATTAATCGTGATCAAGATGAATGGCAGAACAAGCCAGAAGGGAGAAATATCCTGCTCCTGCTCCTAGTTCCTATGTTGTTATGTCTCTGACTGGTGTCACTGTTTTGTCAGATTACGCATCTATGCCCCACCTTGGGCATAAACCACATTATCCGTCGACATTTCCGCCATCTCCAAACAGACCCCACCACCAGGGATATATTTCCCTCTCCACCCATTTCCACTTTCCGCAAAGACCGTTCCCTCCGTGACTACCTGGTCAGGTCCACGCCCCCCAACAACCCACCCTCCCTTCCTGGCGCCCTCCCCTGCTACCACAGAAATTGCAAAACCTGTGCCCACACCTCCTCCCTCACCTCCATCCAAGGCCCCAAAGGAGCCTTCCATATCCATCAAAGTTTCACCTGCACATCTACCAATATCATTTATTGTATCCGTTGCTCCTGATGCGGTCTCCTCTAAACTCGGGAGGCTAGACGCTTCCTAGCAGAACGCTTTAGGGAACATCTCCAGGACACTCTCACCAATCAATCCCATCGCCCTGTGGCCCAACATTTCAACTCCCCCTCCCACTCTGCCGAGGACATGCAGGTCCTGGGCCTCCTCCACCGCCGCTCCCTCACCACTCGACGCCTCATCTTCCACCTCGGAACACTTCAACCCCATGGCATCAATGGGGATTTCACTAGTTTCCTCATTTCCCCTTACCCCACCTCACCCTAGCTCCAGTCTTCCAGCTCAGCACCGCCCTCATGACCTGCCCTACTTGCCTATCCTCCTTTCCATCCATCCACCCCACCCTCCTCTCTGACCTATCACCTCCATCCCCGTCCCCATTCACCTATCATACTCCATGCTACTTTCTCCCCACACCCCCTCATGTATCTCTCCACTGCAGGCACCCTGCCTTTATTCCTGATGAAGGGCTTTTGCCCAAAACATCGATTTTCCTACTCCTCGGATGCTGCCTGACCTGCTGTGCTTTTCCACTCCCATCGCTACCAGTCAGTCCCCTGAACTAAGGGGATTCAAAACCTCCAGTTTTTTTTAAATTTTATGAAACTATATAAAATACAAACAGTCAACAATGAACAATAAACAGCAGTTTACAAGAACCAACAACTTACAGGGGAAATGGGCAGCCACACCAAACCCCAGCATACAATCAGTTTGCGGGGAAATGCAGACAAACCTCCCCCCCCAACACACACACACGCTCCACCTTCTGGCAACTGAAATGCAACCTCCCGGTTGTATTTTTTGTAAATGTCTTTCAGGATTTTATTCAATTCTTAAATACAATTATTCTGTTGGTGTAAATATTATGCTATTTACAAATATACAGTAGAACGTGGTCTAACTTATAGGACAACCTATGATTGAAGATTTGAATACAAAGGCCGTTGTGACCTCACGGTTGTTTTTCTTTCTTTTTTCCCCCTTTAGAAAAGGGGTGGGGTGGGTAAAGAAAAAGAAATTCTCCTCCAAACCACAGAGATGGGCAGCAGGAACACACTGACTGTGGCCCAGCCAGTTCAGAGTCAGTCCTCACCTGAGGAGGTTCTAATCTCAGTTTTTTTTTACATATTCATTAACATTTTTCGCATCACATTTGCTGAATAACATACTTAAACTTTTCTCATAGTTTTTTTTATTTCTGAGGAGATTCTAAATCTCCCTCCCAGTTGTACTGGTTGGCCAGTGCTCTCCTGATTGGCCCAGGTTAATAACCACAATCCAGGATTTCATAGTCAACAAGGTCCACCTGGTTCCAAACATGACAATTCCCAAGTGGAAAATTAGGTCATCAATTCGGTCGTGATTTGAGGGCTGTAAGTGACCCAAGGCCTTATTTGGTCGCAAATTAGGAAAGTGACCCATGGACCTTCCTGCCTGGAGCTTAATTGCTGAAGTGGGGACACAGGTTTCATTCTCTAAAGGGAATTTGTAAACTCAAGGATTTTCTTTGGCAATTGATAGTGGCAACATGGTCACCATTTGGCATACTTTATATCCCAGATTTTTGTTGAATTCAAATTTCACTGTCTGTGATTGTGGGATTTGAACTCATGGCAAAGGAATATTACACTTTCTGACTGGATTAGTAATCCAGAATCTATGCTATTATTGCCATTGCACTAATAAAATTATACCCCTGTATTGATTTTAGGGACAATAATCCATAATGTAAAATCCTGTCCCAAACCTCTGGAACATTGCTTTGTGTTTGATGCTAGTGGGAGATTCAACCCGTGTGAAGTGAGACCAGAAATGCATCTATTTTGAAATTTGTGTTATGTCAATCAAACTTACATTTTTCTGATCATTATGTTTAACCTTTTTTTCTAATGCAGTCATATGTAGGCTCAAAATTGGCTATCAACTTCTATACATTCAAATTTTATTCACTTGAAGTTGGGATGTTCACAATAGTGCAAATGCTTGAAGTGGTAATTTGAACGCAATTGTAACATGTAAATTGATTTAATTCACATGATTCAAAAGGAAACAACAGTCCAGATTTACATTGTTATTAGTGTTCAGGGATTTTTGTAATACAGCAGGAAGACGATAGACCATAGCTTCAAATCTCATCCTGAAGTTTGGTGCTTCTAACAGTTTGCTGCCCCCTTAACAATACATGGTGTCAAGCTGTGAGCTACCAAAAGAGTTTAGCTGTCCCAGGCTCAGAAGATTCTGATCTATGATCAAGAGTTAGGTCAATCAAACAATTCGTATGATGTTTTTACTTTATATTTTTCAAAACAAAGAAGACAGAATAAAAATTGGATTTCTATAATAACATTAAGATACCCGAAGTGCTTTAAAGCCAATAAGTACTTTTTGAAGTGGAGTCACTGTATTGTAGGAAACATGGTAGCATTTGAATGCTGTTGATCGTGTGAAACTATTGACTCCTTGATCGATTACTGCCATTGGATCTTTTATATGTACATGAGAAGGTAGAAAAAATATTTTTTGCACAAACTAACTCACCTAGCACCAAAATTAGATGAACACCAACAGGTTTGTTTTAATAACTGCAAAAATTAAAATTAAAAATGTGTTTTTGAAATTTTCCCAATTATTCACTTCTAAAAGTTCATTCTTGGGAATGTGAGCACTGCTGGTAAGGGAATCATTTATTGCTGATTTTACTCATCTTTGAGCTGGGAATGGTTAATTAACTACAGCTGAGCAGCTTGTTAGGCCATTTGAGAGACAAGTTAAGAGTCAAACCTGTGGTTAAGAAGTTCAGGAGATACATGTTCGCCAAAAATAAGGATGTAGGTTTCTTTTCCTGCATGATATCGGTGATTCAAATAAGTTTTTAACAACAAGTTGGTAGGTTCATGACCATCAGAACTGAAACAAGCATTTTAGCCCAGACTTATTCATTGAAGTTAAACTCCAAAAGATACGGTGGTACAATTCAAACTCAGGTTTCTGTTGCAATTGCAGCCCTTGGATTGCTATTCCAGTAGCATTGCTCCTTGCCCCCACATCAATATGTATATATCAGTAATGTTAGTTAAGTAAACATAGTTATAGTTTTGTTGGCACATCATCATGGCTCATATAAACATAAGTAACTGTGTTTACAGTGTTACAATCACATGAGGAGGAGTGAACTGATTTCTCTTTGTCCTGCTCCTGCATTGGCCACTGCAGAGGTTGCATTTTAAAAGTAGTTATGATATTACCAACAAAGTATTTACTTATGTATACCTAGCTCAGTGCAAAAATGTAAACCAACCAGATCCCTAGAGTGGAATAATAGTTTTTTGATAAAACTCACTCAGGAAAGATATGGAAAATGATTTTAAAATGTGAAAATGCATTTTAATGCCGTGATACAGGCAAAACACAAGTTATAGGATAGAAAAGGATAGGTTGATAAAAGTTAAAGTTGACAGAGGAAAAGAAATATACAAATCAAACATTTCTTTGATTATCTGCTGTACTCATTGTAAACATTGCTGCCTAATTCAGGTTGTCTCCTAGACACCGTGAAATTGGATTGAAAATCTTCCTTTGAGGATCTAAATACAATAGAGATGCTTCCAGTTGATCACAGCAAATAGTATGCAGCTTTTGAGAGAGACTTCAGAATGGAAGAGAAGGCAGACTGTTGCCTCTATTGTCTTAATATAAATCTCTCATGTTTCAGGATAGATCTGGGGAGAAAGCCATTGTGCTTCTTCCTGGCAGCAGTTGATTCTGCCTTTTCTACTCTTGCCTATCAAGACAACTGCTGTAATATGACTGGTTTTATAGTCATGCTTCCAAAAAGGTAGCGTGGTATTGGCATTAAACTGTTGGGTTTTTCATCCATCTGGGCCAAAATCTTTTGTTATTTAACAAGGCTGTTTCACAAACTCTGACAAATAAAGTGTAATGTGGAAATTCTTTAATTCAAGACTGACAAGCATTGACTCAATGTCAGGAAAGTGTTCTCAATGTTTTTTGAATTATTAACCCACCAATTGTGGAAGTGTTTAATTTTATCTATGTCTTATTGTCATCCACTTCAGAAACCTCTAGGGGGTTGACAAGCTTAAAGTCCTCTCTGGCAGCCATCTTACAATCCTCAATGTCTGTTTAAATAAATTTAATACTGTATGTGAAACTAGACAATGAAATTAAAAGTTAACATTTAATAAAACACATCCGCATGACAACAAGTAAGATGAAGTTTTATACTTCTATATAGTGCCTTTCCTTTCACAGCAATTAATTTTATGTAAAGTGTAGTCGCAGTATTCATATAGACAAATTTCACTTGTTACGTGAAATATATTTTCAGTTTGCAATTCAATAGTAGATATGATTTAGTGTTTCTGAACATCAAGAAAAAAATAATCTTATGATACCGGAAATGTGTATTTACAATCAGCATCATATATGAATGAAAAAAAGAGTACTGTATGAGGTACATTATCCGCAGTTTAATGTGATGCAATGGACTAATGGGTTTTTATACTGTTGCTATTGAAATGGAAAGATATGGGTTTGCATCCATATTTCATCACATGATAAGTAAGATCTCAGCTCAGGTGATTGGGATTGCCTGAAGTCGAGGTTAGTCACAATGAAGAACATGAGTCAAATGCTGAGTTGTGAAAAATTATTCGATCATACTTACAAGTATTTAGTTACAGGTTGTTATTGGAGGTTTCTGCCATATAGCTTTTTATCCATATTTCCTCTTGGCAATGTAACCTGGTATGAGGATTTCCCAGAAGGAAGGGAGATAAATACCTAAGAACAGAATATACAAAAAATGAGGAAGATGCAGCCACAGCTAACAAATGTGGAACACAGCCCATTGAATGAGAACACAATGCTTGTCTTGGAAACGTTTGCACTGATTCCTGGAAGAGGCTACCAAGCATTTCCAGACAAATAGTACTAACTGGAATAGAGTTGATTTATTTACTTCTTCATTCAATTCATATTAAAATGGTATTCAGAGCTGACTGACGCAAGTATGTTCCAAATAATGCTCATTATCCTTGTCTCTGCTGTTATTAATTTAGTTTATTAGCAACAATTTAATAGGACTCCACTATTGCATATTACTTACAGAATTTGATAAATTTGTGAAAATATTAAATAACCCAAAGTGAAATAGCACAGAGCTAAAAATGTCTTGTTGGAGAATATCAACAACTTGTTATGCAAAGCTATACTTCAGCAAGTGCAAATAAAAAGGCTGCAGGTTACAGCTGACATCATTCTATGCTTGTAAACTTCATAGAGTACTTGAATGTTTGGAATGGTACTGCACTAAACTACTTACTTTCAATATCAGTCCCAAAAGGCTTTGTTAAATATATGAGATGTTTATGTCCATATTTTGATGTAATAGGACATTTAACAACATCTATTGTACCTTCAAATTTTTTGGATTTTTGTTTGGTAAATTGCTGAATATACAAGCTGCTAATGGTGCAATGAATAAACCTCGGTGTTTAGGACTTTGGTAAACAGCAAGCGACAGTGTATTTCCGTAATCAGTTACATTAAATAAATGTAAAATAAAAAGCCCATTGCTTGACAATGATATAAATTAAATTTAGGGTGGGTGAATTCAAAGTCAAATCAACATGCAGAAGTATTGAGAGGAAACATAGGATTGAATTAAAAGAGAGAAAAAGAGATACAAAAGGAGTCTCCACTGTCTATTAGTACCTAAAAGGGATCTTCACACTTTCAATTTTCAGTGCTAACAACGTTGACTCAATAATTAATACTTATCACACATAATTTAAAACCTTTTTGCACAAAATGCCAATTAACTTACTGGAGCAAGTTTAGTTTCCATCTACTGCCCAAATTTAGCAACTTCACATACTATTAATGCATATCAGTGGTGAGACTGATAATGGGTGAGCAATTTTGCAAAGCCTCTGATAGAGTTACACAACTCAACAGTAACTTTTAGATTTCCACATTCAACTACACATTTGGCCTTCACCTAATGTTGGTGTATTATTTGCATGTAGAGTACAACAAACAAATCTTACTGTTGCTTTGGCATCACATGCTGTCTCAGTGCCATAGGATGTAGCTGAGCAGTAGATAGAAATTAAATTTGCTACAGAAAGTTAATTGGGATTTTGTGGAAAAAAAGTTTTAAATTGTATGTGATAAGTATTAATTATTGCATCAATGTTGTTCGTACTGAACATGGCAAGTGTGAAGTGTGCATTCAATATTGAATTTGGGTGTCTAATACCTAGCAAGTATCTGACATGCCACCAGTTTAGCCATGGACACTGTTGTATCTGTTTAAATGTAATTATTCTGCACATTTACAGATATTTCAATCTTTAAAGTTTCTGAAGGACTTATGTTTCACATCTTGTCAATTTCAAAAAATCCAGGTGCTCATCATCTATTTCCACTCAATCTATTAATGTGATCTCTCTTTTCAAAGCCAGGCACTCTGATTATCTAATCACTACCTTATTTTCATGTATAAAATAATGATGTCAATGTTGTACATAACTAGTGAACCTAAATTTTCCAGCACCAGCAAACTGAAAAACATTATGGTCTGAAATTATATAAAGATAGCTATAAGGACAATGTGTTGAATGCATCTAATCTTTCATTGTTGAGAATGTGGCGCTGGAAATTCATCAGGAAATTCTGATGAAGGACTTTTGCCCAAAACATTGATTCTCCTGCTCCTTGGATACTGCCTGACCTGCTGCACTTTTCCAGCACTACATTCTCGACTCTGATCTCCAGCATCTGCAATCCTCACTTTTGTCTAATCTTTCACTGCCAGCTTATTAACATTGTTACTTATTGTTCCACATACAACCTAAAATATCACTTTGCCCACTGCTAAATGTTCAACTTTAAAATTATGGAAAGGAATGCAGCTTCTAAGCTAAATGGCAACATAGGTTTTTAGGAAGTTTCAAAATGCTTTCAAACCAGTTGACAACGTTTACCATGGTTGAAGGTGCTGAAATGGCATACCAAAGAAATAGTAAGCAAGTGAATTGAAACCAGGTCGACTGATGGGTTAGGTGACCTTGAGTAAAACACCCAGACAACCAATTCTACGTTGATCCTAGTACAGGAGATAGTCCTACATACATCACTGGCAAGAGAAGTGGATCTATCGGCCACTATTTACTAGCATGTTCATCGTCACAGAGCTAGGCACTAGCCTTGTCACGAATGAGAGAAGAAGTTCTTTGAGCCTGCCTTCAAATTTAGTCAGCAGACTCTCCTCATTATGATGAGTTATTGCTGGGACTGCACAACAGATGCAGCCTGGATGCGCTTGGTCTTTGACCCCATTGCTCTTATATGGTCAGACAGAGAAGTTCGGTCAAGTCCAGAAATGTTTTAAAATAAAAGCAAATTACTGCAGATACTGGAATCTGAAACCAAAAGAGAAAATGCTGGAAAATCTCAGCAGGTCTAGCAGCATCTGTAAGGAGAAAAAAGAGCTGACATTTCGAGTCCAACTGACTCTTTGTCAAAGCTTTGACAAAGGGTCAGTTAGACTCGAAACGTCAGCTCTTTTCTCTCCTTACAGATGCTGCCAGACCTGCTGAGATTTTCCAGCATTTTCTCTTTTGGTTCCAGAAATGTTTTAGCCTGCTATTGTCATGAGGAATCAAAGTAGGTAAGCAATGACAAAACGCTTTTTAATGGATGATTTTTCCTGCCAGTCCTTCTGTCATAGGGTCTCAGCTTGTCCCCCTTTGCCTTTTGTGTAGGTGTGACAGTGTGTAGGCAGCGGACAGTGTTGCTTAGGACTGAGCGTAAAGGGAGGTGCGTTGTCCGAAGCGTATCTTTGATAATTCTATTATGGACCAGACCAAAACCCCTCAAAGTCTTCAGAAGATATGCTACACCCTAACATTTTCTTATTTTAATGGTAATCGCAAGGTATTGCATTCCAGATGCAATTCACCTGGTCAAACTACTCAACACTAAGCAAAACACAATTTATTCATTCACTACAGTTAAAATACAACAAAAGAAAAAATAAAGAAATGAATTAGCTTAGCTGTAATTCTATTGAAATGTTTAACAAAATAATAGGTTCAGTAACTATCACTAATTAACTCTTCCAATATAGTAACATCCCATAAACACACCATTGGAAAAGGCAAATTCAGAATAACAGAACATCTCACATGCAATTCCAGCAGCAGGAGGACAAAACGTCAAGAGAAAACTCTGACACAGGGGTCAAAAAAGAAGTCCATCCAGGCTGCAGCTGTTATGCAGTCCATGCAATAACTCACCATATTGAGGAGTGTCTGCTTACTAAATTTGGAGCATGGGGAGATGTACTACAGCTTGCAAACAGTGCTGAGATCCCAGCAACAACTGCTACTGAGAAACTAAACAACTAAAAATCCTGGTTCTGTGAAAGCTTGACCACACCCATTCAGGCTGCTTCTATTAATCCAACTTTAAAGAAAGTCCAAGCTGTTTACTTTCTTACAGAGTGTTCTGTACCTCTCTTTTAATCTCTCTCGTAAAAAATCCGAGGAAACTATAGTATCATCATTGTTGCATTGAGTTGGTTATTGATACATTTGGTATGGGCAAATCAGTATCATGCTGGGACATTGAATTCTGCAGTTTAATATGATAACAAGAGCACAGGTCCAAATTGTCTTGATCATTGAGCAGTTTATGTTTTGTTCTACAGTCTTGATTAGATGCTGTCTGTATATGAGCGTACTGTCAAAACTTATGCCTTGATAAATAGGGATCGTGGTTCCAGGGTGATGTTCAGTTCATTCAGCATTGGCAGTTTGAAGATAGAATATTTTACTGGTGTTCAGTTATAGATGCTAGTTGCACTAGTTGGTCAGCTTTGCAATATCATTATTTAATGTATCTCCTGGCTCTAGAAAACTCTGCAACTAAATGACAGCAACATAGATCAACATTACAGCTCCTCGAAAAATAATTTGAGACACAGTAGACTTCTGTTTGTCATTAGCTGTGCTGATCCTTTGGTGAAGGTTGATGATGAGTAGCCTTACATCTGATAGCACATCTCTGAATAAATGTCTCTGCTGATCCAGAGCTGTGACTCCAGTTTCCTTGATACCAAGATATGGTAGCTACACCAAAAGGCTATTATGAGTGTTGATTTCCATCATCCACTTTTTCAACCAATGCCATTTATATTTTAAATACCATGTTTATGTTGTTTCTGAAGGAGCACCCAGGTCGGAGTTTGTTTGATCATTGCCGCAATGATGCCATCGGGTTTGCTGTCATGTAATTCCTTAGAAGTTAGTGTAGTCATATATGCTAGTGTTTTGACAATGTAATGGACATACATCTCTACCCATAAATGCAGTACAACAGTGCTAGTAGGTGGGTCAAGATGTATTCAGCACAACCTGACTGGCCTAATATTCCTTTCTTAGTTCACTTTTTCTTCCTCCAAAGTGCAGAAATATCACCATTTTCATTGAATAAGTCTGCAATCAGCAATTAAATCTCCCATAAACCAAAGCCATAACTGTGTTTTAAAAAAAATGTATAATTTTTCAGAAGTCTTCTTCCAAGTCTGTTTAGGTGAGCAATTCCCAAGCAACCATGGATGCTAATTCAGTTTGGTCAAGTATTTTTGTTTTATTCATTCATGGGGTGAGGATGTTACTGGCTATGTCATTATTTATTCCCAACCCTAATTACCCAGAGGTTGGTTAAGAATCAACCACATTGCAGTGGGCCTGGAGTCACATGTAGGCTAACCAGGTAAGGATAGGTAAGTTTCCTTCCCTAACTTCTACCAGACGGGCTTTACCAACAACAGCAATGGTTTCACAATTACTAGACTCTAAATTCCAGATATTTATTGAATTCAAATTCCACCATCTGCTGTGGCCGGATTCAAACCCAGGTACCTCGAACATTAACTGGGTCTCTGGATCGACAGTCCAGCAATAATACCACAAAGCTATTGTCTCGCCCTACATGTGCATGAACATAAGCTGACATAGTTTCATGTTCTGGTTTGAAATATATATAAAAGTCCTCAATTTATCTGCACTTCACCTCTTTCATGCATTTATTGCCTCTACTCGTACAATGTACTTGTCATTGCTGACCCATATTATACCATCTATAAACACTGTCTAATCAAAAACGTGCATGTCTTAACTTGCACCACAAACTCGCTGACCAGAACTGGCTCTGAGTTGAGCAAAAATCTTGGTTTCAAAATTCTCATCCTTATTTTCAAATTCCTGCAAGGCTTCCTGAGGTATCTGCCTTCTCTAATTCCGGCCTCTTAAGCATTTGATTTTAATCACTCCACTGTAGATGACTGGATCTTAATTTGCCAAGATTCTAAACTCTGGAATTCTCTCCTTACTGTCATATAAAATAATGGTTCTGAAAGGATTAATTTTCATATTCCGTTGACCCAACACATTCTACAGATGCCACAGCTAAGTCTGCGGGTGGAGACAAGAACTTCTACTTTATCTTTCAGAGAAAGCAGATGTATCTGTAATTACACAAGACCAAATGTAGTTGTACTAATTGCTTTTATGCAATAAACCTTGTTTTTTGAGTACAGTACCTTCTCTGTAGATACACTAGGATGTTGTATCCTCCATCAATAATTACAAAATAGCCCCAAGGTGAAGCAAAGACAAACAGGAATTGGTAACACTGAATTGCTAGAATAAAGCCATTATTTAGTACCACATTCTGTTAGAGGTGCTCCCAGTGCTCATCTGGGAAAATTTCACCCATATCTTTCCATCACTCTACCTTATCTTCTTCATTTGTGGCATTCCCAAAACTTATTTCATTGACCAAGCCATTGGTCGTCTGATGTAATATCTTGTTATGTGGCTCAGTGCAAAATACGTTTTGTGAGATTTCATTGGATTGTGATCATTTTCTGATTGGTCATGTCCAGTAATTAGTTTTTACAATGTGAAGCATACCTCTGTGCTCCAACTGAAACAGAACAACAAATATTATGGAGATTACAATCTAAGATTTACAGTCACATGTAGATATGTATGTGACGCATATTGATTTTCTGACACATTGAGTTATTGAGCTGCAATTGTTATCAACAATTGTCAAGCAGATACGTTTTGCTCAACTAATCTTACAAAATAGCTAATTTCATTGATACTGTCAGATGCTACAATATTGTTATATTTGAAGTGAAAGGAAAGATAGCTAAACGTACATGGCTACACCACCAGATGTAGAGATGCAAAATTACAGAAACATGCATTATCCACTTGTCCAAAAAATAGGACAGTTGCAGGACTCAGCTGATTTATTAGAAGCAAATTGTGCTTACAATTTTCCATACCATCTTTGAAAATAAATGTGTTGGGAAGTAGGGAACCATAACCAGAATTTTGTTGACAGATTAAATATTGACCTATCCTTAAAGCTATTTAGATAATCAATTATTCGTTAGCATGTCTAGTCAAAGTTCTCATTGACTTTTAACTACTACTGTTCATGTTTCTCTGGCTGAGCATGCTGTAATTTCTATGACAAAGAAACAATTTATAGTGCTGCAGCCAGCAAAATGCTTTTGCACGATCAGACTGAACTTTGAACTTCACCCACTTGAAAAGCTATTATTTTGTGTAAAAGCATTGAGCAAAACTTTTTCAGATGAAAAAGAACAAGTGAATGAGTCAAGGAACGATTTCCTTCAATGTGTTCTGTGCAACAAAATATAAACATGCTCATCATGAATTGTTTGGTAGAAAGAATGAATAAATTTACACTTAATTTTGGTTCATCCTAAACAGTTCACAGAGTCTCAGTTTGACTTTTCATCTGAAAGGTGGCACTTCTGATCATTAGTCCCTCACTATTGCATTGAAGTGCAAGAAGTTTTATAGTACTTCTCAATTTTGATACACATTGCGCCTCAAAGGAATTCATAACTAAGCCTCCTCCACTTTCCTATTTTATGCCTAATATTTCATGTTCTTGGTGCTACTGCAGAGCTCACAATCACATAGCTTGCAAACACTGCCTGCTATTCAACCATGACAGCCAAATCTACACAACACCAACAGGCAAACTTCCCTATCTCTTACAAAACAAAATACGGCATAACTTGAGGCAGCAAATGTTAACAGGCATGGATAGTTAGGACAGATGACACAAAGATAGGTGGAGGGACTGTAGTGTTGAGGAAGCAAGAAGGCTGCAGAAGGACAGGCTATGGGAGTGGGCAAAAAAGTAACAGATGGAATACAATGTGGCTAGCATAGATTATTTTCTAAATGGGGAAAGGTCATGGAAATCTGAAGCACAAGGGGACTTGAGGGTCATAGTTCAGGATTCTCTTCAGGTTAACATGCAGGTTCAGATGGCAGTCCGGAACGCAAGTGCAATGTTAGCATTCATTTTGTAAGGGACAGAATACAAGAGCAGAGATGTACTGTTGAAGCAGTGTAAGGCTGTGGTCAGACCACATTTGGACTATTTTGAACAGTTTTCGGCCCTGTATCTCAAGAAGGATGTCCTGACCTTACAGGCGGTCCAGAGGAGGTTTACAAGATTATGCCAGAGATGAAGGGCTTAACATATGAGGAGCATTTGAGGTTTCTAGGTCTGTACTTGATGGAGTTTAGACGGATGAGAGGTGAATCTTATTGAGACTTCCAGAATACTGAGAAACCTGGATGGAGTGACTGTGGACAAGAAGTTTCCACTCATAGGAGAGACTAGGACCCATGGACACTATTGTAAATTAAGCATTCAGTCATATACCTAGATTAGGACATCAAAGTGAAGGGACAGCTCTTTAGAACTGAGATGAGGAGGAATTTCTTCAGTCAGAGAGTGGTTAATCTATTGAACGTATTGCAGCAGACGGCCAAGTCAATGAATGTGTTTAAGACAGAGATTGATAGGTTCTTGATTGGTAAGTGGTTCAATGATTTTGGGGAGAAGGGTGGACAATAGGTTGAGAAACAGGTCAGCCATGATCAAATGGTGGAGCAAACTCAATTGGCCAAATGGCCTAATTTTGATCCTGTATGTTATGGTTGCATCTCCTTAATGCGTAGAAAGAATAGTAGTCCCCATCATTGAATTGGCCATTGCCAGGCCCATAGCCAGTGGTTTTGATGAAGATCGAAGATAACTGTATGTTAGGTCCTCCTTTTCATACATTATTTGCCTAAAAAAATTTTAAATTTAGTCTTATTTACTGTGATCTCAGATCACAAAATCAGCTTGTCCCTTGGAAAAACTGAATTGGTCTTAATAGGCTGCAATATACAGTTTTTGTTTTCTGATGAGTCCAAGGTCTGTCAACCACCCAAATTTCTGGATAATACAGTAGTTTAGACAGAGGTTAGACCAGGAGTCCTCTTCAATAAATTGGTTTTATCCTGTTAGTGATATTCTTTGATTTTGGAAGGCAACAGAATAATGCTACACTAGACTTTTACTTTTAACTATCAAATATTAAGATGAATGAACAATGACTATAATGCTGTCACAACTAATACCTGTATGGGTGCATTATTTTATGATGAAATGTTGGACAGGGCTAGATTTGTATCACTGGATTAGAGTAAAAGGATACTTGGTTGAAACATATACTTGCAGAAAGATCCTGTGCAGAAAGGAATATGTCGAGAGTATTTCATCTCAACAGAGAATCTAGAACAATGGGTCACTGTTTAAACAATAAGAAGTTTCCCATTTAAACAGATTTGATGAAATACTTTCTCTCAGAGGATCATGAAACTTTGAAACTCTCTTCCTTGAATATTTTTAAGGCCAGGGTAGATCGATTCTTGATAAGGAAGGGAGTAAAAAGTTATCAGGCGTGGGAGTGGGGATTTGATTATATTGAATGGAGGAATCTTGAAGAACTGAAAGACCTATATCTGCTCCTAGCCCAGGTATATGATTGTATGCTGAATATATAATAGTTATAATATTTGACTAATTCCCTGTGTTAAGTAGAATAACACATTGGATGTGTTGCATTATAACCTACATCATTTTCTAATGTTTTGTTTTAGTCATTGCCCATGGAAGCTGTATGACAATGTTCCTCTCAAAGTTTCAGTTGGATTCTTCAGCTTTATCTCTGTACTTAACTATTTCATTGAAACATTTTTTGAAAAAATTGAAACAACTTCTATGATCACTTTCTGGACTATAACTCCGGACAGTTGAGGATGTGGATGTAGGTTTGCTCGCTGAGCTAGAAGGTTCATTTTCAGACGTTTCATCACCATACTAGGTAACATATTCACTGAGCCTCCGAACTAAGCACTGCTGATGATTTCTGCTTTCTATTTATATGTTTGGGTTTCTTTGGGTTGGTGATGTCATTTCCTATGGTGGTGTCATTTCCTGTTCTTTTTCTCAGGGGGTGGTAAATCGGGTCCAAGTCAATGTGTTTGTTGATAGAGTTCCAGTTGGAATACCATGCTTCTAGGAATTCTTGTGCATGTCTCTGTTTGGATTGTCCTAGGATGAATGTGTTGTCCCAGTCGAAGTGGTGTCCTTCCTCATCTGTATGTAAGGATACCAGTGAGAGAGGATCATGTCGTTTTGTGGCTAGTTGATGTTCATGTATCCTAGTGGCTAGTTTTCAGCCTGTTTGTCCAATGTAGTATTTGTCACAGTCCTTGCATGGTATTTTCTAAATGACATTAGTTTTGCTTGTTGTCTGTATAGGGTCTTTCAAGTTCATTAGCTGCTGTTTTAGTGTGTTGGTGAGTTTGTGGGCTACCATGATGCCAAGGGGTCTGAGTAGTCTGGCAGTCATTTCCGAGGTGTGAACCATTTCCATTGGTTGAATACGCAAGATATTTGTTTGGCTTGTGGTTGTTCCTTTACAAAGGAATTTTATGTAAATTTATTTGCAAGTAATCTTTTTGCAATCTTAAGCGTTACAGATAGTGTAATGAGATAAACCTCACCAGGTTTGTATTTTGTACTAAAAGAGAGCATTGAAATCAAAATATGCAATTAGCCTAGGCCCATTATTTCCAAAGCAGCTTGATAACTTCATGCTCCCTGATAATTTCATATGAATGTTGTAAAGGTTGCACGCCTTAGTCCAGAGCCCAAGTTACTTTAAAGTTAGCACCAATTAATACTGATCTGCATCTCTTAAAGGGAAGAGGCATTCTGGCTGGACAATGTTCTGGGATTGTTTATGGAAGAGAGCTTGAGCAGGAAGAAGCATGAATTAAGGTGCAGCATGGGGAAGAGCCTGCTCCAATTTTTTTTATGCTGCACTGGATCCTTGGTAAAGAGGATGAGGAAGATGGCAGTGGAACCACATGGCCTTGTTGTTCAATGCCAGGAACCCAAAAAACTCATCTCCCTTTACAGGTGGTCAAGATCAAAGAATGTATTGTTAAACTCTGCATGAAACCAACTACACAAAAAGTCCATGGTAGTAGTCAGTGCCCTATACCCACATTGTTCACCTAATAATCGTCTCTATCAATCACACAACTCATACCTAACATTTTATACTTTGTCATGACTACAGATCTCACAATCTCATATCTTACAAACACTGTCAACAATTCAACCATGACAGCCACATCTACCCACACTAAATGGCACACTCCCTATCTTTTACAAGAGAGAATGAGGCAGAACTGGAGGCAGCATGGGATAATTAGGGTTGCATCTCCTTACCACACAGAGGAAACAAAAGTCACCATCACTGACTGACCATCGCCAAGCACATAACCAGTTGTGTTGATTAAGATTGAAGATGACTATGTGCCCATGCCTACTCTTCCTTAAAACTCACTTCCCTATAGAAACAATTTCTTCTGATTTTGAAGCTGTCGTTGGTATAAGCAATATCTCAACCTTTCCCCATGCTATGCTCTACTTATCCTCGCACAATTTTATCATTGTGCCTTTCTTGCTTTAAATACTCCAGAAACAGTAACTTGGGCAGGTAGTTTTGGAAAAGTTAGAGGTGGAAGAGTCTGAAGACAGTGATGATAAATGAAAAACAGAAGTCAAGTCTCACACCCACACTTACCAACTCAGCCACTGATGCTATGCATCTCTTACACCATACCTTCACAGCAGGGTCTAGACATAATGAAATATTGCACAGAAGTGACCTGTCACCTGAACATGAGACAAAGGATAGCAAGGGTGTCAGCTTGGATAGTGAGGCTGCACATGGGTTTTGCTGCCAGGGTGTCAGATGAGGGCAGCCTACAGAAAAGGACCAATGGGAATGTGCACCAAAATACTTGACATATGAGAGACCTGCCTGAAGGACTGTGCAATGTCAAGAAGATTAGATTAGATTAGATTACTTACAGCGTGGAAACAGGCCCTTCGGCCCAACAAGTCCACACCGACCCGCCGAAGCACATCCACCCACACCCATTCCCCTACATTTACCCTGCACCTAACACTACGGACAATTTAGCTTAGCCAATTCACCTAACCTGCACATTTTTGGACTGTGGAAGGAAACCGGAGCACCCGGAGGAAACCCACGCAGACACGGGGAGAATGTGCAAACTCCACACAGTCAGTCGCCAGAGGCGGGAATTGAACCCGGGTCTCTGGCGCTGTGAGGCAGCAGTGCTAACCACCGTGCCGCCCTAAAGAAGCAAGGAGTCTGGTACCAACCAGACACAGTTCAATGCAAAGGTTGAAATTCAACCTGATTAGCATTCTTGTGGACCCAACCATATTGCACATGATGCCTAATGGTTCAGTTTCCAAAGCATTATGTACTGTAGTGGATGCTCTAACTTTGGTAAAGTCAGCATTGGGCACTACTGAGAAACAAGGATTGAGACTTTGCAGGCAGTGTTTAAACGGCCCTCAGCCATACACTATATACGATGGTTACAACAAAAAAAAAGGACATTTAGACCATTCTGTCTTAGAATTAGAATATCTTTTAGTATCTTTGTTGGCTTCCCTACAAGAGCACCTCAGTCGGTCCTTGCCCACCCTTTTCTTGTAGCCTGAATTTTCTTCTTCAGGTGCTTGTCTGTTTGAAAGACAGGTAATTTGCCTCCATCTTACTGTCAGGCGGCACTCCTGTTCCTAACCATTTACTGCATAGAGTCAATTTTCCTCATTTCACTGATGGGTCTTTTACCAGTCACGTTAAATTGGCAATTTTTGGTTCTAGACATTTCCATCAATGGAAACAGATTTCCTCCATCTTTTCTGTCACAACCCCTCATGACTTTGAACACTTCAATCAAATCAAGAGCAACTAAGCTGTCAGTGAATTTCAAACAAGTCAAGTTGGTATGCATGGTGCCACTTTTTTTTATTCCACAAGCTTCAACTTTATTGTCAAAACTACTATATGACACTCTATGAAAAATCTTTTGAAAATCCATAAATATCACTTAAATTTCACCAGGCCTCTCTACTACCTAATAAAAACCTCACTCAAATATTTAAACTAATTCCTTTTCCTTTAATAAATAATGCAGATAATCTTTTAATTAATACGCACTGGTCCGAGTGACTTACGTTTGTCTCATCATTGAGGTTACACTAAAAGGTCTGTAGTTGCTGAGTTTATTCTTACATTTCTTTTTAAATAGGTATACAGCATTTGCTGTTCTCCAATTGTCTAACACCAGCCTTGTGTCTAATGAGAATTGGAAGGTTACAGTCAATATCTCCATATTTTTCCACCTTTCCCTCTCACTGTAGCCTTTAATTGATTCCATGACTCCTGGTGTCCTATTAACTATTATTATTGCAAGCCTTTCTCCTCTTGTCAAATATTGTTCCATATGAAATTGCATGTAACGTAATTTTTTCCACTCTAGATAGCATCTTCTTTCCTCCTCAAAACAGAGGCATTTAGTACCTTGGCCATGCATTCTGTCTTTTTGGTCCTTAATTTGCCCCATCCCTCCCTTTATTACCTTTTTACTTTATTGATATTTACAGAAGACCTTTGGTTTCTCTTTGATGTAAGCTACTAGTCTCTTGTACTCTTTGCACCTCTGATTTCATATCCCCTCTAAATTTTCTGTTCTTAGTCTGGTCTTCACTTATCTCATATGTACACTTTTATTGCTTTACCTTTCTCTGTAGTTCTCCAGCTCTGGCTTTTCTTGCCTTACCTTTCACCCTCGTACTTTGACTGACTCCAAATTATCCCTTGTTTTATGCAGTAACAGGAAACAGGAGAAACACAAGGATCCTTTTTGTTTCCATGAGCACAGGCCTGGGACTAAAGAATAGATTCCATGTTTTGTTATATAATAATCAACTTGCAATGATCAAAGATTGGTGATTAAGCCTGGCAATATATGCCAACCCCTTTCTAATGAATACAAGAATACTTGTTTAGTGTATATTACTTATACAGATAAGATGTAGAGGTGCCAGTATTGGACTGCGGTGGACAAAGTTGATAATCAGCTTTTAGTCCAACAGGTTTGTTTGAAAGTGCAAGCTTTCAGAGCGCTGCTCCTTCATCAGGTAGCTGGTGGGACAGGATATATAGGAGACAAAATTTATGAGTGAAAGATCAAAGATGAAATGTATTAGACAAGCCTAGATGGCTGTTAAGTCTACAGATAATGGAAATCTTTCAATAAACAAGACTAAATCCAGTGATTAGAGGTTAGTGATTAAGCCTGGTGCTATATATCAACCCCTTTCTCGCAAATTTAAGAACACTTGTTTAGTTTTTAGTTACCTAGACAACTAATGGAAGCTATCTTTCAATAAGCATGCCAAAATAAGTGTGGGAACAGCCCACAGTCTAACAAATTCTCAATGAATATTGTTGTGGGTGGTCTGAATGTCTCCATTAATTTAGAACTGCGTAATTGCTTTCAAGTGCATACAGTATCATAAACAATTAAACTCATGCATTAAAATTTTGCAATCACTGTCATTACAATTGTAAATAGCAACTTCTGACATCTACAAATTTAATTGCATGTGGAAATTCAAAAGTTGCTCTCAGTGATTCCATGCTGTATTCAAGGATGCTCTATCAAATTTCCTGCATAGCACTCTTTAATAAATCACATGAATTAACGTAAGTGGTCTCTCTTTCCTCTTTAATTTTGATATACCTAAATGGGTATGGCAGGCAACGAGTGTAGCTATTAACTGCCAGATCTGGCTAGACCACATAAAACACCATTAAACCCTGCTTTTGTCTGTAAAAACTGTGTTACCATTCCAGGATCATCCTGGGATCCATAGACAATTCTGATTGACCTGTTGAATGTTCATCTACTAAGGGAGCAAGCAAAAGGCTGGATAGCCTGACATATTCATTTATTCACAGTCCAGCATAAATGCGGAATACTATGTTTTCCTGCACATTGTTCTCCCTTTACCCTGGGGAAACTGATTCTGTTTTCTCAAAAACTTTACCCATTAAATCATCCAAACAATCAACCAAAAAAAACAAATTACAAACACAAAAGGAGTTGGGGACAACAAAGGAGGGAGTTAAATCAAAATGGTATTGGACAGGGAGATAATGTAATTTAGTCCCAGGGTGCTAAGGGCTTTCTCAAGAGTGGTGGCGGTCACCATGTGCTCACTCTCAAAGACACCCAGTCACGAACATACGGAAAATTAATTCAAAAATATGTGTTCCAGTTAACACCAACTGCCCTTAAACATGCCTTAAGGATGTACATAGCCTCATTCCATTATTCATCTTATTTCCTTTACTATATACCATCTTCTTAAATCACCCTCCCCTGTCTTCTCCACTTTCCCCTCCAACGACGAATGTAAATTACTCATGATTTTGTTCAACGTTTAAGACCATATGATCAGTTGCTTCTGATACAACCCTTCCTTCCCCCCTCACAATTTGCGAAACATCTTCAAAGGATACTGCCTTCCCAAGCCCTAAACTTGTCCGTTTCTCTTATTTCTCCCCCATACCCACTCCAAACTCAACTTGTCCATGCTTCACCTATCCTGTACTCAACCATATTCCCACTAATCTGTTAATCACTCAACTTCCCTTCTTGATTTTCAAATTTCCAATGTTTTTGTCTCTTAATTTCATACCCAATGTATCTGGAACACTCATGCTTGAATTCTTTTAGGCCACTTTCTGCCTACCATTGAACCAAAACTAGATTAGATTAGATTAGATTAGATTAGATTACTTACAGTGTGGAAACAGGCCCTTCGGCCCAACAAGTCCACACCGCCCCGCCGAAGCGTAACCCACCCATACCCCTACATCTACATCTACCCCTTACCTCACACTACGGGCAATTTAGCATGGCCAATTCACCTGACCTGCACATCTTTGGAGTGTGGGAGGAAACCGGAGCACCCGGAGGAAACCCACGCAGACACGGGGAGAACGTGCAAACTCCACACAGTCAGTCGCCTGAGGCGGGAATTGAACCCGGATCTCAGGCGCTGTGAGGCAGCAGTGCTAACCACTGTGCCACCGTGCCGCCCACTAATCACAGTGGCATCCGATGTGACTGGAACAAAGATAATTATCTCTCCTTATCCTCCCTTACTTGCCTGCGATCTTTGTGCAGTATATGCTGGAGGCAGTAGGGTAGGCTGAAGAGCTAACAAGAGCGCTGGGTCATAGTGGCCTCTTTCCCAAAACTGTGCTCCAAAATGCTTTAAATTAAGAAATCTCTCTTTCATCTTCCCAGTTCCCAACCCCACTTGGAACCCTGTGAGCAATCAAACTGAGTTTATTTTTCAGGTTTCTGTGTGTATTAGTCTATCTGAAGTGGGCATCAATTGAATTTGGGCCAGGATGACCATCCAGGGGCCTTCTACCTTGGAATTAATCAGGCAGAAGTTGGATGGAGCAGGGCCCCAACCTATGACCATCCTGCCTGATTAAATGCCATCCCCACCACCACCAAACCAATCACAGGGGACTGCATTAAATTTCAGCTTTTGAAAGAGTTGATCACACCCAAATTCATTCAACTTTCTGCACCCTTTTCCATACAGATTCTACTGCACTTGACCGGTTCCATTATTCTGGATTAGTGGTGCTGGAAGAGCACAGCAGTTCAGGCAGCATCCAAGTAGCTTCGAAATCAACGTTTCGGGCAAAAGCCCTTCATCAGGAATAAAGGCAGTGAGCCTGAAGCGTGGAGAGATAAGCTAGAGGAGGGTGTAGGTGGGGAGAAAGTAGCATAGAGTACAATGGGTGAGTGGGGGAGGGGATGAAGGTGATAGGTCAGGGAGGAGAGGGTGGAGTGGATAGGTGGAGAAGGAGATAGGCAGGTAGGACAAGTCCGGACAAGTCATGGGGACAGTTACTGAGCTGGAAATTTAGAACTAGGGTGAGGTGGGGGAAGGGGAAATGAGGAAGCTGTTGAAGTCCACATTGATGCCCTGGGGTTGAAGTGTTCCGAGGCGGAAGTTGAGGCGTTCTTCCTCCAGGCATCTGGTGGTGAGGGAGCGGCGGTGAAGGAGGCCCAGGACCTCCATGTCCTTGGCAGAGTGGGAGGGGGAGTTGAAATGTTGGGCCACGGGGTGGTGTGGTTGATTGGTGCGGGTGTCCCGGAGATGTTCCCTAAAGCGCTCTGCTAGGAGGCGCCCAGTCTCCCCAATGTAGAGGAGACCGCATCGGGAGCAACGGATACAATAAATGATATTAGTGGATGTGCAAGTAAAACTTTGGATGTGGAAGGCTCCTTTAGGGCCTTGGATAGAGGTGAGGGAGGAGGTGTGGGCACAGGTTTTACAGTTCCTGCGGTGGCAGGGGAAAGTATCAGGATTGGAGGGTGGATTGTTTGGGGGTGTGGACCTGACCAGGTAGTCACGGAGGGAACGGTCTTTGCGGAAGGTGGAAAGGAGTGGGGAGGGAAATATATCCCTGGTGGTGGGGTCTGTTTGGAGGTGGCGGAAATGTCGGTGGATGATTTGGTTTATGCGAAAGTTGGTAGGGTGGAAGGTGAGCACCAGGGGCGTTCTGTCCTTGTTACGGTTGGAGGGGTGGGCTCTGAGGGCGGAGGTGCGGGATGTAGACGAGATGCGTTGGAGGACATCTTTAACCTCGTGGGAAGGGAAATTGCGGTCTCTAAAGAAGGAGGCCATCTGGTGTGTTCTGTGGTGGAACTGGTCCTCCTGGGAGCAGATCTGGCGGAGGCGGAGGAATTGGGAATACGGGATGGCATTTTTGCAAGAGCTAGGGTGGGAAGAGGTGTAATTGCAAGAGGTAGGGTGTGCTATTATTATTTAACTTACCACAGCCAGAGAAACAGCATCAATGGCTTGTCTTCACAGTTCCACACAGTTTTCTCTGGTATTCCCAAAGATCTATCCTTGGATCCTTCTTGTTTCTCATGCATGTGCTGTCCTTGGTAACAATAATCATAAAGAGTTTCCACATGTATGCTTAGGACACCCAGTTTTGTCTTGCCTCTACTTCTTGTGATCCGTCCATTTATCACCAAATTGAAAAACTGTTTGTTAAACATCCAGTCATGGATATGCAGAAATTTCCTCCAGTTAAGAAATGGAAAAATGAAAGTATTTGGCTTTTGATTCCACCACAAACTCCACTGTTCAAGCTCTAAATCCATACCTCTCCCTGGCAATTATTTTAGACTTAACCAGACTGTTCATGATTTTAGTGTCACGTTTGACCCCAACATGAACTTTCAACCGAATAACTCTGCTATCAAGATCACCTATTTTCCTCAGTAAAATTGTCTAAGTCCACCCAGCCTCAATGTTTCTGCTGCTGAAATCTGCATCCATATCTTTTTGTTATTTCTAGAGATGATTATTCTAATGTGAGCCTCCTCTGTCTCCCATATTCTACCTTCTATGAAATCTCTACTATCTTTGTCCCAACCAAATCCAGTTCAGTCAATACCCTTGAGTTCACTGACCTATACTAATTCTTGATTAAATTATACCTAGATATTAAAATTCTTAACTTGGTTTTTAAATCTCTCCCTATCTCTGTAATCCCTTCACCAGCCTCACAACCTTCTGAGATATCATGCTCCTCTAATACAGATCGCATGAACATCTCCAATTTGAATTTGGTTTGCCATGCTTTCAGTTGTCTGTGCCACACTTCAGTTAGACAGGTTTTTAGGAAACTATTGCAGTTTAAAGTCAGGTACCCTTGACATTGACCCTAATGGTTTCACATTAACTGGATATTTTCAACATCAGTGTAATTATCTCATTTAAATCCTTTCCTTGTGCCACCTGACTAATAGATATCCATTTGTAGTGTACACATTAATTTTCCTTGTGCCCATGTGTATTCCCGTATATTGATCCCATTAATTTTCATATGCTATTCTGGAAGTCCTTATTAATTTACCCCCATCTTTATAAGTGCTATCAATCTCCTTTTTTTTGTACTAACTCATGGGATATGAGCATTTCTGCCAAGCCAGCATTTATTTGCATATCTCTAAATGCCCTTGAGAAGGTCATTGTGAACTCCCTTCCTAAACTGCTGCAGGCTACAATGCATAGAAACATCCAAAGTAATAATCAGTGGGAGGATCCAGCATTTTGACTCAGCAATAAAAGGAATGACAATATAGTTTCATATCAGGATGGCATAAAACTTGGAGGGAATTTTCAGCAGGTGCTTTTTCTATGTGTCAATGTCCCTTGTTCCTCCACATTGTAGAGATTGTGGGCTCTGAAGGTGCTGTCAGAAGAATCTTGTGGGTTTCTTCATTGCATTTTATAGGTAGTGCCTACTGCTGTCATTGAGTCCAAGGTGGAGAGAGTGAATGTGGTAGATGGATTACAAATCAAGCAGGTTGTTTTGTACTGAATTGTATCAAGATTCTTGAGTATTGCTGGAACTTTACATTCATAATTTGCTGAATATTGATGTTAGCAACAAAGCTTACATAATTATAAGGAATGCTTTCTTCACTTTGTTAAAAAACAGTGGCGGGTCAAGATTAAATCACTTCAAAATGCTCATGGATACTGTTGTTACGAAAATGTGGGTGAACTACACCTTTTAAGAGAGTTAAAAGCGAGCAGTGACAACACCAAATGTTCTCAGTAAGACACAACGTAACATGTGTTCCAGCTACTGGAGTAGCTGCTTGCCTGGAAATGACAAAAAACAAATTCGAATTAGGCCAATCAGTTTAAATTATTCCTCAAAAAAATGCTAATTTCCAATCAAGTTTGAATTGAATATATTGACAATCTTAAAAGCCAACACAATCCGATGCTCTGGGGTATAAGACCGGGGAAAATTGAACAGTTGGGAGGAGAAGTGCTAAGCCCCAGTGGGTAAAAGTCTGCCTGAAAAATAGATCTCTTAAAAGTACCTTTTTCAATCAGTAATCTGTGAAGTAGAATCCCTAAGAAGAAGAAAAGAAGTCACAGGAAGATCCAAATAGAAGAGCCAAAAGCTCCCTGGTTTTGAGATAAGAAGTGTTGGTTTGTAAATCTTAATTGGGAGTTTTATCAGACTAGTATTATAGAAGGGAAAGTAAAAAATAGGTTAGAGTAAGGACTTGTACGCAGTTGTTAGTTAATTATTCTCTGGTATATTTTAATAAATAAAGTTAATTTTTACTTTAAATAGTTCTTGGCCACTCGATTTTTTACAGATTACTGCTTAGGATAAATCTTTTCTATGTTGCTGGTTTCAAGTTAAGCAAGAGAGTTTACTCCGTGTTGTACACTGTCCCAGCTTCCAATCCCACTTCCTTCCCATTTATCTGTCCGCCTCATTCCTTATGAAAGGCTTTTGCCCGAAACATCAATTTTCTAGCTCCTCAGATGCTGCCTGACTTGCTGTGCTTCTCCAGCACCACACTCCCGACCCTAATCTCCAGTATCTGCTGTCCTTACTTTCGCCTTGTAGATAATGGGATCCAGTATTGTTCTCATTTTTGATCTTCACATACCCTTGTTAATAGATAAGAAAATATGTTAATAGGAGTAGGAGGCTGTTAATATGATCCATACCAGGGCCGACAGTCTTATTCAGGGAAACAAATATCTTTGCCCGGGGCTGAGAGCAAAATACACGCGCATGGCTCCAGACAGTTCCTACAGTTCTGAGATAACCAGCCACCCACTGGTCTCAGCCTGCCAGAGGGCAGGTACACAGTCAAACCATATAGTAAGCCACTATAATAGTGGTTTTTTACCTGCTGAAATCCCAATGCTCTAAAACATTATGATAGGCCATTATAATGGAATTTTTGCCATTGAATTTCCCCCTTCCCAACTACATTTTGTATTGATATGGCCATATCCATACTGTGGGGTGAGAAATTTACTGAGCCTGCTCTCCTCCCCCTATTATATTTCAGTTTCATCTGGCCATATCTGAAGGAGGCAGCTCCCCAAGCCAAATCTGTCAGGTAGTGGAGACCACTTCCCTGACCGGGGTCCTCAGTCCCAGCCTTTTTCTGCAGGAACAATACAGAGTAGCTAATGTCACCCCGCAGCAACCTAGAGCAATTATACAAAAACTTGCTTACCTTACAAGTTGGGTCCGGGTGGTTCGTTTGATCTCTTCAAGGTACCCGTTCCAGTGGGCAAGGGGCAGATTGGCTGAACACAAGGAGTGATCTGGGGTAAAACACCCTGGGGCACCTTTCCACTGTATTCTGTTCAATTCAAACTTTTAAGCTGCTTACCCAGCCCAGTGAGACCTTTCCTATGTTGACATCTAAGTTGTGGCACCAAATGTTGACTCTTAATTCCAGGAAACACAAGTTTCAGTTCAAAGACAGACACTTTATTTCTGAGCAGCCAGCGAGAGGTTCAGGGGGTTGACACCAAAGGAGTCTCGGAGCTTTCTTGTGGTGGCACCCCTGGACAGATCTCTGAACATTACTTGCAAGCAGTACACCTTATATCTTGTTTGGTTGTGACTAATACAAAGTTCTTAACATCACATGGCTAATTGCTATTACATTGTTAAACATTTAGGTATTTCTCAATCTTACAATGACTAATTATTGCTACCTTCCTGTGCTACCTTCCTGTGACAAATACCAAATTTTTCACATAAGCCTGTTACTGTATCATTCACAATCTTGTGTTAATAAGTAAGTTTGTAGAAAATAGGATTCAGTATTGGTTGTATTGTTGGTCTTCACATAGCCTTGTTAATAGGTAAGGAAATATGTTAATAGGAAAAGAGGCAGCTAATAAAATCTATAACCAGGGCCGACAGTCTTATTCAGGGAAACAAATATCTTTGCCCAGGACTGGGAGCAAAATACACACGCATGGCTCCAGACAGTTCTTACAGTTCTGAGATAACCAGGCACCCATTGTGATTTCCGGTCTCAGCCTGCTAGACACCAGTCAAGCATTATAGTAAGCCACCAAAATAGAGGTTTTTGAACTGTTGAATTCCCAGTGCTCTAAAACATTATGATAGACCATTTTAATAGAATTTTTGCCATTGAATTCCCAAAACTTTATCAGTCCTACCATCTAAAAAGGGTCAAATTGTCCTTATATACAGAGATTGGTTAGCTCTACTTTGCTCATTGTTTCTCCTTATTTTTGATTTGCCATCTGAAATGCTTGTTTTTGTCTTTTCGTCTGCCATTACCTTTTTGCCTGCCTTTGTCTCTCTCATCTGCCTTTGGTCTCTTTGTCTGCCTCTTGTTTCTCCACCTGTCTTTCTCTCCTTGTTCCTCTCATATCTCTCGAAAAACCAACAAATGCAAGACGATAGGCATTCAGCCAGAATACTGGGGTACTAAAAATGTCACTACAGGCTGTTCTGTGATAACACACATTCCGTTAACGTGAATTTGTTGTAATGCGATTGACGAATTGGGGACACTATGTTTAAAGCGCAAAGTTTAAAAATGTGTCAGCTATGATGCAATGACATTGCCAATACTTTAAGTGCTGTTTCTAAAATGAGATTTTTCTATAACATTCGGTTGCACAAGAACACAACCATTTGCGTTATAGAAGAAGTACCTGTGTTGCTGAAGAAACAAGTTAGCAACAAAGAAGCCATGAATTCAGGTTTCATTCTCACAACTCCTGGATGCTAAGCTTGATACTATGTCATCACTCGTTGAAATACAGTGGTGAGTGTACTAGAGGGGTACCAATATCCTGGGGGGAAATTTGCCAGTGGTCTTCAGGAGGGTTTTAATTAATTCAGCAGGGGGATGGGAACCTGAATTGTGGCTCCATTGTACAGGAGATTGAGAGTAGTGAGGTCACGAATAAGATTTAAAGGTTGCAGCAGTGTACCGGCAGGCAGGAAGGTGGTTTGAAGTACGTCTACTTCAACACCAGGAGCATCCGGAATAAGGTGGGTGAATTTGCAGCATGGGTTAGTACCTGGGTCTTCAACGTTGTGGCCATTTCAGAGACATGAATAGACAAAGGATAGGAGTAGTTGTTGCAGGTTCCAAGGTTTAGATGTTTCAGTAAGATCAGAGAAGGTGTTAAAAGAGGGGGAGGTGTGGCATTGTTTGTGAAGGACAGTATTATGATTGCAGAAAGAACATTTGAGGATTCGTCGACTGAGGTAGTATTGGCTGAGATTAGAAACAGGAAAGGAGAGGTCTCCCTGTTGGGAGTTTTCTGTAGGCTTCTGAATAATTCCACAGGTGTAGAGGAAAGGATTGCAAAGATGATTCTGGATGGGAGCAAAAGTAACAGGTAGTTGTTATGGGGGCTTTAACCTTCCAAATATTGACTGGAAATGCTATAGTTCAGGTACTTTAAATGGATCAGTTTTTGTCCAACGTGTGCAGGAGGGTTTCCTGACACAGTATATAGATACTGGATTAGTGGTGCTGGAAGAGCACAGCAGCTCAGGCAGCATCCGAGGAGCAGTAAAATTGACATTTCGGGCAAAAGCCCTTCATCAGGAATAAAGGCAGAGAGCCTGAAGCATAGAGAGATAAGCTAGAGGAGGGTGGGGGAGGGGATGAAGGTGATAGGTCAGGGAGGAGGGTGGAGTGGATAGGTAGAAAAGCAGATAGGCCGGTAGGACAAGTCATGGAGACAGTGCTGAGCTGGAAGTTTGGAAGGGTGAGGTGGGGGAAGGGGAAATGAAGAAACTGTTGAAGTCCACATTGATGCCCTGGAGTTGAAGTGTTCCGAGGCGGAAGATGAGGCATTCTTCCTCCAGACATCTGGTAGTGAGGAAGTGGGCCTCCGTGTCCTCGGCAGAGTGGAGGGGGAGTTGAAATGTTGAGCCACAGGACGATGTGGTTGATTGGTGCGGGTGTCCCGGAGATGTTCCCTAAAGCACTCTGCTAGGAGGCGTCCAGTCTCCCCAATGTAGAGGAGACCGCATCGGGAGCAACGGATACAATAAATGATATTAGTGGATATGCAAGTAAAACTTTGGACGTGGAAGGCTCCTTTAGGGCCTTGGATAGAGGTGAGGGAGGAGGTGTGGGCGCAGGTTTTACAGTTCCTGCGGTGGCAGGGGAAAGTGTCAGGATTGGAGGGCGGGTTGTTTGGGGGCGTGGACCTGACCAGGTAGTCACGGAGGGAACGGTTTTTGCGGAAGGCGGAAAGGAGTGGGGAGGGAAATATATCCCTGGTGGTGGGGTCTGTTTGGAGGTGGTGGAAATGTTGGCAGATGATTTGGTTTATGTGAAAGTTGGTAGGGTGGAAGGTGAGCACCAGGGGCATTCTGTCCTTGTTATGGTTGGAAGGGTGGGGTCTGAATGCGGAGGTGCGGGATGTAGACGAGATGCGTTGGAGGGCATCTTTAACCACGTGGGAAGGGAAATTGTGGTCTCTAAAGAAGGAGGCCATCTGGTGTGTTCTGTGGTGGAACTGGTCCTCCTGGGAGCAGATATGGTGGAGGCGGAGGAATTGGGAATACGGGATGGCATTTTTGCAAGAGGTAGGGTGGGAAGAGATGTAATCCAGGTAGCTGTGGGAGTCGGTGGGTTTGTAAAAAATGTCAATGTCAAGTCGGTCTTCATTAATGGAGATGGAGAGGTCCAGGAAGGGGAGGGAGGTGTCAGAGGTGATCCAGGTAAATTTAAGGTCAAGGTGGAATGTGTTGTTGAAGTTGATGTGTTGATGAATTACTCAACCTCCTCGTGGGAGCACGAGGTGGCGCCAATGCAGTTATCAATGTAGCGGAGGAAGAGGTGGGGAGTGGTGCCGGTGTAATTAAGGAAGATCAACTGTTCTACGTAGCCAACAAAGAGACAGGCATAGCTGGGGCCCATATGTGCGCCCATGGCTACCCCTTTGGTCTGGAGGAAGTGGGAGGATTTGAAGGAGAAATTGTTAAGAGTGAGGACCAGTTCGGCCAAACGAATGAGAGTGTCGGTGGAAGGATACTGTTGGGGACATCTGGAGAGGAAAGAACGGAGGGCTTGGAGGCCCTGGTCATGGCGGATGGAGGTGTAGAGGGATTGGATATTCATGGTGAAGATGAGGCATTGAGGGCCGGGGAAACAGAAGTCTTGGAGGAGGTGGAGGGTGTGGGTGGTGTCTCGAACATATGTGGGGAGTTCCTGGACTAAGGGGGATAGGACAGTGTCAAGGTAGGTAGAAATGAGTTCAGTTGGGCAGGAGCATGCTGAGACAATGGGTCGGCCAGGGTGGTCAGGCTTGTGGATCTTTGGAAGGAGGTAGAACCGGGCAGTGTGGGGTTCCCGGACTATGAGGTTGGAAGCTGTGGGTGGGAGATCTCCTGAGGTGATGAGGTTCTGTATGGTCTGGGAGATGATTGTTTGTTAATGGGAGGTGGGGTCATGGTCAAGGGGGCGGTAGGAAAAGGTGTCCTTGAGTTGGCGTTTGGCTTCAGCGGTGTAGAGGTCAGTGTGCCAGACTACCACTGTGCCCCCTTTATCTGCTGGCTTGATGGTGAGGTCAGGATTGGAGCAGAGGGATTGGAGGGCTGCGCTTTGTCAGGGTAAGAGGTTGGAGTGGGGGAGGGGGGTTGACAGGTTGAGGCGGTTAATGTCCTGGCGGCAGTTGGAAATGAAGAGGTTGAGGGCAGGTAACAGGCCAGCACGGGGTGTCCAGGTGGATGCAGTGTGTTGGAGGTGGGCGAAGGGGTCCTCGGAAGGTGGGCGGGAGTCCTGATTGTGAAAGTAAGCTCGGAGGCAGAGGCAGCGGAAGAAGTGTTCGATGTCACGTCGTGTATTAAATTCATTGATGCGTGGACGGAGGGGGATGAAGGTGAGTCCTTTGCTGAGGACAGATCGTTCGTCGTCAATGAGGGGGAGGTCTAGAGAGATTATGAAAACTCGGCAGGGCTGGGAGCTGGGACCTGGTGTGGGTGTGGAGTTGGGAGTGGGGGCGAAGCCGGTAACTGGAGTGGGTGTGATGGTGGAGGGAATGGGGGTGGAGTCATGAGCAGGGGTGGTGTTCCCCTCAGGGTTCTGGGGGCCGGGGATGGTGACAGTGGGATCTATGGGGGGCATGTCAGCAGAATGCAGGTGAGTGGCGTCGGTGGGGGCAGAAGTGGTGGCAGACATGGCAGTAGGGGTGACGGAAGTCACTGAGTGTGTGACATCAGTGATGATGTGAGGGGCAGAAGTGATGTCATGTGTGATGCATGAGGAATTGTGAGGGGTGCAAGTGGCTGTGGCAGCGGCCATGATGGGGGTGGAAGTGACATCATCAATCAGCGTGGGGGTGGCAGCTGCACCAGCTACATGGCTAATGGCGTCCGAGGAGTTCCAGAGGCTGGGGCAATCTTCTGGAATGTTTATATACCTACAGTATATAGATAGGCCAACGGGAGGTGAGGCCATATTGGATTTGATACTGGGTAATGAACCAGGCCAGGTGTTAGATTTGGAGGTAGGTAAGCACTTTGGTGATAGTGACCACAATGCAGTTACATTTACTTTAGCAATGGAAAGGGATAGGTATATACCACTGGGCAAGAATTATACATGTGGGAAAGGCAATTATAAAATGATTGGGAAGGATTAAGGATGCACAAGATCGGGAAAGAAACTGGAGGGGATGAGCACAATTGAAATATGAAGCTTGTTTAAGAAACAGCTACTGAGTGTCCTTGAAAAGTGTGTACCTGTCAAGCAAGGAGGAAGTGGTCGAGCGAGGGAACTGTGATTTACTAAGGAAGTTGAATACCTTGTCAAGAGGAAGAAGAGACTTGTGCAAAGATGAGATATGAATGCTCAGTTAGGTGTTTGAGAGTTACAAGTTAACCAGGAAGGACCAAAAGAGAGAGCTAAGAAGAGCCAGAATGGGACATGAGAAGTCTTTGGCAGGTAGGATCAAGAAAATCTTAAAGCTATAGGTATGTCATGAATAAAAGAATGCTTCAAGTAAGATTAGGACCAGTCAAGGACAGTAGTGGGAAATTGTGCAGGGAGTCCAAGGAGATAGGAGAGGAGCTAAATGAATATTTTTCGTCAGTATTGTCGAGGAGAATACTGAGATGCAGGTTACTAGACTAGACAGAAATGAGGTTCATAAGGAGGTGGTGTTAGCAATTCTGGAAAGTGTGAAAATAGATATGTCCCCTGGGCCAGATGGGATTTATCCTAGGATTCTCTGGGAAGCTAGAGAGGAGATTGCAGAGCCTTTGGCTTTAATCCATAAGACATTATTGTCTACAGGAATAGTGCTAAGAGACTGGAGGATAGGAAGTATTGTACTTTTGTTCAAGAAGGGGAGTACAGACAACCCTGGTAATTATAGACCAGTGAGCCTTACTTCGGTTGGAGGTAAAGTGTTATAAAAGGTTATAAGAGATAGGATGTATAATCATCTAATAAGGACTACTTTGATTTGGGATAGTCAACACGGTTTTGTGAAGGGTAGGTCGTGCATCACCAACCTTAGTCAGTTCTTTGAGAAGGTGACCAAACAGTTGATGTGGTGTACATGGATTTCAGTACCCTGTTTGATAAGGTTCCCCATGGAAGGCTGTTGCAGAAAATATGGAGGCATGGGATTGAGGGTGATTTAGCAACTTCGATCAGAAATCGGCTAGCTGAAAGAAGATGGTAGTTGATGGGAAATGTTCATCTTGGAGTTCAGTCCTCGTGGTGTACTGCAAGGATCTGTTTTAGGGTCACTGCTGTTTGTCATTTTTATAAATGACCTGGATGAGGGTGTAGAAGGATGGGTTGCGGGTTACAGAGGGACATAGGTAAGCTGCAGAGCTGGGCTGAGAGGTGGCAAATGGAGTATAATGTGGAAAAGTGTGAGGTGGTTCATTTTGGAAGGAGTAACAGGAATGCAGAGTACTGGGCTAATGGCTAATGGTGGATGAGCAGAGAGATCTCGGTGTCCACGTACATGGATCCCTGAAAGTTGACATCCAGGTCGACATATGGATGAATAACAGAATAGTGTAAGTTAGACAGGCTTTAGATTGGTTTCACAGATAAGCGCAACATCGAGGGCTGAAAGGCCTGTACTGTGCTGTACTGTTCTATTTGCTAATGCAGCCTCATTACCTCTTTTTAAGAGTTATGCGCATTGAAATATTTTAAGTAGAAAATCTAACCATTACTCCTTAACTTATTTGATGTTGATTATTGATACTTTTGGGTGTGTTGTCATGAACATGGAATTTGATGAACTTACCAGTAAGAGTGACAGGATCTTATTTGTGTTTTATTATATCCTGACAATCCAGAGGTGCTTTCTTGTGCACTAATATATCCATCATGCAGCCTGTAGAGTTAGTGCTTTCTATCCCCATTACATATCTTTTTATGGATATGTGCAATGGTTCTTACAATCTGAAAAATCTTCCTAATTCATGTCATTTGCAATTCTTCAGAAACCCAGAATTGCCAGCTCAACAGTCTTTCATTGACAATGATTTCATTTGTGAAAGTGTGAGGTTTAGTTGTATATTTTTAAATAAGGTCTGTTCAGCACGTGCCAAAAAATCAATTAATGTTGCCTTGCCAGTGTACAAACTGCAATGAAAAGTATTTTAAAGCCATCAGAGACTGTTTGAAATTGTTTATGTTAAACCAATTATTCTGTTGTAAGTAATGATCTGTCACCCTGTTTTAATGAGACTTTCAATTATCTTTTGAACAGTAGTGAAGAGATGATATTCTGGGCTATTTGGAAAATAAAACTAGAAAGCCAGGCTTTGTACATTTTTTTTTAATGAATATTGAAACTCTTGGGTAACAACTTTAATATTGTACATCCCTGATGATTCATATAGCACTACATTGTTGTTCTTTGCCTCAAGGTTCAAATTTGAACATTTTCAGGATGAAAATTACAAAGGAAAGAGAAAGGAAAGGCTTGAATTGACAACAGCACTTTGCCGACCTCCAAACATTCCAAAGCACTTTCCAAAATCCAACATCTCACAATGTGGAAATGGGCAGCTAATAGATGGGGGCAAAATATTGACCAAGAGAGAATGCCCCATTATTCTTTAAAATGGTACCATGGGATTTTCATGTCTGTAGTTCAATGTTTCATCTGAAGGATGGGACCTTTGAAAGTGTAACACCCCTTCACGATTGTACAGGACTTTCTCCAAGGAGAAAGTGAGGACTGCAGATGCTGGAGATCAGAGCTGAAAAATGTGTTGCTGGAAAAGCACAGCAGGTCAGGCAGCATCCAAGGAGCAGGAGAATCGACGTTTCGGGCATAAGCCCTTCTTCAGGAATGATTCCTGAAGAAGGGCTTATGCCCGAAACGTCGATTCTCCTGTTCTTTGGATGCTGCCTGACCTGCTGTGCTTTTCCAGCAACACATTTTTCTCGACTTTCTCCTGCAAACTTGTATTCCAGTTTCTGGAGTGCAACTTGAGTGCACAGCTCTCTAACCCAACTCACCTGAAACCACGTGATTCCCTTGGTGAGAAGCAATCAGTTACATCATTGGATAAAGATGCAGTTATCTTTTCATATTCTACCCTTTAAAATGATTTTATATTCAATTTTCTTGTTAACAACAGATCCTTGATGTTTATTCCTAAGCCAACATCACTAAAACAGACTACTTGGTCATGACCACTACCTGCCTCAAACAATTGGCAAATCATAGTCTTCTGATTAGAGTCTTAGAGTCATTGAGATGTACAGCACGGAAACAGACCCTTCAGTCCAACTCATCCATGCCAAACAGATATCCTAAATTAATCAAGTCCCATTTGCCAACACTTGGTCCATATCCCTCCAAACCCTTCCTATTCATTTACACATCCAGATGCTTTTTAAATGTTGTAATTCTACCAGCCTCCACCACTTCCTCTGGCAGCTCATTCTATGCATGCACCACCCTCTGAAACATTTACCCCTTAGGTCCCTTTTAAATCTTTCCTCTCTCATCTTAAACCTATGTCCTCTAGTTTGGGACTTGATATTAAGTGTATTCTGTATTTGGAATAAATGGGTTCTGACCTAACAGAACCCATTGATTGAATCAAAAACCACTTGAGAACTCAGTGATAAGCAATGCCAGTTAACAAGTTATCTGAAAGATTGCCAAATATCTAACAAATCATCAGAAAACTCCCAAATGAAGCTAAAAAGTGAAATGTGAATAGTCTGGATCACAATATAAGGCCTGTGATATTACACAAGGTCGGGATTTCTAACTGGACAGGAGATGGATTCTATAAAATGCAGAAATAAATTCAGTAACTTAAATGCTCTCACTTTAAGTTTACTAACTTTACAGATTTTTGTTCCAAGTTTCATGTTTCAGAATGTGCATTAGATATTTGTGCACCTGCACAACTTGATCCATACTCCACATGAAGAAGGCCAGAGGAATCTGATTGAGCCTGCAACATTTAGGTTGGATTCACAAAGAGCCTACAACAGCATGCAATTTCATTTTGTTTCCTCTAACTTGCTGCTGCATGCAGTCAGGAGCAATGTGGACATGGTCACCAGACTCTTTCCTCAGATGCTGCCAGACCTGCTGAGTTTCTCCAGAAACTTGTTTTTGTTTCATATCTCGAGCATCTGCATATCTTTGTTTCATATAATTTTGTACATGCATTTATCTTTCAGCAGCATTTATCCTTCTGTTTTGGTGCATTTTCTCACTTTCTCCTGCATCCATCTACCGTTGCCATGTACTGTATCTGTCTGACACAGTGAACTCATCATGATCATTGGGCAAGCACCTGGCCTTCATTCACCTAAAGACTGTTTTGCGTCCCATGACAAAGGAAAGGAGTGTCAAATGTGATTGAAAAAACAGGACGTGGTCTGTTGTAGTTTGTTCTGAAATAACTTCACAGAGGCTAGTATCCCATCACTAAGTCACTCTTTCATTATATGTGGAATTTCCTTGAATTGATCCAGCTCCCTTAGAGCCAGCTGTCAGAGTGAACAGAATATCAAACAGGGCTGCCTGACTGGTCCAGGTTAACAACGCCAAATAAGGAACTCATATTCTGTGAGGCTGACCTTATTACAATTGCTACAGGTTCATTTTCCAGATACAGAAAAGGATGACATGGAGAGAAGTAATGCATTGTGCAGTCACTCTCAATTAGAGATGGGGGGACTGGTGACTGCATTGGTACCTCTGACATGCTGAATTTAGTTCATCACTGGTTGAGTTATCAAAAGATTGAATATGGTGATTGTCATGAATGTAAATGCATAGTTAATTTCTATCCTTTATAAAACCAAATACTGCAAACGCTGGAAATCAGAAATAAAATCAGAAATCGTTGGAGGAAGTTAGCAGGTCTGGCAGTATCTGTTGAGACAGAAACAGGGTTACTGTTTTGAGTTAACAGAACTCTTTTCAGATTAAGAATAATGTGGTATTCGAAATGTTCATTCAGTTTGTCTCTCTACAGATCTTGCCAGACCTGCTGACTTTCTCCAGCACTTTCGAGTTTTATTTAATTCATATGCCTGTCTTTTTCCTTCCCGGGATTTACAACAAGTGTTGCTGGAGATTTAGGAGAATAACTTACCTCATGTCTTCCAAGGGTGCATCATCACAGGATATACAGCCATGCACCAATGCAAATAATCCCTATACAATGGGTTCACTTGGACAGTTAGTTGCATATTTACCTGGTGATACACAATTCATTTGTGAGCATTGGCAGATACTGGTGGCAGGGACAGCTGTAGAGAGTATATGTTGAGGGAAGTGCAATTCTTTCCTAGTTTTATTTAGCTGGAATAAAATGTTGAACTCTTGAATTCAGTTGAGAAAGAGAATAAGATAAGTCTCTTAGCAATGTATCAACAAACTGACAAATATACCATGCACACACACTACAGTTACTGAAGGATGGTTATGCCCAACTCAGCCATGGATTGGTGGTGCAAATAAATTACAAGTTTGCCTGCCATGGAGGAAGTGACCACTTGCTTGAAATTTTAAGACCTTCTCTAAAATGAGGCCCTGCAAATTTTGATCCAGATGTTTGATGGCAACATGTCTGTTACTTTAATCCGTAGCTTTACAACATATTGGTCTTCAAACTAGTCTGCAACAGGGTGGGACAAGTGCTAGTGTTGAGTCAGGAAATGGATCATGGTAAAAGAGAACATGGAAATGGGAACTCCACTCAAAACATTCCCAGTTCTCATCAGTTGCATCCCACAATCTTCAATCACTACCCAGTAGTATGTCCCACTAAAGTTAAATGTCCCATTGTTGGTTTTTCAGATTGAACTGTTCCTGCGGCCTTTTGGTGTTTCATCCTTGTTTGCCATTCACATTGCTCTCTTGTTCATAATATATTCGGCTTTATTTGAGAAAAAGGTATAAGCAATTGATATTGAGATATTAGGTAAAGAAAATTACTAGCCTCTTATGTGTTATTGAAAATTACTGAGGAACCACGATATCAAAATGTATAGTAAAGCAATTTATTCCTCAAAAAAAAAGCTGAGCTAAAAATAAACATTGATTTGTGCAGAATTGCAGATTATAGCTTCACTGCTCAGAACAGAATTACTCAATAGAAGGCAATTGTTTTTTTCACATTATGCAAATATTATTGGTCCTAGCCTACAAGTGCGATGTAACATGCTGTTAAACTCTGAAGGAGGTGTTTTTGTTTCAGTAAAAATTTGCAACGTCCTTAAAGCCATAATTTCCCTTGTTTCGCACATATCAGGTTTTCATTTTGCATTTATTCTATTTTGCATTCAATTGATCATGATCCACAGATGTTCAGCAAACCTTTAGTGACTTATTCCAAATCCTCTGTAGCTGTTGCTTTACTAACCAGAAGAATTAAATTACCATATCTGTTGATGATCCACTTGCTACCTTTATTATTACTGTTTACATTTCAAGATTTTTACATTATAAAGTCTTACTTCATAGATCAGTTGATATGGGACTAGAATCTATGAACTGATCTAAATTGCACTGAGAATTATTTGTAGGCATCACAGAATATATTTAAATTGATCTGAATAGCTGAGCCAAAAACATTATGTGCAAGAAATTCCTTGTGCTACTTTCCATTATTTGCCTCAGAAATCCTATGTTTCTGATGATAGGATTGCGACATTTTGCTGAAAACAAATTGCTGAATCTTTTTGTCTTGTACTCATCAGAACAATTCAGAATAAAGAGCAATGTAAAAGGAAAACCACGTTATTACAGTAACAGAGGAGAGTGTTCGTCAGTTGGCAAGTGAACTGGTAGAGATGTTGCCATGAAGAATGAACCAATTGTTGATAATTGGCTGTTAACTGTCAACTTTTGTTCAAATTTTAAGTGAGGCAAATTGACTCTAGTCAAGACATTGCCCCAAGAAATGAACTTGGGAATGCATATCCCCTATTTTTTTGAAACAGATGCAATGTGTGCACACGTTCATCCTGTCTACAAAGAACAGGGCCCATTTCTTATCACAAATAACTCCAGGTCATGCTAGTGTGCCACAATATGAGCCCAACTGGCATTCTTAAATTGGTTGTCAGCATGATTCTTCACACATTTCAGATTATTTGGCAAATGTTACCCAATCACAGTTTCATTACAAATGTTGGAGACTTTATGGGTTTTGCAAGCATGGCTGGTTGGTTATGGTCAGTACATTGCTTGTTGAGAACAGTTGATGACATATGCTGTTTGATATGATCTGCTACCATTGGAACATAGGGTTTACATACCTCGCATTACACCAACATCAAATTTATATGCCACATTACTCATTTATATGAAAAGCAAAACATCTTTTGACATGATGGCATCATTATATTAGTGACAAACACTACTCATGTTGCTCCTGCATTGTAGCAGTGTGAAACAGCTGCCTTCACCTGTTTCTTTCCCTGATAATATGAGGTATACTGGTCACTTTTCATTATAAAAAGTGTCAATTTTCTGATCGTTCATGGGTTTGTGTGATATATACCTGTGGTGAGAAATTATATAATCAGTTGTATGACACTGTCCCATAGGAGGCATTAATGTACCCTATTTCAACATCAAGATTGCACAGTGAACTTGAGGCTTGTGCCCTATTTACAAGATAAGACAAACTTACAGCATGTGGAACTGTAGGAATCCCAACACACATAGTGACCAGTGAAGTTAGCAGTAGTCATAAGAATCCCTTGTTTGATTTCTCAAGTAAACTATCAAAGAAAGGGAGCTTATTTGACTGCTTCATTTCAAGTGTGAATTTGAGCACATGATGGAGCACATGATTAAGACAAATAATAAAATGCTTACATGTACATTTGAATACAAATATAGCAAAAGTATCACCCTCAACCAGCTAGATATAGGGATGATGTGTGGTTTAGGGAATTAAAGGGTTGAGGCATCTTTAACTCAAAAACGGCCTTTTTAAAATTACGAAGGAAGACAGAACCATTACAGATGTGCTAAGCAGGGAGTTTCTTTACTCTATGGAGGTGTTGCATTAAACAGATTTAGGGAGATTTAAACCATCCTTGGATAAGCACATGAATGATTATGATGGGATAGTGTAGGGGGACGAGCTGAGAATAGTTCACAGGTCGGCGCAACATTGAGGGCTGAAGGGCCTGTTCTGTGCTGTATTGTTCTATGTTCTATGTTCTATGTTCATATCAAATATATACAAAAATGATATATATGATATGTACTCACAAGTGAATAATGTGGTATATGAATGCCAGTGTGACATGAGGTACGTAGCCTCAACATCCCAAAGATTGACATACCATATTAAGCACATATCCCCTCAGCTCTCTTCAACAAACAATGTATTGACCTTATCCAACTAGTCCATGCTTGCAAAACTAAGTAACAACATTAGGTGTGATTCCGCAATTGGATAACATTTGCTGGATAATCCTGAATGTATAAAAAATTATCCTGACAGCCAATTTAGGATGGTCACTTTGCACACTGGAAGCTACAGAAAGAACATATGCATGCACTATGCCTGTTTCTAGACCACAAAATACAAGTACACCCTGGGTTACAAATAAGTTCTCTTCTTGAGAACATTCATTTGTCAATTTGCAAGTAATAACACAGGACAACACATTATAAAATAGGGATTATAAGTATGATGAAATGTTCGCATGTCAGATCTTTACAACTGTTACTTACACTTGTTCAAAAGTACAGCGCTTGTAAGTCAAACGTAATCAGGGACCACCTATAAGTACAGTTCATTTCTCAGGGCAGTGCCCTGACCAAGCAGAGTCAACCTGCTTGGTTTGAAAGCTAAACAAAGCCTGGCTGTTAATTATCAATCAACTGAAATGGATGAATTCTCCATAATAATACCTCTACCAAGCAAAGTCCACTTGCTAACCAATCAGCACTTTCCGCTCATGCCCTCAACATGGTATTTTTTGCAGATTATCCTGATGATTGCAAGACAAAATGTTTTGACGAAAAGAACTTTTTCAACAATTTCTGTATGATCTTTCCCTTTCTACTAGCTGATTGAACCTTGTATCAATTGTTAGTTAATTCTGGTGCAAGTAGTTCTGCACTATTCGAAGCATTATGATGTGTTTAATGAGTACTTTTAGCAAACACAAGTTTAAACTGCTTTGGTGTTGCATACTTGCTTAGTTAGATACTTGTGTTTTTGAGTTTAGAACTAGGGTGAGGTGGGGGAAGGGGAAATGAGGAAGCTGTTGAAGTCCACATTGATGCCTTGGGGTTGAAGTGTTCCGAGGCGGAAGATGAGGCGTTCTTCCTCCAGGCGTCTGGTGATGAGGGAGCAGCAGTGAAGGAGGCCCAGGACCTCCATGTCCTTGGCAGAGTGGGAGGGGGAGTTGAAATGTTGGGCCACGGGGTGGTGTGGTTGATTGGTGCGGGTGTCCCGAAGATGTTCCCTAAAGCGCTCTGCTAGGAGGCGCCCAGTCTCCCCAATGTAGAGGAGACCGCATCGGGATACTTGCCTGTTAGATACTTGCCTGGTCAGATACATGTGACCTTACAACAGAACAGCAAAATATAAAATGTCATATTTAGCTGAAAGCAGTAAATGCTGGAAGAAGTTAGTTAACTAAAAGGTATCACATGTAACTCTGGGAAATTCAGTGAGAAATTAACATTTTTAAAATTGAACTGTTGTATGTTTAAATGTCAGTGAAAATTGATTTTTCTGCTCAAGCATCACATAAAGATCTGGGAAAATGTAACAAAGGTTACAAGAACATTAGCCTTCTACCTTTGCAAATATCAAAAATGAATATACATTTTTTTTATAAACAAAACGGGATATACATTTTTTATAAACAAAACTAGATCATACTGTGTAATTCTATAGGAGTAAAATCAGTAAATATTGAATTCCTTATGAAAAAATTTAGAATAAAGATAACAGTGCACTTAAGAATAGATATATTAGTAATACAGTTTATCTTTGACCGGCATGCATTAATCAGACAATAGTAAATTTCATTTCAAAACTGCTTTTGTATTATCATCTGAGATATTAGGCAACTTCCATCTTTAACTGTGTGTGCTGAAAAATTAAAATTGCTGAATCTGGCAAGTTTCTCACAAATACTGGCAATTGTGGGTTTAAAGGCTAACCTTGTGTAAGAGCATTAAGTGTTACTAATCGTCCAGGTTGTGTGAAATTATCAAGAACCATCTATTTCTTTCCTACTGAAATTCCCATAGTGCTCATCAGAGTCAGCTTTCCTGTTGATTGAGCCTAAACATTGGATAATGGAGTTAGCTTTCATTGGAGGGAAAATAGTGAGGGGAAATGTATGCATTGCCAATTCATTGATGCAACTTTTTCAGTTGTCTAATTACATCAGATTTATGCAGCGCAGATAATTGAATAGTTTTTTTTGAAGAGTCGTAGCAAATATTTCACATGCAGTCAGATTCAAACAATTGTGGTTCGCTGAATTTTCTCATGTGCAGTCACTGTGGTGCTGAGAGAGTTCCATGGTGTTCAGGTCACCATAGGCCAAGACAGATTTTCTGACACTATTTCCGCTTTTCAACTCATTAATTATGCAACTGATCTGTCGGGTACATTTGTTTCCATGCTGTATAGCCTTATGACTCAATTTTTGGAGTTACATGATGAGTAAGTTGAAAGGGCTCTGTCCTCTTGCACAAGGTGACCTGGGTAGAAGCATACAGGTTACAGGTGATGATCCAGTCCAATTTAAAATGGTGAAGGCCTGGCATGGCACCTGAAATGATCTGAGAACTGAAATGATGATATGATGATGTTGTTGGCTTACCAATGCTGAATTGAGTTGATGAAATGTCAGTGGGGTTGGTGCATAATGTCCTAGACAGGCATTCTGTAAACTGCAGCTGCCAAGCACCTGCTCTTATTTACCTGTTGAGAATTTGGCTTGTCTTGTTTCCTGGTGGAGGAAAGGAGAATTGGCAATTTAATAGACAGATAGATTGGGGTTTTAATGGGACAAAAATGCATGGAACTACAACAGTTGCCACTCAAGTTGTCATAGAATCATAGAGTCGTAAAGCTGTCGAGCATGGAAACAGACCCATCGGTCCAACCCGTCCATGCCAACCAGATATCCTAAATTAATCTAGTCCCATTTGTCAGCATTTGGCCCATAAACCTCTAAACACTTCCGATTCATGAACCATCCAGATGCCTTTTAAAAGTTGCAATTGTACCACTTCCTCTGACAGCTCATTCCATACATGCACCACCCTCTGTGTGAAAAAGTTGGCCCTTAGGTCCCTTCTATAACTTTCACAGTTGTAGATTTGAGGGAAAAATTGGGAACATTTTTCTCTCCGTTGGGTATCTGATCTTTTTTCATTCCCAACTTATTTGGCTGGCATACTCGCCATTACTCTCCTCTCGATATAAATAATTTATGATAATGAACAGATTTATTCATATTATTTGATACCAGTATTCTTGAAGTTGCAAAGATAACTCTTGACTTTAACTCTGTATGAAAAAACATCTTCTGGAACCCTTCTCCCTGCCTGCTATATCCAGACCTCACCAATGTGTCTGTGAAGAATTCATGGACGTCTTTGTCACTTGAAATGTTCTACAGCCTTCTACTGTTTCCCTCCCATTCCAGATAGCACCTTTCCAAGTTTTGATGTGATTGATTGAGCAGAAAAATCAACTTTCATCAAATTGTTCTAAGTTTAAATGTCAAAGTTAAAAATCTTAATTATTCATTTCAATTTCCCAGAGCAGCATGTGCCATCTTTCAGTTAACTAACCTCTTTCAGTTTTTACAGCCTATAGCTATACATGGCATTTTAATTCAACTCTCCTGTTGTAAGGTCAAAAGTACCTGATCAAGCAAGACAGCTTTAACATGTTTCGACTGAAAATATTCATCAAAGTGCATTCAGAATTCTTCAAAAGGATCTTCCTACAAGTCAAACAAGCTCAAAGGCATTTCCTTACACTAGACCTGAACAAGCATTCTTTGTTTCTCTCCTATCTTCCATCATGTCCTCTCACTTCTCAAACCTTTCACCGTCAACTGCTGACTGGGCAAGCTTCCTTTCTTATCTTAGCTAAAATTGTTAATGGCTCTCTCACTTCAGTTATGGTTCCTTCACCTTCAAATTTGCCTTCAAAAATTTTCAAAATCCTCTGTCCTCTGAAATTGCTGCCTCAGCTCAAAACCTCCATCATTTGACTTCGTTATTGGGGAAAATATTTGAAATTATTATAAAGGATGTGATAACCTGACATTGAGAAAAGAATGGTAAATTAGGCAGAGCCAACATAGATTTACGAAAAGAAAACCATGTTTGTAAACCTTGGAGTTCTTTTAGAATACTACTTGCAGCACTAATAAAGGAGAACTTGTAGATGTGATATTTTTGGATTTTCAGAAGGCTTTCTTAAACTCCCATTTAAGAGGTTAGTAAATAAAATTAGAGAGCATGAGATTGGGGAATATTAGCAGAGATTGAGAAATGGTTAATAGAGGAATAGAGATGTACAGTATGGAAACAAATCCTTTAGGCCAACTCATCCATGCCAACAAGATATCCTAAATTAATCTAGTCCATTTGTCAGTACTTGGCCCGAATCCCTCTAAACCCTCCTGTTCATATATCTATCCAGATGCCTTTTAAATGCTGTAATTGTACCAGCCTCCTTCACTTCCTCTAGCAGCTCATTCCACACATGCACCACCCTTTGTGTGAAAAAAGTTGCCCCTCATGTCCCTTTTAAGTCTTTCCCCTCTCACCTTAAATTAATCCCCTCTAGTTTTGGACACCCCCACTCCAGGGAAAAGACCTTGTCTATTTACTGTATCGATGCCCCTTATGATTTTAAACACCTCTATAAGCCTCTGGTGCTTCAGGGAAATATATAGAAAGCAGACAATGGACCATTCTTTGGATGGCAGACTCTTACTATTGGCATACCACAAGTATCATTGCCGGATCTACAAACTGTTCACAATCTACATAAATGATGTGGATGTGGGAACCAATTGTAATATTTCCAAATTCATTGATGATGCCAAACTGGGTAGAAATGTAAGTTGTGAGGAGGATGCAAGGAAGCTTCAAGACAAATCACCAAAGATAAATGAAGAGACTGAAACATTGCATATGGTGCAATTGTTAAAGTTTTCACTTAACAAAGGACAGGCAGAATATTTCCTTAGTGGTGAAGGCTTGGGAAGTGCAGGGAACTGGATGCCCTTCCCCCAAGGGCATGAACCATCGAAAGATAGGCAAACAGTAGGCAGACCTTCATCACAAGGGGATTTGAGAGCATAAGTAAAGCTGTTTTTCTTCAATTGTATCTTTCTGCATGGTCAGATCTCACATGGTGTATTGTCAACTGTCATGGTCCCTTCCTCTATGAAGAGGTATAGTTGTCTTCGTGGGAGTGCAACAGGTCTTCACCAGAATAATCTGTGGTATAGCAGGATTGTTCTATAACAAGAAATTGAGATTGTGTCTGTATTCCCTAGAGATTCAAAGGACTTGGTGTCACTTCATTGAAATGGGGGCATTTTTAACTTGGCATGATAAGTAGCAAATGTAATGGGAGGAGGAAAACTTCTTCAAGGCAGGCATCCTTGCAAGAGGATTCGCAGAAGGGTTAAAATCAACTAGGTAAAAACAATGACTGCAGATGCTGGAAACCAGATTCTGGATTAGTGGTGCTGGAAGAGCACAGCAGTTCAGGCAGCATCCGAGGAGCAGCAAAATCGACGTTTTGGGCAAAAGCCCTTCATCAGGAATAAAGGCAGAGAGCCTGAAGCACGGAAAGATAAGCTAGAAGAGGGTGGGGGTGGGGAGAAAGTAGCATGGAGTACAATAGATGAGTGGGGGAGGGGATGAAGGTGATAGGTAAGAGCTTCAGGGCAGAGTCCAGCATCTGCAGTCATTGTTTTTACCTCGTTGATTTTAACTCTACTGCGAATCCTCTTGCAAGGATGCCTGCCTTGAAGTTTTCCTCCTCTCTCTACAACAATCTCAGGGAGTCCCTCTCCCACTGCAACTCCCAGGTCATTTCCTCTGCCCTGAAGCTCTTACCTATCACCTTCATCTGAAAATGTTAAACCTGGAAATGTATACTGATAATTCCACTGTTCTGCAAACCATCCCAAAATATGTAAGATCCCAATTAAACCACCAGGATTATCATTCTTTTCTGACTAACTGCTATTTTGAACAAAGGCAATTCGCAGCAGTTTCCATCATTTACAAAAAATGACTTTATTTATTGTGTGTAAACAACTTTAACAAATGGTAAAGAGAAAGGATTACTAATCTATTACATGCAACTTAAACTGCACCCCTTTAAAACCCCAAATACACGGATTCATTCATAAATAAAACAGGTAAAAGATAAGTGTTTGATACAAATATTATGGGTAGAAAAATGTAGACAGGGAATAAAATTGTGATGATCAACAGTTCTGGATCTTAAGAGTGAACTAAATTGTCTGTTACAGTTCCTTTTGATTTTAGCAATGATAACAAGCTGTTGTCTGTAAAGCAATGTTTTTTCTTCACTTTGATAGTTGATACAGTGGACCTAGTTCTTTCTTTGTATGAGATCTTTTTCTTTAATATTTCTTGTCTTTTCATCTTTTTCACTCAGACCAAGAGAAGGAGAGAAATGTATTTTCAGATTGGCAGCTCAGGAACCCTCTGGCTTCTGCACCATTGCAGATGTGGAACAAGTTGTACCCCAATCTGAGGGCTGTTGTCAGGCGGTCTTGCTTTGACTCAAAGACCACTGGTGCCACTTTGATTCTAATGTAACAATCACACTGTTCCATCAACAGTATTGCCTTGCAATGCTAAAAATAGCAACCACATGATTTTCAAAGTTACAAAACTCTCCTGGTATTTCAACTAAACAGCAATTCCACTTCCATTCCAGCTTATAGCCCAAAAAGGAAAAAGTATGTGATCCCTTTCACTAAGTTGTTTGGCTTCGCTGGTAACTCTAAAACCAGTGAATATAATCTCAGGATAGGAGGTAGGTCATTTAAGACTGAAATGAAGAGGAATTTCTTTATTCAGAGCATGGGGAATCTTTGGAATTTTGTACTCCAGAGGCCTGTTGAAGCTTAAATGTTGAGCATGTTGAAGACAGCAATTGATGGATTTCTTGAGACCAATGACATCAAGGGAGATGGACACAGTGTGGGAATTAGGCATTGAGGCTGATGATCAGCCACGAGCTAACTGAAAAGTGGAGCAGGCTTAATGAGCTGAATTACCTACTCTCGTTCCTATGTTCCCCAGTTCCAAGGATATCAAAACAATATCCATCTTTCGTATTACTCCATATTTGAGTCCCTCCATTCAGGTTTCCCTCCCTGCCAGAGCACTGAAACATTCCTTATCAAAAGTCCTTTTTTTTTTCCGTGATTCCTGATGTCTGTTCTGCAACCTTTGGCGTGGTTGACCACACCATCATTTTCTAACACCTCAGCACCTTCCAGCTAAAGAGCATTGTTCTCATCTCATCTGGTTGTATGCTGATTTATTCAAATGTATTCAGAGAGCCTCTCACAATACTTATTTCACCACTTTTGAACCCTTAAGTTACACTGCTTTTCCAGTACCAGACCTGGATTGTCATAAATTCTCATCAACTAAATTTTGGGAAGAGTTTGGTCCCTGCCACAAACACATTCATTAGTAACTATCTCAAATCCTGTCCTAGATCACTATCTGAGGCTCAGACAGATCGTTTGTAATTTTATTGTTATGTTTACATTTGAAATAAGCCTTTAATCACATATCATTTCCAATACTGGGTCTGCTTACCACCACTCCTGTAATATGTGGTCCACTACGAGTTCATCTCCTGAAACTCTTGCAATACCTTCATTATCTTAAGGCTTTACTATAATGATACACTCCTGAATAGTCTCCCATCTTCCATCCTCTATAAATTCAAACTCATTGAAAACTCTGTTGTCTGTAATCAATTCACAACAAGTCTTGTTCACTAAATAAGTCTTGCTTGCTGGAATAAGTCATCCATCTGCTTCAATTTTAAAATTCTCATATTCCCAAGTTGCTCCACAGTTTCTCCCCTTCCCATCTCTGTAACCTCCGCACCCTATTAATTCTCTAGATCTCTACTTGTCTCTAATTCTAGCCTTTTGCACATGTCCAATTTTAATTGTTTTCACTGTGCTTTCAACTGAACCTTAAGTTCTGGAATTCAGTTCCTAAGTATTTCTACCTTGTACCCTTCTCTCTTCCTTTCTGATGCTCCTTAAAACCTTATTGTTTTAATCAAGATTTTGGTCATTGGCACTTATATAGCTTGATGTAGAAATATGTTTGTTAATGCTCCTGTAAAATGCAATGGGGTATTTTACCACATTAAAGACATAAAATAATTTAGTTATTGTTGATTGGATAATGAGTTTACTATTTACATAATATGTATAAGTGCTCTTAGACAGCATTAAAGTGTTAATTTTATCCAAGTGGTAAATTTGAGGATACCACACTGCCAGTAATGAACTCACTGCAATTTTAGCCAAAATATTTGCATTTAGATATCATATTTCTTGACCAAATAATATCTCAAAGTAGTTTATAGCAATTGAAGTACTGTAGGAGTGTAGTCACTGTTTTAATGTAGGAAACACAGCAGGCAATATGTGCACCACAAGTAACAAAAGTGATCATGTCTAGATTAGATTAGATTCCCTACAGTGTGGAAACAGGCCCTTCGGTCCAACAAGTCCACATCGACCCTCCAAAGAGCAACCCACCCAGACTTATTCCCCTCCACCTAACATTATCTATTATTTTGTGACATGGTTTGAAGATACCTATTTGCTCCAAAGCCAGGAATATCTCCCTGGTTCTTCTTCAAAATAATGCCTTGGGATCTTGGCTGCCTACCTGAGCGAGCAGGCAGGGCTTCTGTTAAACTTTCATCCAAAAGATGGCACCTCCAAAAGTGCAGCATTCAATACTGCAGTAGAGTCTCAATAGATATTTGTATTCTTGCCCTGGACTGAATTGTGAACTAGAGCCTTGTGACTCAAAGGAGAAAGTGAGGACTGCAGATGCGGGAGGTCAGAGCTGAAAATGTGTTGCTGGAAAAGCGCAGCAGGTCAGGCAGCATCCAAGGAGCAGAAGAATCGTGTTTCGGGCATGAGCCCTTCTTCAGGACTTCTGACTCAAAGACAAGAGTGTTACCATTTGATCCATGGCTGGCCAGCTAAAAATTATTTATTCACCAAGAGATCTCAGTCCATGTGTTACATTCTATTACATTCTGAAAGTAAGTAGATGTAAAATGAGACATAGGATGCTTTGACAGGGTAATGGTAAGCTAAAATAAAATCAACAAAAATATCACGTATAACCGAATGAACCCTATTCCCATCTCAATATCTTTCTTTGGAGGGGGAAGTAGTGTGAGATTTATTTAAATACTGAACAGTTCTAAAAAGAAATGCATCTATTATGTTTGTTTTCATTTGAACTTTCCGTTTTTGCTATTGAATTTCTTCTGATATGGCAATTTGTCAAAAGAAAATCAGTTTCAGAGCTGACCTTGAGTTGTGAACTATAGTTTCTTATTTTGTAAACTTGAGTGATATTTCTTACCACAACTTGCAATTTCATGAAGGTAATTTTATAAAGTATTAGTTTTAGAGCACAGTTAATTTTTGATCAGCTTACTTAGCAGTTAATGTTTAGTCAATAGACTCTGTTTTTTAAACTTCTCTATGGCCAGTTGACATAGCTGGTTGTTTCTATTTGGAGCATGCTATGATGGAAAAGTTCCAAAATCATTGAAACCTATCACTACACAGAAATATCAAATGAATACTGCTGCTTCTGCTTTCAAATTCTTTTCCACTTATATTAGCCAAATGGATCTGTAATGACACATTGAAAAATAAAAAGTAACAGGTGATGCTTACTGTTTTGCATCATAGTATCTTTCTTAGCTTCTTGGACAGGATGGAGTAGTACATTAATAGTCATTACAAACATTAGTATTGTGCTCAAAATGTCAAAACAACACAGATACTCTGCCTACATTTCCTCTCAGCGTAACATGTCTTCCACCCAAGTCCTATACTTCTTATGTGGCCAAGTGCTATCATGTAGCCAAATTTACCTTGGCCTTCTATAAGCTTTAGATTAATTATGTCCTTCTTTACCACAGACACAACTATCAATCAAAACCACTACCGAGGATATAAATCACTTTGAATGCTTGAAATTAAATGGGATGACTTGATAAATTGACCTTTTCCAATTTTTAAAATTATCCACTCATTGAATCCCTATCCAATTATAACATGAATAATCAAATTTCTCATTCCAAAGACTTGCGGAATCATCCAAGTCTCAGTCCATCTTTAAGGGACAAATATTAGACCACAACCGAAATATTAATCCTTTCAAAAAAAATTCTTCTCACTAACTAGCTACAATTGTTTTGATTAGCAATAAGAGGCATTTCTTTCAACTTAATCCCTGCTAGGTCACATGACCATTTGCAAGTTAGAAACCTGAATAGAGAAGGAAGGGGCTTTACAAAGGCTTCCTTTCCAGAGCAACAGTATCAACACTGCACCTCCACATTGCTTGGCCAATTTCAGAGGCTGGCTGTGCATCGATTCTGTGAAATAAATTATTTCTAACTGAAGGGACCATCGCATCAGTTACAAGGCCTCAAGAACATTTGGATTTTTGAAATGCAGCATCTAGAAGCTTGGAGAAGTAACCTGGAAATGCTATTCGCTGCATCTCTCACTCTTACCTGCCAGTACTGCCGCAGCACAATCCGAGGGCCTGAAGTGAGGCATGGTCTCCCATGGACTGGAAGAAGAGAAAATTACTTCAACCAAACAAATATGTTTGGTGGTGGCCAAAGAAGACAGCAGTCGTGGCAGACAGAGACAGTTCACCAGGAGCATCCAGGGCCTCAAGGCATGCCAGAGAAGTGTTATTACACTTTCAGGTGCCAAGCCCTACACTTTAACTTGCCCAGCTTCCTCATACTCAACACTCCTCAGAACAACACACCTTTTAAGCTCTTATTCCCTTCCATCTAGGGGTTCCTTTGTCTTATCTGAAACCAATGGATATTCACTCTGATCCTATTTTCCTTTCACATCCAAGCTCCTTGTCACCCTCCACAAATAATGCCTCTCCACCTCAGCCCATTGAACACTAAGCCTCTTTGTTTTCACAGAAGTGTAGAATTCCTTCCTGTCAAGGAAAGAAAACATATAATAGTAAGAAGTAGAAACCTTCCAGCTTACTGGCCATCGCTGATGCAAATTCACTTGCTCCAAAGGGCAGCATATCTTGTTCTTGGAGAATGTGCCTGTCAGCAATTACACACCACAAGAGCCTGAGCCTTGAGACACTGATGCTTCGGAATACTGAAAGAATGAATCCTTTGGCTGGAGATTCTATGTTGACAATCTCACTTTCTATCAACTAGATCTCAGTATCCATCCTATTTTCCCTATAGAAGTGCAGGAGCTGAGGACAATATAGTTATTGCTGCTGCTGGGGTTGTTCCCCTTGCTGCCAGTGCTGTTGATAATGTTCCTTCTGCTCGTGCTATTCATCAGAGGTGCAAGGCACAGTTACACAAGTTGCTTCCATGTCCTAGTGAAGGCTGGAAGCAGGGAATTGCAGCAGAAAATGAGTGAATGTAAGACAAGCAAAGTGCCTTCCAAGAGGTTGGCAATGAAAGTGAAGCAATTTCACTCTGTAAGAGAAGAAGTGCTTTGAATAGCAGCAACTCTCTTCATCATGTTTAGAGCTCTTCGGTTTCATTCATCAATGCCTCCCTAGCTTTGAAAAAAAAACTTCTGAAAATTCTCTGCCCACTGTTCCTTTTGACTCCAAAATGTTGGTGAGTTGCTACCAAGTTAGGAAACAGGTGCCCTGGCTTGGAAAACAAGAATGAAGGGTTTAAGCATTTCTTTAATGTACTTAAAAAGATAATTGTTGCTTACTCAACAAGTCCAAGAGGGTTTCCTGCTTGCTTTCAATTCTGCCCTAGTGATACTCAAAACACTGTGGGAAGGTTTAGAGATCTCAATCCTAAAAGTCAGGAATTTAACTCTCTACCAAGCACTCTCACTGGTCTTTGAAGACCTGTAAAGATTGCACTGAAAAGAATCCTTTGGATAGTTTTTCAAAGAGAAAAATACTTCTTAATTTTTCCATGGTCATGTTCTCAATGCTCCATGTTTCAGTACCCTCCAGTTTCACTTGGTGTAAGGCTCCTCCATTGAGTTGTTGAAGATAAGATACAGTGAATGTGTGAAGATAATGCAAGGCTGTAAAGTTTAGCATACCATGGCAATGGATCTCCTGGCTGGAGTAGCTACAAGCTGCAGCAGGTTTGACAGGCAACCACACCCCCGAGACCCTAACAACTTCAAACATGTGCAACAAATTAATAGTTGGAAATCAGAAAAATTACAAATTTTAGGCTTTGCCTATATTGCCAGTCATTGTCCTTGTTGCAGTCTGGTCACTTCCAAAACAGTTGCATTTGAGGCTATGATTAAAATGTGTATATCCCCATGCCACCATTCCACTGAGAGTGCATCATGAACAGACTCTGACCTGAAGTGGGAATATATCACATTGGTCAGAGCCCTTTTTGAAGGTCCGTGCATTAGATTCATCAACCAGACCAGTTAGATTAAAATTAGCCTATAAAACCAACGTGATAGCACCACTATATCACTATTCCTGAGATGAATAGGAACATTTTAATACCAAGTGATGTGAAGTTCATGAACTCATTAATGATATGTTCACTTTTTTTTCTGTCCTGAATGCCTTAATACAAATTGAATTATCAAATCCTACTCTCGTACAGATAATTCCGGTCGTGATCCAAAGCCCTTATTAGCAAAAGTGCTGAAATCAGCTAGCTCTATGGTTCAAGTTCAAATCATCACCTTGAACATGGTGGAAATTACAGGAAAGAGACTATTATGTAGTGCACGCAAGTAACTCAGTAGAATAATATGATTCTGATTAATTAATAAGTATTTAGGAATGACTCCATATTTGACTGCAAAGAAACCTTATATTTTATGTCAGCAATTGTAAAAAGATTACCTGCTGAGTGAAATGCTCAATGCAGCTTTTAGTGTTCCATTCGACAATAACAAACCTGTCAGATTTGATGAAGGTCATGCACCGTGGAATTTGAATCAGTCTAAAATCAGTGAGCATTTTACAATAGTGAACCAAAATACAGTAGTTAAGTGACATAATTTTATCACTGGCTATTAAGCATTATAGTGTTTTGGCAAAGTATTTAGTTGTAAAAATTTACAGACCTAAGTGCAAAAAGCAGGAGGCTCGGTCTAGTTAAATATGTCTGAGTGTTTCAGTACAAACAGCACATTTTGCATCTGCCCGGCAGACTGGAAAATTGCCCAGGTATGTACTGCACATGCAAAGCAGTGCAACTCCAACATGGCTAATTACTGACTCCATCAACTCTTGATTATCAGTAAAATGATGGAACAAGTCAACAACAATGCTAACAAGATTTTTGGTTAGCAACATCTGTCGAAGAATGCTACATTTTGATTCTACACAGCCCCTCAATTTTGACATCAATGCAGCCTTGATTTAAACATGGATAAATGTGCTTACTCCAGAGTTGAGAGTGACTGCCCTTGACATCAAAGGCACATTTGACAGAGTGTGGCATCAGGAAGCCTGAGCATAACTAGAGTTAATGGGAATAAAGGGAAAACTCCCTGCTGGTTGGAATCATACCTAACATGAAGTGATTATGCTTGTTAAAGGTTAGTTATCTCATCCCAAGGACATTACTGCAGGTGTTTCTCAAGATGGTGTCGTCAGCCCAGCACTCTTCAGCTGCTTCATCAACAACCTTTCCTCCGTCACAAGGTCAGAAGTGGAAATGTTTACTGATGATTGCAAATGTTCAGTACCATTTGTGACTCCTCAGATACTGAAGCAGGCCATGTCCAAATGCAGAAAGATCTGGACAATATCCAGATTTGGGCTGAGAACTGGCAACTAATGTTCACACTGCACCAGTGTCATTAAAAGACCATCTCCAATAAGACAGAATCTAACCATTGCCACTTGACATTCAAAGGCATCACTTTCACTAAATCTTCCACTATTAACATCCTGGTAGTGACCATTTACCAAAAGCTGAAGTAGACTCATCGCAAAAATACTGTGGCTACAGTGAGACAGAGGCTAGGAATCCAGCAGTAAATAACTCACTGCCTGACTCCCCAAAACCTGCCCATCGTTTACAAGGCACAAGTCAGAAGTGTGATGGAATATTTTTCACTTGCCTGGATGAATGCAGCACTAACAGCGTTCAAGACACTTGACACCATCATTCAGAACAAAACAGCCTGCTTGATTCAAACCTTATCCACAACCTTTAAGATTTACTCCGATCACCATCGACACATAATGTCACATCTACAAGATGCACTGAGATATCTTACCAAAGCTGCTTCAACAGCATCTTATAAACCTGCAACAACTAAATCTAGAAGGACAAGATAGCAGATATTAGACACCATCAAGTGTAAGTTCCTCAAGCCACTCACCGTCCTGACTTGGAAATTTATTGCAGTTCAATATTTCACTGTCACCTGGTCAAAATCCTGAAATTCCTTCTCAAGCAGCATTATGAAAGAACCTGATTCAAATTGACTGCAACAGTTCAAGAGACAGTTCACCATCGTCATCTTAATGGCAATTAGAAGGGCAATAAATACCAGCCAATGAAGCCCATTTTCCCTGAATGTATATTTAAAAATTGAAGCACTTAAACCTTAAGCACTTCTTGTGGTAATAAGCTCTTGATTCTATTTCCACGTTGAGCAAAAGAATTTCTGTATTCGATGTCACCACAAATACCTTGTACATTTGGCTTCTGATCTGAATTCTCCCATAAGTCAACATCTACCCTGTCCAACTTATTAATGATTAAGACGGAATTCTCAAGAAGAGTCATACCAAACGAAAATATTAAGCATGTTTCACTCTCTACAGATGTTGCTAGACCTGCTGAGCTCCCCAGCATTCTCTGTGTTTATTTAAATGACTCCACTACTTTAGACAACCTGAATTCCAAAGCTTAGTAAGCATTTTTAATTGCTTTGCTGACTTGCAAAGCTAATTTTATTTACATTGCATCACCTGCATTTGTAAATCGCTTTGTTTTTCTGAACCTTAAATGTTTTTACTTTTTAAAAAAAATTGTAGGCGATGCTTCTGTTTTTTTTCCTGTCAATGGCTATAGCCGCATTTATGTTAAAATTTGCCTTTTAACTGCTCAATCTGTACAATGGACTAAATGCCCTCCTGTATTGTTCGATATTATGCAGTCAACACAAATAAAGATTTGTTTTCTGTGAGCTTCAACTTCTGCTGAAACAGTGACAAGTCTGGGCATCGAAGGCAAATGTGAGACCACAGCAGCAATTAAGAGGTTGTTGCTAGGAATGCATCCAAAAATACATGATAGCCCACCTCATTGAACTATTAGCCCAATGTGAGAGTTGTCTGTTCTGTAGCCCCAGCGGTCCATGCTCTTGAATGGCCAATAGAGATGTATTTCTATGCTGGGGGCAGGCAAACACTATCAATTGGAGGAGTGTCCCTCTGGCAGCAATAATGGGATACAGGGCAGAAAATGCTGAGGCCCCTTTCTCAGGAATGGAGCCTCTTAAACACAGTAGTTATAATGCTCAAAAATAATACCAGCTGTCCAGCTCCAAACCTCTGAGAAAATCAAGTCCAATGATTTTTGTATTGTATGAACTTGAGACAGTAGACTGGATTTTCCTGAAAAGAGGCAACATGGAGTTCTCACCAGCCTCGAAGACCCCTTGTCGTCAATGTTAAACTTTGCCCAGGGACGGTGGGAAATAATCAGAAAAATAATGATTAATTGACTTTTTTTAATTTCAAAAATATACTTTATTCATAAAATAATTTGATTGTCTGTCCAGTTGGTCATGTCATACATACGTAAACATTCGCATACAGAGATCAGAATTTATCATTTGTATATACAGGTCTGTACGTTTATCAATCATAAATCCATATATTTAGCTGAGGCGTCAGCAGAGCCCAAATGACTGTGTGGGCCCCCTGATCTTCTCAGACAGGCAGATGTTACACGGTGGTCTTTCCCCACCGCGCCTTGGCAGCAGCTGCCCCAAGCTTCAGCGCATCCCTCAACACGTAGTCCTGGACCTTGGAGTGTGCCAGTCTGCAACACTCAGTCGGGGCCAAATCCTTCAGCTGGAAGATCAACAGGTTTCGGACCGCCCAGAGAAAGTCCTTCACAGAATTGATGATCCTCCAGGCACAGTTGATGTTCATCTTGGTGTGCATCCCGGGGAACAGACCGTAGAGCACGGAGTCCCGCATCACGGAGATGCTCAGGACGAACCTCGATAAACACCACTCCATTCCTCTCCAACTTCTTCTGCGTAGGCACATTCCAGAAGGAGGTCTGTGACAGTCTCGTCCGTCCCCCCACCCCACCCCCGCAGCCGCTTCGAGGGCAGCGTGCGGTGCGACAGAGAGTCCGGGTGTGCATAAAGGATCTCACAGGTAGAGTCCTTCTCACCACCAGCCAAGTCATGTCTTGGTCCTTGTTTGAAAGTTCTGGCGATGAGGCATTCTGCGAAATGACTTTGACAGTCTGCTCAGGGAACCGCTCGACAGGATCCGCCTTTTTCTTTTCCCAAAGGGTCTCAAGGATACTACGTGCTGACCACTTCCTGATGGACTTGTGGTCAAAGGTGTTTTTCTTCATAAACTTCTCCATGAAGGACAGGTGATACGGAATGGTCCAACTACTAGGAGCGTTCTGCGGCAGCGAGGCCAGGCCCATCCTTCACAACACCGGGGACAGGTAGAACCTCAGTATGGCTCTATGCAGCACACAAACAAGGCAGGAGAGAGAGAGCAGCCCTACCTTACTCCAGATCTGACTGGGAAGCTATCTGATTCCCACCCATTGATTGAGACTGCACTGACAATGTTGGTGTAGAGCAGTCTGATCCAATTGCAGATTCCCTCCCCAAAGCCCATTTTGGAGAGAACATCTCTCATATACATGTGTGATGTCCTGTCAAAGGCTTTCTCCTGGCTCAGGCTGATCAGGCAGGTGTCCAACCCTCTGTCCTGCGCGTGGGCGATCGTATCCCTGAGGAGTGCGAGACTCTCAGCGATCTTCCTGCCCGGTACAGCACAGGTTTGGTCAGGGTGAAGCACCGACCCGAGAGCAGACCTGACCCGGTTGGCGATTACCTTTGTCAAAATTTTGTAATCCGCATTCAACGGTGAGATTGGTCTCCAATTTTTGAGTTCTTCCCTCTCCCCCTTCTGCTTTCCTCATGGATTCACTCATGGTACCTGCTCGAAGCATACTGACATACACCTCCAGCAGGTCCTGGCCAATCAAGTCCCACAGAGCAGAATAGAGCGACTGGTAAGCCGTCGCTTCCATGAGTTTTATTCTTTTTGAAGGACTTGAGGGCCTTGGTCAGCTCGTCCAGAGATACTGGCTGGTCCAGCCTCTCCCATGTTCTGTCGTCTAAGACCTCCGTGATAGAGGACAGGAACTACTGGGAGGCCACGTTGTTGGTTGGCTCCGAGTCAGTCATACAGACTGGCACAGAAGGATTTGCTGATCCTCATGACGTCAGCCTGAGATGATGTTATCAAGCCATCTTCTTCCTTCAGGCTGCTGAGCACAGACCTCTCTTTGTGCACCTTCTGGAAGAAAAAACGTGAGCACATCTCGTCCTGCTCCTGACCCCCTAACAAGACATGTTTCAAAATGTTCTATGTACTATGGGCAGGCAGACTACTGCTCAAGGTGAGGCATCTGCAGATCCCATTTCTATGTTGGTGACTAATGCTGCAAACATTCCTGGGTTCCATTGGCTGTGGAATCTATCATAATCGTATGTTTTTCAATCAAGTTTTATAGAAAGTGCAATTTAGTTTATTGGTGCTTTTTTAAAGCATCCTATATTCATTGGAAATTGTGGAGAAAACATTATTATAGTATATAACCATACTAATCAAAGTTAAAGACTACTTGTTAGCCTCCGAAAGACACAACCATTCAGAATAAAAGGACAATACTCATTGAAAGTTATTCATTTGAGATTTACTTTATACTTAGTAATTTTAAAAATTCACAGAGAGGAATATGGTGCACTACATTTCTACTAGCCTGTTTTAAGATAGCACACGTACTGTGTTTACTTGTCAGGGGCAATAGGGTTTGAGGTATAATCTCTCCATCTGGTTCCCTGTATTAACATGAAGAACTAAATAATCAGATGGTTTAATAACGCAAAGAGACAGTGAGGGGAGACTGCAGCAGGGGAGTAGTTGATGGGGGAAATAAGGGCAATAGCAGACTTGCTGCACATTAAACTCCCTGCCTAGCACTCCTTTCTGTCGAAGTCAAGGGAAAGACAAAACTGCAGGCACCTATACCTAAACGAGGTTGAATTTTAAGAACAAAAAATTGAACAGGAATAAATTTTAAGTATAAAACTAAGGATTAGTAGCCCAATATATTCATTTAATTCATAAATGATCTCCAAATAAAATTACTGATTTCCACTAGGAATTCAGTGGAAAACAAAAACTGCTAAAAGTATGCTTGGTTGATTGCTTGGCTGAGCAAGAGGAGTCCAACAAAATCTTTTCCTGCAGGAATGATCTGTGGGAATGAATAAACTGAGAATTGCTGACAAGTATACTTTATTGTGCTGAGAAAGACATAGTGCAAGTTTGCTGATAAATTGCATTCCAGTTCTCCTATTTGTCTTCATGTATCTGCATTAATTATTTTGCATCTATGGAGTGAATACAGTGCTTTGTATAGTTACATGGCATCACAATTTAAACTTTTTTGATAAAAAATATATTTTGTATATTCTTGAAAGAGAAATTAATATGATAATATCTATACTTTTGTCTGCTGCATTGAAGTGATTTAACAATAAGTTGAAGTAGATCTGTTATGATGCGGCAAAGCACTAGGACATTTTAATTTTCTTGTCTCATTTCTTCTCTGCACTATGGGCTGTTAACTAGGACGCACACTGAGACAAACACCAATTGCTCCTGGACAACCATCACCTCAGTGAAAGATACTATTTGGTTTCCCCAAAACTTGTTGGCCTTTGGGCGTATAGAGTTGACTTCAGCTGAGTGCTGCAGACTAGCACATTCCAAGGCCCAGAACTACATGCTGAGGGACACACTAAATCTTGGGGCAGTTGCCACCAAGGCAGAGTGGGGAAATTCACCATCAAAGGTCTTTATACCAAAGTACAAAGGGAATCCGTTCAGGTATCAGACTCTCTCTTTGCCTCAAAACATATGTAAATAGCATCCTGCATGAGTTTTGCAAGTGCAGGGAATGTCAAATTCCAATAATTATTTTTTTCTTTATATTCCAATATTGTCCAGAACTGCTTTAGCACCTGTATATGTATGTAAAGATAATTTTTTAATGAATAAAGTATATTTTTTCATTCCATAATATTTCCCCTTATCACTTATCCCCCAAATTAAGTGGCTCATGATTGGATAAGTTTCCAAGGGTTTGATCCTGCCCTTGTCCAGTGTTCACAATTCCAACAGTTATGAAATTGCAGTCAGAAGCAAAACAGCAGAATATCGTGTTCCCTCCATGGTGATGCCACTTCTCATTATAAACCTGGTGCCAAAATACTGGTTCAGATTGACAAACACAACACATTAATTAAACTTGGAATTGTTCTGGTCTTTGTCTTTATCACCCATTACCTCAACCCAAGAGAAAAAAAATGTCCTCAATTCTCCAGTTTCTAGGGAAGCATTTTATCAAGTCTTTGCTGGCTACATGGTGATAGAAGAAGCAAAGGTAGATAAGTTATAAAGCAGAATACTGTAAATGCTAGAAATCAGGGGTCAAAATAATTATTTTTCAGAATGTTGATCTTGAGATTTTCTCCAGGGTTTTGGTTTTGATTTTCAGTGGTTACCTTTTGGTTTTTAGGGACTCTACATTCATTCTGACTAGCCCCTTCATTAAATGATGCAGTCATGTAGTAGCAATACCTTCTGAAAACAAGAAATGCTGGAAATCACAGTGGGATCAGGCAGCATCCAAGGAGAGAGAGCAGGCTATCTCCTGTACTTGGATTATTATATTAGGGTTTTAGACTGACAGAATCAGAAGAACTCACCAACTTCCTCAATTATCACTGCTCCTTTAAACTTAAAGCTCCAACACAAAAAGAAAGTATTTATATCCTGGACAGCACAGTATTGAAATTGACACAAAACAACAGGCATAAATAAGCAACAGTTTATAAAAACTGGCTTCCACTGTGAAACATAAAAGTTCATAACTCAACCATGTTTTCCATGAAAATGGTAGAGTTCCAGTAGAACAATTCCATGTTTGTCCCGAGTACAGTCACTACCCCTCAAGTAATTCAAACTAAGTGAGATGCTTTGAGATGGATAACATGTAAATTCAATCTCTTTACTTAAATAAAACTGTTGAATATTAAATTATCCAATTTACACAGTGTTCTTTACAATAGTATCCAGTACATTTTTGTCTGATAGAGTAGCTCCTGAACTCCTACAGCCTTAAGCTAAAGATTGTACAGAACAGCATTATCTCAGTTAATTGAATACTCCTTTATCAAAAGGTTTAAAACTATTCTTTCCACTCTATTGACCCTTATTCCACTTTATAGCCCCTTCTTCCCCTTTATACCCTTCTTACCCCTTTGCAGCCCTTGACTCCCCTTTGTAGTCCCTCTCGTCTTCTATCCACTAAGCCTGCTTTTCTTCGTCGTCAGCCTTGCTTCCCAGATCCTGATCATGCTAGCCTTGCTCCTCACTGACATTGCTCCCCTGGTCTTGATTTCACCATCCTTGATTCATGCCCTAGCCACTTCTATGGCCCCTGGTTTCATTATCCCAAAACCATTATCCCTCATGCCACCTCGTTCTTAGGCCCTGGCATAGCAGCTTTGCTCACCAATCACCCCCCTCCTGCCAGCATCAGCCTGCGGCCTCACCTCTTTCTGGATCCCAACCAACTTTTCATTCCCCTACTCTGGGCGCCAGCCTTATTTCTTATTCCTTAACTCCAGGGCCCAGTCGAACTTCTCATTCCTCAACTCGAGACCCTGTGTCATTTCTCACTCCCCTATTCCGGGCTCCAGTCCCAGCCTCACTTCTCATTTCCCTACTCACTGCCACTTCGAGTCTCGGTAGCCTTACTTCCTCCAGCATTACTGACTGCTGCCACTCATCTCACTGCTGCTCTAATCACAGGCTTCTTCCCTGTCTCCTATTTGCTACTGTTAGGTTGGGGTAGGTCGCAAGCTGACCTGGCTGACTCCATAGCAGGAATAGGCATCTTCACGCCCCCATTACTTCTCTGGAATTGGGGTAGCTTTTAAGGAATGTGTGGTTCATGGCAGATGTATCGTGAATCATAATCCAGAAAAGGGAACATTTTAAAAGGTGACAAAAACAAAAATTTCTGGGAAAACTCAGCAATCTAGCAGCATCTGTGGAGAGAAAACTGTCAGAAGAAGTATCACAAGACCCAAAATGTGAACTGGTTTCTCTCTGCAGATTTCCCAGCAATTTCTGTTTTTGTTGCTGATTTGCAGCATCCTCAGTTCTTTGGGTTTTTTAAATTTTAAAAGCAAGTTCAGTAGGACTCATGCATCCCTCCCATGACAATCTATAAATCTCTTCATGCCAAACTGGGCCCCAACACCTATCCATCATGCCACCTCTTTGTGTAGCACACATATCACTTACATATCCATTCACCCAGTATTCACTTTGTACAGAAATGGTGGATCCAACAATGACAATAGAATGTGTGAAAAACTTTAAATAAAGCAATTCATTCACAGCTTTCTACTTTCTTCACAAAAATTGTTTTTACTGCAGACTTAAAAAGTGCAAATCATCCAGACCTTTAAAATATCAGTTGCAGAAACATCAAGCTTTTGAAACTTCTTAATCCTAAGCAAATAAACACCATATAATTGCCAAAATAGATTCCAGTGCAGACCAGTTGACCCAGTCATGTTTTCCCTGAGATGTCAAGTATTGTCAACAACTAATGGATGTGTGGACTCTCAGCCAAGATCGCAAAATAAAGCAACAGACCCAACTCTTGTTACTAGTTCCCCTCCCAAGATGAATATCATAACTTTGCTGGCATTTTCTCCCAAGAGTACACCGAGCTGGGAAATGTACCAACTCCTGTGACCTGCTTCTAAGATAAAAATCCACTTTTCCACTTAATAATGGCCTTATTTTTAAAAAATGGTGTTGCATAATACTGCTGACATGTTAAACCATAAGACATTCCTGCTTCCAGCTACTTTCCCCAGAACTGAATTCATTGTCAGCAACCTTCTCAGCTGTTGGCAGGACGCCTACTGACTCAAATCATCATTGCATCGCATGAGGAGCTGCTGGGGACTGATGCCTCTGATAGCCCTGGGCTCCTGAAAAAGTTACATTCATCATACTGATCACTATACCACTACAAGTCTTCTGTTCCTGCTGCAGTCTACTCAGCAGCACTCTTGAAAAAAATGCATAAAATGCTACCAGTCACTATTGCCATGAAACACTGCCATCCCCCATTGGATATAAATTCTGGAGGGGGATTTAGGAACATTGAACCAAAAGCAATGCTGCAGCTGCTTGGAAGGTGGACTTAAGAGTTACAAATTTAGCAAGTACAGAAAATTCATCCAGTGATATCACTAGAATGTAGTAGGCAATTAAAATGTAAATCAGTTGTCAGGTCAATTTGGAGATTGTTTCACTAACTAGTTTCAAGAAGTAGGGAGTAAATAAAATATATATTTAAAAGATAGAGCATTTCATTTCAGTTCCTTCATGGATTTTCCAGCAGACATTCGTTGGAAATTGCAGGAAACCGTATGAAGGGCTAGTGACAACCATTAGTGTCATTTCTGCAGTGATTCTCCAGGTAAAATTGCAGCAGGAGATTGTAAAATATGTATGAAAATGTGGAATCTTTTTACATAATTCAATTAAAACATCCACTTATGTTTTTGCCCATTGCAGTAATTCTTCAAGAAAAGATCAAAAGGTTGAGTGCATAGTCTCAAACAAGTTTGGGTTATTGGTGTGTTGAAGGGATTGGGGATAGGTGGTGTCGCTGAATTTGCCAACCCATGAAAACAGGCATCAAAGTTACAGTATGCAATTTACCTACAAGTTATTATTTGCTATGTGATTGCAGCATGGAGGCAGCAATCATACAACCATTCACTAATTACATCAGTAGTACAACTGATTGTAGCTGGCTGGTCTTACTTAAAGCCAGCTATAAAAGGAAAGAACATGGGAATTCATTGTGAACTGATTAGGATTTGAAAGGTTCAACAGGAGCTGAATATGCAAGAGAGTGTATAACAAGGTTTTCTGATAATCTGCTCTTGGGGGTGCTTTGCATCAAATGTGGAGGGAGGGAGAGATATCTTATATTCACACCAGGGCAGAGACCCTCAAAACAAATGCTCAGGGGCAGTATGAGTTGTACTGGTAGAGTTTAATTCCACGAGTGTTGATCCAAGAATATCGATGCACTGCAAGAAGATGATTAATGTTCCAACATGAATTAACAAGGAGAATGAGTGAAATTGACAAATAGCATATTTTATGGACTGTAGTTATTTTCTAATCAATCTGTTTAGGGATGTTATTACAAACTTCTGAACCAGATGCATCTTGAACATGGATGTAGGGACACTCCCACTGCACTACAACAGCCCTTCCTATTGCGTATATGACAAGTATCATCTACTGCTGAACTCCCATCTCCAACCTTCCAAAAGTCTCTATAGTACTGTGGTGGGCTGGACAGCCTTGGCTCATAATGTTGCTCTCTGTCAGCTATTCAAGTACAACTTTATTGCAGGACATACACTGACACAGGTTTTTCTTTCTTGGAAGAAGTATTCCCTGTAGACACAAAGTAGAGGTAGAGACCATAGCCTAAGTGGATTGGACCATGCAATTAAGACCACTAAATATAATAGAAATCTTCCAAACTTTTCATTGATGCACATCAATAATTTCTTATGAGTTGTATTGTGAAATGTTGGAAAATGTGATTTAAGAAGTTTAGGGTAGAATTTAAATTGGGCATCTGTATTGAGTATTTTTAAATATGTTGATTTAAATTTAAGTAAAATATATCTGGAATAACTTCAAATGAACAAACCTATTTAGAGACTGTTACTCTTACACCAGTTAGTCATTGACTAAATAAGAATCAGAGCAATCAGGAAGCTTGATTGGTTGGATGAACTACTTTTGCACTCCAGCTGGAGTATTGGGAGTTTTGGAGTATTTTGAAGTATTGGAGTTAAATAATGTGATGAAACACCTGAAAATAGAGAATTATTTTAAGTGGAAATAGAACATCAAGAAAGTTAAATCGGAATAAATGCATGCATAATTCCCCTCCTTTCATGACAAACAAAAATTAAAGTCATTTTTAGTAAGCTCTCATATTCTCGTCTTCCAGTTGAATAAAGGGAACTATGGAGCTATGAGGGAGGAGCTGGCCAAAGTTCAATGGTACAGTACCCTAGCAGGGATGGCAGTGGAACAACAATGGCAGGTATTTCTGGGTATAATGCAGAAGATGCAGGATCAGTTCATTCCAAAAAGGAAGAAAGATCCTAAGAGGAGGCAGGGGTGGCCGTGGCTGACGAGGGAAGTTAAGAAACATATAAAGTCAAGAGACAAAAAGTATAACATAGCAAAGATGAGTGGGAAAATGGAGGACTGGGAAGCTTTTAAAGAACAACAGAGGATAACTAAAAAGGAAATACGCAGAGAAAAAATGAGGTACGAAGGTAAACTGGCCAAAAATATAAAGGAGGATGGTAAAAGCTTTCTAAGGTATGTGAAAGGAAAAAAAAATGGTTAAGATTAAAATTGGGCCCTTGAAGACAGAAACAGGTGAATATAAAACAGGGAACAAATAAATAGCAGAAGAGTTGAATTGGTACTTCAGATCTGTGTTCACTGGGGAAGACACAAGCAAATTCCCAGAGGTAACAGTGGCTGAAGGACCTGAACTGAAGGGAATTTATATTTGCCAGGAAATGGTGTTGGAGAGACTGTTAGGTTTGAAGGCTGATAAGTTCCGGGACCTGATGGTCTACATCCCAGGGTACTGAAGGAGGTGGCTCTAGGAATCGTGGATGCATTGGTGATTATTTTCCAATGTTCTATAGATTCAAGATCAGTTCCTGTGGATTGGAGGGTGACTAATGTTGTCCCACATTTTAAGAAAGGAGGGAGAGAGAAAGCAGGGAATTATTGACCAGTTAGTCTGACCTCAGTGGTGGGAAAGATGTTGGAGTCAATTATAAAGGATGTAATTACGACACACCTGGATAGCAGTAACAGGATAGGTCAGAGTTAGCATGGATTTATGAAGGGGAAATCATGCTTGACTAATCTTCTGGAATGTTTTGAGGATTTATGAAGGGGAAATCATGCTTGACTAATCTTCTGGAATGTTTTGAGGATGTAACTCTGAAGATGAACAAGGGAGATCCAGTGGATGTAGTGTACCTGGACTTTCAGAAAGCTTTTGATAAAGTCCCACATAGGAAGTTAGTGAGCAAAATTAGGGTGCATGGTATTGGGGGAAAAATACTGACTTGGATTGAAAATTAGTTGGCTGACAGGAAACAAAGAGTAGTGATAAACTGCTCCCTTTCAGAATGGCAGGAGGTGACCAGTGGGGTACCGCAGGGATCAGTGCTGGGACCGCAGCTTTTTACAAAATACATTAATGATATAGATGATGGTATTAAAAGTAATATTAGCAAATTTGCTGATGATACAAAGCTGGGTGGCAGGGTGAAATGTGAGAAGGATGTTAGATTACAGGGTGACCTGGACAGATGCATGGCAGATAAATGCGTAGTTATCCACTTTGGTGGCAAGAACAGGAAGGCAGATTACTACCTAAATGGAGTCAAGTTAGGTAAAGGGGCAGTACAATGAGATCTAGGTGTCCTTGTACATCATTCAATGAAGGCAAGCATGCAGGTACAGCAGGCAGTGAAAAAAGCTAATAGCATGCTGGCCTTCATAACAAGAGGAATTGAGTATAGAAGCAAAGAGGTTCTTCTGCAGCTGTACATGACCCTGGAGAGACCGCACCTGGAATATTGAGTGCAGTTTTGGTCTCTAAATTCGAGGAAAGACATTCTGGCTATTGAGGGAGTGCAGTGTAGGTTCGCGAGGTCAATTCCCTGAATGGCGGGACTGTCTTACGTTGAAAGATTGGAGTGACTGTGCTTGTATACCCTTGAGTTTAGAAGACTGAGAGGGGATCTGATTGAGATGTATAAGATTATTAAAGGATTGGACACTCTGGAGACACGAAGCATGTTTCCGCTGATGGGTGAGTCCCGAACCAGAGGACACAGTTAAAAATCAGGGGTAGGCCATTTAGAACAGAGTTGAGGAGAAACTTCTTCACCCAGAGAGTGGTAGGTGTGTGGAATGCTGTACTCCAGAAGGCTGTGGAGGCCAAGATTCTGGATACTTTAAAGAAAGAGTTGGATAGAGCTGTTAAGGATAGTGGAATGAAGGGTTATGTGGATAAGGCAGGAACAGGATACTGATTGAGGATGATCAGCCATGCTGGCTCAAAGTGCAGAATGGCCTACTCCTGCACCTATTGTCTATTGTTTGATGTATATTATAGTTCAGCTTAGGAAGGATTGTTGACAACTGAAATGTAGACTTTTCTGAAAGCATTGGATATGACATTCTATTTATCGAATATGTTAAGTAAGGTTGTGCACTGAAGATACCATGGCAAAAGTGAGGACTGCAGATGCTGGAGCTCCTCGGATGCTGCCTGACCTGCTATGCTTTTCCAGCATCACACTCTCGACACTGAAGATACTATGCCCATTCAGTGTTAAGTAAGCCATCATTCATTATGTCATAGTGTATACTAAGCATGAGTGAAAAAGGTTATAGATTGATCTTGCTGACTTGGAACTTCTATATTTACAAAGGAACATAAGTGACCTTGTTGATAGGTCAGTGAGGGCTAATATGCAAGTGCAGCCAGCTATCATGAAAGCTAGTGGAGTGTCAGTTTTTATTGCAAAAAGATTTGAATACAGGAGTAGCGAAGTCTTGTTTCAGTTACATAAGAGCCTGGTTAGACTTCACCCTGGAGTACTATGTGCAGTTTTGTTCCTTGTTTTAGGAAAGGTAAAATTGCCATAGGGAGAGTGCAACAAAGATCCACCAATCTTCTTCCCAGACTGGTGGGACAAATCTATGAAGAGAGTTTGGGCAAATCAAACCTATATTCTCTAGAGTTTCAAACAATGAGAGATGATTTATTGAATCCTGCAAAATGCTTGAAAGGATAGACAGGTTAGATGCAGATAAGATGTTTCCCCTAGTTTGGAAGTCTACAATCAAAAGGCTCTTAGGTAGGAGATCAGGCGAAATTATTTTGCTCAAAGAGTTGTGAATCTTTGAAATTTTCTACCAAAGAGAGCTGTAGAGGTTCAATCTGTGAGGATATTTAAGGTTGCGATTGACAAATTTCTGATTAACAGTGGCATTATTGTTTATGTGGATGGAGTGAGTGACAAAATGTTGAAGTGTTCAATCAGTCAATAACATATTGAATGAAGGAAAGGCTTGATGGACTGAATGGCCTTCTCCTGTTCCCATGTTCCTAACAAACGTTGTGGAGAAAGAAAATTTCTTAAAATTAAAAGGGTAGATGCAAGTCAACAATAGTTGGATTCTTCCAATGATGAAATGTGTGAGCAAAAAAAATGAAGTCTTTGTGAAGTGGAATTTTGAAACATAATGTTTTGTTTGGACATGAAAGTTTTTGATTTAATTGTTTCCAGACTTTAATTTAAGGATAAGAGATAAGGGAATCTGATAGTTGGATGTTGATTGTATTTCATTCGATGCAGTTGGGCTGTATGGTGGTCATTTGTGCCCTTATAAGTAGGAGAATACTGGAATTGTATCACAGAATTATTAGGGAACAAAAAGAGGCCATTTGACCCATCATGTTACCACTGACTCTCTGAGCATTTTGACAGACTGCCATTGTCCTGCCTTTTCTCCATTAATCCTGTGCATTGTTTCTATTATACTAACCATCCATTACACTCTTAAATATCTCAATTGAACCTGTCTGCACAATTTTGTGCATTCTGGAACCCAACTAGATGCTGTGTGAATATTTATTTTTATCATGTCACATTTGTTTCTTTTGCAAAACACTTTCATTCACCCCACTTCCTAAATGTAACAGTGGAAAGAACAGTTAATGGAGAACTGCAGAACTGCATCTACAGGAAAGCAACAACACAGACCAGATACTTAACTACAGAAGCAATCATCCCAACACTCACAAATGGAGCTGTATCAGGATATTATTTAAATGGGTCACAACACACTGCAGCACCCAGAAACTACATGCAGCAGAAGCAAAATACCTGGGAATATTCAAGAAGAACAGGAACCCGCTAAACACAGTATGCTGATTATTAAACAACAAACCCAAACAAGCTACCGTACATCAGAGACATCTCAGAAATGACTACCAGACTACTCTGACCCCTTGGCAGCATGGTAGCCCACAAACCTACCAACACACAGAAACAGCTACTGATGAACCTAAAGGATCCTGTACCAATAACCACAAAATCAAATGTCATTTACAAAATACCATGCAAGGACTATAACTAACACTACATCGGACAGACAGGCAAAAAACTAGCCACCAGGATACATGAACATCAACGAACCAACCAAAAGACATGACCCACTATCACTGGTATCCTTACAGACGAAAGACACCAATTCGACTGGGACAAAGCATTCATCCTAGGACAAGCTAAACAGAGACATATATAGGAATTCCCAGAGGCCTGGCACTCAAACCAGAACTCCATCAATGAACACATCGATTTGGACCCCATTTACCAACCCCTGAGAAAAAGAACTAGAAATTACCAGAGCTTAAAAATGTGTTGCTGAAAAAGCGCAGCAGGTCAGGCAGCATCCAAGGAGAAGGAGAATCGACATTTCGGGCTTCTCCTTGGATGCTGCCTGACCTGCTGCGTTTTTCCAGCAACACATTTTTAAGCTCTGATCTTCAGCATCTGCAGTCCTCACTTTCTCCTAGAAATTACCAGACCAAAACACGTAAATAGAAAGCGGGACAGAACACCAGCACTTCACCGGAGGCTCACTGATGTTGTTAGCTAGCATGGTGACAAAACATCTAAAAAAAACAAACCTGCCAGTTCAATGAGCAAACATACAAGCTCCCCATTCTATATTGGTTAGCTGACATGTTTGGATATCCTGTTGATTTAAATGAATCATAAATTCCAGCACCTTCTGTAAACCATTTGACAAATATTACAAAGTTAAAAATCACACAACACCAGGTTATGGTCCAACAGGTTGAATTGGAAGCATTAGCTTTCGAAGCACTGCTCCTTCATCAGGTGAAAGCTAATGCTTCCAATTAAATCTGTTAGACTATAACCTGGTGTTGTTTGATTTTTAACTTTGTACACCCCAGTCCAATCATGACAAAGTTTACATTATTTTGATGTTTATCTGCATCATCCTTCCAATGTCAGCAAATGTATACCTAACTTCAGAATAGCACTTTAAATTTGATACTTAATATTCAGTACTCTAAATATGAATTGAAGTAATTCTGGTAACAAATTGCAGAAGATAATGACTTTTGTTTTTACTTCTGTGCATGTTTCTCTTTGCAACTGCATGTTACATTTGGATTCTGTTCCTTTTATTACTTGTGGGCTTGATATGTTAAGAGTCCTGGAAACTAAAAACCTCACCTCAGAGAAATGATTCAGAATAAAGAAGATAATGCTTTAGACATGTATTCCTTAGACAATTATAATCTTTAACACCAAATCTTATACTACTAGATTATCACTATCATATTGTCATTATATCCTCACTAGTGTTTCAGAATTCTCAGACAAACCATTTTTTTGTTTTTTACAGAGATGATATTTTAGAAAAATATTACAAATTAAATTTCTGGTGAATATATTTGAAAATTAAACAAGTACAGTAAAACAAAAGCAAGAACATCTGAAAACTAAGATAAATTCTTCTTTTTGAAGACACTGCTGCAGTAGCTCTTGATATTTGTTGATTTCATAATGAAAAGAAACACATCCTGTTCTTACGCCATTATGCTGCCATAACAGGAGGTACAAAATATTTTCTAAATACTTTGAATCTTTTTGAATGCTATTTCCAATGCCATTCATGTTTCCTTTCCAGTTGGTGATCCCAAGATACAGTGTTTTAAATGAAACTCCTTCATCTAAGGTTTCTCGATCCCACCAGCATTCCCACTGCAGACATTGCTGCTCTAATTAAAGGCACACATAACTCAAAAGATACCACCTCCCCCCCACCCTTGGCTTCACCAATGCAGTTTCCTCATCTGAGCTGAAGGCACCCAGTGTCTTGACAGTTTAAAGGAGAAAAGAGCACAGCCAATCATGAACAGAGATATATGCTCTGTGGGAAGGTTGCAAATGAAATCCATTCAAGCTGTGTGAAGAAGAGCTTGACTTTGCTGTTTGCATATTGCCAAATCAGGATGAGAGCTTTAAAGCTGCAATTGTTTCTTTTCTTGGGGAGCTGCATTTATGTGACAGTTCTGTCGTCACTTGTTTGCATAGAAAATTTGAATATGTTTTCAAACCTTGCTTCAGGCAAAGGATTTGCACATGATTGATATCATTTTTGCCAATCTAAAACAGCACAAATTTCATTTGGGTATCTGCAGAGAAACAAAATGCTGTACACTATAGTATAATCAACATTATTTCCAGCTCTTTTATTTAATGCTTACTACACTGATTCACTGACATTACGTTAGCCTGAAAATTGCATGTCTTTATTTTGCTGAGTATTTCTGCAGTTTACAGTTTTTCGTCTCCACACTTTTCACAAATCATTTTTCAGCTCCACTGACAATTCGTTAAGGTTAAAATTTTTAACCCAATTCTTTTCTTTGTGGCCAGAGATTTGCTATTGCAATCCAATAACAACAGGATCAGCACTAGCACTGCATTGTTCAGAGATGCTGAATAATAATTTATAATCTTCGGACATTTCCTCCAAAATAAGGTTTGCACGCTAAGGAGAAATATTGACATTTGCCAGACTCATTGTAAGATAGGCTACTTGTTGCTCATGGGAAAGAAATGAAGTGTGTGCCAGAGAAAGTCAAAGATGCTTGCATTACCTTCTATCAACTTGTTCAGGTTCCAACCAGTTAACAATGGCAAACCACGTTACTCTCATAGCCAAAAACAGTTTCAAGAATTCCTCATCTTGGCTGGCCATTAATAGTGTTTCATTCTAAATTGTGCCATTACATAATTGAATATGGAAGGCAAAGCGCAACTAAATAATTTGTCTCCTTGGATGAATCTTCCAGTCTCCACTTGGGACATTTGGGCAGCAGGAAGGGATAGGCGGCATCAGGAAATAATGCGATAATCTGATTAGGAGAAAAGAAAAAGTTGTAGTCTACAACTGTATGCTGTGATTTCTTGAAGATTTTAGCATTAACTTCTGTCAGATTACTTAGGTTCCAGTAATCTACACAGAATTACATATAAGCGTAGAAAGTAAGCAGGAGTAGGCCATTCCACCCTTTGAACCTGTTCCACCCTTCAAATAATCATTGCTGATCATCGAGCTCAATGCCATAATCCTGCCCTTCCCCCATAGCCCTTAATTCCTTTAGTCACAAGAGCTATGACTTCCTCCTTTTTGAAAATATATAATGTATTAATCTCAACCACTTTCTGTGGTAATGAACTCCATAGGCTCACGATTCTCTGGATGAAATATTTCTCCTCATCTCAGTCCTAAACGTTTTGCCCCTTGTGTTTAAACTATGGCCCCTCATTCTGGACTCCCCCACCACTGGGAACATCCTTCCTGCACCTAATCTGTGTAGTCTTGTTAGGATATTGTAGGTTCCTATCAGATTCCCCTTCATTCTACTAAACTCCTTAGAATATAATCCTGACTGACTCAATCTCTCCTCATATGGCAGTTTTACAATCCCAGGAATCAATTTGATAAATCTTAACTGCACAGAATATCTAGGTATGTTCTCACCAATGAGCCTATATAATTTTTTATTCACTCATGAGATATGGACATCACTGGCTGGCCAGTATTTTATCATCCATCCCTAGTTACCCTTGAGAAAGTGGTGGTGAGCTGCCTTCTTGAACTGCTGCAGTCCACATGTTGTGGATTGACCCACAATGCCATTAGGGAGGGAATTCCATGATTTTGATGCAGCGACAGTGAAGGAATGGCAATATATTTCCAAGTCCAGATAGTGAGTGGCTTGGAAGGGAACTTGGAAGCGGTGGTGTTCCTGTGTATCTGCTGCCCTTTTCCTTTGAAATAGAAGTGGTTGTGGGTTTGTAAAGTGCTGCCTAAGGACCTTTGGTGAAATTGTGCAGTGCATCTTGTAGATATTACACACTGTTGTACTAAGCTTTGGTGGTGGAGGGAGTAGATGCTTGTGGTATGGTGCTAATCAAATGGGCTGCTTTGTCCTGGATGGTGTCAAACTTCATGAATGTTGTTGGAGCTGCACCCATCCTGGCAAGTGGGCCATATTCCATCACAATCCTGGCTTGTGCCTTGTAAATGATAGACAGGGTTTGGGGAGTCAGGAAGCTAGTTACTCATTGCTGTATTCCTAGCCTCTGACTTGCTCTTGTGGCCACAGTATTTATGTAATGGGTCAAGTTGAGTTTCTGGTCAATTGTGACCCAAATGATTTTGATGTATAAGTGTAGCAAGATATCCTTGTTCCTGTACTCAAATTCTCTTGCAATAAAGGTCAGCATCCAATTTACTTTCTTTTCAGTGACTGGTGCAGGAATCCCAGGTCTCATTGAACATTCCCCTCAATTTATAGCCATTCAAATAATAAGCTGCCTTCCTATTTTTGCTACCAGAATTGATAACCTCACATTTATCCACATTATACAGTATATGCCGTGCATTTAGTCACTCACTCAGTCTGCCCAAATCACACTGCAACATTTATGCATCCTCCTCACAGCTCATTCTTCCACCTAGCTTTGTGTCAGCTGCAAAATTTAAGGTAATACATTTGATTTCCTCATCTAAACAATCCCTGCTCAATCCCACTAGTCACTTTCTGACATTCAGAAGAACCATTTATTCCTAACCTTTGTTTTCTGTCTCCCATCCAATTTTTCATCCATCTCAATACACTGTCTCCAATCCCATGTGCTTTAATTTATGTATTAATCTCTTAAATGGGACTTCATTAAAAGTTTCCTAAAATCCTAAATAAACCACATCTGCTGGCTCGCCTGATCAACTCTATTACTTATGTCGTTGAAGAGTTCAATAGACTTGTCAATCATATTATCGGCACTTGCCTTGTTCTTGTCTTTTCTGCCTGAACATTACTGGTAATCATTTGCTGAACCATGCAAAGTGAGTATGGCAAGGAGGGAGGTGCTAAGCCTTGCTCTGCAAAAACAATATTGAACCTTGTTCTGCTAGCATTAACCTGATCTACAATTTAGCTGTCTCGCCAGTTGAGCTAATAGGCTGTGGCATAATATGTTAACAGCATGAGTCTAAGAGCTCATTATGTAATGATATAAGGTCATGTGATTAGAAAAGTCTTGAAGAGAAATCTCATGGAGAAGATAACCCATCTACATGTCAAACTTTGACTGCATGTATATATATTGGATTCAAAGCGCCTTTGCTGAGCTCATGCACAAAGTGTTTTGCATAGGCTAATTTGCCTACTCAGAATGTCTGAACTTCAGATGACATTTTTCTAACTTGGTTTCAAACTACATTTTCCTGAGTTGATGTTTTTTATGCTTGTGATGAATAGCTTTTTAAAATTTCTTCTAATGAGGAATCAGACTTATTCCAACATGAAAGATTTGTAAATTCTCCTTTATCTACCTTCTCTCAGCTGGCCATTCATGTGAACACCTTTTTTATTAGATTAGATTAGATTACTTACAGTGTGGAAACAGGCCCTTCGGCCCAACAAGTCCACACCGCCCCGCCGAAGCGCAACCCACCCATACCCCTACATTTACCCCTTACCTAACACTACGAGCAATTTAGCATGGCCAATTCACCTGACCTGCACATCTTTGGACTGTGGGAGGAAACCGGAGCACCCGGAGGAAACCCACGCAGACACGGGGAGGACGTGCAAACTCCACACAGTTAGTCGCCTGAGGCGGGAAATGAACCCGGGTCTCTGGCGCTGTGAGGCAGCAGTGCTAACCACTGTGCCATAAGTTTTTAGTATATCCATGTTGTGGCCCAGCAAATATGCAGACAATTGATTCTTGACGAGGTATGTAAATTATTGTGCATTTCTGCCTCAGTATATGAATCAAAAGCTGTACAACTTGTACCTCTCTGACAGCAGAATTACATTAAGACTAGTATTTCAAGATTAGGGAGCCTGCAGGTCTTCTGAAGTACAGCTGAAATATCACTATTGATCGCTAGTGAAGGTAGTAGGTCATCTAGAATTGCTCCTTGCAATAATGAATATTTTTGCATTTGACCTTGCAGTTCATTGGCACCCAAAGCATGAGCTATACATAATGTTACAATTTATGCTACTGTAGATGACAATCACAGGTTGACAGGCTGCATTAAAGTTCAAGCAATGAACATTTGTTGTGAGACTGAAATATTCTTCTGTCAATTAGGTGTAAATGTTAAGATTTTTTGGCATTTTGACATTTTGCCAAAGCTTTTCGTCTCGCATTCAGGACATTTCTTATTCCTAAACGTACAAGGAATTACACGAACAATCAATTTAGGATTGTCAATCAAGCTCACAATGCAATGCATTTATTTGTACTGGTAGCTGCATATGTTAACACACAGAGCCCTGTTCTTTGCAGACAGAAAGCAAATGTAAACACAGTGCCTGGTTCAACTTAACAAAATAGGTGACAGACATTCACTGTTTTACCCCCAGGCAATGCTGTGACAAATAAGAGTCAATTTGTCCAGTTTAAAATTTAGGCATAGCCTGGTAGTAAACTGACGATCCTTATTAATTAATGCATTCTCCATTGCAATATGTCTACCCAATTATAGTCAGTTGCCAATCAATCAGCACTTCCTCCTCATACAGTCTAAATGTTGTTTTTCTCCTTGAATTTGTATTCCTGTAAAATACCCTGATGAATGCAAGATGAAAAGGAGAATGAAAACAAAATATCTTTTTCAGCAATATTCAAGTTGTGTACCACCAAATGACCACCAAACAAACAGAGAGCCCAAGGGGTGCAGGTTCATAGTTCCTTGAAAGTGTGATCACAGGTAGACACAGTGGTGAAAAAAGGCACAGTTGCCTTCATTAGTCAGAACATTGAGTATGGGAGTTGGGATGCCATGTTGCAGTTGTACAGGACATTGATGAGGCTGCTTTTGGAATGCTGCAGCCAATTCTTTAGTAAGGATGTTGTTAAACTTGACAGAGTGTAGAAAAGGTTTACAAGGATGTTACCAGAACTGGAGAGTTTAAGTTATAGTAAAATGCTAGAAAAGCTGGGGCTTTTTTCCTCTGGACTGTTGGAAGCTGAGGGGCAACCATGATTTATAAAATCATGAGAGGTATGGATATGTGAATAGCCAAGGTCTTTTTTCTAGGTTGGGGAGTCCAAAACTAGAGGGCATAGATCTAAGGTGAGACAGGAAAGATTTAGAAAAGGCCTGAAGAGTAACGTTTGCATGCAGAGGGAGGTACACATATGGAATGAGCTGCCAGAGGAAGTGGTGGAGGCGGGTACAATTGTAACATTTAAAAGGCACCTGGATGAGTATATGAGTAGGAAGGGCTTCGAGGGATATGAGCCAAATGCTGGCAAATGGAACTAGGTCAGATTGGGATGTATGGTCAATGCAGACAAGTTGGACCAAAGGGTCTGTTTCTGTGCTGTATGACTCTATGACTATTTAAATTTCAAGATCAGTTTTCTTTTTTGCAAAACCAAATAGCTGAAAAGAATTAGTATTCTATCTAAACAATTGCTTGCTTTTAGCCTTTTTCTATCATTGTTATTTTTGACTATATTTGTGACTGCTGATAGTCTCATGCCTAAAAGAGAGGAAGCCCAATTGATGAAGTCAACCCCCAATGCAGATGCAGCAGAAACATTGAAACTCTGGATTAATTATGAATCTCTGCAGTTGTTAACTATTTTTGTGCAATTTCCCATATGATGTCATGGCACACTATTTTAGCAGTGACATTTACAAATAATCAAAAATTTAGCAATAAGCATGAATCTCCCACTGTGGATCAGAATTACTTTTTTTAATCATTTACTAGATGTGGATATTGCTGGCTATGCTAGCATTCATTCCTCATCTCTAATTGTGCTGGAGAAGGTGATGGTGAGCTGTCTTCTTGTACCACTGCAGGCAACACTGCAGGTGAATAAACCCTACAGTGCTGTTAAGAAAAACGTTCCAGGATTTTGACACAGTGACAATAAAGGAGTCATAATATACTTTGAAATCAATTTGGTTTGTGGCTTGGAGAGCTTTCGGTTGGTGGTGTTCCCCTAAATCTGCTGTTCCTGCCCTTCCAGGTGGTAGAGGATGCAGGTCTGGAAGGCGCTGAAAAATGAGTCTTAGTGAGTTGGTACAGTGCATCTTGTAGAAGGTATATACAACTGTCACTATGTATCATTCGTGGAAGTAGCGAATACAGGAAGGTAGTGACTGGGGTACCAGACAAGTGGGCTGCTTCATCTGGGATGGTTTGAGTAACAATTTATTTAGATTTCTGTTGTCAATTTTGATTTAAATATAAACACTTAAATTATATTTTTAGTTCAAACAAATCAGTGGAGAATACTGTTAGCCAGGAAAAATCCAAAGAGAAAGATCACAAGAGCCATGAGGGGACATGAGAAGTTGTTGGCAGATAGGATCAGGAAAAACCTTAAAGCTCTCTATAGGTATATCAGGAATAAAAGAATGCCTAGAGAACGATTAGGGCCAATCAAGGATAGAAGTGGGAAGTTGTGCGGGGAGTTTGAGGGGATAAGGGAAGCGATAAATGAATATTTTTCTTCAGTATTCACACTAGAAAAGACAGTGTTGTTGAGGAGAATACTGAGATACAGGCTAGTAGACTAGATGGGATTGAGGTTCACAAGGAGGAGGTGTGAGCAATTCTGGAAAGTGTGAAAATAGATATATGCCCTGGGCCAAATGGGATTCTCTGGGAAGGCAGGGAGGAGATTGCAGAACCTTTGGCTTTGATCTTTATGTCATCATTGTCCACAGGAAGAGTGCCAGGAGATTGGGGGATAGCAAATGTTGTCCCCTTGTTCAAGAAGGGGAGTAGAGACAATCCTGTTGACCAGTGAGCCTTACTTCAGTTGTGGGGAAAGTGTTAGAAAAGGTTATGAGAGATAGGATTTATAATCATCCAGAAAGGAATAAGTTGATTAGGGATAGTCAACATGGTTTTGTGAAGGGTAGGTTGTGCCTCACAAACCTTATTGAGTTCTTTGAGATGGTGACCAAACAGGTGGATCAGGGTAAAGCAGTTGATGTAGTGTTTATGGATTTCAGTAAGGTGTTTGATAAGGTTCCTCATGGTAGGCTATTGCACAAAATACGAAGGCATGGGATTGAGGATGATTTAACATTCTGGGTCAGAAATTGGCTTGCTGAAAGTAGACAGAGGATGGTGCTTAATGGGAAATATTCATCCAGGAGTTCAATTAGTAGTGGCATACCACAAGGATCTGTTTTGGGGCCACTGCTATTTGTCATTTTTATAAATGACCGAAATGAGAGCCATTAGAAGGACGGATTAGTAAATTTGTGGGTGACACTAAGGTCAGTGGAGTTGTGCATAGTGCTGAAGGATGTTGCAGGTTTCAGAGGGACATAGATCAGCTGCAGAGCTGGGTTGAGAGGTGGCAAATTGAGTTTAATGTGGAGAATGAAGCGTCGGAGGCTGAGGGGTGACCTTATAGAGGTTTACAAAATTATAAGGGGCATGGATAGGATAAATAGACAAAGTCTTTTTCTTGGGGTGGGGGAGTCCAGAACTAGAGGGCATAGGTTTAAGGTGAGAGGGGAAAGATATAAAAGGGACCTAAGGGGCAACCTTTTCACGCAGAGGGTGGTATGTGTATGGTGTGAGCTGCCAGAGGAAGTGGTGGAGGCTGGTACAATTGCACCATTTAAAAGGCATTTGGATGGGTATATGAATAGGAAGGGTTTGGAGGGATATGGGCCAGGTGCTGGCAGGTGGGACTAGATTGGGTTGGGATATCTGGTCAGCATGGACGGGTTGGACCAAAGGGTCTGTTTCCATGCTGTACATCTCTATGACTCTATGACTCTAAGTGTAACGTGATTCACTTTGGAAGGAGCAACAGGAATAAAATGTACTGGGCTAATGGTAAGATTCTTGGTAATGTAGATGAGCAGAGAGGTCTCAGTGTCCACGTACATAGACCCCTGAAAGTTGCAAACCAGGTTGATAGGATTGTTAAGAAATCTTTTATTGGTAGAGGGATTGAGTTTCAGAGCGACAATGTCGTGCTGCAGCTGTACAAAACCCTTGTGCGGCTGCACTTGGAACTGTGTACAGTTTTGGTCACCGCTTTATTGGAAGGATGTAGAAGCTTTGGAAAGGGTTCAAAGGAGATTTACTAGGATGTTGCCTGGTATGATCTGAAGATCTCATGAGGATCATGAGATTTCATGGGGATCTTGAGGCTGTTTTTGTTACAGAGAAGAGGTTGGGAGATGGCTTAATTCAGACATATAAGATAATCAGAGGGTTAGATAGGGTGGACAGTGAGCGCTTTTTTCCTCAGATGGTGATGGCCAGCGCGAGGGGACATAGCTTTAAATTGAGGGGTGATATATATAGGACAGATATCAGAGGTAGTTTCTTTACTCAGAGAATAGTAGGGGTTTGGAACACCCTGCCTGCAACAATTGTAGACTTGTCAACTCTAAGGGCATTTGAATGGTCATTGGATAAACATGTGTATGAAAATGGAATAGTGTAGGATAGATGGGCTTCAGATTGGTTCCACAGATTGGGCACAACATTGAGAGGCAAAGGGCCTGTACTACACTATAATGTTTTATGTTCTATATACTGTACACCTGCAGGAAAATAGTGTGAGCATACTGTTGCTAGTATTACATTGCAGAAGTATTTTTGCAGCATATATTGCCCAGGGCATATGTTTTCATTAGAAAAAGCACACAAATTATGCAAATAGAAATAATAAATCTAACAATTTCCTAATTAAAAAAGAGTGCAAGATCTCACTCTCGTCTCTGCTAAACAGAACGTGATGTTAATTCAATAAACACGTGTATAACAGCTGTTTAATTTTGCACCATTTCTATTAGCCCTGGTTTGACATAACACATTACTGTGCAATGTTAGACCATGTAAGTGCTGGTAATATTAGATACAACGAAGATTCCAATAATAGCACTATAAGCTGTTGACATCATGATTGCTACAATCTCAAATCCACTTTGGAACACAACTTGCATAGAGATTCTCAATCCGAAATGAGAAAACATGCTAAAAAGATGTGTGCATTGCTTGTTTTTTTGTGAATTCAGTAGATACAGTTTTTTATTTTGACACTCATTTTCTCTAGTGCTTCAGAAACAGTAGAGTAAAATTAAAATATGTATAACGTTTAAATACTTTTCATATTTGCTCATTGCTCCATTAAGTTTCACAGTACCAACCGGGCAGTACATGCTTGTAGAAAAAGGCCTTGCCATAATTGTTCAAGGAGTACCAGTAGTGCCACTGTAGCCTTTCCTTTCAAAAGATGCTGCCACAAGTAATACTAGTTTCGCATTTCACTGCAAGCTCTAGCTATTAAAATCAGAGTTCCCAGAGCTTTTTGTTATAAGTCCATGCTAGACAGTGACTAAGACTTGTTCAAACATTTATCAGTTATCCCCACAGCTGCTTTAAGCAAGTCACAGAAGAATCAAATATCACTGTTCCTAGGAATATTTTCCGAACTTGCTGTTTTTGTGAGTGTAATGAATAAGTAAATAGATAAATCTCTTTCATCAAGGAACTGGTTTACTCTGAGGCAAGGAATTTGTAACCTCTCCTTTCTGTCCTCTCAATAAGTCTTCTTAGTCAACCTAGTCAAATTACCACTTTTGATCTCATGTTACGTAATGATTCAACACTCAAGGATAGCAGGTCAGTTGAGTTGCAGCTGGAATATCACTCCTGGCCATTGATGAAAGAAGTAGAAAATCTGGAGTTTCCAGCACAAATAAAAGGCAGGTGGCACGATTGCAACAACCCAGTCATGCTTTTTAACCATGATGCCATGATATAGAGTATATCCCCTACATTCAAGAAGGAGTATATTTGATTTCTAACAAAGCATGTGAAGTACACTTCAGCAAATTTTGAAAATGTCAGTACGTTTCGAAAAAAATTAAACGAACATCTTTTACCACATAACTTGCTTGTTCAGGACAAGAGGAATATGGCTGATCTTTTGCATTAGGTCACCATATAGGATCAAGGAACGATGGTGATAGTGGATACCATGGCAAACTGTATTTACTTCACAACCACGAACAGACTCAAACCATCCTTCACCACTAAATGGCTTACAAGGCAAAGAACAACCAAATAATCTGACCCATTACTGTAGAAAATGTTTTTTCTGAAGGATTCCAGTTGTGCAATTTTACAGTAATTGATCAGATTGTTATTTGTGCATAAGGTCATATATAAAATGTAGTTTATTTTCATGTAATAACTTCAAAATAGTTATCTATTAATTTTCAATTGCAATAAGCATTTATACAATGCCTTTTTATGTAGTTGATCATTTCAATGAGCTTTACTATATTATTAGAAACACCGAAATCACAAAGAAACATTAGGGCAGGTGATGAAATGTTTGGTCAAAGGGGTAGATTTATAAGACGCAGCTTAAGAGAGGAAACATTGATAATTGAAGGAGACCTTTAGGGAGGTAACTCCTGATTATGGGAACAAAAGCAGAAGTTGCAGGAAAAGCTCAGCAGGTCTGACAGCATCTGTGAGGCGAAATCAGTTAAAGTTTCCGTTCCGGTGAGCTTTCCTCAGAACCTGACTTCACTGGACCCAAAATGTTAACTCTAATTTCTCTTCACAGATGCTGCCAGACCTGCTGATCTTTTCCAGCAATTTCTGTTTTTGTTTCTGATTTACAGCATCAGCAGTTCTTTTGATTTTTATCCAGGTTGTGGGATCTTGGCAGCTGAAAACATAACTGCCAGTGGTGAATCAACTAAAATTAAGAGACCAGAATTAGAAGAAGACAAATATAACAGTAGATGTATGTGTGGAAGAGATTTAGAGATGATGGAGAGCTTTGAAAAAAATGCAAATTTCAAATTGCAATTTAATTCGACCATGACCAATGTAGGTCAACAAGTACAAGGTGATGGATCAATAGCATTTGATATAGTTTGGACATGATGTCATCTGAAACTTTATTGCCCAAGCTTATAGAGAGTAAAATATGGAATGTCAGCCAGATTAGTATAAGAATAGTCAAGTGTAGAGATAGATAAGGCATGGATGAGGATTTCAACATTAGATGAGCTGAGGTAGTGGAGGAGTCAGGTGGTATCCCAGAGGTGAAAATACGTGATCTTCTTGATGATGAAGCTGCATGGTTGGATATTAATGTTGGGGCAAATATGACACTAAGTTTGAAACAGATTATTTACAGCCTCAGGCATTTGCCATGAAGAGGGTTGCAGTAGGTAGCTGGGAACAAAATAAGTGTCAGGGAAATACAGACAATGGTTTCACAACACTTAGTTGGAGAACCTCCTTACTCATCCAAGATGAAATGTCAGGCAAACAGTGTGATGTTTTACAGAATGTAAGGGCCAGTTGAGGTGATACTGATGTAGAGCTAGCTGTTGTTGCACCTTGCCGTTATCTCTGGAGTTCTCCAGGGCTCTAGCCTTGGCCACCTTCGATTTCTAGCTCATGCTACCCCATGGTATTATCATTTGAAACGTTGTCTGAGTTTCCAATCTGTATGCTGACATCCCTAATTTTAATAACTCCAATACTTAACAGCCTTGTCTTTGACTGCCTAGGTCTTAAATTTCTGGAAATCCATCTCGCCCTTAATCCCTGTCTTTGCTCCTTTAAGTCACTCCAAAACCTATCTCTCTGATGTATCTTTGATTCTTTGCAATAGTTTAGACATTTAGCCACAATATCCTACCACAGGCTAGAAGTATGTGGAACATTTCAAACCAAACAAGAGAAAGATAATCTCTGCTCCAAGTTTATGTTTCTCTTTTTTCATCTCTCACTTCTCGTACTGTACTGCCAGTCTTTAGTTATTCTGGATCTTGCCATGCCATCTTCTTCCCTTGGTCCATTATGACATCCCTTGGCTCTACCTCCCTAACATAAGTCTATCTTTTGTTCTTCTTCTGACCCACCCTTTTTTGTTTGCACAAAATCAATTGTATTTCTAAATTTACCACTTCTGACAAGAGATCATACATCTAAAATGTGCCGAATCTTAATGTATGTGTGCGTATATATACATATATATATACACATATATATATATATATGTATATATGCATATATATATACACACTCAACCAGCACTCTTGATCAACTGGCAAAAATTATATTATATACCTTAAATGCCACAGTCTACTATGATGTCCAAGTATTTATGTTGTAAATAGAGTATAACAGTGATGTGTATAACCTCTGCATTATGTTTCTGTTACTTTGATTTTGGGAGGTGTATTGATGTTTTGACATAGATTTTTTTGAGGGACGTTGACCTTCAAAGCTTCACTTAGTCAGGTCTTGCTGCGGTAATGTGTACCTCTTGACTATCCAGAATATTCAACCAACCAGCACACTCCTGGTCCCGTAGATGCTGGTTAATAAAAACATTGCTTTCTAAATATAAATATAAACATATATATCGCCAGCAGGTTCTGAGAGCTGGATGCTATACCACTGTGAACTGATATTTGGAAACCACTTAACTATATGTACAGTGGTGTAGTCAACCAGGATTCTATGAGAACCTTTTTAACCAAGATACATGTAATCTGACATCAGTGATTATTGTAGTCTGGCATATACCTAATAACCCGATATAGCATATCTTTCCCTGTCCCCAGATTCACCCCCCCCCCCCATAAACCCTAACATTTTTATCCTTTGCCTGGCTCTGATTCTCCTTTAAACAAGCTCCAATGTCACTGTTGTGGCTCCTGGGGTGGCCTGAATTTGTTTCTTGCAGAGGGGTAGAACATTTGCATCTGGTGAAGCAGAATATGCACAGCTACTGAGGTGGTCAGGGTATCTACTTGTGTCTGGGTAGTCAATCCAGGCCTGCAAAGGTGACTTGCTGGAAGATACCAGTGCCAATCTGTTGCATCTGTGGATACCATGGCTAATGTTGACTGAGTAAGAGGGAGGATAAACCAAAGGACCCAAAATACAACCAGGGCACTCAGATGAATTCCCCAAGTTGGAGTCCCTATACCATATGGTAGCAGTTGAAGTGGATGATTTGTTTTTTATAATGCTAATCCTTCTTCTGGATAACCGTTTTCCAAGTAAGCCTATGTGCTGTCTGGTCAAAGAGTATGCAAGAGACTCTGGAGTTGAGTATGTTTTCTCTGATCAGTTAGGAGCTCTGTACAAGCCATAATGTTATGTAAAAGTGCAGACTAGTTACTATGGAAGGCTAGGTTGATGCCATTATATTTCATCAACAGGCCCTTGAACACATGAACCCTGTTCAGCTTCATGATTGGTTTGTGAATATTGAGATGAATTGTACAAGACCACACAATTCAATGTTATGTTTGAAGCAATCCTTAGCAAACTACAGGCCATTGCTTGAGATGACCACCGAAGGAATGCCGTGTGTGCTGTCTAAGCATAACAATAGCTGCTCTTAACGTAGCCATGATATAGAAGAACCAGTATTGGACTGGGGTGGACAAAGTTAACAATCATACAACAACAGGTTATAGTCCAATAGGTTTATTTAGAAGCACTACCTAATGAAGGAACAGCACTCTGAAAACTAGTGCTTCCAAATAACCTGTCAGACTATTACCTGTGGTTGTGTGATTTCTAACTTTGCTCTTAAGGTTAAGGTTTACAATCGTTCAACCTCCACCTATCAGGAATAATAGTTGACTACAATGAGGAGAAAAATTTATTCCCAAAAATATAACTAGATCCATACCAAGGTGGTTCCAATGCAAAAGGTAAAAGATGAAGCCATCAGCGATTCCTGTAGTCTTCTATGGAAAGCACAAGTTGAAAAATTACAGACCATGTCTTCAATATGCCAGACCAGCAGAAGGAATTGTTGACCTAGTACTTGATAGTGCTCAGGTGACCCTGCTGTAGGAGAAAATTACTCCCAGGGTCCTCAGGCAATCCAGATAATGGGGCTAATGTCGACTGGGAGGTTATCCGAAAGATTGAGATGATGGACGTGCTCCAAGTATTGTTTTAGAATGCAATTCATGCAGATTTAGGTAGGCCAGTCTATATTACATTACTGCTGTATTTGTGTGCATTCCATATCCACCTTGTAACTTCTGAGTAGTTACAGGGAGGAACTTTGGTTAAAAAAAAGGACTTCATGTGCTCAATAAAGTAGACATCATCCTATGTAGGCTTCCCCAAAGGAATGAGGGACAAAGCAATAGCTGTGGTCAGCCGTTTGTCTTTAATGTATTCCTGGAGGCATCAAACTTTTTATGACTTAATCAGAGCTGTTGGATTTGGGATGGTATCTTTGCTAGCTCTCTCAGTTTAAGGAGGGTCACAAATTACTTCTGCCCTGTTTAGGTTATGAACTTGAGGCTTAGGATATGGGCCTCTAAAAATGTCTTAGACCAAATGATTGCCATGGCCTCTTTCGCAATGACTACACATCTCTGCTCATAAGCTGTCAATGCCCTTGAGGCATAGCAGACAGTCATGAAGAGTTTGAGTGCTGGGTCTGGAATAAAACAGCTTCTAGGTCAGTGGGAGATGTACAGGCTGAAACAAAACTGAGCAGGTCTAGGTTGCAGTAGGCCTGTGTTTGGGTACTATAAGCATTATCCAGAAATTTGTCACCCTCACAACTCTAGATCAGGAATGTCCTGCCTGAGAATTTTGGGGTGGGGGGTGGGGGGGGGAGGTCAGTTTTGAGCAAAAGAGAATTTACATCTTATCTGAAAAGGAAGCATGTGTGCAGCCAGAGAGTAGAAGTTGGGATGAAGCAGCACTAGACAAAGTGGTCCAATTCAGAGCCAGCTCAAACATGATGGACCAATAATCTCTTCCTATACTGTAACCATTCTGTAAACCCTTACCCACTACCCTATTTTCACTTCACGTATATGCAATATCTCCTGTGCAGATCCTCGCTCTGAGCTACCTGGCAAATTTTATGCTTCAGTTGTTTTATAGAAGACTAGCAAAAAAGACACTGTTTGAAAGCATTCCTGTCATGACAACTTACATTCATGTCATCTGAGAGTCTAAGTCACTTTTTTCTCTGACATAGTCCATTACAGTTAACACTTTACAGGACTTGGTCTAACATACTGTATTATAAAGCAATACAAAGCTTCTCTATTTTGGCTGGTGGTTACAAGGCCTACTAGGATCATTGTTTTTCTGTATCTATAATAATGACAGACATGGACATACAGGGCACAATTTCAGCTGTGAAATAGTTGGGAATACACTGAGTTAGATATGAAGAGATAAGATAAATAGAGAATGTGAGCAATTGCCAGGAATGTGTCATTTGAAATTTAATGCAAAGAAGTACAAAGTGATTCATTTTGATAAAAAGAAAGAAGATGCTTTAAACTAAAGAATACAATTACAATGGACAGAAACATCTGCGAGTTTTAAATATACAAATCCTTTAAAGATGGCTGGTGGTTGGAGGAAGATTTTAAAAGGCACAAGAAATCCTAGGCTTTATAAATCAGGGCATAGAGCACAAAAGCAGGGGAATTATGATGAACAAAGGCAAAATACTGTGAATGCTGAAAATCTGAAACAACCACAGAAAATGCTGGAGAAACTCAGCAGACTGGGCAGAATCTGTGGAGAGTGAAACCTAGTTAATTGTGCAACTTGTGTGCATAACTTGTGCAAGATGGAGACAGAGCAATAGGACTGCATGTGGGCTCTTGCCCATTTGCTTTCCTTCTTTGTTTTACTTCTGCTTCTGCTCTTTTCTCTCTCTTTATTTTCCTCTTCCTTTGGTTTTTGTGGCTAGTTAGCAGCACCAGTGTGGCAGTGAGAGCAGGCCGTGTGCGGAGTAGTGAACGTGCCTTCCCTTGGCGATTGGAGGCAGCATCAGCGAGGCTGTTCTCCTAGTGATGAGAGGCCAGCCGCAGTGCGGTCTTCCTCCTGCCATTCAAGGTCTGTGGCAGCAGCAGTGAGGTTGTTGTCCTGGTGACGAGAGGCCAGCCACAGTGAGGTCTTCCTCCTGCCATTCAGGGTCTATGGCAGCAGCAGCGAGGTTGTTCTCCTGGCGTTCGGGGCCAGCAGCAACAAAGCTCCTCCGGCAGTAGGTGATGTGGCGCCAGCGACAGTGGATTCTTCAAGATGGCAATGCAGGCATCTGTACCCAAGCCTGGCCTGGCAGTGGGCTCTTGGTTGCAGGTGAGTGTGGGTTCAGCGCCGTCAACAAAGTGGGCCCAGCAATGAAGAGATGTGCCTACAGTGGAGCAAATTGTACGCTAGTGGGTCCGGTGTAGATAGCAGCAAGGCAGTGAAGGTCTCTGTTAAGTGTAGGTGCTGGGATGGTCTGGGTCAGAAAGACTGATATTCTGAACTTTTTATTTTATTTTTGAAATTTATTCCTTTAACTTATAATGCTGGACTATTTATTTCTTTACTGTTCTAATTGTTTTGTTCGTAAGAATTTGATTTAAGTATCTGTACCTAGGTACCTTTGTACCTAAGATGGTGCTGTAATGCGGTGACTGTAAACTTTTCACTGTAGTCATTTGAGCACATGTGACGACAAAGGTAATTCAATTCAATTAACATTTCAAGTCTGGTATGAATCTTCTTCTGAACTGAAATGATGATGAATCTTTATTTAAACGATTGACACTAAGTAATGATCCTCATGCAGGCACGACAGACCATAACACTTCTGTGACTCTTTGGAAAAGAATATTGATCTGGGCCCAGTTGGAATATTATATCCCATTCCATGCATCATACTGGAGGAACGATTCTGAATGTTTTAGAGAAGGTGTAGAAAAAAATTGAGAATGAAATCCCTTATGACTGGTTATAGTTACATGGATAAACTGGAGAAACTGGTTTGAATGCTTTCGAAGAGAGCAGTGTAAAGAAGATTTGCTCAAAGTTCCAAAGGGTCTAAACAGAGTAGGTATAGAAAATCTTTGCATTAGCAAAAGGATTAAATACCAGATGATACAGTTTGAAGTGATGACAAAAGAGCTTAAGGCAAAATGAGAAACATGTTTTTATGCAGTAAGCGATTAAAATCTCCCTGAAAGGATGTTGCAATCAATTTCAATCATGGCTTGCAAAAGTAATTTGGAAACTTTTGCCTTCAAGTGTTTGCCCAAAGCTGCAGGGAACTGATCTGGCAATAGAGCAAGGGAAATTACTGTTTAATGGAGTAGCCAGGCTAAATGTCCTGTATTCCAAGTGTAAAGTTGCATGATGCTCTTTCTCTGTCAATTTTCTGTCTAGTTGCTCTTTTTTTCTTTTTAGTTGACAGTCTTTTGAGCATCTGAAAGGAGAAAGGCAAATATGTAACACAGTTCAGGGGGCGGGGTGGAAGCATTCAAAAAGTGGACATTTATGCCAATTGCAGCTTGTTAATCAATAGCTTGGAGGACAAGACAATGGGATCTGAAAAGGAGGATGATCTATGGGCATCCTGTCATCTTTAACACATCTTTCAGTCCTTCTCACCATAGTCAGCAATATCCATTCCATGGCAAGTGCAGTCTCCTCCATAGGGCTCAAGAAAGGAATGCATGCCTATTCCCCACTGGCCAGGGCCTGCTGTCTGTAGCTTTGCACCACCTTATCTTGCAGGATAAAGGAAAATTTGTTACAGTTTTGAATAATTGTCATTGTTCTCTGTGCCCTGCGTGTTTTCTGAAGGGCTTCCTGTCTCCTGTGAATAGAGTGGTCAGAGCTGCTAGCCCAAGGAGCAGGCTGAGCAGCAGGGAGCTGATGGTATAATGGGGTGGAAAGACATTTTGGCAAACCTGTTGCCTTCACAGCTAGTCAGTATCACTGAAGAAGCTGTTTAATCTGTGCATTCATTTCAGCGACCCAGGTGAAATATAGACAAAGCACAAAAGATTTAAACTATTGAGAAAGAGGGAATTAATTGTGTAAAAATTTCCTCATTGTCTTTTCAATTATCTCAATTGCTTTCCTGCCAGATCTACACTGGCTCCCTGATGAACCTGGAGCTGTCCCAGGGAAAACAAGATGAGGTTAGGATAATACTGGAATCCTGACTCAACATCATTACCCAGTACTTTTCCAGCCTGCATGCACTGGAATTCACCTCAACTTGGCTGAGAAAATTCTGCCTGTAACTCTATTTCTCTTTCCAAAGATACAACCTGTTCTGCTGAGTATTTCCAACATTTTTCTGATTTATATCCCAATTATCCTTTTATACTGCATGTAAACATTAGGTTACCAGTGCCAGTCTTGTCATGAGGAAGATTTGTTTTTATTTGCTCATTGGATGTTAGTATCACTGGCTGTGCCAGCATTTATTACCTATTCCTAACTGCCCACCCAGATGGCAGTACAGAGTCAATCCATTGCTATGGGTGTGGGGGTGTATTAGATTATAACAGGTAAGACTGGCTGATTTCCTTCCCCAAAAGCAGTTTGTGGGCTTTTACAACAATCATCAATGATTCCATGGTTACCATTAAGCCGGTTTTTAGTTAATTGCAGATATTTTTTAAATTCAAACTTCACCATCTGCCACAGTGAATTTCGAACCCATGTGCCCTGAACATTAGCCTGGGATTCTGGATTAGTTACTCCAGGGACATTACCATTCTTGTCACTGCTTCCCCATATGATCTGAATTTTTGTATCTTGCTTTTTTTTAACTCTGAACCTATGCTGTGTTATCTCTACGACCATAATGGCACCCTTGTCTTTTGTTCAACGACATATTTCCAATTCCCTTTACTTTTTCCTGACATGTTCTTCTGCTCAACTTATGCTGATCCCATTTTCAATAGTATAAAACCATTGTCCTTACCACCATCCTTTAGTTCCAAGGACAGTCATTTTGGACTTGAAATGTTAACTGTCTCTCTCTCTCCACAGATGCTGCCAAAAGTGCCAAGTTTCTCTAGCACTTTCTGGTTGGATTTTGGATTTCCAACATCCACAGTATTTTGCTTACGTTTTGGATGTTTTTTTGTTCAATTTTAAATTCCACTGCAATCATTTCTAGGGTAAAATTATTTTTTGAGTATTTGTTATTGATCACAGCAGCAAATAAATTACACACCCAAAATATTTTCAAGTTTCTTGTGTATTTGACCAGTTTGTCTTGATTGCAAATTTTGGAACAAACCAGATGCTCATAGAAATTGGAACAGAAATGAAATGGTATTTATCATTCATGTAACGTGTGATCCTAATCCCATGCTTCTCTGTAACAATATGAAAAACAGTTCTTCGATTAAAAAAAAAATCAGCTCCTGTATTGTTACCCTGATTTTGCTGACATGGAGTGGAACCATCGTTATTTTAGTTTTAATTTTTGTTTTTATATTTCTATTTGGATGCGAAACCTTTATATTGTGGTCACTAATCCTAAGGTTCTTGCTCACATTTAACTCATCTCTCTAACTACTCAGTAAAGACGAATAAATGTACTGCTAGAGAAGTTAAAAATCACACAACACCAGGTTATAGTCCAACAGGTTTAATTGGAAGCACACTAGGCAATCACCTGATGAAGGAGCGTCGCTCCGAAAGTTAGTGTGCTTCCAATTAAACCTGTTGGACTATAACCTGGTGTTGTGGGATTTTTAACTTTGTACACCCCAGTCCAACACCGGCATCTCCAAATCATGACTGCTAGAGAATGGAATTGTATACAGCCTGTATTCCAAATAATGGTTCATTCATTAAAATATCCAGTTTTTTAATTTTGCTGTTCTTACTCATCTAAATAGTAATTTTAACACAAGAAAAAATCTTGTTCTAACCAGTCCTTATCAGCCTTTACTTTCCAGCTGGACAAATAGTCCAGATTGTATTTCACCACCTTGTTTCCCTAAGCCTTTATCGCCTCTTTTTTGACACAATCAGAACAAGCTTGAATATTGACATAAGGCCAGATTTTAACTACTGTGTAAATTGATGGATTTTGAGTGAGTTACAATCTCATGCACTGATGTGAATTGTGGATTCCCTAACTGTTTGTGCCAAGAAGATCATTTATCTGATTAATTTACAAATTTCCTCTGCCATTTCCTCCCAGAATTAATAAATCTGGTGTTACTCAAATCTCTTTTACACAACCACTTTTGTATCTCTGATCTCTGCTGTAATGACATTTCGGCAAAAGGAACTTGTAGAAAATTTAATCAGTGTCATTTTGTAATTTGGAATTTTTGCATAGCTGGAGGTATATTGTATCATTGTTTTACCATGCACAAAAGTTTCAATTTCTCGGTGAACTTTTCAAATTCATTGATGACATATTCAGGGAGGTGCAAGAGTTTCTCTTATTGAGTGTACATGAAAGCAGGTAAGAGCTTGTCAAAGCTGTAGTAAAAGCTGAAAGCTTTTTTATAGTGCTATTTGTCATGTTGGAGATAATTCAAAACCACAAGCCAATCTCCACTTTCCAGATAGGTTTGTTTTTAGTTGACAGATGGCTTTGTTTTGTCAGAATTACTTCCTTTCCTGATCATTGAGAAACTGAAAAAACACAACACTAAGTCCTTTTTATGCAGACCACATGACACCGTTGCATTACAGCTTTGGTTTTGGCAGCTTCCGTACATGAATTTTTATGCCTTTGGAAAATAAATGTTCTCTCAGTATCCCATCCCCTCTCCCCAGAAGAATGGTAGTGCTATATTCCTGGCTGTGCTACTGAGCAAGAGATATCAAAGGAGCGTCTCTGACTTTCTTGAATAGAGAGAGGTTCCAATATCTTGTCCTGCTCAATAAAGAGTAATTGTGACAAACGTGACAATAGCTACTCCCTGACTATTATCCTGACTAAACTGAATGCAACTGGATTGCCAAGACTTTTAATATCAATGGCATAATTCTAATACTGACATGTATAAGGACCAATAAATTAGTTTGATATTAGATTTTAGAATGCTCAAGAGTTCTTCCAAGAATTTTAAAAGAAGGGTAGAGTTTTCCCAGTCCCTGAATGACATGGGGAAAATTGAATCAGTTTGAAATGCATTGAGATTGGAAATATTATATTCTTGACATCAAAATTTGAATGGCAGGACGAGAATGTTATGAGTGAGCTGTAAGAGGCTACTTTGCATTCTTCATGACTTTGCATACCCAAATGTGCCTCAATTAATCACAATTTCATAGTGTCCCGTCCAGTTGAGAGAAATTAAATGGCAATAATTTCCAACATGAAAGTCAGAGAGGGTACTGGGTAATTACATTGGGTCACTTGCTCATCTCGCCTTCTATGTTGGACAGCATCACCAGCATCCCAGGGGACCTTCTGTGAGCACTGACCACTTGCGTTCTTTATCCAAGGAGGTTGGAAGCGGATGCACACCAACCACACCACACCATCATGGCACACCTCCATCTCACTTACGATACAATTATTCACTTCAATACTGGACTTTGGAGCCTCCAAAAACTTTCATTGTATTCTGCTGCCAGGCCACTTTGCACAGACAAAGCATGTATCAAAGCAGGATTTATGTAGACCTTGCTGTTTTCACACTCATTCACTTCACACCAACTTGGATGCTCACTACATTTCTGCCTTGCTTTGCTCTTTTGCTCTTTGGCATCTCATTCTAAACTGAAAGGCTCACAGCATTTCTGGCTTTCTTTACCTTTTAGAAAGGACATAAAGCCAGGTGACGTGTCGTTCCTGTCAGCAGTGGTCAATCAAGAGGGTGGACATGTTGTGCATTGACTATGTTGTCATCATACCAGCTGCATGTGCTAGCAGCATACATAGCAAGCACACTGTGCTTTAACCAAATGGCCATATCTCAATGTCTATTGGGAGTAGTCCTCAGTCCAGTCAAAGTGGACTGTTGCTAGAAAGGGGTTCCACTACAGTCAGTAAAGGGTAAATTTTAATCTCATTCCAGGACAGTTAGTCAGACAATTGGGTGGTTAGAGTCAGGGGCTCCATAACATTACAATCCAGGGAGTGGGCCATAGTCGGTCCTGCAGGTCTAGTGCAAACATTCTGGGATTAGCGATAAGTCAGTTGAGAAGTTGCACAGAGATCAGTCAGGGGTCCAATCACTCATCCCTGTAGTTTGTCCTTCCAACTCAATCAGGGTGTGGAATAAATTCAGTCCTGGGGTCTGTTCACTGAAATTCAAGATGTTTGGCAGAGACCAATGCTGTGGTGGGCAAGCTGGGGAAGTCAGTTGTGGGGATTGAAGGCAGCATGTTGGGATGCAGAAGGGACAGCAGTTATGACATTGGCAACTCAACAGAGAAGAGTGGGATATGTTAGAGCAAGGAGAGCAGGGGCTTACTATTGGGAGTAGGTTATCAATTGTCATCACCACCACCACCTGGTTCAACTGGGGAAAGCGAATTATTTTGGTTGCATGACTAAGCAGTGGGCAAAGGACTCAGTTGGTAATGTGATAGATGAAGACTGAAATGAAAGATTTAGTTGGGGATCTGTGGAAGCTCAGAATGGATGGGGGTTACCAAGATGTACAGGATTCGCCATGATAGATTGATGCAGTGTCAGGCATAACAAGCCAGACAGGATGAAATTTACATACACTTCCAATCAATACGAGTTGGGTGAAGTGATTGTTCATTGACTGTAAATTTGCTGTTGCTCAAAAAGCAAGGATTCCCTTTTCTTTTGCTTTTTTTGACATGAAACTCCCGTAATTGACACTTAACTGATTTTTGGTCAAATTCAGCCTGAAATGTCTGTATGTTTTATGGCAGTTCTAGTCGTCTGTTGTACAAATGTGAGTGTGTACACAAACAAATATTAAAATTATTGCAAAATATAGGGAATGCTGACTGAATCTTGTAGCTGGGGCTAGTTTATAATTAATGTTCCTCCTGTTTATTGTCAAGCTTCTGGCTACTTGGAATGAAGCCCCTTCAGTTTACTGAATGAGTGCAACGTATTTTGACAAGACTCACACGAAACAAAATATATTGATGCATGTAATGAATGGAGATCGCTACACATTTCATTCTTTTTTCTTGAAATGTACATTTAGTATCCTTGACATGAAGGAAAACAATTTTACAATAGGGAGAAAGGAACGAAGTTGCCCTTTTAGCATGCATGAGGTTACATAACAGTGTAAAATACTGATTGAAATCAATGTCTGGAACTAAAATTAATTCTTAGATCTTATGCAATTTGCCAAGTAGTCAGGCATTGGGGAGCTTTGCCCAGGGACAGTGCAAACTGGAAAATATTTAGTCAAATATATAAAAATGCACACACACACACCAGCAAAACACTATCACTGTACAATTGAATCAATGTATTCACTTTGTCTTGTTGTCTGTGATTCTTTGTGCAAAAGGTAAAAAAAATTCAGTTCTCCCAACAGCCATTGTTGGATGGACAATGGACATGAATGAGTTTCAGGAGGGTGATGGTTGGCATAAAAAAGACCATTTAAAATAGTTTTACTAGTCAAAAGGTGGTACAAAACTTGAGTCTTGCTGAAAAAGTGAGACATGCAACCAAAACTTTTCTCTCAGATGGAATTGCAATAGCACCAAATTTCAAAGAAAGCAACAATTTGTTCTACATGAGAAGAGGGTTCTGTTTGGCTGGCAAGTGTACTCTGCTTGAGGTGATGCCATGGATAATGCACCCAGGAATGGTGTTCTCTGTGGTTTTGTTGAATTAATAAAGGCACAATGCTTGGATATGGCCTTTCTGTTTTCCAAGGACAGGGCACTGCATGGGAATGTATGTTGCTTCTAGCAAGCAGAAGTAAGCCATGTTGAAAACCATTATTGGACAACACTTGCTAAATAACCTCAGTTGTGCCAAGAATTACACTAACAACCATTATCAGTCTGTCTCATAATATGGGAACACCTTGACCAATCCAAGTCCGCTTGCCAACTAATCAGCACTCTTTTCTGTCCTGATTAATGCAAGATGAAAATCTTTGACAGCTTGTGTCTTTTTTTTCACCAAAGTTATTTCTGTCCTATTTAGTAAGTGAAACATGTCATGCTTTAAATTTGTTGGTCAGTCACACTACTTTTTTCTGTGACTTTTTGTATTGCAAGTGTTTAAGGTAAATTCATTTGAACCTTTGAAATTTAAGCATATGCCTTTCCTTTCATTTGCAAACGATAAGTAACCTAAATGAATTTTAACATTATAGTTTTAAATGAACCAGTTATGCTGGTTCATTGTGTCTTTACCTTTTTCTGGGATTCTTAAATACCAGAGACATTGATCCATGTTACCATTATTTTCATTTAGTACAGATACTTGGATCACGTGAGGTACTTACAATGTGGTCGTTGATAATTTCATGAAACGTTGGCATGTAAAGAGGTTACAGTCATGGAAACAGCCAAAGCCAGCTGGATACCTTGACTTATATCATACTTCACAAAGACTCTCTATTTTCAAATACTGAGAAGTCACCTTTATCAACCTATTTCTTTTCAGCATTGTAGAAATAATTGATTGGAAGGAATACAAAGTTCCCACTGTTTACTTGTAATGGAATCGAGGAAATATCCTCTTAGTCTGCAATAGTGTACTGCAAATCAGATAATGTTGTTTTTACTACAGTTTACTAGTTAATTTTATTATTAGACCATAAAGAGTACAACTAATAGAATTTACCTGATACTTAGATGTTACAAACAGGCTTATCCAACAAGTGAAAAAACATAATAACTGTGTTAATCCTGCATGTGTGAAATACAAAAAGACATGGAATATTTATGCTGCAAGATTTATTTTTATCTCATATTAGATTATAAATATATAATTTTTCACTACATTTTGTAAATTTTAAATGCATGTTAATATACATGAAAAAGGATTCTAATCAAATGTAATTTATTCATATAGTGTAGTTTTCAATGTTCAAGATTAAGCAACAGTTAATATTGAAATTTGAAATTACCAAAATCTTCATATCACTTTGGATTGAATTTTACCAAAAATCAAGTTTAACAAAAAAAACAGGTTTGTGGTAGCCTGCTCCAGTACCTTCAATGTCTACTAGACATGCTGACAAACCTGCACTCTTTAACTGTCACTATTGATCTCTGCCTTTGGCAAGGTGACTCTAGATGCTCTTTCCTCACAGTGAGACAATACCCATTCAAAGGTGGAAATGCATAGAAACAGTCCCAAAATCTCTTCTCGGAACACTCCTGAGGGACTTGATCTCCCCATCTCCATTCTGCCTGTTAGCCTAAACCCTGTGGTAGTCAAGCTGAGGTGGATGTATTTACATCTGACTAGGACACTCTCAACATGTCTGGACACTCTAGCTAAAAATGTCCCCAGGGTAGCCTGCCCAAAACTCCAAGGTTGGAAGGCTACCTCTACCCCAGCTGTGGACGCAGAGACTGCACCTACATGTAGTGGGAAAGAAAGGAATAACAATATTCTAAGGGAAGATATGTAGCACAGGTGAAACTTCATTGTAAATACATCATCACATTTGTAAATGTATGTTCACTTTACATCATCAGCCATCAGTGACCGTCATTTTCGCACAATACGATGTTCTAACCCTGTCTGAAATACAGCTATTCTTTCTATTGCGCTCATATTATAATGAGATGTTGCCATGATCAAATGAGGAAACATTAGATGTTCTGAAGGCTTCCATCAATTTGTATCATTAATGTAATAACTCAAGAAGCCATTAGAAAGACACACTGTTCAATATATATCGTATCAGTTGCATGCATGACACTGTGATCTTTTGCTATAAATTCTGTGTCTTATGATCCTGATAAAGGAGCAGCACTCCGAAAGCTAGTACTTCCTAATAAACCTGTTGGACTGTAACCTGATGTTGTGTGATATTTAATTTTGTCCACCCCAGTCCAGCACATCAATCTACATCAATCTGCCACAAGAGGGCTCTCCAGGTCTGCTCCATTATATTTTTTCCACCACCAGGAGAGCAGCTGTGTGGCTAATTGTGCATGAACAAACTAAGGGCAGTGTTGACATCAAAAAAAAGTGAGGGGGCATACAGGGAGAGAGGGGGAAACTAAATCAAAATGGAGTCGGTGGGGAAGATAAAGTAACCTTTTCGCCACAGTGCCCAACTCTGTCTCAAGGCATCAAGAGCATTGGTAGATATCATATTCACTCTATCCAATGACACCCAGACTTGAACAAAACCATTGAAGAGGAGTAGACAGTTGGCAGAGATGGCCCCTTCCACAGCCAGGGCCTGTTTATTGCCAGCCTGGCCAGGCACAGGAGGGGGTCTTCCGATCTGCCCACAATCCTCCACACTGAATGCCCAAAGACCAGGAGCGTGGAGTTGAAGTGCAACCAAAAATACAACAAAAGATTCTTCAATTAAATAAAAATGGAGTGCAAATTGTCATAACCAATATGTACATGGTCCACAGACTCCACAGTGCCACAGAGTAAACAGGAGGGCTGAGGGTCTGTGAATTGACACAATCTGTAGCAATAAAGGATTGCGGCATGCATCACCCTGCATTTCAGGTCCCCAGTGAAAAGAGTGAGGACTTCTGTGTAGAGAGCCCTCCACTGGGAATCCCTGCCATCCAATGGTAAATAAGCTTGCCAAGGCATATCCGAGTTGCAGAGGTAAGAATCAAAATGGATGGTGTGCAGCAGCAGCCTGTATAAAAACCATCTGTTCACAAGGTGAAAAGACACACATATTCAGGAGGCAGCTCACATTGTAGAACACAGGCTCCTGAGGGAGGTTCAGGAGCCTGGGGCTAATGTGGAATTCTGTCCGAGCAGGGGTATATGCAGCCAGGATCTGCTTAATAAGACACTTGGGTGATGTGTCCTAGTTGGACAAGCCATTGCCTGTTACCAAGGGAACTCACACTGAAGGAGTTCCATGAGGAAATTAATTAGTGATTCCTCATGGACCTTGTAGGGGTTATCGCATTTTTTTCCTGAACAATGGAAATGCGTTAAAAGATCAAATTGATGGCAACAGTTAACATTCCTCTCCAGTGGTTAATTTAAGTATTAACCCACCTATCTGAAATAGGCAATCATTTCCATTCAGTGCCATATTTGAAGTTGTATAAAATGTTATCAATTTGGTAAGGTTGCTGAACAAAGAGAACTTGCAGGATCATAGTTCCTTGAAAGTGGAGTCTCAGTAGATAAGATAGTGAAGAAGGCATTTGGTATGTTTGCCGTTATTGGTCAGTGCACTGAGTATAGGTGTTGGGAGGTCATGTTGTGGCTTTACAGGAGATTGCTTAGGCTGCTATTGGAATACTGTACGCAATTCTGGTCTCCCTGCTGTGTGAAGAATGTTGTGAAACATGAAAGGATTCAGAAAAAAATTATAAGGATGTTGCCAGGTTTGGAGGGTTTGAGCTGTATTGAGCGGCTGAATAGATTGGGGATATTTTCCCTGGAGCGTTAGAGGCTTAAAGGTGACCTTATTGCCATTTATAAAATCATGAGGGGCATGGGTAGGGTAAATAGGCAAGGTCTTTTCCCTAGGGTGGGGGAATCCAAAACTAAAGGGCATAGGTTTAAGATGAGAAGGGAAAGATTTAAAAGGATCTAAGGGATAACTTTTGCACACAGACAATGGTACATGTGTGGAATGACATGTCAGAGGAAGTAGTGGAGGCTGGTACAACATTTAAAAGGCATCTGGATGGGTATATGAACAGGAAAGGTTTAGAGGGATTATGAGCCAAATGCTGACAAATGGAACTAGATTTATTTAGGATATGTGTTCAGCATTGACAAGTTGAATCAAAGAGTCTGTTTCTGTGCTATATTTCCCTATGACTCCATAACTAGTGCTACAACCTAGTTGTGAGGAGTAAACTCACTCCTTTACCTGTCCCACAGGTAAAGGAGTTATAATAAAGTTTGAATTTTAATGGGAGGTAATATTGCCAATGCTATATGATCTGCCATGGTGGTTTTGCCTCCAGCAGGGTATTTTACCTGATGCAGTAATTGTCATGTTAACTCCCAGAAGCAGGCTTTAAAAATTTAGTAAAGGTTTACTACAATTCCTGATATATTTGTACAGTACAGTCACAGGTGTTTCAGCATCTAGGCTAATATTAAGCTATTCAGTTATAAATACTAGTATGCTTCTATCAGTGTGCCATTCTTCAAGTGACCCCAGTTAAGATGGAATCAGAGACCTTTATACCCTCAGGTCAGTGTTGATATCATAAGCATGCCTCTTAAGGGTATACTGCCTACTAGCTGTAAGACAAAGCAGAATATGTGAGGCACAGTATTAGAAACAAGCCTGAGACTAGATTTATTTAGGATATCTGTTCAGCATGGACGAGTTGGATCAACGGGTCTTTTTCTGTGCTCTATATCTCTATGAGTTTATAAGTCTGCTAGATTAATTAAGTAACAAATAAAGGACTAGTGTATTCCAAATAAAATTTACTCAAGCAAAGATGTAAAGATTATTAAATGGTTTAAACTGTGCAAATATATACTAAACTTGTCATAAAATGCCACACTCTAATAAGCACACATGCATCCAACCTGTAAGTCCAGAAAGAAAGTACGAAAACTCTGCAGAGTCTTTTCTTAAAAATAGTTTGGCAAATTAACTGTTAACTTAAGAAAAAAAATCATAGATTGTCCCAAATGTTGGTGTCCAGCTGAAGTCACTTTTCACTCAAGTTGCTGGGATTTCTTCTTCTTGTCATTGGCCGAGTTTACTTTTACTGGAATCCTCCACTTATGATGATAAAGCCTTCCAGTGGACTTTTAACTTGCATTCTTTGTGAGCAATTTGAGAGAAAGAGAGGGAGGCCAACGATTGTTGCTCTAGGGAAATTCTCTCTCTGACTGTCTATATTTATATCCAACAGCTTTGTTACACCCCCCACTTCCTGAAAGTACTCAGTGACTGCTTTGCAAAGTATTATTTCCAGAAAAAAATCCAAGATATAGATATCTCTCTCATCAATTATATACTAAATTAATATTTCAGATGATGCATCTTAACAATAGTTTAACATCTTCACGAAATTAACAGACTGACCAATGGCTTTTCAAATTTTGCATCTGAGATAAATTAATTTCAATTCCCTATCAAAGACAGAATAACAAGAAAAGATGCCTAAACACACTGGAGTTCAACAAAGAGTTTAGGCCACAATATACTGAAGGATCATCATGAGGGGAATTGCCATCATGAGCACTCAATTCCATTTGAGATGTGCAAATTATTCCATGTCAAATGTGTTAGTTATTACCTGACAAAATCAAAAGCCACGTCCTATTTATTGTGGTCACAATTCAATTTTACTCATGGATTTAAGGCAAATAATAAAATATGTTTTGGGTGGGTTCAATCTGTATCAGTGTCACAGCCACCTTTCCTGATTCTGTGTCACTAATTTCACTTTACTACAGAAACTGTAGTGCCATTAACACTTGCCCTTTCCTCCAAGTATAGGTTTACTTGAGAGACAATTAGCTTATCAGCAATAAGCACAGGTGAGAAACAGCCTATAATTGGAGGATCAGTTCCTCACCAATTCTTTAATTTGCCAGTGCTATATGATCTGCCATGGTGGTTTCTCTCATTTGTCCTCGGGAATTGAGAGACAATTCACCCACTGTCCCTTTGCATTTTTAACCCTGTAATAAACGTAGCCATTTTAAACACTTTTATTTCCAATAGAAAATGTAAACAAAACTGTTTTTTATAAGTATGTGAGTGAAAGGCAATATTTACCAAAAACACAAGTGGCACAAGTCATTGTCTTAATATTGTTATGAAGATGTGGGTGTACTTTAAGAGAGTTAAAAGCAGCAGAACTACCGGTCACAGCACCAAGTGTTCTCAATAAGATAACAATGTAATACCTGGTCGACCAGCTTGATTAGCTCATTACCTGGAGATAAAAACAAATTTGAATTCACCAATCAATTTAAATTATACCCCAAAAAAATTCTCTGTTATACTTTAAGAAATAAAGTTGTTAATTTTTACTTTAAATAGTTCATGGCCATTCAGATATTTACAGATTACTGCACGGGATAAATCTTTTCTGTTTTGCTGGTTTTAAATTAAGGAGAAGTGTTTACCCAGTGTCATAACAATATGCATATGATGCTTGGGGATAGCAACATTTTTAAGGTTGCAAATTCTATTCCTGGGGAATGGAATACTGTCTAATGCAGCCATACATTGGCATTAAATATCCTCATGATAGTTTTGAGCACAACTAGATGCAGAGTAAAGTTCTCTTTACTTAACCTCAATTCAGAGGCCTACACCAAATTATAGTATTGCATTTGCTAAACCAACCTGTGGCCACTGAGTAATTGCATCATGGACAGTTTTTATGTTACTGATCTAAGCTCACTAAATTAAGACTATGTACTGTGGTTGATTCTTAACTGCCTTCTGAAATGATCCTGGCATATTATTCAGTGCAAGTGCAATTAGGGAGAGACAACAAATGTTGACCTTACCATTAAGCCCACATTCCCATTCAAAACAATGAGGAATAAAGCATCGTTTTGCAAAGGATTAGCAATTGAATGCTTCCTTTTGTGCTGTAACCATTCTATGGTTCTATAATTCTAAAATTAACAGGAAGAGAAGACTTTCATCTTCAGGCTAAGTTGGATTTGAATGCAGATCCTAACACAACTTATTTTTATTCATTCATGGGATGTGGGCACTACTGGCTAGGCCAGCACTTATTGCTCATCTATAATTACCCTTGACAGGATGGTCGTGAGGTATTTCTTTTCTGCTGTGTAGTTAGGAAGGGAGTTCCAGGACTTTGGAACAATGACAGTGAAAGAACACTGGTGTAGTTCCAAGTCTGGATGGTGAGTGACTTGGAGGGGGACTTGCAAGTGGTGGTGTTCCCATCTATATCTTGCCTTTGTCCTTCTAGATGTTATGAGTTTGGAAAGCAAAAGAGCCTTGTAAGTTACTGTAGTTGCATTTTATAAATAGTGTGCTATACCACCACTTTGCATCAGTGATGGAAGAATATTTAAGTGTTTAAGGTCGTTGGAATGCATTGTCATGGATGGGGTCCAGCTTCTTGAGTGTTGTTTGAGCTGCAGTCATCCAAGCTAATGGGGAGTATCCCATCACTCTCCAACCTTGTGCCATATTACATGTTGTGCCTTCCTGATAAAAACAATTTTATAGTTTGAGTTATCTAGCTATGAAAGTGAGAGATTTCTTGGAGTGCCATCACTAGCGGTGTTCTGCAAGGATCTGTTTTGGGACCATTGCTGTTTGTCATTTTTATAAATGACCTGGAGGAGGGGTTAGAAGGTTGGGTGAGCAAGTTTGCGGATGATACAAAAGTCGGAGGAGTTGATGACAGTGAGGAAGGATGTGGCAGGTTACAGCGGATATAGATAAGCTGCAGAGCTGGGCAGAAAGGTGGCAAATGGAGTTCAATGTAGCTAAGTGTGAGGTGATTCACTTTGGTAAGAGTAACAAAAAGATGGGGTACTGGGCTAATGGTCGGATACTTGGTAGTGTGGATGAGCAGAGGAATCTTGTTGTCCATGTACACAGATCTTTGAAAGTTTCCACCCAGGTAAATAGTGCGGTGAAGAAGGCATATGGCGTACTGGCTTTTATTGGTAGAGGAATTGAGTTCCGGAGTCCTGAGGTCATGTTGCAGTTGTATAAGACTCTGGTGCGGCCGCATCTGGAGTTTTGTGTGCAGTTTTGGTCGCTATACTATAGGAAGGATGTGGAGGCACTGGAACAGGTGCAGAGGAGGTTTACCAGGATGTTGCCTGGTATGCTAGGAAGATCGTATGAGGAAAGGCTGAGGCACTTGGGTTGCTTTCATTGGAGAAAAGAAGGTTTAGGGGTGACTTGATAGAGGTGTACAAGATGATTAGGGGTTTAGATAGGGTTGACCGTGAGAACCTTTTTCCACGTATGGAGTCAGCTATTATAAGGGGGCATAGCTTTAAATTAAGGGGTGGTAGGTATAGGACAGATGTTAGGGGTAGGTTCTTTACTCAGCGAGTCGTGAGTTCATGGAATGCCCTGCCAGTATCAGTGGTGGACTCTCCCTCTTTATGGGCATTTAAGCGGGCATTGGATAGGCATATGGAGGATAGTGGGCTAGTGTAGGTTAAGTGGGCTTGGATTGGCGCAACATCGAGGGCCAAAGGGCCTGTACTGCACTGTATTCTTCTATGTTCTATGTTCAATAGTCTTTTTGGACAGTTTCTCATCTCTTCAATTTGCACAGTATGAATTTGAATGTATCAACTATTAAATGAGCACTTACTACAGAATTCAGGATAATTGTCATTATCAGAACACACTGCCAGAAATAATAATTATGGAAACAAGGATTAATTGTGTCAGTCTACATCTGGTAGATTCACTTCTTTCTAAGTCTTTACTTTCTAGGAATGTGGACTATTCATAGTGACCATAATTATATTAGTTTTTAATTCATGCACTGACATCTGATTTAACTGTACTGGATTAGATTCAAAGGTATTTAAAAAGGAATTAGTGTCAACCTAAATGGCAAAACGACAATCCTCATTCTATGATCGTCAATTTTAACCTTATTCCAAACACTAGAGAATATAGTATATAACTTATGAGTATACCATTCTTCCACAGTGCCATATGTTATATACATACAAGTTGATACTTAAAGACTGGAATGTGCAAATATTACCTGTTTCTAAGTTGCCAAGCATGAAACAGCATGAAGGTCACTGGCAATGAGCCAAAGAATTAATCACAAATTTAATAGTGCACTAAAATGAGCCATTAATTAAACTGGTCCATATGGTAACTCATAAAAGATTCATTTTAGATTAATATACATTCTGGTTTAGACAAGGTTAGATCTTTGTACAATATGAAATCCCTCCTCTGTTTTAGAATATTCAGTGCTTTATAGTCTGCTGTCAAATAGATACAGCTGTTATTAGCATTTAATTTTTGGAAACCCGTTTTTCCTCAGGCAAAATTGGAAAATTTGTATTCCCTCATCCAATAATTCAGTTTTATTGTGAATATTCAAAACATGCTAACTCTTGAAACTTTATGCATCTCATATCTGTTTTCTGTTGTCATGATCAATCTACTCTTTTACTGTAGTGCGCAGCTGATTCATTTAAGTACCCTTTACTTCTTCTGTGTAGCTGCCCACACACGTTACTTAAAAAGGAGTTATGTGTAGCCTGCATGAGAAAGTCATTTATCTTAGAGGGAATATTAGTCATGATCCAAGAAACTTCGGAGAAGCTAATTATAACTGTGTAATAGAGTCATAGAGATATACAGCATAGAAACAGACCCTTTGGTCCAATTTGTTCATGCTGACCACATATTCTAAATAAAACTAGTCCCATTTGGCCCATATCCCTCTAATCCTTTCCTATTCATATACCTATCCACATGCCTTTTAAATGTTATTATTGTACCAACCTCCACCACTTCCTCTGACAGCTCATTCCATACAAACACCACCCTTTGCATGAAAAAGTTGTCCCTTAGGTCCCTTTTAAATCTTTACTCTCTCATCTTAAACCTATACCTTCATTGGGCTTCCCAACACTGGAAAAAGAACTTGTCTATTTACCCTTTTCATGCCCTATCCAACGCTCCAGGGAAACAGCCCCAGCCTATTCATCCTCTCTCTATAGCTTAAAACCTCCAACCCTGGCAGCATCATTGTAAATCTTTTCTGAACTCTTTCAGGTTTCACAACATCATTCCTGTAGCAGGGACACCAGAATTGCATGCCGTATTCCAAAAGTGGCCTAACCAATGTCCTGTATAGCCGCAACGTGACCTCCCAACTGCTCTACTCAGTGTACTAACCAATAAAGGCAAGCATTTTTCAGTATCCTATCTAACTGCAACTCCACTTTCAAGGGAATATGAACTTGCATGCCAAGATCTCTTTGTTCAGCAACACTGCCCAGAACTTTACCATTATGTGAACACTCTGCCCTTATCAATCCTCTTCGTTACTTTTTCAAAAAACTCAATCAAGTTGGTGAGATACAATTTCCCATGCACACAGCCATGTTGACTATCTCTAATCAGTCCCTGCCTTTTTAAATACATGTAAATTCTGTCCCTCGGGATTCCCTCTAACAACTTGCCCAGCACCAATGTTAGGCTCACTGGTCTCTTGTTCCCTGACTTTTCTTTGCCACCGTTCTTAAATAGTAGCATTACGTTAGCAATCTTCAGTCTTTCAGCACCTCACTTGTGACTATCAATCATACGAATATCTCAGCAAGTATTTAAAATAACAACATAAAAAATTTAACCCATTTCTATTCTATTAGGCGACATTGTAATCTCTATGACTCTATGACTTCTATTCAAACCTAAGTGTTTCATCTAGCATCCCATTTTGCTGCTTTCAGTTAGTGGTGTTCAGAGGAAGAGAAATCTGACTGTTTCCTGAATTAATTTTGTGACTACATTTGGAGATAACTTATTATTCTTTGTCTTAACGTTTGTGGAATGTCGCATTCTTACGTAAAGGTCATTGTCTAGTTCGAAGACTCATTTTCCTAACACTTAGTGCATACATGCTAAACCTAAAAACAGTGATGATCTCTGAGATCATATATCACTTTAGAGTACAATTCTGTCTTTAACCTGAACATGTGGATAATGGTATCTTGTATTTGCCCTCGCAACCAACCCTTCCATGAACCAAACTTTCATATAATATTTACAGAGAAACATCTCCTCTACAACTGCATTTCCAGGACATGGTTAGGCAGCATTTTGACCTCTTACCACTGAACTCAAATTTCTACTTTCTTGTACTTTCCTGATTGGATATTTGTTCAACATACCTAAGAACTAATCGCGCTATGCTTTTTACCTTCCTATTTAACAAATTCCCGGGTCAAATATTTAAGATGCCAAATGAAGATCTTGTTTAAGCAATGCAGTTTTTAACAGCTAAAATTAAGTGAATTAATGTGTAATTGAACCAAAACTAAGGTATGAAAATATCAATAGTTCTGGGTGAATTTGGGCTCCCACTATTTTTAAACATCAGTTTCTTGGTTATTCATATTGTACTGACCTCTTACACCTCAGTTGTGTTATTTGTTTTTAGATTAGATTAGATTACTTACAGTGTGGAAACAGGCCCTTCGGCCCAACAAGTCCACACCGCCCCGCCAAAGCGTACCCACCCATACCCCTACATCTACATCGACCCCTTACCTAACACTACGGGCAATTTAGCATGGCCAATTCACCTGACCTGCACATCTTATCCAAACTCAGAAAAATACTAGCAGACACTGAGACACAGATAGGACCACAAAACCAATAAGATATAGGAACAGGATTAGGCCATTTGACCCCTGGAGCCTGCTCAGAGTAGACTCATGGTTGTTCTGACATTAGATTAGATTACTTACAGTGTGGAAACAGGCCCTTCGGCCCAACAAGTCCACACCTCCCCGCCGAAGCGCAACCCACCCATACCCCTACATCTACCCCTACCTAACACTACGGGCAATTTAGTATGGCCAGTTCACCTGACCTGCACATCTTTGGACTGTGGGAGGAAACCGGAGCACCCGGAGGAAACCCATGCAGACACGGGGAGAACGTGCAAACTCCATACAGTCAGTCGCCTGAGGCAGGAATTGAACCCGGGTCTCTGGCGCTGTGAGGCAGCAGTGCTAACCACTGTGCCACCGTGCCGCCCTCATGTCCGCTTTCATGAAATGATTCTGCAAAGATTACACCTGCAAATAACATGCAAGTTCAAAAATGCCACTGGCAAGTTGAAATTGTACTGAGTTGAGTTAAATTCTTTCTGCGAAATCAAGGCTCAGGCAATTCATACTGTAGTTTTCAATTTCAGTCTTAGGGTTCCCTGGACAGTTTTGTGTTCACCAGTGGAGGTGAAGAATGTTCGATGTGATTAGAGGGTTGTTAGAGACCTTTGGCTGCTAAATTATTAGTTCAGCACAGGAAAGATGGGCATTAAGTACCTCCCACTGTGGCAACATGACCAAAAAAATTCCTGAGGAAGAATTACAATATCTATTCCCTCTGGTCAAAGGATGCTGTGAATTGATAACAGCTGCTGAATCTGCCGCAAAGAATAAATCAGGTAAACTGTAAAATGGATCCACTAAATTTGAAAATAATAATGTCCAAAACCCACAGCAATAAAGCTAATTTAAAATGTGTCTCTTGTGTACTGTGCATTTTGTATTATCAAGAATGGAAAGTATATATTGTCACTTACTGAAAAATTCTAGACAGTTCAGATAATGCCCTTCTGTAATTCTGAAGCACTGGAAGCAGGTTGAGTGAATTGGATTGAGATTGCTTATTTCATTGAAACACAATCTCATGTGGCCTTGTCATTAAATTGGCTTTAGAAATGCTACATTGGTGTTTCATCTTTCCTCTCCATTGTGGGAATAGTTTGGACTGGTGGCACAAAGTGGCACAAGAAAACTGACAAATGTAGCATCACTACCACACAAATGTAATGAAAATAATGCTGCTGCAGCTATAACTCCAATATATAAAGTCATAAACATCATCAAACTGACTATCACTTCAAAAATCAAGCTTAATCTGGTACAATTTAACTAAAGGACAGGGTGGCACGGTGGCCAAGTGGTTAGCATTACTGCCTCACAGCGCCAGAGACCTGGGTTTGATTCCAGCTTTGGGTGACTATCTGTGTGGAGTTTGTACATTCTTCTAGTGTCTGGTTTTCCTCCGAGTGCTCTGGTTTTCTCCCACAGTCGAAAAGTATGTAGGTTAGGTGAATTGGCTATGCTAAATTGCCCATAGTGTTTCAGAATGTGTCTGTTAGATGCATTAGTCATGTGAAGTGTAGAGCTATAGGGTAGGGGAATGGATCTGTGTGAGATACTCTTCGGATGATTGATGTGGACTTGTTGGCCAAATGGCCTGCTTTCACACTATGGGGATTCTTATGAAATGAAATTTAAACTGATTAATCCTCTTTAAAGGGAAAAGGCCAAATTTTTGTGTTTGGCACAAATAACTTAATAAAGCTGGGTTGCTGCAGCAACATCCATTATCCTCCTCCAGCTGCATTGATCTTATGTTGATCTCATTACCCTGATGAAACTCATACCTATTATTTCAAGATGTTATCATTCTATCAGGTTTTCTGTAAGTACCAACACTGTATTATACATCTACTATTCTTTCCAACATAATATTTTTGATTCTGTTACTTTGTGCCACCAGTCCAAAATATCTCAACCTTCATCTATCCATTACCCATTATAATCTGTCTGTGCTGTCAACTTCCAACAGTTTCAATGCCCACTTATTTGAACATCCATCAGTTCAGTTCATACTGAGCATCCTTCAGAAACATCAAAGTTCAAAAAGTACTGATCACTTTCTTTCTGGGTCTTGTTCATGGTTTGAGTGGCAATAGGAAATGCCAATACTTTAAGAAGTGTTGGTAAGAAAAGTAATTAATTAGCTTTGAGAACACTTCATTTTTCTAGTAGATTTATCATTCCAAACATTAATAAGGAAAGTCATTGATTAATTGGCTATTCCAATTCTGCATCAAGTTTCTTTACCATTATTCAGGTGACTGTTTGTTTGCGGTGGGTAACTCGGTAACTACTGGTACATCTGCACTGCTGATCTATTTTCTTCATTCTTCTGTGCCTCTTTTTAAAACTATCTTTTGGTCTTTAATTTCAAGTCTTTTGTTTTCAAATCCAGTAGGCAAATCTAAGGTACAAGTATACTTCACAATGTTGGAACATTTCTTAGACATGGTTCTTTTCATCCTTTCTCTTCATTTGCACAGTGGAATGGGTTAATCACTTATTGCAATCAATAGTTCTAGTGAGCCATATTTAATGTAGTACGTACAAAAGTCATATAGGCAGATAATTTCTGGTTCACATTTTGATTTTGAAATCCATCAAGGATCTGAAAATCTTCTGTTAACTCCTATGTAAACTGGGGAAATTGTGGAATTTTCATCAGTACATGTTAAAATGCTTCACTGTTTCAGTTGACAACAAGCAAGGTTACATGAATAGTCTCAGTGCTGTAGTAAATATTTGTTTGATCTAGCTTTGAACACATCTTTTTCTATTTAGTCTGCTGCAGAATATGTGAAGATACACTTGCCAGAGGCCTTGAAACAACATCTTCAAGATTACGAGAAAGATAAAGAAAATAGTGTGTTATCACATCAAACAATCTTGGAACAGCAGATTCTTGCAATAGACCGCAAAGTGCTCGAAAAACTCTCAGCTGCCTATGATGAAGCAGGTAAGCAGGTAGAAATTGGAACATTTCAGATACCGTTTAGGTATTTTTAATAATTTGATGTGTAATTCTTTTCATGCAGGTTACTACTAGTAATTGCATTCACAATGCTTACTCCTGAAAGTGAAATAATCACTAAAAATCTAATCAGTTTGATTACTTACATTCCAGACCCTTGTGGTAATGCTCATAATTCAGTTGTGCACAGAACCATGAGCCTCATGTAATGCTCATCACATTGAATTAATTTCTTCAAATGGCCTATTTTTCTGAACAGCTGTGGCACAACACAACATTGGCTGCAGACACCATTATTCTGGATGTTCTCACTTCTCGAATATACAAATGCATATTAAATGATTTTCATTTTGTTATTGATTTCCTTCTGTCACCTCATCCCCTGATGAAATTGACTCTTTACTATGGTTTAGTTCCACAATTGGTGGATTATCAATGAATTTTCTTTTCTAGTCATCCAAGTAAAAAGCAAATCATAAAGAGTTGAGTTCTGTCCTTCCTCACAAGAGGGAGCTTCATTCCCTGCCACACATTCACTGTCCTACTAAAATGTTAAGGGCTGCCAGAAAACAGAGTGTATGCTGCTAACACTGGCATTAGATCCATTGTTGCATTTGCAAATGGACAAGTTAATACCCACTTTAGTCCTTTTGCCAGATTGTAATTTGATTGACTACAGCATGCAGTTTCTTCAGGCATTCTGCAGTCATTCAACTGGTCCTTAAAAAAATGAATTGAAGCCACAAAAAGACTCAGTTGTAAGATTTATTATTTATCTTAATATGAAACCAAGAGGAATTAGAATATTTCAGACAACTTATCATTTAAAAGGCAGGCGGTTGCAGGTAAATGCTTGTCCCATTCCCATTTGCCTCCACACTAACTGAATCCTTTCGAGGATAATGGCTAGTCCAAGAACAAGTATATCTTGTTGAGCCCTTCCACTATCAGAACCAGCAAGTTGTTCGGGAGCTGTTGGTTTGATGTATAGAAGATGTCGACACTTAACAGGAAATTGAAACGTCTCCCTTCAATTTATATGCCACAAGATTTCAGATTTTCGCAGAAAAATAAACTTTATTTTACATGAAACAAATTAAACAAGACAAGCAACAATAGTATTATAAGTTATTACTGTGTATATTATGCATACAGGTTTATTTCTCATTTGCACCAGGACTCAAGAAAATTTGACATAGTCATCTAATGAAATTTCCCCAACTCCTGCTCTTCTCAGAGATAAAACTTTCATTTACTTCATCTGTACTGTGAGTGCCTCAGTCCTTAATTCTACTTTTTAGATTAGAATGGTGCTGGAAAAGCACAGCAGGTCAGGCAGCATCCGAGGAGCAGGAAAATCAACGTTTCAGGCAAAAGCAGTCCTCACTTTTGCCCCTTAATTCTAGTTGTTTTTTTCAATGTTTCCAACTAATCTGATTGCTGCCTTCTTTACAAAAGCTCTCAATGAACCAATGAAGATACTCCTACTAGTTTGAAACTAGTAGATCTTACCAATACTGTAACTCACAAAATCTCATTTGAAATTAAGCCTCATTTGCCTTTCACACAGTGAATTATGAAGTTGGATTTTTATTCTGGTTATCATGCAGATCTATCTGTTATTTACTTTAGCTATCTTCTCTCAGTGAGCTAGAAATGGTACATTCCCATTCCAAACTGCAACTAAGTATCTAAGCAAACAACCAGATAAGTTGAAACCAGACAATCTTCCTAAGTTTCACCATGACCATGATGATGTAGTCTGCTTTGTGCTATCCTCAAATGAATCTTCATACTTATTTCTCACTTGCAATTTCTTCTTTGATCTGATGAAGTAAGTCTATTTTACAAGTCTATGTTTCATTAAATGCTTTTGGACTAATTTAGCACCAACTCCCAAGACAAAAAAAACTCTTTCTAGACTGCACATCTTGCAACAATAGCAGACATAATGTCTCCAGTTCTCCAGCTCAGAAAGCCGGCCTGCTGTTTTATATTGGCTTAATTAAATATACATTTCTCTACTTTTGAACGACCATTTTGTGCGCTTTTCTGGCAATGTCTAAAACCCAACATTTCAATTAACTTCTCTATAACCTTATCAGAAAGTCATTACCTGTAATTATTAACATGTACTAGATATTTATAACACTGCAAATGAAAAAGGAAAATGGGTTTTCATTTACATAGTGCCTTTCACATCAGGTCTTCCCAAAGTGCATTGCTCCAATTAATGGATAGTATGCACCGTTCAGTGGCAGACTTAATGAGATTAGTGAAACAATTTGCTCTAATTCTGCCATCAGATGCACTAGGTATTTCTACTGGTTTACACTGTGATTGCAGCCCAATGTATTTGTGGTACACCTTTTAAGCAATAGTATTGTACCATATAAATATAGCACTATTTATATATATGGAGTTCAATCCAGGCAAATGTGAGGTGATGCATTTTGGCAAGTCTAATCTAGAGCGAATTATACAGTGAATGGAAGAGCTTTGGGAAAAGTTGATGAGCAGCGAGATCTGGGAGTGCAGGTCCATTGTACCCTGAAGGTTGCTGCACAGGTGGATAGAGTGGTCAAGAAGGCATATGGTATGCTTGACTTCATCGGACGGGGTATTGAGTATAAGAGCTGGTAGGTCATGTTAAAATTGTACACAACGTTGATTCGGCCACATTTAGAATATTGTGTACAGTTCTGGTCACCACATTACCAAAAGGATGTGGACACTTTGGAGAGGGTGCAGAAAAGGGTTACAAGGATGTTGCCTGATATGGAAGGTGCTAGCTATGAAGAGAGGTTGAGTAGGTTAGGTTTGTTTTCATTAGAAAAAAGGCGATTGAGGGGGGACCTGATTGAGGTCTACAAAATGATGAAGGGTATAGACAGGGTGGATAGAGATAAGCTTTTTCCCTGGGTGAAGGATTCAATAACGAGTGGTCACGCTTTCAAGGTGAGAGGTCAAAAGTTTAAGGGGGATACATGGGGCAAGTACTTTACACAGAGGGTGGTGGATATCTGGAACACGTTGCCAGCAGAGGTGGTAGAGGTAGGCACAGTAGATTCATTTAAGATGCCTTTGGACAGATGCATGAGTAGGTGGGGAGCAGAGGGATACAGATGCTTAGGAATTGGGCGATAGGTTTAGACAGTAGATTTGAATTGGCTCAGGCTTGGAGGGTCAATGGGCCTGTTCCTAGGCTGTAAATTTTCTTTGTTCTCTTTGTTTAGCAGAGATTTGGCAGAGGTGTAGAAGGTTAAATTATAAAGAGAAGAATCAAAGTATATAAAGCAATTGAGTTGAAGTACTAATGACCCATGAAATGATTGAACAGAAGTATAGGCTTGGATTGAATGGCCTATTCTTCTTGATGTTTACTTCATTCATAATTTAGGATGAAAAACAAATCACATTTTTTGTTTTCAATTACTTTCAGCTTTGTAATTTGGTCTGAAAAGTAGTCCAAAACGGTAAAGTTGATTTGGCTGTCTTATGCTTAAATGTTTGAGTGTTTTATTAAATTGGGTGCATCAGCTTAGGAGCAGTCTCACCAGTCTCTGTAGTCAAAACCAGCTTTAAACCTGAAGAAACCAGTTAATCTTTTCTGAAAAAGTTGTTGTAAGCTGTGACTTTTAACTGATACGTCAGAAACTTTTAAAAGTGAACCAGCCATCTTGTGAGTCTTACCAACCAGTGGGAGTATCTGTAAAAATACAACTGAAGCAATGGTCTCCTGGGTTTCTTTGCTTTTTAGTTTCAAAATGCATATACTTGATGAGATTAGTGCTGAAAACTCAATACACATGATGAGACTCTTAGTGAAACAAACAAACCCTTCATGTAAAAGAAATGAAACTTTCAAACATAAAAAATCAGGCAATTATGCAGAAAGCAGAACCTCCTAAATGCAAGAAAGATACAAACCCAAAAGGGAGATCATCATTTCCCCCTGCCCTATCCAAACATGCATAAACAATGGCCTGTTATCCTCCTTCACTCCCCCTGAGAAATTGAAAGCGTAAGTTCGTTAAAAATTTGAGGACCAGAGAAAGATTCCACAGCGTTTACTGGATTGAAATCAATCATGAAATATCATTTTCTGATTTTGCAGGTCTAGACTAGGGTTCCATTCAACACTTCCCTGATTTTTATTTCCATTGCTTCAACAAATATAGTTTACAAACAAATTTCTTATGAAGAATTGCGGTAAAGTTCAAACTCAATGAATGAAAACAGTGAGAGTAGAGGAAGAGTGTAATAAAGGAGCCTTTACAAGTATTCTGTTGGATGTTACCTCAGAAATCAGAGCCAGAGCTCTGGTCATTACCTGCTAGCCCTGTCTACAGCAACATTCAAATAAGGGAATGATGCGAACTAAACTAAAGGCTTGCTCGATTTCAATGTTTCATTCAGATGCAGCATTATTACTAGATTACTTCTAAGGCTGTGTTAGCTCTCAATGATGCAGCATGTGGAAATAGAACCCTGCAATTTCCAGAGTCATTGCAAAAGTTAAAAAAAGTTATTAACTCTGCAACATTGCCCTATTTAGATGACTTTCAGAACCAGGTTGATAACATGAACCACGTTTCTGTACTGAATGAGAAGTATTACTTATTACAAATAATTAGATTCTAGCAACAGCTAAACAGTTATAAACCACTGGCATATAACACTTTTAATTAAAACTCTAATCCAAGTATTAATTCCTTCTTACATACATACAAGCAGATGAGGTAAAGTAGGCTATGGGCAGAGGTGAAAAATGGGAAAGATAGTTTAGTAGTCTTTTTACCCAGGTTCTGTGGGTGATTCTTCTGCTTGTCTATTTCCAGATGCTTCCACTGGTTGTTAAGAGACACAGAGTGGTTGGTTAACTTCAAAAAAAGTCTTTGTCTTATCAGTTAAAAGTCACAGCTTATAGCAATTGTTTGAAGAGAGATAAACTGTTTTTCTTCAAGTTTAAAGTTAGTTTTGATGGCAGACAACAGAGGGAATACACCTGAGCTGGAGAAGAATCAGTACTTCTCTCTCTGTGTGACTTGTTTCCGGCTCCAAGATGTTCAGTTATTTGAGAATCAATCATTAAGTTGTTGACTGATAGAAGTTGCTGTCATCATTAACTGGTCACTAGTCCATAGACCAATCAACACCTTGTTGCCATAAAAAGCTGAAGTCAAACATCATCTTGGGTACAAGTCATCTGCAACACAAATTTCAGTTACTGCTTTTTTGCAATGCATAGCATGGGTGTCAGATTACTTGCTTTTCAAAACTGCAGCTACACTTTCGAACACTGGTTTTAAAACAGTTCTTTCTCATTCAGACCAAAGTTTTAATTTAAAAAGCACAATATAAAAAAAAGTACTTACAGCTGATTTAATTGATTATTACAATACATCATAGACCTTTAATTACTGTAAGATGTTTTGTAATCAGTAATAATATACATGTAACATTTTCGTACACATATATAGCGAATGGCCTTTTGGCTGAGATTTTCAGTTATGAAGTCAAAGTATTATCACAAGTATCTTAGATGGCTTCCTATCTGCCAGTGTTTAGGCCAAGTTATCTCATCCAACCATTTGCTTCTCAGCTCATTATCTAGGCAAATGGGATGTTGCATAAGGTATGCAGTGAACCACATACAGCTAGCAAGCTGAAATTTTTCACAACTGGTGGGACAGTCTAGGATCAAAAGCACCGAAATTATTTTTAAAGACTAGCTGTAGACTACCTCATTTGCTGCTAGAGAGTTATTTGGAATTATGGAATGGAATAGCCTTTATCGTCATGTGCACTGAGTGTTGTGCAAAGTTTGCAATGTCATTTCTCTGTGCCACCTTAGGTACAGATACTTTAAGTACAGAATAAAAAGAAATAGGTTAGCATGAGAACATAGTTTAAAAAGTCCAGAATGATATTAGAAAGAATATACATTCCAGTCCCTCTCCAACATATGTCCATGCCATGTGTTATGCCTCCTCAGTTTCCTCACTCTCTATGGAACTTTTTACTTACAACATTGTTTGTTTTCCATCCACTTTAATAGCGAGTTTACTTAGTTCCACTTTTACCTATTCAATCACAGCCAGGGAATTTCCAGCAATTACCACACACCACACTGTCACCAAGAAAGTACCTAAGAATCTGTCTTCAGGCAACCTCATAGACATGGGGTCACCTTCCACAGTATATTGGCAATAATCTTTGTTACAAATTTCAACTCATTTATTAACTTTAAATTGTCAGACTTCTATAATATCCTGCCTTAGAGGAGCTACCTTTAAAAGAAGGATTTTGGAAGTGTCGGCATTGGATTGTCATGGACAAAGTTAAAAATCACACAATAGTTACCTTATGAAGGAGCAGTGCTTTGAAAGCTAATACTTCCAAGTAAATCTGTTGGACTATAACCTGGTGTTGGTGTGATTTTTAACTTTCAAAGAAGGAGGCCGTGATTTTTGGTGTTCATCTCATACTTCATTGTTTATTTGGGCAGTAATTAATTTGCTATTCTTACAACTTAATAAGCAGGAGTACACAATAATTGAGCCCCACTGTCGCACAAGTTATCACAACAGTGTAAATATCCAGTTTAAACAACAACTGGCCTGAAAAACAGCTGGTCAGAACAAAAGCAATTCACACCAGGTTCTGTCATTAACAAGGAAAATCACTCTATTCATTGTAGTCAAACTTATTCTTCAAGAAAAGACAAAGAACAAAGAAAGGAATATGAGCTATTTCTATACAACTTAAAGTATACCTCTCTAAAACTCCTGAATACACTCATACTCATTCATGAATAAGACAGAACATTTGACACAAATATTATGGCTGAAAGTTATAGACAGAGAAAACAAAATTCTGAAGATCGAAAGTCAGACTTCAGATAGGGAATATTTTTCCCAGTTCTTTTCTTTAACAATGATGATACACTGTTGTCTGCAGATAGATAGATGTTTTTCAATTTAATAATTGATCAGGTTGGGCCTAGGAATTTCCAACTTTAAGAAGTTTATTTAAGTTTCTTACCTTTTTCTTAGGGGAAAGCTGTAACATACAGCAGATTGACAAATCCAAGAACTGTTGTCAGGCAGTTTTTCCTCAACACAAACTCCTGGGGACACTTTATCTCAATAATGACCTGATTTAAATGTGCACCATTAAGTATTTCTAAGTATCAAAATTCTCTTGGTGTTTAATTATGTAGTGGTATCTAATTTCCATTCCGTTTCAAATAGAAGATATCTGATCCTTCTTTTCATTATAGCAATTGAGAGCCACTGCATTGCTGTGAGTCTGGAGTCACATGTAATATAGACCAAAGGATGATATATTTACTTCCCTAAAGGACATTAATGAACTGGGTGGGTTTTTGATGACAATCAACGATGATTCTTGATCACTATTACTGAGATTATTTTTAAATTCATTTCTTATTCATTGAATGCACATTCCACTGGTCACTGTGACATGATTTGAGCCCATGTTCCCAGAACATTAGCTGGGCATTCTGAACTATTAGTCCAGAGACATTACCACTATGCCATTATCTCCCCCACATGAAAACTATGAAAGTTATAAATATGGTTAACTGTGAAATATTTGTGCATATTGTCGAATGGAATATAAAACATTAAACAGCTTTGTTGAATATTCACTTGTGATTTGCAGAGGTTAATGGTTAAAATAATTGTGTTACAGAAAGTGTCTGAAACTGTCATTTACCTAAAAAACAGGAATAAAGGCAGCTTCAGAAAATGTTCATGTTAAAAGCACTGACAAGACGGAGCGTATTGAATTTGTTTAATTTAAATTTAATAATTAGGCTATTTAAAGCAGACATAATTTAATACAATAAGGACTCGTTTAAGAATAGTAATACTTGGATTACTCCCAGTGCTGAGAGCTAGTGAGGGTAGGAACAGGAAGATAGATCAGATGAATGCATGGCTGAGGACCTGGTGTGTGGAAGAAGGATTCACATTTTTGGATCATTGGAAGCTGTTTTGGGATAGAAGTGACCTGTACAGGTAGGACGGATTGCACCTAAATTGGAAGGGACTAATATACTAGCAGGGAGATTTGCGAGAGCTGCTCGGAAGGATTTAAAATAATAAGGTGGGACTCAGGGAGATAGTGAGGAAAGAGGTCAATCTGAGACTGCTACTGTTGAGAACAAAGGTGAGTCAGACAGTCAGGGCAGACAGGGACAAAACAGAGAACAAGGTCGGACTGATAAAATAAACTGCATTTATTTCAATGCAAGAGGCCTAACAGGGAAGGCAGATGAACTCAGGGCATGGTTAGGAACATGGGTCTGGGGTATCATAGCAATTACAGAAGCATGGCTCAGGGATGGACAGGACTGGCAGCTTAATGTTCCAGGATACAAATGCTACAAGGAGGGCAGAAAACGAGGCAAGAGAAGAGGGGGAGTGGCTTTTTTGATAAGGGACAGCATTACAGTTGTACTAAGGGAGGATATTCCCAGAAGTACATGCAGGGAAGTTATTTGGGTGGAAGTGAGAAATAAGAAAGGAATAATGACCTTATTGGGATTGTATTATAGACCCCTAATAGTCAGAGGGAAATTGAGAAACAAATTTGTAAGAAGATCTCAGTTATCTGTAAGAATAATCGGATGGGTATGGTAGGGGATTTTAAGTTTCCAAACATTGACAGGGACTGCCATAGTGTTAAGGGTTTAGATGGAGAGGAATTTGTTAAGTGTGTACAATAAAATTTTCTGATTCAGTAAGTGGATGTACCTACTAAAGAAGGTACAAAACCTGACCTACTCTTGGGAAATAAGACAGGGCAGGTGACTGAGGTGTCAGTGGGGGAGCACTTTGGGGCCAGTGACCATAATTCTATTAGTTTTAAAATAGTGATGGAAAAGGATAGACCAGATCTAAAAATTGAAGTTCTAAATTGGAGATATTAGGCAAGAGCTTTCGAAAGTCGTTTGGGGGCAGATGTTCGCAGGTAAAGGGACGGCTGGAAAATGAGGAGCCTTCAGAAATAAGGTAACGAGAATCCAGAAAAAGTATGTTCCTGTTAGGGTGAAAGGGAAGGCTGGTAGGTAAAGGGGATGCTGGATGACTAAAGAAATTGAGGGTTTGGTTTAGAAAAAAAGAAGCATATGTCAGGTATAGACAGGATAGGTTAAGTGAATCCTTAGAGTATAAAGGCAGTAGGAGTATACTTAAGAGAGAAATCAGGAGGGCAAAAAGGGGACATGAGATAGTTTTGACAAATAGAATTAAGGAGAATCTAAAGGGAGTTTACAAATACATTAAGGACAAAAGGGTAACTAGGGAGAGAATTGGGCCCCTGAAAGATCAGGCGGCCTTTGTGAGGAGACCCAGGAGATGGGGGAGATACTAAACAAGTATTTTGCATCAGTATTTACAGTGGAAAAGGACATGGAAGATATCTTGAAAAATGTCCATATTACAGAGGAGGAACTGCTAAATTTCTTGAAATGCATAAAAGTGGATAAATCCCCAGCACCTGATCAGGTATACCTGAGAACTCTGTGGATGCTCAGGAAGTGATTGCTGGGCCTTTTGCTGAGATATTTGTATCATCGATAGTCACAGATGAGGTACCAGAAGACAGGAAGTTGGCTAATGTGGTGCCACTGTTTAAGCACGTTGATAAGGACAAACCAGGGAACTATAGCCCAGTGAGCCTAATGTAGGTGGTGGGCATGTTGTTGGAGGGAATCCTGAGGGACAGGATATACATGTATTTGGAAAGTCAAGGACTGATTCGGGATAGACAACATGGCTTTGTGTGTGGGAAATCATGTCTCACTAACTTGATTAAGTGTTTTGAAGAAGTAACAAAGAGGATTGATGAGGGCAGAGCAGTAGATGTGATCTATATGGACTTCAGTAAGGCATTTGACAAGGTTCCCCATGGGAGACTGGTTAACGAGGTTAGATCTCATGGAATACAGAGAGAACTAGCCATTTGGATACAGAACTGGCTCGGAGGTGGAAGACAGAGGGTGGTGGTGGAGGGTTGCTTTTCAGACTGGAGGCCTGTGACCAGTGGAGTGCGACAAGGATCAGTGCTGGGTCCATTACTTTTTATCATTTACAGAAATGATTTATATGTGAGCAAAAGAGGTGTAGTTAGTAAGTTTGTAGATGAAACCAAATTGGAGGTGTAGTGGACAGTGAAGAAGGTTATCTCAGATTACAATGGGATCTTGTTCTTGAATTCCCTCCAACAACTTGCCCATCACTGACTGACAACCCTGTCAACCATGGTTGGGACACAGACAGGAATCCTTGGTTGAGGAAAAAGAAAGAAATTGCTTAAACGGTAGCATCACCTGAACAGACCCATGGAGATGGAGAAACTGGGAGAATGGAATGGAGTCCTTTCCAGAAGCAGGGTATGACTGGTGTTTTCAAGGTAACTGTGGGAATCAAGTGGTTATACTGAAAGTAACTGCATTGCACTGGTGGGTGGACAACCAATTCCAGAAATGGAAATAATGAAGTAAAGGAAGGAAAAGGTCAGAGATGGACGAGGGTATCACTAGATTTGTGTCATCATGTTCTTATTTTGTTTTAAAGCAGTTTTTGAAATTACATAAGCAATAAAATAAATCTGTTCAAAGTTTGCATTCAGCTGCAAGCCAGAAGGAACTTTTCACTGCATGTAGAAATTGTACAAGATAACCACAGTACCATTACAAATCTGACAAGGAAACATTTGAATATTCATACTAAATAAATCATAAATTCTCCCAGTACCTCAGCAGATGAGTGTTCAGTGGGACAAGCAGTTGTTCAGGTGCCACCTCATATGTGGTGTTAAACAAAATCTTAATTGATTAGATACAGCGGAAGAGAAAAATAATAAAAATGAACAGAAACAAATTCAACTCATGAATAATTGGTTGATAATGTCTTCAGGCACAATGCTGTAAATTGTTACAGTGGCGATGTGCTTTTCACACCTAATAAATTAAATGCTTTTTATTATGAGCATTTAGAATTTTTACTGATTTCAGGATCACATTCCCTAATTGCTTCCTTGATTAATTAGCACCAGTGAGTCAAACTGTCTTTTTATTACCTCGGAATATATAAATTTTTACCAGTGAGTGTGAGTCCACCCAGTTACCCATTAAAATTGTGGAAATGTGTTCTTGATAATGGCCTTGAAAACCCTTTAAAGACATAATTATTTACATGACATACGTGGGCAGATAATTGGTTATTTGCATGACATACATGGACTTCACATTAAGCAACTGGTAAATGTTTCAATAAACTACATATATAAATATAAGTGTAGTTACCTTGGGTTTGACAGCTTTTTGGCAAAATGCCTAAATAGTTCTCTTGCAGCCCTTCAATAAAAGGCCTATAAAAAAACTTCAGGAGTATTGTAGTTTGCAGAGTGCCACACAGCAAAATGAAAAAAATACATATACAACTTCCATAAGTTGAGAGGGATGAAATCAAGTGTGGAAGTAGTGATGGTGGTAGTAGGGGTGGGTTGGCAGCAGTGGTGGGGATGTGTGGTTCACACAGAGCCAAGTCTCAAACAAGAATGCAATAAGTGACCAGGTAACTTGCTTTTAATGATGCAAGTTGGGTACAATAATGAAAAGATCGCCAGGAGAATTGTCCCGCACTTTGTCCAGTAATATTTGGGATTTATGTTTACGTCTGGAAAATGACTCTCTGTTTGATGTTATATCTGAGAGACAGTAAACTGGATTTAAATTTCTTATTTTGGTGGAATCCCAGTAGCACACTGGAAACCTGAAAGTAACTGCATTGCACTGGTGGGTGTTTTTTTTTAAATCCAGGAACTGCATCACCATCTTGTTTCCGGGTTCACTAACCAATTCCTATGAATGAGCATGACCCATTCAAGTGAATTTCAAATTCAAGTATTGCAAAATGTAAAATTTGAATGGATTTTGGAGTTATGAGGTGGATTGAAGAATTACCAGAGTGATGTACAAAGGCTGTGTTTCAACTTACTGATGCTTCCCAGCTGGGAGTCATATAGGCCTACATTGAGTTGTTGTTGACTACTAATTTGATGAAGCAGCCTGCTATTGAAACAAAGAAGTCTGGCTGGAGGTTGGAATCTGGAATGCAGTGACATACTCATGGATTCAATACTATTTACAGTTTAATGATACAGTTGTGTGATCTAGGCACAGTAGTAAAGATGGGTATAGCAACATATCTAACTACACGCTGATGTCAATGATGTACATATCATCCCAAAGCCCTCACTCTGCCTTCTCAAGCCTACTCCATACTCATTGCTGGTGTAGCCAACCTCCTTTGTCTGTATACTTCCTCAGCTCCCAAACTGATCAGCTACACTGTGACTCATCCTCACCATCATATAATTTAATCTCTTTCTCCTATAATTTCAATGATGTTCCATATTCTGATGAAAGTTTATTGATCTGTAAGATCAACTGTGTCTTCCGCTCCACAAATACAACCAAAACTTCTCAATGTTTCCAACATTTTAGATTTTTTCATATTTTCAACATTAATTTACTTTTGTATAACATTTGCCATCACTCTCACTCATTGACCTCTTCTCCCCCATTTCTGTTACGAGAAGGCTGGCAAAACATGAAGCAGTAGTGGATAAGTAACTGACCATAAGAGGGATGGTGGTAAAAGGGGCCATAGAAATGACGATTCTATTTAAAGTGCTTCTCTGCTCAACCCACTGTGGAATTATACAATCCCAAAGGAGAGGGTTGGCAGGTAGGGGACTGTAAATTTGGTTGCCATGTTATTGTCAGCATGCCCGTCACCTATCCATTTCTGCTAATATTTTACCAACAGTGAGAGAAACGCTAAGAGGCCTACTGCCCCTTGAGCCTCTTTCATTCCAGTTGACATTGTAGCAGTGATAGGAAATAACTGCACCATGTAGTGAGATCAACTAGAAGAAGGTGGTAATCCGAGATGGAGGATGGGAAAAATTTCTGGCTGTAACAGGCTGCTCATTTTTTGAGGTATTTTAGGTGTTGGAGATGATTTCTTCAAATTCCAGAAGTAGCAATTACTGTTTTATATGCTGTTACATCGTTTTGGAACTTGGGAGAAAAAAAAGTCAAAACAACAGCACTTTTGAAAGGGGGAGGAGTCCAAGACAGAGGATAGAAAAATTTCCAGGCTGTAACAGGCTGCACCTTTTTTGAGGTATTTTAGGTGTTGGAGATGATTTCTTCAACTTCCAGAAGTAGCAATTACTGTTTTATATGTTGTTGCATCATTTTGGAAATTAGAAGAAAGAATAAGTTAAAACAACAGCACTGTTAAAAGGGAAAAGAACAGAAAAAGGAAGCACATGGTGAGGTCAGTGCAGGGGAGAGAGAGAGAAGGAAACCTACACTGCTAACTGACACAGCAGTGAACCTGCACAGTTACTGCCTTTGCTGTTTGAATTCATGTATCACTGGACTTCGGAGTGCATCTGGGAAAATTAACAAACAGTGAAGTTCACAACAAGTCTTGGAGGAACTAGTTTGAGAGAGGTCACAACACAGAATCAGATAACTGAATATTTTAAGCATGGCCTTGCAGAAATTCTGCAGTAGTGAGTAGAGTGGGTTCTTTCTTGATTATATGTTGTATTGAGATATGTCTCTTGATTAAACTTAAAAATATAAACCAGAAGTATTAAGTTCACCTGGAGCAGAGTTTTGTAGAGGAATAAGCCAGTGCTATTTTCTGGGTCTTTAGATTGAAAGAAGCAAAAATGGCCTTGAGTAGAGTGATATGCTCTTGTTGGATGTGAGAGTTTTGGGAGAGTTTACATGTACTGAGGATTAATGCTGTTGGTTGTGAATCCTATCAGATCGAATAGATTGGTTGGAGAGACAGTTAGAGACAATGAGGAATTTACAAGAGCAAGGCGATGTGATGGATGGCAGTTAAAGGAAGGGAGAAAAGTCGCAGATACAATCACATAGATGGGTTAACTCCAAGAAAGGTAAGAGAGGTAGGCAGATAGCCACAGAAGACTCCTGCATTATCTCCATTTCAAACAAGTATGCTGTTTTGGAAAATGTAATGGGTGATGGATTCTCAGGGGAATGTAGCATGAACAGTCATGTTTCTGGTATCGAGACTGGCTCTAATGCATTGAGGGGTATGTCGGATTCCAAGAGATCAATTGTGTTAGGGGACTCTCTAGTCCAAGGCACAGATTTACATTTCTGTGGCCAGCAGCAAAAAATCAGAATAGTGTGTTGCCTCCCTGGTGCCAGGATCAAGGATATCTCAGAGCGGGTGCAGAATGTTCTCAAGGGGAGGGGGACTAGCAGGAGGTCATTGTACACATTGGAACCAATGACATAGGAAGGGAAAAAGATGAGGTTCTGAAAGGAGAATATAGTGTGTTAGTTTGGAATTTAAAAAGGAGGTCTTCAAGAGTAGTAATATCTGGATTACTCCCGGTGCTATGAGCTAATTAGGGTAGGAATAGGAGGATACATCAGATGAATGTTTGGCTGAGGATCTGATGTATGGCAGAAGAATTCACAATTTGGGATCATTGGAATCTCTTCTGGGATAGATAACCTCAGGGCATGGTTAGGAACATGGGTCTGGGATATCATAGCAGTTATAGAAACATGGCTCAGGGATGGACAGGACTGGCAGCTTAATGTTCCAGGATACAAATGCTACAAGAAGGGCAGAAAACGAGGCAAGAGAAGAGGGGGAGTGGCTTTTTTGATAAGGGATAGCATTGCAGTTGTACTGAGGGAGGATATTCCTGGAAATACATCCAGGCAAGTTATTTGAGTGGAAGTGAGAAACAAGAAAGAGATAATCACCTTATTGGGATTGTATTATAGACCTCCTAATAGTTAGAGGGAAATTGAGATACAAATTCGTAAGGAGATCTCAATTATCTGTAAGAATAATAAGGTGTTTATGGTAGGGGATTTTAACTTTCCAAACATAGACTGGGACTGCCATAGTGTTAAGGGTTTAGATAGAGAGGAATTTGTAATGTATGTACACGAAGATTTTCTGATTCAGTATGTGGATGTACCTACTAAAGAAGGAGCAAAACCTGACCTACTGTTGGGAAATAAGGCAAGACAGGTGACTGAGGTGTCAGTGGGGGAGCATTTTGGGGCCAGTGACCATAATTCAATTAGTTTTAAAATAGTGATGGAAAAGGAGAGACCAGATCTAAAGGTTCCTCTGGCAGCTCATTCCATACACTTACCGCTCTCTGTGTAAAACGTTGCCCCTTGGGTCTCTTTTATATCTTTCCCCTCTCACACTAAACCTATGCCCTCTAGTTCTGGACTCCCCCAACCCAGGGAAAAGATTTTGTCTCTTTATCCTATCTATGCCCCTCATGATTTTATAAACCTCTATAACGTCACCCCTCAGCCTCCGATGCTCCAGGGAAAACAGCCCCAGCCTATTCAATTTCTCCCGATAGCTCAAATCCTCCAACCCTGGCAATGTCCTTGTAAATTTTTTCTGAACCCTTCCAAATTTCACAACATCCTTCCAATAGAAAGGAGACCAGAATTGCATGCAATATTCCAAAAGTGGCCTAACCAATGTCCTGTACAGCCGCAACTGGACCCAGCACCGATCCTTGTGGCACTCCACTGGTCACAGGCCTCCAGTCTGAAAAACAACCCTCCACCACTACCCTCTGTCTTCTATCTTTGAGCCAATTCTGTATCCGAATGGCTAGTTCTCCCTGTATTCTATGAGCTCTAACCTTGCTAATGGAATACAATATGGGAATGTATGAGTTATGTACTTGGCCTGGAAGAATACAAACATGGACGATTTTCTACATTGAGAAAGGCTTTAGAAGTCTGAAGCACAAAGGCTTTTGGGAGTCCTAGTTCAAGATTCTTTTAAGGTTAATGTGCATGTTCAGTTGGCAGCTAGGAAGGCAAATGTAATGTTAACATTTATTTCAAGGAAGCTAGAATACAAGAGCAAGAATGTACTTCTGAGGCTGTATAAGGCTCTGATCAGAAAGCTTTGGGAATACTGTGAGCAGTTTTGAGCCTCCTATCTAAGAGAGGCTGTGCTAGCCTTGGAGGGTCCAGTTAAGAAGAATGATCATGGGAATGAAGGGTTTGTCATATGAGAAGTAGTTGAGGACACTGAGTCTGCACTTGATGGAGTTGATCTCATTGACACTTACCAATTACTGAGAGGTCTGGATAGAGTGGATGTGGATAAAATGTTTACATGAATAGAAGAGCTGAGGATGCTCAGAGTGAAGGGAGGAATGTTTAGTACTGAGATGAGGAATTTTTTCAGCCAGAGGATGGTAAATCTGTGGAATTCATTGCTACAGAAGGCTGTGGAGGCCAAATCACTGAGTGTCTTTAAGACAGAAATAGAATCATACAGTGTGGAAGCAGGCCATTCGGTCACACCAACCCTCTGAAAAGCATTCTCCTCAGACCCACCTCATCCCAATAACCCCACATTTACTATTGATTAAACCATCTAACCTGCAGATCTTTGGATTGTGGGAAGAAAAGGCCCTCCTACAGGAAACTCACACAGACACAGGGAGAATTTGCAAACTTCACACAGTTGCCCAAGTCTGGAATCAAACCTGGGTCCCTGGCACTGTGAGGCAGCAGTGCTAACCACAGAAACACCATGCCGTCCAGATACCTCAGGTCTTAATTAGTAAGGGGATCAAGGTTTACGGGGAAAAGGCAGGAGAACGGAGTTGAGAAACATTTCATGATTGATTGGTGGAGCAGACTAGATAAACTAAATGCCCTAACTCTGCTCCTCTATCATATGGTCTTTATGGTTAACCTAATTCTCCAAGAACCCGAGTGCCTGGCTGCATTATAGAACTTTTGTTTTCTCTTTTGCTTTCTGTTATTAAACATTTTTTGATACTGTAAGTTACAGTTCTTTTAGCAGAGCAAAAAATGATACCAGTGAACTTAGTCTTAGATGAGAATAATATGTTACTAGAAAAAACACAACTGGTTTTGTTTTTAACTCATTTACATTTAAAATTCCCCAAACCTTTAGGCAGATTCAACAGGTTTATTGAATTTGCACCAATATAATGTGGAACAAGCAGAATCTATATCCCATGCCTTATTTCTGTTTTAGGGGGATATGACGATAGAGTGGTAATGTCATTTTATTAATAATCAGAAGGCCCAGAAAATACTCCAGGAAGAAGGGTTCAAATCCCATTGTGGTAGCTGGTGAAATTTAAAACTCAATGAATAGCATCTGGAGTTGAAAGTGAGTAATGATGACCATAAAAGAATGATTAATTGTCATAAGAGTCCTGCTGGTTCACTAATGTTCTGGCCTGCGTGTGACTCCAGACCTACAGCAATGTGATTGATTCTTAGTTGCCGTCTGAAATGGCCAAACAAGCCACTCAGTTCCCGAGCAACTAGGGAGAGGGAACATATGATTGCTTCCCATCAGAGAATTGTTATGACATGGAGACAGGCAGACAGATCAAATCAGCCTCCCTACTCCTTGTCTTTGCAACATAATAAAATTAAATGACTCTTAAAATAAACCCCAATAAATGACTTCTTGAATAACCAGAAACCCAGAGTTTGTGAATAGTCAATCCTAGCCACCGGGCTGATAGCTCAATCAAAAGACTTAACAATTTATTTATAAGAAGACAAACAACAAAACAAAGTTAAAGCAATCTGATTAACGTATAAGACTTAAATTCAATCCCCTTTAATTCTCATCCCATTCTCACACGAAGACAGAAAAAAGGCACAGTTAGGGAATAAATGAAAAGGGAAAAATAAATGAGATGTAACTGACCAATTCACTTAAGCAGCCTCCATGATCCATAACATCACCCACGTATTGCATAATATCTTGCTTGGCTTCTAACAATACCTATGCATGCAATTATCTTCCAGTAGGCTTTGAGGAATATTCATTTAATTCTTATATCTGAGAATCTATTCTCCAACTTTTTAATAAGTCAATAGTGACAGGACTACCAGAGAGCAATCAAACCTCCATCCTGTAGCTTGACAGGCACAATCTTTCTGACCCAAACATTGTGCCCAAAAAAGTTCAAACTCTGGCCTCTCCCTAAGAAACTGTCCGTATACCCACGAGATCCCAGTTGACATTCAATATCTACCATCTTCTTGAGCATAAGGCCTCTCCAGAACATCTATGGAACACTTTTTAACAGAAAACAACGTGCATTTAATTTTCAAGCCAGGCCTCAAATCAAATAACAGCTTTTTTTTCCTCTTTTTTTCCTTTTTTTTAAACGCAAGCTGTTACTCGCAGTCCAAAGGTCGCCTTCAGCTCTCAGCTCACAGTTAAGAGGTCCAAGCCAAAAGTTATAAAGAAAAGACAATGTAAAGATCAATAAAGCTTCAAACAGAATAAAAATAGAAGCTCTGAAATATTCGCCATTTGCCTTCAGTGTCAGTTGCATCTCTATTAAATTTACTTAACCAGCATGTCCAATTTGAGTCTTCAGCCATTTTGATTTATTTTTAATTTGAAGTTAACAGTATGGGATGGCTATAACGTATCTTGTTTCCAAATATTGCCCCTTTGAATACCTGAATATTTAAACTGTTAAGCGAAGTATGATTTTTCCCTTTCCTTGGAAATATTATTTCAATCTTTTCCATCACCACATTCTCATTTTGACTGATGCTTAGCACTTTACCCACCAAAATCCTTTCTGCCTCACTGACTACTTGCGGTCAAGTGCATTCTTTTCACTGAACTTCTTCATATTTCTGTGCACTAACGAATCCATTCTGCAATTTCCTGAATTCTTCCTCGTGAAATTTTCCATGTCCTCTAATTTAGAACATCAGCCAAAAATTATCTTGTGTTCTGGTGAATCCTGGATCCAGAAATTTGAGATCAGTGTTAGCAAGTTATGTTTTAAATGTATTCATCGTCACAGAGTTTAATAAGTTCACGTCTATAAATATTTGGTACCAAACCATAAAGTTGGAGATTTACATTTAGATTTAGAAATAGAAGAGACTACATCCTTCACCAACTCTTGCTGGATGAAGTAATTATGGTAAGATTCTGGAATACCTACTGCAATATTACATGCTTAACATTGAAACATTGCACAAAATATTTCACCACACAAGACTTTTCTTTAAGTGCAACCTTGCTTATTATCATAATCCAGTGTAGCTTAAACTTCATGATTGTTGTACTAAGAGGGAAACATTAAAAGTTTCGACTATCCGTATGTATCCAATTAACCCCATGTCATTTGGTGATAAAAATTCACTGGATGTATTATTAAATAAAGTTGGGGGAAAATATATTAACTTGCTTGGAGCCTACTGTAAACATTTGCAAAAGAAAGAACTTGCATTTATTTCTAACCTTTCACAATACCAGTTCTCTGTCAACAAGATAAAATCACTGTAACTGAAATGCAATGGATAGTTTACACTCATTGAGGTCCCACAGTAGTTGCTTATAATGGGAAGAGTACATCCAAAACAAAACTTTTATTGTTAGAACAATCTTGCATGTGCTAATAGCTACACTAACAATCAATTTGACATAAGCAAAGAAGCTTTAAATATGGCTCATTTACACTTGCTAGAAGCAACATGCAATCACACACAGTGACCCGTTCCAGCCTGAGAACTGGAATACCTTCAAGCTTTGTGTCTTTTTGATTTACCAATATATTTGGGAAGCCTGTTTTGAAGAGAGATTGTAAAGGCAGAGGTGCTAAAGACTATGGATGGGGAGCTAGAAAGTTAAAACAGTTTAACAATGGAAGGGGAGTGGCCAGTTCTCCCAGTTCAGTGTACTTTAGTTTGTTTTTTTAGCTGTGGCAGTCACAAGATGTTTTGTTGCAAGCTTCAGTAAAGGATTCTTAACTGACTTTCTCTGAAATCTTTCTGAATGTTGTTCCCTCCTGTCTGTAAGAATCTGTGTTTGAACTCACCTTTTTGTTAAGGGGTGTGTTGCTCGGATGTTACTATTGTGGAGCAGTTAATTATTTAACAATTAAGTTTTCTAATAGTTAAGTTATTCCAAATTCTGCTTTCTTTTGTTCAGATTTCAACTGTAGTGTTTAAATCATTTTCTGTTTTGCTTTAGGCCAAGTGGTTTGACCCAGTTGGATCACACTTGGAACATACACTTCACATATGTCTTTAAAATAAAGAAAAGTTAGCATCTAGGATAACTTAAAATATTTTCAGGGGGCTCTGGCCTGGTCCATACATCCTCTTGCTGAGATATTTGTATCATTAGCAGCCATGTGTAAGGTAGCGGAAGATTGGAGGCTGTCTAATGTGGTGCCATTATCTAAGAAAGGCTGTCAGGAAAAGCCAGGGAGCTATAGACCAGTGAGCCTGACGTCAGTGGTGGGTAAGTTGTTGAAGGGGATTCTGAGGGACAGGATTTACATACATTTGGAAAGGCACAGACTGAATAGGGATAGTCAACATGGCTTTGTGTGTGGGAAATCGTGTCTCACTAACTTAATTGAGTTATTTGAAAAAGGTGACAAAGAAGATTGATTAAGACAGAGTGATAGACATTGTCTATATGGACTTCAACAAAGTGCTTAACAAGATTCCACATGGTAGACTGGTTGGCCAGGTTAGATCACATGGAAGCCAGGGGAGCTAGCCAATTCAATACAAAATTGGCTTGAAGGTAGGAGACAGAGGGTGGTGGTAGAGGATTTCTTTTCAGACTGTATATCTGTGACCAGCAGTGTGCCACAAGGATTGGTGCTGGGTCCTGTAGTGATTGTAACAAGGGCAGCCAGGTGGACCTAATAGATTATAAGTTCCCTGATTGAGGCTGTTAATGTGATCCAGTCAGGGAGCCCCAGCTGACAGATATAAACAGGAGTGTTTGGACTGTCCTAGAGATGGCTAGAAGCTGTATCAGAGTGGACCGAGAGCCAGAAGGAGCATGGTGCACACAGAGAGCAGGTAGGGGCCCAGGGACTAGCTGCCTTAGAGCGGCTGGAAGGTGGAAGGGATGGGTGAGTTCTGCATTGTTTGCATTGTTTCTTATCTAATTGGACTAGACTGTCTTGTATGTATTTGTGACTGTTACTGTTTTGTGATGACTGAAAGTGGGATTTGAAGTTTGTCCTCATTTCCCTGAAAACTGGTTGAACGGTGGGGTTTGGGGTCTGGCTTTGCTGCTCCTCTCCCTTATAAATTGCTGTTTCTCTGTATACAGCTGATAATGTTAATTGGTTGTAAAATGGATTGTTTAATAATTTTTTTAAAAAACAGGAGATTCAGAATCTCCTCAGTTTAGAGAAATGGTAAAAAAACAGGAGTGTTAAAAGTTCTGTTCATCTCTGAAAGCTGGCTCTGAGGAATCTGGATCAGTATCAAGTATTTTCCACCTGTAAATAAAGGGTTATTTGATAATGGTATGCTGGCCTTTGTGGAGTTATTTTAGGTGGTGCATGTATGGAATGAGCTGCCAGAGGAAATGGTGGAGATGAGTACATTAACAACATATAAAAGGCATCTGGATGGGTGTAGGAATAGGAAGGGTTCAGAAGATAGAACATAGAAAATAGAAAAGCACAGAACAGGCCCTTTGGTCCACAATGTTGTGCCGAAGTTTAATCCTAATGTAAAATATAGTAACTTAATCTATGCACCCCTCAATTCACTGCTCTCCATGTGCATGTCTAGCAGTCGCTTAAATATCCCCAACCTGCTTCCGCCACCACAGCTGGCAACGCATTCCATACATTCACAACTCTCTGCATAAAGAACCTACCTCTGATGTCTCCTTTATACCTTCCTCCTAATATCTTCAAACTATGACTCCTCATACCATTTAATCCTGGCATGGGTAAAAGTCTCTGGCTATTGACTCTATCTATTCCACTCATTATTGGGTGTCCAACTCAATCAGGTCTTCTCTCTTCCTCCTTCACTCCAGAGAGATAAGTCCAAGCTTATTCAACCTTTCTTCATAAGGCAAGCCCTCCAGTCCAGGCAGCATCCTGGTAAACCTTCTTTGCACCCTCTCCAAAGCCTCTGTATCTTTCCTATAGGAGGGCAACCAGAACTGGACACAATATTCCAAGTGTGGTCTCTTTAGGGACTTGTAGAGCTGCAGCAAAACCTCGCGGCCCTTAAACTCGATGAAAGCCAAAACACCATATGCTTTCTTAATAACCCTATCCACTTGGGTGGCAACTTTGAGGGATCTATGTACTTGCACACCCAGATCCCTCTGTTCCTCCACACTACCAAAAATCCTGTCTTTAATCCTATATTCAGCATTTGAGTTCGACCTTCCAAAATGCATCACTTCACATTTATCCAGGTTGAACTCCATCTGCCATTTCTCAGCCCAGTTCTGCATCCTGTCAATGTCACGTTGCAGCATGCAGTAACCCTCTATAATATCGACAACACCACCAACCTTTGTGTCATCTGCAAATTTACTAACCCACCCCTCAACCTCCTCATCCAAGTCATTTATAAAAGCTACAAAGAGCAGAGGCCCAAGAACAGAGCCCTGCAGAACCCCACTCAACACTGACCTCCAGGCAGAGTACCTTCCATGTACAACCACTCTCTGCCTTTTGTCAGCCAGTCAATTCTGAATCCAGATAGCCAAATCTCCCTGTATCCCATACTTCCTGACTTTATGAATGAGCCTACCATGGGGAACCCTATCAAATGCCTTGCTGAAGGCCATATACACTACATCCACTGCTCGACCGTTGTAAACCTGTCTTGACACCTCCTCAAATAACTCAATAAGGTGTATGAGGCATGACCTGCCCCTCACAAATCCATGCTGACTGCCTATAATCATACTATGTTTGCCAAATAGTCATAAATCCTATCCCTCAGAATTCTTTCCAAAACTTTGCTAACCACAAACGTAAGACTGACTGCTCTGTAATTGCCAGTGATTTCCCTATTACCCTTCTTGAAAAGAGGAACAACATTCGCCTCCTTCCAATCCTCCGATACAATTCCTGTGGAGAGTGAGGAGGCAAATATCCTCGCCAGCGGCTTAGCAACCTCCTTTCTCGCTTTGCGGAGCAGTCTAGGATAAATCTGGTCTGGCCCTGAGGACTTATCAATCTTAATGTTTTCCAAAATTTCTAGCACATCAACTTCATCAATCTTGACCTGGTCAAGACTGTATCCCAGCTCCTCTAAGTTTTCATTTACAACAAGTTTAGAGGAACATGGGCCAAATACTGACAAATGGGACTAGGTCAGATTGGGATGTCTGTTTGGCATGGATGAGTTGGACTGAATGGTCTGTTTCTATGTGTATGATTCTGTGTCTGTAACTTTATTAGGTCATACAGCCCAAACATTCTGTTCAACCATTCAAATAGACCATGCCTTTAATTCATTTTATGTCTTTGTTTAACAATGACTTATTGATCCCAGTCTTGAATATCACTGAATCTATGATTTTTTAAAAATCTTTTTAAATACATCTGTCAGAACACTGCTTAAAGTTCTAATTTCAGGGGAGATTGAGCCAGGTTTCTGACAGTGCAATACTCTTTTAGAAATGGAGTGTCTACCTAAATTATCACCTCAAATGACTTTACTAAAGCTGAAGCCACAGCTTTATCACCTACAGATGATCTTTGGAATGGTCTCCAACTGAACCCTGATGGGACCAGCGAATATATAAGAAACCCAGGTCTTGCTCAATACAATGTGGTGTGCTTCAGTTTCTGGGTGTTTTGAATGGTACTCCATTATTTGCAATCATCAGCAAACATCCTTTCTGACATTAGATTGGTGGAAGTTAATTGATGAGCAGTTAAATATATTGAGTCTAATGTACTACTGCTGCAGGAGTTCTTCAGGATAATGTCCTGAGGTTGAGATTATTGGCCCACTATAATGATAACCATCTTCCTTTTTGATAGCTATGACCATAACTAGTGGAAAGTTCACCCATCTGTTTTCCATTGATCACATTTGAATAAATATTACCTTGGAGTCATTCACACTCCACCTGTTGAATTCAGTTCTTTTGTCTGTGACTAAGACTGTAATTAGGTTTGGAGTTGAGTGATTCTGTCAGAACCCAAACCAAATAATACAAGCAGGTTATCGTGTGTAAGTCTTGCTTGATCAAACTGTTGATCACACCTTTCATTACTCTGCTGTTGTTCAAGGGTAGGCAGAGGGAGCAGTAAAAGGCAGGATTGGATTTGTCCAGCATTTTGTGGACAGGACTCCTTTGGGAAATTTTCCACATTGTCAGGTAGAAACAATTTGCTGTATAAAGTACCTTCAACTGTTTCTTGATGTTATGTAGAGTGAACTAAAATTGTTGCGTAATGCCAAGAATCACAGGAGGAGACTAAGATGTTCACTAGCTACTTCTGGATGAGAATGTTTTCTTTTAAACAGATGTGTTAGGTTCTTTCATCACTGAGAATGGAGACATTTTTCGTGTCTCCTTCACTATGAAGTTGTTTAATTGTTGGCAACCATTTACGACTGGATAATTGCAGAGCTTTGATCTCATCCATTTGTTCTAGGATTGCCTGTTCTCTCTAGTGCCACACAAATATTTAAACAAGCAAAAATCACTTAAAGTAGTGACATAGGTTAATATTGAATAAAACAAGCTCAGCAACTAAAATTTATTTCTAGAGGAATGGAACTGGAAAGTAGAGAAGTTATGATAAACGTGTATTGGGCCTCAGTTGAACTGTACTTTGAAAACTATTCACCATATCATGGAATAAATATTGAAGCACTGGGGAGAGTATAGAAAAAAAATTGCAATGATAATGCCAGAAGTGTGAGGTCTGCTTTTATCTTGCAAAGGGACACCTGTGGGTGACCTAGGAAAGGGCATCAACATGATGAACAATTATGCTTGAGTGATCAAAGATAGATTACTTCCAGTTATGAGGAGCCAACTGATGAGTGGCAGAAGCCTTCGAAGGATAGATATTGGGAGAGAGAGTATACTTTCCAACCACAGCTGATGAATTCATTACACAAACTCCTGACTGAGGCCAAGGATGGAGGCAATGCAGTCCATTCTTTCACCAGAGCCATGGAGCTGCAGACAATGGGACTCCTCAAGAGCCTGATGCTTGGATAAATGCGGGGAGCCCTGCAGTACACTCTAGATACAGTGTGCCACATAATAATTGCATTCTGCACATCTAGAGCAGGCCAAAAGGAGATGTGGTGGATGGTGAAGAGCTGGGACAATGTCAGCAGTCTTCTGAGAGGGAAGATGAGGATATTGCATCCTTTGAGCGACTTGTGTTTTCAGAGGTGGAGGAGTGGGTGTTGGCTGGAGGGGCTTATTTTTTCAGAGTGTGCAGATGCTGTTTGTGCCTACAGAAGACAAGAGGGGGAATGAGTTGGAAAATGAGAAAGAAGATCGGGCATTGACAGAGGTGGTAATGGGAGAGCAGTGCAATACTTGGCAATGAACTTTACTTGGTTTCTGGGACATGGAGGACTGGCATCACCTCAGGGTGGAGTGGTCCCTGTCTTCACCCACTAGACAAAGGAGTGTTCAGCACTCCATCAGATATCATGGCCCTTTCAGTCCTATTGTAGGAATGATTTCTCCTGCAGTGAGACAAAGGGAAGGACGAGTGAGACGAAAGAGGCTGGCACAGTGTTGGTGCTGGGAGGAAAAGTGGCTGAATAGAAAGCACAGCGGATAGGAAGGCTGTGAGAGTGATTGAAGGAAACAACTGCTTACAACAGTGGAAGTGGTAGGTCATGAGCTGTGGTGAGACATCAGGCAGAGTTAGACTGAGTGTGAGGTAGCAGAGAGAAGATAGTGGCACTTACCTTTGCAGAGCGCAAAAGGTCAGTAACCTTGTGGCATTTCAAGCCATTCCTCTGGATCATGGACAGTGCATTGACCCAGTGACAACCTAGGCTGGAGTGCTGTGGTCTCCTTTGGAAGTCCTGAGGAAGGAGGACAAGTCTTCTTGTCCACAACACCCTCCATATGCAGGTCCCTTTCACAAATTTGCCTCTCAGCCATTTTTGGGGTAACTTCGCACATTGCAACTGAAGGGCTATTCCTGGCTTGTAGTGTTGAACTGGTATACAGCTTGGCTTTAAATATGGTTCCTGCAGCAAGAGACCAAGAAGGTCAGGCAGCAGTGAGCACATCCACCGTGAGAGAGCACAAGTTAGCACAAAAGCATTGCCGCAGAGGCATAGTGCATACTTAATGAGGTGAGCAGTGTGAAGTTCCACAGGAAAACTTGCTACAGCTCATGGAGAGAAAACCTCCATGGAACCCCCCAAAATTGACCCAACTACATTTTAGGGAAATTCAACAGTATGTTTAATATTGTGATTTAGATCTTGTCAATTTCTTTTACATTAAGATAGTTTTTCTTAATTTTTTCCTTCATGTAATGTAATTTTTTTTTCTGTTATTAAAGGAAATCTGCATTCTCATATAAATGTCATAATAACTAATTGCCAAGTTAGCTAACTGAACAAAATGGTATGCTTTGCTCTATAAGGCAGATTTCCTTTCGGGAACACAGCTGTGCAGAAGTGCCTTTAGCTGAGAAAGTAAGAGTATTAAATAAGATTTCATTATTCATAACTAACCTCATGGAGTTTTGCTTTTTGTTTAGGTTCTACCATGAATTATAGAACACACTACCATCTCTCCTTCACCTGTTGTCATTTAAACTCTTCTGACTTTGAATGAGATTTATGTGAATCCATGCCTTTCTATTTAAGGGTGAAAATTCTTGATTATAAAGCACATATAGGCTTTCAAATATTTTCTATGCCTTATGTTGGAAAGTTGATTGTATTTTTTGATAAATATACCACTGGGACCACATAGTCAAACTTCAGTCAGCTGTAAGTAATGTTTGCTCAGTCAAGGCTGTCTATCGGATAATACAGTGACATTTGCTCCTGTGTGTAACTTGAAATTCACAAACATCCAATGATATAAAAGCCTGCATGCCAAAATGATTGATCTTGATCAATTGAGGAAAACTTTGAGGCTTGTCTTCTGTTGATCTATCCCATTGATCTGTGCATGTGTGTAATTCTTCAGTCATTGGTTTTCATTGGCTGTGACCTGTTTTGGCACAGTTTCTGAAAGTAACTTGCTTGCTTACAATAAAGCATTTGGTTTTAAATGCCAGGTACTGCACATGCCTGTGAGGTCTCTTTGCTCCACAGTACTGGCATGGACTTTTAATCTCTGTGGTCGGTCCTGCCCAGTGCTTTAGCTTATTCAGTATGTCTTTTGTTGTTTTAGTACCTTTAGAAATGAATAGATCCTATTGATCTCCTGTACCATGTATACCTTCTCCCCCTAGGATTGATCAGTTTTGCTTCCAGACTTTGTCTTCACTCATGAACTGAATAGCTTTATCTAGAGTTAGGCCTTCTTTGGACTGTAACAATTCTGACTAAGACTCATCAATAAAACTTTCAATAATCTAGTTCCATATGAATTCAGGCTTTATTTTATCCTAAGTCATGTCTCTCAACTTGCATGTTGAGATGATTAATTAAATAATTGCTGGATTCACCCAATGGAAAACTGGACAAGACAGATCCCAGAGTCAAATTTAGCTTCATAAATCATATGTTTAATGTCTGCAGTGTGGGTACCATGTTGGTCAGTCACTGAACATATTTACCTGAGGATGCCAATGTTGTTTACATCAAATAGCACAAGTTTATTATATAGAGAAAACAAACAATATGACAATTCAGAAAGATCTTAACATAAGCAACAATTAGATTCAACCATTTACCCAGCAATATCCTTCATAGTCACTTAATCTCATTGAAATATCCTTCCGATCTTAACGTTTGAATTTCTTATTCACATGACCCTGTCCAGCCTTTTTCGATGCACTCACAGACATGGATTTGCTGGCTGGCCGACATATATTGCCCATCGCTATTCACCCTGAAAGTCAAATTTCCTCTAACTGTTGAAGCAATGTGAGATTTTTACCAAATGTCAGAGCCTAGAAACATCTATAACCTAAACCCTCGCAGACTGGAAACTTCTACAAATGAGAAAAGCCTCACAGCATTGAGCCACAAGTTAAACAATTGCCCTTCTATGAGGACAAGTTCTCTTCTTCTGAGCTTAACTTAGTAGTGGCCCCTGACCATCTGTTTCTGTATCATTGAAACTCAACTGTGTAAACATTCAGCAATTAATTCCCCAGGTAGCTGATTGAGACTTTTAATTTAAGTCACATGCTTTTTTTTGGATAAACTGACTGGTTCATTGTTCAAATTGACTTTCTGATCTTTGTTTAAAAGAAACTGCACCAAACTGATAATTAAAATCTGTTTTTCCTTCTGGAAATAAAATTCCTTTTGGAATAAAATTTCCTGAATATTAATAATATTACTACAAGCCAATACAATAATAATTGTATTACTGCAACTGCTTACAGATTGCATGAGGCCTGCTTTGATTACGGCAGAAACTGTTAGGAACATACTAAGCTTAGGTCTGTCTCTGATCAACTCCTTTTCTCTGATCATAAACTGTGACATGGACACAGTGTGCAATGCTTACAGCATTGAATTAAATGTTAACTCTTTCAGACCAGTATGCTACAAGTTCTGTTTTACCTAAAAATCAAAATGAAGTTATAATTAAGCATCCAGTAGAACTTCTTTATCATAATTCCAGATTACACATAAACCTGTGCAGTTCAAGAGAGGTTCCCCAGTATCTGCAGTGGTACTGAATGCGGGGGAGATCGAATTTACCATCTGGAGAGAGCTTGGTCTTGGAGGCAGCGCTGGCAATGACATTGTGGCTTTATCAGATCTGGAGCATGGTAGCAGAGGGGAGCCCGGAATGGGGACTATGGTGGTCGGCAGAATTAAATCTTGTTGCGTAGCAGCGGCTGGAGGCCTGGATCATGATTTTGACAGTTGGAGGTTGAACCCAATGAGGGAAGAGTGAGCTGAGCTCAGTGGTGTGGGAGGTTCTCATGACAACGGTGTCAGCTGAGAGAACAAGCTGCCTAAGGTCTCCCAGAGAGCGGGCCAAAGTGGAGGAGATCGAGCCCACTTAGGAAAGACTGTGGAATTTTGAACTTTATTTCTGTAGTTTCTACTTTATATTAAGAGGGACTAGAATGTTTAACTTTGAATTTTTTTTTTACTTTGTACCTAAAGGTTTGTACCTCTGTTTCTTCATACCTATGATGGCACCGTGAATGATGATATTGTGGACTTCTCACAGTACTCAACTACTTGACAATAAAATCTAATTCTAACTGCAACTGACTGAGTTACCTTCTGATTGCAACCCCAATTGTCTTAATTGTCCTTTTAAAAACTTAATTTTACTTTGTTCTGGGATTGACTTAGGTGCTATGTTGATAGGATCTTATCTATAGATTCCTCTTGCTACAAAATTTTATGTTTAGTTCTTTGCCTACCCCATGGGGTAAGCCAGCCCTTATGGTATCCACCTTGCACTAATTTTTCCATTCCAACTAGAATTGTTTTTTTTAAACCAATTGTTCACTAAATCAATCCTAGGTCTCTAGGCCAAACCTGGAGATATTCAGGTTTTCCTTTGAGTAGTTGGAAACATTCCAGCCCAAAGCCTGTCTTATTTGTGAAAGAAACTTGCAACACTCAGACCATTTACTTTGAACAATCTTTTGGTCTTGCAAAACATTCAAGAACATAAAATTTGGTCATTTCATAAGTTTGGGTAAGTTACAGCAAACTGTACAGAAGTCTGTATTCACCCCTTAGTCAATCATACCATGTGTTCTGATAGACCATACATTAGTTATATAGCTATTAATGTTTTCATCACTACATTGTCAGACTGCCATAGTACTCTTCCATATAATAGTGCAGATTGTTTCTCTTATTTTTTTCTTCCCATAAAATATTTCAACAGAATACTTTGAGGAAATTTGGACATTGAGGATCTCCTTTGCTATATCTATTACAAGAATGTCCAATTTTCTGTCTGTTTAAATGAATGGCAGAAAACTGAGTGGTTTTCTTTTAAGTGACAGATTTACCTGCCTAATTCAAATGATTAATTACACTCAAATTGTACTAAAAGAAAATCTGCCCCAATATCAGTATATTTTGATTTACTAGTTTTGCACAGTACACCATGTATCAATAATTCTGACGCAGAAACATAGAGAATAGGATCAGGATTAGCCCATTTGACCTTTCAAGATGTTCTGCCATTCAAGATGATCATAGCTTAACATCCAACACCATGTCCTGTTCCTGCTTTCTCCTTTTTATTCCTTTAGCTCTAAGAATTAAATCTAACTCCTTGAAAACCTCCTATGTTTTGGGCTCAATCATTTACTACTCCCTAGGTGAAGACATTTCTCATCTCAGTCCAAAATAATTAACACCACATCCTTAAACTATGATCCCTGGTTCTGCACTCACTGGTCATCAGGCACCTCCTTCCATTATTTATTCTGTCCAGTCTTAGTGAAATTTTATATGCATCTGAGATGCCCCCTCATTCTTCTAAATTGTAGTGAATATTGTACTAACCACCTAGGCTTTCTTCACACATCAGTCCTGCCATCGCAGGAATCAGTCTGGTAAAGCTTTGATGCGCTCCCTCTACAGCCAGAACATGTTTCCCCAAATAAGAAGACCAAAATTGTACAGGATGCTCAAGGTATGGTCTCATCAAGGCCTTACACAGTCGCAACATAGCCCTGCTCCTATACTCAAATCAAAGAATGGTTGAATCACTGCTGTGCACAGATAGAAGCCATTCAGCCCATCAAGTCTGCACCATCCCTCTGAAGAACATCGCCTGAGACCCAACTCCCCCATTCTATTCCTATAACTCTGCACTTACAATGGCTATTCCACCTAACCTGCACATCCCTGGATAATATGGAACAACTTAGATTGGCCAGGTCACACTGAAACATCTCTGTACCCTACTCGCAGTTCACCTTTCTACCTAACTTTGTATCATCTACAATGTGAAAATATTATATTTAGTTCCCTCATCTGAATCACTAATAAATATTGTGAATAGCTAGGGTCCAAGCACTGACCCTGCTAATCACTGGCTGCCACTTAGGAAGTGATCCATTTGTTCCTACTCCTTTTTTCCAGTCTACCAACCAATTCTCTATCCAGGTCTATACACTATCCCAGTCCCATATGCTGGTATTTTACATAATCCCTTATGTGGGACTTCATCAAAAGCTGTCTGAAAGTTCAAGTAAACCACATCCACTGGCTCCCCCTTATCAACTCTACTAGGTACATTCTTGGAAAATTTGTTATGTATGATTTTCCTATCATAAAACCATACTGACTCCGTCTGATCCTTTCACTGTTTATCAAATGCTCTGCTATTAAATATTTTAGAAAGGATTCTAGCATTTTTCCAATGGCTTCAGGCTAACAGACCTTTTCAAGTTCTACTAATCATAAAAGAAAATTTCCTAAAAATAATCTTGATGTTGAGGAGCTGGTGTTGGATTGTAGTGGACAAAGTTAAAAATCACGCAACACCAGTTTATAGTCCAAGAGGTTTATATGGAAGTACCAAATGTGCTTCCAAACAAACCTGTTGGACTATAACCTGGTGTTGTGTGATTTTTTAAAAATAATCAGGCAAACACTATTTGAAATGAACTGAAGATTCCAAAAGAATTGAAATGGTTAATGAAGTATATTATTTGATACAAGAATTGTGGTATACTGTATTATTTAAGGTTTTACTAGATAGCAATAAAGTGTTTCAATTACTGTTGTTCAAGTGTTTCTGTGCAGTGTGCATATTAAGAAGAAAGCAGTATTTAACTTACCTAATTTCCTTTGACCAAATAATCATGCATAAGATCAGTTTCAATGTACCAAATGGAAAAATTCAAAATAAACTTTAGCTTATTAATCGCTTTTTAAAATAATACTGCTACTTCAAATAAGTAAAATTACTTAAAGGATGACAAAAATGCTATTAATTAGTATTTGCTCAGCAAACTGCTGCTTTATGAAAATTGAAATTAAATAATCAAGTATATTTTAATTCCAATGAAATGTAATTCTTTGTGGCTATTGTATCTTTGTTTATATACTCCCCGACAGAGTACATGAATCTCTTCTTTGAGCAAAGATTACATCTTTTCCTTCCATTAATTATAGCTTTTAGTGTTCTGTTGGCAATAAAACTTTAAAATTTTAGAAATAGCACAATCATATTAATATTTGGTGTGCAATGTTATTGACTCAGTCACAGATCTGACGCTATGTATTACCCAGTTCTAACTTTTTCTAAAGACATATTATCATTAAAAAGTTTATTGAAATTGTTTCATTGTTTTATATTCTCCACTGCCCAAAGCCATAACTAAAATGTTGAATATTGCAGCTATTTTTATTACAGATGGTAGAAATCTATAACATCAAAACAGCTAGATTTGCTTCACTTACTTTCAATAACAACATCTGTATTTTGTTTACAGGCACAACATGTCTGATTGCATTGCTGTCAGACAAAGAGCTAACTGTTGCAAATGTTGGAGATTCTCGTGGTGTACTGTGCGACAAAGAGGGGAATGCTGTTCCCCTTTCACATGACCATAAACCTTACCAGTTGAAGGAAAGAAAACGGATAAAAAGAGCAGGTAATGGGAAAGGGAAAAACTCATTTACTGTTTTCAAAAAGCTAAAATTAGTGCAAAATATCATAGGATGCATTCCCATTATCATTTTTGCTGCTGTTTAGCTGGGATGTTGTGTATTACTGTTGACATTTTCATGTTACCATGAGTTAATCCCTGCTCTTGAGTAATACAACCTAGTCAAATCCAATTTTGGCCCTTAGGTCTCATGACCATTGAAGTGACAAGCTGTGATGAGTCACAGACAGGTCACTAAGTCAAGTACAATTCACTTGGGCTAGTGTTATGTCGACAATGACCCATTGGTAAGTGAAGGTAAGAGAAACAGAGATGCAGAATATTTCTTCAAAGGTGAGAGATTAGAAGGTGATAATGTCCAAAGGAACCTAGGTATCTTTGTTTATAAGTTACTGAAAGCAAACATGCTAGTGCATCAAGTGATTCAGAAGACAAATACCTGTTGGCTTTCATCACAAGAAGATTTCAATGTAGTATCAAAGAAATCTTGCCTCAATTGTATAGAACACTAGTTAGGCCACACCTGGTGTATTGTGTATGATACTGGTCCTCTTGCCTATGGAAAGATATAGTTGTCAAAAAGGGAGGGCAGAGGAAGTTCAACATAGTGATGAGTTTGTGGGTCTGCCCTATGAAGAGAAATTGAGGAGACTGGACCTGTCTTTCTTGAGTTGAAAAGAATATGAGGCAATTGCAAAGAAGCTTGCAAAATTCTTGAAGAGATTAGAGTAATTTCAGAAGGGATGTTTACCATGATTGTGGGGTTCAGAATCAGGAGACAGTCTCAAAATAAAAGGGAAGTCACCCATGGCCAAATTTAGGTCCTCAGGGTGACAGTGAATCTTTGGATTTCTCTACCCTGGATGGCTGTCATTCAGTCATTAAGTTCAAAACAGTTGTTAGATTTCTGTTTATAATGATATCAGGGGAAATGGGAATAGCATGGGAAAATGGCATTGACGTGGATAATCAGCCATGATACAGAATGGCAGAGCAGGCATTAGCCCACTCCTGTTCCTATGAAGGACCAGGAAGGGGAGAAATTAACTTAGGAAGAAAATAGTGACTAAGGGAGATGGGTAGCTGTGACAATCAAGGAGGGCAGGAGGGCAATAATATTAGGGGAGGAGGAGCTGTGAGGAACATGAGTTCAGGTAATTGCATTTTAAAACCTTAATAATGTTAAACGCACAACAAACAGCGGAGGCTAATGAAAAATATATGAGGTCTTTGACTTAATAAACAGAGAAGTGGAATACAAAGCAGGAACCTACTGCTAATTCTTGATAGCACAACTGGGACCTACCCAGTGATTTATTATTTCAGTGCAGCACACTTTAATAAGGATGTCAAAACTTTAGAGAAGGTGCAGAGGACATTTAGGAAATGTGGGACTTCAGTTACATAAAGCGAATAGGAAAGCTTGGGTAGCTCTGCTTAGACCAGAGAGAGTTTTGGGAGATGTAATAAATAACAAAAGGGTCAATAACCAATATACACAGGTTTAATGTAACATAACCACAGATAAGACAAGGAGAAATTCTTTACCACAATATGTTGCTAAAGTCTGGAATGCACAATCTAAAAGGTGAGAGGTGGAGCTAATACAATAATAACTTCCAGGAGGCAACTGAAAAATACTGCAAGCGGAATATTTGTAGAGCAATGGGGAAGGGGCAGAAGAGTTAAGTTAATTGGATAGCTCTTTCCAAGAGTGAAATGGCCTTCAAGACTTGTTTCTGAGCTGTATTTTGTCTGTACATTTAAGGACTGTTTGATCATTGCATGCAGACCTGGACAGACAAATCTTACAGTGGGGTCCTAAGATGAGCATTAAACCCATTGCTTGGGAATAATCAAAGTCTATTATATATCTAAAACTTCGGCACTGCACAATGACTTTTTTAGCCTTTACCAATATGGCTGCTTGTATATTTGCATCTTGTAATGAGCTGTGCACTTTCAACCTGTTCAATAACTGAATTCAATAACACAAAATAAATTTATTTATAATTTATAAGAGGGTTTAAATATCTTCAACCATTCCCTGGAATTTATAAGGTTAAAGGGCAATTTATCAAATGTTCAAGATATTAAGGGGAATAAACAGAACCAATAGGGAGAAACTGTTTCTGTTAATTAAGAGTCCAGGTCTAGGACCAGCTCAGAAACAGGTCTTTAAGACCATCTTGCTCCTGTAAAGAACTATCCAATTAATGTAACTCCTCTGCCCCTTCTCCATTGCTGTACAAAGTTTCCTCTTCCAGTATTTCCCAACTACCTCTTGGAAGTTATTATTGAATTAGTTTCCTCCAGCCTTTTAGCTTGCGCATTTCAGACTATCGTACCATATTGTGTATACCCTAGGATATTTCAAGAGTATAATCAGGGAATGCTTCCACAATAATGTTGTAGAAATTTGGGACTTCCATCCATAACCTGCAGTTGATGCAATGTCAGTTGTTAATTCTAACTCTGAGATTGATAGACTTTTGTTACCCTAAGGGATATAACAGAAATAGATACATGGAGCTTGGTCACAGCTCAGCCATGAGGTCATTCAATGGAACAAGAAGCTTAAGCAGCTAAATGGCCTATTCCTGTTTATATGTTCCTAAAACACATGGTAAGCATTATACATCTACACAGAAACCAAAATTGTGATTGAATTAAGTGACTGCAATCATTTATATAGTGTAACTGAAATTATAAGTGTGTTAAAATAAAAGAGCTTTATTTTTATCGCGTGATTTTATTAATCAATGTATATCAACATTAGGTTCTGATCCATGATTCCATGGCACAATAAGAAAAGTACAAATTCATTCCTATTACCGTATATACTCGAGTAAAAGTCGATCTCATATCAAAGTTAACCGCCTATTTCTGGCCAAAAAATCTGGAATTTTCCATATATCTTATGTAAAGGTTGACCCTAACTCTTCACAGATAACAGATGAAACTTTGTGAGTCATGATATTATCCTGTACGTAAATGTTACGATGAGGAAATGAATCTTTTTGTGCTATTACGTGATTTTATGTAAATTTCACACCAATTTGACATGAAAGTTTAAGATGCATCAGGTCAGAGTCAGGTGACAACAAACCTCGTGGAATACCTAGTTGAGATTTTGAAATTTCTCCATCATTTTATGTAAAAATGCCTTCCAGAAAAAAACGAAAGGTATATAGTAGCATTTAAACTGAAAGTTATTGAAGTTGCAGAGAAGACAAATAACTGTATAGCAGCAAGAGAATATTGTGTTTCAGAGAACCTTGTGAGAGACTGGAGAAAGAAATCGAACCAACTTCAGACAATGCTAAAATGAGTAGTTTTGAACGCTAAACACAGGTAAACTTTGCAAGTAGCCACAGTTGAAGAAAAATGTTGCCGAATGGGAACTTGAAAATCATCAAAATGGAAAATATAATTGTTGTGAAGCTTTCTGAATCCATGCATGAAATGAATCAAAGAAGGATGGAGTTTCAGATATTAGGGCAAGTGTTAGATGGTGCTCAAGGTCCATGAGAAGGCATGACTTAATACTTTGGCAGAGAACTAACACTGCACAAAAGCTGCCTGCTGAACTAGAAGATAAGATATTACAGTTTCACCAGCTTGTAATCAGAAATCGACAGAAGGAAGGCTACAAGTTATCATGCATTGGAAACATGGACAATCGGGCTTCTGCTAATGATTCAGTATTTGGACTGTAGCATGAATTTCAGCCCCTCAAAAGTAGTATCCATGTTATAGTTGACCCCATAAATTTACCTTTAAAAAAAGTCTAAAAAATTCGACTTTTACATGGTGTATATGGTATACAATGGAAAAATACTTTATCACAATATAGAAACACGCATTTTAAGTATACACATGCTTTATTTTATTATAGGTGGTTTCATAAGTTTCAATGGTTCATGGAGGGTCCAAGGAATTTTGGCAATGTCTCGTTCTCTGGGAGATTACCCTCTTAAAAACCTCAAAGTCGTAATCTCTGACCCTGATATTCTGTCTTTTGACCTGGATAAACTACAACCACAGTTCATGATATTGGCCTCAGATGGTCTCTGGGATGCTTTCAGCAATGAAGAAGCTGTGAGATTCATCAAAGAACGTCTTGACGAGCCACACTTCGGTGCAAAGAGCATTGTTCTGCAGTCTTTCTACAGAGGATGTCCTGATAACATAACTGTAATGGTGGTAAAATTCAGAAACAACAGTAAGACAGAAGACCAGTGAATGACATTGAGCACGGGGGCAAGGTTCTTCAAGTAATGCTGTGCAAATGTTAGCAATGTGTGTGATAATAATAGTAAAGGTCATGATATTTACATCCGAATGGTCAGTGCTAGACGGCTTGTAGAATTGGACAAACCAAGTAGCTGCACATTCATTTTAACTGACTGAGGTCAAAGTATCATCCTTTTTATCTATAATCATTTTCAAATCTCTTCTAATATTTCTATTATATGTAATACAATGCACAGTGCAAATCTTATGCTACAATACTAAACTAATTGTGATCAACAGTTTTATAAAGAATAGCCAATTTAAGCAATAAAGCAAAAACTAATTAACATTTAGGATCCCTGTTGCTGATTCAGTGGTTTTCATAATCAGTAGAACAGCTACTGAGCAGACATTCATTGAATTGAAAAAATGTGAATAAATTTAACTAACATCGACAGAAGAAGAATTCTTGTTAAAAAGTGTATGAAAAGGAAAATAAATATGCATAATTTACAGCGTAAATTCTTAGGCACATAGTATATGAACAGTTGACATGTAACAAAGATTTAGTTATTTGGAGTTGCCCCTCTTTATAGTTTTCTCCTGGCACAGACACTATGAGTTACTGAATCTTTTCTATCGCTAGGATGATAGGTTGGTATAACTTCTCAGTGGTCTTCATCTTGCTGCTTTATGATCAGCTGATAATGGTCAATAGCTTCTGGGTTAAAAAAAAGTCTATATACATTGTGCCAACTAAACCCTGTCTACACAGTTACCAAATTCAAGCATTTTCTACAGTCTACAGTAATGATTTTCAATTAACAGAAGTTAATATAATGGAAGACATAAAATTTGCAGCCAATTTGACATTAACTCCTTTTGCACTTTTGCAAAAAGTCAAAATTACCCCCACGTGTGCTCTGCCTATCTTTACACTATAAATATTTGAAGTGGCTTTCTCAGACATTAGTGAATTATGCATGATCAGTCATACCAACCTCACATTTTAAATTAAAGATTTCTTTTTTCTCAGTAAGACTGACAGATCATTGTCAATCAATCACAATTCTACTTTTCATTAGCATGTTTGCCAAAGTGGCAAGTTTGGAATTAATCAGATCCAATCCAATTTTTCTTAGCTGTATGTAGGACATAGACTATAAAGAGCTCGGCATTGTGCTAGTCAACTCTTGTAATCCTATTCTCTGGTGAGGGTCAACTTTGTTGTATGCAGATGGTGCATTCCACTTCACAAGATGTAACTAGTTAAACAGTCAGTGAAAAGTTAAATTAGGATTCAGATTTGCATCCCTCTTTACTGCTAGGGCTAAGGGATTAATTTTATATGAACAAGAAATTGGTTTCATTGTTATGTCTACGCAGTCAGTGTTGTGACAAAGTAGTTACTCAGTGACTTGGCACGGTGGCTCAGTGGTTAGCACTGCTGCCTCACAGCACTCGGGTCCCAAGTTCGATTCCAGCCTCGAGTGACTGTCTATGTGGAGTTTGCATGTGCTCTCCGTGTCTGTGTGGGTTGCCTCTGGGTGCTCCAGTTTCCTCCCACAGTCCAAAGATGTGCAGATCAGGTGAATTGGCCATGTTAAATTGCCCATAATATTAGGTGCATTAGTCAGAGGGTCGGTGTAGACTTGTGGGGCCGAAGGACCTGTTTCCACACTGTAGGAAATCTAATCAAAACTTCAGAAGCAATCTGCCATAAATTATTTTAAAAGTATCAAATATTCCACTGAAAAAAATCAACCTAACATTGAACAAATATCAAACTTGACATGTTGATTTAATAATAAACAATGTAAGATTTAATGAGAACAAGAATACATAACAATTAAACTGACTACTTCATTTATCAATGGTCCACAGAATACCTATCCCAAGTTTTAAATTCTTACATGTATCATCTACTGATTATTATGTCAGAATCATATACTTTAAATAAAGCAAAACAGACATATATCTCGACAGGAGGTATCTTAGCCAGTGCTAATTATGATACAGTACAAATGTATAAAACAAGTATTGAGTATTAGAATTAGAATGAGTTTTATCATCATGTGTACTCAAGTACAGGAGTACGGTGAAAAGTGTATAAAGTCACAATTCCTGATGCCATCTTAAGTACAAAGGTATCTAGGTAAAAAATCTTGGTTAAAACAAAATTATACTGATGAATAATGAGGAAACAGTTCAGTTTTCTGCTACCTCAAAAGAACATGAACTTTCTTAGTAAAGTAATATGGTAGTCACATTTTGAGTAGCATAGATATGTAGGTTTATACTATAAATGCAAGGAAGGAAGCGTATCATTAATCAAGTATCTTCTGAATGCTCAATGTCTTACACCTTACAATAATGATTTACATGATAATGATACATGATATACATTCTATTAAACTACAAAGTAGAGCTTCTATTCAATCAGCTTGGTTTTGCTATTAAAAGACTAATTTAAGATAAACAGAAATTGTGCATTCCTAATACTGGCTGAATGAACTCGGAATCAAAATGCGGTTATCTATTCATTGCAGCAATTTTCAAGGCTTATTAGGATTGTGTTTAGAAGTCATCAATGAAATAGCTTTACTAAAAAACAATAGTAATAATAGGGCTATTTTTCATTCACTTCTTCAGGTAAAAAGTAGATGTGAGTATGAATAATTGCTAAATGTCTTGATTATATTTTTATTAAAATTAGTAGTTTTTCCTCCTAATTTAATACTAACTGATCCATCTCAAGATGGCAAAATGAATATACATAATCATTATTAAATTTACATCAAAATAGATGTAACATTCGTATCCCATAGTAGCTTGTAGTATGTACAAAATTTGAATGCTGAAATGAATGTATGATGAGTGGACTTGTCCAGCTTTGCCCACAAACTCATTCAGTAAGCTTAACAAAACTAAACTTTGAAGATTGTACAGTGAAGCAATATGTCGCTTTTGGTCCGCTGTTCCTAAAAATGTTGGCTGAATTAATTCTAATTGTACAATTGATTTTTAACAATTCCCAAAGAAATCATTTTTACATCTGTTCATAGGAGTGTAGGAGAATGTAGGAATTGTAACATACAATATTGGACGTCTTCTAAAAGTATGAAGTATTGTTATGCAAATAAACTTTGGGAATTTCTTAGTTTATGAACAAGGATGAAAAAGCAGACATGCATGAAAAGTAACAGTTGATTTATTATCCATGGCCTCAGCGTTCCCACCCATCTGAGTAATTAGAATTGCTTTCAAAAGCAGAGAGAAATTCGAGATGAACTTGTTTAGGGCTCACAGAGGTAATGAGCACTATTATCTAGCTACAGTGGTTATTTCAAAGATGATTATTTTACGAATGATAGATCTGATGTGGGTAATGATAATGGACAAGATTGTCAGGAAATTTCTGAGGCACCAATGCAAGTGGAGAAGAATCTCTGTTTGTCCTTGCTCAATTTTCGAGACTATTTCTGAAAGTCAGGGGAGGATATTGTGTGCTAAAGGCACTGTACATAATAAAGGCTATGGGGCCTGATAACATTCCAGTGTAGTACTGAAGACTTGTGCTGCAGAAATATCTGCACCCCTAAGCAAACTGCTCCCAGTACAGCTATAACACTGGCATTTACCTGAAACTGGACAATTGTCCAGCTTTGTCCCATGCACAAAAAATCAGGAGAATAATCAACCCAGTAAATTGCTGTCCTATTAGAATATATATATAATCATTAGCAAATTGATGAGGTGTGTTTAGCAATGTTCAGTTTGGGTTTTATCAAGGTCCTTAGTTCCTGACCACATTTCACTTATGATCCAAAATAAGCTCCAGAATTCAGGTGTGAGTGTAGCATCAAGGAGTTATCAGAAAACTAACGTCATTGGAAATCAGGGGGAAAGCCTTCCACGAGTTGTAATCAAATCTATCATAAGGGAAGGTGGTTCTGGCTGTTGAGGGTCTATCACCTCAGTCTCAGGACATTCCTATAGGAATTTCTTTGGGTAGTCTCTAGGCCCAACCATCTTTAGCTGTTTCATCAAAGACTTTCCTTCCACCAAAAACTCAGAAATGGAGGTGTTCACTGATGATTGAACAATGTCCAGTACTATTCTCAACTCCTTAAATATTGCAGCCCTTTTTGTGCAAATGCAGCAAGACCTGGACAATGTTCAGGCTTCGGCCGATAAGTGGTAAATAATACAGATGTCAGGCACCTGTCAGGCAATTACCATCTCCAACAAAAGCAAATCTAACCACCTCCCTTTGATATTTCTAGGTATTACCATTGTTGAATCCCCTTTTATCAACAACTAGTGAGTTACCATTGACAAGAAACTGAACAGGATCAGCCAAGTAAATGTCTACAAGAACTGATCAGAGGGAGTTTTGCAGGAAGTAACTCACCTGCTAACTCCCTAATGCCTGGCCGACATCCAAAGCATAGATTAGAAATGTGATGGAATTCTCTCCACTTGACTGGGCAGTGTAACTCTAATAACACCTGGGAAGCTCAACACTACCCAGGATAAAACAGCCTGAGTTTGATTGGCATCCCATCCATCAATTTAAATATTTACTCCTTTCACTATCAATGTACAGTGTGTGGCATAAGAGGCACTACAACAACTCAACAAGGTTCCTTCCAGAGCAGCTTCCAAACCTGTGATTTCTACTACCTCTATGGACAAGGGCAGCTGATGCATGGGAACAACACCTCCTGTAAATTCCCTCCCATGGGGTGGCATAGTGGTTCAGTGGCCAGCACTGCTGCCTCACAGCGCCAGGGATCTGGGTTCAATTCAAGCCTCAGGCAACTATCAATGTGGAGTTTGCACATTCTCCCAGTGTCTGCTCCGGTTTCCTCCAAAAATCCAAAGATGTGCAGGTTAGGTGAATTAGCATACTAAATTGCCCATAGTGTTCAGTGATTTGTAGGTTAGGTGTATTAGTCAGGGGTAAATCTGGAACAACTGGAGAGGGGAATGGGTTTGGGTGGCTATTCAGAGGGTCGGTGTGGAGTTGTTGGGCCAAATGGCCTGTAGATTTTCTATGAGGAAGTTACACACCATCCTGATTGAAACCAAATTACTGTTTCCTAGGTCAATATCCAGCATTCCTTCCTAACAGCACTGATGGTGTTGCTACAAAATATGGATTGCAGGAATTCAAAGGTTAGCTCATCACCACATTCTCAGGGGTAGTTATTGGCAAAAAAATACTTATCCAGCCAGCAACCTATGAATATTGTTTTTATTGCACAGCTGAGAGGAATCATTGATGTCTAGACTGGCAAAGGTAATGATCCAATTTGATCTATCTTTCCAAGGTACAGCACATTCCTTGGAAAGGCCCAAATTGGCCAAAACACATTTTTTAAATACGCTACTTCAACTGGAGTTAAAGTGACCAGCAGTGATGGCTCCAAAATCCTACGGGGTTTTCAGGTGGGAAATCAGAAGGATTACTCTTCTGTTGTAGAATTCTAACATAATCAGAATCTAACACCCAACTGTTCACTGTGAGCTCTCTAGCATCCAGAAATTTAAGATCAGAGTGTTACGGAGTAAGAGCATTGATTATTTTCAGAGTGTTCTTACTAAAAGCATTAATGTAGTAACCCATACTTGGTATATCATGGTAAAGAAAGGATTAGTAAGAGAAACTATGGGATGTCATCTGGAAAGTTCAAGATTTATAGTAAATACCCAAGGCAATGTTTCACAGCTACATCATATGGTACAGAAGCAAAGACTGAGGAAAGTCAGATTTACTTGGGAGACTGTGACTGATGTCTTAGCAGGGTATATGATAGTGGAAACCTCTCCCCAGTGCCAGTCACTAATCTCCAAGTAATTTGAAGCCAAAGTTACTGCAAGTTACAACTGGAAGCTCAAAGCCTCGGTAGCAACAGTACAGCTTTTAACAATTATTCTTCTGTGTGAAAACCTTGAAGAGCTAAACATCTGCTTTGATGTTGCTATCTCAGTATTGGATATCCTGCTCCCAATATCAAACACCATTCTAATGTCATTCAGGAAGACAATAGCAACTCAGTGGGCACAATTTTAACTTAGTGAGGAGATGAGTTTTGACTGAGTTAAAATTTTGCTCATTTGCTTCTGCTCCTGTGGCCAGGACTTGAAAGCAAACCTACTTGATTTCAGCAGGAACATGCAACATGCTAGATCTGAATCAATTGGCCTGTCAATATCATTACCAATTCCTTACTTGGATGTTGTCTTTGCACATCCTCATTAGAGTCACATTTTCTGAATTGTATCAATTTGCACTACTCCCTATTTTAAATACCATTTGTGTCTGTTGATACACGGCTATGTGGTGCTCCTTTAATGTGATCAGTGGCTGAGTAAATTCTCCTTAATCTGTGAAAATAGCAGATGGTAAAAAAATTGGTATCCAACTAGATTCACCATTTGCACAGTGCATTGTATTTACATTATTACATGCTGAAACAGTGTCTGTACAATGTTTAAAAAGTATTATATGACACATACAGTATCACATTAGGATATGTATGCGTTCATGTTTATATTTCAATCTTCATAGACTCAAACCTTTCCACAATTTTATAGAGCATATTCCATCAGTTATGTTATCCAATTTCTTTCCAAATAGTATGTGCTGCGCCCTTATTCTTTAAATGTAAATTCATTCAGATCTTGTCACATGATATAGGCATAGCGATTTGTCTTCACCTATGCGTGATAAGCATTACTAGGATAGAGTGCAGGGAAGAAAATCAGGCAGGGATGGTTGCATGCCGATAACAGAGACTGCCTAATTCTTTGCAAAACTGGTATCTGCCCTCATGGACACATGTTCCACTCCACCTACATTTTCTTTCTAAGCTTCACTCAGATAGTGCATAGACAGTAAAAATCTAAGTTTCCCCTATACTTTTCAAACTGCTTCCCAACCAACAGACGAGAAATAAGTATCAACTCAAATTGTGCACCATTCTATGATTCTATGGCATCTCTATGATAGGATGGGATTTAGACTTCACACACACTTATGCCATATTATGTCCTTTAACATAAAGAATGTGTGAGTAAGACAGATTCAAAATAATAAAAATGGGTTATTTTCCTTGTTTATTGCCACTGTGAGATGGGATGCCAGCATAACAATTTTAAAACTTCTGTCCTAAATCAAAGCACTCTGATTTGTAACGTCATACATTAATTGGATTTGGGGATGGACATACTGCATGACAAAGAGAATACATTTAACATCAAGGGTGCATTAGTCAGTGCATTTTCATGGCTGAAAATATAATATCCTAAGCCCAGAAGCTTCTGAATAGAAGAACAGTTGGGTCTTCCTATATTTTTATCAACTTGTTCTAATTTTGTTGATATTGTTGCCTTATTTTAAATCCAATTTTATTTATTGTTTAAAAAGTACTTTTGTTTAATGAATCTGAACATGGAGTCTAGGATAAATATGGTTAAAATGTACAATAATTTCTTGTTTTAGGTTCTGAAGACCTGCATGGCTCTATATTTGTCTCTAGGAGACAGTACAGACTGCAAGTAATGAATCTAACATGGTGTTTTGGATGTAAAGAAACCATATTGTCTTAGTTTCGTACTGGGCAACAAAGTATCATCTTTTGTATGCTTAAATTGTACAGTACTTAATTCCAGGACATGAATTACATTACAAAAGTTAATGGCGAGATAGAACTGGTGAAATGATTATGTATAAATACTAACTATATGTAAAACACTGTGATGATAAACATCAGAAAGTGTCAAACTACTGAAAATGTGGGCAAGCAGTTGTATTGTGCAAACAATAAAATAAAAATATGGATTTCTAATTTTGACCCGAAGGAATCATTTCTGTGACAGATATTTGTGGAGATAAAGAGAATGATTATTTTAATTGAAGGTATGTCATTGCTCCACTTGCACAAATTCATGTTTTCTGCAATCACCCCTCAGAGGTGATTGATTGATTTTAGGTCCCTGAGTGAAAAATTAAAATATCCTCTTTCCTTGTGCTTCCCTTCTGTGTAACAGAATTGCTACTTCTGGTTGGACAGCTTCCTAGGTGTTCCATCAAATTTCACACAGTCTTCCACCACCCTCTCCCAGTCAGTCCTTGACACATTCTCCTGGTATATCACCTTGCTGGAACAAATTGGAAATGAATATATCCTCTGTTACACAATTGGTTGATTTTTGACTCAGCTTTTTTTTAAACTATATTCAGCACTTTCCAAACTAATTCGCATTAAGTGGGGAGAAAGAAAATAGGAAGAACAGACCTTGGTTGAATCCTACTATGTGGGCTCAGTCCAAATTATAGTCACAGAGTCATAGAGACATTTAGCACGGATTCAGACCCTTCAGTCCAACTCGTCCATGCCAACCAGATATCCTAAATAAACCTAGTCCCATTTGCCAGCATTTGACGCATAGCCCTCTAGATCCTTCATTTTCATATACCCATCCAGATGCCTTTTAATGTTGTAATTGTACTAGCCTCCACCACTTCCTCTGGCAGCTCATTCCATACACACACCACCCTCTATGTGAAAAGGTTGCCCCTTTTAAACCTTTCCCCTTATAAGTCTTTTCCCTCTCACCTTAAACATATGTCCTCCAGTTTTAGATTCCCCGACCGTGAGGAAAAGACCTTGTCTAGCATCCTATCCATATCCATCATGATTTATAAACCTCTATAAGGTCACCCCTCAGCCTCCGACGCTCCAGGGAAAATAGCACCAGTCTATTCAGCCTCTCTCTGGAGCTCAAACTGACCAATCCTGGTAACATCCTTATAATTTTTTTTTTCTGAACCCTTTCAAGTTTTACAACATCCTATAACAGGGAGACCAGAATTGAATGCAATAACAACCTAACTAATATCCTGTACAGCCACAACATGACCTCCCAACTGCTATATTCAATGTATTGACCAATAAAGGAAAGCACACCAAACGCCTTCCTCACTATCCTATCTATTTGTGACTCCACCTTCAAGGAAATATGAACCTGCACTCCAAGGTCTCTTTGTTCAGCAACACTCCCCAGGACCTTACCATTAAGTGTATAGGTCCTGCCCTGAATTGCCTTTCCAAAATTTAGAACTTCACGTTTATCTAAATTAAACTCGATCTGCCCTACCATAACCACCCTATTGCTCTTATAGATAATTGAGATCTATTAACAAATTTGTTTCTCAATTTCCTGCTGACAATTTGGGAGTTTATATTACAATCCTAATAAAGTAATCATCTTTTTCTTATTTCTCAGTTCCACTCAAATAACTTGCCTGGACATATTTCCAGGAATATTCTCCCTAAATATAGCCGTAGTGTATCGCTAATCAAAAATGCCACTCCCCCTCCTCTCTTGCCCACCCCCCCCCCATCTTTCCTATAGCATCCATACCCTGTAACATTACACTGCTAGTCGATCCATCCCTGAGCCACATTCTGTAATTGCTATGATACTCCAGTCACATGTTCCCAACCATAGTTTATCTGCCTTACCTGTTAGGCCTATTGCATTGAAATAAATGCAGTTTACCTTATCAGTCCTACCTCGTTCTCTAACTTGTTCCTGACTGCCCTGACTTACTCCTTTTCCCAACTGTACCAGTCTCAAACTGTTTTCTTTCCTTGTTTCAAGTTTTCTGAAGGGATTTCTGTTACAAGGTCTATCTTATCAAATTCATTCCATTAACTACCCACCACCATGCCGTGGTGTCCCTCAAGGCTTACTCCATGCATCATTCCCAGAACAACTTGCCACTCAGTGGAGATCCACCAAAAGACCAGCATTCCTTCTGGCTGTGCCACTTTTATAAGGTTACTGTATACCCAGACAAGCACTGACATTACAAATATGCCCTGCCTAGTCAAGGATAGATTGTTAACAGTTCAGAAAAGGGGAAAATGGCACCATGATTCTCCAGTAGGGATCTGGAGGTCCTGGTCAAATTGGAGGACCAATAGAGAAGGTCACAACACCAGACCATGGCAGACCGGTCCGAGGTTGTTACAATCCAGCTGTTCTGCAAGAATGTGAATGGCCTTCTCTTGCTGCCTGAGTTTCAGTGCCACACTCTTAGCTGCCTCAAACTCACTCTACCACTCCACCCAACTCAGTCTCATTCATGCACATCACCTGTAACCACTAGCTATGACACCTTCTATCTCTTGTGACTTGCATCTACAGCCAGCATCTCCTCCACCTCGACAGAGAAATACCTGGCTCTGCTAAAAGCCACCTGCTGGACTTCTGGGGTTGAGAGTCAAGATTAGAGAGGTGAGTCAGGATATGAAGGGCTTTTGCCCAAAACGTCAATTTTCCTGCTCCTCGGATGCTGCCTGACCTGCTGTGCTTTTCTAGCACCACGCTAATCTAGACTCTCATCTCCAGTATCTGCAGTCTTCACTTTCACCTTCTGGGGATGAGAGTTCTGAGGCCTCAGAGAAAACAACAGCAAGGCTGCCTCTTAAACTCTCCACAACTTCCTCCAGTTCAGATACTGATACCTTGGTGGGAATGTTAAGCTTCTAGAATTTGGGACCGCAATCAAGTGAACATCTCACAGTGACAGCTCCACGACTGGCTGACGAAGAAATGCCCCAAGCCACTGGCATTCAGGGGACTATCAGAGACCAGGTACCTGCTCAGTCCCAGGCAGGAGAGGACCAAGGGGTGTAAGCAATCAGGAGCTTTATCCACATGCACTGGGAGGAACTGAAATAGCAGAAATGGGACACAATGACCCACATCCCCCAGAAGCTGCAATGATGCAGTGAATCATGCAACCATCCGTCTGCTTCAATGGACAGGTTGGCAGTTGCTATAGAGAGCCAGCCCAGCACCCATAGAATCTCCACACACATGCACTCCATTGCCCCGGTCATTGGTCTTCAGGATGGGGAACCTGGCCCACATTCCAGGTATTCCTTACTGACGAGGTGACAGGGCAGGTCCAGGAGGTACTGAGCTGGAGGAGGAACCATACACAAATCCACCAGAAGTCTCCTCTCAGACACTTAAGAGGTGGTTTGGCCCTTCATCTCCATCATGACAAGGGTCAATTTGCAGGAAGCCCCTTAGCATGTCAGGCTTGTTCCAAACAAGTGCTCCTAGCGTCGACCAACTAAATGTCCAGGATCAACTGGAATGTTGGCCTTTATTTCAAAGAGAATGACATATAAAAGTTGAGAGGTTTTGTTAAATCTGTACAAAGCACTAGTCTGACTACAACCGGAATACTGCAAAGTTTTGGTCCTATTATCTAAGGAAAATTATACTACATTTGGAGGCAAGCCCTAGAAGGTTACTGGACTGATACCAGGTACAGAAAGACTGTCTTATGAGTAGGTTAGGCTTGTACTCATTGGAATTTAGAAGAATGACAGGCCACCTTATTATAGAAGATTCTTAGACGAAAATAAAACAAAGAACAGCAGATGCTGACGATCTGATACAAAAACTGAAATTGCAGAAAAGAGCTCAGCAGATATCACAAACCTTATTGAGTTCATTTTAGCCCTACTGTCCTCGCAACCTTCAGACCGATACGATTCAGAGTAAAAGCTCCAAAAAGCCTCATTAGTTTTTTAGCATCATATGTAAGAGCCCCGGCACTGTCTCTGATTGCAGTAATGGATTGGGGAACATGCTTTTTCCTAGACAGGTACGCTAAATACTTCCCTAGCCTATCCCCATACTCGAACAGCCTTTGTCTAGCGAAAGCAAGTTCTTTCTTTGCATTTTGAGTCAGTATTGAATTCAAGGCAGCCCAGAGGGCCATGATCCGCTATAGCTTAGTCACTGAAGGCCGCGCAAAATGTGCCGCCTCGGCAGCTTTCAACCTCGTCTCAAGTTCCTCCTCCTGTCGTTTCCAGGTAGACGAATAGGAAATGGCTAATCCCCTAGCAAAGGCCTCAGCAGTCTCCCATAACATAGACAGACTACTAGCTATGTTTTAGTTGATAGTCAAGAATTCCTGAAACTCCTTCAAAAAGTAGTCCACAAATTTGGAATCCTTAAGGAGAAAAGGGTCCAAATGCCAGTGCCGCAAACCTAGCCCCTCACTCTTGGCCTCAACTTCCAAATATACCACTGCATGATCAGAGATAGCTATATTCCCAATTTTTCAACCCATAATCGAATCCAGAAGGGCCGAGGGAGCCAGAAAGAGATCAATCCTCCTGTGACATTTATGTGGGTTTGAAAAAAACCTAAAGTCCCTGCTGGTAGGGTGAAGACATCTCCAAATATCCAACAATCCCAAGTCCTCGCATAAGTCCACCACCTGCTTGGCCTGCGAAGAAATAGTTGGTGGCCCACAAGGCATCCTGTCCACTATCAAATCCAAAAGAGAATTAAACCCTCCCCACAATAATGTGCTATGTTCCAAAGGCACTCAGCTTAGAGAAAGCAGTAATCTAAAATTTGAGGGGATGTGCCAGACGACAGTAGACATTTAAAATGCCATACTCCTCCCCATTTGTCAGAGCTTTAAGTATGACAAACCGTCCCTGCTCATCTTCCACTTGCTTTAATAATGTGAACGGAAGATTTTTCTGTTTAAGTACTGCCACCCCCCTACTTTTAGTAGTAAAGGATGAAAAGAATACCTGGTCATAACCCCGCTGTTGTAATTTCCCTATCATCAAGATGGGTTTACTGCAACAAAGCAATATCAATCCTTTCCCTCTTAAGGCTAGAAAGCACTTTGTTCCTTTTAAAAGGCAAATGACTTCCCTTGATATTCCAGGTGCATCATTTAACTTAGCCATATCCCCTTTCAGAGACCCTTGAACCACTGGGAGGGGGAACCCTGCTTACAAAGCACTGAGCACAAGTAAATAAAGACTCATAGAACCAAAGAATTATGTATAGAAAAACGACTCTATCACAACTACAAACAACTATTACTACCAAAAGGCTTCAACGAAAACCAACTATAAAACCTTAAATAGAAGACTCTGCTCCCTGCTCATAAGGGGCACTCACCCTACCCATCCCCTACTTCACAGCTCCTTCACACCAGGACTGTGCCCAGCCTTAGGCAGAAAAAAAACCAAGGAGATGATCCTTAAATCAACAGAAAAAAGACAAAGTCAGGATGAGCACTCCACCCATCCCTGGCTTCAAGTCACCCCTACTCGTGACTAAAAGAGAAACAGAACAAACAAAAATAAGGGAAGACAACAAAGAACATCCACAAAATTTCCCATCAAAAAATCCAGTTTTTAAAAAAGCAACAACTTATTCCGAATATTTTCCCCCTTTCCAAAAAAGAAATTATTAGGGGAAAAAGAAAGGAATAAAAAAAAGGGAAAAGATGGAAAAGAGAACAAAATTAACCGTATTCTTCAGGCCAGTCTGTCTATTTTAAAGTGTATACCAAGTTTTTAGCTTTATCCAGTGAGTCAAATGTATAAACTGAGTCCTCTTGGCTGAAACAGAGCACTGCGGTGTACCTCATGGAGTACTGGATACCCAGATTCCTCAGCTTCTTTTTAACTTCATCGAAGGACTTCCTCTTTTGAATTAGAGCTGCCGAGAAATCCTGGAAAAACATGATTTTTGACCCCTTCTGCAGCAGTGCCTGTGGATTCCTTCCCAGGGATTTGGAAGCTTTTATTACTTTTTGCTTGTCCTTATATGAATGGAAGTGCACTAGGACCGGGCGGGGCGCTGCACCTGTGCACTGTAATCCGATAAACCCTTTCAATCTGCAGCCTGCTGGGTTCGATGTGAAGGCCCAAAAACTTTGACAGCCCAGACATTGTTGGTTGTCTTTTCATTAATGCAATCATCAGTAATTTTTTTTTTAACAAGTACCAATACTTATGTGTTTTGTTTGCTTTTTTCTTTCATGGGATGTGGTTGTTGCTGACAATGCCAGCGTTTGTTGTTCATCTCTAATTGTTTTTAAGTTGAGTGATTTGCTAGGCCATTGTGGAAACATATAAGAGTCAACTACATTGCCATGGGTCTGGAGTCACATGTAAGGATTCTTTCAAAGAAGTTGACAGGCTGCTAACCTTCCTCACCTTCAGGAAGCCCAACAATTTGGAGATTTATCCTCCAACCTCAATTTTCAAGGTTGTCAATATGCTCTTGCAAAGCCCGCACCTCTCACTCCAGCACCTGAATCCGACTGGATGAGGACTCCATTGCAGCTTTCAAAACCTTAGTTTGACCCTGCACCTCCTCCAACTGCTCCCTGAGGCCATGGCACCTGCTTATGGCTCTGCAGCATGGATGCGATAGTTTGGACCTGGGCATGAACCTCCCCACGGATCTCCTCAATCACAGCCCCAACTTTCAAGGTAAGTCTCTCCATCGCCGCAGCCAATTCCTGTGAGTCTGTCAGGTCCCAGGGGTCAGGAAAGGCTGTTGCTGCTGCTGTCTCTGGTATGCCTGGTGCTGTAGGGGAGTGCCCTCCCTGCTGCTGTTTGCTCAATCCTTTTCCCTTTGGCATCCTTCCCACTCCTAAATATTAACAAATATGTGTTCTGTAAGGTTTTAAATTAATAATTCCACCACATAAATTGGCCAGGAATGGCAAAAATCATCAGTATGCCTTGGCTGTTAGGCAGAGTTGTCCACAGCAGTTCTACAGAATCGCCGCCATCTTGCTGAGTCCACTAAACACCTTCTTAATCACCCTATTTATATGCAATGCAAACTTCAAAGAATTATATACTTGAAACCCAAGTCTCTCTATTCTACAACACCACCCAAGGCCCTACATTTAATTGTATAAGTTCTGCCCTTGTTTGTCTTAACAAAATGCAATACCTTGCAATAATCTAAATAAAACTCTGTTTGCCACTCTTCCGCCCATTGGCCCAATTGATTAAAATATTTTTGTGATCTTAGACGACCTTCTTCACTGTCCACAAACCTATCAACTTTGCTGTCATCTACAAACTTACTAACCATGCTTCCTATAATTTCATCTAAATTAACTATATAAATGACAAACAAAAGTAGACTCAGCATTGATCCCTGTGGAACACTGTTGGTCACAAGCCTCCATTCCAAAAAACAGCCCTCTACCATTCACTCTCTGTCTCCTGCATTATGCCAATTTTGTATCTAATTGGCAAGATCACCCTGAATCCTGTAATCTAACTTTACTACTTTGTTTATCATGTGGAATCTTTACAAAGGCTTTACTGAAGTCTAAGTAAACAACATCCATCACTCTGCCCTGATTAATCTTCTTGGTTACATCCTCAAAAAAAAGCTCAGTCAGGTTTGTGAGACATGATTTCCTTCACACAAAACTATGCTGACTATCCCTAATCATTCCTTCCCTTTTCAGATATATAAATGCTACCTTTCAGAATCACTTCCAACAATCAACTCACAACCAAGTTAGACTCACAGGTCTAAAGTTCCCAGGCTTCTCCTTACATCCCTTCTTAAATAATGGCACAACATTAGAATATTATTTTGGGTAATGGTTATTTAAGGTAATGGTCGCTAGTTCAATAATATATCCCAAAGCCATTGCCTCCCATCAATGCCTGATGCTATAAAAATTCTATTTGTAGCTATTCAGGAGACACAAACAATCAGATGAAATAAAATCTGGAGTTGAAAAATACTTTCAGTAATGGTGACCAGGAAATGACCGTCAATTATCATTAAAATCCACTGGTTCACTAATCCACTTTAGCAGAGCAAAGCTGCTATCCTTACATGTGACTCCAGACCCATGGCAATGTAGTTGACTCTTATATGTTTCCATAATGGCCTAGCAAATCACTCAAATTAAAAACAGTTAGAGATAAGCAACAACACTGGTCTTGTCAGCAACAACCACATCCCATGAAAGAATAAAGCAAAACAAAACCCTCAAGTATTGCATTAATGAAAAGCCAACCAATAATGTCTGGGCTGTCAAAGTATGGATAGCCAGGAAAACAGTGCTCATGAGAGCTTTACATTTGGAATTACATTCAATAGTTCAATTTTCCAACTCTACCCACTCACCTTATTTTGTTCGTCCAAACAGAAATGAGTAATGGTTTAGCCATTAGTGCAAATCCATCTAAAAAATAGCCACATAAATTATTTAGTCTAATTACTGATCTGATTTGCATTTCAGTGCTGACATCAGCTTCAGACAATTTTGATATTGACTACAGTTTTTACGTACCAGCCATTATACCACTTCAATGATGTTTCTAAATGACAGAGTACAACTGATTTCACCATAAATTGTAGAACATAAATCATCCCAACACATAAGGGAATCCCATTGCCTAAGGTTGCAAATCAAGTTTTTGTATATTCTTAGCTTGTAAATTGACATCCTCTTTTCAGCCATAACATGACATTGGCATTTGTAATTTGCCTCAATTTTTCACCCCACAACTGTTATTTTGATTTTTTTGGTATTTTACGACTTGAAGCAAGACATGACACACACAATATGAGCTGTGTTGTAAAGGTTCTCTGGCATTTCAGACATGCCCACACAGAACAAATGACAAAGCTACCTGACTAGTGGTTCACTTTGAAACTTGACTGTGGGGAGCAGAAAGGTACTAGGATTCCTTCAAGGAAGAGCACAGTGAAGCCAATGCTCGAACTGAAGAATTCGCTGTCATGACATCTTTGAAATTGGAGGGCAACTGACTCAAAAGCTAATGGACATATCCCTTTGAATTTTATAATCCTGTTTTGATTTTAATCAACTGCTGGAGACTGAGTATTGGCTTTTATGATTATTCTATTCAAGCTATGCAAGGAGAAATCTGCCTTGGCTATTCGACTGAAAGAAAGCCTACAGAAGAGTTGATTATCTTTATACTATTAGTATCTTCTCATCCATATTCCAATCTTCCTCCACACTCAGCAAATAAGAAAAATGTCTCTTCTATCTCATACGTTAACTTGTTAAGTTCTCCTTCATGTAGTCAGGAGTAAACATTCAATCTTACCTTGGATGTTGCTATCTCTTCCTTTATCAGTATTCTAAGTACTGAACACAATTCTGTTGGCCCATTATAGGAAGGTTGTGATTAAACTGCAAAGGGTGCAAAATGAATTTAGAAGGATGCTACTGAAACTGGAAGGCTCAAGTTATAAGGAGAGACTGAATAAGCTGGGACTTTTTTCACGGGGGGGGGGGGGGGGGGGGGGTAGGAGGTTGAGGGCTGACCTTATTTGAGGTTGATAAAATCATGAGGGGCATTGATAAGGTGGTTAACCAAGTTTGTTTCCCCAGTGCAGAGGAGTTCAAGATTAGAGGACATATTTTTAAGGTGAGAGGAGAACGATTCAAAAGGGACCTGAGTGACAACTTTTTCACACAGTGGGTGCTTGTACTTGGAATGAACTCCCAGAGGAAGTGGTGGAGTAGTTACAACACTTAAAAGACATTTGGAAAGGTACATGAATAGGAAAGGTTGAGAGATATAGGCCAAGTGCAGGCAAGTAGGACTAGTTTAGTATGGGAAACATGGTTGGCATGGACTAGTTGAACCGAAGGGTTTGTTTCCATTCTGTATGACTCTATGACCTCAATTGTCTTGGGTCAGATCATTACATTAGCTATATGTGGGAAATGAAATTTAATCACCTGTTTTGTGCTGCTCCGATAGGTGAAGATGAATATCCTGTTCATGGTGTTATGAATTGCCTTGATTTTTGGGTTATCAAGTGCTGAAGACTGAGTACACATTTTTATAAACATTTTATTCAAGCAACACAAAGAGACCTGCCTCAGTTATTAGACTGAAGCAAAACGTTCAGGGCATCACTCAACGTTACAAACCAGCAGTCCAGTCAACTGAGCTAATTGACATATAAATCTCGTTTCTGTATAAAAATTGTGAAACCTTGTGCCATACTTCTGTCATGAAATGACCAAGTGTTTGGATTTCTCATTTGCTTGAGAGATGCTGACTAGGCCAGTGCCTATAACCCAGAGGACATTTCAGACTAACTGCATTGTTTTGGAGACCCATGTAGGCCAGACCAGGTAAGCAGGCAGATTTATTTTACTCAATTGCATTAATGAACCAAATGGAATAGTTTTTTAAACAATCACAAGTGATTACAAGAATGCCATTAATTTAGCTTATTTTTATTGAATTCAATTTTCACCGTCTGCTGTGATGGGATTAGAATCTCCGTTCCCAAAACATTTCTGGATTACTGGTCTGGTGACATTGGCACTCTTTTAATATTAATCAGACTTATAGAAGCATTCAAATTCAAATTCTACAGCCTTAACATCAAGTATCACAGTTTAAACTCAAAGTGAATTTTGCATATTTTCTCATAGTTGCACAGAACTGTATTGAAAGAGTTAAAACCAGTAAATAAGAGTTTTTGAATGTGTGTGAGATGACATAGATGCTTTAAATTAGGAGATAACATTAGATGACAATTAAAGATCAGCTTCTGTTCGAGGGTATCTGGTCAATCTACTCAAATGGTTTGTAAAGGAGGGAAATTGGGGCAGCACGGTGGCTCAGTGGTTAGCACTGCTGCATCAATTCAATTCAATTCATTTCAACTGTCTGTGTACAGTTTGCACATTCTCCCTGTATACGTGTGACCTTCGTCTGGGTTCTCTGGTCTCCTCCCACAGTCCAAAGATTTGCAGGTTAAGTGGATAGGCCGTGAGAAATGCAGGGTTATGGGGATAGGGTAATGTGGGTGAGTCTGGGTGGTATGCTTTTCAGACAGTCAGTGTGGACTTGTTGGGATGAGTGGCCTGTTTCTACACTATAGGAATTCAAAGGAAATAATAAACCATTTAGAGTATAAGAAGGGAGGTGATGCAGACTGGCAGATTTGCTGGACCAGATAACCAGCAAATGTTCTAGGCTTTTTATAGCAGTGTCCCTATCTCTGTGCCAGGAGGCTCAGTTCAAATTCCACTTGCTCTAGAGGTGTTCAGTAGCATTTATGAACAGGTTAATTAGAAACCATCTGTAAGAATGGAGGTCAAATCCATTTTCAATGTACTGGAGAGAAGAAAGGGCCAAAGAGAAGAGACTGTCCTAATTTGGAATCAACGTGCGACCAACCATCACTGAAGTATGAGGAACCTGCAGACGTTTGAGAAGTATACATGATAAATCCAATTCAGATTTTTAAACATTAACTGTTAAGGTGTGTCAGCTACTGTGTTAATTCATATGTCATTGCATAGCAATCTTTCCAAATGGCTAGAATTTAACAGTCTTACTGTTGATTTATCACACCCAAACTTGTTCCCCAACTTCTGTCACCATCATGTTATTTTTCAGTCAGGTACAAAGAAATAGAGTTCATCTAGATAGTAGAAGATTAAATTCTGGCCTCCAAAAACAAAGCCAGGATATTTTGAGAAGATGACAAATGTTTTATTCTTGTGTTATGTTCCTTAATACAGAATTATCACTCTCATACTGGATCAACATAGGTTCATTTGAAAATGTATTTATTTCATACAGGATTACTAAGCAGACAAACTGATAAATTACAGACATGCAGGATTTTATATACCCAACCTTCGACATGCATATTGCTGCTTGGACTCATCGTGGCTGATGGTCATCTGATGTTACCCTTGGCTTATTAGCACAGTCATACCTTAAAAGCAGAAAGACAATAGGGAAGTTAAAGTGACCTGCTAATATAAGTAACCACCTCAAAAGAGAGTCCTGGTGTGATGGAACTACAAAGATTGTTTTTGACTCATGACCAAATTAACTAATTAAAGCATCTGAATTGTCACAATTAACAAACTCTACCCACTAGAACTGAGGAACAACACAAATAGAGAGTGGGAAGAAAAGGAAGAAAATAATTTGGAGTTGAAAGAGGTACAACTAAGTTCTTTTTAATCCCCAAAAGTGCTTTCACACACTTCTGAATATTTTCTTTATACAGCCAACTAAACCACCCAGGTTACTTCTATTTAATCTTTTACTTTTTCTAACTTTAAACTTTAAAGGCAGATTGAGCTTCCAAACAACAGGCATCAGGATGCACTTACATGCAAGTTTATTTACAGAATTAAGTTCCTTATCCAATTAATTCATCTACAAGTAAGCAATATGTGTCATCAGATTCCTAACTACATATCAGTGGTGAGGTAATAAACCTACTGGATTTGAATGACGTTATCACTGCTTGACTCTCTTTCAGATTCATTGTTCAAACAGGAGTTGAGATCAGTTGAGGACAGATGGAGTGGAGGGAAAGTTGGGACTGCAGATGCTGGAGATCAGAGATGAAAAGTGTGGTGCTGGAAAAGCGCAGCAGATCAGACAGCATCCGAGGAGCAGGAGAGTCAACATTTTGAGCTTCTACCTAGCCTTTGCAAGGGGAAGCAGGGTGTTTAAGGAAGGGGGGGGGGAAGGATGTCTGAGGAAGAGGGGTAGGGACTAGGCATTGGGGGTGTCAGGGGCTGGACCAGAGAGGTGGGGTATCCTGCGCAAGAGAGGACAAGTAAGACTATCACATACAATGTGCTCTCACAGTTGGCCAAGAGCCTATAATAGCGAAGAGGTCCTGAAGTGTTGGGTTGTTCAGTGCTGTCCTTGGTGGGGTCCTGAGAATTAAAGTGAGAGTGCTACGATGAAGAAAGAACAGTGACATTTAGGGTTGGTGAGGGGGGGGGGGGGGGCGGAGTTCCTTTGAGGTAGGTTGGGAGTTCATGGGCCATGGTCAGGTCATGGATGGCTTCATGTGGTTTGGTGAGAGGGCTATCACACTGTTAGGAACAGATGGAACAGAGATTAGGGTCAGGATGAGCACATAACAGGCATAAACCCAGGCTGTAGAGGAGAAAGCATGAAAATGGGGACTGTTATAGGGTCAAGAGTATTGCTGAAGGTTTGGGGTTAACAGAAGGTTAAAATGATGTGCAAATGAAGCAAGGGTGATGGGCCAAATGGCCCCTTTCTGTGCCATAACTACTCTGCGATTCAATGAGAATGGTAACATTGGCTGGGTCGAGGGTGATAGTGGGGAAGTTGTTGGATGACAGCAGGAGAGTAGAAGGCGGGATGGTTGTAAGCTTCATCTATGGTCCACATAGTCCAATCAACCCCACCTTCCGGTTGCCAGCTATCTTAGCTCCCCCTCCCACTCCCCTAATAACATGTCAATCCTTGGCCTCCTCCACCGTCAAAATAAGGCCAAACACAAATTGAAGGAGCTTACAACTATACGGCCTTAACATAGAATTCACCAGCTTCTAAATCTCGCTAACCCCCACCTCATCCCAGGTCCAGCCTTCCATCTCCGCCCTTCCCTCTTGACTTGACCTAATCGGTCCATCTTCCTGCCCATCTATCCACTTCACCCTTCCCACTGACCAATCACAGCCATCTCCAACCTGCATTAACCTATTATCGTTCTGCCTACCTTCCCCCCAGCCCCATCCCCTTTCCTCTATTTATTTCTCAGCCCTTTCCCTCTCACCAGTCCTGACCTGAAATGTTGACTCTCCTGCTCTTCTGATGCTGTTTGACCTGCTCCACACTCCATCATCTATGACAACTTTGCTCTTGTTTCATGGCATAATGAAAGTTTTATTCCTCCCTTCAAATGTTGATGATTTTTATGGCTTCAATGATCGGTGAGACTGAATGAGAGTCAAATGTCTGATAACCTTTTGATCATAAATAAAAGCTTAAAATGTTAGTTTAAAAACTAAAGCAGTAGTAGACAAGAGAAAAGGAAGGAAAATGGAAGAATTTGACGTGAAAGTTTAAGACTCATTAAGCCAACCTCCCTTTGTGAGCAGCTTAGCTGAGCTCAGTTCCCCTGTAGCACTTGGGAAATTACCATAATTTGTTTAGAGATAAATTGGGCTTCTGCTAATGATACAGTATTTTTAGACTGTAGCATGAATTTCAGCCCCTCAAAAGTAATATCCATTATAATAGTTGACCCCATAAATTTAGCCATAAAAATCTAAAAAATTAAACTTTTACATGAGTTTATACAGTATTTTGAAACCTAAGTACTGCTACAATTGATGCATTTCTCCTTCCTCTCCCCATCCCCAAGTCAGTCCAATCCTCTTCACAATGCTAACTGACAAAGCAGTGAACCTGTGCAGTTACTGCCTTTGCTGTTGAATTCATGTATCGCTGGATATCGGAGTGCACCTGTGAAAATTACCAAACAGTGAAATTCACAACTGATCTTGGAGGAACCTGTTTGGGAGAGGTCACAGCACAGAGGCAGATAAGTGAATAGTTTTAACTGTGGCCCTGGGGCCTTGCTGTAAGTCTGCAGTAATGAATAGACTGGGTTCTTTCTCTATTATATGTTTTATTGAGATATGACCCTTGATTAAACTTAAAAGTATAAGCCATAAGTATTAAGTTAGCCTGGAGCAGTGTTTTATAAAGGAATGAGATGGCCCTTAGTAGAGTGATATGCTCTTCTTGTCGGATGTGAGAGTTTAGGGAGAGTTTACGGATTACTGAGGAATATATCTGCAATAAATGCTATTGGTTGCGAATCCTATCAGATCGAATGAACAATTGGAGCAACATTTGGAGGTAATGAGAAATTTACAAAGCAAGGGGATGTCATGGATGGCAGTTTTAATAAGGGAGAAAAGTCGCAGATACAGTCACATAGATGGGTTAACTCCAGGAAAGGTGAGAGAGGTAGGCAGATAGTGCAGGAGTCTTCTGTGGCTATCCCTATTCCAAACAAGTATGCTGTTTTGGAAAATGTAGGGGGTAGCACGAACAGCCAAGTTTCTGGTATTGAGACTGGATCTAATGCAATGAGGGGAACATTGGGTTCCAAGAGATCGATTCTATTAGGGGACTCTCTAGTCTGAGGTATAGATGTTTCTGTGGCCAGGAGTGAAAAAGCATAATGGTGTGTTGCTTCCCTGGTGCCAGGATCAAGGATGTCTCAGAGAGGGTGCAGAATGGCCTCACGAAGGAGAGGGCCCAGCAGAAAGTCATTGTACACATTGGAACCAATGACATAGGAAGGGAAAAGGTTGAGATTCTGAAGGGAGATTACCGAGAGTTAGGGAGGAACTTAAAAAGGAGGTCCTCGAGAGTAGGAATTTCTGGAATACTCCCGGTGCTATGAGCTAGTGAGGACAGGAATAGGAGGATAGATCAGATTAATGCATGGCTGAGGAGCTGGTGTATGGGAGAAGGATTCACATTTTTGGATCATTGGAATCTTCTTTGGGGTAGAAGTGATCTGTACAAAAAGGACAGATTGCACCTAAATTGGAAGGGGACTAATATATTGGCAGGGAGATTTGTTAGAGCTGCTCGGGAGGATTTAAACTAATAAGGTGGAGGGGCGGGGGGTGGGACCCAGGGAGATAGTGAGGCAAAAGATCAATCCCAGGGAGATAGTGAGGAATCAGGACATACAAAACCTGCTAAAAACCACGTCATTTCCCAGGGGTGAGGGATTCCAGAACTAGAGGGCGTAGGCTTAGGGTGAGAGGGCCAAACCAGGCAGTTTCCTTAAGACATTAGTGAACCAGACAGGCTTTTCTGACATTGGGTACATAGTCCAGAATATTTTTCATTGAATTCAAATTCATCCATCTACCATGGTGTGATTCAGATTCAGGTCCCCAGAACATTCTCTGGGTCTTTGAATTGGCAGTCCAGTGATAATGCCACTAGGCCATTGCCTCCGCTAACTACCCCCATATCCATCTACTCCACTGAACTAACCTGACTACCCAGCTACCAACAGACTATCTTCCATCCAGTTATCGCATTCACCCACAACCTACCTGCCTGCCCATCCAGCCAGCCAGCCAGCTCAGCTGCCTATCAAACACATTTAGTTACTCAGTCACTAACATAAAAACTCACTAACATTTAAACTTTTGGAGCCTTTAAACACTTTCCTAAAAGTAGGAGCTGAAGTTGTGAAATGGGAGTGTGTCCTCAGCACTGATTTTCTTTGCAGGTCTCTCTGTGAATTCCTGTGCTAAGAGATCCTACTCATTGGCTATAGGTTAGCCTTTAATATCATTATCCCCTCAAGACTGATTACTAAACTTAGTGATCTCAGACTAAGTCCCACTCTCTGCAACTGGATCCTCAGTTTCCTAACCCACAGGCCACAATCAGTGAAGACTGGGGGACAACATTTCATCTTCATTAACACTCAACACTGGACCCCCCCCCAGGGGTGCATACTCAACCCCCTAACGTACTCACTGTATACCCATGACTGCGTCACCAAATACCAGACTAATGCCATTTACAAGTTTGCTGATGACACCACCATAGTCAGTCAAATCTCAGATGGTGCCAAAACAGACTATAGATGGGATGTGGAAGACCTGGAAAAATCATGCACTGAGAACAACCTAACTCTCAATGCTGGCAAAACCAAGGAATTCATTATTGACTTTCGGTGGAATGTTACTCATGCCCCACTACACATTAACAGCACACAGGTGGAACGTGTGGAGAGGGTCAAGCTCCTGGGAGTAGTCATCCACAACAAGCTTTCTTGGACTCTTCATGTGGACACATTGGTTACAAAGGCCCAATAACATCTCTTCTTCCTCAGGCAGATGAGGAAATTTGGCATGATGGCGAATACCCTTGCCAACTTTTATAGGTGCGCCATCGAGATCATTCTGTCTGGATGTATCACCACCTGGTATGGCAACTGTACCATTCAAGATCGGAGATGGTTACTGAAAGTGGTGAACTCGGCCCAGACAATCACAAAGGCCAACCTCCCATATGTAGAATCCATCTACCAGGCCCACTGTCAAGGAAAGACCGCCAGCATTGTCAAAAATCCATCCCACCCTGGCAATGTTTTTCTACAACCTCTACCATTGGGGAGAAGGTACAGAAGCCTGAACACACGCACCAGCCGGTTTCAAAATTGCTTCTACCCTACTGTTGTTAGAATACTGGATGGACTCACAAACTCTTAACATCCAACTATACCTGTATTTTTGTTTTTGCCACGGTTTAATTATTATTTACTTATCTATGCTACCTAACTCTGTGATCTGTATTGTTCGCAAGACAAAGCTTTTCTCTGTGCCTCAGTGCATGTGACAATAAATTCAATTCAATTCAATTCATTACTTCTGGACCCAGGATCACAGGTTTGGCCTCAGGGGATTCAGAGAATCCAAAACAATTTTCTTAAAATTAGAGGTAAATTAGACATTTAATGAATCCAGGAAGCAATGTTCACATGAAAGGTTATGGTTTAGGATTCTAAAAGTTATGAATGGTGAGTCAATTAAAATTTTCAGGACTGACAGTTAGGCCAGGATATGCAGGAATGTTGAACAAAAGCAGACAAATTGAGTTGAGGAATAAATCTCTCAGATCTAACTGAATGATAGAACAGTTTAATGCCTTCTTGTTTCTGTGATGAGACAATTCTAAAAGGGATGGTAAAAAATGTTTTTAATAAGCTGATACTGTCGCCACACTCTGTATAACTGAATGCCAAAGATACATAATTCGAGGAGATCCAAGATGGCAGTGATCTGAAAGGTCTGCTGCTCTGCTGAGCTCTGCACCACAACTCAAAGTGGTGCTTTTGCCCTCCCAATCTAAGTTATTTCAGAAAATTTCGATAGCTAAATAGTTGTGGAATCGTTACAAATCTTTTGTTTGGTAAATGAAAGTAACAAAAGGTAAAGGTTTGACTAAGTCCCAACACATGGGACATTCGGCGGCAGCGTTGGGCACACCCACAACCATGACTGTGACCGCAGCTACAGCCTCCTTTGCAACTTTGTTGGAATCACTTACCCAACAGACCTTGGCTGCAGAGATCGTGAAGCTCAGGGAAATGATCACGGTGTGGATCGAGGAGAGTCGCACCAAGCTGGAACCGATTTCGACCACGCTGCACAAGCATGAGCAGGAGCTTGAAGGACTCGGAAAGCGAATGGAGGAGGGCGAACGGCGAACCGCAGCATCAGAGACAGTGATCGAGTCCTCAATGATGCGGATCCAGGCCTTCGAGAAACAGGTCCGGCCCTTAACCAAGCATGTCGATGTCCTCAAAAACAGAGGTAGGACAAAGAATATCCAGGCCATCGGTTGCTGGAGAGAGTGGAGGGTGACCAGCCAGCAAATTTCTTTGAAAATTGGCTGCCGCAATTTCTTGGTCGGGAGACTGAGGCGGGCTGGGTGAAGGTCAACTGAGCTCACCGGGCTGCGATGCACAGGCCCAGTTCAGACCAGCATCCCTGCCTGATCCTAGTGCTATTCCAGTGCTACATGGACAAGCAGAGAGTTATGGAAGCTGGAAGGATCCACAAGCTTTGATTTACAAAGGATCCAGGATAATGTTCTTTTTTGTGGCCGTCATCCAGAAAAGGAAGTCTTTTGATGAGATTAAGAGAAGGCTGAGGGACCTCGGTATTCAGTATTCTGTAATGTATCTGGTAATGCTTTGTTTTACTCATGATGGGTCTGTACGCTCATTTGATTCTTCAGAAAAATTGAAAACTTTTCTGGACACTTTAAAATAGACTGGATGGTCTAAAGGATATGGACAATCAAGCTTTCTCTTTTTGTCTGTACTTCTCTCCTTTGCCTAAAGAAAGTGTTGTTTGATTTTTTTCCAATGTTAATTGGGGTTAATATATAGTTGGGGGTGGGTAGAGTGCTCACTTTTAACTTCTTTGTTAATAGTACCTTTTTTTTCTTTCTTTTGCTTGAGTTTTGGGTGCAGCTCAAGCTGGAAGGAGTTATGGAGGTGAATGGGAGAGGTGTAAGTGTCCCCTGTGGGCAGGGGTTAGAGTCCCCCATTAAGTGCCTTTTGTATTTTGCATTTGGTTTAGTTTGTTGGTTTTTTTGTAAATATAGTTGTTGAAAGTTCTGTTATTTTGTTAGGTGTAGTAGTTTTAGTGTGTGTAGTTTTTAGGCTCCATGAGTCTTTTTCCATTTATACTCAGTGATTTGTAAGTTGAAGTTTTCCTCTTGGGAGTTTGAAGGTTGTTCATGGTTAATTGTGTTCTCAAATGGTGTACCTGGAACATTGAAGGGAGTCACTTGCCAGTCGAGAGGAAAAAGGTACTTTTGAGTCTTAAAAAGGAGACGGCTGATATTGCCCTATTGCAGGAAACTCACCTTGATGAGAAGGAACATCTGAAACAGCAGGGTGGGTTTGGTCGGGGTTTTTTTTGTCCTTCAATATTAAGAGCAGGGGAGCTGCCATACTCATTTGTAAAAATCTCCCATTTAAGTTACTAGATCATATTAAAGATGAGTGTGGGTGGTTCGTAATTCTTAAAGCCTCAATATACGGTGAAGAGGATGGTATTTTGAATGTTTATTGTCCCTTAAATTCCTGAGAGTTGCATTCTCCAAATTGATTGCCCTTGCATCACAGCATATTACTATAGGGGAGATTTTGACTCTCTTATGGATCCCATGGTAGATAAAATGCCCAAAGACCCCCCTGCCCCCCCAAAAACTTTCTCTATAATCTAAGCAACTCGTTGATTTATGTGTGGAATTGGGGTTGGTGGACGTCTGGAGGCGTCTCCACCCTGCGGGTGGGGAGTTTATGTTTTTTTCTAATCTGCACAAATGTCATACTAGGATTGATCTTTTCCTAGCCGCTGTGATTTTTATTTGGATTCGATAATGTCCTGCACAATTGGGATTACGGAGGAACCTCGATTATCTAAATACCAATTATCCAAAAATCGGATTACCTGAAGGAGATCTTGAGGTCCCGAGAAACATTACATCAAAGACGTGTGTCCGACGCTGATCACGTCTACAGTGCTTAGAAGTGCTGCCAAGAACAGTCCTGGACTGATGGGAGGACAGGCACCGTCTCTAAATGACTGACCTCCCACCCTCTCTCTCTTTTTTTCTCTCTTCCCATGCTCCCCCTGGAGTTCTACACGGGCTTGTTTCCTAAACCACCCTTCCCCCGATAATCTCTCCAACATTGTCCTATACAGGGCAAAGGTGGAAGCTGTCAAAAAGTAGCAGTGAAAAGTTGTGTGTGCATGCTATTTGGAGACTCACCCCCCCCCCCCCCCCCCACCCCCACCGCAAAAGGCAGTAGCAGCAACAGCAGTTGTTGAGGGGGCAGGGACTCACAGGGGTGGCGGGCAGAGCGTGGGGGAGGGGGCAGGTGGGGTGCACTGTTGGCAGTGGGCGGTGTTGGACAGGGTTGGGGGGCAGATGGGGGCGGTGTTGGATGGCGTTGGGGATGTGGGTGGGGGACAGGGTTGGACGGAATTGGGGCGGACGGAGGGCAGTGTTGGTTGGGGTTTGGCCCATGCTCTGATTCTGCCTTATCTCCTGAACAGGGAGCAGACTTTACAGAAAATTCCGAGCTCCAGAGGAAAGGCTTTGAATCGATTAACCGAATAATCAGTTATCTGAACAAAATAGTGCCTGCCCATCTCATTCGGATAATCAAGGTTCCTCTGTATTACCATTTCTGATCACGCAGCAGTATATTTAGTGGTCAAGATTAAGAGCAATTAAGGACAATGTTGCAGGTTCGAGGCACTGGCGAATAGATCCCTTTATTCTCAAGGACAGTAAGTTAATTGAGTATTTCTCTAATGAGTTTAAAGCACTCTTGGCCAATTTGGATATGGCTAGTCACCCGTCTATTCTCTGGGAGACTGCTTTGGCCTATACTCGGGGGGATAATTATCTCTTACTCTGCCAGTCGGAAGCAACAGAAAGGAGAGCAGCAGCATCTCCCCAAGGCATGACTGAAGGCAGCCAAGTTTCATCAGGTCACAGCTCTTCAGTCCACCTTGAATTCCATGCTCACACAGACAGCAAGGAAAGAACTTTCCTTTGCGAAACAAAGTTTTTTTGAGCATGGGCAAATATCTGGCATATCTGGCCAGGAAAAAGAACACCTCCAATCTATTACCTCAATCAGGGAAGGGACTGGCATTCTTTCTCATGATTCTAAAAAGCTCAATGCTGCATTTCAGAGATTTTACTCTGAATTATATCAGTCGGAATGCTGTGAGGACAGATGGGCTAAGATGGAGTCCTTTTTTAAAACTTGAAATTTCCAGGCATAACCTCTGAATAGGTATCTCTTCTTAATGCTCCTTTAACAGTGCAAGAGGTACAGGAGGCAGTGAAGAAGCTTCAAAGTGGAAAGGCACTCAGCCCTGATGACCTTCCTAGTGAATTCTACAAAATCTTTATAAATGTATTGTCAGGGCTGATGCTGGATATGTATAATTACTTGTATAGTCATGATGCCTCCCACCATCCTTGAGAGAGGCTAATATCTCTCTCGTCCTTAAGAAAGGGAAGACCCCAGAGGACTGTGCTTCTTATAGGTCCATCTCACTTCTAAATTCTGATTTTAAAATTTTGTCCAAAATGCTCACATTAGGTATTGCCTTCCATTGTCAAAGAGGACCAAACGGGCTTTATAACGTTAGGAGGTTACTTAATATGGTCCAAGTGTATCAGCAGTGATTGGTTCAGGGATTAGTGATTTCTTTAGATGCAAAAAAGGCATTTGATTGGGTTGAGTGGATATATCTTTTTTACACCCTGGAATGGTTTGGTCCAGGTGAAGTCTTTATTAGGTTGGTAAGGGCCCTTTATGCTGATCCTCTGGCTGCTGTTCTCACCAATGGTGTAAGATCCAGTAATTTTAGTATCTATGGGTGCAGTCGGCAAGATTGTCCGCTCTCATCTCTACTTTTTACTTTGGTGACTGACGGAGGCTATCCATAGAGATCCTAACATAGCTGCCCCAGAAGTGAGATCACATTATATATGGATGACGTTCTTATCTTATTGTCGAACCCAGTAGTTTCTGTCTCCCTTTTGATACGATGTATTAATTTATTTGGGTCCTTTTCAGGGTATAAGATTATTTTTTTCAAAATCGGAGGCTATGCTGATGGGGGGTCTTGGGGGAATAACTGACGTTGAGGGTGAGTCATGGTTTTCCTTTAATTGGTCACTGGGAGGGTTCTTTATTTAGGTATTTTTGTTACTCCCATCTTCGATCAGTTAAGGTTAATTTTGTCCAATTGCTTGACAAGATTAAAAAAGATCTTCAAAGATGGGAGGTCCTTCCAATATCCTGGTTAGGTCGAGTAGCCAAAATTAAAATGAATGTCTTTCCTCATTTGCTATACCCCATGCAAATGCTTCCTTTGATTTTTCCCAGGCAAACATTTCGGAAACTGAATGGCTGGGTTAGCTCTTTTATCTGGCACCACGGGCGGCCCCCTCATTAAGCTCACCAAATTACAATTGCCCCAAGTGCTGGGGGCGAGAGGACCTCCTGGATATTAAAAGAAATCACTTAAGCTCTCTTTTATCTTTTGGGAGTGACTGGGCTTTGAGAACTTGGCGTCAATATGATTGGATATTGAGGCCTCCCAGGCAAAGTGTCCTCTTGTTTAACCTATAGTTCTTAGGGAGGCACGGTGGCACAGTGGTTAGCACTGCTGCCTCACACCGCCAGAGACCTGGGTTCAATTCCCGCCTCAGGCGACTGACTGTGTGGAGTTTGTACATTCTCCCCGTGTCTGTTTGGGTTTCCTCCCACAGTCACAAAGATGTGCAGGTCAGGTGAATTGGCCATGCTAAATTGCCCATAGTGTTAGGTAAGGGGTAAATGTATGGGTGGGTGGCGGGGCGGTGTGGACTTGTTGGGCCGAAGGGCCTGTTTCCACACTGTAAGAAATCTAATCTAAAATGAGGACAGATACAGAACACTGTTGTCATCCAATAATTATTAATACTGTCAAAGCATAGGAGGCAATGTGGCAGAATGAGGTAGATAACTTCTTTTCTTACCCCTGGAGTTGGTATGCAGGGTTCCGGCCAGGGATAATGTACTTTGGGTTTAAACTCTGGGCAGCTAGGGGAGTTTCCTGTTTGGGTGACTTATTTGAGGGTGAAACAATGATGTCCTTTGAGACCTTTCTTTGTTTTTTTTAGAGTGGGATTTACTCAGAAAGGAACCATGCTTTTGACCCCGACAGATCCCATATAGAGGAGGATGCTTCATGCTTCTTCTTCATTTGTTGAGGGGGGTAGTTCCTCGGATGATACTCAGTAACTATGTGACATCTGGAGGGGGGGGGGAGCAGAGTTAGGAGCTGAGATCTCATCTGAGAAATGGGAGAATATTTGTGAAAATGTGAGAAATGTTTTGATCTGAAATAGGACCATGCCACGCAGTTGAAGATTCTTCATAGGGTACTGGAGTGCTGCAGCAAGAGTAATAGGGAGGGTCTTGGGGACCGAAGTTAAGATGGACCCAATCCCTCTTCTCCTAGGCCTGCCAAATTTATCTTCTTTATATACTCATGGGAGAAAACTTTCTGCATGAGGAAAAACATTTCACTGTGTTGGGTGTCTGAAACCTCCCCCACAAGCCTGTCGGGTTGGCGTAACTTAACCATGGAACGTACCCCCCCGGACTTGCTCACAAATATGGGACATCAAAAAACTGAAATTTTTATAAGACATGGCAGCCCTTTTGGATTACCCAGGTGCAGACTTGTCTGCCATTTCAATTAGGGCAATTGTGTAGCCATGACGATCTGATTTTGTGAACGTGGCACCCCAAGAGGGAGTATTTTGAATAAATGTGCGTGTAATATTCAATGCTCTCAAAGGTCGGAAGCTATTGTTTTGTTGCGCTGAGCAGTATTATTTATTTATTACTTCTACTGGACTGTTTATCTTGCACGAGTATCATTTTGCTTTGTATTGGTGTTCTTTATTTCTTTTTTTAATAGAGTAGTGTTGTTGTTGGTTTATTGTTGTTGTAGTTTTACAAAAAGAATTTTTTTCTCAATAAAATTATTTTTTAAAAGACACATAATTCTATAATTTGACAAGTACTACTCACTTTTGGTTGAATGTATTAATTATTACTATCAGCAGAAAATTCAAGAAACATTTTGTAAAATTGATTTCTCTAGGTGATAAGCAAAAACAAATAGATTCAAGTCTCCATCTAACACTAGAAAAGCTAAGTGGAGGTCACATAGCATGACTTAAGTACAGGTCACTCTGGTCTGATGAAAATTCCGTTATCTTACATTAATCAATCACATGGCATCTGTTCTCTCTCAATCTTCTAGCACCCATTGAGCCAAATGTATAGCTCTCACCTTTTGAGCAACAATTTGTCTCGTACCACTATTATCTCATAACAATAAAACCACAGCTACAATCAACAATACAGCAGGACGATGCAGGCAACTGTGCTGCATTTCAGAGTTAGAATTGATAAGGGAATAATATCCATGTGACTTAAAAAACTTAGTGTAAATAGAACAAAAATAGTTTGGAATAATTTCTAGTTATTAATGTTCACGCTATCCAAGCAATGATTGGCACTATCATTGGATCAGGAAACGGATCTCAATTAGTTCTCATTACGGTTTGGTTAAAATGTATTCTTTAAAACAAAACTACTCTGAGATCCAAGATACAACGTCGAGATTATTTACGGAGCACTGAATGTCTCTTTCCTCATATGGTTTCTACAACTGATAGCACAAGTGGGGGGGTGAGAATTCCTTGTATTCCTTACGTTGCATCGTTAAGATTTGCTCCAGACTCTCCCAGTGTGTGTGTAAGGTAAGTGTCTTTAACCAGGTTAAACACAATCTGCATTAGTTCCAACGCCTACCGCTCGCCTGTAAACGATCTCACAGGAATAAGCCATCCATAAAACTCCAAACAAAACTCAAAAGAACTACAGATGCCGGAAATTAGAAACGAGAGCAGAAACTGTTGGGAAAACTCAGCAGATCTGGTCAACGGTTCGGGTCTGTTCTGAAAAGGGGTCACTGGACCGGCTTTCTCTGGACGGATACTGAGTACCAGACTTGCTGAATTTTTCCAATCATTTCTCTTTTTGATCCATAAAACACCCAGCTGCTTGGAGCGGTGTGACTTGTTTCAATGTCTCTAATCGCCCGTGCGAGCAGCAGGGAGACAAGTTTCCGATTAAGGTAACGCCGTTCGTGGCGAACTTCCACGTCAATCAAACCTACAAACTAAATGTATTTCAAGATGAGCCGAAGAAAAACTACTAAACAACACTACCTAGTGGAATGATACAGTGTTGCAGAGCTGTGGCATAACTTTTAAACTATCAGATGCAACTTGTAAAGCGTGCTGAAAGCAACAACATTGCCTTTGCGACATTGTTGCTCCGAGTACAGAGTGTCCCTTAGCTCTCAGTTGGTTGCGATGCGGGATAATGCCAGCAGTTCAATTTCTGCAGTGGCTGAGCTGACTCTCCTCAACTAAATGTAAAACTAAAACGAGCAAAATGAAACTGAAAAGAATGGGAACATTTTTTAAAGTATCCATGCAAGAAATCTTGAAAGCTTCCCAAAATATTAGCCAAGATTGGAAGGTCAGAAAATTAACAGGAAAGCAAAAGGAAATAATCCCGGCAAGAATATCGAATTATGGGTGGAGCTAGGTAAAAACAATGACTGCAGATGCGGGAAACCAGATTCTGGATTAGTGGTGCTGGAAGAGTACAGCAGTTCAGGCAGCATCCGAGGAGCAGTAAATTCGACGTTTCGGGCAAAAGCCCTTCATCAGGAATAAAGGCAGAGAGCCTGAAGGGTGGGGAGATAAGCTAGAGGAGGGTGGGGGTGGGGAGAAAATAGCATAGAGTACCATAGGTGAGCGGGAGAGGGGATGAAAGTGATAGGTCAGGGAGGAGGGTGGAGTGGATAGGTGGAAAAGAAGATAGGCAAGTAGGACAAATCATGGGAACAGTGCTGAGCTGGAAGTTTGGAACTAGGGTGAGGTGGGGGAAGGGGAAATGAGGAAACTGTTGAAGTCCACATTGATGCCCTGGGGTTGAAGTGTTCCGAGGCGGAAGATGAGGTGTTCTTCCTCCAGGCGTCTGGTGGTGAGGGAGCGGTGGTGAAGGAGGCCCAAGACCTCCATGTCCTTCATCCCCTCCCCCACTCACCTATTATACTCTATGCTACTTTCTCCCCACCCCCACCCTCCTCTAGCTTATCTCTCCACCCTTCAGGCTCTCTGCCTTTATTCCTGATGAAGGGCTTTTGCCCGAAATGTCGATTTTACTGCTCCTTGGATGTTGCCTGAACTGCTGTGCTCTTCCAGCACCACTAATCCAGAATTATGGGTGGAGCTGCCAAGCAGTGACTTCCTGTTTGTTGGCCCGTGAAGCCAAGGAGATGCTGCTTAAGGCATTGGCCTCTGAGCCACTACAAAGTCCCATCTTCATAAGTCAGATATCTACAATATAGATACAGGACATTTTCAGGCTGATCATTAATATCTCTTCATGAGCCTCATCTGCTCTAATGTTACCTTTTCAGCGGCAAGTATCCTTTAGCAAATGGCTTAAAAAGCATCTACCTCTCTGTGGATCCAGAGCCAGGACAGATCATTTTGAAGTATTCATTAACAAATTCAGAATAAGGTGGTTCCACCTTAACAGGTACAGCCAATCGAGACTGTTGACTCCCGATCACCAGGGTGAGCTTTTAAACACCACCACTGATAGCATGATATACTGAGATTAGGGTAGTTCTAAGGGAATGGCTAAAATGACAACCAGGCATTCACATATCTCACTGACACTACTAAAGTGTCACAAGTCTTTATCAACACTTCTTTTATTATTTATCCTTTTGGAGAAAATACTCTACTGCGTCTAACACTTAAATAATGTTGATCAACTTAATGATCACATTTTAGAGACAGAGTCCTAAAATCAATCATTACATTAAAAGCATATTTAACTTACCATTACATCATCTAATTATGCAGTTGGCAAGACCTTTTAAACTACCTAAAAGAAATCCTGAGGCGACCTGAGTCTTTCCTAAAGGTTGACGAGCTGATGACCTGATATGTTACACATAGTCTTCAGGAATCCATTTCCTCATTAATGATATTGAAGTAAGAAAAATTTAAAATTGAGGCTTGCAATTAAAATAGGTGGGAAGGTAAGTTGCAATGAGAAATAAGAACCTTACAAATGAATAATAGATAGCTTAGTACAGTAAGCCAAAATGTGGCAGATGGAGTTTAACATAGATGAGTACGAGGTCATGTATTTGGGTCAAAATGGCAACATATTTTCTTAAAGGGGAGAGACTTCGGGGTGCTCTGATGCAGACAGATCTAGGTGTACTCATTCTTGGGTCACAGAAGCTAGCATGCAGGTACAGTAGATAATAAAGAAAGTGAATGGAATGTTGGCTTTTATAGCTAAAGGAATAGAATATAAAGGTGAGGAAGTATTGTTGCAACTATACAAGGTATTAATGAGACTGCACTTGGAGTATTGTGCACAGTTTCAGTCCCCTTATTTGAGGAAAGATGTAGTGGCATTGGAGACAGTTTACAGGATTGATCCCAGAGATGAGGGGTTTGTCATATGGAAAGAGATTGAACAGTTTAGGCCTGTATTCTGAATTTAGAAGAATGAGAGAGGTATTCAAGATAATAAAAGGTATGTATAAAATAGACATGGAGCAGATGCTTCCTCTTGTGGGCATTTGAGGATAAGAGGTAAGAGGTCTTAGGGTAAGGGGTAGCAAACATAAAACAGAGTTCAGGAGAAACTACTTCTCCAAAAGGGTTGTAAATCTCTGGAATTCACTACTCCAAAGGATGGTGGATGCTGAGTACATTTAAGGAAGAGTTAGACAGATTTTAATTGGTAACGGATATAGAGAGGGATTTGTAATTTGAAGGGATATGGAGAGAAGGCAGGAAAATGGAGATGAGGAAAATATCAGCCATGATGGAATGGTGGAGCAGACTCGATGAAGCAAATAGTCTAATTCTGCTCCTCTACCTTATGAACTTAAAAGGCTGAACCTGACATCACTTTAAGTGTGTTTTGTGCTGCTACTCATCACATTTCTGCACAGGTCAAGTGGCTGTTTGGGGCAATTAGTTGAGATGTTTGCATTTACAGGTACTCTGCTTTCAGTTTTGACCAGCCAATGCAAGTTTGCCTTGCAAAACACAGCACCAAAAGTGATTACTTTTCTCATCTGTCAGCTATTGCTAATGTGTGACCACTAACTGGTGAACAAAACATTTCTTATATATTTTGACTTGCATAACGACCCTGCAAGCTTCTCTTCTTCTCCCAAACATGTGAAAGATGAACTTCCAACTGAAATATTGAAACCGTTTTTAAAATGACTAAAATTAACTTACTTTTATGACACTGTAGTGCTATATATAATGGGATATTTAGTGTGGCATAATAACCATGGAAATCAATTTAAACAATCATTGCTTATACCAAGTGTCAGCTTGTTTCAATGTTACTGTGCTCACCCCTCAACAAGGGATTTGTAGATTCAAGACCCACTAATAATTTAAGCAAAATATTTCAGATAGGCACTGAACTAAAAGGCAGCAGTTTTGTCATATATGTTGTTTTTTGAGTCGATAACTAAAACCTGGAATTATCTATGCAAATAAACATAAAAGAGTTCAGTCCTTTTTTGTTTTGAAATACAGCAATTATTGCAAATGCCAATGTATCAATCATTACACTTTAAAAGTAACTTATTGATTGTGAATTACTTTAGAATATTGTCAGGGAATGAAAGGTGCTTTATAAATGCAAGTTATTTCTTATCAGGCATCTTACAAGCCAGAACCGCATCAAAACTCCCCAGTCAATAGTCAAATGAATTGTCCTCCAATTTGAGAAGAAGACTTCCATTGACCCTCATTCAGCTGACCAGAAAATAAAAAGGATGCAAAACTGAAGTTATTCGGGTTGAACAGAACTTTCAATGATGTTCTTCGTTCAGCTAGTACCAGACTGCTTTGGTTTAACCTTTGATGGAAAGTAAAGCTAGTGTATTGTCAAGCCTAGCATATAAGTGTTGAGAGGATTTGCTCGACCTTCTGGAAGCTGTTGACCTACTTTATCTCAATTAAGTGCCTGGGCCTTCTTAACCATTTAAATTTCTAACTGCCTGGATATGTGCCATCACAGATGATGAAGTTGATAGATGCAGAGGACAAAGTGCTAGAGATTAGTGTCATCTCAGCACCCCAAATCATTGGAGAGGGATAAATTCAGACCTTGTAGCTACCAAGTTGACAGAACTAAATATTAACAACCCACATCCTATGCAACTGTTGTTTTAATTTTACTTAATCATGTTGACTTGATTTCAACAGTAAATGAAATATGATCATATTCTTAATGCTGAGTTGCAACATTCTTACCTGGCCAGTCTTAAATCATGTTTTTTCTCTGCCAGGATCTTTGTACATACAGCAGCAATCATGGAAATCCCAGGCAATGAATCTTCATAGGAGCTAATACCCTTTTGAGGGTATATAGTCATAAGACTCATGTTTACCAAGAACCAATAGGAAAAAAAACTTTGTACTTTAGTACGTCAAATTATTTGGAACTTTCATTTCACAAGGTAGCAGTAGTAGGCGTAGCTGTGGAGACTCTGCATGGGCAAGAGTACCCACTTTCAAGCTCTAGTCAACATTGTGCCCCATAGGATATGTCCAATTTCATGTGCTCTTTACTATTAAAATTTTCGTCATGATTTCTGTGAGAAAGTGATTAATCTAGGGAATAGTCTCCTGAACAAGATCATAGAAGATCATATTAATTAGTTTGAATACAAATGAGAGAGATCTCTTTCAGAAAACTGGGTTACAGTTAGGATGTTAATTACTTGGACCTTGGTTTTGCAATTACTATGTTCCAAAAATACATGGAATCTATTAACACTACCTGGATAAATCTTAATGAGAGGCATCAGTGAGTGGAAAGTACCTTCTGCTTTTATATTAAAACCTGCCCACAGAATGGAACTCTGCACGTTGGATGAGAAGCATTCGTAAAACCTACTTGCTTGATAATACACTGAACATGTCTGTATTGTTGGACTGCCAATATAACCATACCCGTTAACCCTCATATTGATAACAGTTTAACGGCACTACAAAAAGTGAGGATTTCTGAGATTTCCTTTTTGCATTGGAAATTACCAATTAAAGAAAGACAGAACAAGAAAAATAACCTTTTGATACACCAATGAATGGCTTTATGATTAAGACCATAATTTAGTAACCCAGTAATTTCTTTAAAATTTATTTATCAAAGTATTGCCAGATACTGAAAGTAACTTTTATAGGATGAGATTCTCACACTAGGTTAGAGAGTCATAGAGTCATAGAGATGTACAACATGGAAACTGACCCTTCGGTCCAACCAGTCCATGCCCACCAGATATCCCAACACAATCTAGTCCCACCTGCCAGCACCCAGCTGACAGCTGGATATTACACCTAGTTGTCAACTTCTTTATCATTTAGATATTAAAATTAATTACAAAAAAAAGTAAGTGACATGAATCAAACAAGCTGAACTTTAGGTCCAGTTCTTCAATCCATGCTCATAAATCTGGTTACTAATGGATTATGGAGACTGTGCATAAAACATAATAACACATTTGCAAATTGTGATAGAAAAATACTAATTCTCAGGTAGAGCATAATAGATTCCCCCATACAACAATATAGCATTCCCACCTCAGAAAAGTATATTGATGTTACAACATTATTTTGCCATTTATTCCGTAGCCCCATTCCAAATTTATATGCACATCAATATGATCAAGTGTCTTGTTTGATGACAGAAAAGTTGCGCAGAATTCCAAGAGCTTTAAGGCCAGATGGACAGACACCAGGCAATAATCTATAATTTATTTGATGATATTAACTTCCTGTGACTCAAAAGATACAGGGACCTCTGTTGTGGCAAATGATCTGGGATGCTAAATGACCTGCAGGAGAGACCAGCCAAGTAACTCATTAGAAAAGGTACAAAATAAAAATTTGATCTGTTACTCTTTAGTTTTATTAATTGCCTTTTAAATGTAAAATTACTTTGTAAAATAGCATGATCTAAGGAGTTTAGAAATGGAGGACTGAATTTTATACTCCAAAAACAGGATTAATGTAGATTCATAGAAGCTTAATATCCATAATGACAACGTCCGACTGTGGACACAACACTATCGCTTCAGCCAGCATAATACAATGGACAGTTACTCAGCTGTCATTTTCAATTGAGTCATTAATGATCATTTAAGATTATCATGGTATAATTGACTAGAATCACAATTCCCCAATGCTATAGTACATTGCCTGCCAGATAATACAGCACCAGATAGGAATCTCATTTTTTTTTGGTGGTAGAGAGAGTGATTATAAAGATGGGTGTATGTCTGACTTCAGCAGGGGAGGCAGCTAATAGACTTTTGACAGGCAAATCTTTGAAGTGAACAAATCCCTGGATATTACTGGGGTATTGAACACTGCTTTATCCTTTAATCTAACACCACTGCAGCACTACTGCTGTGTTCAGTGTAGATAGTTTATTTCTGTTTGAAGATACATTCTCCAGGTAGGATGTGAGGAGGAAGGTAAGAAAGAGAAGAAGGTGAGAAAAAAAACAAATGATCAAGAAGACTCAGAAAGTGAATGAAAGAGGCCACCCTGCTGAGGATGAGCTGGTACAGGCACAGAGGCACAAGCGGAGACCATACCCTGTCAATCATGTTTATGTGGTTCACATAAATTGCCTGCAAGTGATTGAAAGACTTTACCTGTGGAGACATTGCTTTTTGTGAGCTACTGTTACTTTTTGTGTGATATATGCTAGGCCCAGAGATCAAGTCTGACTGTGTGGGATGGTGGGTAGAAAGGGAATTGGTGGAGCGTCTCTGGTAGTGGTGGTGTGGCATTCATAGCTAAAGTAGGTCTAAGCACTTCCACATCGGAAGTGTTTCAGGGAGCATGTGGAGATCTTGGTGCTATTACTGTAGCATTGCACAACATCCAGGTGTTGACAGATGCTTTATTTCACCATGCCAAACAATTCATTTCTGTTCTGCTGATCACAACTGTCCAGTGGAAAGAGTTGAAAGGCTTTTTACAGACGTGGCATGTTTTCCAAGTGTGTTAGCCATCATTGATTCCACTCATGGCATCATCAAAATGTCAGCAGAGGAGTTGGGATTTTTATTAACAGGAAAAGCAACCATTCCATTTACATGCAGATGTCTACAATTACCAATAACATATGATGTAGGTGAATACAAAAACAGCAGGGAGCATTGCCAGATGCCAGGAGGTCTAAATGGCTCTGATATATTGGAATAATAACTGCTGGGTGACAAAGAATACCCACTGATGATGAGATTCATAAATCCTGTTCATGGTTCCAGGATTGAATCCAAGCACTGAAGTAATGAGAGAAATGTCAGAACTAGGTCCATCAATGACCAGATCATTAGTCTGCTCAAAGTGAGGTTTGGGTGCCTCAGCCAGTCTGGTAGATCTCTCCAATAGGTGTGTTTAAGAGCTTCTATCATGGTGCTTCTTGTGCAAACCACTACCCTGCAATGCAGAACATTCATGCTTTAATTAGCAAAGAGCCACAGGAGATCATCCATTGAGGAGGATATAAAGGAAGATGAGGGGAAATTGCTTGAAACACCTTGTCATCTTTGCAATGTTTCTTTCTTCTGTTCCCTGCACCATAAGAAAACAAGTTCATCATTTCTGAGAATTACAAATATGCAAAATATGGGACTCATTTCATTGAATCATACATAAAAGTTTATTGAAACTTTCAAATAATATAAATTATAAACATACTCATGTGTATCAAAGCATCACTGCTGTCATTTTTCAAAAATTTTCTTTTGGGTGTTGCAATGTGGTAACCCCTTCCTGCAGTGTAAACAGGCTGCTGACCCTTATGCCTCCTTGTCTGCATTGACTATGGCACCTTGTATTCTGAAGAAGAGGTAACTGAATTAGAAAGAGAAAATAGAAAAAGAGTAAGGAAAAGAGAAATATATCTTAAAAGGTTTGAACTCCAAACATATAGGAAATTCATACAATGTGGCTTGGCTAGAGGAAAGTTTACAGTGAAGGAAGAAAGAAGAGAAAGATTCCGATTCTAAATGATATCTAAATTAATAGAAGATAGAGGTGAAAGATATTTATCCTAATTTTTAAAAGTGGCCGGGAGGATTAAGTGGCCAAACGATGTTTACACCTTCATGTTACAAGCATTTTGTTAGAAATGGCTGTGAATGTGACAACCAGTTTGTCAAAAGAACAATCTGTAGACGATGAATCTATTTTTTAAAAAGCAATACAATAGTAAGGTGATGGAAACAGTTACTGATAGAGCTGGCAAGAATTCTTGCTTAATAATAACCTACCTACTAACCCTTCGTTTGTATTCCACCAGAGACGCTAGGCTCCTGACCTCCCTACAGCCTTGGTTCAGACATAGACAAAAAAGACTGAATTCCAAAGGTGAGGTGAGAGTGAATTCCCTTGACATCAAAGTTGCATGTGACTAAGTCTAATATCAAGGAGCCCCAGCAAAACTGCAATCAATGATACTCAGGGGAAAAGTCTCTCCTGGTTGGTGATATACCTAGTACTAAAGAAGTTGGTTATTATTTTTGGAGGTCCGTTTCCCTTTTCATTTTTTTTTCCTTTCTAATCTTGGAGACAAACTAATAAAGATACTGAGAGACACTGAAACAAGTCAGACGCTGATGTTGGCTGATGACACATTTTGTCTTCCAAAGGGGTTAATGCAGGAAAAAAATAATAATTAGAGACATACATGATATACACAAGCTGGTCCATTATGTAGAGTTGAATTAAATAGTGACTTTGAAATTGGTGTTGCAGTAGTGCAACAAATCCTCATAGAAGTAACTGATTTTATCTTAGGAAGTATTTGTCTTACTAAGGGTGTTGGAATAACCAGTACATTTAAAAGAAAATGAGTTGCTCCAAAAGAAACATCCTGTATCATTCCTGACTCTGTTAGAACTGGATCTAAAGCTCATGAAATTAGACAAGGAAAATGAAAACTCCATGGAGAAAGGGAAATGAAGTCAAAATTTAGTAATGTTTCACTATATTTTTGAATACATAATCAAAATGATGAAGGTAAAGAGAATGAAGCTGACATGTTTAGCCCATGACTGGTGACTGACCACCTCAGTCACCAAATTGCAAAATTAAAAGTTGCGATCTCTCAAGCCAGTTGCACTCTGGACACTTTTTATCCCCCTGTTCAGAGATATTACTGTACAACTCTGGAGCAGGTGGGACTTGAATTCAGGTCTCTTTGGTCAGGGGTAGGGACACTACCACTGCACCACAGAAGGACTCTAGGTTATACTCTGGAATCCGACATCCAATATTATCATCAGCTGGGAATCCTAACAGAATTAGCATTGGCTCTCCTCCAGCACTTCTCCAACTACCAGAGGCCTGCTCCATCTCAGTCTTCATATGTTAGCTGCATGTGCCACCATGATGTGCCCTCACCAGCTTGTGTTTCCCGGGTACGATTATCTGCACTAGCGCTCAGTGCAGAGCAAGGACATGATGCAGACCCTGAGGCTTCATGTTCCTCCTTGGAGGTTAATGTGGGGCTTGCAGCAGCAGCCAATAGTGCACAGGTGCAATAGACAAACACAGGGAATTTGAGGGCCAGCTTCTATCTTTCAAGATGAACACAGAGAGTCAAATGTCCACATTGACAACACTGCATTATTTAGGGGCGGCACAGTGACTCAGTGGTTAGCACTGCTGCCTGTCAGTGCTAGCGATGTGGGTTCAATTACAGCCTCGGGCTGTGTGGAGTTTGCATGTTCTTCCCATGTCTGTGTGGGTTTCCTCTGGGTGCTCTTGTTTGCTCCCACAATCAGATGGGCAGGTTAGGTAAATTGCCCATAGTATTCAGGGATGTGTAGGTTAGGTGCATTAGTCATGGGAAATGTAGAATAGTAGGGGAATGGGTCTGGTGGGTTAGTCTTCAGAGGGTCAGTGTGGACTTTTTGGGCCGAATATTTCCACACTAGGAATGCTATTATTGTGAGGTGTTACTTTTTTTTTGCATTTTTCAATTTCCAACAGGTATTCAGTCTTTGTGCCCCATTGCCTGAGAACCATCAAAATCCCAAATCATTAGTGTCTCTTTCCTAACAACATACCCAATATTATACACTCTGCTTAGCTCTCTTAATACATTTTCTATTCAACTGCAAGTAAATACTCATTCCAAACTTCAGACCACAAGGAACCCTTCTCCTGCCTCAATCTATAGATTAGCAGCAACCCCAGCACCACCTCCTCTCTGGATGTGATGCTCTTGCAGCATCATACTCAGCATCTTGCTTTTCTCTGTGGCATTGTGAATTCGCTTCTGCAAATACGATTCAACACTACAATGATTTTGAGTCTCCTGTACAATTATTCTTACACATGCATAGTATTCCTGATGAAGGGGTTTTGCCCGAAACATCGATTTTACTGCTTCTCGGATGCTGCCTGAACTGCTGTGCTTTTCCAGCACCACTCTAATCTAGACTCTGGTTTCCAGCATCTGCATTCATTGTTTTTACCTAGCCAAGAAGAACTATAAAAGCCAAACAATTTGTGTGATGATTCGAGCTTTCTAAACAGTATGCCTTAAAAATTCCAACCCCCCCACCACCACCAAAACCCAAACCCAAACCCTGCACTTGCCAACACCCAACCATGGACAGTGGCTGTTGTGCAACATGCAAACACACTAAGAGAATAACCTGATGGAACCATCAACCGTATGGTGTTCTGAGAGGATTGCACTGATAATCAAGCCTCTCTGCTCCACAAGTCACATCATTAATATAAATGCCTAAATTCAATCACCAATGCGGCCAATTAGTACTCCTATTCAGAATAAAAGAGACTTTAACCAGACTTCTATAATAAAGTCAAAATAATCAGTTTATTACAAAACAAAACTTATTCTTAAAACAGATTGTAAGAGTATCCATAATATAATCTAATTGTAGAATAGTTAGGTGCAGCTCTGATTTTGAAAGCCAGGTACACAATTAATAGCTACAAATTAACAAATTTCAAAAACATGTTGCTATATAAATTATAAAATGTATAAGTATTATTTTCGTAAAAGAAATAATGTAACAGATTATAATTCCAAGCACATTCTAATCAATAAATTACTTCTTAAAGTGAAAAAAAAACAGCTAAATTAATGCAACAAAGCCCCACAGACAACAATAATATAAATACACAGATAGTTGGCTCTCCCTTCAGAGATTAATGTTTTTCAGAACAGTGAGGGATTCATATGTTCTTTGTAATATAGACATGTGGATCTTTTACAAAAGATTAATTGTGTTAAGGGATTCTCTAGTCCGAACTACAGACTGATGTTTCTGTGGCCAGAAGCGAAAAATCAGAATGGTGTGTTGCTTCCCTGATGCCAAGATCAAGGATTTCTCAGAGAGGGTGCAGAATGGCCTCAAGGGGGAGAGGGGGCAGCAAGAGGTCATTGTACACATTGGAACCAACAACATCGGAACCAACAACATAAGAAGGGAAAAGGTTGAGATTTTGAAGGGAGATCACAGAGAGTTAGGCAGGAATTTAAAAAGGAGGTCCTTGAGCGTAGTAATATCTGGATTACTCCCAGTGCTACGAGCTAGTGAGGGCAGGAATAGGAGGACAGAGCAGATGAATGCATGGCTGAGGAGCTGGTGTATGGGAGAAGGATTCACATTTTTGGATCATTGGAATCTCCTTTAGAATTGAAGTGACCTGTACAAGAAGGACGGATTGCACCTAAATTGGAAGGGGACTAATATACTGGCAGGGAAATTTGCTAGAGCTGCTCGGGAGGATTTAAGCTAGTTAGGTTGGGTGGGGTGGGGTGGGGGTGGGGGGGAACCGAGGGAGATAGTGAGGAAAGAAATCAATCTTAGACTGGTACAGTTGAGGACAAGGTAGGACTAATAAATTAAACTCCACTTATTTCAATGCAACGGGCCCATTAGGGAATGCAGATGAACTCAGGGCATGGTTAGGGACATGGGACTGGGATATCATAGCAATAACAGAAACATGGCTCAGGGATGGGCAGGACTGGCAGCTTAATGTTGCAGGATACAAATGCTACCGGAAGGATAGAAAGGGAAGCAAGAGAGGAAGGGGAGTGGCATTTTTGATAAGGGATAGCATTACAGCTGTACCGAGGGAGGATATTCCTGGAAATACATCCAGGGAAGTTATTTGGTTGGAACTGAGAAGTAAGGAAGGGATGATTACCTTATTGGGATTGTATTATCGAACCCCCCCATAGTCTCAGCTATCTGTAAGAATAGTAGAGTGGTTCTAGTAGGGGATTTTAACTTTCCAAACGTAGACTGGGACTGCCATCATGTTAAGTGTGTACAAGAAAATTTTCTAATTCAGTATGTAGATGTACCTACTAGAGAAGGTGCAAAACTTGACCTCTTGGGAAATAAGGCAGGGCAGGTGACTGAGGTGTCAGTGGGGGAGCACTTTGGGGCCAGCGACCATAATTCTATTAGATTTAAAATAGTGATGGAAAAGGATAGGCCAGATCTAAAAATTGAAGTTCTAAATTGGAGAAAGGCCAATTAGGCAAGAACTTTCAAAAGCGGATTGGGGGCAGGTGTTCACAGGTAAAGGGATGGCTGGAAAATTGGAAGCCTTCAGAAATGAAATAACAAGAATCCAGTGAAAGTAAGTTTCTGTTAGGGTGAAAGGAAAGGCTGGTAGGTATAGGGAATTCTGGATGACTAAAGAAATTGAGGGTTTGGTTAAGAAAAAGAAGGAAGCATATGTCAGGTATAGACAGGATAGATCGAGTGAATCTTTAGAAGAATATAAAGGCGGTAGGAATATACTTAAGAGAGAAATAAGGAGGGCAAAGAGGGAACATGAGATAGTTTTGGCAAATAGAATTAAGGAGAATCCAAAGGGTTTTTGTAAATACATTAAGGACAAAAGAGTAACTAGGGAGAGAATAGGGCCCCTCAAAGATCAACAAGGCAGCGTTTTGGAGCCGCAGAAAATAGGGGAGATACTAAACGAGTATTTTGCATCAGTATTTACTGTGGAAAAGGATATGGAAGATATAGACTGTAGGGAAATAGATGATGACACCTTGTAAAATGTCCGTATTACAGAGGAATAAGTGCTGGATGTCTTGAAATGCATAAAGGCGGATAAATCCCCAAGACCTGATCAGGTGTACCCTAGAACTCTGTGGGAAGCTAGAGAAGTGATTGCTGGGCCTCTTGCTGAAATATTTGAATCATCAAATGTCACAGGTGAGGTGCCGGAAGACTGGAGGTTGGCTAACATGGTGCCACTGTTTAAGAAGGGTGGTAAGGACAAGCCAGGAAACGATAGACCAGTGAGCCTGATGTCAGTGGTGGGCAAGTTGTTGGAGGGAATCCTGAGGGACAGGATGGACATGTATTTGGAAAGGCAAGGACTGATTCAGGATAGTCAACATGGCTTTGTGCATAGGAAATCATGTCTCACAAACTTGATTGAGTTTTTTGAAGAAGTAACAAAGAGGATTGATGAGGGCAGAGCGGTAATGGACTTGAGTAAGGTGTTCAACAAGGTTTCCCATGGGAGACTGATTAGCAAGGTTAGATCTCATGGAATACAGGGAGAACTAGCCATTTGGATACAGAACTGGTTCAAAGGTAGAAGACAGAGGGTGGTAATGGAGGGTTGTTTTTCAGACTGAAGGCCTGTGACCAGTGGAGTGCCACAAGGATCGGTGCTGGGTCCTCTACCTTTTGTCATTTACATAAATGACTTGGATGCAAGCATAAGGAGGTACAGTTACTAAGTTTGCAGATGACACCAAAATTGAAGGTATAGAAGGCATTTGGTATGCTTTCTTTTATTGGTCAGAGTATTGAGTACAGGAGTTGTGAGGTCATGTTGCGGCTGTACAGGGCATTGGTGAGGCCACTGTTGGAATATTGTGTGCATTTCTGGTCTCCTTCCTATCGAAAGATGTTGTGAAACTTGAAAGAGTTCAGAAAAGATTTACAATGATGTTGCCAGGGTTGGAGGATTTCAGCTTTAGGGAGAGGCTGATCAGGCTGGGGCTGTTTTCCCTGGAGCATTGGAGGCTGAGGGGTGACCTGATAGACATTTAGAAAATTATGAGGGACATGGATAGGATAAATAGACAAAGTTTTTTCCCTGGCGTCGGGGAGTCCAGAACTACTGGGCATAGGTTTAGGGTGAGAGGGGAAAGATATAAAAGAGACCTAAGGGGCAACCTTTTCACACAGAGGGTGGTATGTGTATGGAATGAGCTGTCAGAAGAAGTGGTGGAGGCTGGTACAATTGCAACATTTAAGAGACATCTGGATGGGTATATGAATAGGAAGGGTTTGGAGAGATATGGGCCAGGTGCTGGCAGGTGGAACTAGATTGGGTTGGGATGTCTGGTCGGCATGGATGGGTTGGACCGAAGGATCTGTTTCCATGCTGTACATCTCTATGACCCAATGACTCTATAACTAGTGTTTGTTTTGATATTTCCTTCAAACTATACATTGCTACATCGTAGTGCACTGAATTGTTACCAAAAACTAGATTCTCAGGTCCTAGTGGGGCTGCAACTTACAATCCTCCAAATCAGCATTGCCACTGAGTAAAGCTTTATGTTTGCAATGTTATTAGCAAATTACAAGGGGGGAGTTTCACTTTGCCCATTAACAGTTAGTTCAGGACCTTGTTCTTCCTCTGCTGCCATGTTATGATGGATGGGGAAAGCTAGAGGATGTCCAGCATGCAGCTTCACAAACTCAGTTAAAAGGCAGGAAGGAGAAGAAGTAACCTCTTGTTGGTGGGGGGGTAGGGGGAGGCTCCAATACTCTTGAGGAGCATATTCCAAGATAATGAACCCCCCCCCCCCCCCATTTTGTGCTTCCCTATTAGCACCTGAAACATGACCCTCTACCCTACTCATCTTTGGTTGGGTCTCTAATCACTTCATGATTTCCTCTAAGTCTAGTATCCATGTTATTCCTTTTTTTAGGAATCCTTGCAGTGCAAGTATTACTCTGATTTATCACAACTGTGACTATTCAGCTACAAGCCAATTAGGTTTGGTATAAAGAATATACTATCTAGAGAAGTCATAGATTTGGCAATTTCAGGATTTCCTCATTAATCTGTGAGAAAGCAAATTCCTACTGTAGCTGTTAGCTTCAATGTAGTAATGACAATGAACATTGACAGTTTTGTTACATTACCACTGCAACCTCCAGCCCAATAGCACCCAATTGTTAGTCAGTCAGAGAAATAAAGAGTTAACTCTACAAGTGGATGCCGCATTACTGTTGTGAACAACCTTGCTATTCATTTCTCTTCAACCACTTGGGAAAATTTGACCTGGCAACTCTGCCTTGATGCATTCCATATGACATCCTGCCACAAACTGACTGGCCCCCACCTGCCATTGGACCATCATTTATTGTGAATGTGGTAAATTTGCAAACTAACTTTATATTAACCATAAAATTAGCTTAATGAAATTTAACAATAAAATAAATAGCCGACTCATTAATTTATGAGAAATGGTAGATTAGTCAGAAAATAATTAATGTATGCAACAGAGTCGAACTGAAAATGTCTCTAAAATGCAACAAAATCTGAGGGGCTTATATCCTTTTAAAATGTCTATTTGGACAGACCAGATTCCAAAATCTTTGGCTTGTGCATTTAACACATCTGGGAGTTCAACCCTGCATGAAATTGCAAATTTCAGCAAAGGACTTGATTTCAGTGCAATATTTCAAGTGTGCCCCAGGCACCTCCCTCAGGAATACACTACTAACTATGTGCCTTCAGTGTTCAGTGATTTCCCTCAAAGGTGTATATATAGAGAGAGGGAGAGAGAGGGAGGGAGAGATATATCCAATTAAGTTACAAATACCGTTGATCTTCCATAATATAAATTAGTAATCAAAACTTCTTGAGGGGATGGCTTAAAGGGATGTACCTTAGCTGTTTTGAATCTGTTGGTCAATTGTTGCTTGCTTCCTGATGTTCTAATGGCACAATGGTAGTATTCCTATCCTGGCGTTATGAGACCCAGGTATAAGTCCTACTTACAGGTTGATTAGAGAATATCTTGCTCCAGTGGCAGAAACAGCACATGAATGTTACTGAAAAATCTTTTCTTGCTTCCTGGGGCTCTTGTGACGCAGTACTCATGGCCCTGCTGATGGACTAATCATCCCAGGTTTAAGTCCCACCTGCTCCACAGGTGTGTAATAACATCTCTGAACAGGCTGTTTAGAAAGTATCTTTCTTGCTAGCCTCCTGAGAGGCTCTTGCAGTGCAGTGGTAGCATCCCTAGCTCTGAACTAGGAGGTCCTGGTACAAATTCCACATGCTCTAGGAGTGCGTAATAAATTCACTGAAGAAGCTGATGAGGGCAGGTTTTGGACAACTGTGACCACTCAAGGACATTTCCAAATGACTTTCAACAGTCAAAAGCTCTGTTTTTTGAAACTGCTGCAAAGTCTTCTGCATAGTGGTTCATTAGGTTGTATATGGACAGAGCTCTCTGATCTTATGCTGTGACATCAATAGTCATGTGTAAATATCTTCTGCTGAAGTGATGTATGCCAGAGTACAGAAGACCCAACCCTTTTCTATGCAGTAAATAGGAAACGTGGTAATATTTCATTCCTCAATTACGCTGGAATTCAATCTCGATAAGTGTGGGGTGATGCACCTGAGCAGGTCAAAGAAGACAAGGGAACACATGATGAATTGAAGAATCCTGGGAAGCACCGAGGATCAGAAGAAACTTGGGCATGCATGTCCCCTAATCCTTAAGGTAGTGGGATAAGTGGAAAAAGTGGTTGAGAGGCATTGGGTCAGGGATACTTGTCTCTATTAACTGTGGCATAGAGTTCAAGAGCAAAAAAGTTATGCTTGAACTGTACAAAACACTGAATAGGCCACATCTAGAATATTGAGTGCTGTTCTGGAATTCACATTATATGAAGGATGTGACTGGATTGGAAAAAGTGCAGAGATTTACCAGGTTATTGCCTGGACTGTAGAATCTTAGATACAAAGATTTTGGACCGTACAAGGTTGTTTTCCTTGAAGCAGAGAAAACTGAGGGGGCATGGATTGAAATGTATAAAGTTATGAAGGGCATAGATAGGGTAGACAGAAAGAAATATTTCCCCCAGATGGAAGGATCAATGACCAGGGCATATATTTAAGGTAAGGTGCATAAGGTTTAGAGGAAATAGGAGGAGAATCTTTATCTCCCTGTCGGTGGTGGAAAGCTGGAGCTTACTGCTTGTACAACAGAAAGCTCATAATATTTAAGAAGTATTTAGATGTCTGCTCGTGATGCCAAAGCATACAAGGCTATGGGCCAAGTGCTGGAAAATGGGATTAGAACATTTAGATAATGTCTTTGACTGGCATAGACTCAAAAGATTGAAGAGCCATTTTCTATGCTATAGACCTCTATGACTCTAAGTATATTGATAGATCCAAAGTATAACTTCCATGTCTGTACTTTGCTTTATTAAGAAGTATAATGATCAGAAAGAACACAGCCTAGAAATTCACTTGGCCAGTTAGTCTATGGAGGAGGGTTGATTTGAGTAGCGTTTTTGCAGAATCCAGATGCATCCCAATGGGAATTTCCTGTGGAATTGAAAATTCTATTGGACAATCTCACACATCTGGAACTCTTTCAAAAGCTCTTTAAAGTCAGAGAATTCAGAGGATTCTGATGCATTTCAACTTGAGTTACCCAGGTCAAGTTATTGTATTAAAACCTATTCTAATTCCTGGTTAACTGTCAGATTGAACTGGAGCCTCACTGCTGACTGAAAACAGACCCTGTAATTTCATTAAAGCTGCATGCAGAAGCTTATGGAAGTGAGAGTCATGAATCTGCATATCGATCAACATATGTAGTTTCCCAGTGGCCTCACAGCCTGGAGGAAACATGTCAACCTGTTCTACTAATCCCAGGAAGTGACTTTGCTCTACCACTCCATACCAATCTGGCCATGTAGTTTACTTCATTTAAAGAGGATAATGGCAACATCTCTTACAAAGTAGTGAGCTAGCATTCCTATGTATCAACGGTAATTGAATAAGTTAAACACCATTCTGTTAAAACTGATTTGTGCCTGCTTTTAAGCACAGTTGTTTTGGCACTTGTGATAGATTTCTTGCACTCAGCACAAATATGAAATTACAAACTGATGAGATTAGATAACTTCCTTATCAAATGTTGACTATAATGTTGGAATTTGCAGGAAAATTGGCTGTTTTCCCCCTCACCCTCAGTTTTTAAATGTGTTTCACTGAAAGAACCACAACAAGTAATTTTTGAAGACATTTAACTGTTCATAGCACCATCCCATGCATCTTTTAGGATGCGCTTTGGGGTTTTGGTAGCATCAGAATTGAGAAATAAACAAAACAGAGAATTGAAAATATAAAGGTTTTAGGTATAGTTGGAATATTTCTTATTTAATTTGGATTTGCAGTGTTTTGTTTCTTCAAATGTCATCACTTCAGTCAATTGGCAAGTTAAGTGGACACTAGAAGTCCTAATAAAGCTTATGTTGCATAGTGTCAGAATTACAGGGTGTCTATTTTAACACTTGTAAACAGAGATAATAAACACTATAGACTGTGTATTAATAGGAGTGGGTCATTCACTTAGGTTTGGCTGTTAAATCAGCACCAAAGAATTTGGGAAAGGGCTGATGAGTGGTGTAGAGGAAATGAATGGCTGAGAAGTAAGTGTTCCAATAGAATGAAACAATCAAAATTCTGATTAGGTCAAACAGGTTGGTGTGCATTTTAGTTTTGTTTTAACTGCTCTAACATATTTATGAACCTTTCAAAAGCATTTACTTGAAATTGAATATGAGTACAATAGATGTAAAATGGAAACTGATTATTTTTGATACATAATTCGCATAATTATGTTGGAAATGCTTCTCTCTTGGCACATAGCTATTACAATTAATTTTCTTCCATGGAGCCTTAGTCAGCCTTGGCTCAGTGGCAGCATTTTCATGCTGACTCAGAAGGTCCTGGATTCAAGCCCTACTCCAGAAACTTGAGAAAATAATCCAGGCTGACATTTCACTGCACGGCTTGCTTGATTCTATTTTAACTGTTCAATCTGATTGTGCCTTGCTCCCATGTTGCTGCATTATCCTGCATGCTAATCATTAAATTGCAGCTTGGCAATCTCCAGGCTCCCGTTCCTCAATCCTTACTATACACTCAATGGAGTTTCAGCCCCAACAGTAGTCCATCTCAGCCTAAAACTGCCAGTCTCTGACCAAATTTTACTGCAAGCTTCAGGATCCCAGAATGGAACCATAAAGCAAATCCCAAGCCCACACTTGTGGAATCAACTCAGTGCTTTTAACACATTTCCTAATTGGTCCTCTGTGACTGATCATCTACTTAAGGACAATGAGCAGCTTCAAAAGCTGAGATAACAGTTGTGAAGCCTCAGCAGGGCCACCAGCAGAGATGGGCATTAATGAAACAGGCAGGAGATCTCAGAGGTACCTCAGCATGAAGATTGCCTTGCACAGGCAGTAGCCCTGCAGAATGAAGGAGAAACTCTTGGGTCTGCTAGTGTCGCCTTTTATGTGCAAGGTTCCCTTTTTTTGGGCCATGGAGCCAATATTTCTGACCTCCTGCAGGGAGGCCTGTTGCAAGAAACAAGTGGCCTACTCACAAGGTGGGGGCTGGGGGGTAAAGTGAGGAGTGGGGGACACACTATCAGCAAATGCTGGAGTCCCCAAAAAGCCTTTAGTAATGCAAATTGTGATTATATAAATGTAATTGGACTTTTAATTATAAGTCAGCTGCCACCTCCATGGAGTGGGCAAACAACGTGTCTCATGGTTCAACCTTTGCTTATCAATGAGAAACTGCTCCAGCAGTGGGACACAGAAGAGCTGGGTTACTAGCACAGGTTTTGCCACCCAGGTCTGGTAAAGCGAAGACCTAAACATCCAAAAGTGCACTAAAAATTGCCCAAAGTATATTGGTGCAGTAGGTGCTAATTTTAAGCATTATTAGTTGTTGGGCTGGAGGGTTATTCTATATCTCATGTCCCCAGCGTCTAGTAATATGTTGGAAAGTACACTGAGTGTGAAAAACACTGGCTGATTAAGATTGAGAAGCACTGCACTCAGTGCTTTTTTTCCTCCTGTGTGGTATCCCTCAGCTTGTAATAAGGATACTCTTTGTAACTGTATCTTTTTGTGTTCAGCATCAAAAACAAAATAGCTTAAATACATTGTTATGACACAAAAATGGCACAGCTTTAAGGGCAGCCAGCACCCTTTTAATATTAGTTCTCAGCTCTGTGATATATGCAGCATGTCATGCACCAAGTTATGGGAACACCACAAAAATAGTTGAGTGAGCTAACTTTCCATTATCAGGCAAGGTCAGCTAACTGAGACTCTGAAGCCAGCAATATTCATAGGTTGGAATTCAGCCATCATTCAAAGTAATCTGAGGTCCACACTGAACAACCCTTATAATAAAGTCAGCAAACATCTCATTGAAATCAAGTAAATGATAAAGAATTCAAATTTGACTTAATTCCCATATAAAAGGGTTAAAAGTTGGCATTCAAATGCTACTTTTGGGGAAACAGCAGGGGAGACAGTAGACATAGGACAGTAGCTTTAGAGGCAATGTGCTTTCCTAGGTTACCGTCCATGTGGTGAAGAAGAAAAATTTATGAATTCTCAATGTTTCACCAGGAAAAATGTCAACTGGAGGCGAGTCACAAAGCCAGAGTGAGAAAATTTGAGGTTACATTATCAAGCCCCTCAAGCTCCAAATGGATGATTTAGCAGGAATATTAACAGATACCAGAAGCAGATTGCTTGCTTACCTTATTAGCAAATCCCATGTATTTGTAGATACATGGAAGTAAAGTAGTCAAATGCATTTATAAATGGAGCAAAAACAGATTGAGGACCACAGCCTCTTATAAATATGACTGACTTCATAACCTAGTGATAATATCACTGGAATATTGTGAAATATACTGTTTACCGAACAGTTAGTTAAAGCTTAATCTTATTTTCCCTTGCTAAGTCAGAGTGGCATGGGTTTTTTGAAGGATTTATTGCTTTGAGGCCTGGCATGTTCTCTCACTGTATCTTACCAAACTTGCTACTTTAATTAATTATCCAACAACTATGGTATCTCCAAATCCAATTTTAGCTCATCTTACCATGGGCCATTCCCATAACAACTTCCCACTCATCAGCTATCCACCAAAGGGAACAGCATTCCTTATGTCTGTGCCCAACTTTGAAAGGCTGCTGTGCACCAGGATAAGATCTGGCTGTTCACCATCGTGATTCTTCATAATGTATTGGCACAGCAGCCATAAAGCCACAGTGTTCACGGCATGTGACAACTATGGCTGACACTCCCCCACATGTTCAATCCCATTCTTTCACTGTTCAAACTCTATATCTCATTTTACCTGTCTGTAGCTACATCCTGTCTGACCACCCTCTAAGTCAGCATTACCCTGTACACCCACAACTTGTCATTATTCAGTATTGGAACATTATATACAGGCAAACAATTGGACAAATACGAACATGAGTTTTTATTTACAGAAAGTAAAAAGGAACGCAGACAAAACCAATAGAAGCTAAAGTTCACCTTGACAATGCAAACCAGATTTCCACAGCGTGGTGAAAAGCTATTTTGTGTCAACAATATTCTGCTGCACTCAGCTCTTGTCTATTGGAAGCAGGTTTCAATGAGGATTTGTCTGGTCTGTATTGTCTACTACAGCTGAGCTCTGTTGCAGACTGTAACAACAACTGTTCCCGCTCTCCCCAGTTTCTCAGCATCCAGACCCAATGAATGCTCCAAATATGCAGAGCTCAACATACCAGGACAATGAGTACACTCCTATTTGAACTATAATAGAGGGCTCTCCAAAGATGGGTCCAAGCAGCAGAATTGCATCTTAAGCAGAAAAAAAGAGAGATTGCTGGAAAAGCTCAGCAGGTCTGGCAGCATCTGTGGAGAGAAACCAGAGTCAACATTTCATGTCGAGTGACCCTTCCTCAGAAATTTTGATGAATTGTGATATGCCCCATCAGTATGTACAATCCCCTGCACCTGGAAAGTCCAGCTAATTTCCTCGCCCAGGCTGTAGCACTGAACCAGTGTGGTCTTCCACAGATGGCAACAGTCCTGATGTAAATGTGAGTGCATGACTGAGAGATCCCTCACTTTTTTGGAAGGAGCCAGCAGCATAGGAGGGCTGAGTTGCAGTCTCCTTCACAGCCACCAAGACAGGATGGTGTCCCACTCTTGCAGCCCTCAGGTTCTGCAGCAGCATCCAGCATGATTACATCACACTGTCCCAGGTCAGACGGATCCAGTGTTGGAACTGCGCCACCGGAGTTGGAGCCAATAAACTCTGGGCCTCTGCATCCTGAGGGGTCCTGCAGCAGTGACTTTTCCCTGATCTATGTGCTCCATGTCCCCCGCTCTTGCCTGATACTGCCCCTGGGCTTGATATTGGCCCTGGTCCTCCTGTATCTTCACCTTTTTTGGCAGACAGCCTCAGTGACCAATATGGCACCAGCAGCAGGTCTCAGGATTCTTGGTTGAAAGGACCTAAAATGGGAACAGAGGGAGCAAAAGGCTTTCTTAGATCTCAAAATAGTCATTGGTGCTATACTCTGCAGATAAGGGCTAAGCACACTTCAGCACATGGTGAGACTGGCTATAACCTGATAACAAGGGACATAGCTCCATTATCCATCCATATTCAGGCTCAGCCTGTGCACCCACTTGGTGAAGGTGCTATGCTCACGACTCAATGTCATCACAAAGGGAGTGTTCTGCAGCACTCGAATACCCTTCCCACCAGACCAACATCAAACACTCAAATTTTTGCTGTGTTCATTACAGACTGCTTTAACATGATAGGTGAGGAGGTCAGTTTGATGTCTCACAGAGCTTGATTGAATGTTGAAAGAATCAGTCATCACTTTGTAACGTCATTGCTGCTACTTCCCACATTATTGAGATGGCCAAGTAATTTGCATCCACCAATGGGATGTTGAAAATTGCGTTTGACCAACATCTGACTCCTAAACACCCTCACTATGCATGCTTGACAAATGGGCAATGAAATGATTAAATGTGGTTGTGCTTTGCAAATGGCTGCTTTGTGTTTGTTTTCCCTGTGTAATAACATCCAGCAGATGTAGATCCCCGCTTTTACCCATCAGGTTGCTAAATTCCACCCACCGTAGGGGTTTTTCCAGCTATTTTCTTGAAGCACTTCACAGTTAAACAGTGGCCAATTCATCAACGATGATTTCACCAGTTTCCTCATCCCAGCTCCAACCCATCAACTCGGCACAGCCCTCTTGAACTGTCTCACCTGTCCATCTTCCTTCCCACCTCTCCGCTCCACCTTACCCTCCAACCTATCACCATCACCCCCCACCTGCATCTACCTATCGCCTTCCCAGTTACCTTTGCTCCAGCCCCACCCCCACCCTCCTATTTATCTCTCACCAAACCCCCCCCCCCAAACATTCCTGATGAAGGGTTCATGCCCGAAATGTAGGTTCTCCTGTTCCTTGGATGCTCCCTGACCTGCTGTGCTTTTCCAGTGCCACACTTTTTGATTCTGATCTGCAGTCCTCACTCCCTCCAAATTGTGGCAGACAACACAGTGAACACTGTCAGCACTATGCCCTGCCTTGGTGTGTTGCCAGTGACTCCCCCAAAAAAGCCTCCATGTACCCCAACAACACCTCTCACCTCAATATGGAAACCAACCACATAAAACTTCACCTACAACTGTCATCCTTGCCCCTGAATTCTGGTGTTACATCTTAATGACACCCACTCTGGTCCTTTTTGCTCTTCCTCTGTGGTAGTGATCACTGACACTAACCTCCCCTTCCCACCGCCTCCTGTAACCTAGCATGCCTTCTGAAACTTTTTCTATATATCTCCTATTCATCTTAAATTTCATTCCCATCACCGTTCTTTTCCCTAGTTTGACATATGTCTCTTCATTCCCCTCTAGCCTCGAGTCTCCAACCTTTCACACAGTGGTCACCTCCGCTGCCCGACAGCATCCCCTCCCTCTGAACCCTCCTAACTGAATGACAAACTCACAGCATTGTTTTTGCCTCTGACCGACTTAATCAAACAGCTCCTACATATGACTGACTAGACCACTGACCACAATGTTTGTAACTCTCTGATTGATAATACACAATTCCTCTGAATGCTGGTGCTCGTCCTACAAGATTGATGGCTGAACATTCCCTAAACTGGGAAAGTTCTCCAGAACTTTATGCCCCAAGTAAATGAATAGCTGGGGCAAAGTCCCTGGAATGTGTTGCGAACTTTGCACCTAACTGATAATACCAAGTAACCCTGACCGACTGCAAAGTCCATCCTATCACTCCCATCTTGACTGGACTGAGGACTAGCCCCCACCTTGTTTCTGACATTTGGTTGAATGCTCTAGCATTATATTTGTTATGCAGGTAGCTGGCACAGCTTGTAGGTGTTGACTTGATATGTTGTTCACCAACAAATACTTCCCTGGATGGACTCCTGCTGACATGCATGACATGCAGCCTGTCTGTGTGTCTGCACAAAAGAGCAAGTAGTACCAAAAGCCTTTGGTTCCAGCTGAAGTGCCCATATGCTAAAAAACATGAATGCTGCGAGCAAGCAAGGAGCTGCTAAGTCAGCGAGCACTAACAGAGCAAGCAAGCAGTCCTGAATTACAACCTGGTCCTATCTGTGAGTAGAAAGCCTGTTCATGAGCACAATGAGCTGCAGCTTTTCTAAGATAGTTGCTAATGCATTTTCCATTTCATGTCTGTTCTTCATGAGAGGTCTGCAATTATATCAGAGAGAAGCCATGATGGATTGGCAGATGCTGATACCGATGTTTGTGAACAAGTAGCGCATACAGTCAGTGCCTATGGGTCATATCCTGAGATGTTGTTTGGTCATATGGATCGTTGCATGGAACAAACAACAAGTTCAGTCCACCAGGCCAGCTAGTTTCCATATCAAGGTGTCCTGATGTCAAGCTCATTTGAAAGCTTGCATTCAAGCAGGACTTATACTCTTTTGTGCAGACACACAGACAGGCTGCATGTCATGCATGTCAGCAGGAGTCCATCCAGGGAAGTATTTGGGGAGTGTTACAGAATAAAGAGACTTGAAGTGCAGGTTCATAGTTCCTTGAATGTAGAGTAGCAGATAGATAGGATAGCGAAGAAGGCATTTGGTATGCTTTCCTTTATTGGCCAGAGTATTGAGTACAGGAGTTGGGAGGTCATGTTGCGGCTGTACAGGACATTGGTTAGGCATTTTTGAAATATTGTGTGCAATTCTGGTCTCTGTCATATCAGAAGGATGTTTAGATTACTTACAGTGTGGAAACAGGCCCTTCGGCCCAACAAGTCCACATCGCCCCGCCGAAGCGTAACCCACCCATATCCCTACATCTACATTTACCCCTTACCTAACACTATGGGCAATTTAGCATGGCCAATTCACCTGGCCTGCACATCTTTGGACTGTGGGAGGAAACCGGAGCACCCGGAGGAAACCCACGCAGACACGGGGAGAACGTGCAAACTCCACACAGTCAGTCGCCTGAGGCGGGAATTGAACCCGGGTCTCAGGCGCTGTGAGGCAGCAGTGCTAACCACTGTGCCACCGTGCCGCCCACTATGCCACCGTGTTGTGAAACATGAAAGGGTTCGGAAAAGATTTATAAGGATGTTGCCAGGGTTGGAGGATTTGAGCTATAGGGAGAGACTGAATAGGCTGGGGCTGTTTTCCCTGGAGTGTTGGAGGCTGAGGGGTGATCTTGTAGAGGTTTACAAAATCATGAGGGGAATGGATAGGATAAATAGACAAGGTCTTTTCCCTGGGGTCGGGGAGTCCAGAACTAGAGGGTACAACTTTAGGGTGAAAGAGAAAAGATATAAAAGGGACCTAAGGGGCAACCTTTTCACAGAGAGCGTGGTGCTTGCATGGAATGAGCTGCCAGAGAAAGTGGTGGAGGCTGGTACAATTACAACATTTAAAAGGCATCGGGATGGGTATATGAATAGGAAGGATTTAGAAGGATATGGGCCAAGTGCTGGCAAATGGGACTAGATTAATTTAAGATATCTGGTCAGCACAGACGGGTTGGACCAAAGGGTCTGTCTCCATTCTATACATCTCTGTAATTCTATGACTCTATGGTGAGAGAGAATGTTGAATATTAATGAGGTGAGTTATCAATGAGAGGTTTCAAATCCAGTAACCTCTATTAATTGGCAACTTGTCTCTGTCTTGGAATAAACTTGCCACACAGTTTGTGAAAAGCAGAACTGGTCAATCAAGATACTTTTGACATTTAGATGAGCTTTGCCAGACTTCTCAACTGATTCTGCTAGACATCTTGTCATAGCCCACATTGCTCAGACTGCTTTAAGATTCTGTCTTTACTTTCCATTCCATTTCTACTTCAGAACATTTATAAAACTATGTTTTTCCTTTAGTGTCCCATTCTGTCCAATTGAACCAATTCTGAATAGGGTGACTAAGGGCTCTAAGCACAGCATAAACAATTTTCCATTTACTTTTTCATCTCAATGAAATGCATATCTGTCGGTTTGAATTTAATTAACTGTGTAAAAGTACTAGCCATTTGCATTTAATGAGTACTTCTTACATAAAAAAAGACATTACAATACGTTATAATTGGAAGGAAATGCACCAAGCAGTGAAGGAAGATCTTGGAGGCAGATATTGGGGAACAAAGTTGTGTCTGTAAAGAAGCTTTTTAGATCTTTGAAGCAGAAAATAAAGCAGCAAGGTGAAGTGTTAAGGAGAAAATTCAAGTTAGCAAGTGCAGTAAGATCAGGTCTGCACTTGGATAATTGAACATTCATAGGTTTTATTGTGGATTTTTTATTTATTTTGCTCTATGGCCTACTTCTCAAGCTTGTCCCCAATCTGTGGCCTTTCCTATGCTTCCATTGACTGGCCAATTAGCCCCAGTGCTCTGCTACGCTGTAGGCCTTTCCTGTGCACTTACTGTGACCTGAATGAGTCTGCAGCTTCTCTTGCTAAGTTTGATGTGGGGTTTTCCCCTGAGAACTATTTACTTGCTTCCTGGTTAATGTCTTCCCATCTTCATGGTGAGGAATTTCTCCAGCAAGTTTGTTTTCTTATGTTTCTTTTTTCTGATGTTTTATTCTTTCACAGGATGTGGGCATTGCTAGATAGGTCAGAGTTTCCTATCGAACCAAAGTTAACCTTCAAAAGGTGGTGTTGAGCTGCCTTTTTGAACCGTTTGAACTCTTCGATGTAGGAACATTCACAGTGCTATTAGAGAGGGAGTTTGACCAGAGACTGTGAAGGAATGGCAACATATTTCAAAGTCATGATTGTAAGTGGTTTGGAGGGATACTTGCAGATGATGAAGTTCCCATGTATTTGCTGCCCTTATCCTTGTTAGATGCTAGTGGATGTGAGTTTTGAGGGGCTGTCTTCAGAGTCTTAGTGAAGTTCTGAAATGTACTGTATAGCTAGTATACACTGCTGCAACTTAGCATTGGTGGTGCAAGGATTCAATGTTTGTGGATGTGATGCCAATCAAGTGGGCTGCTTTGTCATGTACGGTGTTAAGCTTCTTGAATGTTGTTGACTCATCCAGCATGTGAGGAGTACACCATTACACTCCTGACTTGTGCCTTGTTGATGGTGGACAGACTTTGGTGAATCGAGAGATGATTTATTGTGGGATTCTTTATCCAGTGACCTGCTGTTGCAGCCACAGTATTTATATGACTGGTCCAGTTAAATTTCTGGTCATTGGTAGCCTAAGGATGTGGATAATGTGGGATTCAGCAATGGGGTAATGTCATCAAATGTCAAGGAGCAATGGTTAGATTCACTCTTGTTGGAGATGATCATTGCCTGCCACTTTTACAGCACAAACATTACTTACCACTCATCAAACCAAACCCAGATATGTCCAAGTTTTTTGTTGTGTTTAGACATGAACTGCATCAGCATCTGAAGAGTCATGAAGGTGCTGGTGGTGCAATCATCAGCAAATGTCCCCAGTTCTTACCTTATGATGAAGGGAAGATCATTGATAAGCTCCTGAATACGGTTGTGTTGTCACTGGCTGCTCAGAAGTTAAACACACTCCCAATCACTTTGTCAGTGCCATTCCCAGCATTGCTTTCCAGTTTTGTAAGCCACTGCCACACACAGACCTTGGAGGTTTGTGCAGCAGAAAAAAATAATTCCAGGGAAAATTGGTCCTGAGTTCACAAAATGCTGCCATCAGAGTGTGAGATGTGTTCTGCGCTCAGGTAAATGAACTTCAATAGATTTTATTAAACAAAACACAGGATATTAGAAAGAGTAAGAGAGAGTCTATCTGAGACAAAAACACACTTGGGCCACAGTTCTGTCATGTTCTAACATCAATTTGAATCCAGTGTGGTTTAAATGCAAATAGCAGAGTATTTGAGTTGATGAAATTATGCTTTCAGATTTCAGCAGTGAGAGAAATATGGACAATAATAGATCTAAAACAAATGTGCTACCATTGTTTGAATGTTTGGTCGAAGGCTCAGTTAAGAGAATGCTGAGCTCATCACTAGATTCAGGCTAAGTGGGCAGCTGCAGTGACTGATCGAGTTGGAACTGGAAGTGCATGGATGCTGCCAAAATGATGGCCACAGTTTTGTTAAAGTTGAGATGAAGGAAACTTTGACTCATCCAAGTTTTAATGTCGGTCCTGCAATTGGATAGTTTAGCAATAGATTTGGATTGACGCTGAGGAGTAGCTTTTAAATAATATTAAGCAGTAACATATTAATGGCATATATTCTCATGTATAATAAATCATGTACATATATCTTGTCTGATAAACATTTATTTTAATCTTACTCAGTAAAAACCACTACGGTATCATATTCTCTTGGATAGGGAGGAATCTCAGTTATGGCATTTCCCACTTATCTCTAGCAGATGATGAATGTAGAACTTAAAAAAAATAAGTCTGGCCTTTGAAATTAAGGTGTGGTTAATTACAGATGACACACTGTTCAGTGGTTAAGATTTTCTGTAGCTTGCAGTGCTTGAACAATTAGTGTATTCATTTCTTTTAATACAAGACTTTTTCAATTAAGAAAAGGCCAGCATACTATGAAAATCCTCCGCTTGCAACTTATATTAATAAAGCCTTTAACATATTAAGTGTTTTAAGCCACTTCATTGAATTGTAAGAAGGCAACATTTAAGACCAAGCCACCTAAGTTATGTTCAGGTAAATGACCAAAAACTTGATTTTAAAGGATTTAATTTGATTTTAAGTTTAAAGGAGAATTTACGAGAGGAAAGAGACATAGCAAGATGGAACAATTTAAGAAGTGAATTCTGGAGCCTATGGCATATGCAGCTTAAAATACCGTAGAATTGTTGTAGTATAGAACGATTCCATTGGGGTCATCATGTCTGCAGTTTCTCCTTGAATGAATAATTCACCTGGTGTCATTTATGACCTTCTCCCTGTAAACCTATCATTTTCCCTTTTCAGATAATAAGCCAAAATCTTCTTGAATGCCTCATTTAAACCAGCCTCCACCATCCACTGTCAAGCAGCACGTTGCAATTCTTGCTAGGTGAAAACATTCTGCTTGTGTCTCCATTGCTTCTTTTGTAAATTATCTGAAACCTGTTCTATCGTGTTCTTGATCGATCCAGCAATGGGAACAGTTTATATGCACCTACTCTGTCAGATTTCTCATGCTGTAAATACTTCTAACAAATCCCGTCTCAAACTTCTTAAAGTGAAGCAATTCCATCTGGCTCACAAAGCCTTCCCACTATCTGCAAGACACAAATTAGGAACCTGATGGAAAATTTACTACTTAGAGTCTTAGAGTCATAGATGGATAAATGCAGCTCTAACAACAACCAAAAACTCCATACCATCCAGGAGAAACCTAGTTATATGCACAAGCCATTCCATTCCAGAAAAGTCAGCATATTCAAAAGCCAAAAGACCTGCAGCACCAAACAAATATTCAGGATAATTATGCATGAGTTGTCTATTGATCAAACAATTAACTTCCATGCTACATGATTTGATCCATCTTTTCTTCCTTTTTCATTTCCTTTACACTCAGTCCATTTTCTACAACCTTTACAGTTGAATGCAGCCGCACACAGGAATGAAAATGTTACTTTTATCTGTATCAATAATAGTTTAATTGGCACCCATCCATAACCTTTTACAGTTACTCCCTTCATCACCAATGCACATTGGAGTATTGTGCATCATCTGCACTTTATAAACCTGTGACCGCTACCATATCGATGGACAAGGACAGTAGTTATATAGGAACACCTCCAACTGTATATTCCACTCCAAACTACACACTATCCTGCCTTGGAACTGTACCTTCATTCCTTTACTGTCATTGCATCGCCTCCTGTAATAGCACTGTGGGTGTACCTACCTGGACTGCAGTAGTTCAACAAGGTGACTTTTCACCAAAACTCAAGGGCATTTAGGGATGGACAAATAAATGCTGGCCCACATGGTGCCCACATCCAGTGAACATATTTACAATAAAAACTTATGCAATATATCTATATAACTGAATTCAATATGGAAAGTTCTGGAGAAATGCAGCAAGTCCGTCAGCATGTCCAAGCAAGAAATAGAGTTAATGTTCCTTCAGTTTGAAAAACATCCATTCACCACTTATTTGAGTTCTGAAGACCCAAAACATTAACTCTGATTTCTCTCCACGGATGCTGCCAGTCCTGCTGAGATTTTCCAGTAATTTCTGTTTTGTTTCCTTAGCCACTGTTCTCTGTTTTCTGTCATTCAGCCAATTTTGTATTCATGGTGCTTCTGATTTCTTTTATTCTATGACTTATAGTTTTGCTCACAGTTTGGTTCTGCAGCACCATATTAATGGTTTGACCAGAAGAGTGTGAAATCCCTTACACTATTCAAAAAGCAGCAGCTTGTTTCTAGATTTAGGTGACTTCTGTGCCAGTGCTATTGTGCTCAGGATCCTTACTGGGGAGGAAGGAACTTTCCAGTACAGCCATTCCCCTTCTGAACAGCAACTGCTTAGAAATAAGTGAGGATAGGAGGTGAGACTGGAGAACTAGTAATTTAAAGAAGAGGCAGAAGAACTACACAGGTATTTTATATCAGTCTTCACTATGGAAGATAGAAGTAAGAAGTAAATGGCAATAAATTAAAAAATGGAGGAGAGAGAGGAACTCAGAAAAATCACAATCACCAGAGAAGTGGTGATGTGCGGGTGCCAGTGTTGGACTGGGGTGGACAAAGTCAGAAGTCACACGACACCAGGTTATAGTCCAACAGGTTTATTTGAAATCACAAGCTTTCAGAGGGCTGCCCCTTTATCAGGTGAAGTGTCAGGTCACTTCAACTAACGAAGAAGCAGCGCTCTGAAAGCTTGTGTTTTCAAATAAACCTGTTGGACTTTAACCTGGTGTCATGTGACTTCTGACTTTGACCAGAGAAATGGTGCTGAGTAATTTAATTGTATGGCTGACAAGTGCTTAGGTCCTGATGGACTTCATCCTCAGATGTTGAAAGGAGTGACTAGTGAGTTGGTTGATGCATTAATTTTAATTTTCCAAAACTCACTTGATTCAGGATTCATTAGATTGGCAGGTAGCCAATGTAACTCTTTCATTCAAAATGGAGGGAGGCAGAAAGCAAGGACCAGAGGCCAGTTAGCTTAACATCTGTCATAGAGATAATGTTAGAAGCTATTATTGAATAAGTTACTGCAGGATATTTGGTTACGTACAAGGTAATTGGGCACAGTCGGCATGGTCTTGTGAAAGGGATATCTCTTATGACTAATCTACCAGAGATTTACATGGTGATAACAGGGGACTCCGGATAAAGAATGGATGGATTGTAATTAGGTTTCCAGAAGGCATTTAATGAAGTGCCAGAGCAAGGTCATTGCAAATAATAAAAACTCATGATCTGGTAGGTAGCATACTGTTCTAGGTAGAAGTATGGCTGGCAAACAGGAAGCAGAGAATAAGCATGTAAATGTCTTTGGCAAGATATAATGAATGGAGTTACACAGGGCCCAGAGCTGGGAACTCAACCATTCACAATTCATATGACTAAGATGAAAAGACAGAAGGTATGGTTGTCAAATTTACTGACTGCACAAAGATAGGTAGGAAGGCTCCAAAAAGACATGTATGTTAAATGAGAAGACAAGGATGTGGTAAATGGATTATAATGTGGGAAAATGTTAAGTTGCCTATTTTAGGAGGAAGAATTAAAAAGAAGCACATTATCTAAATGGTGAGAGATTACAAAGCTCTGAGATGCAGAGAATTTGGGTATTCTCATGCATGACTCACATGAGACTAAAAAGCAGGTATGGCAACTAATTTGTCATTTAGCTTGAAGGAACTGAATATAAAAGTAGGGTGGTTATGCTGCAGTTATACAGGGCACTGGTGAGTCCACATCTGGTGTACTATGCACAGTAATGGTCAACTTATTTAAGAAAGGATGTAAATGCTTTGGACATAGTTCGGAAATACTTGGAATGGGTAGGTGGGTGTATTAGGAAAGATTGGACAGACTGAGCTTGTACTTGGTAATATTTAAAAGAGTAAGAGGTAGCTTGATCAAAAAACATAAAAGCCTGAAGGGTATTGACAGATTAGATGTCAAAGGATGTTTTTTCTTTTGGAGAATCAAGAATTAGGGATTACTATTTTAATAACTAGGGTCGCCTATTTAAAACAGAGATGAGGCAAAAGATTTTCTTTCAGATGGTTGTGAATCTTTAGAACTCTTTTTCTGAGAAGATATTGGAAGCAGTATTACTAAATATTTTTAATACAAATATGAACAGATTCTCATTAAGAAAGGGGTGGAAATGTTTCAGGGGTAGGTTAAAATATGGATTTGAGGTTACAATCAGAACAGCCATGATCATATGTCATGTCGGAGCAGGCTTATGGAGTTGAATGGACTACATCTACTCCTAATTTGTATGTTTGTGGACTCAAATTATATCATTTAACTCTGTCTTTGCCTCTCCACAGTCATCATATAATAGAGAGAAAAGTTGCTGGGGGCAGTAGACCAAGAATAGATCCATAGGGCCAGATTGTCGGGCTTGGTAATGATTCCCTACAAGCCCTCCTCTATGCTGTGAATGAGCAGCTGAAGGTCTCCATACTTAGCATCAAGAAGAGGAGGCCTCCCAGTCAGACCACTGCAGCCTAGATGGAGAGCACAGAGGAGGCCAGCAGCCATGGGGTCATCCAAAGTATTTGGCTACATCACCTTAGTCTGAGCTCTGAAACCTAGAGTGAAGATGAGAGTGAGGCGAGGAACCTGAAGTTACATGCATGAACTGGTTCCTCTCAAGAAAGAAGGCAGGGCCAAATGGATCTCACAGTGAAGGATGAGCAGCTGCTGCACAGTTGGGAATTATACCTCAGGGTGTTTCTGATGGAGACACTTTTCCTCTACCCCTCTGCTGTTAACATAAATGTTTCCAAGTACAGCAGCAACAGGTGAGTTTCCTGCCATTGTGCAGTACTATTGCACCATGCCAGAGTGCACAAAGTTTCAAGCCAAAGGACACCTGCCAAAATAATCTCAGGCAAAGGAATACTGGTTATCGATCATTGGTTTTGCATTGAGTACAGGGCATTGATGAGGCCACTTTTTAGAGTACTGTGTTCAATTCTGGTCTCCCTGCTATAGAAAGATGTTGTGAAACTTGAAAGAGTTCAGAAAAGATTTGTAATGATTTTACCAAGATTGGAGGGTTTCAGCTCCAGGGAGAGGCTGCATAAACTGAACTTTGTTCACTGGAGCTTCGGAGACTGAGGAGTCACCTATTGGAGGTTTATAAAATCATGAAAGGCATGGATAGGGTGAACAGCCAAGGTCTTTTTTCCCAGGGCAGGGGAGTCCAAAATTAAAGGACACAGGTTTAAGGGAAGAGGGGAAATAATTAAAAGGAACCTTAGGAGCAACTATTTCATGAGGAGGGTGGTGCATGTATGGAAGAGCTGCCAAAGGAAGTGGTGGAGACTGGTACAATTACAACATTTAAAATGCATTTGGATAGGTATATGAATAGGAAGGGTTTAGAGCGATATGGGCAAATGCTGACATAGGGGACTAGATCAGTTTAGGACATGTGGTCAGCACGGATGAGTTGGACTGAAGGACCTGTTTCCATGCTGTGTAACTCTATGACTCTGACACAAGTCTCCCACCATCTGACATGGGGGTGTGTATACCACATCATTGTTCCCAGAAAAAATTAAGAAAATGCCACATAAGTCACATGCATGTTCTTAAGTGTGATTGTTCCATTTTGAGACTCAAAGATTGTTGAATCATTTTATCATTTCATAACTGTTCTTTTCACTTAATTCTTTGGCTGCATTTTATACTTTCATGATAGTGTGGTTTGGTTTCAGATTGACTGCATGCTGCTTAAAGAGTTTATGTATATGTCGGTTCCTCTGATCATCCTCATTTGGTTCCTCTCTACATTGGCACATGCACAGATGGCCCTCCACTTGATGTGTGAGAGATACCAGGAAAAAGTGAGTTCAGCTAAGATGTTCTCAGTGCTTACATAACATGTTTCTAAGAAATCTTTACGTTATTAGAAAATTTCCCAACTCTTTGGCATCTAAGGCTTCCTTCTCCTTGTCTTAAGCAGTTGGCTGCCATGGCTCACCTTCCTCATTATCAGACATATCCTTGGAGGATACAGTTCTCACCATCACATCCTCCTCTGCAGGGCTTCACTCTACAACATCAGGTTGTGCAATGCACTGGAAACTATGCTGATAGGTCATAACATATTTTAATTTTTGAGAACTTGTGTTCTAAATTGTAGGAATGATATAGAGATTTAAGTGTGATTATTTTTCTATTATATGTTAAGTGGAAGACATGACTTTTAGTTTCATTTTGGATTAGCTCTGTGAGTGGTGTTGGATGTCAGGTGATTTGCAAACTGCACATTTACCATCTAGACAAGGTGCTTTAAAGTGGAGATAGGGTGACTGTGCACTGAGGTTTGATTGTGTGTAATGTTGTTGTGGGGTTAAACGTTTGTATCTTTCTTTCTGGTATTTGTAACAAGACCATTTCACACAGGTCTAGGACTGTTTTGTCTTTTGTGTGAAATAAACTTTTTCATGTTGTTTTGTTAAAAGTACATTTGCAGCCTTTTGTGTATGCTTAGCGACTGACCTCCGAGGTAAAAAGAATAATGAGAATAAAACTTATGGTATGTGAAGCCAGGTTTCCCTCTGAAATCTGACTTTCCCTGTATTGCTATCAGCTTGGGTACTAACAAGAGCATGACAATCAGTAGTACTTGAGCAGAGATGTCGCAGAGTGCCTCCTGATCTGCCCAGATATCTCATCTCATCTTCAGTAGACCACCAATGCTTGTCAGTGATGGCCATGGTGGATGTCTGTCTATTGTTATCTCATTTCACAGGCTATGTGTGTAGATTCTTACCAAGGTCATTAACCATCACTTGAGATGGCAACCTTGATTTCTCAGAAGCCAGTCATCCAAAGATTCTAGGCCAATGAAATTCCTGGCACCTAAGAATGGCTGTTTGAATATGTGAATTGTGACTGACTTGTTTTGATAGAATTCTGGAGATCATGCACACACTTGCATTTTCCTTTGTCTATGATCACACATAATCTGCATTTGGATACCCTTTCCTATTGACAAATACCTCTGGCTGTCCAAATGGAGCTTTTATTGCCAAGTGTGTGCAATTGGTTACCCTTGAATATCTGGAAATTCCAGCAATGGTGTTAATTGAGATAAACTAATGGGCATACCAGAATATGGCATTTGTAAAAACATTATGCAGTGATGGGGTGCAGGCTGTTAAATTCCACTCAGGTTTGACATGATGCCTGGAATGAACCAGAAGTGAAGAAATTCAAGGCCAATGTTACTTACATCGAGTGGCCGTCGAAACATTTGGAAGCATGACATGAGTATGTCACACAGGGTTGTGACCGTCTCTTTTGTTAGGTGCAGTCTTCTATGGTCCTATCATTAGGAGGAGAAAGTGACCTCTTCCCACTCTGCCCCCTGTTAAAACACCATCCCATATTCCCAATTCCTTCGTCTCCGCCGCATCTGCTCCCAGGAGGACCAGTTCCAAAACCGTACAACCCAGATAGCCTCCTTCTTCAATGACCACAATTTCCCCCCAGACGTGGTCGACGATACCCTCCACCTCATCTCTTCCACTTCCCGCTCCTCCGCCCTTGAGCCCCGCCCCTCCAACTGCCACCAGGACAGAACCCCACTGGTCCTCACCTACCACCCCACCAACCTCCATGTACAGCGTATCATCCGCCGTCATTTCCGCCACCTCCAAACGGACCCCACCACCAGGGATATATTTCCCTTCCCTCCCCTATCAGCGTTCCAAAAAGACCATTCCCTCCGTGACTCCCTCGTCAGGTCCACACCCCCCCACCAACCCAACCTCCACTCCCGGCACCTTCCCCTGCAACCGCAAGAAATGCAAAACTTGCGCCCACACCTCCCCCCTTACTTCCCTCCAAGGCCCCAAGGGATACTTCCATATCCGCCACAAATTCATCTGCACCTCCACATACATCAGCTATTGCATCCGCTGCACCCGATGTGGCCTCCTCTATATTGGGGAGACTGGCCGCCTACCTGCGGAACGTTTCAGAGAACACCTCTGGGACACCCGGACCAACCAACCCAACCAACCCAGAGCTCAACACTTCAACTCCCCCTCCCACTCCACCAAGGACATGCAGGTCCTTGGACACCTCCATCGCCAGACCATAGCAACACAACGGTTGGAGGAAGAGCGCCTCATCTTCCGCCTAGGAACCCTCCAACCACAAGGGATGAACTCAGATTTCTCCAGTTTCCTCATTTCCCCTCCCCCCACCTTGTCTCAGTCAAATCCCTCGAACTCAGCACCGCCTTCCTAACCTGCAATCTTCTTCCTGACCTCTCCGCCGCCACCCCACTCCGGCCTATCACCCTCACCTTGACCTCCTTTCACCTATCACATTTCCAACGCCCCTCCCCCAAGTCCCTCCTCCCTACCTTTTATCTTAGCCTGCTGGACACACTTTCCTCATTCCTGAAGAAGGGCTTATGCCCGAAACGTCGATTCTCCTGTTCCTTGGATCCTGCCTGACCTGCTGTGCTTTTCCAGCAACACGTTTTCAGCTCCTAGCATTAGGACATGAGTGTTATTCTTACACTGGAGACACGATTGGCAACAATAGTGCCTTTGCCTATTTCTGCCTGCCTGTGGTTGCATGCAGCCAAAGCCCCTTGTGAACCAGAGGGTGCACCTTTCCCTGAACAACTTCCCTCCTCATTCTCTCCCTCCAGAATGCACAATTTCCATCGGAGAATGGTCTAACAGTAAATTGATGAAGTGCACATACTTGATGTAGCACATTCTGAATAATCACTTCCCTGAAAAAAATGTCCTCAGTTAGAAACTGAAATCAAAGTTAAACATTTCCATTTTCAGCAACAGAGTCTTTCTTCTGTTGAATATAGCCATGTTCCCATCCTGAGTCTTTATATCTGCTTTTACAACATGTCCTCATATCTGGCATTTATGTCGCTGTATATAATAAACATTTTTAAAATAGTGAGTGGGCTGTCAATTTCTGCCACTGCCACCCAACCTCTGAATTATAAAAGAGCAGCATGAATGAAGTTGGATTAGTGACCTGACATCACATTGTAATTTATGCATATGTGGCATGGCAACAGTCCTATTGGTATGTTTCCAATACCTTCAGAGGCAAATCATCAGCCTAGAAGTCAGCATAAGATTGGCCTCCAAAAGCCAGTCTAATAGGTGCCCATGATGTTGTATCATGATGTGAATTTAATCTATACATGAACACCTCCCCACCAACTGAGAGTCACAGTTGGTCAGTTAAGGGAAATGATGTGAAGGTGCATCCACTGAAGCTTCTTCAGACATCCTAGTCTGGCAGAGATCTCTCCAGTAGTCTCATTCTGACTCTAGTCTTTGTGAGAGACTAGGTTGACAAGGTGAGTGTTTCCTATCACCTCAATCCAGTTATTCCTACGATGTAGTTCCATGTGTCCCAGAAGCCCTTGCATTCGTTCACTCATTCACTTACATTAAAATTCCTACTATGCAATCGACAGCTGCATGGCTGCCCTACTGCTCTGTCAGTTCCAAGTCCTCTTTCCCCACAGGGGTCAAATCTTATAGAAATGATGCCAGACTTCACTTTTCCTTTCTGTTGTGGGTTATAGTCTCCTGCAAGAGCACAGGTGAACACTTACTTTCCCACGAAAGACAAAAAGAACATCTATCCAGCAGTCCACCAAGAATATCTATACATGAATAACTCTTGAATGTAACCATTGTCAAGGGATCATAAGGGGGTCGGCAAAGACAACAAATACCCTCTCAGTGGAATGCAACCATCTTTGATAGGATATGCTGTGCTCACCCACCTTGCTCCTCACTGGTTGGTCACTCTCTCTTCACCAAACGTACCCCCTTGCACTACCATTTGTAAACCCAAATGAAAAGTGGCAGACTGAATAAATAATGATGCCCATATGACACTGCTTCCAGGTTCTTGGGGTGATTCTATGGCTGATGACCTCCTCTGCAATATCAGCACAGGTTGCTTTGTCAGAAAAGCTGATCTCCTCCTCCCATCCATTGGGAAGAAGACTTCCCACTTTGCTTTTGCCCATGTAACCTGCAGGAAGGCATTGCTGAACCATATGCCCCACACCCCTCCCCTCCCCCGCCCCCACCCAGAGTTTTCCTTCTTCCATTGTGGTTCTCAGTTTCCATTCAATTCCTTTGTCACCAGAAAAATAGTAAAGTAGCGGCTCTTGGAAGGTGTGCAGGCTGTAACTCCTGGCTGAAAGGGAGCAGTGATTGCAGGGCTAGTTGTCCTTTACGTATGGCATCAACAGCTGCTGTGACATCAGCTGATGGAGTCAAATCAGTTTTCTAATATTCTAACAGAGCAATACTATCATCTTTTATTCAGGGGAAAAAAAATTAGCAACAGTACTGAAATGACACCATCTACCAATGTTGTACATATGTTACTTCCAAACCCCGGTTTAAGCTATAACAATTGACAGTAACATAAATTTGATACATTTTATGTGAAATTCTTCATCACCAATATTTCAGAATGGGTTGATTGCAAACTTTCATTCTGTTTCACAACATGCCAGATTTTTAAAAAATTCACTATCATGCACTAATGCTATTGATCATTTTTCACCCTGTGATGTCAAAAAATTAATAAAAGCCAATAAAAACTGCAAAAAATGTATTTTGTTTAACGTCATACTATTCAACAAAATGCTCATGAAATCCTTCAGATTTTACAGGAGGAAGGAAAAGTTACAGGGATTTTGTTCAGTTGTCAATAATTTCACTGGTGCTTATCATGTTATGAGTCTGTAGCTTTACCTCCAATGGCAGATGTAAGTCTTTAGTAAACATCTTCCATGAAACATGACAGTTGAAGTTAATAATTATCAAAGCAAGAACTGAACAGCAAATAGTGTTAATTGGATTTCTTTGCAGTTGTCCTTGAAAAGATTACAAAATGTCCTTTTGTCCTGGTGCTCTTTTAGTTGAATTTAATGAGTTTGATATTACAAAGTCCATACTCTAAAGTTTCATATATTAATATCTTGTAACATTTTAATTCACTGTGTTAAGGTCATTAGTAAAGAAAGAAAAAGGATGAGGCAACAGTGGAGCAGGTGGGAGTAGGCACCAATAAAAAAGTGTTGATCAGATCTTTAACTGTTTAAGATGTGCTTTAAGACAATATTTTATTTAGCCAATAAAGTACTTTTTATTATATTTTTGATTAAGTATGTAATTTATTTCAATAACACTTTATAAAGTAAAATTCCTCTCTGACAAAAATTGAATTTTTAAGTTTTATGTATTTTCCCTGTTTAATGAGTCATGGACTCAACAATGCCTTTTCTTGTAATAAAGGTGCAAAGTTCACTTAAGTATGTGTTGCAAAGTGTGAAGCATTCTGGCAATTTGTTCATTTCATTATCATTTTCCAAAGTCTGGTACCAGGTGGTACATATGCAAAATGAACAAATAGAACTGAGGGAACTGCTTTGATTCCTGTCACGTGCTCCACATTTTTGCCAGATTGGCAAGAAAGGATTTGATTAGCATCAGTTGCATTGATTGGCTCGATTTAGCAAAGATTGCTATTCAATTGTTCATAAAAACAGTACTTTAACCTGTGCTCTGTCTAATTAGCAGGCATTGTTTCTTAACTTACAAGCAAAAACAGAAGCTACTTGTAATTTGTAGAAGAGGGGTGAATGGGTGTTTTAGGAGGCCAGCACAGTGACTCACTGGTCAGCACCAGAGATCCTGAGGACCAGAGTCAGCATTCAGCAAGCAAACTTGCAGCTTGAACCTCAACCTGAGCTACAAATCTTCCCAAAAATCGCTCCTCCATTTCATTTGTGTCATCTCATTTTTCAACATATCTTTCATTTCTTTGGTATTGCTGAAAAAGACGCATTTTGTGAAAGCTTTACATTTTGCATTCATCAGAACAATTTATAACAAGTAGCAGTGTAAAGGAAAAACAAAATTTATACCGTATGAGAAAAATGTGCTGATTGTTTGACAGATTCTGATAGGGAGAAGCATAACCATGGGAAATGAACCAGTTTGTTTATGAGTGACAGTTAACTATCAAGTTTAAAGTTGTACAAACTTTAAACCAAACAGGTTGACTGACTGCTCAAGACATCCTGAAAAATGAACCAGAGAACAGCTTTCACCTGTTGAGTTGAAACAGATGCAATGTCTATATATGATTTCAATCTGCAAAGAAATCCCTTTATATTAATGCTGTTTCACATTGGTAATTTGTGTGGTGTTCACCAATAACAGGATACTGCATTCAAGATTGTTCTGCCAAGAGCAATGTGTTTTCTGAATTTCAATGCCAGTGTGAAGCTAGAAATGTAGGTTGCATATCCCAAAGACTGGTGGATTGATCATAGAACATTTCCCTTTTAGTTGTTCACAACGGACAAGTATACTCATCATTCCTAACTAGTTTGTGTTTGCAAAACCCAAAACACAGTACCCAACATTACATTTGATTCTGAAATTGGAATACAATTGTTAAATGATCCTTAATGAACTAAAAGTTGCAATAATGTAGGATTGCTTCTGGAAATTTGTGTTATTTAGATGTTCTTAGTGGAATGTTAAATAATTCATATTAAAGAACCATTTCATGGCCAGGTTCATTGCTTCAATTGCTTTCTTAAGGACATCTAGCTGATCAGTGGAGCATTATCCATTTGCTTCATGATTTGTAATGCACATTGATTATTCCCTTTCTGACCTTGTTTGAGACATAGTGAAAAAATTCCTTGACAATTTCGAAAATTAACTTTTCATTATCAAGGAGCACATTGAACCTATGGCATTGAGAAGGCCATTCGGCGTTTATGACCTTTTCATGCTGCATAGGGTCCTCCTCCCATTTTGACTCCATCTTCCGATTCTGCTCCTCTATCTCTCTCTCTTCCCTTCTCACTCTAACAGCACGGAGACAGATCCTTCGGTCCAACCCACTTGCGCAGACCAGATATCCCAATCTGACTTCGTCCCATTTCTGCTGACCTTCGTCCTACATGAGAGCAATGGTGCTTCCTTTTCAATTGCATCAATGTTTAAACCTTCCAGATGGCAAACAGTACTCTTTTTTTTCTTAGTGTTTTATCTGTTATTCTCGTTATTCTGGATTCGCCGAATCTACCTGTCGTCTCTCTTTGAGGATTACAGTTACGTTCTCCTTCTCTGAGGATTGAATTTTCATTTATACCTAGATGGATTGCTCTTACGAATCGTACACGTGTGTTATTCAGTACATCCTGTATGATTTCATTACTTGACCTGGTGACGATGGTGAATCAATGCCAGGAAATATTTGGTATTTTATGATTTCAAAACAAGATTGCACCGGTTTCAGTCTGAAGGTTGTATATGTACACCCTCAAAACAAATAAAGAATGAAGACTGATCTCGGTCTTTATGCTGTGCGCAAAAATGATTTAAAGCCTTGATTAGCAAAATCCGAATATAACTTTGTATTTTGAAAAAGCTATGTAAATATGTCAATATAACATAATTGTCAACGATTGTAATTTTATTTGGTAAAGTCTAACAGCAATTTTAAAAGAGGTCAGGCGTGAGGTCAACCAGGGCTGGGTAATAAATGCTGGCCAAGCCACATCCCATAACTGAATTTTAAAAAGTCGCTAGGCTTTAAGCAGGAAGTATTTGAAAATGGAGAAAATTATTTGTTACAGGTGTTTATGTGAGAACTCTGAGTAGAGAAATGTATTTCCTACAATTGTCCAAAGTGGCTATGTAAGATATATCTTAGAAATGATCGTACAGATATCATATTTGTATTTCATACAAATTCGTAATCAAATAAATGAAACAGATTGCTGCAACAAGCTGAACGATACCTTGATAGAGTGTATGCAAATTAGGCAACAATGTGAGGCTCACCTTGTGTTCACTCCCTTCATGCAAACATACACTTGTTACCCCAGCTCGCCCTCTGCTCAGGTGTATCAGTATCAACACCCATCCTCATGTCTTATTGTATTTGATAAGAAGGCGCGGCATAAATAGCTGCAGGTGCTTACATGGTATCAATATGCTTCACAGAACTGCAGCTGAGACACGGAAGTATTCAGCGAACACGCCCAATATCTGGTGCTAACTTGGCAGCTGGGTGAACAGTTACGTCGGAGAGGTACATTGCTGAGTCCAGATGGGTTTGTTGACCTCCAAAGAAGCTAAAAGGAAACATGCTCGCATTTTGATGCTGGGCCTGGACGCAGCGGGTAAATCCACTTTGTTGTACAGATTAAAATTCGGAGATACTGAATTTTTCACATCCACCACTATAGGCTTCAACGTGGAAATGCTGGAGCATAGTAAAAGCGTTACCCTTACACTTTGGGATATTGGAGGACAGCACAAGATGCGACAGTTTTGGCCGTATTATTTTCAAGACACCGATGGGCTTGTTTTTGTTGTGGACAGTGCAGATAAGGAGCGGATGGAAGATTCCAAGAGAGAATTTGAACGGATGCTAAAAAACGACTTCTTGAAAGGCATTCCCGTGGTGGTCATAGCAAACAAGCAAGATCTTGCCGATGCGCTGTCTACAGAGGAAATCACCAAACGTTTCCACATGAATAGATGGTGCTCAGATCGAGACTGGTATGTACAGCCATGCTGTGCCAAAACGGGGGAAGGGTTAACGGCAGCCACTAAGATGATAATCTCATACGTCAAAAAGAAAATGAACTCTAAAAGCGAAGAAACGGGCAGTGATATTCAAGAGGACAGGTTATAATTAATGTTCCAAACGTTGTAATATTGTGGTGATTCTTGATAATCTTTTCGATGAAACTACAAACACGAACCGTTCTCCTATTTTTGTAGTAATAGTGATTAGACTGAACCTAAAATCCGACGATTAAGAATTCTAAGGCTGCCAAATCGGAACAGATAAGAAAGAATATCGAAAGAAATTGTTGTCATCACATTGGTATTGCAGAAACTGTAGTTGCCATGCCTTCAGCTCCCTGGACCCGAAGCGGTTCATATCCATCTGTACACAGCTCCCACCCCCATCTTCTCCTTTCAAATCTCTCCTTAAGACCTACATGCTTGATTGTTTCTGTCATCTGTACTAACATATTCTGATGTGGCGAGAGCCTCGCATCAAGCCTCTTGGTATGTTTGCTTTAAAGTGTTATACAAATGCATGTTGATGTTGTGACAGGTATAATCTTTGTTACTTGAAAGGGGTCTGTGAGGTCAGTCTTTTAAATAAATTATTTTTAACTTCTGTCTCGAAATTTACAACTTAACGGCAACAGTTTACTCACTTATTCAAAAATCTTTATTGTCTCGTCAAAAAATTAGGGCGTCAAAGAATTGAAAATATATGATGAAGATTTCCTTGTAATTTAAGTACTTTGATGAAACTGTAATGACCATTAACCCGTGTCGCAGCACGAAATTCTTTGAATATGATGGGCCAGTTCCCAATGAAAGGCATTACATATGTTGTGCATTTTGGAACGCTGCTTAAGTCTATCCAGTGAGAAAAGTGGGCCTAGCAAAGAGACGTGAATGCAAGTGACTCACTGTCATGCTTCACCAACAAATACTGACAATTTCTAATCGATGTTAACCTAAAACTGATCCACATCGATGCAAAGATGACAACGTAACACCTGAATTGCAATCGCAGAGAAGGGTATAATGCATTACAGTAGTTTATTCTCACAGCTTCAATGCATAGCAAAGATACAATATATGGCCAGGAGTTTACAACCAACATTGATTTATAGTGTTTACCTTGTCGAAGGCTGCCCACAAAGATCTAGCATGGTGTGAACTTCCCTCTTCCCAATGGAATATATACGGTGCTTGATAAAGGCGATGTTTTGGCTGTGCATTTTTTTATCATTATGGAGAAATTTGACCCTGCAAAAACAGAAAGTTCCCTTCTCAGGGCCTGTGAGGCTGTTTTGTAGTAATTAGGAAGTTAGTATATTCTCAATAAATAGTCCATCTCATTCAACAAGTTGTAATTTTTTTTCAAGGTTTATTTTCAATGAGACTGATAACAGAAGAGTGGAAGTTCTATTCAGTTCATAGATTTCCCATTTAGTGCAATCTGGCTATGTCATACCCTCTATGATAATGTGGACTACAGACAGGAACATCTGGATATCCACGTTATTCTATATGAGAGGGTTGTCCTCTGAAGAGAGATTGAGTAGGATATGGATATATATAGTGATTAGACTGAACCTAAAATCCGACGATTAAGAATTCTAAGGCTGCCAAATCGGAACAGATAAGAAAGAATATCGAAAGAAATTGTTGTCATCACATTGGTATTGCAGAAACTGTAGTTGCCATGCCTTCAGCTCCCTGGACCCGAAGCGGTTCATATCCATCTGTACACAGCTCCCACCCCCATCTGGATAACGTGGATATCCAGCATTCTGAAATTCATGTCAGTTTAAGTGAACTATTGAGACCAAACACTGAAAGTTGCAGAATCATTACAAGTGCAAAAGCCAGACCTGCAAGTTTTATTACGATGAAATAATTTTATTGCAGAAAAGACTTTGTTTCCTTGCCATATGTCACTTATTGAAGAAAACAATAACATGAAATCTAAAACCTGTCTATTGTAACCAGGATGCAAATTTGTGATAGGCAAGATATACAACCAGTAGAATCTTATGAATTAGTGGAGTTTTTTTATTCGATAAGGACTACTTCAAACTTGCTAGTTTCAAATGTACACACACAAAAAAATTCCACTTGGTTATAAACTCTGCTGTCACAGGCAACAGGATCATGAAAGCACCACTCACATGAACTGTTATATGCTTTTGCCAATTTTGCAATTCCCCTTACAAAAGCTATTAGCAAAAATCATGTCAGCTTTTTCGTAACTGACACAAAATTGGAAAATGTTTGTATACAAAGTAATCTTAATTATTTTTGTAAAGATTTCTATTACTTTTTTTTAGAAACTGAAGTAAATAGTCAATTTCATTATATCATACAGAATAAAATTGTGCTTCACCAATGCAATTTCCCATTGAGTACAAATCTGAAAACTATTATTCCAATAACAGTATATTCTAGTCCATATTTGAATATCTCTTCTCTAAGGTCATAGGAGCAAGAATTGCAATAGGCTACAATGATCCTTGGGCATGCTCTACCATTCAATAAGATCATGATTAACCTACAACCTAAACTTCACTCTGCTGCCCTGTCACCACATCTCAATTCTTTTGGCGTCTAAAGAGCTATTTCAGTCTTGAATGTGTTTAACAACTGGGCATTCACAGCACTCAGCAATTCCAATAATTGAAAATTGAATGAAGGAATTTTTCATCTCAGTCCGAAATAGTTGATGTCTAATCCTGTGACATTGGAAAATAGGAACTAGGGACAAAGAGAACAGACTCTCAGTAGCTACCATGTAAAGCATGTAATAATCTTATATCTTTCAATAACATCCCTTCTTAATCTTTTAAACAAAATATATCCATATCCTACTCAATCTCTCTTCAGAGGACAACCCTCTCATACAGAAATCAATCTTATGAACCTTTGTTGGATTCTCTAACAGGCAAGTATGTAAGTAGATCAAAATTGTACACAGCACTCAAGTGTAGGCTCACTGAGGACCTGTATAATTGATTTGAGATCCTTCCACTGCAAATCCCATTGAATATAGGTATCCAAACCATTTCCCTTCTGCATTGATTGTTGTTTCTGCAACTTAACTTTATAATTTATTTACAAAAAAAAGTTCCCTCTCAACCGTGCATCTACGCAAAATTTCCAATGTAGGTCACACACACATTGGTTCCTTTAAGTTACCATATACAGCTGAGCAAAATAATTTGTATTACTTGTTTACTGACAAACATTTTATTTAAATAATGAAGTTTGGAACAGACTTAGATTGAAAAAAGTGGCTTACAATTTTTCCAAAAATCATGTTAAGCTTGAGAGTCAATGGGCAGGAGAAGGAGGCATTGAGAACTCAGAAGAAGCTTACCAAGAAATGTAGCAGTAAATAAAGATATATACAAGACTTTTTAATTTGTCTGCTAATATCATGATTACCATTAACCTATTCTCACACACCAATATTGACCCTTTCCCATTTTGCCTATCTTTTCTAAACAGCATGTGTCCTGGAATATTTCTTTCTCAATCTTGTTCACCCTGCAATTAAATCTCAATAATGTCCACTAGATCAAACTCATCCACCTCTATCTGTATCATAATTTGTTTCTCATTGAAAATGTTTTATGCATTCAGATAAAGTGCCATTTTAAACATAGCATTTTCTGATTCTTTCTTCTACGTGACAGTAAAGCTCCAAAGTAATGCTCCAAATCTATGCAAGACAAGGCAAGTGACAAATAACAACAGCTTTTAGCAAAAAAGCTTTTAAAAATACCAAAAACAGGTAATTTCTTACACTTTTTTTTCTTGTGTGTATGGTCTTTGAATTTTTTTTATGCCTGCTGGCAATGGCTCACCTACCATTTTTTAGAAAAGAGATTATTTAACTTTAATAAAACTCATATCCACATAAGTGAACATTCCACATTAAATGGGGATTTCAAGATGTAAAATGTTTTCCCCTTAATCACACATGTGGATTTTCCTGTTCATTTGTATTTACCCGCCAGTCGTGACAAATAATTGATTTACCTTCATGAAGCTTTTTGATTAAGAGCAGATCGAACTAAACTAGGCATCCATCAGATGCTTTGGGCCAACTGCAGTAGGAGAATTAACCTCAATCACAACCTTTAAACCTGTTGAACCAACTTAATTATCATAGAGTCTTGGAGATGTACAGCATGGAAACAGATCCTTCAGTCCAACCCGTCCATGCCGACCAGAGATCCCAACCCAATCTAGTCCCACCTGCCAGCACCCGGCCCATATCCCTCCAAACCCTTCCTATTCATATACCCATCCAAATGCCTCTTAAATGTTGCAATTGTACCAGCCTCCACCACTTTCTCTGGCAGCTCATTCCATACATATACCACCCTCTGTGTGAAAAGGTTGCCCGTTAGGTCTCTCTTATATCTTTCCCCTCTCACCCTAAACCTATGCCCTGTAGTTCTGGACGCAATATTCCAACAGTGGCCTAACCAATGTCCTGTACAGCCACAACATGACCTCCCAACTCCTGTACTCAATATTCTGACCAATAGAGGAAAGCAAACCAAACGCAGCCTTCACTATCCTATCTACCTGTGACTCCACTTTTTAGGAGCTACGAACCTGCACTCCAAGGTCTCTTTGTTCAGCAACACTCCCTAGGATCTTACTATTAAGTGTATAAGTCCTGCTAAGATTTGCTTTCCCAAAATGCAGCACCTTTGAAGTAAACTCTACCTACCACTTCTCAGCCCATTGGCCCATCTGGTCCAGATCCTGTTGTAATCGGAGGTAACCCTCTTCGCTGTCCACTACACCTCCAATTTTGATGTCATCTGCAAACTTACTAACTGTACCCCTTATGCCAGCATCCAAGTCATTTATGTAAATTACAAAAAGTAGAAGATCCAGCACCGATCCTTGTAGGCACTCCACTGGTCACAGGCCTCCAGTCTGAAAAACAACCCTCCACCACCACCCTCTGTCTTCTACCTTTGAGCCAGTTCTGTATCCAAATGGCTAGTTCTCCCTGTATTCCATGAGATCTAACCTTGCTAATCCGTCTCCCATGGGGAACCTTGTCAAACGCCTTACTTAAGTCCATAAAGATCACATTACCGCTCTGTCCTCATCAATCCTCTTTGTTACTTCTTCAGAAAACTCAATCAAGTTTGTGAGACATGATTTCCCACGCACAAAGCCATGTTGACTAGCTCCCCACAGAGTTCTCGTGTACACCTGATCAGGTCCTGTGGATTTATCCACCTTTACCTGTTTCAAGACATCCAGCACTTCCTCCTCTGTAATCTGGACATTTTGCAACATGTCACCATTTATTTCCCTACAGTCTATATCTTCCATTTTCTCTTCCACAGTAAATACTCATTTCTTGTATCCCCCATTTTCTGCCGCTCCATACAAAGGCCGCCTTGCTGATCTTTGAGGGGCCCTATTCTCTCCCTAGTTACCCTTTTGTCCTTAATGTATTTGTAATCATTAACACAGATGATCACTCTGGTTCAGTATTGCTCGAAGAAGATATATGTTCTTGAAGCTTTCAACCTCACACACCTCAGGACAAATGGAAGAATGCCAAATTTCAAAGGAGTCAATAATTCATATTACACTTTAAAAATTCTTTCACAAGATGTATTTATTATCCATTCCCTTATTGTCCTTGAGAAGGTGATCATGTGCTGCCTTCTTGATCTGCTGCAGTTCATGATGGATAGGTGCAACCATAATACTTTTAAGAAGAGAGTTCCAGGATTTTGACCCACAATGAAGAAACAATAATATAGTTCTAAGTCAGAATGGTGAGTGTCTTGAAGAGGAACTAGCAGATGCTGTCAGACTTATTTATCTATTGCCATGGTCCTATTAAGTGGTAAATGTTTCAGGTTTGGAAGCTGTTGAAGTTTTTTCTGAGTTAGTGCAGTGCACCTTGTAGATGGTACACAACACTGCCACTGTGTGTCATTGTAGATGGAATTCCAATCAAATGGACTGCTTTTTTCTCGACGGCATTAAGCACCTTGAGTCTTGCTGGAACTGCACTCACCTAGACAAGTGGAGAGTACTCCATCATAACTCTGACCTGTGTCTTGTAGATGGTGAACAGGCTTTAAGCAGTCTGGAAGTGACTTCAGTCTCTTAGCTGCTCTATTTTTTGTGATTTGTCCAGTTCAGTTTCTGGTCAATGTTGATAATGGGGGATTCATTATTGGTAACATTATTATAGAGTCATAGAGATGTATAGCACGGAAACAGACCCTTCAGTCCGACTCATCCATGCCGACCAGATATCCTAAACTAATCTAGTCCCATTTGCCAACACTTAGTCCATATCACGCTAAACCCTTCCCACTCATACACCCATCCAGGTGCCTTTTAAATGCTGTAATTGTATCAGCCTCCACCACTCTCTCTGGCAGCTAATTCCATACACACACCACTCTCCGCATGAAAAAGTTAACCCTTAGGTGCCTTTTAAACTTTCCCCCTCTCACCCGAAACCTATGCCGTCCAGTTCTGGACTCCCCCACCCTAGGGAAAAGACTTTGTCTATGTACCCTATCCATGCCCCTCATGATTTTATGAACCTCCATAAGGTCACCCCTTAGCCTCTGACATTCCAGGGAAAACAGCCCCAGCCTATTCAGTCTCTCCCTATAGCTCAAACTCTCCAACCATGGCAACATCCTAATAAATCTTTTCTGAATCCTTTCAAGTTTCATAACATCCTTCCAATTGGAGGGAGACCAGAATTGCACACAATGTTCCAAAAGTGGCCTAACCACTGTCCTGCAACATTAGCTCCCAACTCCTATACTTGATGCTCTGACCAATAAAGCATACTAAACGCCTTCTTCACTATCCTATCTACCTGCGAGTCAACTTTCAGGGAATTATGAACCTGCACTCTAAGGTCTCTTTGTTCAGCAACACTCCACAGAACCTTACTATTAAGTGTGTAAGTCCTGCCCTGATTCGCCTTTCCAGAACGCAGCACCTCGAATGTCGAGAAACGATTGTTACATATTCTCTTGTGGGAGATGGTTTTTGCCTGAGCAATATAATGGGAATGTAATGATGATTAAGAATTACAGTAACAACTAATTTAAACTGATTAGCCAGTCCTGAAATGTGGCTTGCTTACACTTACTAAGAGCAATATACAGGATTGATCCTCTTCAGGAAAAAAGAAACACATCCAGACATTGCATCATTTGAAATAAACAAAAGCATGGAAGACAACCGTTCCCTTCTGCATTTGCAATGAAATTCCTCAAGTAATCAAGAGACTACTTGCCAACCAATCAGCACATGTTTCTCATGGAGTATAAACTATTATTCCCTTTGGAATGCGGCGTGCTTGTATCTCACCTAATGAGCAAATTATTAAAAGCTTTGATAGCAAGACTTTTTCTCAGCCATATTCAAATCTTGTTTTACCAATGAACTTCTTTGAGAAGGAGATCAAACAGGTGAATGAGGGTAAAGCAGTTAATGTGATGTATATAGATTTCAGTAAGGCAATTGATAAGATTCCCCACAGTAGGTTATTGTACAAAATACGGAGGCATGCGATTGAGGGTGATTTAGCGGTTTGGATCAGAAATTGGCTCACTGGAAGATGACAGAGGGTGGTGGTTGATGGGAAATATTCATTGTGGAGTTCAGTTACCAGTGGGGTACTGCAAGGATCTGTTTTGGGTGCACTATTGTTTGTCAATTTTATAAACGTCTTGGATGAGGGCATAGAAGGATGGGTTAATAAATTTGCGGATGACACTAACGTCGGTAGAATTGTGGATAGTGACAAAGGATGTTGTAGGTTACAGAGAGACATAGATAAGCTGCAGAGCTGGGTTGAGACATGGTAAATGGCATTTAATGTGGAAAAGTGTGAGGTGAATCACTTTGGAAGAAGTAATAGGACTGCAGAGTACTGGGTTAATGGTAAGATTCTTGGTAGTGTAGATGAACAGAGAGATCTTGGTGTCCAGGTACATAGATCCTTGAAAGTTGCCATCTAGGTTGATAGGGTTGTTAAGAAGGCATACGGTGTGTTAGCTTTTATTGGTAGAGGGATTGAGTTTTGGAACCATGAGATCATGCTGCAGCAGTACAAGACTCTGGTGTGGCCACATTTGGAGTATTGCACACAGTTCTGGTCACTGCTTTACAGGAAGGCTGTGGAAGCTTTGGAAAGGGATTAAAGGAGATTTACTAGGCTGATGTCTGGTATGGAGGGAAGGTCTTACGATGAAAGGCTGAGGGACTTGAGACTGTTTTCCTTAGAGAAAAGGTTGAGAGGTGACTTAATTGAGACATATAAAGATAATCAGAGGGTGAGATAGGTTGGACACTGAGAGCCTTTTCCCTCAGATGGCAATGGCTAGCACAAGGGGACATAGCTTGAAATTGAGGGGTGATAGATACAGGACCGATATCAGAGGTAGTTTCTTTACTCAGAGAGTAGTAGGGATGTGGAATGCACACCTGCAACAGTAGTAGACTCGCCAACTTTAAGGGCATTTAAATACGCAGATGGACGAGAATGGAATAGTGTGGGTTAGACAGGCTTCAGATTGGTTTCACAAGTCGGCGCAACATTGAGGGCCGAAGTGGACATTCGGTCCACTTACTGTGCTGAAAAAAACACTCCGGTTCAACTCCAGTTGAATAGGATGCAAAAAGTAGCAATGAAAATACACACCTGAAAATAAGGTCTCAACTCAGTGAAAATGAAACTGAAAATAATTGTTGCGTGGTGAAAAAGTAAGCATATGATAGAGAGAGCTAAGCGACACCACAATCAACTGATCAGACCTGTAATCCTTACACATTCAATGAAGAATAGTGGAGGTCAAATAAACAATTAATGGGAGGAACCTCCAAGAACATCCCACTCTTCAAAGATACTGGAGCTCAATTTTCAAGTCTGAAGCATTTCTGTAATTATCTTTATCCAAAGGTAATCAGTGCATGATCTTTTTAGTCTTTGTCCTAAGATCCACACCATCATAAATACTTGACTTCAACCAATTTGATTAATTCTATGTGACGTCAGGAAACAGCTGAGTCTATTGGACACAGGAAAGATTACAGACCCCTGTGAAATCCAGGTGATAGTTCTGTCACTGTTAATTATAATTGTAATATTGGAATTTACTCTGCAAAATTACCCAGATGTGTTCTGCTCAAATTGCACCTAAATTATGCCAATTGCTGTCCACTTACCCAATTCCAATCATCAGCAGTATCATGGAAGAAGTTATCAACACTCCCACTAAGCCCCACATAATATGAGTAATCTGCTCACTGGTACTCAGTTCAGAATCCACTGGAATTATTCGGCTCTGGTCCAGAAGTGTGATGAGAATAAGTACACCTAACATAAAGGTAACATTTGACCAAGTACAGTACTGCAAGCTTTGTTAAAATGAAGACAATGACATTTGGGGAGGAAATTCTCCAATGGCTGGTGTAAACCTGACATAGAGATATGGCTATGATCATTGGACGGGATCATCCCAGTCTTAGGGAATTGCTGCACTAACATTGCTGCACTAACATTGATTGGCTCCAAATCTGGACTGTTAACTCTACATGTTCAGGGGCAACTGGGATGGTCAACAAATCCAGGCTTTTTTTAGGGATATCTATGTTTCAGACTGAATAACAAGAGAGGAAGTAATATTCACAGAACACAAATTTCAGGCCTGTTGAAAGGCATGACCAGCTTCCTTCATTTTTCAATGGCAGTATCATTATTACGTCCCTTACATTAGTCCTCTGGGGGTCATCACTGATTAGAAATTAAATGTGACCTGTCATGTAAATGATGTTGCTACTCTAGCAAGGCTGAGGCTGAATATTCTGCTGCAACTAGCTTACCTCCTAACTCCTCAAAGCCTGGGGAGTTTACAAACACCAAGATAAATTTCCCTGGATAGGTGTTGCATTACACTACCTTGAACAATTGATTTTCACCCATCCAATGTCATAAACATCCAATCTTTTGGATAGAGCATTGTGATGTGTACTATTTACTGGATACACTGGTCTCCAAATCATGACAGACTGGACATACAACTGATGGTATATATCAGGATCCTAGGGAAGTTCGTAAAGGCAAACCTATGGGAGGACTAGCCAAGATAGAGTGATTGAAATGTACTGCATAGCAACTGACCATTTGGATCAACTTGTTCATGCCGCCGAGATATCCTAGATAAACCTAGTCCTATTTGCCAGCATTTGGCCCATATCCCTCTACACCCTACCTATTCGTATATCCATCCAGATGCCTTTTAAATGTTTAATTGTAGCAGCCTCTACCACTTCCTCTGGCAGTTCATTCTATACATTAACTACCCTTTGCACGAAAACCTTCCCACTTAGGTCCCTTTTAAATCTTTCCCCTCTCACCTTAAATCTATGCCCTCCAGTTTTTGACACCCCAACCCCGGGGAAAAGACCTTCTCTTTTTACCCTATTCATTCCCCTCATGATTTTCTAAACCTCTATAACGTCACTCAACAGCATCCGATGCTCCAAAGAAAATAGCCCCAGCCTCTCCTTATAGTGCAAACCCTGCAGTCCTGGCAACATCCTTGAAAATCTTCTCTGAACACTTTCAAATATTCACAACACCCTTCCGATATCAGGGAGATCAGAATTGCACACAGTATTTCAAAAATGGCCCAGCCAATGTCCTGTACAGCCGTAACATGACCTTCCAACTGCTATACTCAATGCACTGACCAATAAAGACAAGCATACCAAATGCCTTCTTCACTATCCTATCTACCTGTGACTCCACTTTCAAGAGACCATGAACCCTCACTCCAAGGTCTCTTTGCTCAGTAATACTCCCCAGGACTTTACCATTAAGTGTATAAGTCCTGCCCTGATTTGCCTTTCCAAAATGCAACACCTCACATCTATCTAAATTAAACTGCATCTGCCACTCCTCGGCCAAATGGCCCATCTGATCACGATCCCATTGAACTCTGAGGTAACCTTCTTCACTGTCCACTGTACCTTCAATTTTGGTGTCAGCTGCAAACTTACTAACCATACCTCCTATGTTCATATCCAAATCATTTATATAAATGATGAAAAGCAGTGGACCCAGCAGGATGGTTAAACTTTTCTTTTCACTCAATGATCTTTGGACGATGGACAATAAGATATCAGCCATGCCAGCTGTGTCCATGTACTGAGAATGAAATTAATAAAGAATTATTTTTCATTTAGGATTTAAGATTTAAATGGGGTATTCCTCTTTTTCACAAATGCTGAAAAGCAACACTCTTGTTGGGCTGCCCTCTGTGGAATATGAAATTGTTTAATTTTGTTTTTCTTTAAACCCTTGGGTTAATAAACCAAGGTATTATTCAGTAATTGAAGATAGAACAATTCAAAATCATGTCGACATTGGTTAGATGTTCTATTTTTTCTTCAGAATAAATAAGGTTCCTGAAATGTAAAGTTCAAATTTAAAAAACTTATCTCACTTAAAATATTACCCTGAATGACTCTGGGTAATGGTGATTAAAGAAATCAATACATTATATTGAACACACTGCATCAAAACTCTTTCCCATTACAACAGCTGTTACAGTTGTGTTACCTGCACAGTACAGCAGGTTGAGTCCGTGATTAAGAAAGCGAATGCAATGTTGTCACTTATCTCAAGAGGGTTGGAATATAAAAGCACCGTTGTGCTACTGAGACTTTATAAAGCTCTGGTTAGGCCCCATTTGGGGTACTGTGTCCAGTTTTGGTCCCCACACCTCAGGAAGGACATACTGGCACTGGAACGTGTCCAGCGGAGATTCACACGGATGATCCCTGGAATGGTAGGTCTAACATATGAGGAACGGCTGAGGATCCTGGGATTGTATTCATTGGAGTTTAGAAGATTAAGGGGAGACTTAATAGAGACGTACAAGATAATACATGGCTTGGAAAGGGTGGACGCTAGGAAATTGTTTCCGTTAGGTGAGGAGACTAGGACCCGTGGACATAGCCTTAGGATTAGAGGGGGTAAATTCAGAACAGAAATGTGGAGACATTTCTTCAGCCAGAGAGTGGTGAGCCTGTGGAATTCATTGCCGCAGAGTGCAGTGGAGGTCGGGACGCTAAATGTGTTCAAAGCAGAGATTGATAGATTCTTGTTGTCTCGAGGAATTAAGGGCTACGGGGAGAATGCGGGTAAGTGGAGTTGAAATGCCCATCAGCCGTGATTGAATGGCGGAGTGGACTTGATGGGCCGAATGGCCTTACTTCCACTCCTATGTCTTATGGTCTTATAGCAAGTACAACCTTATAACAAGTGGAAAACTTTTCAATTTTTCGAGTAACTGCTGGCATGTTACATGGCAACCATTTTGTTTCACAGTACCATCAAAACACTGAATGCTGATTCCAGTTTTCTAATGAAATGCCAAACAACAAATTGATTATACATAATACAATATGGGCACTGTACATGTCACAGATGCACCAGTGATGTCACCTATCTGTAAAAAGGCCAATCTGAAGGAAGAATATATGCATGCATAGTGAGGTCATCATCAGCACATGCACCACAAATGAGTAGGAGAAGTGAGGCAGAGGGTTAAACCCCAGTTGGAAAGGAACAACAATAGGATGGAGAGGATGGGAGGAAGCAATGAGCATCTGCCCTCTCCCAGCCCCTGTCACCACCCCAAGGCCACTTGGCAACAGAAGTCCTTATCTAGAGTCAGAAGTTGTATCAGGGAGCAGGGCAACTGCTGCACCTGCTCACCATCACACACCTCTGACCTCCCTCTGAACCCTTTTTTTCACATTAGACACTTCTGCAGCACTACTTCCTTCTGTCACTCCATGATGTCAGCTCATAACAAAGTATGTGGCCACTCTGCCTCAGTTGGCAGTGGTATTTGCAATAAATGTGGCCACCATACAAATGTGAATAAAAATCGCAATGCTCTGTTGAATTAACATTTTAGAGTGGTATATTTCAGCTACATTCTCTGGATTTTTAAAATAATCATATGTCAGACTGACTAATATCAAAGAGGGCACCTATTCAGATCTTAGGATGTCTCAAAATGATTTACAGCCACTGACTTATTGTCAACCGGTATGATGCAGAAAATGAAGCAAGCAATTTGCACATATCAATAGGATAAATATTGGACAATCCAACAGGCAGAACACCACAGCGAGCCTTTGAACTAGGGCTGTGGAATCCTTTAGATGCAACTGAGGAGTCAACAGGCCTCAGTTTAATAATGCACATAAAACTTAATTAATGAGGAATCTGGAAATCTATAGAAAAGGAAAATAAGAGGCCTTTGTTTGTGTTGATTTATAGGACAGCAGATAACAGAATTATTTCTGAGTCAGATTCACCCATATCTTAGGATCATTGTGTCATATAGATTATAGCTCAGAAATGTAAACTAGTCACGATGAGATCATGCTGCCAGAGTGGATCTTTGTTATAAAGGCATTGTATTAACAAAAGATTTGTAAGAAACTGGTGTTTTTAAAGGAACAGGTACGGTCTCAGATTTGGAATTAACCGAGGAAGACTGAGCTCAAAGACTGTCGTTTGAAAGATATTGGATTTTGCAGTCAATGGCAAGAAAGCAATGCTCACTTGCCCACAGTTTTTGAGGATTTCTCAGAAGAGATTCCTTTTGATCTAGCTTCTTTTTCAGCCCGTTCACACTACGGAGACGTGTCCTCTGTCAACAGGACAAAAAACAGTGAGGTTCTTCAACCAATCTGATTGAAGAATCTTTACTGAGAAATTGAACGCAAACCAAGAACGATAAAGTGGGAATCGATTTAAATGATATAAAACAGCAAAAGTGTGGGGAATGTGGGTGATATTAGGGAAGAAAAATCTCCAGTATGAAGTTTTGTCAGAGTTACAGGTCTTCCAGACTTGTAACAGTGTTTTCAAGGCTATGAAGTTTATTGATCGGTAATTATTACCTTCAACTTTTTATTTTCCCCATGTGTATACATATCCGAGTGAACTGACACACCCCTCTCGTGAGTTAATATCTTTTCCCATGGAGCAAGCCCAGGACGGTACATTTACTCCAGTCTTACATGGGTTCACTATTAAATTTCCATTTTGCATTGAATATCTCATTATCGTGGCACTTTAAGAGTTAAAATTATTTACTAAAAAATTGTGCGTTACATACAAAAATCCTGAGCACATAACTGCCAACTACCTGGCAACATGGCGCTCTCAAACCTAGGTCCGGTTACGACTGCAAAATTACCTCCCTTACCCCGGGGCCCTAAGTGCGCAGCGAGAAACTCGCATTCGCTCCAACATGGCAGCGGCAGCCGCGGTTGCTAGGGGCCAGGGCGGAACTGAATCGAGACGGCGGGCGGGTTTTTGGGAGAGGCCGCGACGCTCTGTTGCTGGCGCGGGGAGGAGGGCAGGAGTGGGGGTATGCAGCGCCCCCGCCAGGGTCGGGAGGACCGACTGGCGCCGCTGATTGTCCGCTCCGCATCATCGGCAGGGGCGAGCCAATCAACGCCGCCCTTACTGCGAGTTGCCCATTGCAGCGAAAGTGAGGCTGAGCGTTTTACCGGCATTTTGCCTGGTTCTGGTGAAGCCAAGTGAAGTGAAAGGCAGGTGGAGTGACTGCTGCTTATTGTTTCGTTTTCACCATTAGGAATTCAGTAACCGGGGGCAAGTTTACTTCTCGAGAGGCACACGGCAATGGCGGACAACGACAAACAGCGGCTGAAGAATTTCAAGAACAAAGGGCGGGATCTGGAGGTGAATTTGATTTTTTTTATTGTTCCTTTTAGTGTTTGTGGCGGTGCCGCCGCCGCAGTGACGTCTTTAGTAATTTGTGAGGGAGCCGAGCCAGGCCCTGTCTTGAGGCCTGAACTGAGCTTCCAGGCGTGAGTAAGGTAACCAGGCGGAGACGTTGGAAGTTAAAAGGGATACGTCAATGAAGAGGCTTTAAAGTTACTTCGTTCTGCAGCAGGGTTCGAGATTTCCCTGTTGACTAATAACTCACAAGCGACAATACTTGGCATTTTCATGCGTTTCATGAAAATGAACGGCTTCTGAAAGAAAAACGTGCCACTTGCCCTTTTTAAATGTTACGCAAGTTAGTGATTTGAAAGCAAACTGTCTGTTCCAAATTACGCCGCAGGTCAAACTTGAAGTTTATTTTTACATGACCAGCCCATTTTCATCTGTTAATAAGTACAATGGATCAAATCCTCCAGTAGGTTGTCTCGTTTCGCTATATAATGGTTTGTTAAACTGCTTTATGGATACTTAAAGTAAATAATGAAGCAATCATTCTAAGGAATATACATTCCCAATGAGCCAAAATTGTCCCATGAACCGTAGTGCCCGCTGTCTTGACATAATTTTCGGATCTCTCAAGTGTATTAGTACTTCCAGCTCGAGGAATGTTACTTCAGGGGAAAGTTTTGTTGAAATCTCAAGTATAATACAGAGGAATGACTACAGGGAATTGTGAAAGTTGCAACTAGCCTGTGTATGGCAGAAGTAATGCAGGTGAATCTTTTGGACTGAGAACAAGTTAAAGGCAAAATTAAATTTTACATCATTTAACTTAGTTGGGAAATACTTGACTATTGCCAACATACTCCTTGAGAAATTGTATTATTGATTATTAGGCAGTAGAGCTAAAATATATTTGTATTACAAAAGGAACCCATGACAATTGGTGTGATAAGGGCAACTGTTGTGACAGGAGTTCCCTCCCTATTTCACCTGAAGAGTTAATCATAATTATGTATATGTAATTGTTCCTGTTGTTCAGAGTAGTTTTTTCACTTCCAAAGTGATAAGCTACATCTAACTTATGTAAGAGTGAAATGAATGACACACATTGCAAGGACTGTAGCAATAATGCTTCATAAACTGGTTTAAACATGCATTACTGATAACATTGCAACAGACTGACTAATAACTTCATGCTTTTGTGTTGAATTAATGCAACTTGTGTTTAATCACATTAGGCTTGTGAATATTAATAGCTTAATTTTGCTTTGACAATTTAAAATCTGTATTCATGTTGGCCATTGCAAATTAAAACACAACCTGCTGTGGGCATAAAGAAAACCATTTATTAGAATCAGAAGTTTCACTGTCAAACATGCTGGTGGTGAACATAGAAATGGGCGGCACAGTAGTTAGCACTGCTGCCTCACAGCGTCAGAGACCCGGGTTCAATTCCCACCTCAAGCGACTGACTGCGTGGAGTTTGCACATTCTCCCTGTGTCTGTGTGGGTTTCCTCCGGCTGCTCCGGTTTCCTCCCACAGTCCAAAAATGTGCAGGTTAGGTGAATTGGCCATGCTAAATTGCCCATAGTGTTAGTTGAAGGGGTAAATGTAGGGGAATGGGTCTGGGTTGGTTGTGCTTCGGCAGGTCGGTGTGGACTTGTTGGGCTGAAGGGTCTATTTCCACACTAATCTAATCTTACACAGAACAGGCCCTTCAGCCCACGATGTTGTGCCGAGGATTATTCCTAATCAGAAATAACATAACCTAACCAACGCACCCCTCAATTCACTGCTGTCCATGTGCATGTCCAGCAGTCGCTTAAATGTCCCTAATGACACTGCTTCCAAGCAACTCTTCTGTGAATAACTTTAGTGGATTGTGTTTTTAAATTGCACAATTACTTTTGTAGTCAGTAAACTGTTGAAAAATACATTTGAACAGTAGAAAACATTAAATGATTTAGCTTCCTAGAGGAACCAAAGGCACCTTTCCAAGTAAAGGAACAAGTGTGTCGCTGATCAGTTTGTGGTCTTCTTGGTGAGTACTCAGATATTCTGCCATTTGAGCTAATGGTAACCCATGACACCAAAAAAGATTTGCTTTTATGTTTGGTTCTTAACAGGAAAAAGTCCAAATGTGTTTCACAAAATTGAAAGCAGGTTATAAGTTGGTACTTAATCCAAAAAGATGATATTAAGATAATGTGGCATGTGACCTCCAGTTTGGTCGTACAGATCGTTTCTTGAGGGGAGAGGTGGAATTGCCTCCCTCGTGGTATTGTGAGTGTACCTACAAAATATGGCCTGCAGTGGTCAAGAAGGCAGCTCACCACCACCTTCTCAAGGGCAGCTAGGGTTGGATGATGTCCCACGAATGAATTAAATGGGGAATTCCAGAGTGAAGGTCATAAACACCTGAAGACATGATAGCCATTTATGAAGTAAAGGGAGGAAGAGGTGTACAGAACCTATGGAAGAAGGCTAATTCTTTTAAGGATTATGAAGTTGAAGGTTAAAGATGGACATGGCAGAGACCATGGAGAGAAATGCATCCATTGATGAATATGATACATTTTAGGCATTGGTGGTCTAGGAACCAAAGTAACCCAGCACAAATGGGTCATTGATGGGCAGAATTTTAGTTGAGCTCAGATTTAATGAAAGATGGAGGTCTTAAATGAAAGTTAGGTAATGTTCTTTACTTTCTGAAGTTTTGAAAGTTTAAGTGGAAATTCTTGTGTATTTCAATCACAGTAAAAGCTTAACTTTTTTTACTGTCTTGAACATAATGTTTCTGTGGTATTGTATAACTTTCATTAGCAAAGAAAATGATGCTGATCCATATGAGGTGATATTTGGTCATATGACCTAAGTTTAGTTAGAAGTAAATTTTAAGGTGCGATTTAAAGGAAGGAACTGGTGTAATAAGCTGAGGGCATATAACAAGACCTTCCGGGCCTAGGGCCCAAACAAGTGAAGGTGCTAGAGCAATTAAAATTGGAGATTCTCAAGGCCAGAATTAGATGAGTGTGGATATCTTGGAAGGTTGTGGAGCTGGAAGAAATGATGTAAATAGGGTGAAGTCACCACAATTGAAAACAAGGTTTACAATTTTAATGTCCAGACATTGCAGAGGCGAAAGAAACACTACATCGGACAAACAGGCAGGAAACTTGCCACCAGGATACGTGAACACCAACTGGCCACCAAAAGACACCACCCACTATCACTAGTTTCTATACATATAGACAAAGAAGGATACCATTTTGACTGGGACAACACACACTTCCTAGGGCAGGCGAAACAAAGACACGCACAAGAATTCTTAGGGGTATGGCATTCTAACCAGAACTCCATCAATAAACACAATAATTTAGACCCTATCTACCTTCCCTTGAAAAAATGAACCAGAAATGACTTCACCCACCTCAAGAATCCAAGACCTATAAATAGAGAGGTGGTACATACCACCAGTGCTTCATCAGAGACACTCACTGTTATCTAGTATGGTGACAGAACATCTGAAAACAAACCTTCAAGCTCACTGAGCTAACTCACAAGCATTGCGTGTAGTTCAATTTTGAATTATGTCAAGTTTAGAGATGAAAATATGGAAGACAACCAGGATTGGATTGAAATATTCAAATCTAAAGCCAACCAAAGCATGAATGAGGCTTTTTCAGATGATGAGCTGGTACAGGAGTTGGGTGGTGTTATAGTTGTCTTGGGGATGACATGAATAAGAGCTTCCAATAGTTTCCATTGGAGTCAAATATAATATAATCCAACTCTAATACTAAATACTAGAGTGTATGTATATATGTTCAATTTTGCCCATTCACATGTCAACAAATTCGAATGTTTAAGATCAGAAAAATCATATTGTGATACGATGTGTCCACTGTGTATTGGAATATTTTCATCCAAAGCTGAACTACTGTAGTGAATTCTCAATCAGGGTGTTGACCTAGACTCTCTGGTTGTACTGTTGCCTCTCTTGCAAAAAGTTTGTTTGTTCTTGCATTATTCCAGAAACCTGAACTCATAATATAGACTGATTCTAGACTGCAACACTGTATGTTATATTGGGTGCGATGTTAAACCAAGTGCCCAGCCTGTCCTTAAATAAAATCTAAATGCTACAGAGGCTGAAACAAACAGAGCATGGTTTAGAAACTGAGCAGGTCTGGCAGCATCTATGGAGAGAGAAAGAGTTAACATTTCAAGTCCAGGATGACTCTTCAAAACAAGTGGTGACAGCCCAGCCTGTTTAGCTTATATTCTCTGGAGCTATGGAGGCTGAAGGGTGATCTTTTAGAGGTTTATAAAATTGAGGGGCATGGGTTGGGGAGCCTAAAACATGGATTAAGGGCAACTTTTTCACACAGGGTGGCTGTATGTATGGAATGAGCTGCCAGAGAAAGTGGTGGAGGCAGGTGCAATTATAACTTTTTAAAAGGCATCTGGATGAGTACATGAATAGGAAGGGTTTAGAGGGATATGGGCCAAATGTTTGCAAATGAGACAAGATTAATTTGTGATATCAGGTCAGTATGGACAAGTTGGACAAAAGTGTCTGTTTTGATGCTATACATCTGACTCCAGTCATACTGTACTTAAAATGTCAACTATTTCTGTCCCTGCAAATGCTACCAAACATGCTGAGTTTCTTCAGTGCTCTGTTTATCCCAGTCTGTTGGTCCTTGCGTTTCTCAGTAGTACCCAAATGAATGTCAAAAACTGAAGATATTTTATGGTATACAACTTAATCAAACACACTACTTTGATTTAAAGCATTGCTACATCTTCAATATTGGACACATTTAATGGAGACATCTACTATAATAAAACTAAATAATGACAGACCATGAAAACCTGAAATAAAAACACAGTGCTTAATACTTATCAGGTCTGACAGTGTCTATACAAACGGAAGCAAAAAGGTTTGGTGGAAAATCATTGACCTGAAACATTAACTCTCTCTTTTTGATGCTGTCAGTCCTGGTGAATAATTCCAGCATTTTCTGTTTCTATTTTGGAGTTCTAGCATCCAGTGTTTTGTTTTTCTGATTCAGGTTTATTATGTGTTGTTAATTAAGACTTTCAGATATTTTCTAATCACCCTGTTTGATGTTATTAAACACCCCTGGAGCAAGTGGGACTTGAACCCAGGCCTCCTTGTTCAGAGGTAGGGACACCACCATCATGCCCAAATAAAATAAAGCTTTTAGTTTACATGGAGGTAATGTGATCAGAACACTTTTTTTTTCCCCTTGCATCAGCCAATATCCTGAGCTATTGTACAGGTTTTCATAATGTAACACTTGGATAATCTATGCAGAAAAGTCTGATACTTTTGCAATGAAAACCAGTAATAGGTGGGCATTTTAAAAAGTCTTGGTCATGACTAAATTTCCATTGTATAAGTTTAAATTAATTTGTCAGTTTCTTAGTACATGTATTGAAATGTTTGAAGTATTGTACAAAGTTGATGAAAATGTAATGCTTTTCATGTTAAGTTAAACATGTGTACACCAATGAGGACGTTGTCTTGGATAACAGACACTTTATTCATTTCACCTGGAATAAATTAGCTGATGAACAATGATACAACCAAATTGTTGAAGTTAATGTTTGTCGGTCTTGTTTAAATATATTGCAATCCCTGGCATGTAAAGTGTCAAACTCAGAAGTGTTCTCATTCTGCTAGCTCTACCTTGAGGATTAGTTAGTGATGAGCAGTTCTTTTATTATGTAATATGCAGGTTTGAAATGACAAGTTTATATTTCAGATCCCTGTAATTGCTCAAAAGAATTGGTTCCTTTTCAGAAACGAACTTCCAAAAATAATGATATGGATTATATTAGGAAACAATCTCATTCAGGGTGATGGGCAGAGTAAAAACAGTTATTTCATGATTAACTTTGTATGTTCATGGTGACAGATTTCATGTTGGGGCATAGAATAAATTTCTGATTTGGAATACCGTGTTCACGTTTGTTAGTATTGTGTGTCTATTGTTAGGAGGAGGAGCACTTCAGTCCTCTTGAATTTCAGAGGAGCGCACCTAACTATCTCTCAATTTCACCACCCATTGTAGCCCTCGAGAAGAAACTATCAATACAATAGTTTTCTGTTGTGACCCTACCTTGAATTAGTTATATTAGGTTGCTCAAAGTTCAACGCATAGGATCCTTAAAACCAGTAGAATAGTTTCTTATCAGTCTGCACTAGATTTGACAGACATTGGGAAGACTGTTTTAAACCATTGAAAATTTACATCTCACTTGTTTCTTAACTTTGAGAATCAAAAATAAAATTGCATCATTGTTAATTAACTTGTGAATTTCAACTGGTACTGCACTTAAGAATCCTAACTTGAGAATATGCTTCGAGATTCTGTGACTTAATATCACTAAAGACTTAAGAAGCTGCAGATTTCAACTACTCAACTACTTGCCTACGCAGTAATTGCTTCCTATTTGGGATTGTTTCAATCACTTACTTTCTAATTTTCTTTTTACTTGGTCAGACGTGAGCACATGATTAGAATATTATAATTTTGGGAGTATTTTCTTTTGATTCTGAAAATTTTCTGTTGATTCACATGTTCCATTCTACATGAGTTAGTGCCATCAAATGAGTAGTGTGCTACGTTATATATATCATTTCTGATTGGGGTAGAAAGGAAGTGCTAATGCTTTAAACTAATAATTCATGTATAAATTAATTTAAAATACGTTGAGTGACACACTACATTTTATTATGAAATTGAAAAAATTTATTTACACTTACGAAGATCATGATTTTGAGCTTTGCCATGATGTTAGGATCAATAGTGAAAGTAAATACATGGAGAGATCAGTGCTATTTAGAAGGATAGATTAGCATATGCTCTGTCTTCAGAATCTTTACAGTCTACTGAGGAGCAGAATTTGAGATATGGGAATGGATAACTCCACGCCCTCAGACTACCTCTGGTGCATACATACAGATAAAATGGAGGAAATATTAGAGCATATTTGTTAGTAAATTACCCTACCTTTAGTTGTTTACGGGTGCTCACCAAAGTACAGATATAAATGTAAGGGAACAGAAATTATTTCCATTGGAGATCCCCTGCTATCAGGAAGACGTTAAGCAGCTAGTAAATAAGGCATTATTTTAGGTCAAACGAAGGCATGCTTTAGGTAATGCAGAAATATATCTGTTGAATCTCAATGCAGTTTCTGCTTTGCTTATTATCTGAATGTCGTGTATTGAGGTGTGTTAGTAATGAACATATTCCTGTTGGAAACAATCCAGGCTCATTTCAATTACCATCCTTATCATCAGTAGAGAGAATGAACTGTCATTGCTTTGGTCTGCACTTAATTCAAGGTAACATTCTGGAAACGTATCGGGTAACCTGTATTATCATCAGTATATCCCTCTGTCTCCTTTGGAGGAATGGTTCTGTTTAAATTTTGTGAACAAACTTTAAGTACATGTATTTACATGCATTGCTTCAGTTGGAAACATTTTATCAGTCCTTTTCCCTAAACTATGATATCTTGAGTTCTAATTTTCCCACTTAAGTTTGCATAATTTTGGAGGATGGTTGTGGAAAAGTTGATACTCTTAATGAAATGAAAGGAAACACTCAGCTACGATGTGGAATATGCTAAGGCCATGGAAGTGAGAGGGATTAGCGAAAGGCATATTTGGTTGAATGGGATTTGTTTGGTCAAGAGCAGGATTGTGATAGAAATACACATATAGAGAAAATAAGCCAGAAATAATTCTAAATGGTTGACAAAACATTTTCCAGTATGATACCTATTTGCCTGAGAATTTAGTTGATTGTTCCTTTTGCTATACTAATTAATAGTGACATTGTATTCCATGCTATAAAATAAATTGAGCAAAAGAAAGCAACTAGTTTACCTGTAACATTCCTGAGGAGTTGCACTGCTACTTTGTATTCATCTGTGGAATGATTATTCAGAGGAATACAGATAGGAAAGGGCGTTAATACAGACAGGCATTTGGAAAAAGTTTTGTGACTTGAAACCAATCCAGAATTATTAAATACATACATGAGGTGGTTGCGCACATTTTTGATATGGTTTTCAACAGCCTGTAAGTTTCACGTGTGAAAAGCATTGGTGAATGGTGTTACGCTGTTAAGTAAGTTGAGGGGGAGTTCTGAAGAAGGTCACTCAACTCAAGATATTAACGTTGATTTCTCTCCATTAATGCTGCCAGACCTGCTAAGCTTTTCCAACTTCTGTTTTGTTGGAGAAGTTGTTAGGGTTACACATACAATTGAATCATTCTTTTTTGGTTTTTGAAAGGAAAACTGTTGAGCATACGAGTGCTGGGGCCTGGGCAGAAGAATTATTCGTTTAAACAGCAGGGCAAGAGGACACATAATGTGGAGAAGAAAAGTATAATTTTGAATGAAAGATGAAAACATTGCTGCAATATGTGGCACCACTATGGTGGCAATTAATATTGAAATGCCAATATAGGTTCTGTTGATATCATCTTTCCTTTCAAAGAGTGCAAGTGCTGATTTAATATATAGCTATTAAGTGAACTTTTTGTTTTGCAGTTTTGCATACACTGGTTATTCCATATGATAGATATTTTTGCTTTGATAAGCTCTTAACAGCACATTTTCTGTTGAATGCATTCCTGTGACGTATTAGCATGTATAGGAATGCTAAGTAGGATTTTCACACTGAAAGTTTAAATTTTTTGCTTTGGTTTAAATTTTGTTTACAATTTTTCAGTTGGTAGCGTTGTGGAGTAGGTATCACTTTGTTTAGATGCTAAGTTTGTAAATAAATACTTCATCAAGATTTGTTGATCTCTGGCAACTGCTTCAGAATCCACATCACCTGGAGCATAATTTAATTTCAGTACAAGCTTATGTGGTCACGGTAGCCATTCTGCATATGTGAACATGGCCAGAATACATCAATTTGTCAATATTTGAACTTGAATGGCAATCGGCCTAATCCAGTTTCACAGTTTCCCATGAACCTCTGTCGTTTGTAGTTAAAAGCAAGAACTCTTGCTATCTCTCCCTTTCCAGCTACGGGATCAAACTGACAGCTATCCTGGTCTATTGTCCTTAACGCATCAAATATTGAGTAGGCCATCTGACTTCTCAAGCCTACTCTACTATTTATCTAGGTCAGTGCCATTTTTCTACACTGACCCTTGAGAGCTGTCGTATCAAGAAATCTTTTGATTAATTTCTTGGGTACATTGAAATAACTGAAACTTCTGGGATAGAATTGCTAAGACTTATCACTCTAGGTGAAAAATTCCTCCTTTGTCTCCAATCTAAAGGACTTAGCTCATATTCTGAGACCATCTCCACAGGTTCTAGAACCTTTAACCAAGGGAATCGTCCTTCCCAAATCTATTCTGTTCAGTCTTGTAAGCACCACATATATTGCATTATCACCAAAGTGGCTGAAATGGAGAATTGTTCAGATTTATTGTTAATGTCTCCTTGAGATTAAAGTTTAAATTTTATTATCATAATGCTGGAAGAATAGTTTTGAGCTTTTCGCACAAAATTTGAAGTAAGCTTTCTCTTTTCTTTTAGTCAATGAGAAGACAGCGCAATGAGGTGGTTGTAGAACTAAGAAAGGTAAGGATTTCTGTTGTAGCGGTACTGCTTTGGAAGGGAAATATAGATTCGCTTTCTAAGTACTCAGCTCTGCTGCTTAAGTAAAGAGGTCAAGATAAAAATTATACAATGTCACGTGAAAGCTTTTACGTTACAGTACTCAAGGTGCTTTGTAGAGTATTAGTTTTTCATGTTGAGGGGAAATTGTATGCACGTGAAAAGATTGGATGATTGTAGCAAAATATGTATGCAAGATTTCTGGATTACTTCAGTATTTAACATTGCAGTGCAAAAAGTGTTACTTCTCAGCTGAACACTAATATTTTTGTTCATAATTAGAATAAAAGGGATGAACATTTATTAAAACGAAGAAATGTACCTCAAGAGGATACTTGTGAAGACTCTGACCTTGATGGTGACATCAGAGTGGTAAATTCCTTTTACAGTTGCATAAATAAATACCCTATAGAACTTGGGGCTCAGATTTTGATGCTGACTTTAACTGATGAACACTGTGTGGGAAACTGGTCTCTACTTTATAACACCAGTTTTGATTGCATAATTGATTGGCAGTAGTCAATTTGTGAGAAATATTTTGTTTTTAAAAAAGTTAAATGAATTTAGCTCTTAACTTTTAAAATGTTTTGAAAACTAATATTTTGTTTTGTTCCCTTTCTGCAGCAAAATACATCATTAGAAGCCATCGTGCAGGTGACTAACTTTCATCTTCAAGTTGTACTTCTGTTGACTGCAGTGTAAATTTGAATATTTACTAACTGTAATAATTTTATCAAACAGAATGCTTCCAGTGACAACCAGGGTCTTCAGCTGAGTGCAGTGCAGGCGGCTAGGTGAGATTGTCATGCTTTGAGTTTTCTGACTTTTGATATATTTTTGAGATTCTAAGTAACTTCTTGAAATAAATGACATTCATTTTCTGTAGATTCTTTAGAGGCTGTTTGTTACAAAGAATATAATCCATGAATGAAATAAAATGGTATATGAGCATTGATGACAAGACACATATTCATTACCCATTGTACGTGCCCTTGAACCATTGGAATGATTGGACTCCCTCTATGCTCTTAGGGAGGAAATGCTGCGATTTTGAAAAATATGAAACAAACTGATTATAGCACGTGTTAGGCAGTAATTTACTGGCATGATTAATGATTGACTGACAAATAGAAAACAGTAGGAGGGAATGGGTCATTCTCAAATCGGCAGACTGTGGCTGATAGGGATACCACAAGGATCACTGCTTGGGCTTAGACTGTTTGTAACTTATATTGATGATTTGAAGTTTGGGACCACATTTGGATGATACAAAGCTAGATTGGAATGTGTTGTGAAGATGACAAAGCAGCTTCAACAAGATTTGGACATGGTTGTTGAAAAAAATAGCAGATGAAATTTAATGTCGAAAAATGGAAGGTATCCATTTTAGGAAGAGCAGATATGCAGATTCTTATTTACATGAAATGTAGATGTACAAAGAGACTGTGGTGTCCATGTTGATATGCTAAGACTAGCATGCAGTTCAACAAGCAACTGGAAATGTTAATGTAATGTTATCCTTTATTGCAAAAGGTTTTGAGTATGAGTAATGAATTAAGTATTGCTTTAATTGCATGGGAACTTAGTTTTTAACATATCTGGAGCAATGTGTGTTGTTTTGATCTCCTTGTCTCAAGAAAGACATTAGTGCCATAAAAGCAGTACAACAAGGATTCACCAGACTTGTTGCCATAATGGTAGGACTATCCTGTGAAGAGAGATTGTGAAAACTGGACCTGTAGTCTCTAGAGTTTTGAAGAATGAGAGGTGATCTCATTGAAACCTAAACAACACTGAAAGGAATAGACAGGTCGATGCAGGTAAGATATTTCCCCACTTGGGATGTCTAAAACCAGCAGCTATCACTTGGATTTGAAATGAGGAGGAAGTATTTTTCACTGAGTTGTGAAGCTTTGGAAATCTGTACCACAAGGGCTGTGGAAGTTCAGTGTGTGTGTGTGTGTGTTTATGGCAGCAGTTGATAGATTCCTGCTTATCAATGGTGTTTAGGATTATGCAGGTGGGTTGGGTAAAAGGCATTGAAGTGTTCAATCAACCACAATCTTATTGAATCGAAGGGCCGGTTCAGGCTGAATGGTCAACTCGCTCTTTTTATTTCCAAGTTAACTTGGGTGGGATATGGAGGAGAACTTGCAGATGTAGTGTTCCCATCTGCTTGCTGTTCTTGTTCTTTTGGGAGATGAAAGTTGTATGTTTAACTGATACTGTCAGTAGGACCTTTTTTGAGTGTCTGTCTTGTAAGCAGTACACATCACAGGCACAGTGCATCAGTGAATGTTTGAGATACATTCCTGATCTGGAGAATAGAATGCAAATCCTTCTAGGCTGTCAGGTAGCTTATTTGGCACGCAGTATTGAACATGTGGAAATTTCCTAATGCTAAATTCTGGGAAAATTGGGCTTGTTCTCTTCACTCATTGTCATAAATTGTGTGTTCTTTAACAATTCTACATGGCTGTAATTGCCTTGCCATTATTGGCAAAAGTGGCGTCCATTTCACCCTGATCTGAATATCCAACCATATATTCTCCATTATAAAGACCAATGAATTCCAACTCCATAAAGTTGCCTGTGTCCGTCTTGCCTCAGCTCATCTTTTGAAATTCTTGTCTGTCTTTTTGTTACTTGTGTTATGGTACAGCTTGACAAGCCACCAGTAAACTCTGGTTTAGATTATCATTGTTTATTCAAATGCTAGGAGATCTGAAGTTAGTTGATCTCTGGAAAAGCCACAAGTTCTCATCTCTTGTCTGTGCTCAGTTTTAATATGATCATCTTACAATCATAGTTTAAACAAATTTCCCGAGGGTTAGTTTGTTTATTTTACACAGTACATATATTAGGCATTATTTCACCCAGCGATCCTTATCTAACAGAATGGACAATCTAGGCTGCATCTTCGTTTCTAACACCACTCCTGGCCTGACTGTTTGCTTGCCCTAGTCTCATTCCTTATCCTTTCTAGAGTGCACTTGTCAATCTTGCTCTGCTTGTTTATTTTGCTAAAAATGCTTCTAACTAAACCTATTTAACTCTTTTTCTTTCTTAAACCTTTACATTTGTCTTTTCTAATGCTGTGTGAAATAATGTCCCACCTGGTTCCTTAAACCTCCACTCGTTCAAAATTGTGGCCAATTCTGAACTATCGATTCACTGTCAGGCCGATTGTTTTCTGCCATTTATTGATTCTAAGGCTGCATTTTTATAATTGTCATTTGTTTTCAAATCTATTCATGATCTTGATCATTCCTATCTCTCGCCACTTGCAGCTCTACAGCCTCTGCTCACTGCACTCAATCCATTTATTATCTCCTTAGTGCCCTGAACTTTTGAGGTGTGCCTTCAGCTGTCTCAACCCCAGTCTCTGGGGCTCCCTTCCTACATCTAACCATTCCACTACATCTCACCCATGTTTAAAATGCTGTTTTTAACCTCCTTCTTTAACCAGGCCTTTGGATAGCTACCTAATATCCCTTTCAAGCTCAGTTGTTACATTTTGTTTAATGTTCATGTGAAGCTGTGTGGAGTGCTTTGCAATGTTAAAGGTGATGCATACTTGCAACTAATTGAAGCAAAAACTTCTCAAGTTTTCAAGTAACATTTTGCTGTCTTTATTCCGTTCACCAGGAAGTTGTTGTCAAGTGATCGCAATCCACCAATAGATGATTTAATAAACTCTGGCATTTTACCAATTCTCGTACATTGTCTAGAACGAGATGACAAGTAAGTAGTGCATATGATATTTTTATTTAAAATAACCTGTTTTGATCTCAAATTGTTCTGAAATTTTAAATCTGTATAAAGAAAATGAGTTATTTGCTTTTGATATTTCATGATTAAATTGAAACTGTATATCCCAAAATTACCTGTGATTTTTGTAATTTGCATTAATCTGTTTTATAGTCCTTCGTTACAATTTGAAGCAGCTTGGGCTTTAACAAACATTGCCTCTGGCACTTCAGAGCAAACACAGGCTGTGGTTAAATCAAGTAAGTGCCTTTTTCTCTTGGGTTCTGAGATTTTGTTCCGTTATAAAAGTGATTCTTTAAATAATCCATCAAGAGCTTAGTTAAAGTTATGAGTGTTCCTGAAAATCTCAATTTTAAATTAAATATTTTCTTATTAAAACTAATGTAAAAGTTGTAAGTTAGTTTTGGAGGAACTTCCTCATCACTTAAAAAAAAAGTTAAAATTGAAATACTTTGCATTGCTAAATACCTATATTGTAAATTTAAATACTTTTCAAAATTAGCGAGTTTTGAGAAGATTTGTAGCTCAGTTCTGGATATAGATTTGTTCGCTGAGCTGCAAGGTTCATTTCCAGACGTTTCGTTACAAAGAGATGCACGAGAATTCCTAGAAGCATGGCATTCCAACCGGAACTATATCAACAAATACATCGAGTCCGACCCCATCTACCACCCACTGAGAAAAGGAACAGGAAGTGACTTCACCACAGGAAATGACATCACCAACCCAAAGAACCCCAAACATATAAATAGCAGGAATTTTCAGCATTGCTTCGCTTGAGGTCCACTGAAGATGTTACCTAGTAGGGCAACGAAACGTCTGGAAATGAACTGTGCAGCTCGGCGAGCAAACCTACATCCAAAACTTTTCAAAATAAAGCAACATGCTGGTCACTGCAGTCCCTTCCTGTCGGTGAACCTTCAACTTGAGGCCTCTCCATCACCCTCTCCCACCCTGTTGCTGCTGACTTTCCAACTAGCCCCACCAGTTCAGCAATTCAGTACCATCAGAACTTGTACTTTAACAACGTCAGTCCTCCAGCTTCGGATTAGATTTGGACTTATCATCTTCCTTGAATGGGAATGCAAGTTCAAATGCCAAAGCTGTCAAAATGCAGGCCGCAACAGTGCATAAGTACTGAGCTGAATATTACAATTGGTGTCCTCAACACAGTTACCCTTATCCATTCCCTAATCCAATCCCTTGCTCCTGACCTTCCAACCTGAAGCATCTCCTAGTTCCGGGCTTACCATCTTCCTGAACAACCTGCTGTCTGACTTGGCCAGTCTCTGCTTCGCTTTCCTGAATCCGCACTGAGTGAGGGAGCTCCAGCAGCATAATGATCTTGAAGCAGTGACTGTGTTGAGGACACCAATTGTAATATTGTAGTTTGATTTATTATAAAGGAAAATGTGTGTCTAACAAGAATAAAATTTCATCATTTTTTGAAATTGCATTTCTTTTCCTGTTAGATGCTGTTCCTCTTTTTTTAAGACTGCTGCACTCTCCACATCAGAATGTGTGTGAACAAGCGGTTTGGGCTTTAGGCAACATCATAGGTATGTTTGCTGTTTTGTCATTGTTTATTCTAAAACTAAAAAGATTAATTATATTTTATTTCTGCAGGTATCAGCATAGATTTTCAGCTTGCTGCTTGGGTATTAAACTGATGTGGATGGCCTTTAAATGAAAATTGGGCAATTTCTTTAATTGGAGGTGGGGGTTTACAGTACCATTTTAACAGCTGGTGGTAGATTAATCTAACCCAGAAAATGGGAATTGCATGTTATGTGGGGATGCAATAGAAAAGTTGTAATGTTTGAGGTTGAAATTTGACTTTAGGTTAGCTTTCTCATGTGCTGATAATGCCAACTTTATCTTTCTACCTGTTTCCTTCGCTACTCAACTGTCTACATATTGCTAAATTAAATACGACTTACTTGTAGCTCGTTATTGGACACTCTGAAACCATCAACTTAGACCTCTGACACAAGCAATGTGCTCCTACTAATTAATTTGATTGTCCATTCTCTCAAACTGAACAAAATTTTAAATGAATTTGTCTCTCCGTTTTAAGCATTGCTTGTAAGACTCCTGCCCTTTGGTACTTGATACCTGAAAACCTTGTAACAGCCTTTGTCAATTTCAGACTAGACCTCCTTCAGTGCCCACCTTATTGGCCTCATGTCCATTTTCTGCCCCATGAGCTATCCTTTGTCCAAAGTGCTTAGTTGTGTCCTCTCCCTTTCTCACTTACCTATTATTTTACCCTCCCCACTGGTTTATCATGTTTCATTATTAACTTTGTTTTTCACGCTTTTGTGCAAGGCCATTCACAACCTTGACTTGACCAACTCCTCCAGTCCTATAAAACGACTCCTGATCTTCTGTTCCTTTTAATCTTAGCTTTCTATTAATCTCCTACCGGATTATTGTTGCACATTGAGAACCTTTCATCTGCTTTAGGGAACTCTCCTCAGACTATTGGATCTCAACTTCTACCATGAAACCGACTTCTGCATCATTTGGCAACTATTTCTGTGAGGTGTCCTGATATTTATTTTTTGTAGGAGATTGTAAATTCAAATTATTTACTATTTTATAGGTGTCCCAAATTTTAAGATGTTTATCCACCTTAATGCATCGAAAGTGTTCTTAACAATATGTGGTATTTTAGTGTTGAATTTACTATTTTCGTTTTATTTTGCTGGCAAAGACATTAGTGTGCAGCAAGTGTCCAGATCACACTTGGTGTAAGTTATGGGTTTGACCAGAAGAATGACTGTAGTTTCTTTTACCTTGGTACTGAAGAATTTTCAATAATGCATGGGCTTACTGAAAACTAAGAGCCTATGTTTTTCAGCAGTATTTGCAAAGCAGGAAAGTACTTGCTTTGTTCTTGATTAATTTTCTATTATCAATTTTATAGTTTGGCAGATATTGGATATAAATATTTTGTTAGAAGAAATGGATGAAACAGAATACCTTGTATAACTGCTGTATTATGTTTTTAATTAGATATTTCTTTATAACATTTTACTTTGAGACATTGTGTAACTGAAGTCACAGCAAACTGTTTATCAACCAATACCTATGGGACACGGAGTGTGCGGTTGATAAAATATTCCAGTTGTTCAAGATGTCCGCATGTTAATGTAAGAATACATAGAAATGTAATATTGGGGTATGCAATCACTGTATACTTTGATTATAGTATAAATCATTAAATAATAACACAGCCTTACCTTAAATAAAGCTTAACGGCAGAGAGCCTTCTCAATCACACCCTCAACTGACTACTGAGATTGTGATAATACGCTAAACTTCCGGTATTTGATGTATATAATTTTTGCCACTTTATTGAAAGTCCTGGTTCATAATGTGCCAATTAAAACCATGTTTGCTGTATATAACCAACTAATATGTTGACAGATTGTTGTGGTAGATTCCAATTTTTTTTTTGCACTGGGAAATTTGCCTAAATATGATTCAGATGCCACCTTTGTTCATTTGCCATTCGGGTCTCCTGTTCAGAAGGTTGTATTCACAAATGTAATTTCAAGCACATTATCTGAACTGATACTTCAGTGCATTGCTTAGTGCTGTATTGTCAGATATACTGTTCTTAGATGAAATGTTAAACTAAGAGCTGGCAAAGTTGTTGCAGATCACTGCCATGTTTTAAGGAAAGGCAGACAGTTCTCCACTTGGCCAACATTTATCCCTCAACGAGAATGGTCATTTCATCCTGTGTGTTAGAGTTTGCTATGTTCTGTTGACTGCTGTTTGTTAACAAAAATAATTAAGAACAAAAAATACTGGGTTTACTGTGAAGTTCTGTGAGATGTCCTGTAGATGGGAAAGGTGTAGTCTGTCTTTTAGGTTTTAAATGATGTCACTTGCATGTGAATTGACATTTTGTGTATTGTGCTTTGTGTAATGAAACTGAATTATTTTTCTTAATTGTTTAAAATTAGGGGATGGCCCTCAATGCAGAGATTATGTAATTAGTCTGGGAGTTGTGAAGCCCCTACTTTCTTTCATTAGTCCATCTATACCTATTACCTTTCTTCGTAATGTCACATGGGTAATGGTTAATCTCTGCCGTCATAAAGACCCTCCCCCACCAATGGAAACAATTCAGGAGGTAAGTAAATTGAGGTTTGTCGATTTGTTTTGCAATTCTAAAAATAACTTACAGCTGAATTGTTGAAAACTTAAATTGACACTGACCATACTCTTTTTTTAAAAAAAATCTTTCCTAGATTCTTCCAGCGTTATGCGTGCTCATCCACCACACAGACGTTAATGTAAGTATTATGAAGTCGGCAAACATGTAGCATCTTAATAGTGGGAGTAGTTTGCTATATTTAGGAAGACAAAGTGCATTCCCTTTAGATCTCCATCAGTTCTCTAGCAGCATCTAGCTCCCGCTCTTGCGATCAAACTTCCTTTGTATCCCAACCCATGTTCATCTTTTGTGGCCATCTGCAGCTGCCTTGACATCACATTGGTACTTAAATCCTTCTACCATCTGACTTATCTCCTCGTGTTTACAGCCCTTGATAATAATATGCTTTTGTGTACTTCAGTCATCTGTCTTAATATTGAGTTAATTGATATTACTTTGTTTTGAAACAACTTTCCCATCAGTAAGTGCTTAAATAAAATTCAAATTGTTGTACAAATCAAAATTTTGAGAGATTCGTATAGTGTTTAAATAGTGCACTTATTGCTACTGGGTAACACATTGGATATATTCATGTAGTTCAAACTTTGATTTAAAATATCTTTGCATCTTGAACGATTATCTGCATTTTTTTCTCTGTTTTGTATATTGTACATACCAAATATTTAGAAGAAATCTTTTGACTAAGCAGATAATCTATTCTTTGCCGATTTATGTTCAACCAGCGGGCCACACTGTAGCATTTCTTAGTGAATTAAAGTACAAGTAAAGATTGTGAAGAAACTGAAATTTTAAAAAAAGTTATCTAGGTTCTCCGTTGATAGTAGTCAAACTTTTGCTTTTTTTTATTATAAAGATTTTTAAGGAATAATTGGATATTAAGGAAATGATTGCAAGTAATATGGATTTTGGATAGTAAGATGATGCTGAACAAACTTGATAGAGGTCTTTCACGTCATTAATAACTGTAGGAGATGGATGAAGTTTGGTGAATGTTGTTCACATGACTTCAGGAACCTTTCCAAACACCATACCTGAGATTATTGGAGAAAATGCATGGTTTTAAAACCAAAGGGAAGTGGGATTGCAAACTCATTTATAAAGGAAGAAATGGTTGGAAATCTGGAGTGATGTCCCTTTGGATTCTGTTTTAGAATCTTTCGTGATCAGTGTACATCAATGCTTTTAACATAGTAAAAGGGAGTTGGTGCCCTAATTTGTTGATAGGAATAATTTTTAGGACCAAAATAAGCTGTAAGCGAATATTAATGAGCTCTGTTAATGGGCAGCAAAGTGGCAGTTTAGGTGAATGTGTGCTATCTTTTGGCAGAAAAGATAAAGCAAATGTTTGGAGCAAGGATTAGTGCTGCAAAAGAGCAGGGGGTATTTTAAGAGACTAAATAAAAAAAACCCAAAAGAACTGTAAACACTGGAAATTAAAAGCAAAACCAGAAATTTTCGAGAAACACAGCAGATCTGGCAGCACCTGTGAGAAGAAAGCAGAATTAATGTTTTGGTCCATTGACACTTCAAACAATCTGAAGAGGGGTTACTGGACCTGAAACATTAATTTGCTTTCTTTTCACAGATGCAGCCACTCTTGCTGAGTTTTTCCAGCAGTTTATTTGTAATTCCAAGGTCTAGGATATCTACAACATTGAAAAGCATTACTGTAAGCATTCTATCTGCTCCTCAATTGCTTAAAATGAAAAGTATACACTTGCTGTATGTAGTGCACAACTTAAAAACCTGATGGTGTGACTTGTATAAAATGCTATCAAGACCAAAATTAAATGTTGAGTGCAAGTTGTGATGTTCACCCAAAAGATGGGAGCAAAACACATCGAAGACAATGCTGTTTAATTTAGCTGTGGCTTGGTGTGATAAAGGACTTGAGACGTTACTTTTTTCCTTTGGAAGAGAGTTAAGGAATAATTTTACTGAAGTGTTTAAAATGTTGAACAAATGAGGCAATTAATTGACCCAACTATAATGCTGAGATTAATTGTACATTTTACAGAAGTTTTTGAGAATTATTTATGAAATCCAATGAATACTGTACAGACCATGATGCATTTAATATGTTAGATGGATGATGTAAAGTGATTCAGGTTTTTAGGGTCTGGGTGAATGAATGTTGCTCACTTGAGCATTTAAGCATTGTTGTAAAACTAAATGGTCTATTTTGTAATTTTTATGAAAATTAATAAAAGCATTTTCATCACTAAATCAAATTTTCCAGATACAAATTTAAAGACCATAATAAATATTGGATATTTGGGGTGTACTTGAATTATTAATATTCAACTCGACAGTGTCCTATGATATGGCATGTACTATGTAAAAGTGAGGACTGCAGATGCTGAAGATCCAAGTCTAGATTAGAGTGGTGCTGGAAAAGCCGCAGGTCAGGCAACATCTGAGGAACAGGAAATCGACGTTTCGGGCAAAAGCCCTTCAGGAATGAAGGCCTTCATTTCTCTTACTTCCTGTGTCGCTTTATCATTACTCTTCTATTTCTTTATCTTTTTGGGTGGCAGATGTTGGTTTGTAAGAAGCAGGTGATTACATAGCTAGAAATTACCAAAATTTGCTATTGGATTGCTCTGTTCTCATCCCAATTGCTCATACTTGTTTTTCCCATCCATTATTCCCATTGCAATCTGTGTCCATTTGTCTCAGAATGATTTCCCTCCTATCACTTTGTTTGCATCAGGGAAGGTGATGACCTTAGATATAATTGCTAGATTATTAATCCAGAGAACCAGGTAATGTCCTCGTTCATGGTTTGAATTCTGCCACCGCAGCTGGTGGAATTTGAATTCAGTAAAAATCTGGAATTAGGAGTGTAGTAGTGAATATGAATTTATTCTCGATTGTTAGCAAACCTATCTGGTTCACGAAAGTCCTTCAGGAAGGAAACTCCCATTCTTGTCTGGTCTGGCCTACATGTGACTCCAGATCCACAACCAATGTGGTTGACTCCAACTAGGATTGGGCAATAGATACCCTCATTTTGTGAAGGAATTAAAAACAAAAATTCTCTTCAATAAACACACAACACTTGAATTGTTCTCACATTTTTCCTGCAGATACTTGCAGCACCCTTTTAACCTTTTCTAATTTATCGCCAAGTCTATCCTTCTGCCTGACACTGCTCTGATTAAGATAAGACATAGGAGTGGAAGTCAGGCCATTTGGCCCATCGAGTCCACTCTGCCATTTTCTTTGGGGGCAGTTTTCTTCATTTGTAGTCAAACGTAAGAAATATATTTTAGAAAAAAATCTATGCAGTATCAGGGAAGAAAAATGCATCCTTTGTTTTGACACCCTTCCCAAATTATGTGCTTGGCTTTATTCCCTGCTACTGTCTTCACTCTTATGATCTTTCTTGACCAGTATTAATCTTTTTTAACTCCATTTTATAAAATAAGGTAATATGGTTTCAAAATTTACTTGTTAAAATTGATTAGAGTTCAATTTTTCCATAAACATACTAATTTATAATTTGAAGATGAAATTGGAATTGAACTGTCACTAAACTATAACTGGGAACACGACTGGTGTAAACAATACTTTATAGATGGCTGCATTTTCTTTTGTAAATTGGTGAAGCATTTACCTAGTGTGCAGTGAATAAAACATTTCTTGTGCCTAAGGAATAATTTACTAGCCTCCTGTCATACTCCATTTTCCACATCCCACAGAACTTAAAAGTGAAGGATTCATAATGATTGTTTTCACAGTGCTTATACTAAATGTTTGTTGTTGTGAACTTCAGATTTTAGTGGACACTGTTTGGGCCCTGTCCTATCTAACAGATGCTGGAAATGAGCAGATTCAGATGGTTATCGATTCAGGGATCGTTCCTCATTTGGTGCCCCTACTCAGCCATCAGGAAGTTAAAGTCCAGGTAAGAATATAATTATCTGAGCTGTGAATTTTTTTCTCTCAGCATTTTATTTTAAATGAAATCTTAGATTTATATATTTGCAACGTTATTTATCAGAAGTTTAAAGATGAGCACCCAACCATGTGGAATAATAAGTCAATTTCAGTTTTTGATCATTATTTCTGTTATGCTTTGGAGAGGATGTGTGCGGTAAGTATTTGGAGTCCCACAGTTGAGTCTTGTGGTCTCATAGCCTGGAGTTTGCAGAAGATTTAGTTGCTACCTGGTCTCCCCCTCCCCTTCTCTGTTGTCACCCTCACCCTGCCTCCTCCCCTTCTTCATCGTCGCCCTCCAACTACCATCCATGTAACCCAACTCTCTAAGCAGAATTTTAACTCTGACCTCCATTTTGTCTTAAACTCAGGTATAGTACTCCAGCATCTGCAGTCCTCACTTTCTCCTATACTACAGAGCATATTAAAATCCCACCTTCTCCAGAGCTGTGTTGTAATGTCATTGAGCAAGTTGATTAGAAAATATCAATAAAACATGTTATCCAGTGTGTTTCAGACAACATTCTGAATAGAAAAGTCATTGACTGAGTTTAGTCTTGCCAAATATAATTGACATCAGTGTGACTGTCAAGATTCATGATTGTAAATCTGGGTCGCTGTTGACAATGGTGCAATGAAGCTAATTATTTACCTATAATTTTAAATGAAGATTCTATTTATCAAACATTGCAAAATGATGGACATTAGAATTAATTTAACATAATATTATTAGTTTCAGTGAATGTATGCTATTTTTGTGAATATATACGTTTGATTTAGCTTGCCCAGTAATAAGTATTTTGTAAATGCTCAGCTTTGGGCAATTTAAGAAGTTGGATAAAAGTAATTTCTATGTGCATTTGTGGTTTAACGAAATACTGATGTTTGCCCAGACTGCAGCTTTGCGAGCCGTGGGAAACATTGTAACTGGTACTGATGAGCAAACACAAGTAGTCCTGAACTGCGAAGCTCTTTCTCATTTCCCAGGATTGCTGACACATCCTAAAGAGAAGATCAATAAGGTAAGATACTTAAGGATTCTTTTCTGCTTGGCAAATCCCTTCTTCCTGTTTTGCACATCTACAGTTGCTTTGTTCCTAATGATTAAGAGTGGTAAACATTCACACTATTCCGTTGGAAATGATGAAATGGAGATTATTGGCTTTGTGTGTCTGGAAGAGTTGGGGTATTTTTAAGGTGGTTATTTGTCAATGGTAAGCAATATTTTAAAATCTGCAAAAAGTTAGAAATATTTAATGGTAACCAATATAAGAAGTAAGAATTTCCAGAGCTCAATGTCTTACAGTGGACGGAGGGGCTAGTGGGTCGGGGGAAGGTGGTGGGGCAGGGGGGGTGGGGAAGGTTGCGGGGTGTGTGTGTGTATAAGTATATATGTATGGCTGGCAATATGGATCTGATTTCATTCGTTAACATCAGTGCTGAAACTGAAGTGCATCTGATGGCAATCACAGTTAATTTTAAGGGGCCTATGTGTGATTTTGCTGATGATTAGAGCCTCACACAGTCCATTTTGCCAGCTTGGTTATGCCAGAATTCTCCAACAGGGTGGCATTTGTGTGACCCTGTCAGCTGATCCAACAAGAATTAGCATTTAAAAATATATATCCAAGTAGGATCTTGAACTTTTATAATCAACATTGCTTTGGAACATTGGTTCCGTAGCTCATACGTACTCTACAAAGATACTTTCAATAGTGAATCTGCTAATATTAGTAAATTAAGTGCCTGATTCTTACAGTCCATAAGCCTGAAAATGAGAACTCAAAGGCAAATGTTACTTGTAAATAGTCAATGCACTCGTGCTTTTTCTTGACCTCCTTTCTGTTTGTTAATTGTACAGGAGGCTGTGTGGTTCCTATCCAATATCACAGCTGGAAACCAACAGCAGGTGCAAGCAGTGATTGATGCAAACCTTGTTCCAATGATTATACACCTCTTGGATAAGGTGGGCAATTAAACTTGATTTTTTTTGCTTGTTGCAGCAAAATGTTTTAAAGTTTATTTTTGAATTTAAGTAAATATTAAATTCAACATAAAGGGAGAATGCCAGAATCTTTTCATATTTTAAATCATATTCAAAGTGGAAAATTCACAAAAGAAATGCAAAAACAAATTTCATGAGAAAAGTGCTGTGTTAAACATAGTAATCTGGACTTCTTGGAGTTTGTGTGGAAAAGAATATTCCTGGGTCCATACATGGTAAAACAGTCTCTCAAGATTCTTAAAAGTAAATCAGTTTTACTTTTTTGTGTTAAGCAAACCAAAACTGACTCAACGTTTTCTTCCTCCCTAGGGTGATTTTGGTACTCAGAAAGAAGCTGCTTGGGCAATAAGTAACCTAACCATTAGTGGCAGGAAAGAACAGGTACGCAAGAACTTGTACATTTAGGAAAAACAGCTGACATTTTCAAGCCACATCAAGTTGATTTAAACTGTTGGTAGAATAAAGTTTTTAAATTTGTAACTTTGGGTTCCAATTTGCGAATATTGTTTTGTATAAATGTTTTCTCGTTACTGTTTCATAAAAGGCAAAAACCATGTGGAACTGACAGTTACAAAATTTCTTTAGGTTGCATACCTGATCCAACAAAAAGTAGTCCCTCCATTCTGTAATCTGCTAACCGTGAAAGACTCTCAGGTTGTGCAAGTGGTATTGGACGGGTTAAGTAACATCCTCAAAATGGCAGATGATGAAGCAGAAACAATCGCTAGTCTGATTGAAGAATGTGGTGGTAAGAATGAAATTATCTTAATCCTCTATATTGCAGTACTTGTAGAGATTTTGACTCTTGACTAAACATTAAGTTCATGTTGCAGCTTTGATTAATACTTTATTTAGACTCCCCCTATGTAAAGTTTATTTTCAGTTACCCAAGTCTTTGGGATTGTGTGTGGAAAAAAACTGAGAATTTTGAGTAGGTGCACTCCTGGGTTGAAGAAGTTTGTCCATATATTTGGCCTTAGAGGCCAACTGACTTAACTGCAAAATTAATAATAATTTAGAAAAGCTTTGTACTTTTGTGTCTCTGCCCATCCTAGTTTTAATTTGAAAATAAATGAATAGTTGTTTGAGCATTGTACTGTGGTTATACTTAATTATAATGAGCATTTTATTCCTGCAATGGTGTTGTATTATTGATGGTGACTTACTCCTCAGTCTCTGACCAGCTGTGGCTATATTAACTGTCTTGGTTTTTTTTCAGGGGTTTAATCCTTCTCTAACTAAATAGTTTGTTGAATTTAGTGGTAAGGTCCTGGGGAGTGTTGCTGAGCAAAGAGAGCTTGGAGGGCAGGTTCATAGTTCTTTGAAAATGAAGTCGCAAGTAGGTAGGATAGTGAAAAAGGCATTTGGTAAGCTTGTCTTTATTGGTGACTGCATTGGGTATTAGAGTTAAGACCTATGTTGCAGCTGTATAAGATACTGGTTCAGCCACTGTTGGAATTCTGTGCGCAATTCTGGTCTTCCTGCTATAGGAAGGGTGTTGTGAGACTTGAAAGGGTTCAGAAAAAATTTATAAGAACACTACCAGAGTTGGAAGGTTTGAGCAATAGGGAAATGCTGGAGCTATTTTCCCTGGAATGTCAGAGAATGAGGCATGACCTGATAGGTTTATAAAATCATGAGGGGCATGGATGGAATAGCAGCCAAGGTCTTTTCCCCAGGTGCAGGGCGAGTCTAAAATTATAGGGCATAGGTTTAACATGAGAGCAAGATTTAAGAGATCTAAGGAACAACTTTGTCACACAGAGTGGTGTGTGCCTGCAATGAAGCTGCTTGAGCAATAAGTAACCTAACCATTAGTAGCAGGAAAGCGCAGGTACGTAAGAGCTTGTACATTTAGGAAAAACAGCTGACATTTTCAAGTTAATTTAAACTGTTGGTAGAATAAAGTTTTTTTTAATTTGTAACTTTGGGTTCCAATTTGTGAATATTGTTTTGTAGCAATGTTTTCTAATTACTGTTTTGTAAAAGGCAAAAATGATGTGGAACTGACAGTTACAAAATTTCTTTAGGTTACATACCTGATCCAACAAAAAGTAGTCCCTCCATTCTGTAATCTGCTAACCGTGAAAGACTCTCAGGTTGTGCAAGTAGTATTGGACGGGTTAAGTAACATCCTCAAAATGGTGGTGGCTGGTACAATTACACCATTTAAAAGACATCTGTATGGGTAAATGAATAGGAAGGGTTTAGAATGATATGGGCCACGTGCTGGCAAATGTTTCAATTCCCGCCTCAGGTTGACTGCCTGTGTGGAGTTTGCATGTTCTCCGTGTGTCTGCGTGGGTTTCCTCTGGGTGCTTCAGTTTCCTCCCACAGTCCAAAGATGTGCAGGTCAGGTGAATTGGCCATGCTAAATTGCCCGTAGTGTTAGGTAAGGGGTAAATGTAGGTGTATGGGTGGGTTACGCTTCGGCAGGTCGGTGTGGACTTGTTGGGCCGAAGGGCCTGTTTCCACACTGTAATGTAATCTAATTTAATCTAATTAGTTTAGGATATCTCTTCGGCTTGGTCGAGTTGGACCAAAGGGTTCGTTTCTGTGCTGATCAACTCTGATGCTATGACTATGCAGCAGCACCATGCATTGCTATCCATTAGCATTGCTCTTCACCTCTAGTCTTGTGATATGTAAATCAAGAGAGTGGTGCTGGAAGAGCACAGCAGGTCAAGCAACATCCGGGGATCAAGAAAATTGACGTTTCCGCCAAAAGCCCTTCATTAGGAATTCTGACGAAAACGTTTCTGATGAAGGGCTTTTGGCGGAAACGTTGATCTTCCTGCTTTTTGGATGCTGCCTGACCTGCTGTGCTTTTCCAGCACCACACTCTAGACTCTGATCTCCAGCATCTGTAGTCTTCACTTTCGCTTTATGATATATAAATGACAACTTTTTTGGTCTCGTTCCTGAAGCAAGTTCTAGCCAGTGTAGCTTTATTCATCCATTGTATCCTAGACATTGAGAGAGTGGGGGAGAGATTTGAGATTTGAGGTTTGAGGCCGAAGAGATCTGAGTAGTACTGATTAATGCTCACTTCGCTACCAGAATCTTCTGTTCATAAAGTACTGTGAAATTTTAATGTCCCCGAGAGGATGGGCAACTCCATCAGTTTAAATTCTTATCCCCAAAAAAAGTGAAGTATTGGAATGTTAAATGAAAATGTGCTTTTTTTTTCTCTGTATTGCGTGTTGAACTCACAGTTTGTGCCTGATTTAGTTAACTGTTGTCAAGCCTGATCCAATGACTTAGGACAGATTCTGGCATGGCAGCCACTCACTGTTGCATTTGCTGCAGATTAAGACCTTGGCTTGAGAAAATGCAGGACTGGTCCCCTTTTTTTTTTGCTGGGCCTTTTATTTTTTTTTGCCTCTTGCAATGCCTGTCCAGTAGTCAACTTCCAAAGATCTCCAGATATTGACAACTGTCTCTGTTGTCATGTGTCAATGTCTGTCATCTTTTGTAATATTATGCATAGGTGTCCCTGTGCCTCAATGGTTGGTTCAAAGCACAGGATTCTTTCAGGTATACTTTAGTCAACCATCTGAACTTGGCTGAGGCAGCACGCACATCATTGACTTACTAATGTGTGCGGTTTCTAGCCGAAGTACAGTGGGAAAAACCTGTGTGAAAGCACCCTGTGAACTATGGCTAGTAACAATTGTCAACTTGTAGTACTACATTTAATATACAAAGACAATCTTGCTTTTTGTTTTTCCTGAGTTACCTGTGATTTAATTATTTAGTCAAAATCGGTGCATTGTAAGAGATCATATAAGTGATATTTCAGGCGATACTAATGACCTCTGAATTAGAGTACAGCCTGTGATTATTCAGTGCAAGTTGCATGCCTCTGTTTATGAATACAAATTCTGAGTGTTGATCTTTACTGGGAGAGTGGATAGTTTAATTGATTCTGTTGTACAATACAAAATGCTTGACAATGTGTCAGAATTATCTGGTATAAATGTACAGCTAATATTGTCCAAATCCTCTTCAGGATTGGAAAAGATTGAACAGTTGCAACATCATGAAAACGAGGACATCTATAAATTGGCTTATGAGATCATTGACCAGTATTTCTCATCAGATGATGTAAGTATAAGGGGCACATGTACTCCACTGCCTTTTTCAAATGCAATTAGGGAAGGACAATAGACACTAGTCTAGCCACCAATCAAGGAATTTAAAATATTAAAATACAGAATATATGCTGCAGCTTGTCCACAAATCTTGCTGATGTTATTGAATGTTTTGATCATGTTTTTGGTCAGCATTTATAATGTTGAGCTTTATCATAATGTATACAGAAACACAGCATGTAAGCATTTTATAATTGAAAGCCCTATCTTCACAGACAGCAACAAAAAAAAACTTTTGAAATGTTAACCCAACAAATCATTTAAAAAGCTTTATTGACAATATCTCTCTTAAGATCCTGCATTAAGGTTATATTCCTTTAAAAAATGTCATCTGATTATGCATGCTATTTATGTGTGACACAGATGCACACAGCGATCTGCACAAGCAACTTTAAAAATACAATGTAATATTTACAGACATCTGCCAGTTCCCACAATGGGACTGCCCTATACCCAGAGTGATAACCATGCCATGCTCTGCTTTTGTTGTTACTGATAGGCAATAGCAATCCAAAAATGAGTCAACTCCCTCATTCCATGTTTGTATCAAATTACAGATTTTGTGTTTGTAAAATCTGTGAAATTCTAGGTATTTTCCTACAGTGAGATTAATTGAGAAGTCCCCCTCTCCATGCTGAAAAACCTTCAACATTGTCCTAGATTGTGCTAGGAAATATTGTTTGGATTTCAGCCCAACAGAGCTCAAGATTGCCTTTGTGCAGCTGACCCTGTCGTTTCCATTCCCTCGTGAAGTTATAGATGCATGGCAGATTTGTTTTATGTAGGGAAATGGTACATTTGATCAGAAGAAAGAGGTTTAGCAGTACAAACCAAATGATACAATATTAAGTGAGGTACAATAACATTGGGGATATGTAAATAAATCTTTGGTGACCAGACAGGTTGAGAAATCTGTTATAAAATCATATGGGACCTTTGGCTTATTAATAAAGGCAGTGCAACAGTTATGCTGATTTTCTACTGACTGGACAAAGTCAGTACGTCCAGCACTGATGGGTAAAAGATTAAAGGCAAAATGAGGGTTTTTTAAATATAGTGAATGGTTATAACTGTATTGCCAAAAATGATTGATGGACAGATTCAGTGGTAATTTGATATACTTCAAGGAAACAAAATTGTAGGATGGAGGGGTAGAGCAGGGACATGAAACTAATTGAATAGCTCTTTCAAACGGCTGGCAAAGGGGCCTTATTCTATGCTGAATCATTCACTTGCATTCTATAATAAAATGTACTCAAAATAATAGTCGATGCTTATGTTTCTGTTTTGTCACTTGGAATATGTATCTGCCATATTACATTGTTTATCATCTGCTGGGACCTCTCCATTATCTAGTGTTGTCTTCATAGTGTCAATTCCTCTTGAATCGTTTTGCAAGTGTCTCACCACTCTTAGATAATATTGTCTGGAAATGTGTAATGGAAACCCTTTTGCTGTATCAAAGACCTCTGTCCCTCCTTATTGTTTCCTCTATTTCTCATTTAATTTTACCTTAATTTTAGATAGGAGGAACATGATCTAACTATCCCAATGGCAACTTTGGTGTAGAATATTTATAGTTGAATTCTGTCATTTCAAACCTTTGCATTTTTGTGTTTGTCCCATCTTGTTTTATGATATTAACTGCTGACGTAATGTAAAAAATTGTGACTGCTAGGTTTGGCCTTGGTTGATAATTCCCTTTTTCTTTTAAGATTGATGAAGATCCTGCCTTGGTTCCAGAAGCAATTCAGGGTGGGACATTTGGGTTCAACTCATCCACCAATGTTCCAGCAGAGGGCTTCCAATTCTAGAAAGGCATAATTCCTGGAGCAAGTGAAATAATGCAGCACTAAAGGAAGGTTTGATCGATCATGCTTGGCTCATGTGGGATCCACTGCTGCATTAAATCGGAGAGCTGTTTTGCAGATTGCGTTTGGTGTCCGAGAAAAGCCCAAATGAAGTCAAGCTGGCGAGTGGGTGCGAGTGCGCGTGAGAGTGGTAAAATGTTAAAAAATTTCACAGTGAATGCAATTTCGGTTGTTTTAAAGAAAGGGGCTAAGAGTCAAAGAAAGGTCAATGTCCACGAAGTAACTAAACCAAGATCAAATTCAGTTATCTAGAATAATTAGAGGAATGAAGCAGTTAAGATAACTACAAAGCTTCATCAACCAAGAAAGAGACATCGACAAGTCAGAAGACCGAGTCAAGGCCTTGCTATGAAGCACTGTGTGAATGGACCCACTGTATGAATGTCTGGACTCAGTGCTGTTGGAGCCAGGTTCATTACTTGAAATCTTGGGCTCTGTATTCACTCATAAAAATAAACTCCTAGTCATGGAGTGATGTGTGGAAGAGAGTAGTGTATGGGCGTGATGTTGTATGTGAACGCATGCAAACTTGATTGCCTTCAAGTGGCTAATGAATAAATCCAGAAAAACACCAAAATGAGTTTGTTTTTATTAATAATTAACATACACTGGAGAATTTAACCAATTTAGCAGCAGTGCATTGTATAATTTATCTGTGGCAATTTAGGTTGAATCTTGCAGCTTATGCCATTTGCTTGTTTTACTTCCACCTTGGCCATTATAATTTTTTAATGTTTATACTACTTATGTACTTTATTTGTAGTTATGAATTGTTCCTCACTTAACAATTGCACCAGTTAAATCAGTAAGTGCTGTGAGTTGCTTTCCATATAAATCACGAATACAGGAAAGAAATTAAGAAATATGTAATGGTAGTAAGCTGCTCACATGCAAAAATTTTGCAGAGGGAGAAACAAACCTATACATGCTCTGCTGCTTATAAACATTGAAAGGTTGTCGTAATTTAAGTCCAGGGAATCTCAAACACCAACGGTGTTGTGGAGCTCATCAACTTGGATAAATAAGGTTGGCTAAGATAATCAAATCACATGCATCTATTAATTGATGGCTGCTTCTGATTTATTTTAGCTACGTTTTTAGTTAGTTCCTGTGTAGAATATAGCACCGTACCTCATGGGGTAAATGCTGTTAATAAACATATGTTTCCTATTTTCCTGTTATTTTTCCGGATTAAAAATATTTCAGTTGTGACTAATTTTGGTGTATACTTTCTGCTAAAGGGGAATGATAAAAGTATGTATAGAGGAAATAATCAAATGTGAAAGCACCCTTGATATGTTTCCTACTTTTAGGAAGGACTTTTTAAAAATTAGATACAAGTAGCCATGAACCATCTGAGCCACTTTAAAAAGAGTTTGATGTGTTTCAAGAAGCTTGCATGCAGACCATGCAAGTTCTTTTTAAAAAAGAAAAGAGCCTGGAAGATTGTTGGTTCTTTGAAGGTTTCGTACACTAAATTTGGCTGATTGATCAATTTTGTTTCGAGAAGGAAAAAATGCTTACCCTCTTGGTAAGGTGGCTCATTGTAGGAAATACTGTGCCTTCTCCCTTAGAGCACAAGTGTTGCATGAACAAGTGTTACTGTATTTAAAACCGAAGGTAATAGTCACTAAGGGGAAATGTGAAAATGATTACCTGATTCCTATTTTGTGTTTAAAAATTTTGGAATATTGTAGACTGGATTAACATGTAGTTGTGATTTCTTTTGTAAATTAGTTGGTTTTTCCCTTGAAGCATTCCTTGTCGTCATACACATGCTTTAAAAGCTAGACAAAAATTGAAACAAACATAAAATTAGCTTGCTTACACTGTTGTCCGTTAGAGTGCAGGCTAATCTGTTTTAGAGAAAAATAAACTTTGAAATTATTCTGTGTGGCCTGATGTTCCATTGTAGTATTAATGTGTTACATCAGGGGTTCTCAATTGGAGGGAGGTGGCTGTGAGAACTTTTCATGGGGTCTAATGAAAATAACCAATAGAAACTTGTTTCATGTCTCATCTCTGCACAACCCTTCTGTCCAGTAATCTAACTCTGTTTGGGTTAGATGTGGCACATCTGTTTGTTATTTTTGACACTTTGGACATTGACACTAAGTCAGGCAGTGCAGTAATTACAGGTGACATCAGACTATAGGTGGGTGAGCATTAATCTAATTCAGACATGCTGACATATGATCATCTACAACAAAACTGGCGCATTAAGGCATATTTTGAGGTTGTCACCAGCATTGAAAAATAATAGATTTCTTCAGTTAGGAGAAGTATCCAGTGAATTATAAATGATCAGTGATAACACTGGTTATTAAAGGAGAGCTTCCTCTTTACAGTCACTACTTTTTTTGACCCGTGCAAGCAATACTATGGATTAGGCAAAGTTCAAGTCACTTGCCTCAAAAATGGTGGAAAACTGTATCTACGATTCATTATAATTAAAGGCTACTATATATTGTACGTACATATCTTGGGTACTACAGTCAGAGATATACAGCATAAACAGACCTATCGGCCCAACTCGTCCACGCCGATCAGGTATCCTAAACTGATCTTGTCCCATTTGCCAGAATTGGCTCATATCCCTCTTAACCCATCTTGTTCATACCCATCCAGGTGCCTATTAAATGTTGTAGTAGTACCAGCCTCCACTTCTTGTGGCAGCTCATTCAACACCACACACTTTGTGAAAAGTTTGTCCCTTAGGTCCCTTTTAAATCTTTCCCCTCTCGTCCTAAACCTATGCCATCTAGTTGTGAGCCCCCCCCCCCAACAAAACACAAGCGCAGGGAAGAGGCCTTACCTATTTACCCTATCCATGCCCCTCATGTTTTTATAAACTTTACTAAGGTCACCCCTCAGCCTCTGACACTCCAGGGAAAACAGCCCAGCCTATTCAGCTTCTCCCTATTGCACAAACAGTTATGAGAAGGTTTAATGCATCATCTATAATGGGGGCAAGTGGGACCCCAGAGATACTGATTGAGCATATATGACAGGACAGGGTCATTTACTATACTTGGAAAAATTTAATAACGTGATTCAGCCGGCCAAGATGCATTTTTTTTAACTGTTCAAATTGTAAGTATAAAACTAATGGATACAATGTTTCTTCTTCTCGTGAATCACTTGAGGCGAGTAGGTTTCCTTTGGTGGTTTCCCTATTGCCTTTTTATTCATGTAAAATCAAAAGCTATATTTAACACTAAAGAGCCCCACCAAGCTTTTATAAGGGGTAGGCCGCCCCTTTCCATTGTGAGCAAAAGCAACCAACTCAATATTCAGAGCCAGCACTTCCAGTCTCTGCTCACAGGTTGTTCTTAGAGTAGACCTAAAATCTAATCCTTCTGGCTGAAATCAACCACTGAACCAGTAATCGCTATTCAGATGCTCACCTATCTTCTTGTTAACCTGGTACTTATACGACCTGCTGTAGTTTTCACAATTTGGAATTGGGTTAAAACGAATTCCACATTTAACTTGATGAGGACTGTATCATTAAACCACAGGCTCTTTGTTTGTCAACTACCGTTCTTTGCTTTTGTTGTATGTACCAATCAAGTAATATATTAAAAAGTTGCCAGTGTTATATTTGAAAGCTTTTGTGTTTACATAGAATGCCTACTATTTACCATAATCTTGTTATTTTCACACAACATTTTTGAGAGTTTACAAATAGGTTTTCTTAAACAAATCCTGTGTGTTTACAAAACAGAAGTGCTACTTTGTGGAAAAAATAAGAGAAAAACCTACAAGGTGGTTTCCAGGTACTACTAATAACGAAGGTAGTAAAAGACTAAGCATGATCAACTTTTTGAATAGCCAAATAGTGTGGACACCTGGGGAAGTAAAATTGTGGAAATGCAGATCTGGCATCTTTTCTGTGGAGAGAAGTTTCATGTTTCAAGTTCAGGATCATTTTGACAAGTTGTGTTCTGATAGGTTATTGACTTTGGAGAAGCCAAGAAAAAATTCACAGAGGCTGTCATACCTGCTTTATTATTTTAATCATTTCTTGTTTTGATAATATTTCGGTTATTGACTAGCTGATGATTTGAAAGATGCAGCCATATTGGAATTTTACTAGTATGTCTATAGATAAAAAAAAAAGTAAATTGAGTAATGTTTGTAACTTTTCCTTTAGGAAGTGCAATGTCATCCTATCCCATTAACACCTTTTGAAGCATTTTCTGTGGCCGAAAATAACTACATTTGGGATGGTAATGTACTGGCATTTTCAGTGGAAATTCTATTTTTAATCAAAAACAAATGCCATGGTCATGGTGAAAGAGGAGAATTCACAGTGGATAGTGGGCTAAAGAGTGCACTTAAAATTGCTAAATTATCAGGACCTGATCAGATAAATACGAAAAATACTTAGACTAGTAAGGATGGAAATTTCAGAACCAGTGACTGTAATATTCTACTCTTTACATACAGTGAAAAATCACAAATATTACTCTTGTTCAGAGTACAAGGACAATCTGGCAATTATGACTCAATTTAACTTTGATGGAAAAGCTTATAGAAATAATAACCTGGAGAAAAGTCTTTGGTTTTCCATAATTGCCAGTGATTATGCAATGTGGGTTGTTGAGAACATATGTTTCTTTAATAATAAGGCAAAGTATTGAGGATACTGACATCAGCTTAATACAGTATTAGTGGAGAGAGAAGCAGTTGTTTAAGTCCAATATGACATGTTTATAACTGAAAATAAATTGAAAAGTAATGGATTTTAAACTACTGAAAAGGGGGAAACTGCAAATGGATCAGAAAGGTGGCTCAGAGAAACATTAGATAATCAAGATTATAGAAGTGTCACAGAACAAAATGAGAAGGGAGTAGTGATAGTTTAATAGAAAAGACTTAGATTTGTCTGTAGGAATACATCCAGAGTAAGTGTTAATTGCAAAATATGGATCAACTCTGGCTAAAAGTGTACCACGAAAACAACTATGTAAAGGTGTAATATCAACATGGATGACAGTTGTAGTCTGAAGTTGTTGAATTCTAGTGTCATGTGGAAGGCTCTAAGCTGCCGAAGTAGAACATTCCTTGGATTTCCTTTGTTTCCTTGGATTGCGCTGAGGTTCACTGGAACATTGCAGCAGGTTTAAGGCAACAATGGTAACAAGATGGTGTATTGTAATTGAGCTCAGTTGATGTTAAATTGATTGTGACTGTTATTTGCACTCGGGAATATTCAGTACCTTCTGTCCAATCACTGTCACATCTCATGTTATGTACCATGTTCTGAGTTTTGCAAGCTGCCTGAGTATAGTTAGTACTCTGCCTGTTGCAAAGAGACAAAGGGGCATATTATTTGTGATCCACCAGTCGAGTTATATGGCCTGTCTAATTGGCAATGAAATTTGTGTACTGCACACACTTGCTGACCATTCCCAAGTGTGCTAAGAATTGCAATTTAAGATCACCAGTTGATCTTATGTGCGCTACACTCTGACTGGAATATTTGTTATGACACCGCCTCAGCAAGTCAAAGTAAATCAACCTCCCTGTCACTGGATTTGCAACATGTTGAAATTAAAATATCCAATGACCCTCAAAATTGATCAGTTGTTCCTAACTAGACTTTAAGAATATCAGCTATCAAACACCAAGTTTATAACTCAAACAAAAAATATAACATTAGCAGAACATGGACAAACAATAAGGTAACCTACTTAGGTCATAGATGCTAATATGAATCCTGAATTGGATTTAGAACCCCACACTCTCGCCAACAGAGACAAACGAAGTTAAGGGATAAATTGGAAGGGAAAAAAATTGTAACTTGCCAGTTCAATGATGTCACAATAGATCTTCAGAAATCCTTGGTTAATGGAGTTGTACTAAGGCAAGTAAACTGTAGGTCTTGTCTGTATTCCAATTCATGCAAACAGGTCCAGAAGCCTTCCACAACTGTTCACCTGCTTCTTTGTTCTGATAAGAAAATACCTCCCCAGTCAAAAGTTGACAGCTGCAGTGAAAACCAAAGTGAGTGAAACACAGCAGCATCAACCAGAAGTTTTTCAAAACCCCAGTCAGAACTGGTTCACTTCTTCCCCTCAAGCCAACATTCTTTGGAATTGACTGCACTGATCCATGCTTTACTGACTAATTGAATATGCAACCAGTTGCCAGTCCTGAGCCTAGAACATCTCCGTGCTGAAATCTGTAATAATAATATTAGGGTAATAATTACCATGCAGTTATCTTCCCAGGCCAGTTCCTATAATCAAATGGTGGTTTACTTGCTGTTTTATTTTTAAACAAGCTGCTGCTCAAAAGTATGATTCTGAACTCCAGCTGACAATTCCAAACCCATAATGAGAAAAATAAGCAACAGTTTTGGTCTCAATGTTACATTCAGTTCTCTCTTCCTTTCCCCGCCCTGAGCTCCTTATCAAATCTCAATAAGAATGGAGGAGCAACTGTTCCCGAGTGAATTCCTGTAGTAATGCCTCAGTGTTCAGTCAGCACTTGGTACAACAGTTTGTATTGCACCTTTGACAATTGCTTTCCTTGCATCTGTCCTGATGAGTGCAAGATCAAAGGCTTCAACAGTACATCTATTCAGTAATATTCAAACTAGAGTTCTGCATGCAATTGTGGTTGCCACATTCCTTTATTTAAAAAAATACAACAACAAAATAGGACTGCTGGACAGGTACAGTGAAGATTTACAAAAATACCACTAGAAGAGTGTACCTGTGTAAAAAAAAGATTTGACAGACTAGTTCTACATTGAATAAATGACGGCTGGTAAAATGTAGGTCCAAAGCATACATGCTGTTTTGATTTAATAGGCACAAAGAACATTTTCTCATGGGAAGAGAGAAGTACATTTGCAAATTTAAATGAAAGAAACTCTGAGTGAAAAGAGTGGCAATTGGTAGCAGAGTAATTTATGCATATAGTAGAGACACATTTAAGGAGAAACTATGAGGGGGATGGGTACAATGATAGAATTAGATGTTAAAACAAAAAACAAGAGGGGTCGTGACTGGAGTATGAACACTAAAATGGCCTGTTTGGGCCAAATGGTCTATTGGTACTCTATGATCAAATCTTTTTCAGCTGTCAAGGCAGGCTGAGAAAATGGTTCATGTCATTATTAAGGTATATGGGGTCTGGGTTTGTTAGTGGAGACATAGAGTATAAAATAAGTTGTGAACATTTAAAGAACATTGGTTGGGCTCATCTAGCATTTTGTCTGATTCTTGGCACCATACTTTAGGAAAGACGCAAAGGCTTTGGAGAAGTAGAAAAGATTTATGAGGAATGACTTTGGAGGAGGGACTTAAGGAATGTAAAACGATTATCATATCGGGGCTATTTAGAGAAAAAGAATGTTGAGATGTGATAGGGGTGTTCAAAATCATGAATGCTATGGACAGAGTAGATGAGAGAAATTTCTTGGCAGAGGGTTAATAATTAATTGGTGTTTAATTTTTGTTTTTGTTAAATACCTTAAATCGGAGATGATGTGACAAAGCTTTTCTGAGCTAGTGAGTGTTTAGGATTTGAAATATGCCTGAGTGTACTATGAAGGCATATTTGAATGTGACTTTCAAAAGAGAACTTGGTAGTTGTGCAAAGGAAAAATCCAGCACTTCAAGAAAAAGATAGCAAGTGAGATTAGCTGAGTAGTGAGCAGTACAGACTCATTGACACAATGGACTGAATTGCTGTCTTCTGTGTTCTTACATTTCTAATATTCTAATGTTAATTAATGTATATCAGAAGAAGCACTGAATATTTATGAAATCTTTGATCTTTCACGTGTGTGATTAGACTTTTGTCATACTGGTTAAGATTTTGTGAGCACAGGGCATCTAATAGGAGCTGTTCATGATTACAGTTATCCCTGCATTTTTCTACCCATAAAACCTTTGCCAATTATTGAAACTGTAAAAATGTTAACACAAAGGGACAAGGCACTACTGGGACTGGGTCAGCAGGACATAAAGTTCCTTAGCCTGTGGACCTAAATAGAGGGAAGACTGAGGAAGATGAGTTCAATACCAAATCAGGTACAAAAGATAAAATAAGGGTTGAGTTAAGAGAAAGGTTATTCTGAAAAAATCTTAAACTTTTCAAGCTAGATGTTTTTCTTAATTTTTACTGCCAGAGGTTGATTACCAGGAGCAATCACAATTAAAAGGATACACATATAGCTAATTATTAGCCTTATAGTTGGAGTAACTTCATGGCATTTAATACCTATAAGGGCCGAGGCAGAGCAAAGTTTTGTAGAATAGGACAACTTAAGGCTGTTGGCATTTAACCAAGCATTTACACCTTATTTCAAGTTTATGTACTGTTGGTAGTGTCCCTACCGTTGACCCAGGTTCAAGTCCCATCTACTCCAGATAGGGCTGTCAGCTGGTCTTGAGCATATCCAACATGGGAGAATCTAACTACCTCTCCTTGACTTTAACTAACTTTTACTGAGCCAGTTGATTTTTCTGCAAATGTTTTGTCTCCCGACTGGGTGACACCTTCAGTGCTATGGGGTCTCGAGATGAAATGCTATTGTTGTGACCTGCCCAGAATTTATACGGTTCCTGTCTGTCAAGACGGTGGTATTTCTGATTTTATGCTGTTCAAGGAGGAGGTCATCACTGCCTTCTCAAGAGCAATTACGGATGAACGAAAAAAACTAGCAAATTCCAAGAAACAATAAAATTAATTGAATTTTGCCTTGAGCTCCACTCATTTTCTTAAAATAAAAGTCGTTGCCATGAGAACCCATGTGGAATCTGGCAATGCCTGCCCTTCTGTTTTATGGTTAGTTTTTCCCAAGATTTACATCGGCTCCCTTCCTCACCTCTTTCCAGATCATTGATAATGGAGTTTGTTTTTTGCTCCCATCATGAACTGGATTTTTAAAAATCAACTTTACTGGCAAGCTGCGCCCTTGAATTATTCTCCTCCATTCCTTAACCTCTTAGTATCTATTTCAGGTGATGTGCTGTCAATAAATATTCACTAGAAGCTGACTGAACCTTACAGCTGCCTTTACATTTAATCCTTCACGATCTGCTTCCAATAAGGTCCATAATAAATTATTCCAGTTCCTCCAACACATTTGTTGTGATGATGTACCCTTGTGTATTAATATTTTTGACATCATCTGTCTTCATCTGAGGATTATCCCCATCATGGTCAGCATGGCACTGCACCATCATTATTTCTTTTCATGTATTTCTGCTCTCACACCCGCCCCTTAGTCCAAAAACCATGACAGAACACCTCCTCCTCACTGGCCTTCATATTCAATGAAACATCCCACACTACTCAATCTACCTCTAACGTGATGTTGTCAACAAATCTACCTTCCCCTGCTATTATGCACTCCAAAAAAATCCTTCTGTGGCACTAATTCACATTAGCTCAGGAGATTCATCATCTGCCCTTTTTATCTCCTTTCTCTCACCATCCAAGGCTACAAATGTTTCATCCAGGTGAAGCAGCCATTTACTTGCACACCTCTCAAACTAGTCGAGTGCATATGTTGTTCAGAATGTTGTTTCCTTTATATTGAAAAGATCAAATATAGACTGCTTTACAGAACTCCAACCTTCAGTTTGCAAATACTGCACTGAGCTCCTGTTGACCTGTCCTTTTAATAGTCTACCTCACTGCAGTGCAGACTTCTCCAATTGGCCTTCTGCAGCATTGCGATGGACCTCCATGATGGTTCAAGGAGCAGCACCTTATTCTTTAACTAGGGTAATTCAGATCTTCTGAACTCAATTTTGTTTTCAACAGTTTCAGACCATAATCTCTGCCCTATTTCTTTTTCATATGTGCTGATTTTCATTTTCTGCTATTTGATTCTGCCACTTACTTCTCTCTCCATACATTTTGATTTTTATTTTACTTGACTCTGCCACTTGAGCCTTCATGTGCCAATCTTTTTGCCACTGAACCTATCCATACACAAATGACACCAAAATTGGAGGTGTAGTGGACAATGAAGAGGTACAACAGGACCTTGATCATTTGGGCTGAGGAATGGCAAATGGAGTTTAATTTAGACAAATGTGAGGTGTGCATTTTAATAGGGCAAATCAGGGCAGGACTTATACGCTTAATAGTAAGTTCCTGGGGAGTGTAGGTTCATAGTTCCTTGGAAGTGGAGTCACAGGTAGACAGGGTAGTGAAGAAAGTGTTCTGTAAGCTTGCCTTTATTGGTCAGTGCATTCAGTATAGGAGTTGGAGGTCATGTGCAGATGTACAGGACCTGCTTGTGCCACTAATGGAATAGTACATGCAGTTTTGGTCTCCCTGGTATAGGAAGGATGTTGTGAAACATGAAAGGCTTTAGAAAAGATTTACAAGGATGTTGCCAGTATTGGAGGATTTGAGCTATAGGGAGAGGTTGAAAAGACTGGGGCTATTTTCCCTGGAGCATTGGAGGCTGAGGGATGACCATATAGAGGATTATAAAATCATGAGGGGCATGGATAGGGTTAACAGTAAAGATCATTTCCTTGGGGTAGGGGAGTCCAGAACTAGAGGGCATAGGTTTAATGTGAGAGGGGAAAGATTTAAAAGGGACCTAAGGGGCAACATTTTCATGCAGAGGGTGGTGTGTGTATGGAATGAACTGCAAGAGGAAGTGGTGGAGGCTGGTACAATTCCAAAAAGATACGTGTATTACGTGGAAGAGTTTAGCAGAATGTGGGCCGAATGCTCGCAAATGGGGCGAGATTAATTTAGGATATCTAGTCGGCATGGATGAGTTGGACTGAAGGATCTGTTTCCATGCTGTACACCTCTGACTCTAATTGTTCCAAATTCCAAAGTTCATGGACCTGAAATGTTCACCCTTTCTCTCTCTACAGTTACACTTCAGCTGCTGAATATTTCCAGTGTCTTTCTTTAAATTTCAGACTTCCAGCAAACACAAAATATCAGTTCACATTTGCTTTCCATTCAAGGGCATATCAAGAAATGATATCAAACCATCAGTTTCTTATTACATTGGAAAGCTTTTGTTCATCCTGCAGTTTTCTGATTCTAATGTTTTAAGCAATTAACCTTATGTGAGATCAAAAGCTGCACTTTGGAGGGTTTGATTGAGAGAAGACAATCAAAATTGTGACTTCTTTTGACAGGTACATCTTTATTATACCTGTCTGCTCAAGTTGAAGTTGCAGAGTTCATTAAGACTTAAAGTGGCCTAAATTCTCGAATGTAGACTTTGTTAGCCAATGAATAATGACGCATTTAATTTAAAAAGTTGTTTCTTCAATGGCATTGTCAACAAGCTGCAAAAAACACCTAGAGGTAGTCCATTCATTCCGTTCACCTTGCTCCTGATGCTGCTCATACATTTACTGTAGTTTACTGAACATCAACAAAGTCTGAAAATGGTGACGGATGTTCAGAACAACAGAGTACCTTTTATATGTTGAAGTGAGGAAAGCCAGCAAAGCTGAATTAAATGTAACGGTTAGCTTAACAGCCTTGCAAATAAAGGACAATTGTTTTGAATTCTGTCTCCATTCAATTATCAAGAAGATTTGAGAGTAGTTTATTTGTCCACAAAACCTGAGACCACTATGGATTAGGATAATTCACCTATATCCTTAAGATGAATGCAAAGGGTCAGTTGGTCTGATATGTGCAGAGCAGTAGATGTGATCTATATGGACTTCAGTAAGGCGTTCGACAAGGTTCCCCATGGGACACTGATTAGCAAGGTTAGGTCTCATGAAATCCAGGGAGAACTAGCCATTTGGATACAGAACTGGCTCAAAGGTAGAAGACAGAGGGTGGTAATGGAGGGTTGTTTTTCAGACTGGAGGCCTGTGACCAGTGGAGTGCCACAAAGATTGGTGCTGGGTCCTCTACTTTTTGTCATTTACATAAATGATTTGGATGCGAGCATAAGAGGTACAGTTAGCGAGTTTGCAGATGACACCAAAAGTGGTGGTGTAATGGATAGCGAAGAGGGTTACCTCAGATTACAATAGGATCTGGACCAGATGGGCCATTGGGCTGAGAAGTGGCAGATGGAGTTTAATTCAGATAAATGCGAGGTGCTGCATTTTGGGAAAGCAAATCTCAGCAGGACTTATACACTTAATGGTAAGGTCCTAGGGAGTGTTGCTGAACAAAGAGACCTTGGAGTGCAGATTCATAGCTCCTTGAAAGTGGAGTCACAGGTAGATAGGATAGTGAAGGTGGTGTTTGGTATGCTTTCCTTTATTGGTAAGAGTATTGAGTACAGGAGTTGGGAGGTCATGTGGCTGTACAGGACATTGGTTAGGCCACTGTTAGAATATTGGGTGCAATTCTGGTCTCCTTCCTATTGGAAAGATGTTGTGAAACTTGAGAGGGTTCAGAAAAGGTTTACAAGGATGTTGCCAGGGTTGGAGGATTTGAGCTACAGGGAGAGGCTGAACAGGCTGGGGCTGTTTTCCCTGGACCGTTAGAGACTGAGGGGTGACCTTACAGAGGTTTACAAAATTATGAGGGGCATGGAAAGGATAAATAGACACAGTCTTTTCCCTGGGGTCGGGGAGTCCAGAATTACAGGGCATAGGTTTAGGGTGAGAGGGGAAAGATATAAAAGAGACCTAAGGTGCAACATTTTCATGCAGAGGGTAGTACGTGTATGGAATGAGCTGCCAGAGGATGTGGTGGAGGCTGGTACAATTGCAACATTTAAGAGGCATTTGGATGGGTATATGAATAGGAAGGGTTTGGAGGGATATGGGCCGGGTGCTGGCAGGTGGGACTGGATTGGGTTGGGATATCTAGTTGGCATAAACAGATTGGACCGAAGGGTATGTTTCCATGCTGTACATCTCTATGACTCTATGTATTTGTTTTATGCGAGAAGTGTAGTAGGTAAGGTAGATGAACTTAGGGCTTGGATTAGTATCTGAGAGTATAATATTATTGCTATTACCGAGATTTGGTTGCGGGAAGGACAGGATTAGGAATTAAATATTCCAGGATAGAGATGCTTCAGGTAAAAGGGGTGGAGGCATTGCATTACTAGTCATAGACAATATCACAGCTGTGCTGAAGGAGGGCATGATGGAGGACTTGAGCAGGGAGGCAATATGGATAGAGCTCAGAAATAGGAGGGGTGCGGTAACAACGTTGGGGCTGTACGACAGGTCCCCTAACAGCGAGTGTGAGATAGATGTATAAATATATAGACAGACTATGGAAAGATGTAGGAGCAACTGGGTGGTGTTACTGGAATATTTTAATTTTCCAAACATTGACTGGGATTCACTTACGTCTAGATGGAGTTTGTAAGGGGCATCCAGGCGGGGTTTATAGAGCAGTATGTAAATAGTCCAACTTGGGAAGGGGCTACTGTCCTAGTGTTGGGGAATGAACCTGGTCAGGTGTTTGAAGTTTCAGTAGGGGATTACTTTGGAAATAGTGATCATAATTCTGTAAGTTTTAGAATACTCATGGATAAAGATGAGTGGTCCTAAAGGAAGAGTGCTAAATCAGGGTAGGCCAACTATAGCAAAGTTCGGCAGGAGCTGGGGAATGTGGATTAGGAGCAGCTGTTTGAGAGTAAATCCACATTTGATATGTGGGAGGCTTTTAAAGAGAGGTTGATTAGAGTGCAAGACATACGTCCTTGTGAAAATGAGGGGTAGAAATGGCAAGGTTAGGGAATCATGGATCACAGGTGAAATTGAGAGACTAGCTAAGAGGAAAAAGGAAGCATACATAAGGTCGAGGTGATGGAAAACAGACAAAGCTTTGGAAGAATATCAGGAAAGTAGGATTGATCTGAAATGATGAAGTAAGAGGGCTAAAAGGGATCATGAAATATCTTTCACAAACAGGGTTAAGGAAAATCCCAAAACCTTTTATTCATATATAAGGAGCAAGAGGGCAACTAGAAAAAGGGTTGGCCCAATCAAGGACAAAGGAGGAAAATTATGCATGGAGTCAGAGAAAATGAGATTCTTAGTGAGCACTTTGTGTCGGTATTCACTGAGGACTGGAACATGACGGATGTTGAGCTTAGGGATAGATGTTTGATTACTCTAGGTCAAGGCATAAGGAGAGAGAAAGTGTTGGATATTCTAAAAGGCATTAAGCTGGACCAGTCCCCAGGTCCGCATGAGATTTATCCCAGGTTACTCAGCATCTTTGAACACGGGTGAGGTCCCAGAGGACCGGAGAATTGTTAATATTGTCCCCTTGTTTATGAAGGATAACAGGAATAATCCAAATAAATGTAGACCAGTGAGCCTGGTGTCAGTGGTAGGGAAGCTGCTGGAGAAGATACTGAGGGATAGGATCTATTTATATTTGAAATAAATGGGCTTATCAGTGATAGGCAGAATAGTTTTGTGCAGGGAAGGTCATATCTTACCAGCTTAATAGAATTTTTTGAGGCAGTGACAAGGTTGATTGGTGAGGGAAGGGCTGTGGATGTCATTTACATGGACTCTAGTAAGGTGTTTTTTAAGGTTTCTCATGGTAGGCTGATGGGGAAAGTGAAGTTGCATGGGGTCCAGGGTGTACTAGCTAGATGGTTAGAAAATTGGCACGGTTATAGGAGACAGAGAGTAGTAGTGGAAGGGAATTTCATCAAATGGAGAACTGTGACCAGTGGTGGTCCACAGGGATCCATGTTGGGACCACTCATGTTTGTGATATACTTAAAGATGTGGAGGAAGGTATAGGTGGTCTGATTAACAAGTTTGCAGATGGTGGAGTAGCAGATAGTGAAGGGGACTGTCAGAGAATGATAGATTGGAGAGTTGGGTAGAGAAATGGCAGATGGAATTCAATCCAGGCAAATGCCAAGTGATGCATTTTGGAAGATCCAATTCTAGAGCAAACTATACAGTGAATGGAAATGGAAAAACCCTGGGGAAAATTGATGTGCAGAGAGATCTAGGTGTTCAGGTCCATTGTACCCTGAAGTTGGCAATGCAGGTCAAAGTGGTCAAGAAGGCATATGGCATGCTTATTTTCATTTGACAGGGTTTTGAGTACAAGAATTGGCAGGTCATGTTCCAGTTGTATAGGACTTTGGTTCAGCCACGTTTGGAATAATGTGTACAGTTCTGGTCACCACACTACCAGAAAGATGTGGATGCTTTGGAGAGGGTGCAGAGGAAGATCGTGGAGTCCCAAGAAACGTCTAAAAGTCAACTTACCTTTATTTTCAGCCATCCAGAGATGCCAAAGAAAGGAGGAAGAGCATCTGAGGCCGGGTCTGCAGCTCAGCCTGCAGCAGCCTCGGAGCCGATTACTCTGTAGGCCCTGGTGAACCAGTTCAGGAAGACTCGTGAGATGCTGGGGAAGCAGATTGAAGAAAAGCTGACTCCAGTTTCTCTCATGCTGCAGAAGCATGAGCAGTAGCTGGGAGACCTGGAGAAGAGAACAGATGAGGTGGAGCACAGGGTCACAGACAATAGGTGCAGGAGTAGGCCATTCTGCCCTTCGAGCCTGCATCACCATTCAATATGATCATGGCTGATCATCCTTAATCAGTATTCTGTTCCTGCCTTATCTCCATAACCCTTGATTCCACAATCCTTGAGAGCTCTATCCAACTCTTTCTTAAATGAATCCAGAGACTGGGCCTCCACTGCCCTCTGGGGCAGAGCATTCCACACAGCCACCACTCTCTGGTTGAAGAAGTTTCTCCTCATCTCTGTCCTAAATGGTCTACCCCGTATTTTTAAGCTGTGTCCTTTGGTTTGGCACTCACTCATCAGCAGAAACATGTTTCCTGCCTCCAGAGTGTCCAATCCTTTAATAACCTTATATGTCTCAATCAGATCCCCTCTCAGTCTTCTAAACCCAAGGGTATACAAGCCCAGTCGCTCCAGTCTTTCAGTATAAGGTAATCCCGCCAGTCCAGGAATTGACCTCGTGAACCTACGCTGTACTCCCTCAATAGCCAGAATGTCTTTCCTCAAATTTGGAGACCAGAACTGCACACAGTACTCCAGATATGGTCTCACGAGGGCCCTGTACAGCTGCAGAAGAACCTCTTTGCTTCTATACTCAATCCCTCTTGTTATGAAGGCCAGCATGCTATTAGCCTTCTTCACTACCTGCTTTGCCTGCATGCTTACCTGCATTGACTGGTGTACAAGAACACCCAGATCTCTCTTTACTGCCCCTTTACCTAAATTGATTCCATTTAGGTAGTAATCTGCCTTCCTGTTCTTGCCACCAAAGTAGATAACCATACATTTATCCACATTAAACTGCATCTGCCATGCATCTGACCACTCACCTAACTTGTCCAGGTCACCCTGTAATCTCCTAACATCCTCATCACATTTCATCCTGCCACCCAGCTTAGTATCATCAGCAAATTTGCTAATGTTATTACTAATACCATCTTCTATATCATTAACATATATTGTAAAAGGCTGCGGTCCCATTACTGATCCCTGCGGCACCCCACTGGTCACTGCCTGCCATTCCGAAATGGAGCTGTTTATCACTACTCTTTGTTTCCTATCAGCCAACCAACTTTCAATCCAAGTTAGTACTTTGCCCCCAATACCATGAGCCCTAAGTTTGCTCACTAACCTCCTATGTGACACCACACAGTGGTGGCAGTTGATGCCAGTTCATCCAAGGACGAGATCCAAGCCCTGAAGATGCAGGTCCATAATTTGCGTGACCAAGTGGATGCTCTTGAAAACAGAGGCAGGAGAAAAAACACTTCGGATCATTGGTCTGCCTGAGGGTAAGGAAGGTGAACAGCCTGCGGAATTTGTTGACGATTGGCTTCCAAAATTCCTTGACTTGGAGGCTGGCATGAGAGGATTAAAGGTAGAGAGGGCTCATCGGGTTGCAGCGCGGAGGTTGGGTCTGGGTCAACATCCTCATTCTCTCCTGGTGCGGTTCCATCATTCCCGGGATAAGGAGAGAGTCATGGAGGCTTCCAGAGTCCAGGGGAAGGATCCAAAAGCCTTAATCTATGAGGGCTCTAAGATCATGTTTTTTCAGGACTTTTCAGTGGTGGTGATCAAGAAACAAAAATCTTATGACGGTGTCAAGAGGAGACTGAGGGAGCTTGGGATTAAGTACTCCCTGAGATATCCGGCAGTGCTTTGGATCACCTTGGATGGATCCATGCATCTCTTTGACTCATCAGAGAAGGCAAGAGACTTTGTGGACAAACTAACCTAATTTGAACAATTTTAGTGTGTGTAATAGTGTTGTTTGGGTATGTATTTATCACTATAAAAGAAATGGAGAAAATCCGGTTGGAGCTTTATTTTTCCTTTTTTTTCCTCTATTGATAATAATTTGATTTAAACTATGTCTGGTGGTGGTTAAGATGTACATTTTCAATTTCTAAGTTAGGACAGACCAAGGGATGGGTGGGGTATTTATTTCCCCTTTTTTTTTAAATAAAGAAGAACTTTTTTTTAAATTCATATCGATATTCTATGGGGTGTTTATTCTTTTCATCTTGTGCTTGCAGTGTGGCTCTAGCTGGGAGAGTGAAGGTGGTTGAGATGGTTAGATGCCTATTTATGGGCAGTTCGGGATGGGTAGTTGCCCCCTCCTGGCAGGGGGTGAGTTCCCCTACTCAGCGCTGTTGCCACTTTATATGTTGGTCTGTCTTTTGGTTTTTGCTGTTTTTTATTTTTAATAATTTTGTTGGTTTGTTAAATCTAGTGGTTTTAGTTTATGTCGTTTTTATATTTGGTGAATCATGTGACGCTAAGGCTCAGCAGTTTGTGGTTCGGGTTCCTCCTCTCTGGAATTTAAATGTAGTTGCAGAAAATTATAGCCAATGATTTGATTAAATGGTGTACCTGGAATATTAAGGGAAATCACTCACCGATTAAGAGGAAGAAGGTACTCTTGAATCTTAGAAAGGAGAAGGTGGATATTGCTTTGTTACAGGAGACACATTTGGATGACAAGGACCATCTGAAATTACAGCAGAATGGCTTTGACCGAGTTTATTTTTCATCATTTAATACTAGAAGTAGGGGAGTGGCCATATTGGTTAGGAAAAATCTAACATTTAAATTATTGGAATGTGTTAAAGACACATAAGGGTGGTTTATCATTCTTAAGGCCTTGATAAAGAGGGAAGAATACAATGTTTTAGATGTTTATTGTCCCCCAGCTCATCCCCTTAAATTTTTGGTAGATGTTTTTTCTAAATTGATAAATCTCGAGTCCCGGCACATCATTATAGGGGGAGATTTTAACTGCCTCACGGATCCCACAGTAGACAGGTTGCCCAAAGGTCCCTCAATACCCTCTGTACAAACTAAACAGTTAGTGGGTCTGTGTGGGGAATTAGGGTTGGTGGACGTCTGGAGGCATCTCCACCCTACAGGTAGGGATTTCACGTTTTTCTCCAGTCCGCACAGATATCACACGAGGATTGATTTTTTTTCTGACCTCTGTGGTCTGGTGGCATCTTGTACGCTTGGTAATATTACCATCTGTGATCATGCTCCAGTGTACCTTATGATTAAGACTAAGGACGTTACAGCGGGTTCAAGGTACTGGCAAATGGATCCCTTTATCCTCATGGATAGTAGGTTTGTGGAGTATTTCTCTAGGGAATTTCGGGTATTCCTAGTCATTAATATAGGCTCGGTTGATAGCTCATCCGTTCTCTGGGAAACTGCTAAAGCCTATGCTAGGGGTTAGTTACTTCATATTCCACCAGTAGGAAGCGGCAGAAGGGTGAGTAGCAACGTCTCCTTGAAGCACAATTGAAGGCTGCCGAGAAGGCCTACTTTGACAGATCCTCGTTGGTCAAACTACAGAGGATTACGTCACTGCGGTCTGCATTAAATTCCGTGCTAACACAGACGGCAAAGAAGGAGCTGGCTTTTGCAAAACAAAGGTTATATGAGCATGGTGACAAGCCAGGCAAATACTTAGCATACCTTGCTAAGAGGAGTGCCCCACAACCATTACAGCGATTAGGGAGGGGTCTGGGAACCTAACATGTGATTCTAAAAAGATTAATGTGGCGTTTCAGAGATTCTACTCTAAGTTATACCAATCTGAGGATTGTGAGGAGGGGCAGGCCAAAATGGAATGCTTTTTTTAGAGATCTGAAGCTCCTGGGTGTGACTCCCGAACAACAGTCCTTTCTCAATGCCCCATTATCAGAGCAAGAAGTGCAGGAAACTGTGAGGCAGCTTCAGAGTGGAAAGGTGCCCTGTCCTGATGGACTTCCCAGTGAATTCTATAAGGAATTTACAAGTATACCGTCAGGCCCGATGCTGAATATGTTTAATGTTTCATACTGTCATGATTGTCTCCCACCATCTCTGAGAGAGGCCAATATTTCATCTATCCTTAAAAAAGGGAAGGACCTGGAAGACTGTGCTTCATACAGGCCCATCTCGCTCTTAAATGTGGACTTTAAAATCGCCTCTAAGGCTCTTGCATTAAGGCTGGAGATTGTGTTACCTTCTATTATTAAAGAAGATCAGATGGGCTTCATAAAGGGTCATAGATCCTCCAATAATGTTAAGAGGCTGCTTAACGTAACTCAAGCATGCCAACAGCAGTCAATACAGGGATTGGTGATTTCTTTAGATGCAGAGAAGGCATTTGACCAAGTTGAGTGGCCGTACCTTTTCTATACTCTAGAGTGGTTTGATTTAGGCGAAGTCTTCATAAGATGGGTGAAGATTCTCTACAGTGTACCTTCGTGGTGGTCATTACCAATGGGGTACGATCAAGCAACTTTAATATTTCTAGGGGCAGCCGGCAGGGCTGTCCCCTTTCACCATTACTTTTTACGTTGGTGATTGAACTGTTGGCAGAGGCCATTCATGGGGATCCCAATATATTAGCTCCAGAAGTGGGGTCAAAATTACATAAGATCTCATTGTATGCAGACAATGTCCTAATTTTTTTGACAAATCCGGCAGTTTCAGTGTCTTGCCTGATATAATGCATTCACACATTTGGCGCTTTTTCAGGGTATAAGATTAATTTTGCTAAATCAGAGGTTATGCCTATGGGTGGTCTTACGAAGGAGCTGGCTCTTGAGGGCGACTATAGATTCCCAGTTAGGTGGTCACAGGGAGGTTTTGGGTATTTGGGCATATTCATCACTCCAGTTCTGGACTGGCTGTTAAAAGCCAATTTTATTCAATTATTTGGAAACATTAAACAAGATCTTCAAAGATGGCAGGCACTTCCAGTCTTGTGGTTGGGTCAGATAGTGCTTATTAAGATGAATATTCTCCCTCATTTGCTATACCCTATACGGATGGTCCCCCTGATTTTCAATAAACAAACACTCAGGAGACTGAATGGCTGGTTCAGCTCCTTTATTTGGCATCGTAAGCAGCCAAACTAACTGAACTGCAGTTGCCTCACAGATTGGGGGGAGTACACCTTCCAGACTTTAAAAATTACCAACTAAGCTCACTTTTGACCTACGTGAGTGATTGGGTTTGTGGGGACCCTCTTTCAATCGAAGATATCTAGGTATCGAAGCCTCCCAGGCAAGATGTCCCCTTACCAGTTTGCTGCTTTTGGACAAGGTGAGGACAGTTAGGGAATATTGCCATAACCCAATAGTCATCAATACTGTTAAAGCATGGAGGGCAATTTGGCAGAGGGAAGGCAATATTGGCAAAACATCTTTGTTTACACCTTTAGTTTTCAACCGGGTATGATAGATTCAGGATTTAAACGTTGGGCAGCTAGGGGTGTGTCTTGCATGGGTGATTTATTTGAGGGAGACATAATGATGTCCTTCGATCAGTTAGTACGGAAGTACGAGTTATCTAATAGAGACCTCTTTCGTTTTTTTCAAGTTAGGGATTTTATTTAAAAAAGACCACAATTTTGACTGACCCCTACAAATCTGACATAGAGAGGGGGGGTGCTAAGGGCTAAGAGTACACTCTTTGTCAGTACTTTATATCATCAATTTGGGGGTGCCACCTCAGATGAGTCTGATCAACTCTGCAAGATGTGGGAAAGAGAGCTGGGTGTTGAAGTTTCCTCAGAGGATTGGGAGGATATTTGGGAGAATGCAAGGAAGATATCAATTTGCAATAGGTACCATGCTTTACAGTTGAAGATTCTCCACAGGGTCCACTTGACTCCAGACTGATTATCAAAATTTAAACTAGGGATATCTTCAGCATGTCTGAAGTGCAAGGTCACGGGCACTCTTACCCATGGTCTTTCGTCTTGCAATAGACTTCAAACATATTGGAGTGCTGTGGCAGGCGCAATGGAGCAGATTTTGGGTGTAAGGGTGGAGAAGGACCCTATTTCTTTCTTTTTGGGCCTATCCACTGTATTTCCTGCAGATGTACATAAGAAAAGACTTCTCGATATTCTCACATTCTGTGCAAGAAAGAATAGCTTGCTAGGTTGCATATCCGAAAACTTCCCAGGCCTGTTGGGTTGGCGGAAGATTGTTATGGAGCATATTCCCCTGGATTTTCTCACAAATATGGTACACCACAAAACTGAGAATTTTTACAAACATGACAATCCTTTTTGGAATACCTGGACACAGATTTATCTGCCACACTAACAAGGACTTTTATATAGCCGTAACGACTGTGTTTCATGAGTCCAATATCCAGGGAGGAGGAGCTGTGAATGTATGAGTGTTTTGTTTTGCTGGGCTGAGTTATTACTATTTATTTGTTTGTTGTTGGTTATTTATTTAGTTAGTTAAATAGCTAGTTTAGGTTTTTTAAAATTTTATATTTTTCTATATATGTTTATACATTTGTACAGGAGGGTGGGTTGGGGATTTTTTAAAATTGGGTTTATTTTTGAATTGTTTTGAATTGCATTGTTTTGTACTTTTTGTAATATTAAAAAAATCTATTTTTTCTCAATAAAAATATATTATTAAAAATTTTTTTAAAAAAGAAATGCACCAACCTTCAAGCTCCTGCATGTTAGAGAGCTGTAATCTGTATGATATTAAACTAGGAAGTGCTGGAGAACCTCACCAGGTGTGACAGTACCAGTGAAAAGAGAAACAGTTAAATTTCAAGTCCACTCTGACTCTCCTTCAATTGGCTACAAAACCCATTCTAACATTTTAAAGCTCAGGTTCCATTGGGAGATATACCTTTGATTATGATCAAAACTAAACACATGGGAAACATGAATTACCATCAGAGTGCAGCAGCAAGCACAATATTGCACAAACATAATATTTAAATATAAAATACTGCAGATGCTGGAAAACTGAAGTCAAAACAGAAAATGCTGGAAATGTTTTTTTTAATACAATGGAGGTAAGGTTTACTGCTCACATATGTCATTTCATACTTCTTGACCAACACACCTTTTGTAACCCACACTATTTTCTCTCTCATTCTAAAGGCGTACCATCACAAAATGATAAGATCTTCAGATATGGGAAAAAGTAGGCCATTTGGCTCCGACGAAGGGTCATCTAGATGCGAAACGTTAGCTTGCTCTCTCTCTAAGGATGCTGCTTGATGCACTGTGATTTCCAGCAGTTTTAAGTTTGCATTTTGGGGTTGGCACAATAGCTCAGTGGTTAGTACTGCTGCCTCAAAGCACCAGGGACCTGGTTCGATTCTAGCCTTGGGTGACTGTATGGAGTTTGCACGTTCTGTTTGTGTCTGTGTGGTTTCTTCCAGATGCTCTGGTTTTGCTCCCACAATCCAAAGATGTGTAGGTTAGGTGAACTGGCCATGCTAAACTGTCCATCGTGTTCAGGGATGTGTAGGTTAGATGTGGTAGTCTGGGGTAAATGTAGGGGAATGGCTCTGGGTGGGTTACTCTTTGGAGGGTCGGTGTGGACTTGTTGGGCCGAAGGGCCTGTTTCCACACCATAGGCATTCTAATTCATTTGGCCCATCATGTCCACTCTGCCATTCAATGGGATCATGGCTGATCCCCAGCTGTGCCTTCCTGCCTTTTCCCAACAAACCTTTGATTTCCTTAATTATTAGAAATCTGTCGATCTTAATCTTGAAAACACTTAATGACACAATTCAAGTAGGGTTTTGGAATTCTAGACTGTGGTGAAGAATTAGATTCAATTCCCTCCCAGAGGAACAAAAAATCATCCTATGACTCCTTACTCTGAGATTATGCCCTTTGGTCCTACAAGGGGAAACAACCTCTCTACATCTGGGTAAAAAGGCTTTTGCCCGAAACGTCGATTTTACTGCTCCTCAGATGCTGCCTGAACTGCTGTGCTTTTCCAGCACCAATAATCCAGAACCTCTCTACATCTACCCTATCAAGTCCCCTAAGAATCTTACATGTTTTGAAACAGTCTCCTCTCATTCTACTAAGCCCCAAGGGTGGAAGCTCAACATCACCTCATAAGGAAATCCCTCTACACCCAGCATCAGCCGCGTGAACCTTCTGTGAACTATCTCCAAGGTAAGTGTAACTTTCCTTAGATAAGGAGGCCAAAACTGTTCACAAAGATATGATCAGTGCCTTGTGTAGTTTTAGCAAAATCCCCTTACTCTTATACTTTGAAATAAAAGCCAATATTTCACGTCTTTCCTATTACCTGCTGGACTTGGACTTGTATTTTTCGTGATATTTGGGGGGGTAGGTTAGTGTCTTGCAGTAGGATTCCATCCCCATCCATCTGTGCTGCAGATAAATTTAGCTTCCATCTTCTTCTTGCCAACGTGCATAACCCCACATTTTCCCACATTTTCCCATATTACATACAATCTGCCTACTCACTCTGTCTATGTCCGTCTATAGAAACCGCGTTTCATCCGTTGTTGTTGCCATCCCACCCCGTTTCTGTGTCATCCGCAAATTTAGCGATAGTACATTTGACATCCTGCATCCAAGTCACCAACCTGTATTGTAATTTCAATGTCCTGAGTATTTGGGCAAAGGTCAGAAAATGTTATGATTTGGTTTGGAAATAAACTGACCTAACAGTTTCAGTCGCCCATTTAATAGACTCGCTGTCTATTAAAATAAAGAAAAAGGCAACACCGAATTGTCAAAAAAAAAGAACTGCGGATGCTGGAAATCTGAAACAAAAACAGAAATTTTGTAACTCTGTATGGTGTTGCACATTAAGGATCTGCTTCACTTTAAGGGGTTAAACTATTCCCGAAAGGAATGAGATCGCCATAACCTTTTTATTTAACGGGCTGTGATGTTGGGTGTGCCCGTGCAGTCCGCCCGAATTTACTGAAGACTGTTTGATGGTTTAATGCAATTTTGAAAGATTCAAATTGGAGCAGCTCCTTCAGCTATTCGCTGTTTTTTGAAGAAGGGAATTTGCAGACATGCGCGTTGTGAAGACTGAGCTGGAAGACTGTCAGGGTTAGCGAGGCTTAGAAGCTGAAACCTTGGACAGCCGTGCCTTGGTCGTGCCGCGTGTTCATTTTCGCCAGGTGAGTGGTCTCTCTATAGTCCCTTGTTTTCCTATAGAGGAAGGGCTGGCAGCAAAACAGCAGCGAGAGCCCCGAATCTAGAAAGCAGCCGTTTCACTGTTAGGCCCTTATCAAACCACATTTAGAACAGAGACCTCGCAGTTCGAATGCGCCTCCTAATTCACTGTGAATCCGGGGAGTGTGCATCATGGAGAAACAGTCACTTGTAATGACCGCTGGGGGGGGAAATGAACCGAAACAACGTGAACTCAGATAAATAACAAAGCAGACTGACTGTGGCTCCTTTTAGGTGAAATTGAGATTAAGAAATATATATACTATATATAATATATACATATATAATTTACTGAAAGTGGATCGAGTGTCTTTCCTTGTTCGTGGAATCCCAATTTGTGATCGAAACTTAGAAACCGAAAATGAATGGCCCAATTTCACGTCAAACCCATCCATTCTGAAAACAAATACTAAAAGTGGCGTGAAGGCTATTGATCTGCTGCCTGTTTCAGTGTCATTGTTTTAAAGAATAACGTATGCAACTCATGACCCCTACAGTAAATGTTGTATATAAACACTTGTGGGTACAATATTTAGCGTAAGATGTTAAAAGATCACTGTCTGCATTTGTTAGTTTTACCTCGAAATCGTTCATTCTTGCCTAAAATGAGTGAACTGTATATAACCAAGTTAGTACTTCATTGTGTTGCTCGATGTGATAGGGAGATTTGGGGTAAACAATGACATTGACGCCTGAACACTTTCCATTGTGGTATTTTTATTTATTTAATAATACATTACATAATTTATCCACTTCATCAAACCATGAATAAAATGAACAGTTGTGTGTGTAATCAGCTTAAAAAGATCAGTTATTGTAATGCCTGGTTAGGATATATGAGAGTCCATTGTGTAAAGCTGTTTTCTGTATGATTTGGAGGTGCCAGTGTTGGACTGGGGTGTACAAAGTTTAAAAAAGAATCACACAACACCAGGTTACAGTCCAGCAGGTTTATTTGGAAGCACAAGCTTTCAGAGCACTGCTCCTTCATCATGTGGTTGTGGTATTTAAGATCGCAAAACAGAATTTATGGCAAAAGTTTACATTGTGATGCAACTGAAATTATATATTGAAAAAGACCTGGATTATTTGTTAAGTCGCTCGTCCTTGGCTTCAGTTACAGAGTCATAGAGATGTACAGTACAGAAACAGACCCTTCGGTCCAACTCGTCCATGCTGACCAGATATCCCAACCTAATCTAGTCCCACCTGCCAGCACCCGGCCCATATCCCTCCAAACCCTTCCTATTCATATACCCATCCAAATGCCTCTTAAAATGTTGCAATTGTACCAGCCTCCACCACTTCCTCTGGCAGCTCATTCCATACATGTACCACCCTCTGCGTGAAAAAGTTGCCCCTTAGGTCCCTTTTATATCTTTCCCCTCTCACCCTAAACATATGCCCTGTAGTTCTGGACTCCCCGAGCCCAGAGAAAAGACTTTGTCTATTTATCCTATCCATGGCCCTCATAATTTTGTAAACCTCTATGAGGTCACCCCTCAGCTTCCGACACTCCAGGGAAAACAGCCCTAGCATATTCAACCTCTCCCTAAAGCTCAAATCCTCCAAACCTGGCAGCATCCTTGTAAATCTTTTCTGAACCTTTTCAAGTTTCACAGCATCTTTCCAATAGGATGGAAACCAGAATTGCACGCAATATTCCAAAAGTGACCTAACCAACATCCTGTACAGCCGCAACATGACCTCCCAACTCCTGTACTCAATACTCTTACCAATAAAGGAAAGCATACCAAACACCTCTTCATTATCCTATCTACGTGCGACTCTACTTTCAAGGAGCTGTGAACCTGCACTCTAAGGTCTCTTATTTTTAACAGCAACACTTCCTAGGACCTTACCATTAAGTATATAAGTCCTGCTTTCCCAAAATGCAGCACCTCATATTTATCTAAATTGAACTCCAGCTGCCACTTCTCAGCCCATTGACCCATCTGATCAAGATCTCGTTGTACTCTGAGGTAACCTTTTTCGCTGTCCACTACACCTCCAATTTTGGTGTCATCTGCAAATTTACTAACTATACCTCTTATGCTCACATCCAAATCATTCTATATAAATGATGAAAAGTAGTGGACCCAGTTTCTGGTGTTTTCTACTCCAACCAAACAATTTCTGAAGTTCTGTCCTCAAAACAATTCTTTCTTTATATCTGCCAGATACCTCAGACCATAAACTGCATTAGTCACGTGTTCTTTGGCTTTTTTTTTCCTTTTCACAGTACAGTGATCTTCACACAAAGGGAATGTTGAAATGAAAGCAAATCAATTCACTATTTTAAATAACTCCTCATAAACTAAAACAAGAAACAAAAGAAATACTGTTTTTAAAGAATTATTTTCATGTTATCAACATGGGCTTGTCACTTTTCATGAGGAAAATCATCTGGTGAATGGACATCACACAGGTCGCAGCAGATCAAAGTCACTACCACCACCTTGTTGAGGGTAATTAGGGATGCACAATAATCACTGATGTAGCAGCAATGCCCCCAGCGAGGGAAATAATAAAAAAGTCAAGGAAATATACTTAGTGACCACAAACAAAATGATGCCATGACATATTTTGATGTGAAATGGCATTGTAATGCAAAATTATCAATAGATGAAGCAAAGCTTAATACATTTACTTGAGTGACTCCATTTCTTCATGTATCAGATTTAAAACTGTCAACATTTGTAGGTTTCTCCTGTTCTTCGGTCATTGATAAAAAGCTGTTGTTTTGAGAACAGATCAAATGCATCAAACATATATATTTCTGATCAAAATTTGGATGTTTTATTTCCCTTATTTCCAAACTCTATAGCCTTACACCATGATAACTTTCCACTACTTTTCAGTGCTGTCATGTAATCTTGAAGGGGACACCTGAGTGCTTCTGCTGTTTACCCAAAATTTGGTATGTTAGAATATGAAACAGATTAGCACTTAATTATATTTGTAGTTTCATCTCCAGGCAGGCAATACTGGATAATATAAATGGTCCCTCAAGAAAAAGGAAGATATTTATTTGTCTTTATTGTTTCTATATGAAGCAGGTGTTAACTTCAATTTCTCAAACTCAGTCCCGTAAACCTATTCTTACTTGGTAAAATGAATAGCTAGATTCTAATAGTCTTGTTGAGCCACACACTTGTTAAAAATGGAGGTTGATGTTTTTTTTCTAAAATGACATGTATTGCACTTTCAAAATTAATGACTGAGAAAATGGTACTCGAATTTGTGAATCACTTACCAGTTATTGCTTTCGTCAACAATTTGCTTTTTAGCAATTGCAACTAAAACTATATTGCTGGAAATTCTCTTGGAGGTTCAGTAATTGACGGCAATGTAGACCAAACAAGTGATATATTTGATCACAAATCTGTGCTTTGTTGGTACTGTGGCTGTTGAGTCAAGGAAAGAAACATTGCCATGTTTTGTTGTGATGTGTAAAACACTAGGAGCATGACAAGAATTTGTTGCTGTGACCTCACATGCCAGATGTGCTCTCAGAACCCATGGGATGATTTGTTTTGTAATCCTGCATATGTTACAAAATATTTGTTGGGCAACAGTTTCTTTGTTATGCCTTTATTAGTTTATCCTACATATGATTTACCTGTAACAGTATAATTCCCATTAACTGCCTATTATTTATGTTTTTAACTTTCTAGATTAAAAAATAGTTGACCTGAAAAAGCTAAAATTCAGCATTTATTCCATATGTAGCGAAGGTCAGTAATTGAGAGAGATATGTTTTGTGACAGCAATTTTATGTAAGCTCATACTGATTTAGCCTATTGAACTTATTGTGACAAAGACACATTTTAAGTGATATTTAAAATCTAAATCTAAACAGGCCTTACAGTAATTAATGTCATTGTATGGTAACGTTTTTCAGAAGAATTTAGCTGATCCTATGAAAAAAAGCTTTACACACATGCATAAAATATACAGTATTGCATAACTAGAAAATCTGAAATAATCACAGAAAATGCAACAGTTTTAGAACTGATTGGTCTACACCTGATGGACATCGAGCAATGGTTTCCAAGCAATTTGGTTTGCTGAAGTACATGCACTCCTATAATGTCCCTTTCAGGAACAATTCTGCTTTGGGTACAATGAATGACTGGGATGCAAACTGTCAGAAATTACACTGGATGTTGAGAAGTTTTGTTTGTCTATCAATTTTCAGCTGAAATTTGTGTATCACCAGACCTGAAATCTGCCCTGTAATTGGGCACTGATCTAAAACAGTGAACCCTGGGGATTGGGTGATGAAGAAAAAAAAATTCAGTTACATGTAAGAGCACTTCTGGACATAAAGAGAGAAGAAAAGAAAAACAGAATGCACTTTGATTTTAAAAATATTCTTTGCTATTTAAAATGGAGACCTGGATTGTTGCTCCAGAGATTAAGTCAAACAACAGCTAGAGAATTTAAATTTGATTAATTAATAAATTTGGAATAAAATGTTGGTGTCATTAATGATGATCAGAAACTATTAGATTATGCTTTAAAAAAACTATCATGTTCACCTAAATCCTTCATGGGAGGAAATCATCTGCCCTTATCCAGCCTGTACATGATTATAAACCCACAGCTGGTGATTGACCTTTACCATGTGAAGTGGAATAGCAAGATATGCAGCTGTTATCAATCAGCTACAGACTGCACTGGGTGTGGCTACAGCAATGGCTCCTTTCAAGCAGAGAAAAGAGAAATTATATTCTGGAATGAGGAAAGGGCAGTGATATGGAATAAATATTTTGTGTTTTCACAACAGAAGACACAAGGTGTATATCAGAAATTGGGGGTAACCTCGGGATTAAAAAGAGAGAGTGGGAATTAAGATAATTAATATCAGAGAGAAATTACTTGAGATACTTGAGGAATTAAATCTGACATCCCATGGTCTTGATGGCTTACATCCTTGGATTCTAATAGACATAGTAGTAGAGGTAGTGGATAGATTAGCTGCGGCTTTTCAAAATTTCTAAGATTTGGGAATAGTCCCATCAGATTGGAAGCTGGCAACATAGCATTTTGAGCTGCACAGTGACTCAGTGGTTAGCACTGCTGCCTCACAGTGCCAGGAACCCGGGTTCAATTCCCACCTTGAGCAACTGTCTGTGTGGAGTTTGCACATTCTCCCTGTGTCTGTGTGGGTTTCCTCAGGGTGCTACGGTTTCCTCCCACAGTCCAAAGATGTGCAGGTTCGGTGAATTGGCCACGCTAAATTGCCCTTAATGTTAGGTGTATTAGTCATGGGTAAATATAGGGGGGTGGGTTTCTCTTCAGAGGGTCGATGTGGACTTGTTGGGTCGAAGAGCGTGTTTATACGCTGTAGGGAATCTAATCTAATCATTGCCTTTTAAGAAATGAAGGTGATACAAACCAGGAACTACAGGCTAGCTGGTCTCATGTCATTGGAAAATACTGAAATTTCTTGTTAAGAAAGTCTGAACAATAAGCTAAGAAAAACAAATTATGTTTTTTTACTGTCAAGATGAGAAATTTCTTATTTTGAGAGTTGTAAATCTGTGGAATTCTTTACCAAAGGGAGGTGTTCGGACTGGATCATTAAGTATATTCAAGGTTGAGACAGTCAGATTTTTAATCAGAAAAGGATTCAAGATTTGTGGAGAAAAGGCAGCAAAGTGACGTTGAGGATTATCAGATTAGCCACGATGCTATTGAATGGTGGAGCAGATTCAAGCATGCTAAATGGCCTGCTTCTATCTATGTCTTATGATTCTGCTGAAATTTATTTGTGTATTATGATGGATGTCATTTATATATATTTTTTAAGAGTTTGAAATTTAAACCAGTCGCGTAGGTTGTAGGTCTATTTTCACTAATGTGAGTGAAAATTTGTATGTATTGTGGGGGGTCATGGCAAGGGAGAGGACACGGTGAAAAATGTTAGCTTAGTTTTGAGTTTAAAATACTAAAAATTTTAAATCCGGAGATTTCAAAGCTTTTGGTCATTTGAAAGGTGACCTGGTTAGAGTCGAAAGCAACTGTAGTCTCACTTAGAAAAAAAGACATTGCTCAGAACAGTTATGGAAATAAGTTATCTCCATGAAAGAATATACTTTGTGAAAACTTTCAGACCAGGAGTGTTCAGTTAGAAATCTGCATTGCTTATTCAAAACTGAGAAAGCCTAAAATCTCAGTTATGTGAAGATTTGAGTACAGGGCTTGATAACTCATTGGACAAAAACTGAGAGAAATGCAATTAAGTCAAGCCTACAGATTGGACATAGAAGGAAAATTAATATGGATTTTGATTAACAATAAAGTGATGGTATTGGAGAGTAGGTGCTATTTTGTTTTGTGGTATGTTTTGAGATCTTTCAAACTGTAATTTATTTAGCCTGGTTTGTTTTATTTTTGTTTCCCTTCTATAATAAACCTTGGTCTTTTTTTAAAAACAAAATCTGCAGCCTGGTGTTCTTACGTTTCAGAGATTAGATTAGAACAAAACACAAACTAATATCTATTGAGCCAGATTTTGTTCAGGGATCTGATTTGTCCAGGAGTAACATGAGTTGGGATCATGACAATCTCAGCAAACATGATCATCCTCCATCATTGAACATAATTAAGGTTAGGATAGACAGATTATTTGGTCCCTCGGAATATAGGGAGCAGGTGGGAAGTGAAGGGGAAACTCAAGATCAGTCATGATCACATTGAACAGCATCAGGTCAGGCTCTGTGAGTTGTGTGATCTGCTCCTATTTCCTGTGTTCTCACTCCAAAAATTGGTGAAATCTTTGACTAGTGGTTCCATGAGTAAATGAGATTCTAACACCAAAATGTGAAAATTACCACAGAATAACTTAACTGCAAATGAAAAAGTAATTTTAAACAATTGTCATTATATTCCCTCACAAGTATGTTGTGTATATTGACCAAGTATTTTGTTGTTAATTCTTTGTTGCCATCCTTTATTGGTATCTATTCACCACCTTTTATTTTGCCTCCTGTACAATGAGTAGTAGTTAATCTTTCCTGTCATTTATTTATTGTTCCGCAGTCTGCACATCTCTGTTAGGGTTCTTTAGGCTAATTGAAGGTGCTTCTGTTGTTTTCCTGATCACAGATGCCACCGGTCTGTGGTGGATGCAGAAGCCAGTTTCCAGACATCTGCAGACTGACAGGCTCATGAAATGATCCTGGGCAAACATACAAGAGGTGAATGAAAAATAAATACTGGCTCACCAATTTTCTGGGCCACTGACTACTGCAGAGAAAAGGTAGGCCAGTACTGCCCATGTTTCTTTTTAAAATAGAAAATTACCAATTGTTAGTGCTGGTGAATGGATTCCATTTCAGGCATTTGCACTGAGTGTGAAGGTTTCCCAGATTAGGTAGAATAGAGTTCCTCTTGCTGTTCACCTTCCAACACAGACACACACACACAGTTACTCACTCTGTGGACAGAGAAAGAACTTTAATGTTTTGAGACTATTATGACTCATCTTCGGAACTGAAAGGAGTTGGAAAATTGTTTTATTTTTGCTGCAGACAGAGGGGGGTGGGGAGGAGAAGGAGGAGGAGCAAGTGTAATTGACTGTAAGGGTCTTTGAAGCCAAGAACAAAGCCCAATGGTGGTGAAGGGAAGGTAGAAAAGTAAAAAGGGTGTAAATTTAAAGTGTAAACAGAAGAAAGGTCCACACTGCTTGTGACCAAAGTCAAGAAGCAACAAATGTGTGTGTTGTGCTTCATTAGTAGGCCCATGTTGGAAATGTTTGCATGGGAGTGCTGTGGTTTATTGAAATGACAAGCACCTGGAACATCAGGGTCATTCGTAGGGATAAGGGGTTCTTCTGCAAAGCAGTCACCTAGTCTGGGCTTGGTCTCGCCAGTGTAATGGTGACCACATTGTGAACAGTGAGTGCAGTAGATTAATTTGAAAGAAAAACATGTAAAATGTTACTTCACCTAGAAAGTGTGTTTGAAGCCAGAGAGGAAAGAGGAAGTGAACGGTCAAGTACACCTGTGATTGCACAGGGGACTAGGAAGTGTTAGCAATGATACAGGAATGGATCATGGTGTTAAGGAGGGTACAGACATTGTGGAATGCTGATAGTGGAGGGCAGGGGAAGGTGTGTTTGGTGATAGCATCCTACTGGAGATGGTGGAAATGGTAGAGGATGATCCTTTGAATACAGAGACTGGTGAGTTGAAAAGTGAGTGCACAGTGAACCCTATAGTTGTTCTAGGAGGAAGGGGTGAGGATTGATCCATTTCACACACAACTGCCAGTCTGGTGAAGCTGAATTTGGTGGCTGTATTGTTTAACATTCTCTACCAACCTGTTTCTCTTGGGAAAGTAATCTTTTCGCGAAAAATAATTAGCTGGATTAAAGAGCAGAATGAGACTATTTCAAGGCACCATTTTGTATGCCCTGCTTAAGAAAAGACCTGTGGATTGGCAGCATGAACAAATTTGCTGACTCAACAAGAAAGTCAAGATGTATGCACTGACACAGCCAACTTTTGAAAAACAGTCCATGTGCAAACACTTAAAACGTATCATGGCATCACAGGGGTAGCAAGTATAGCACCTACTTTATAATTAGGTCTAAAGCTGTTTTTAATTTTTGGGATGAAAACTTGATGATAAAAGTCAGATTGCAGTCAGTATGCTTAGTTACTCTTTAAAAGATGCTTTACTTACTTTGTTCTTTTATCCTTATAGTCTTGGTCTTCGCAGAACTCTGAATCAGTCCCTTACACTTTCCTACAGTGGATGAATATAGTTATTTTGCTACTAATGTTTAATAAATGTGATGAGAGTCACATGATTACATTATTATGGGGAATGTGGATTCTACAGTGATAAAGCAGAGGCATCTCTTCTGGTGCACAGTTCCTCCTGTTACATACAGAAATGTTGAAGATTTGAGCATTGAACAAGCTCTACATCTCTGTGATGATTCTTCGTGCTCTTCATTAGGGAAGGAATAGACAGAGCCAAAGTATCGTTATTTGCTGTCTTGAATATTACTAACCAACAATCTCTGCAGATCCAATCAAATGTTTACTAGGCCTATCTGTTTGGAAGTAGATGCGTATATAATATCAGCAGGAGTTTGAAGAGGTGACAAATTAACTGCTGGACCTTGAGAAAAAACTCAAAAAATCTGAAATAGATTAGTGGAAGCCTTTACAACTCTGGCTATTGCCATCCAGTGGGTAAACAAGCAAAAGTTAGAGTGATGTCACTAACTAATAAGAATTCCACAGTTTTCCACAAAAGACAACCCATGAATCATACAGGGCTCTTCATCACATTTTTAAGTCCCTAGATGCCATTGATCCAGCCAAACCCCAGTGACTATTGTCAAATTATTCTAACACCCAAACAGTTTCCTGCTGATATCAAACTGACTACTCATCAGATGAAATGTTAAATCAAGGCCACTTGTGTTGACAGGTGGATGCAAAACATCTTATGGCACTGTTTGAACAATAATGGGTAGTACAAGAACAAACTTTAATCTATAAAACATAGCATGGAAAGTAGACAATTTACGTTGAAACAAGATAGAGTCAAAGGGACAGGTCAAGCCTGCAAACATAGACGGAGCTCCCAAAATACCCTGCTTGAATATTAAAATGTTCCCAAGAAAATAAAAAGTAACACATTTCCCCACCCTGTGGAGTTAACAGCTTCCATCATCTAAAAGTCGGTGAGTGAATAAGCAATTGTGTATTCATCACCAGAAATGTTCAACCTCCATTTTCTTCAGTTACCCAAGAAGAAAATGTTGTGTGTGAGAGTTCACATAATGGCAGCCGAGAGATGAGCACCCACACCAATTTAAAACTGCTGTTGGTGTAGAGAGAACAGGTCATGCAGCAGCAGATTGCTGGTACAAAGAAGCTGTATGCTGCAACTGTGGGTAAGAGAGGGCACATTGAACTAGTGTGTTTGAGGAAGTACAGCAAAAGTACAAAAAACGAAGAATGAGAAGAAAATCTACTGTGTACACGAATGGCATGAGAAAAGCCCAGACTCTGGACCCGAAGAGGCGCTGTTATTAAGCAGACTGGCTGTTGCTGATAGTGGTACCCGATACTGGTTTGCTACTTTTTGAATGGCAAACTTCTAAGAATGTAGGTGGATGCTGGAGTGGGGGTTTCTTTGAAATCTCAAAGTGTGTATCAGAACCAGCTAAATCATGTTGCACTGCAACCCTCAAAGATTCGACTAAGAAGATACGCAGGTGATGTGGTGCTTTTAAGGGGATATATCAATATAAAGGTTTTATTACGACTTCAATCTGAAGATTTGTCCTTGCATATTACCAAAGAAACTTTCCCAGCTTGGGAAATGTGGCTAGAGGAAAATCAAATTCAACTGGGATGAAGTAAGTCACTTGTTAGAATCTGAGACTGACTTATCACAGATTCTAAAGAAACATGCCATTGTTTTCAATGGGGATGTAGGAAACTTGGAAGAGATCTCTGTCAAATTGAAAGTTAAGGATGAGAATGAAACAAAATGTTGCAAGGCTAGATCAGTGCCTTATGTAAACAGATGAAAGGCTGAGGTAGAATTCGAGAGGCTGGTCAAGATAGGAGTCCGTAAATATGAATGATTGGGCAACTATTGTAGCAATGATGAAGAAAGACTGATAGATAAATATCTCAATGATTTTAAGGTGACTATTGATCCAATATTGCGGGGCTGAGCAGAAACCTTTGCTTTTAATTGATGACCTATTTGCTGGATTAGGTGGAGGTCAGCTTTTCAGTAAAAATGACCTGAGTCTGAGGAAGGTGACTGGTCCTGAAACATTAACTTTGATTTCTCTTCACAGATGCTGACAGACCTGCTAAGTTTTTCCAGCATCTTCTGCTTTTGTTTCTGACCTTGGTCAAGCCTATCTCCAGATGAACTGACATCTGAGTCACAGAAATACTTGACAACTGTAAACATAAAAGACTATTCAAATACAATAGACTTCCTTTTAGAATTACATCTGCACTTGCATTATTCCACTCTACCATGGGTCAGTTTTAAGTGGGTTGAAAGAAGTCCTGTATTACCGAAATAATACTTTAGTCACGGGAAGAAACAAGAAAAAACACCCTCTGTAATTTAGGTGTTACAGACATTTGAAGATTACTGCCTAAGAATGTGGATTTTTAAATCTTTCATTGAATATTTGGGCCATCGCACTGGAATTACATGTCACCTTCAAAAGTAAAGCCACAACTGGGGCACCAGCGCCTAAAAATGTAAACCAACTATGATTATTTTTGAGCTTGCTAAATTTCTATGGCAGGTTTGTCCTGAATCTTGAAATCATTCTCAAGCTGTTCCAAAATCTATAAGCCCAAAACAAGAATTGGAAATGGGAAGGTCAATGTGAAACAGCCTTTACACAAACCAAAGATGCTTTATTAAAGTCAAAAGTCTTGACCAATTTTGATCCAAAGTTACTGTTGCAACTGGCATGCAATGCATCACCCCAAGAAATGAATGCAATTGTTTCTCACATATTAACCAATAGCTTTTGCGCCAAGATCGTTTAACAATGTAGAAATGAACGATGCATAGGTAGGAAAGAAGTTCTCAGAATCAGTTTTGGCATTAGATGATTCCACCAATACCCGTAAAACCAGGAATTAACCCCATTGACAGTATGCAGACTATTAATCACAATATTTGGGTCTCATACAGGGATACTACTCTAGCAGCGAGCCATATGCAGAGATGGCCATTGTTTCTATCAGCTCACACTTATACAATTATATATCAGTAATCCAATTCACGTGGGTATACTGATGGGCTTTCTAGATTATCTTTGACAAATGAGTTGACTACAAACAGTGCTTATATAGACATTTTCTACTGCAAATGAAGAGAACACAGCAGAAATGTTGAAAGGTACATTAGAAATGATCTACAAATAACAGTTCCAAATAGGGATCTGGATATACCTGAGAACAGAACAGTAACTGGAGCATTTGAGCAAGCCAGTACCCTAGTAAAGAATACATTGTGTGAACCTTTGAACACTGAATCATCTCAGAAAAAGACAACAGATGATATTCCTAAAATACTAGAAGTTAAAGCCAGTTAGAAAAATAAACAGATGTCCGAGATGCACCAATGGCCATGCAGGAATCAAAGTCCTTTGATTCCAACATCCAAAAGACCAATGTCTTTTCCACTGACTGTATGATTGTAATGATATTTACAGTATGATTGTAAATATTGTGACTGTTTTCATTGCAGGAACCACTGATGTAAAGGGTGAGGGATGTTGTGTATTTGGTATTATGGTGGACTGTCACTTTTAAGAATCCAAACACGTGCCATCATGACGTTACCATTGGCCAATTTGGACAGGAACAGTTTAGTCTAACCTTGCTTACTACAGAGTGAATGCCTTCTTAATACAGACCCTGCTGTTGTTGAACACTTTGGCCTCCTGGTCTTTCTTGAAACATGACAGAAAACATCAGGCTTGCAGTGTTTCAAACTTCTGTCTTAAAAATCAAGTGGTTTTAGTCCTTTTAAACAACTAAGTGTGTCTACCTCTTTGCCTTATCAGAATGAATGAGTGCAATTGCAATTACAATTACATTTCAAGTATTGAGAAGTGAACATATACAGGTCATTCTGGTATAAAGCATCTTTCATTAACTCAAATTGGCTACAATGCGATTGACAAATTATGGTTTCTGTTTGGATAATGTGAACTTTCTACTCGATGGGTATCACAAATTTCTATAATGATCTTCTACAGTACGAGGCTGCAGAGGAATGCAACTGTCACATTGTATTCTTCCTTTTAGTTTAAACTTACGAAAAGCCTGCTTTCTGCCTTTTGCTGAGAGTTGCAGTGCTTAAGGAGTCAAAGCACATCTTGTAGTTTGTTGAGAGGTGGAAAAGGGGAGAATTATTAAAAGAACAGTTAAAAATAAGCATTTGGGCAATCTGAACAATTCTTTTTCAGAATTTAGTGGCTACTTGATCAAAGCGGTGTAATTTAATATGCTTGGAAGAGATCTTTATTATTTTTCAAATTGGGCATATGTATACATTTTAAATATTTTGTTCATTTCTCATCATTTCATGAAGAGGCTTGGCTTGTTTCCTTGTTTTACTGTTATATACCTCAATTAAATGCTCCTCCTCCTGTGTTCCAAACAGCATCCGCCTAACCAGTCAGGTGAGATTCTTCAAATCCTAAAATTTATTGTCTATTCTCTTTCTAGTTTGTCCTTACAAAATGCAACTATCTGGATTCAGTTCCATCTGCCACCTTGGCACACCTGGCAAGTTTTTTTTGTCTTTCTGTGAGATATTCATTGCCACTCCCTGTCGATGTTTGACTTTTCTCATCACCATTTATGACACTTTACATCCTGCTGCAGCAACAACATCCCATGTCCCTGTGTGTTCCAGACTTTTATCACATGAACAAGGGATATAATTTAAATAATGAATAACAAAGAGAATTTGGATAATAGGCTAGGGGATAGCTCAGTAGAAATAGTAAATAGTTTACGTATTTTTTCCATAATATTCAGAATTAATATTCCTGCCACATGAGGTCCAAGTCATATTTACAAAAGCAATTCCATACAGGGATGTAATTTTAAAGACCCAACATATGAATGTTTTCTGTACTCATTAATGACTATTTTTATGTTCTCCTGAGTTGTGTTCTGGCTTGCATACAACTTGACTCTTGAATAGACTCATGAATGGACACTATTCACAACCCAGGAACTGCCTGTAACAAAGAAAAAGTCTTGATTAAAGACCTACCATCCATGGTTAACTGAAGAAGTTAGGGAAAGCATCAAACCTAAGGAAAAAATCATATAAGTGTGCAAAGATGAGTGATAGGTCAGTGAGTTGTCAGAATATTAAGAGTGGCAGAAAATGATGGAAATGTTAATCCAGAGGAATCAAGAAAATTTTGGTCTTCTAGACGGAATGGGAAATTAATAGTAAGTAAAAAGGAAATAGCAGATTAAATTAGCGTAATTGCTTCTGCCTTCATTATAAGAGATACAAACACATTCTAGTAATGGCTGTGAATCAGAAGGTAGAAGGGAAAGAGGAATTTAGTGAAATTATAATCTTAATGAAAGCTTACTGAACACATTGATGGAACCTCAGGCTCACAAGTCTCTAGGTCTAAATGGCACTTCTTCCTTGAGTCTTAGTAGAGGTTGCTAATGAGGTAGTACATGTATTATTAATGTTCCAAAATTTGCTTAATTCCAGAAAAGTTCCATTGGATTGAAACATAGTTACATAACCCCTCCTATTTTAAAAGGGAATGAGGCAGAAAATAGGAACTACAGTTAGTTTGGTTGCTGTTGTGAGGATAGTGTTAGAGAATCGAGCATTAAAGAGATTATAGCTGTGCACTTAGAAAAACCTCAAAACAAACAGGAAGAGGCACTATGAACTCAACAAAGCGAAATCATGTTTAAGCAGTTTATTGGAGTTCTTTTGAGGGGATAAGTTGTGAATAAAAGAAAACCTGTAGACCTTTCAGGATTTTTGAAGACATTTAATGATAGGGCAGATAACAGAAACTCATGTTGTAATGGTTAACATATGAGCATGGTTAGAAGTTTGGCTGGTTGGCAGAAGGCAGAGTATCTGTGCTGGGACCTCAACCTTTTACAATTTTCATCAAAGACTTGGAAGTGGGAAGAGGGAAGCCAAGGTATGGTAGATAAATCTGCTGACAACACCCAAGACAGGTAAGAAAGTACATTGTGAAAAATATGCAAGGAGATGGAGGTGGATACAAAGAGGTTGAGTGAACAAAAATCTGACAGATGGGTATAATGTGGGAAAATGTGAAGTTGTTCATTTTGGCAGGAAGAATGAAGAAGCAGAACATTACTTAAATGAGGAACACTTGTGGTATTCTGGGGCACAGAAGGATTTAGGTTTCTAGAGTATGAGTCACAAAAATATTTTAGTACGCAGGTACAGCACAATCAAGAGGCCAGTGGGATGCTATTCTTTATTATGAGGGATATTGAACATAAAAGTAAGGAAATTATCCTTCAGTTGTACATGGCATTGGTGAGACCATATCTCAAATGAGTGTGTGGTTTTGGTCTCCTTATTTAAAGAAGAATGCAAATGAATTGGAGGTTGTTCAGAGGTGATTTTATAAATTGATAAGTGGAATGAGTAGGTTGTCTTCTGAGGAAAGATTACAAAGGCTGAGCTTGCTTCCAGTGAAATTTTAATAGAGTAAGGGATGACTTGAGTGAATAAATCCTGAACAATCTTAACATGGTGGACATAGAATAACTTTTCTTGCAGGTGTGCATCCAAAAATAGAGGACCCTGTTCGAAAATTTTGGGTTCACTTTTTTTGGACCGATGAAAATTTTTTTCAGAGGGTTGAGAGTATGGAGCTGTCTGCTTCAGAGGTGGTGAACGTGGGGTCTATTAACTATTTTCAAGGCAAAGGTGGCTAGATTCTTGTTAGGCATGTGATTCAGATACTATCAGGTTAGATAGGAGTGTGGAATTCAAAACACAAACAGATCAGATTGAATGTCAGAGCAAGCTTGAGGGCTGAATGGTTTGCTCCTGTTCCTATTTTGTGTGTTCATAAGTAATGCTTCCTTTTGCTGAATTAACATTCTAGTATCAATGCCAATCAAGTTACGTAAATATGCCCCAACTACCTTTTCACAAATTTCTCTTCTTGTAGTCAGTTGTTTTTTTAACCACATGGATCTATCAGCCACAGTCTGATTACTAGTCTGCTTCTTAGAATCTTGATGTCTTCCAATTTACTGATCCTACCCTGTAGTGCAAAGACGTTTGACCTGTTATACCCATGATAGATCTTGCAGCAATAGTGCTTAGCCTCACGTTTCACTTAATCCAGAATTTCCTTTCTCTCCAGTATCAGTTCAATTCCCTTTTAAAAAGATTTACAGAATTAACTTTTACATTTCTAATTCAGGTGGATTGATGTAGGTATTGAGTAAAAAAAAAATTCTAAATTGTTTGCCAGTATTTTTAACCCAAATAAGCAACATTCCTTCTAATTTTTCCAGCCGCTGTGCAAATCTCCAACGTCTGAGTGAGGTAGCATTTTCCACAAGGGGAAGCTATGCATCAGCACCTGAGATGGTATGTGTAGTGTTTCCTTGCAGCTACACAGCCATGCAACTTAGAGGAGATCTGTCTATGGCTCTGGTTATTGAATCTCCGCTATTCAAGAAAATAAAGTTTTTTTTTAATGCTGCACCTATTCTCTTCAAAGGAATATGGCTCATTTATGTCTGAACGCTCTCTCCTGGAAGGTGAGCAGTCTTTTTTTTTCACCTAGCTGTTGCTTTCCCCAAAGTACTCATGCTAGGATCACTAAAACTAGCTCTTCACCAGGTCACTATTTTTATTTTTGATATTACTTTTTGAAAAAGTAGATATAGAATAAAATTGTTACCTTTGGTCAAGGACCAGTCAACACAGATTTAAGATGAATAGCAAAAGAATCAAAAGCGATTTGAAGGATTTTAAAAAAAAGTAGTTAGTGGCTAGATTTGGAATGCACATTCTGAGGGGTTTGTAGAAGTAGATTCAATTATGTCTTTCAAAAAGATATTTAATAAATATGTTGGGGGAGAAAGAATATAGGCTCGAGAATGAGATTAATGGAATTGCTTTTGCAAAGAGCTAATGAGTCAAACTGCATCTTTGTTGTAATGTATGATTTTTAAAAATTTTCTGGTCTGTTTGCATAATTACTTGATACAGAATGATATTGTGGCCATGGTTAGCTAAATTATCTCCTACTGTAACAGATTCCATTCACCTTAGTTCATTTCCCAAAATTTAACACTGCTTCCTTCTTGTTGGACGAGACATATTAATTAAGATGTTTCCTATTGGTTTCTCCAATCTCAGCACTCCTATAACCTTCTAACCACAAATTCCATTTCCTTACTCACTTTTTGACTCAAAATACATCTGTTTAAACCATTTCCTTACTTACATCTGCAAAACTATAATTAGGGACTGATAATTGCTTTAGGAAGTTGCGGCTAAAGGATCCTATTGTATGCATGTATAAAATAAAAATGTAAAACTAATATATTCTCTCAACCAACAAGTTAGCTAAGGGAATTACATTGCTCTAATTAACAATTTTCATACAGCAGGTATTGAATCTTTTATCTATTATCAAGTTCTCCTGTATTAGTAAAAAAAATCCATAAATAACAAACTCAATAAAGTAGGAAGATGGCATCAGTGTCCAAGTGTTGGATGTGCTTGAGAAAATTTCTACAGGGAAAGGTGTTACCTAAAGTTTCTCATTGAGCTGATGAATACAAAGTAGCATCTTCGTATGCATACTTTATAACACTAAGCAAGTTCTGTGAATGAAGAATGGTTCCCATGGAGAGCATTGAAAACCCACACACTTATGGCTTTGTTGAGGCATTACAGGTGTAAATTTTCAGATCTCAAGGATTAATTAAAGGACTTGGAGTATACCTGGGGAGAAATAGAACTACTTCACTTCAGCATTCCTTGGCTTTGTCCCAAAGGGGCATACATTCTCTGAGGATGGCTTCACTACTTCTTGTTGTACTTCACTTTATCAATTTGTGTGGAAATATTTCTAGTCAGGATGCAATTTGAACATAATGTTTTGCCTACTTCAGTCACATCATTCGACCATGCCCTACCTTACACCCACCATTCTTGGTACTGTATCCAAAGTTTTCATCTCTGGACTTGATTCCTCAAATCTTTTTTTTGATGAACTCTTATCTGTTAACTTCTATTGCTGCAAATTGTCCAAAATACAGCTACCTGCACCAAGTCATTTTTCTATCACTCTCGTCATCCAACATATTTAAAATATTTGTCCTTTTTTTTAGCGTGGCCTCATCCTTTTGTCCAGGAGACCTCCTTCAAGCACTTTATCCTCTCACACGTTTTAATCCTGTTACTTGCATTGTCCTCCCCTCAACTAGCATTGGTATCAAAGCCTTGGCTTTAACTTCGGTAAATCACCTTAAAATCCTTATTCTTACGCTATCTTTCATTTCTAATGCTCCTTAAATGTTGTGCCTACTCCTTATTTTCTTTCTGTAAAAGTGTATTGATTTTTACATTGACTATATACATTCAAATTTGTGCATTTAAATTCTGAAATATTTTATTGAGGACAATTGAGATGTAGTTAAAATGCTTAATTATTTACTTGCAGACAAGAATGGATCATTTTGAGGAAGACCTGACATGTTCTGTATGCTACTCCATCTTTGAAGACCCTCGTGTATTGCCTTGTTCTCACACTTTTTGCCGAACCTGTTTGGAGAACATTGTTCATGAATCAACAAATTTTTCCATTTGGCGACATCTTCGAATCCCACTGAAATGTCCTACTTGTAGAAGTATTGTGGAACTTCCCCCCGTGGGCATAAGCTCGTTACCAATAAACTTTTCACTGATGGGAATTATTGAGAAATACCAGAAAGAAGAACACCCAAAGACTCCTACCTGTTCAGAGCACTTCAGGCAACCGTTAAACATGTTTTGTTTGTTTGACCGTAAATTGGTATGTGGTTATTGCTTGACAGTGGGCCATCATCAAGGCCATCCCATTGATGATCTCCAGCATGCTTATAATAAAGAAAAGGAAACATGTAGCAAACTTGTTGAACAACTGACTGAAAAACACTGGGCTAAAGTATCCATTTTCATTGAACAACTGGAGCACCAGAGATCACAAACGGAACAAACCATTCAACAAGATAAAGAAACCGTTATCCAATATTTTGAGAATCTGCAAAAAATTGTGGAAAGTAAAAAGCAAGCTTTTCTGGTTACTTTTGATGAGATCAATTTAAGGATTACCAGTGAGTATGTTCCATTAATTCAGAAAATGCAAGAACTGAAGGAACAACAACATGACCTTCTAACATTTAGTACATATTTAGAAGATGAAAAGGATCCTTTGGCTTTCCTTGAGAAAGTTCACCTTTACCGTCAGAGAGTAAATAATTTAATGAAAACTCAGCTTCCTTTTATTCGGCCACTGAATATACAACCACAAGCAGCACAATTTCTGACAGAGAAATGGTCAAAAGTCACAGTTGACCATATTAAAGATGCACCAGTCCTGGAAGTGAAACATTGCTTGGAAAACCACTGGAATAAAGATCTTAGTTTATGTATTAAACAAATCAAAGGATTATCTCAAAGATTGCCAGTTTTTACAATGCTATTCTTGCTAACTCTTATGTCATTGGGTTTTTTGATGAAAGATTGTTGTGTTAATTTGTTAAATACCACAGTTATTGATCTTCCACAGGTGAAACAGATGTGTGATCTAATATCAGACATTTGTGCTGGGTTTTATTCCTTAAAGGCTGTATTGGAACATTCAGTACAATCATTGGTTAATTTTTTTTGCCAGTTGATTGTTTCTTTTCCTTGCATTTATCAAATGTGTGGCTTTCAATTAAGTACTGTATTTCAGTATGCTTCAAGCAGTTTACAGAATTTAATTCCCTCAGAAAGTCATGAACAAGCTTAACTGAAATGTGATTTACTGCTCATTGTATTAATCATTCATTGACTGTTTAGAATTAATTTGCCATTTACACAATCAAGTAGTCAATGCTACGTATTTAAATATTTTCTAAATCAATGATTTTTAAGGTAGCATTATCCTCATTTGTTTTAGCTGAGGAATGATTGATGAGAGTAAATTTGACCACCTTCAACACACAATATTAATAAAGGGCACTTAAGGTTTAATATAGTTCAGATTGTGGCATAAGCATGTTAAAACCATACCCACTAAAAACCAGAATCATACTGTGCATCATTTGTGTAATTTCCATATTCCATTTAAAGTGATTACCCTAATTTCATATTGCTATTTTATGCAACCTAAACTCTCCTCCAGGTTAGATTTGCACAGCCAGATGCAGGTAGGTTTGCTGATCCTTCCAGACTGAATGAATCTCCTGCATTAAGAATATTTACTGTAATATCAGAACAAATTAGGAAAGTAGCTTTAATGTACAGGGAAATGGCACTTTGAAATGTTAGTGTGCAGGTAACTCAGTTTGAGGACATGGCATTTTTCATTGGGAAATTCACATTTTGGCTGCAGCTATACCCATCTCAGGTACAATTCTAATCAGACAGCAATCCTGCCCTCCTCTATTTTTATAATATTTTATGCAATACTAATATTCCAAAATTACACAAGAATGTTCTGGAATGGAAAGAGGATCTCCTGGGCAGTACTTCTAGGAAGCTGGATGACGTAGAGCTTTTAGGAGAAAATGAGGACTGCAGATGCTGGAGATCAGAGCTGAAAGTGTTTGCTGGAAAAGCGCAGCAGGTCAGGCAGCATCCAAGGATCAGGCGAATTGACGTTTTGGGCATGAGCCCATCTTCAGGAATGAGGAGAGTGCCAAGCAGGCTAAGATAAAAGGTAGGGAGGAGGGACTTGGGGGAGGGGCGTTGGAAATGCGATAGATGGGAGGTGGTTAAGGTGAGGGTGATAGGCCGGAGTGGGGGTGGAGAGGTCAGGAAGAAGATTGCAGGTTAGGAAGGTGGTGCTGAGTTCGAGGGTTGGGACTGAGACAAGGTAGGGGGAGGGGAAATGAGGAAACTGGAGAAATCTGAGTTCATTCCTTGTGGTTGGAGGGTTCCTAGGCAGAAGATGAGGCACTCTTCCTCCAGCTGTCATGTTGCTATGGTCTGGTGATGGAGGAGTCAAAGGACCTGCATGTCCTTGGTGGAGTGGGAGGGGGAGTTGGAGTGTTGAGCCACGGCGTGGTTGGGTTGGTTGGTCTGGGTGTCCCAGAGGTGTTCTCTGAAACGTTCCGCAAGTAGGCGGCCTGTCTCCCCAATATAGAGGAGGCCACATCGGGTGCCGTGGATGCAGTAAATGATGTGTGTGGAGGTGCAGGTGAACTTGTGGCAGATATGGAAGGATCCCTTGGGGCCTTGGAGGGAAGTTCCAAACGGACCCCACCACCAGGGATATATTTCCCTCCTCTCCCCTATCAGTGTTCCAAAAAGACCACTCCCTCCATGACTCCCTTGTCAGGTCCACACCCCCCCCCACCAACCCAACCTCCACTCCCGGCACCTTCCCCTGCAACCGCAAAAATGCAAAACTTGCGCCCACACCTCCCCCCTTACTTCCCTCCAAGGCCTCGAGGGATCCTTCCATATCCACCACAAATTTACCTGTACCTCCACACGCATCATTTACTGCATCCGCTGCACCCGATGTGGATGTGGCCTCCTCTATATGGGAGAGACAGGCCACCTACTTGCGGAACATTTCAGAGAACACCTCTGGGACACCCGGACCAACCATCCTGTGGCTTAACACTTCAACTCCCCCTCCCACTCCACCAAGGACATGCAGGTCCTTGGACTCCTTCATCGCCAGACCATAGCAACACGACGGCTAGAGGAAGAGCGCCTCATCTTCCGCCTAGGAACCCTCCAACCTCCAGGGACGAAATCGGATTTCTCCAGTTTCCTCATTTCCCCTCCCCCCACCTTGTCTCAGTCACAACCCTCGAATTCAGCACCACCTTCCTAACCTGCAATCTTCTTCCTGACCCTCACCTTAACCTCCTTCCACCTATCGCATTTCCAATGCCCCTCCCCCAAGTCCCTCCTTCTACCTTTTATCTTAGCCTGCTTGGCATACTCTCCTCATTCCTGAAGAAGGGCTCATGCCCGAAACGTCGATTCTCCTGCTTCTTGGATGCTGCCTGACCTGCTGTGCTTTTCCAGCAACACATTTTCAGCTCTGATGTAGAGCTTTGGTTAGTTTCCTTAACTTCCTCAACTTCTTGCTGCTAGTATAGAACTGCAAGATAATGAGTACCCAACCCACCAGAAAAATGCTGCATTTAGAGTCATAGAGATGTACAGCAAGGAAACAGACCCTTTAGTCCACTCGTCCATGCCAACTAGATACGCCAATCCAATCTAGTCCCACCGGCCAGCACCTGGCCCATATCCCTCCAAACCCTTCCTATTCATATACCTATCCAATGTCTTTTAAGTGGTGCAATTGTACTAGTCTCCACCACTTCCTCTGGCAGCTCATTCCATACATGTACCACCCTCTGCATGAAAACATTGTCCCTTAGGTCTCTTTTATATCTTTCCCCTCTCACCCTAAACATATGCCCTGTAGTTCTGGACTCCCCGACCCCAGGGAAAAGACCTTGTCTATTTATCCTATCTACATCCCTCATGATTTTATAAACCTCTATAACGTCAACCCCTCCACCTCTGACACTCTAGGGAAAATAGCCCTAGCCCAATCAAACTCTCCCTATAGCTCAAAATCCTCCAACCCCGACAATATCCTTGTAAACCTTTTTTAAACCCTTTCAATTTGCAAACTGCTAGGATGCATCACTGAATCATGTCATATAATCAAACATCTAGGGTTTATTTTCCCAAATATGTACGTTATTCATGAAATTTGTAAAGTAAAATCCAAACCTCTTAACTAAAAAAAATTCAGAAACTGCAAGAAAATTCAACTTACCTGCGCACAGCATGTGCCACTTTTAGATTGAGCCAGAGTTGTTAATTCTTCAAAAAATTGAAAGAAGAGTTCTGAAGGTAACTTAATTTCTGTCCACAGATGCTGCCAGACTTGCCAATTCATATTTTCCAGTATTTTATTTTTGATAATCCTACACGCAAAGTAAAATTTCAACTCTTTCAAATTTAGTCAAAGGTCCCTCCAAGCCAGTGTGGAATTCTTTGTATTGTCAACACCAAATATGGTAAGTGTACGTGTTGACATTTTTCTTCATATCTCTGAATTCTGACAATAGTTAGGAGCATCATGGTGGAACAAAGTGATTCTCTCCCTCTTAATATTTTTCATGCTATATATTCATCTGTATGGAAATATTGTACGAAAAACAAGTGTTTCACAAACAAGGAATTGGTAAAACAAGCAAATCCTGTGTCTTATTGAGGATGAAGGGAGAGAATTAACTTCAACACAATTATGTCATCTAATAATAATAATAATAATAATAATGTGTTGAGCATAAAGATCAGTTGGAAAGGAGTTTTTAAAAAATTCAACAAATGTGGATGTTATTGACAATGTCAGTTATTGCCCACAAGGTTGTTGGTAGTAACATTTGTGGGTTGAGATCATTTCAGAGGACAATGAAGAGGCAACCACATAGTTGTGGGTGGAGTCATATCAGATCAGATAAAGACTGCATGTTTCCTTCCGTAAAGGACACTATTGAACAAGGGGAGTTTTATGATACTAGCTTTGTATTCCAGATTTATTTAACAAACTAAATTTTAAGGCCCCAACTGAGAGAAGATACACATAATTGTCAAATTTGCAATGCATCACAGTGAAACTCTGTTGAAAATGCAGTTTAGCAGTTTTAGTTTCTGGCTGTGTTGTATTTTCCAAAATAAAACCAGGTTAAATGCCCCAAATTGCTGTCATTGTGTAACTAGGGTCAGATTTTGTGATAATGGGCTTTTCGATGTGAGAAAAAGTTTACAAAAAAAAAAGGATAGCAGAGTATTTGGTTTAATGTGATGGGCATCTCCTGAAATACGTTCTAGAACAATGAAATATTTTATAAATTTTTCTACATCAAAAATTTTATTACAACCAACTGTCTTGTATATAAAATCTATACTAGTTCCCACTATTTTAATGCTTAAAAAAAATTGCTGTTGGTTTCCACCTAAACAGAGAATGAAACCATTTCAGTTGTATGGATAAGTACTTCTACAATATAAGTGTAGTTTGGAACAGTGTGCTTAAAAGCAGGTCATCTTTTGCTCCACACTACCAAGGGAAAAACAGAATAAATTAGTGCTTTCCGGCATTTAATGGAGCAGATGTTTGTCTTAAAGTCAATTCTTTCCATAATCCAGCACTCAAAGAAAAATCAGTACAGGCTAGAACTACAGTAATACCAAACATGCTGAGATACAGATTAGGTACCTTTTGCAAAATTTTGTTTTACATTGAGTATAAAACAAATATTGCAATAGATTGACTACATATTTTTACAGCAATGTATTTCCAGATTCCTTTTGTACGAGTCTAAATAATTGACAAATGTTCAGTATTTCAGCATTGTAAGTTACATATCAGTTGCATGGGACATTTGTATTTTTGTCACAATAAGTAAATGTTATCAATGATACTAATCAGTTTTACTCATGCTTAAATGTAGAGCATTTTACAACACTAATAAAATTAATAGTTGGAAGTTAATAATATGAAGACAATGGTAATAGCATTTGAATGTCAGCATCCTGCAGTGCTTCATCCTTCTCCAGCTCTTCCTCCAAACAATCTCAGGTTTAGTTGTTTCCAAGACAAACTGGCTGAAGGCTTCAAATATATTCAAAAGATAGATATGATACGCATAAAGCACTCATAAAAAGGGTGTTCTTAATATTAAATTATCTGCTGCAACCACTGTTTTAGCAGCATTTAACCATTTTTTCAGTGACTGACACATTCTACTCACATCTCTTATCAGAGATGGCAGGTTAAAGATTAAGACTGGAAGCAATGCATCTTCCCTTTCTTTAACTGCCAGATATAAATCAATTGTGTTAAAGGTTAGCAGAACTACATTTTCTTCAATCAATTAACAAAATAGTCTGGGTCAAGCCATAGGTCCTTTCTCAATGAAACCATAACTTGCACCTGAAAAAGGAAAAAGTAGACCAGGAAATCAAATTCTGCAGATATGTAGAAGACATTCTCTACATTATCATAGAAAAAACAGGATATGCACAGATTGATTATACGTTTAAAAAATAGTTTGACATGACTTTCACCATTTTTACTTAGATGCTTCAGAACTACTGCTGGTCAGATTTTTGTCCAGCTGCATTATGTTTTAGATTCATTTAGATGTGCAAATGACAGGCTGGCCTATTTTCCCTTCCATAATTACCCTCAAGAAGTGGTAATGTGCTGCTTTTTGAACTGTCAGATTCCATGAGCTTTGGTATACCCAATGGTGTTAGGAAGACGGTTTTAAGATTTTGCCTCAGTGAACTTGAAAGAATGGCAATGCTGTTTCAAGTCAGGATGTAGAGTGGCAAGGAGGCAAACTTGCAGATGCTGATATCACCATTCTATTTGACAGAAATTGAGAGTTTGGAAGATGCTGAAGGAAACTTTGGTGAATTGCCACAGTATAGTTGTACATGGTATGCACTACTGCCACTAAGTCAGTAATGCAGTGTTGTGGAACAGATGAACCCTTTAAAACATATCAAGGAGATAGCATATATCCTAACATTTATCTTATTTAAAGGCAACTGTAAGGCTCTACATTCCAGCTGATTCGATTGGTTAAACTACTAGGCTTTAAACAAACACACATTTTCTTCTTGCACCAGTTAAATACAAACAAAGCAAGAATTGGCATAACTTTTAACTATCAAAACACAAAATAGTATGTTGAACTTCTACTCAACTGTTCCAATTTAGCAGCATCCCATAAACACACCTTCTGCAAGGGCAAATTCAGCAAAACAGATATCCTCCAACTGCTATCTCCACCAGTCCAGGTGAAGGAACACCAATAGAATGAATCTAGCAGCAGACAGTACGCAAGCTTTTGCGGCAGCAGCAAGCACTCTAGCAGCTTCAACTTTGACAAGTGAAAGCAAAAACGAAAAACCTCTGTGAGAGCCTGCTCCACTCACTCATTTTTTTTTGTTTTAAAATACTTCTTTTAAAAAAAACCCCAAAGCTACTTTGCCTTCCCTGAAGCAGACATCTCATCACCAGGTCTACAACTCTTCTCCAAGAGAACAGGACAAATCTCTTAAAAGCACATTTTGTCATATGAAGGAATAAATGAAGGTGGCAGATGGGTGACCTGGATGCTGTCAGGCTCAAGTGTTGTCGGAGCTAAACTAATCTAGCAAGCGAAGTGTATTCCATCACATTCCTGGTTTCTGCCTTATAGACCACAGACAGACTTGAAAGTCAGGAAGTAATTCGCCACTTCTACTTCCAATCTCAGACTTGCTCTAGTATTACATGTCAGTACCAGTTAAATTTCTGGTCAATGGTAATCATTCAAGATGTTGATAGTGGGGAAATTCAGCAATAGTAGTACCATTTATGTCAAGATATCTAGATTCTGTGATGGGAAATGATCATTACCTGGCACTTGTGTGGCACAAACCTTACTTGAAACAGATTCATCCAAGCCTAGCTGTATAAGGACAGAGTCTACTCCATCAGATTTCATCCATTTCTTTTGTGCACAGGATATATCGGAATGATTTTCTACATTACCAGGAAGATACAAGCTTTGTATCAGGGCATAGCTAATCCTAGAGCACAGGTTTTCTGTACTATCACCAAAATGTTGTCAGGGCTCACAGTCTTTACTATATCCAGTGTCTTTAAGCATTTCTTAGTGTGGTGTGGAGTGAGTCAAATTAGCTGAATGCTGCCAGTAAGACAGGATGTACCCAGGAATGACAATAGTGATGTCTGGAGAATACTTAAGATACAGTCTGACACTTACAAAATTGTAAAATAGCTCTCTGAATTTTGGTACTAGGCTCAAAATATTAAAAAGCATTTGGGGTCAACAGAACTGGATTGTCTTTTGTTGTATCTGATGCATAGATAGATGGCAGCTTTAATCTATTTTAAACTTTAAATTTGAAACAATTGAGTGACTTGCTAGATTATCTCAAAGGGTGGTTGACAGTCAATTACATTCCTGTTAGTCTGGAATATGTAGGTCAAGGATGGTGGATCTCCTCTTTGAAGGACATTCATGAAAAAAAATAGATATTTAGGAAAATGGTTCTATGGTCAAGTGAAGTCCAGATATATTCATTAAATTCAAATTCCACCAGTTAGCTACATGGTGGGGTTTTGAACCCACGCCTTCAGGGTCAGCTTGGGCCTCTGGATTATTAGTCTAGTGACATAATGCCACCATAATACATAGAGGATGAGGTTTGCTGTATAAATGGTTAGGTGAAGTGCTTTGGATGTTTTATTTCATTAAGAAGGTACTATACAAGTCCAAGGGAATTTTTAGAAGATGACTTAGTTGAAAACAATATGACATCACATATTTTGTAAGAGTCCAAATGCTATCCGATCAAATTACAGATACTTATGCTTCAATATATGCTGCATTTCCAATAATTTAGAGACACTACAAGTTGGCAGTGCTGTAAAATAGACATTGGGCATTTTAATTGGCTGATTAAAGCAGAAATTAGAATTTTCATGCAAGGTATTCAAATACGTACCCAAAGGGGAAAATCAAATAAAAATGATTAAATGTTATTGGGGATAAAATTTCAAAATAAGCTATGCCAGGCCAGCAAAAATGCATTTGTCAAGTGGTTGTGTTAACAACCCCCCCCCCAGCTTCGAGCAATATATCTCAGTGACCTCTGAACAACATTTCACAATTCAACCCAGATTCTACACACCAACCATATGAACAAATGGAATTCACTTCATGGAATCCCAGAAGCAGTTGCATTGAGCATTTAAACCCCATCTAAAAGCAAGTACCAGCCTTCAAACTCAGCCATTGAAGAACGAAATTCCCTGCCAAATCAAAACTCTATTAATTCACCACTGCCTACTTTTGGTATTCCAATCTCTTGATGAAACTGTCCAGTTTGCTGTACTATAGTTGTTCTACAGTGTGATGGTTGTGTTCTCGGTCCAACACTGCACTTTTGAAAAATCGCGCTTTAGAAACAGCGCTTAAAGTGTTGGCGATGTAATCATGTTACAGCCAACACATGTTTTAAAAGTTTGCGCTTTAGAAACCAGTCAGTTTGTCGGTTGTATTCCATTCAAATTGCCTTAATGAAACATGCGTTAAAGCAAAGTGACCTGTAGTGCCATTCCTGGTCACTTCACAGCTTATTTGGCAATATTACACCCCTATTCCAAAAGCTTTCTGAACTTAATTTAAGTAGGCAGATGACTGAAAGTTACCAAACAAGCTTAGAATAGTTATCATTTGTAGGTGAAAGTTGTCACGATATACAATCATGTTATGAAGTGCTTTTAACAGTTTTAATATAAAATGTAATCAGAATGTTAAAATACAGATTTATTCTGCACACATACAAAATATATACAGCATATCAGAATATAAAGAAAATCTATTGTACATAGGTTATGCATTAGGAGTAAAATCACAAGAATTTAGATTCTAAATTTGATGCTGATGGTGGAGGTTTTACACTAAACACAATGTTTGAATGAGTTCCATAAAGATAGTAGCATAAAAGAATGAGGACACTTAAGAGTTCTTAAAAAAAATGCTAGTCTATTTAAAAAAAAAACTGATGGTATTTCAACTCTACTCAAGCTGTATTAGTTACTTCAGAAAGTGCACGAAGACTAATAACTTTAGGGTTGGTTGCAACACTCTTTGTTGTATTGTGTGTCTTGTAGATTCCAACCAGCCTGTCAGCAATTTCGAACATATTGTTCCTCAAGGAAATAATGATGAACTGAGCATTTTTGGTCTGTTCCTAAGGAAAGAAACAACATATCATATTAAAACACCAAGATATTTATGAAAAGATCATTTAGCCAGGCATCTAACAAGCATGGAAGTCAAGATTCATCAAGTAGTTTTTTTGTTCTGCACGCAGTTTCCTATTAGGGATACACACGTTTTAACCAATTAAAGACAACTTGGATAGAAGTTCACAAAGACACTGCCAATTGCGTATAGTAGAATTGCAGAAGCACTTAACCTGTTTTTACATATGCAACCTCTTCCTAAAAAGAATTGATTTAGTCTTGCCTTTCTTGGTGGAAAACCTATTCCTGAATTAATTTACAGCTCTATAAAAGGTCTATAAATCTTTCAGGAATCACCAAGGCATGAGGATGGACAGATAATAACCTGAAATATGTAAATGAGGCAAAACATCCAATCCTATTGCAGTAAACTTAAAGATAAAAAGAACAGGTCAGTCCCCAATCAAGTGTATAACAGACAAGCTAGATTTAAAATTATTTCGACTCAACATTGTGCCAGTCAAAACCTCAGCAACCTCCTACCAAATACTGCACTTCCACTTTCCATAACTCTTAAATTGCATTTTTGACTTTTTAGTTCTTACTCATAATTAATACTTTTCACTATTATAATATGCATTTTGATACCCACTTCCACCATATACTTACATAGATATAATGAGCAACAATTGAAACATTTCTGAAATCCAGTGCTGCATCAATTTCATCCATGAAATACAAAGGAGTAGGCTTGTAATGGTGAAGTGCGAAAACCAGAGCCAGAGAACTAAGAGTCTTCTCTCCACCAGAAATATTGAAAATTTTTTTCCAGCTTTTCTTTGGCGGACGTACGCTAGAACAATAGTTTTCATTATATAGATTAAATTTTTAAATGATGAATAACATTTGTCATCAAATCCAAATTAGTTGAGCTTTAGCAAACATATTCATTTACACTCTATGCTTTGTTCCAATAAAAAACATGATTTGATATGGCTAAAATTGCTCAACGTGGTGAATATGTAGGTTGGTTTAAAACAATCCACCAACTGTTGCATCTCATGGGTGCAACATTCTTCCATCTTGGAAAAAAATGCTCGTCAGGGTGCCAGATTAAATAGGCACATTATCCCATGATTTTATTTAAAACATCATCTTGGTCAAAAGTGATGTGACAAACACCACAACTTACACTATTATTTCCTCACATTACTGGCATTTTAAATGTTAATCAACAGCTTGTTTTAAACTGAAGGAAACTGCCATGCAGCCACTTTAGCACATTCAGGTAGTATGCAGCTCTATCCTGGTCATCAGTACAGAAAGATCAGTGAGTAGAACACATGATTACTAATGGTATAATCAGCAGTTAACAGTTCATACTAGTTAGCTGAAGAACAAAATATGGATGAAGTTCTCTGTTGATTATTGCGCTTTAATTTGTTACAGCAAAACTAACATGACACCCCAGTGGGCAATTTGTTTTGGCCAGGGAAAGGTGAATGGAAGGAGGAGGAAAGTTGGTCGAAGAGAGGGGGATATTTCTTTTGAAGAATGTATCTTTTTCCTACCTGAACATAATTCCTTCAGAGAATGGATCTAGACTGTCCACCAACTCCAACTCAGCATCTCCACCAAGTGTAAGCATTTGGTAATTCTCCTTCAATTTGTTAGTGATTATATTAAAGCCAGCCATAAATTCATTAAGACGTTGCCTCCTCAGGTCTTCAAAGCCATGTCTAAACTTATCCCGTTCATTAGTAATTTCATCCAGCTCTGCCACACGGCGTAGATATAGCTCTTCCTGCAGACAGTGATCAGGTTATGTGTGACAATCTATAGGTCTCATAGAAGAATAATTCAAATCTAACCAATGAAGAAAAAGATCATTGCAATGCACTGAAATACTCAAACTTACTTTCTTCTTATACTCTTCAATAGAACCCAAGTTTGGCTTCATTTCTAGACATTTAGCCTCTAGTAGTGCAATCTGATTATTTATCACATCTGGATTTTTGATTCCCACAAGATCTTCCTCACTCAATTTTGGAAGTTTAGCTGCTGGTTTGTCAATAGGATGTAAAGAAAGTTTTGATACCTGGTATTAAAATTATATAAAGTATTAAAATACAAATAAATAAATTTTGTTTCCATTCAATTCTATACTTGCAGCAAAATCAAAAACGGTCAAAATGATTTCTGAACAGTTTTTTTTCACTTAATTGAATTCTATTTCAGTCAATTTAAAATAAACAAGCAACAGACAAGCAAAAGAATATCCTCTATCGGACATACTCAGAGTAATAACTCTTCTAGAAGTAGTTATAACTTTCTAGCAGACATTCAGGTCTGTTCGTAAGAAATTGTGTTTGAAAACAGATATTCTCCCCTCACTCATGGGTACATGTCTCTGAGTGCCGCAAAAGAAAAATTAATAGACAAAAGAATTGCAGTATCTTTGAGGGAAGGCTTGAATACATTTTCTTACCCCTGCAGAATCTCAGCAAAACATCATTTGGATTCTTACCAAATTGGACATTTTTCACAAGTGCACCTTGACAGACTTATCCCCAAAGAATATTTTAAAACTGAACCCTGATCAGACATTCCCCACCCATCATAAAAGAATGATTAAACATACGAGTAGGAATTTTAGCAACTTTCTTGAACTTACCCAAGGTGAACAGGGCAGCTGTAACACCTTGCCAGTCATCCTAGCTGAAAACACAGTTACCACAGACAATAAATGAAACCTGAAGTACCCCTAGTTTGTATGGCCCAGTTCTGCACTGAATGAACTTAGAAATGAGGGGAGTTTAACTAGTCTGAAAGAACTTCTATTTAAATTACCCATACCTCTCTCTGCCAGAATTTGATCTTTGATTGGTGCTCCGCAACATGTCCATCTATCTGTTCCAACTTCAGTCGTATATTGAGTGTTTCCTTTTGAAGCGCCTGTTGCTCTTCCTGAATTTCTCTTAGCTTTTGAAGTAAACAGTTATGTTCCTCAGTCACCGTTACTAATGATTCCTATGTAAAATAACAAAAAGTAACACTAAACATTAGACACAAAATGAATCTTTAGAAATCATATCAGTATTAAGCTTCTATGCTAATCACGCTCATCTACCTTTTAGCCAATTACTACATTCAACTTATGTTGAATTAAATGTTGCAATGAAATAACTGGAAACCTAACATTCATTACTTATAATGAAAAGCACATACACTGAACTAATACTAAGCAAAATATTAACTTTTGATCATGAAGTTACCTGACTACATGTGTAGACATGCATTTACAAAAGTTTATATTCATTAGTCAGGGCAAAACAAATAGAATTTGTGAAGTACAATGTTTCAGAGGATAAGGCCTGTGGAGCTCAAAAACTAACCAAATTAAAATACAAGATCAAATTTAAATAAACTTGTTCATTAGATGTGCGTGTCACTGACGAAGGCAACATTTATTCCTCATCCTTAACTACCCAGAAGACAATTAAGAATCCAAATTGCTATGGACCAGAGGGTCACCTGGCCAGACCAGGCAAGGATGGCAGCTTTCTTTCCCTAAGGGACATTAGTAAACTAGATTGGTTTTTACAACAATTAGTCGTGACTATACAAGACCATAACATAAATGAGTGGAATTAGGCCATTCAGTACATTGAGTATGCTCAGCCATTCAATTATAGCAATACATTTCTCCCATTCTCCTGTCTTTACCCTGCTACCTTTGATCCTCTTTCTAAGCAAGGATTTGTCTCTGTATTAAATACAGAACGATGTGACTTTCACAGCACTCTGCAGCAACAAACACCACAGATCAGCCACCCTCTAGAAATGAGATGATGAATTTCTTCAGCCAAAGGGTCATCCCTTCACCTGGAGGCTGTGCCCTTGACTGCTAGTCTCTCCTACTAGTGGAAACCTCTTTCCAACGTCCAGTCTATCCAGGTCTCCCGGTATTCTGCAAAATTCAATGAGACTCCCCCCATATCCTTCTAAACTCCATTGGAGTACAGATCCAGAGGCCTCGATTGCTCATGATATGACAAGCCTTCCATTCCCAGGATCAGTTTTTGGCAAACTTGAAACAAGTGTTAACCTTGCATTTGCCTTCCTAACTGCCAAATAATTTTGCATGTTAATCTTAAGAAAATTTTGAATTCGGACTAGTAAGACTCTTTCTGCTTCAGATTTCTGAAGCCTTTCCCCATTTAGAAAAGAGGCCATATTTCTATTTTTCCTACCCAAGAACATAACCTCAAACTTCCCCTCATTGAATTCCACATGCCACTTCTTTGCCTACACTCCTAGCCCACCCAAATTATTATGCATCCTCCTTCCCTCCCCAACATTACCAGTTCCTCAACTTACCTTTGTCCATCTGCAAACTTAGCAAAAAGATACACTCAGTTCATTTCTTAAAACTGTTAATATATAATATCATCAGTTATGGCCCCAACACTGACCTCCATAGAAATCCACTAGCTGCCATCCCTGAAAAGATTCCTTTACCCCCTTTCTCTGCCTTCTGACAGTCAGCCAATCCTCTATCCAGGCCAGTATCTTTCCCTAATTCAATTGAACTCTTACCTTATTTAGTAGTCTCCTGTGCAGCACCCTGTCAAAGACCCACTTGGGAAATCAGGCAGGGCAGGTGACTGATGTGTCAGTGGGGGAGCACTTTGGGGCCAGCAACCATAATTCTATTAGTTTTAAGATAGTGATGAAAAAGGATAGACCAGATCTAAAAGTTGATCTAAATTGGAGGATGGCTAATTTTGACGGTAGTAGGCAAGAACTTTCAAAAGCTGATTTGGGCAGATGTTTGCAGGTGAAGGGACTGCTGGAAAATGGGAAGCCTTCAAAAATGAGATAACGAGAGTCCAGAGACAGTATGTTCCTGTTAGAGTGAAAGGAGAGACTGGTGGGTGTAGGGAAAACTGAATGACTAGAGAAATTGAAGCTTTGGTTAAGAAAAAGAATGAAGCATATGTCAGGTATGGACAGGAGAGATCAAATGAATCCTTAGAAGAGTATAAAGGAGTATACTTAAGAAGGAAATCAGGAGGGCAAAAAGAGGATATGAGTAAGGGTTTGGCAAATAGGGTTAAGGAGAATCCAAAGGGATTTTATAAGTACATTATGGACAAAAAAGTAAGTAGGGAAAGAATCAGACCCCACAAAGATCAGCAAGGTAGCACATGTGTGGAGCTGCAGGAGATGGATATTTTGCATCACCATTCATTGTAGAGAAGGACATGGAAGATATAGAATGTGGGGGGGTGGTCTGTCTTGCAGGCACGACATGACAATCTAATCGCACTCTGTAAATGCTGCAGGTTCAGGAATAATCTAATCACACATTGTTTTGGGTGGCATGTGTCTATGGGAGAGTGGCAGGGGATTGTGTCTTGCATGCATGACTGACTGTTATGTACAACCCTGCAGAAAAGGGAGACAGTTCCCTTGTTCAGGGAGCATTGCTTGACACATTCTGCAAGCATTGTCGAGTATTAAGTCAGAGTCATAGAGATGTACAGCATGCCGACCAGATATCCCAACCCAATCTAGTCCCACCTGCCAGCACCCCGCCCATATCCCTCCAAACCCTTCCTATTCATATACCCATCCAAATGCCTCTTAAAATGTTGCAATTGTACCAGCCTCCACCACTTCCTCTGGCAGCTCATTCCATACACGTACCATCCTCTGTATGAAAAAGTTGCCCCTTAGGTCTCTTTTATATCTTTCGCCTCTCACCCTAAACCTATGCCCTCTAGTTCTGGACTCCCTGACCCCAGAGAAAAGACTTTGCCTATTCATCCTATCCATGCCCCTCAGTTTTGTAAAACTCCATAAGGTCACCCCTCAGCCTCTGACGCTTTAGGGAAAACAGCCCCAGTCTGTTCAGCCTCTCCCTGTAGCTCAGATCCTCCAACACTGGCAACATCTTTTCTGAACCCTTCGAAGTTTCACAACATCATTCTGATAGGAGGAAGACCAGAATTGCACACAATATTCCAACAGTGGCCTAACCAATTCCTGTACAGCCGCAACATGACTTCCCAACTCCTGTACTCAATACTCTGACCAATAAAGGAAAGCATACCAAACACCTTCTTCACTATCCTATCTACCTGCGACTCCACTTTCAAGGAGCTATGAACCCTGCACTCCAAGGTTTCTTTGTTCAGCAACACTCCCTAGGACCTTACCATTAAGTGTATAAATCCTGCTAAGATTTGCTTTCCCAAAATGCAGCACCTCGCATTTATCTGAATTAAACTCCATCTGCCACTTCTCAGCCCAATGGCCCATCTGGTCCAGATCCTGTTATAATCTGAAGTAATGTTCTTCGCTGTCCACTACACCTCCAATTTTGTGTCATCTACAAACTCACTAACTGTACCTCTTATGCTCGCATCCAAATCATTTATGGAAATGACAAAAAGTAGAGGACCCAGCACCGATCTTTGTGGCACTCCACTGGTCATAGGCTTCCAGTCTGAAAAACAACCCTGCACCACCACCCTCTGTCTTCTACCTTTGAGCCAGTTCTGTATCCAAACGGCTAGTTCTCCCTGTATTCCACAAGATCTAACCTTGCTAATCAGTCTTCCATGAGGAACCTTGTCGAACGCCTTACTGAAGTCCATATAGATCACATCTACTGCTCTGCCCTCATCAATCCTCTTTGTTACTTCATCAAAAAACTCAATCAGGTTTGTGAGACATTTCCCACGCACAAAGCCATGTTGACTATCCCGAATCAGTCCTTGCCTTTCCAAATACATGTACATCTTGTCCCTCAGGATTCCCTCCAATAACTTGCCCACCACCGAGGTCAGGCTCACTGGTCTATAGTTCCCTGGCTTGTCCTTACCACCCTTCTTAAACAGTGGCACCACGTTTGCTAACCTCCAGCCTTCCGGCACCTCACCTGTGACTATCGATGATACAAATATCTCAGCAAAAGGCCCAGAAGAAATCACTTCTCTAGCTTCCCACAGAGTTCTCGGGTACACCTGATCAGATCCTGGGGATTTATCCACCTTTAACCGTTTCAAGACATCCAGCACTTCCTCCTCTGTAATCCGGACATTTTGCAAGATGTCACCATCTATTTCCCTACAGTCTATATCTTCCATATCCTTTTCCACAGTAAATACTGATGCAAAATATTCATTTAGTAAGTGATCCTCCAAAAGCTTGTACTCACTGAAATAAATTGTGGCTGTTCACAGAAGTTGGCATACTGCAGTTACATCAAGCATGTAAGAATCTCAAGGGAACCTAACACTCTTGTTGAGATATTTGTATCATCGATAGTCACAGGTGAGGTTCCGAAGACTTGGAGGTTAGCTAACGTGGTGACACTATTTAAGGAAGGTAAGGAAAAGCCAGAGATCTACAGCCTGACATCAGTGGTGCAAGTTGGTGGAGGGAATCCTGAGGGACATAATGTACATGTATTTGGAAAGGCAAGGACTGATCAGGGATAGTCAACATGGCTTTGTGTGTGGGAAATCATGCCTCACAAACTTGATTGAGATTTTTGAAGAAGTAACAAAGAGGATTGATGAGGGCAGAGTGGTGGATGTGATCTGTATGGTCTTCAGTAACGCTTCAACAAGGTTCCTCACGGAACACTGGTTAGCAAGATTAGATTTCATGGAATACAGGGAAACCTAGCTACGTGGATAGAGAACTGGCTCGAAGATAGAAGACAGAGGGTGGTGGTGGGAGGGTTGCCTTTCAGACTGGAAGCCTGTGACCAGTAGTGTGCCACAAGGATCAGTTTTAATCATTTATATAGATGATGTGGATGTGAACATAGGAGGTATAATTAGTAAGTTTGCAGATGACACCTGTAATGGAAAATCACCCATTTACTGTGAAATTTGAAAGAGAATGCTTTTCTAAGGTCTGCAGTCAGCTTATCTCTGTTTGAATTCTGTAAACATTCAACTCGATCTTGCGATCGTCGAACTCAGCGAAAGCTGAAAAACTGTTATGTCTAAGACCAGGGAATGAGAGAATAACAACTTGAGTTCTCCCAGTCTCTGCCCTTGAGAGTGTGATAAGAAACAGTATAAGGCAAGCATCTGAACAATGCTCAGTACTCCTTACATTGAGGCATCTGGCTTAGTGTAATGGAGTGAATTCTGCAGGATTTTTAATAATGATCCTTTCTTTGCTCTTGCTAATAATTGAGTCAAGTCGATTTAATTTTCACAACAACACCAAAATTAAAAGTGTAATGGACAGCCAAGAGGTTACCTCACAATACAACGAGATCTTGATGAGATGAGCTGAGGAGTGGCAGATGGAGTTTAATTTAGATAAATATGAAGTGCTGCATTTTGGAAAAGCAAATCAAAGAAGAACTTATACATTTAATGGTAAGGTCCTTCGGAGTGTCGCTGAGCGGAGACCATGGAGTGCAGGTTCATAGCTCCTCGAATGTAGAGTCGCAGGTGGATAGGATAGTAAAGAAGGCGGCAGGTATGCTTTCCTTTATTGGTCAGAGTATTGAGTTGGGAGATCATGTTGCGGCTGTACAGGACATTGGTTAAGCCACTGTTGGAATATTGCATGCAATTCTGGTTTCGTTCCTATTGGAACGATGTTGTGAAACTTGAAAGGGTTTAGAAAAGATTTACATGAATGTTGCTGTAGTTGGAGGATTTGAGTTATAGGGAGAATAGGCTGGGACTGTTTTCCCTGGAGCGTCAGAGACTGAGGGGTGACCTTATCGAGGTTTTTCAAAATAGGATAGGATAAATAGACATAATCTTTTCCCTGGGGTGGGACAGTCCAGAACTAGAGGGCATAGGTTGAGGATGATAGGGGAAAGATATAAAAAGGGACCCAAGGAGCAATGTTTTCACGCAGTGGGTGGAATGAACTGCCAGAGGAAGTGGTGGAGTTGGTACAATTACAGCATTTAAAAGGCATCTGGATGGATATAAGGTTTAGGGGGATATGGGCTAAGTTCCGGTTAAATAGAACAAGATGAGGTTAGGATATCCGGTTGGCATGAGTTGAACCGAAGGGTTTGTTTCCATGCTGTGCATCTCTGTGACTCCATGACTTCCCTTTGAAACTGCAACGACTCTGCCCTATTTTACCATGCATTTCCAAGTGCTCTGCATCTCATTCTTAAAAATGGACTCTAAAATCTTACATCAATGACCAAGATCAGGCTAACTAACCTATAATTTTCTACTTCTGCCTCCCTCCATTCTTAAACAAGGGTGTTACATTATCCATTTTCCAGTATTTTGAGACCCCCGCCCCCGGCTCAAGTGATTCTGAAAGATCATCAGTGCCTCTACAATTTCCTTGGCCATCTCCTTCAGAACTCTGGGGCATAGTCCATCTGGTCCAGGTGATTTTATTCACCTTCTGACCTTTCAGCATCCCTAGCACCTTCTCCATCCCGATGGCCAATACACTCATCTCTCCCCCATCTCTCAAAAGTCTGGTATGTAACTGGTGTTTTCCACCGTGAGAACTGATGCAAAAGCACCTATTCAGATCCTCCACCATTTCTTTGTTCCCCATTACTACTTCTCCACTCTCATTTTCCAGTGGTCTAATGTCCACTCCTGCCTCTCTCTTATCTTTCAGATATCTTTAAAAAACTCTTGTAATCTTTTATGTTACCCTAGTTTACCCTCATTGTGTCCTATTTTTAGTTGTCCTCTGCCCCGGTTTTTAATCGCTTCCCAGTCCGCAGGCTTTACACTAATCTTCACCACATTGTATGCTTTTTCTTTTACTTTATGCTGTCCATGGCCTTCCTGGTTGGTCACACTTTCCTCATCCTTCTCTCAGTATGTTTCTTCTTTCTTAGGATGAATTTCTGCTGTGCCTTCCAAATTATCCGCAGAAACTCCTGTCATTATTCCTCCACCATGTTCCTTGCTTGGATACCCCTTCCAATCAACTCTGGCCAGCCCCTTGTTTATGTCTTTGCAGTTGCTTTTAATCAACTGTAGTGCTGTTAAATCTCCCATCACAAGCTGCTTCAAAAAAAAAAGTCAGACATTCCATAAATTCCTTGAGATTTTTCCAATTCTTCTATACATTGAAGCTCCCCATTATTGTAATAACATCTTTCTTACATGCCTTTTCTATCTATTGATTTATTTTCTATCCTAAATCCTGATTACTGCGAGAAGATCTGCACACAAGTCCCATCAGGGTCTTTTTTCCTGCGATTCCTCAACACTACCCATACAGATTCTATGCCTTCCAACCTTGTATCACTTCTTGCTATTGATTTAATTTCATTACTAACAAGGCAACCCCCACCCCTCTATTAATCTGCCTGGTCTTTTGATAGGATGTCTGTTCTTGGAAATTCAATTGCAAGCCCCGATTCCCTTTGCAGCCACATCGGTGATGCCCACAACATGATACCTGCCAATTTGAATCTGCACTATAAGCTCAATTATAGACAATAGATGCAGGAGTAGGCCATTCAGCCCTTCGAGCCTGCACCGCCATTCAATATGATCATGGCTGATCATTCCCAATCAGTATCCTGTTCCAGCCTTATCTCCATAACCCTTGACTCCACTATCTTTAAGAGCTCTATCCAATTCTTTCTTAAATGAATCCAGAGACTGGGCCTCCACTGCCCTCTGGGGCAGAGCATTCCACACAGCCACCACTCTCTGGGTGAAGTAGTTTCTCCTCATCTCTGTCCTAAATGGTCTACCCCGTATTTTTAAGTTGTGTCCTCTGGTTCGGCACTCCCCCATCAGCGGAAATATGTTTCCTCCTGCCAGAGTGTCCAATCCTTTCATAATCCTATACGTTTCAATCAGATCCCCTCTCAGTCTTCTAAACTCAAGGGTATACAAGCCCAGTCGCTTCAGTCTTTCCGTGTAAGGCAATCCTGCCATTCCAGGAATTGACCTCGTGAACCTACGCTGCACTCCCTCAATAGCCAGAATGTCTTTCCTCAAATTTGGAGACCAGAACTGTACACAGTACTCCAGGTGTGGTCTCACCAGGGCCCTGTACAGCTGCAGAAGCACCTCTTTGCTTCTATACTCAATCCCTCTTGTTATGAAGGCCAGCATGCTATTAGCCTTCTTCACGACCTGCTGTACCTGCATGCTTGCCTTCATTGACTGGTGGACAAGAACACCTAGATCTCTCTGAACAGCCCCTTTACCTAATTTGCTACCATTGAGGTAGTAATCTGCCTTCCTGTTCTTGCCACCAAAGTGGATAACCATACATTTATCCACATTAAACTGCATCTGCCATGCACCTGCCCACTCACCCAACTTGTCCAGGTCACCCTGTAATCTCCTAACATCCTCATCACATATCACCCTACCACCCAGCTTTGTATCATCAGCAAATTTGCTAATGTTATTGCTGATACCATCTTCTATATCATTTACATATATTGTAAAAAGCTGCGGTCCCAGCACGGATCCCTGCGGTACCCCACTGGTCACTGCCTGCCATTCCGAAATGGAGCCGTTAATCACTACCCTTTGTTTCCTATTAGCCAACCAATTCTCTATCCAATCTAGTACTTTGCCCCCAATACCGTGCGCCCTAATTTTACTCACTAACCTCTTGTGTGGGACTTTATCAAAAGCTTTCTGAAAGTCCAGGTACACTACATCCACTGGATCCCCCTCGTCCATCTTCCGAGTTACATCCTCAAAAAATTCAAGAAGATTAGTCAAGCATGATTTCCCCTTCATAAATCCATGCTGACTCTGTCCTATCCTGTTACTATTATCCAGATGTGCCGTAATTTCATCCTTTATAATAGACTCCAGCATCTTTCCCACCACTGAGGTCAGACTAACTGGTCTATAATATCCTGCTTTCTCCCGCCCACCCTTCTTAAAAAGTGGCACAACATTAGCCGCCCTCCAATCCTCAGGAACCGACCCCGATTCTATTGAAGTCTGGAAATTAATCACCAGCGCATCCACGATTTCCCAAGCCACCTCCTTCAGTACCCTGGGATGCAGGCCATCAGGTCCCGGAGACTTATAAACCTTCAGACCTAACAGTCTCTCCAACACCAAATCCTGGCAAATATAAATTCCCTTAAGTTCAGGTCCTTCAGCCACTGTTACCTCAGGGAGATTGCTTGTGTCTTCCCCAGTGAACACAGATCTGAAGTACCCATTTAATTCCTCTGCCATTTCTTTGTTCCCAGTAATATATTCCCCTGTTTCTGTCTTCAAGGGCCCAATTTTTGTCCTAACCATTTTTTTGCCTTGGACATACCTAAAAAAGCTTTTACTATCCTCCTTTATATTCTTGGCCAGTTTACCTTCGTACCTCATTTTTTCTCTGCGTATTTCCTTCTTACTAATCCTCTGTTGTTCTTTAAAAGCTTCCCAATCCTCAGTTTTCCCACTTATCTTCGCTAAGTTATACTTTTTCTCTTTTAACTTTATATGTTTCTTTACTTCCCTCGTCAGCCACGGCCGCCCATGTCTCCTCCTGGGATCTTTCTTCCTTTTAGGAATGAACTGATCCTGCAACTTCTGCATTATACACAGAAATATCCGCCATTGTTCCTCCACGGTCTTCCCTGTTAAGGTATTGCACCATTGAACTTTGGCCAGTTGCTCCCTCATAGCTCCATATTTCCCTTTATTCAACTGAAATATTGTCACTTCCGATTGTACCCATTCCCTCTCAAATTGCAGATTGAAGCTTATTGTATTATGGTCACTACTTCCCAATGGCTCCTTCACTTCGAGGTCACTGACCAATTCTGGCTCGTTACACAATACCAGATCCAGAATCGCCTTATCCCTGGTCGGCTCCAGCACCAGCTGCTCTAAAAATCCATCTCTGAGGCACTCCACAAAGTCTCTTTCTTGAGGCCCAATACCATCCTGATTCTCCCAGTCTACCTGCATGTTAAAATCCCCCATAACAACTGTAGTAACATCTTTGCGACAAGCCAATTTCAGCTCCTGATTTAACTTACATCCGACATCCAGACTACTGTTTGGGGGCCTGTAGATGACTCCCATGAGGGTCTTTTTACCCTTAGTGTTCCGAAGCTCTATCCACACTGACTCTACATCCCCTGACTCTAGGTCCCCCCGCGCAAGGGACTGAATATCCTCCCTTACCAACAAGGCCACCCCACCCCCTCTGCCCGTCAGTCTGTCCTTACGATAGCACGTGTAGCCTTGAATATTCATTTCCCAGGCCCTGTCCCCATGAAGCCACGTCTCAGTTATCCCCACAATATCGTATCTGCCAATTTCCAAAAGAGCCTCAAGCTCATCCACCTTGTGTCTAATGCTTCGTGCATTCATATATAGAATTTTTAATTTGTTACTGCTCTCACCCATCCCCTCAACCCTTACTTCACTCAACTTTACAGCATGATGCCTTTTCCAGTTTTCTGCCTCCTTGATACAGTTGTACACTTCACACATTTAAGTAAAACACCCTCGGTCCTGCATCGAGCACCCCCTTCTCATGTTTGTCTCCTAATCTGCTGTACCGGTGCACGGTAGCAATTAGATTAACTATTTTTATTTCAAATTTTCATTCTATTCCAACCCATGTCACTGACTATTAGCCCGAAGTTCTGAATTACTTGTTCAGTGACCTCATCACTTTGCCACCATCCTCCAATACAATATCCCATCTACACAATGAGTAAGTTCCAATGTCAATTAAACTTTGAACCCTGATAATGTAAAGCTGCTAATCTGTCATAGTTGTGTATGATCGCTGAACTGGGAAGTTGATTTACAGACATTTCATCCCCCCCCCACCCCGGTCTAGGTGACATCTTCAGTGCTTTAGAGCCTCCTTTGCAGCACTGCTGTACTGTCTCTTCTAAAATTTATTCCATTCCATTCCATTCCTGCTGCTTCTTATTGTTTGTTTGTTGTAGTAGCTAGTAGATTGGTTCTAGGTCTATGCGATTGTTGATGGGAGTCCATGGGTGAATGCTATGTTTCTAGAAATTAGAACATTGAACGGTGCAGCACAGAACAGGCTCTTTAGCCCACGATGTTGTGCCGACCATTGATCCTCACGTAAGGTAAACCTAATGTACGAATCCTCAAAGTTCTATGACAAATTCATGTCCAGCAGTCTCTTAAAATATCCACAATGACCTCGCTTCCACAACTGCTACTGGCGATGCATTCCATGCTCTCACAACTCTCTGAATAAAGCATCCCCTCTATACTTTCCACCAAACAGCTTAAAACTATGACCCCTCGTGTTAACAATTTCTGCCCTGGGAAAAAGTCTCTGGCTATCAACTCTATCTATGCCTCTCATTATCATGTACACCTCAATTAGGTCCCCTCTCTTCCTTCTTTTTTCCAATGAAAAAAGTCCGAGCTCAGTCAACCTCTCTTCGTAAGATAAGCCCTCCATTCCAGGCAGCATCCTGGTAAACCTCCTCTGAAACCTATCCAAAGCATCCATATCTTTCCCATAATAGGGCGACCAGAAGTGGACACAATATTCCAAGTGCGGTCTAACCAAAGTTTTATAGAGCTGCAACAAGATCTCAGGGTTCTTAAACTCAATCCCCTGTTAATGAAAGCCAAAACACCACATGCTTTCTTAACAACCCTGTCCACTTGGGTGGCAGTTTTAAGGGATCTATGTACCTGCACACATAGATCCCGCTGTTCCTCCACACTGCCAAGAATCTTGCCTTTAATCCTGTACTCGACTTTCAAGTTCGACCTTCCAAAATGCATCACTTCGCATTTATCCAGGTTGAACTCCATCTGCCACCTCTCAGCCCATCTCTGCATCCTGTCAATATCATGCTGCAGCCTACAACAGTCCTCTATACTGTCAACGACACCTCCAACCTTCGTTTTGTCTGCAAACTTGCTGACCCATCCTTCAATCCCCTCATCCAAGTCATTAATAAAAATTAAAAACAGGAGAGGCCCAAGAACAGAGCCCTGTGGAACACCACTCACCACTGACTTCCAGGCAGAATACTTTCCTTCCACGATCACTTACTGTCTTCTGACGACCAGCCAATTCTGTTCAGAAAGCTAAATTTCCTTGTATCCTATTCCTCCTGACCTTCTGAACGAGCCTACCTTATCAAATGCCTTGCTGAAGTCCATGTACACCACATCCACCGCTCGACTCTCATCAACCTGTCTAGTAACATCCCTCAAAAGAACTCAATAAGGTTTATGAGGCATGACCTGCCCCTCACAAAGCTGTGCTAATTGCATTTAATCAAGCCATGCTCTTCCAGATGGTCATAAATCCTATCCCTCAGAATCCTTTGTAACACCTTGCAGACGACAGGCGTGAGACTTACTGTTCTGGAAAATCCCCGGCAATTACCATTTCCTTTCTCGAAGGGAGGAATTACATTTGCTTCCCTCCAGTTCTCAGGTACGACTCCGGTGGAGAGCAAGGATGCAAAGATCTTCGCAAGTGGCGAAGCAATCACATTTCTTGGTTCCCAAAGCAGCCAAGGACAAATCTGGTCTGGCCCTGGCGACTTGTCGATCTTAATGTTTGTCAAAATTTTCAGCACATCAGCTTCCTCAATCTCTATCCCTTCCAGCATACCTACCTGCTCCTCAATGGTTTCATTCACTAAGGTCCTTTTCTTTAGCAAAGACAGAAGCAAAAAAAAAAACTCATTTAGGGCTTCCCCTACCTCCTCAGACTCTATACACCAGTTCCCTATGCTATCCCTGATCGGCCCTACTCTTTCTTTGATCATTCTCTTATTCCTCACATAAGTGTAAAATGCCTTTGAATTCTCCCTAATCCTTCCTGCCAAGCCTTTTTCGTGCCCCCTTCTAGCTCTCCTCAGACCATTTTTGAGCTCCTTCCTCGTCTGCCTGTAATCCTCGAGAACTGAGCAAGCTTGCTTCCTCTACCTTACGTAAGCTGCCTTCTTTCTTTTGACGAGAAACTCCTCCGCTCTCATCATCCAAGGTTCCTTTATCTTACCCTTCTTGCCTGTCTCAGAGGAACACATTTATGCATCACTTGCAACAACTGTTCCTTAAACAGTCTCCACATGTCTATAGTGCCCTTTCCATGGAATAATTGCTCCCAGTCCATGCTTCCCAACTCACATCGAATAGTTTCCTTTTCCCCAATTAAATATCCTCCCATTGTGCCTGCTTCTCTCCTTCTCCATAGCTGTGTAGAATGTGAGGCAGTTGTGGTCACTATCACCAAAATGCTCTCCCACCGCAAGATCTGACACTTGCCCCAGCTCATTGCTGAGCACCAAATCCAAAATGGCCTCTCCCCTGGTTGGCCTGTCAACGTACTGAGTTAGGAAACCCTCCTGAACACACCTTACAAAAACAGGTCCTTCCAAACCATCTGCTCGAAGGAGGTTCCAATCAATATTGGGAAAGTTAAAGTCACCCATTATGACAACCCTACTACATTCACACTTTTCCAAGATCTGCTGACCTATGCTATTCTCAGGCTGTCCTCTGTTTGGCTTGTCCTTTGATCATAGTGTTGTCCCAGTCGAATTTGTACTTCTTGTCTTGTCATGTGTGTCTGGCTACTAGGGATAGCTGGTTGTGGTGTTTAGTGGCTAGTTGTTGTTCATGGATGCAGATTGCAGTCCGCACTCACAAACACCCAACTAGCCATTAATCGTCACGACCAGCTGTCCTTAGTGTGCCACACACAAACACAAGTGACACATACCCACAACACAATTTTCATAACAAATAAACTTTTTGATTGTTCTAAAATTCAAATTACGCAACTTTATAGAACAAGATGTCACATATGCACACTTAAAAAGGTAAACCAAACTAATGAAATAGTTTCACTTTATAAAAATAGCTAATATAATACACGCAAAACAATTTCACTCCTGTCTAATCTTTAGAAAGATCAATATGGGATAATTTTGCTGTTGACTTTTATAGCAAATACATGTTTCTGTCTAGCTATTCTAGATACATACATCCTACTCCTACGTCCTGGTCTTTCAATATATTTCTCCAAACACCCAGGGATAGTAGGAAAAACAATTCTCGAACAGGATTCTTCAGTACCAGTACTAGCAAAACGATGCAATTTCATCAAAAAGTAAAGGATCTTTCCCTCTATGATTGACTGGGTAGCGCATTTTATTACGACTAACTGCTCATATATAAAAGGCAAATGAGATACAATCTAAAAATGTTTCTACCAAGACTTTTTTCCCCCTTAACTGAATTAAGTATGAGGAGCAGGTAAAGAAAATGGAATAAGCCATTAGATCAGCTGAAAAGATAGTAGGAAAAAAGAATTGTAGACAATTGTGGAAATAATAAAGAAAGCTTTATCAATTAAATGAAGAGCCAGAAAACCATACAGGCCAGTGGAGAACACTAAAACACAAAGTTACAAAGGGTGTGGCAGAAGGGTTGGAGGGATATGAGCCAGGTACTGGCAGGTGAGACTAGATTGGGTTGGGATATCTGGTCGGCATGGACAGGTTGGAGTGAAGGGTCTATTTCCATGCTGTACATCTCTATGACTCTAAGTACTTTGCATGTGATGAAACCAAGTAGACTAGACTAATGTATTATTTTAGATAGAATTTTTAAAAAAAGTTGAGATTTTATGGACAGCAAGGTGCTCAGTGGTTCACACTGGGGATCCAGGTTTGATTCAAACTTGTCTGTGTGCAGTCTGCATAGCTGCCATGCCTGTTTGGTTTTCTACCAGTTGCTCTGGTTTCCTCCCACAGTCCAAAGATGCGCAGGTTAGGTGGATTGACCATGACAAATTGCCCCAGACTGTCCAGGAATGAGCAGGCTAGGTGGGTTAGCAATAAGTAAATACAACATTATGGATAGGGTGGTTTGGTCTAGGTCTGGGTTGGATGTCTTTGGAGGTTCGGTGCAGGCTTGTTGGACTGAATAGCCTCTTTCCACAGGGATTGTGAAATTCTAGAGTGGCTAGGCTAGGTGCTCTCTATCAAGGATCCTCTTAGGTGGATCCGGTGCAAGACACAAACATGTTGCATGATGGAAGTTTAAATACATTGCAAATATAAAATACACATTGAAACCAAACTAAACCCCAAAAGCACTAAATTCTGACCAGATTAGCTGTTGTTAAACCAACTGCAGCCTCACTGTAAACTCCTTTTAGAATAAGCTAAAGATAATTTACGGAGTCCATTAAAAAAATCTGTATCCCAAGGCGATTTGTGCACTTTCGAGCCACATAAGTTTCTTACTAAGAAGACAACACATCAATTTTGACCTTGAAACAAGTAACTGACTCAGCATCAGCATCTTTTTTGGAAAAGATATTTTATAAAAATGCGCCTCTGATTTTATTCTTAATTGATATAACCCTAATTTTAATAATGTTTCCTCTTGTTTTGAATTCCTCAAAAGAAGAAAGTTTACTTGTACCTATCTGATCAACTTTATCATTTTATCCACCTTGATTAGAAATTCAATGTTCACATTCTCAGTCAACTTCAAATTTAAAGAACGTCTGTAAATTTGGGTTAATCAACTATATCCTTCCATCCAATTTGTTAATATATAGTAAAGAAAAATGTGCTAATCCCTCTTCCTTTATTCTCCAATGGCAACCTGTGTAATCCTCATGTTCTGGAATTTACTGCCTGAACCACACTACATCTCTTTCTTTTCCTTCAAGGGCCTCCTAAAAGAACTTTTCTGATCTAGTTTTTGGCAACACAAGTATTTTGTTATGACTAATATTCACTTTGGTCCACTGAAACATCTTGGGATAAGATTCTATATTAAAGGTATTATAAAGACTAATACCTGATAAGATTTTAACCATCCAAGCAACAACACTTGTGTGTTTCAGAAAGCAACCTTTCAGATTTAATTGAGGCCAATCAGAAAAGAACTGGCAGTGACTGGTGTGTTGACACCATCATGAAATAATAATCGTTCGTAAACTAAGATAGAGGAATTAAATTACTAGCTTTAGGAAGTTTAGTTAGGTTGAGCAGCCCATTGAACTATAGCTATTTTGTTGTACCTGAGCTTCACTGCATTCTTTCAGCACAACAGCACCCTTTTCCTCCACTTGCTTCAATTCTTCTGTTAGATCTTCAACCTCCTTTTGGTTCTCTTCAATTTCTCCTTTAGTTCGATTCACTGCTTCTTCTGCCTTTTTAAAGTTCCTAGAAAATAATGTTTGTAGTATGCTGCTTGAACACATCAACGAAAAGTCAATCACAATATAGCCGACAGAGCCCCTTCCTCATTTAAAAAAAAAGAGTGCAAATGTGAACACTGCCAATAAAAGTGCACAGGCAAACAGTAAATAAAACTTACCTTTCTGCTGTTTTAATTGCAACCCGAGCCTTTGTGATGGATGAGGCACAATCATCAATTTGTTTGTTAAGTTGGTCGAGTTTATCCTGTTGGGTTTTAAGCTTTTTACTGTTGATGTCAATAATAAGTGTGTGTAATCGTTTAACCTCTGTCTCAACTTTACCAGCCATTGCTGCAGCCTTTTCATACTCTGGAAAAATAGTGTTAGTTTCCATTTGTCAAAACATTGCAAACAAGATTCAGAGCTGTAAAGCTATTTAACTGCATGAATTACTTTTTATACAATAGACTAGGGAATTAAATTAAATTTTGAATTTCTTATAAAGTTACTCGGAATTGTTCCATTTCAAATAATTTATTTCATTAACGCTAATGTAGAATGCTTTGATAAACTAAATTCACAAAACAACAATTAATTTAAGATTTTATTTCAGATACATGATAACATTTGATAACATTGCTGAGTTATCATCAGTGTCAGTGTTAAACAAGGGGTATGCATATCCTCCAAATCATTTCCATGTATTTAGTAGATGAGGGTTAGTTGAATAGTCGATTTACCCTTGATCTTAAGGAATACCTAATTCCTTTTTATTCATAAAACTTCTGTTTTATCTGTCTGAAGTATATTCACTATTTGAATCTATAAATTATTAATGTTATCTATGAAACAACGTACATAACGAAGCTCACTGTAGAGGAGTGAGACAGGTGGGGTGGAACTAGGAGTTGGAGGGAAGGGATTGTGGACGAGGAGGACGAGGACATTACTCTAGGTCAGGTTCATAGACTTGGGTGGTCTCTCTCATACTCACAAACCCTTCCCCCACATCAACTTATTGGTTATTCTCCTCCCTTACACACATGCTCTTCTCCTTCCCTTCCTCTCATACTAGCAGTGATAGAAGACTGGCTGACTGACAGAAAACAGTTTGCACAAATGGGTCTTTTTCCAGATTGTCAAATGAGACAGGTTGGGTCCGACGTAGATCTGGGCTGGACCCTTAATGATTTACAATTCAGATAAGATCATGAGTTAAAGGAGCAGAATTCGACCAGTCAGCCCATCAAGTCTGCTTCATGATTCGATCATGGCTGGTATGTTTCTCAATGCCATTTTGCCAAAACCTTCGACCCCTTACTAATCAAGAACTGATCTGTGTTCCCCTCATCGAAGTCATTGAGTGTCTTGAAGACAACGGCATGGTGCCTAAAATTTGCAATGATTCAAAGATAGGTAAGTATATTATGAAGATGACATAACAAGGATAAAGACCAATATGGATTGATTAAGTGAGTGGACAAAAAAAACCTTACTGATGTGAAATATAACGTGAAATTGCTCATTTTGGCCAAGTGTTACTCAAACAGAGAACTGACTGCACAATTCAGACATGCAGAGATCTGAGAGGGTTCTCATTATGAGTCACAGAATAATAATATATACAACAAGTCATAAAGGCAGCTAATAGAATGTTCCCTTTTATTAAAAGAATTGAAGCCTAACATATGCCCTCTAATTCTGGACTCCCCGACTCCAGGGAAAAGACCTTGTCTATTTATCCTATCCATGCCCCTCAGTATAAGGTCACTCCTCAGCCTCTGACGCTCCAGGGAAAACAGCCCCAGCCTATTCAACCTCTCCCTATAGCTCAAATCCTCCAACCCTGGCAACATCCTTGTAAGTCTTCGTTGAACCCTTTCAAGTTTCACAACATCCTTCCGATAGGAAGGAGACTAGAATTGCATGCAATATTCCAACAGTGGCCTGACCAATGTCCTGTACAGTCGCAACATGACCTCCCAACTCCTGTACTCAATACTCTGACCAATAAAGGAAAGCATACCAAGCGCCTTCTTCACTATCCTATCTACCTGCGACTCCACCTTCAAGGAGCTATGAACCTGCACGCCAAGGTCTCTTTGTTCAGTAACATTCTAGACCTTACCATTAAGTGCATAAGTCCTGCTAAGATTTGCTTTCCCAAAATGCAGCACCTCACGTTTACCTAAATTAAACTCCACCTGCCACTTTTCAGCCCAATGGCCCATCTGATCAAGATCCTGTTGTAATCGGAGATAACCTTTTTCGCTGTCCACTACACCTCCAATTTTGGTGTCATCTGCAAACTTACTAACTATACTTCTTATGTTCACATCCAAATAATTTATATAAATGACAAAAAGTACAGGACCCAGCACCGATCCTTGTGGCATTCCACTGGTCACAGGCCTCTAGTCTGAAAAACAACCTTCCACCACCACCCTCTGTCTTCTACCTTTGAGCCAGCTCTGTATCCAAATGCCTAGTTCGCCCTGTATTCCATGAGATCTAACCTTGCTAACCAGTCTCCCATGGGGAACCTTGTTGAATGCCCCACGGAAGTCCCTAAAGATCACGTCCACCATTCTGCCCTCAATCCTCTTTGTTACTACTTCAAAAAACTCAAATCAAGTTTGAGAGACATGATTTCCCACACACAAAGCCATTTTAGTTGTCTTATGAAGCACAATAACATTGTCTCAGTTTTTTGTTTGATACACGGGAGAGAGTCATTGCTGGCTGGATGAGCACTTATGTCTCATTCCTAGTTGCTGTAAAAGCTGTAATGAGCTTCTTATTGAAGAAATGCAGTCTATTTGATGCAGGTACAGATGTGGACAGACTGTGTGGAATCAGGAAGAGTTATGCATTGCAGGATTCCTGGTGTTTGACACAGTCCTTGCATATTTATATGGCGAGCCCAGATCAGTTTCTACTCAATGATTACAGGGATTCCACAATGGTAATACCATTGAATGTAAAAAGGGGCGATGATTAGATTCTCTCTTGTTGAAGAGGATCACTGTCTGGCACTCTTTTAGCATAATTAATACTTGCTACTTTTTTAGCCCAAGCCTGGATGATGCACAGGTCTTGCTGCAGATAATGGACAGGAACAAAGAGTTGTGAAAGGTGCTGAACATTGTACAACCAGGGCACATCCCCACTTTTGACTTAATGATGGAGAGTAGGCCATTGATGAAACACTGAACATTGCTGGGCCTTGGGTACTCCTCTGATTAACATTCGCATTGGTGCCATGGGGCTCAGATGGCTGACATCTAATAACACAACCATCTCCTGTCTTGCTAGGTAGAACTCCAAGAAGCTGAGAATTTCCACCCATTGATTTGCAATGACTCTAGTTTTGGTAAGGCTCCTTGATGCTACATGCAGTCAAATGCAGCCCGGATGGCAACAACAGTCACTCTAATTTCACCTCTGCATTTCAGCTCTTTTGTTCATGTTTGAACCAAGATAGTTATGAGGTCAGGAGGTAAGTGGCTCTGGCAAAATCAAACTGATCATCAGCAAGCAGGTTATTCTTAGGATATGCTGCTTGATGGCAGTGTTGATGATTACTTCCATGACTTTATCGATGATCACGAATAGATTAGCCAGCATTCACCAGGCTGGATTTGTATTTTTTGTGTACAGAACATAATTGGTCAATTTGTTTTGTTGGATAGATGTCAGTGTTGTAGCTGTACTAGTATGGCAAGTTACACAGCATGTTCTAGAACACAAGCCTTCAGAACTGTTGCTGGAACTTTGTCAGGGCCCAGTCTTTAAAGTATCTCATGCCTTCAGCTCTTTCTTAATGTCATGTGGAGTAAATTGAATTGGCTGAAGACTGTGGCATCTGTAATGTTGCAGATGACACTGAAGCTGAAAAGAATGGGGTGTTACTTAATTGAAGTTTAAGATCTTGAATGATCTTGACAAGGTGGACACAAAGGACATTTCCTTTTGTGAGTGAGTCTGGAACGAAGAGATGCTATTTTAAAATTAGGGGTTGCACTTTTAGGACAGCTATAAGCAGAAATTCTCTGAGTACTGTGCAACTCTGTCTCAAAAAGTAGTCAAAGTGAGACAATTTAATACTTTCAAGGCAGCAGTAGATTGATCCCTTGTTGATAATTTATTGGGATTAGACGGTAATGTGAAGTTTGCAGCAAACATATTGAAAAGTGGAGTGGGCTTGACAGGCCTAATTAGTTGCGTCCACTCCAAAATTTGCTTATAGATATTATACTTAATTGATGTTAATTATGAATTGTTGATCATTATTCATCTCTTTAGAGTGGCTTTTCAAGTTTTCAAAACCCGAAATGAAAGGAAACAATATTTAGACATACAAAAAGAATGGATATGAAGGAGACTAACCTTTCTTAAAAGTTTCCAGTGTTGTCTGCAGCTCTTTCAGTTTGTTCTGATCAGGAACTGCCAATGCCACATTTGCTTCAAAGTTTTTTACTTGAATTGTCAAGTGAATTTGTTGCTCAGTGAGGCCCTAAATTAAACAGGAGCATTAAACAGAACAAAATTATTTGTAAAATTTTCCAAATGTCAATTGTTAGAAGCTGGAAATCAATAGAACTCCCTTCATATTGAGCAACAGTTTGCTTTGGATCAGAACTGTTGACTCTGAAGAGGCCAGTTCAGCTCAACCTTATAATGCTTTATGATCTCATATACAACTCTGTGCAATGTGGAGTCAGGTTGTACAGTATGGAAACAGATCCTTTGATCCAACTCGTCCATGCCAACGAGATATGCTAAAAACATTTTTAGTACCATTGCCAGCATTTGGCCAATATCCCTCTAAAACCTTTCTATGCATATACCCATCCAGATGCCTTTTTAAAATGTAGTAATTGCACCTGCCTCCACCACTTCCTCTGGTAGCTTGTTCCATACACACAACACCCTCTCCATGAAAAATCTGCCAGTTTACAATGCACCAGCTTATGTTAAATCAATTTTGTGGAATAGATGTGGTAACAAATGAACTTTATTGAATTAATTGGATTGGGGCTGTGGGATGTCCTGATGGCAAATTCCAAGTAGTAGCATCCTCTCATCAATATGCTTATAAGCTCTACTTCAGTGTTACATCTAGATCCTGGCAATTATCATGTTTTACTGCAGACAACCATTGCCCAACTCTTCCCACATCACTCCCGCCTCCCCTCAAATGTGAAGAGTGCATGGATTTCTGTGTGAAGGTAATTCAGACCACCCATTCAACTACTTCCAGCTCTTTCCTGTCTTTTACCTAGTCCAGTAAACTAAACATCCTCTAAAGACCTCCTGTACAAATAAGGAATAAAATAAGGCTACTCAGCCATTCAAGGCTGCATCACCATTCCCCAAGATCTTGACTGATCTGATTTAACTTCAACTCTACATTATCCCTGATAATCTTTCATCCCTATAATAATCACAAATCTATGCACCTCAGCATGTTTAAAGATTCAGCATCCAGTACTTTTTTTTAGGAAGTGAATTCTAAGGACTCTCAGCAATCAGAAAAAATGGTAGCTTCTTATTTTTGAAGGAAGACCCCTAATTCTAGATTCTCCCTCAAGAGGAAACATCCTTTTGACATTCACCTCTTCAAAATCTTACATGTTTCAGTTAAGATACCTCTGGCTCTTCTAAACTTCAGGTGATACAGGCCTAGCATGTTGAGCTTCTCCATACGAGGCAACCTATTTACCCCACAAACCAACAATTGTCAGCTCATCACATTCTGGTTAACTACTGACACATTTCTAATGCATTCCTCTCCAAAGTCCTTAAGCTCATTATTGCTCTCAAAATTTTCAGACAGATTACTTCAGATCTATCATGTTTCCACTTTAACATAGTAGTAAAATGGCTGTTAAACTCTCATGGGACCTTTAGTGCACCAGTTTATTATTGTCATAACTGCTTTTCATTCTTTTTGACACTGTTAATCACACCATCCTACACAAACACCTTTCCACTGTCATATAGTTGGGTACTTCACATGTCAAAGCACAATCACACTGAATGTGCCTTGGTCATATCGGAATTCATACCAGCTTTTTCAACGTATCAAATGCTTTGGAACATTTTTCCAACCAAAAAGATATTCAACAAATGCAAGTTGGCTTGGAAACCAATCTTATACAAAGACCTTGGCAACATTGTGCAACAGAATGTGAATTTGTAGAAATTATGGAACCTGCACTTAAAACACGAATTGCTGCACAAATGTGCTGTGTCAAAAGTCTAAAAAAAAATTTAATTCTAATTGCCAAAATGGAACAAGGCTTAAATGAGAAGAAGATATTCAGATTAAAAGGTAAATCACATGATTTCATCCCAATGTTTAAGATCAGCATATAATATTTCAAAGGGTACCATAGTTCACAATTATGCTAACAAAACACCAATTAGTTATATACCTGAATACTTGCTGTGTATTTTTCCAATGTATTTTTCATCTCGCGGATGTTCTGCCGTTCCTTAACTACCTTTTCTTCCAAATGACTTTTCTGTTCTTGGTATTTTTGTGCCACCGCTAAATCCTTCTGCAATTTAGCCTCCATCTTGTCCATCTATTAATAAAAAAAAACCTTCAATCTAAGAAACTCAAATACAAACATAGCAGCACAATAGCTCTTTGATGGACATCAGTTACTCTCCTCCATAGACTGACAGTAGTTCTGCTTGCAAGGTTTAATAACTGATGTAAAATGAGTAGCGTTAGAAATTTGACTCAAGTGTTTTAAATGCAACTTTGGTTCTTTTAAGAGGATCGCTACTGAACTTGGCTGATTGGCTGTAAAGACTTCAAATATCATTATGTCTTCACTTGATGGATCATTGCACTGTTGTAGAATTTCACATTGTTACGAATACAGATATTGAGACTGCAGCTGAAGACTGGAAATAACTTATTGCCCAAATTAGTATTCCCAGTTTAAAAAGGATTGCAGAAGGTCTTGTGGGGCAGTGATAACTGTCCAGGAGGCCCAGGTCTCACCTGTCTTAGGCACACAGAATGTCCAGGCAGATTGATTAAAATAACTGTCAAAGATTGCTGCAGTCATACTAGTCTGAAATAGCCTGATCTCATCTGAACTCAAAGTAAACAATTTCAGGCCTGCTTTGTGCTTGGATGGGAAACCACCTGGTAAACAAAGTGCATTACATTTTGTGGAAGTCTTGTGATAGTATCCCTATTTTAGGTCCAAAAGATTTGAGTTCAAGTCCTAACTGCTCTGGAAGTGTGTCATGACCATTTTATTTTTGCTTTGATTAAGCTACTAAAACAATTGCTACAAGGGGTCTTGAAGCCCAATGGTAACATCACTATCTCTAAGCCAGAATACCCAGGTTCAAGTCCCAAATACAATGCAGGTTGTCCAACATGTCAAAACAGATTGATTAAAAATATATTTTTTAAATTGTCTGCATCAAAGTGAGTGCGCACATGGAATAACTGTGAATGCATTTTTTGCTATTTTACTTCTTGCCACAAGATTTTACAGCCACAACAGGAGTTTAAACAATCCAGTCTCAACCATTACGTTATTTTAAAAAAAATGAATGGAAAATGTTTTCTGGCAAAGACAAGCACATATAATTCAAACATTCAGTTTGTCAAGAATCCATCGATTTATATTTTCTGAGTTAGTAAGCTATGACTGGTAACATGTCAATTTTGGAATCACTCATTCTCTACATGAACGGACTAGTTGAGGACAAAATTCAATATTTCATTGTTACCAGCAATTTAAAGAGCTTTAGTAACTGTAGGACAAAAATAGGAGAGAATAGATAGCTTATCAGAACAGAAAATGCAACTTATTGTCAAAGTTGAGCATAGCAGATACCTTCATATCCTCTCTGACACAGGTCAGGTTCCAGAGGACTGGAAATTATCCAATTTTGTTCCCTTGTTTAAGAAAAGAAACAGGGATAATCCAAGAAATTATAGGCTGGTGAGCTTGCATCCGTGGTGGGGAAGCTCTCAGAGAAGATACCAGCAAACAAGGTATCTGCACATTTGGAAGAAAATGGACTACTTAGTGACAGTCAGCTTGATTTTGTATGGGGAAGGTCATGTCTCATCGATCTGATTGAATTTTTTGAAGAGGTGACAAGGATTATTGATGAGGGAATGGCTGTGGATGTAGTGCACATGGACTTTAGTAAGACATTAGCCCCACAGGGTAGATTGGTACAAAAACTAAAATCACATGGGATTTGGGGTAGGCTGGCTAGATTGATACAAAACTGGCTTGGGTCATAGAAAACACAGGGTAGCAGTGGAAGGGTGTTTTTCAGAATGGAGACGGATGACTAATGGTGTTCCACAAGAATCAGTCTTAGGTCCTCTGTTGTTTGTAGCATATATAAATGATCTGGAGAAAAACGTGGGTGGTCCGATTAGTAAGTTTGCAGATGATACGAAGATTGGTGGAATTGCTGATAGCGCCGACGACTGTGAAAGGATACAACAGGCTATAAATAGATTGGTGACTTGTCAAAGTAGTAGCAGATGGAGTCCAAACCAGCTTAAATGTGAGGTGATGCATTTTGGAGGATCAAATTTAGGTATGAATTATACTGTAAATGGCAGAACCCTTAGGAACATTAACATACAGATGGATCTGGGCATGCAGGTCCATAGTTCCCTAAAAGTGGCAACACAGGTGATTAAAGTAGCATATAGCATGCTTGCCCTCATCGGCCAGGGCATGGAGTATAAGTGGTGGCAAGCTATGTTGCAGTTACATAAAACCCTTGTTAGACTGTATTTGAAATATTGTGTGCAGTTTTAGATTAGATTAGATTACTTAGTGTGGAAACAGGCCCTTCGGCCCAACAAGTCCACACCATCCCGCCGAAGCGCAACCCACCCATACCCCTACATTTACCCCTTACCTAACACTACGGACAATTTAGCATGGCCAATTCACCTGACCTGCACATCTTTGGACTGTGGGAGGAAACCGGAGCCCCCGGAGGAAACCCACGCAGACACAGGGAGAACGTGCAAACTCCACACAGTCAGTCGCCTGAGGCGGGAATTGAACCCAGGTCTCTGGCGCTGTGAGGCAACAGTGCTAACCACTGTGCCGCCCCACTAGCAGAAGGAGGTGGAAGCTTTGCAGAAAGTGCAGAGAAGGCTCACCAAGATGTTGCCTGGTCTCGAGGATACTGACTATGAGGAAAGATTAGATTAGATTGCAATCCCTACAGTGTGGATATAGGCTCTTTGGCCGAACAAGCCCACACCAACCCTCTGAAGAGTAACCCACCCAGACCCATTTCCCTACATTTACCCCTGACTAATGCACTTAACACTATGGGCAATTTAGCACGGCCAGTTCACCTGACCTGCACATCTTTTGGAATGTGGGAGGAAACCAGAGCACCCAGAGGACACCCATGCAGACACAGGGGGAATGCGCAAACTCCATACACAGCTGCCAGAGGCCAGGATCGAACTCACGCTCCTGGTGCTGTGAGGCAATAGTGCTAACCACTGAGTCACTGTGCCTCCCCGAATTAAAAAGACTAGGACAATTTTCCCTAGAATGACAGTAGCTGAGAAGAGACCTGACAGAGGCCTACAAAATTATGAGGCATAGATAGGGTGGATAGTCACAGGCTTTCTCCCAGGGTTGAGGGGCACAGGTTTTGTGTGAGAGTGTGAGAGTGTGAGAGTGTGAGAGTGTGAGAGTGTGAGTGTGTGAGTGTGTGAGTGTGTGAGTGTGTGAGTGTGTGAGTGTGTGAGTGTGTGAGTGTGTGAGTGTGTGAGTGTGTGAGTGTGTGAGAGTGTGAGAGTGTGAGAGAGTGAGTGAGAGAGTGAGAGAGTGAGAGAGTGAGAGAGTGAGTGAGAGAGTGAGAGAGTGAGAGAGAGACACTGACTGACGAGAGTGAGAACACACTTGAGAGATGTGTGAGGGAGAATTTTTTCACTTTTGTAAGTGACAGAGTGTGACCTAGAAGAGGTGGTAGAAGTAGGCACACTAACAAAATTTAACAGGCACCTGGATGGTTATATAAATAGGGAGGGAACACAGGGATAAGGACTGAACATAAAAGGCAGAAGGTTTGTTTTTTAGGTTAGTTAGGGCATGATGATCAGCACAGGCTTGGAGGGCCAAAGGACCTGTTCCTGTGCTGCGCTTTTTTGCTCTAGAATAGTAAAATTTACAATGGAATTGATAAACAAAGACTTACAAGTACAGGTTGTATGCTTAACAAAAGGTTTACAAGTGCAAGATATATGCTTAGCAGCAAGACTGTAGGTACTTGAACCAGCTTTGTCACCATTCTTAATCGTAAAATTACTGTAATGTACCACCTACCACATGAAGGCATAGCAATATCTAAAAACTAAATGCCTTTAGTTGGTTTTAAGACTAGTTCAGGTTTTACAAATGGCTGTTAAATGATAGTTAGATCTTCACAGTGCAATCAAAGCACACCATTTCACAACTGAACCTGCATCAATGTGCCTACTGATGAGACAAAGAGATGGCTACCACAAAGAATTTTTAATTCATTAGCCTGTGTTGCATAAAATTAGATTTTTTGAACAAACGGTACAAAGATTTGTAGTAATGCTGGTTTTCACAGTAAGGGCCTCTCTCAGAAAAAAGTTAATTTGTAAGTGACAGATGTACTCATAAGAAAAATGTACTCATGGGCTGTTGTTGACCATCACAAGGAATGCTCAAGCTCTTTGCCTCATCGGGCAATTCTGCCTTGCACTGGAGAACCTTTGGGTATTAACTTACCTCTTCTGGAGTAATTTCAACAACTAATGAAGATCCCATTCTACCCTTCATAACTCTTCCTCCACCACCAGTCATGGTACCTAAAGCAAGATGGAATTATAAGAAAACAGATCTACACTGGAATTGAATGCAATAACTTTCAAAATAACAAGCTCTCTTGTTTCTCATGCCAGACTACATCATTTTACTAATTTTTTTTTTTTTACAGCTTTATTTTAATAAAATTGCTTTAATCAGTTAGCATTGCAGGGCAAGTTGGACTGGAAGAGACATAGCCAAGTACTGATAGTATGAAGCCTTGGAGAAAAATATTAATGTTTATATAAGTCTAGCATGCATCAAACAGATTTTAACACATGCTGCATCGTTGTGAAGAATGAGTTAATTGAACATACTCAGGTAAGTTTCTGAAACTGGAGGATGCAATCTTTGAACTGGTAATGTACAAGGAAAAGGGATTAGTGATCATATAGTAGATCACAGCATGATATATCATGTTCCGAGCAAATGTGATCACTATACAATTATACATCACATTTTGTTTGTGGGTCAAAGGTTTGGGTCTGAAAATACTTAAAAGGCAATCATTTGGGCATAGAGGCAAGCGCCTGCTTCATTGAACTGGGAAAATAAGTTAAAACCACAGCAGTAAAGAATTAATTCTCAGTTAATTCTCAGCAGATATATTCCAGTAACATTTTAACTATCTGCCTTAAATAACTATTTTGATCTATGCTATGATCAAAAAATTCCAAGGTGTTCAAAGGTGCTTTCAGTCTACCCCTCCAAGGGAAGTCAATTTTATTCTTTCATGAATCTTTGTCTTTCATTGCTGGAAAGATCCTTGCTGAATGATACTTAAATATTTACCACATTTCTGAAAAAACCTTACAGTTAATTCTGGGTTGAAAAGAGCAGATGCACAAATGGTAGGGCTTATGCAGAAAGATCTGGAGAGCAAATATATAACTCACCCATTTTCTTTAAATGTCTTTATCAGGTCAAAAGATAGTAGACAAAAAAAAACTCAATTAAAAAAAAAAATCAAATTTGGGCGTTCAAACAAATTGAATGAGATGGTCACACCATGAATATAATAATGGCTTGAATAAAATATTGCATCCAATTTCTCCAGTATCTAAATCACCACACAAAACAGACAAACTCCTGGTAAATGATGATTGGTCCAATGCTCGCTTTAGCACCCACCACCTGGAATGAAACCAGATTGCCCAGAACAAAGGTCACCTCCAAAAGGACAATTAACTTTATTGTTTAAAAACCTGTTGACGTGGAATATGAAGCAGCAGCAGTGCTTCTTAGCTGCTGGCTTGTTTCTGGCCTACAACTTACATTGACCTCCATAAAATAGGTAAATATGCTGGCCAGTCATACACCATGAATTTCCAACCCCTTTATCTATGAAATTCCTTTATGGACATTCTTCACCCTCTAGAACTAGGCTACCATTCGTTCGCCTGAACTTGCTTGATTTAGCTGAGGATTTATGCAGTTGTTTTCTGGGCTAGGAATATATTTGCATCCTCTGAAAAACTGAGAAATTCAAGCTCTTTGTTTACATATTAAATCAAGCCCCCATATCTTTGTATATCCTTTACCAAAATGTTACACAAAATTATCCTAGCAATAATTCAACTCTGTGGGAAATCAAAATTGTTTGTAATGACAAGTGTAGCATATAATGCAAATTTATTCTGCCAAGATGCATTTGGGTTAAAGCTGTGCTTTCTCTAATAGGTCACAAATTCTGAACTACATAAGTAACAAATCAACAACCTGTCTGGTGTGAAAACATGCAAACTGAGTTTGTAAGTTTTTGAATGCAGCATGGAAACTTATTAAACCAATAGCAAATGTCTGTAATTGTCTTTTTAAATATGTCTCGAAATGCAGATGGCCAAACATGAACCAATCACACTAAAGGTCTTAAAAGAAAATCAGTTACAATTATGTCAAAGAATCTTGACTTTTGAAGACATTTATTTTTCCAGGTTAAAGTACTATAATTACCAGTTCATTGCTTAAATTAATAGACCATAAAAAAGGACAAAATGAAATTAAGTTTAACATGTACATCTGAAAACATAGATAACACATCATTCAAATGGTTAGGAAGAAATCATAATTAACTTTCTATACCTGATTGCTCTATTATCTGTCCTTCCATGGTGACTACTCTCCAGCGCTTGTCCTTTTGGAATGCAACACGTGTTGCCTGTTCTAGATCCTTAGCAACAAGTGTGTCCCGAAGTGCAAAGTAAAAAGCAGGACGAATAGCCTCATCGTTTATTTTGACCATATCAAAGAGACGGGGAACTTTTTCTGGAGTTTGGATCTTGCCCATGTTTCTCTCCCAAACTTTCATCTGAAGAGCATTTAAAAAGTCACCAGACTCCCAACAATGGCAAAGTTCAAATAATTGTTAAAATAATCAAAAAAGCATTATGACTGTAATTTATACTTAATTCAGCATACCTTATCTAAGCAAATAAAAGTTGCTACTCCAATATTTTGTTTCTTCAGAAATTTAACACATTCTTGAGCAGTATCAATTGTGTCCACAACAATGTTATCCAGGGCACCACAACTGGAGGAAATGGCAACATCATACTTTTCTTCAATAGCACCCAAATCACCCTAAAACAATACAAGCATTTCACACCACAAAAATCACACAAGTCATTCCCCCAAACAAGATTTGGTTCTTTTGTTTACATAAATTTGTATACACTTGAAACAAAATCTCCTTACTAGTCTTCCATAGATTCCAGCAATTTTACCAGTATTCTTCTGTTGCATGACTGCCTCCAAAACTCTACCCCAGCTGCGATTTACAGTGAGGGAACTCTTTGCTTCTTCAACTTTTTGTCGCAGTTCATAGACATTATTTCGGATTTGAACTTCAGAATGGAATATTTTTTCAAGTTCCTTTTCATCCTAGAAAGGATAGAAAGCATTGGTTAAAATTTTCAATTCAGAAAGGATCTATCCTCTAAGATCTGCAGTTTTACAGCTATTACTGCAAAAGAAAATTCCTCTTTGTGCCAAGAACTCTGGAACTTTTCAACTCACATTCTGCATGAAAAAGCGATTTAAAAAAAACCCATAGATGCTCCACACTATACTATTAAAATTGAATACTAAAATATTTAAGTACCTAAGTTCGCAGAGGACACCAAAATTGGTGGTGTAGTGGATATTGAAGCAGGTTATCCCAGAGGACAACGTAGCCTTGATCAGATGGGCTGAGAAATGGCAGATGGAGTTTAATTTAGATAAATGTGATGTTCCTCATTTTTGTTAAGGTAAAATCAGGGCAGGATTTCTACACTTAATGGTTGAGTCCTGGGCAAGTGTTGCCGAGCAGAGAGACCCTGGGATGCAAGTTCATGGTTCCTTGAAAGTGGAGTTACAGGTAGACCGCATAATGAAGACGGTGTTTGGTCAATGCATCAAGTATAGGAGTTGGGAGGTCATGTTGCAACTAGACAAGATATTAGTTACACTACCTTTAGAATACTGCATTCACTTCTGGTCTCCCTGCTATAGTAAAGATGTTGTGCAGAAAAGATTTACAAGAATGTTGCTGGGGTTGGAGGGTTTGTTCTGTCAAGAAAGACTGAATAGACTAGGGCAATTTCCCCTGGAATGTCAGAGACTGAGAGGCGACCTTACAGACGTCTGCAAAATCATGAGGGGGCGCAGATATGGCGAATAGCCACTGTGTTTTTCCGTGCGTAGGAGTGTCCAAAACTAGAGGGCTTAAGTTTAAGGTGAGAAGGGAAAGATATAAAAGGGACTGAAGGAGCAACTTTTTCCACAGAGGGTAGTGTCTGCAGGGAATAAGCTGCCCCAGGAAGTGGTGGAGGCAGGTCCAATTATATGTAAAAGGCACTTGGATGGGTACATGAATAGGAAAGGATATGGGCCAAATGCTGGCTATTGGGACCAGATTAATTTAGGATATCTGGCTGATGAATGGTCTGTTTCAGTGCTGTACAACTGTGATTCTATGAATCTATAAGTAATTGCACGCAGAACAGAGGGTCCTAGGGGTTCAGGTATATAATTCTTTGAAGTTTGTTTCCTATATAAGAGGGGTGATTAAAAAGACATTTGGAACGTTTGCCTTCATATCTTAGTCCTTCGAGTATGAGCTGGAAAGTCACGTTGACGTTGTATAAGATATTGGTGAGGCCTCTTCCGGTTCTGGTTGCCCAGTTTTAGGAAGGATATTGTTAAGCTAGAGAGGGTTAAGTAGAGATTTACCAGGATGTTGGGTATGGAAGGTTTGAGTTATAAAGAAAGGCTGGATAGGCTAGGACCTTTTTCACTGGAGCATAGGAGGTTGAGAGGTGACCTTATCGAAGTTCATAAAATATTGAAGGGTATAGATAGAGTTAATGATAATTTTATTTTCTCTAGATGAAGGATTTAAAGTCTAGGAGGCACATTTTTAAAGGTAAGAGGAGAAAGATTAAAAAAAAATGAGGGGCAATTTTTTTCTTCCCCCCACAGAGGATGATTCACGTTTCGAATGAACTTCCTGAGGAAGTGGTGGATGTGAGTACAATTACAACATTTAAAAGACATTTGGATAAATACATAAATGGGTAAGATTTGGAGGGAAATGGGCCAGGAATAGGCAAGTGGGACTAGTTTAGTTTGGGATTATATTCAGCACAGACTAGTTTCTGTGCTGCATGACTCTAACATAGGAATAAAATTGTCCATAAGTTAACACCATACCCATAAAACATACAAAGGAGGATGGTTTCACTTAATTTTGTGTTTGTCCTTATGGATTTTAAGACACTGGAACCCAAATATCTGAATCGCTGCTCAAGTATTAATAGAATACCTGTGGAAGGAGTATGCATAATTTAGGTTTTATCCATCAAAACACACAAGTGCTAAAAGCATTACTTTCCAACCATCTGGGGCCACAAAATGGAAGCAAACCAGTAATTTCTGTGTAACTACAAATACTTTATCTGCCATTTGAGAATTAAATTGCAATTATCCACAGGGGTGGGGGTGCACCTGGTTGGAGTTGGAAATCTGTTCCTCCAGTGACCAAATGAAACAAAGTAATCAGTTTCCCTAATCTGTATACTCTAGATTTACAAGTGCAAATCATTCATATGTGCACAAATTGGGTGTTTCCAGCAACTGGATTGTGCAATGAAATGAAAGAGTGCTGGAAAATTCAGCAGGACTGGAAGCATCTGTGGAGTGCACGTTAGAATGCAAGAAATAGGAGGCAGCTATTGAGCCCCTCAAGCCTACCCCATTCAAAAAAAAAAGAGGCTGAGCTGCCAGGTCTCAATTCTTTTAAGCCAGCTCCTCATAACCTTTAACTCCATGACACTGCAAAAAAAAAACCCTGCCCCCTATTTAAATACTTTCAGCATTCTACCGTTCAGAACTCCAGGGTAGTGCATTCCAGACATTTACTAGCTTCTGGAAGAAATGCCTTCATTCCTCACATATTAGCAAATTTAAAATAGTCTATTCCTGAGAAAATTCTACAACAGTGCTTTAAGAAACAACCACCATTACACCATACACAGATCTGTCTTCTTTTGGCCATCTAATTTGTCTAATCAATATACAGATTAAAATCACCCATAACAATTTTACAGCTGCCCTAAAGAGAGGCAACTCAAAGCCAAAACAACTCCCACCCATAGCTTCTTATCCTTGTGATTCCTTATTTTTACCTAAATAGATACCATATCATGATGTACTGTGCTATCACTGCACTAATATCTTCCTTCATTAACAAAGCTACCCCACCTCATTTTCATGCAGTCTTCCAGAATGTTGAATACCATTGAATAATGAGTTCCCAAACTAGGTTACCCTGCAGCCACATTTCTACAATAACTATCAAGTCACATTCGTTTGCATCTACTTCTGTCATCAACACATCTACCTTGTTATTAATGATTAATGATGTGTGTATTCAGATAGAACCCAACTTTAAGCATTGACTTTTTAGCATTACTATTTATTCTACTTCTAATTTCTAAATACATTCTTCTGCATGTATTTTTCACCTCCTCCTGTCTCACTGATTATCAGTGACATCTTCATTACCTTGCTCTCTTGTTTAAAGGAGCAAAATTAGGCCATTCTCCCTATTGAGGGCACTCTGCAATTCAATTATGGCGGATACATTTCTCGTTCCATATGAATCTCATTCCATACACACCACCCTTTGCATGAAAAAGTGTGCCCTTCAATCAGTTTTAAAACTTAAACGTATGATCTCTAGTCTTGGACTCTCCCAATCCTGGGGGAAGACCTTTGGCAACTCACCCTATCCATGCCCCTCATGACTTTATAAACCTCAATAAAAGGTCACTCCTTAACCTCTGACACTCCAGGGAAAATAGCCACAGCATATACAGCCTCTCCCTACAGCTCAAACCCTCCAATCCCAACAACATTCTGTACATCTTTTCTGCATCCTTTCAAGTTGCACAACATCTTCCCTATAGCAGGGAGACCAGAACTGAACAGAGTATTCCAGAAGTGGCCGAACCAATATCCTGTACTACCACAACATTCCTGAACTCAATGCACTGACGGATAAAGGCAAGAGTACTGATGACAATGTCCAACCAGTCACTGGACATTCGAACCAGTTTCTTCCACACCAATTTTTAAGCCACACAATTACCTATAACATATCATTCACAGTGAAGGTGGTTATCAGAAATTACAGCAGGATCTTGATCAGCTGGGGACATGGCTAAGAAATGGCAAATGGAGTTTAATATAGATAAGTGTAAAGTGTTGTATTTTGAAAAGTCAAATCAAGGTAGGAATTCCATGGTGAATGATAGGGTCTTAAGGCGTGTCGTGAAACCTTGGAATTCAGGTGCACGGTTCTCTGAAAGTCGAGTCACAAGTAAACAGACCAGTGAAGGATGCTTTTGGTACACTGGCCTTCAGTCAGCGCATTGACTACAGAAGTTAGGAAGTTATGTCACAGTTGTATAGGATGTTGGTGAGGCCACACTTGGAATACGTGTTCAATTTTGGTCATCTGATCAAGGAAGGATGTTCCTAAGCTGGAAAGAGTTCACAAGAAATTTACAAAGGTGTTGCCAGGACTCAAGGAACTGTGTTCTTGGGAGAGGTTGGACAAGCAGAACATTTTTCTTTCAAATGTAAGGGACTGAGGGATGGTCTTATAGAAGTTTATACAATCATGAGAGACATGGAAAGGGTGAATGCACTCAGTCTTTTTGGGAAATAGAGGACGAGAGGGCAACAGTTTAAGGTTAGAGGGGAAAGAATAAATGAAAATCAGAGAGGCAACTTTTTTTTAAAAACAGAGGACGGTACACACATAGAATGACCTGCCAGCAGAAGGGGTTGAGGTGAGTATATGAACATTTAAAAGGCATTTTGACAAATCCATGGATAGGAAAAGTTTTGAAGGAAATGAGGCAAGTGCAGGGAAATGGGGCTAGCATGGATAGACATTTTGGTCAGCACAGATCAGTTTGGGCCAAAGCAACTGTCTCTGTGCTGTAGGACTCTGACCACAATATTTTTGACGCTGCGCCAATTTGCTCATGACTCAGCTGCTAATTAGAAATCATTACTGTTTCAATTTAACCTCTAGCTGCTCATACACTCAGCAGAAGGAAGGGTAATGGCCTAGTGGTATCATAGGTGGATGTTTAATCCACATCCAGGTAATGTCCTGGGGACTCAGGTTAGAATTTCCACATGGCAGAAGGTGGAATTTGAATTCAATAAACATCTGGGAATAAGAGTCTAATCATGACCATGAATCCATTGTCAATGGTCAGAAAAACCCATCTGGTTGACTGTTGTCCTTACCTGGTCTGGTGTACATGTGACTCCAGACCCACAGCAATCTGGTTGACTCTTATCTGTCCACTGGGCAATTAGGAATGGGGAATGAATGCTGGCCTAGTCAGCAACATTCATACCATGAATGAATAACAAAGAAAACCTCTTGACTCTTTCTACCTGTATCATTGATACCTACATGGACTGCAACAGCTTTCCCTTCCCACTCCAAGTTCCTCGGCAGACCCAGATGAGATATTCTGAATCTGGCACCAGGCTGGCAACACAGCCTTTGGGACTTTCGATCTTGGCCACAGAGAACTAGTTTATCATTAGGAAACCAATAAAATGAAACTAAACAAAACGTTTTAAGATTGTATCTTTACTTTGATGGCTTCAAAAAAGACAGTGCAAATTTTAGGCAAAGATGAACATAATATCAACATTATCCATCTTCCATTCCTCGGACTATACTATTCACGATTACAAATACATTTCTCTTTTCTCCTCCATCTTGAATCGCTCCCTGTACCATGGTACTATTGTTAAGTTTGCTCGTCTTCCTTACAGTCCCCCACTCATCCACATTGGCATCAAGAATTTCAAACCTGTTTGACAAACTCAACGGCTGAGGCTCCTTAAGCTCTACCTCCTGGATTCCTTTGCTTTGCTCCTCATCACACTTCTGTCCCTGACCACTGACTGAATTTAAAGCAGTTAATCTAAGGGGTGTGACTGTCTCCTGAAACATTGCATCCAAGTAACTCTCCTGTCCCTGATGGGTCACTGTGTTCAAAGTTCGGATTCCAGCTCATCAACTCTAAAACAGGAGTTCCTCAAGCAAACAACACTGACTACAGATGTGGTCACTATAAATCACAGTGGGGTCCAGCAACTCCCACATCATAGCCTGGCATCTCTATTTTAATGACTTAGTTCTTAATTTGATTTTTAAAAAATTCTTACTGGTCTTTTAGTTTGTAGCCTGTAAAAGTTTTCACTATTTACCTTCAATCTGAAAGTAACGTATAATAGATTGTTAAATTAGCAGCTATTACCAAACGAACTTAGTTTACCTACAATTTCTGGGCCCCTGAACTTGGGCTTCAAATAACCAATTAAAATATCTGACAAATTATGAGCCAAAAATAAAGCAAGGAAAAAGCACCTCATCAAGGGCCCCCTCTTGTGGTACAAAGGTAATGTCCTTACTCCCGGACTGAGACCCCGGATTCAAGTCCCACTAGGTCTGCAGGTATGTAATAATATCTGAACAGATTAATTAACCTATTTTTCTAATCAAAAAAAGAACAAAAGCACCTCTTCCCCTCTGCATTGAAATCCTACACTGCCACCTATTCCCCAAACGATGTACTCATTTGGGTTGTGTCTCATTCTGGTTGGGATCTCTCCTTACTCTCAAGGCTTACTAATCCAGAAGGAAAAAGAAAATCTTTTCTTGAATCTTTTAATTTCCCTTCAATTGAAATGCCCAGTTAGAGTCCAGTATGACACTGCTTCAGAACACTGCATCTATGCAAACATTAATCCATACCATTAATAACTCAATAGAAGACATTTAATTTGCTAATACATACAATCAAAATGCAAACAAACCAACTCATCTCACCTTTTGCAGTTCTTGCTCACACTGTGGTATTTTTATTTCCATGTCTTTAATTGTTGCCTTTCTTTCTTTAAGTGTGTCAATATTAGTAGCCAGGGTTTCCTTAGCCTGGTTGAGTTGGTCTAAAGCAAATTTGTGCTGACTTAGGTAGATATCTAGTTCAGACTGAGCCACATCCATCTTTGATCTACTCTCATTTACTGCTTTACTCAACTCCATGAGTTCCTTCTCTTTTATCTATAAGATGGTCGAGAAAAAAAAAAAGAAAACACAAATATTAACAAGCAACCGACATAAGTTCACTTTTTCAAGTTTGTTTAATTTCAACATAGATTTGTTTCTAATTGAAAGATATTTGCAATCAGCCGAACATCTTGTTTTTGCACACAGGTCTGGTCTCCTCTACACTGGGGAGATAGGACACCTTCTTGTGGATTGTTTCGGAGAACATCTCTGGGACACCTGCACCCACAAACCCCACTACCCTATGGCTGAACACTTCAACTCCCCCTCCCACTCCGTCAAGGACACGCAGGTCCTGGGCCTCCTCCACTGCCAAACCATCACCACCTGATGCCTGGAAGAAGAACCCCTCATATTCCACCACAACTTAGGTCTCCAAGCCCTCCCTTTTTTGCTCTCACCGTCTCAAACGGTACCCTTCCACCAACACCCTCATCCACCTGGCTGAACTGGTCCTCACCCTCAACAACTCCTTCCAAAACAAAGGTGCATGGGACCCAGCAATGCCTGTCTGTTTGAAGGGTACATGGAACAGTCCATCTTCTGCAGTTACACGGGCACCAGCTTTCACCTGTTCCTCCACTGCATCAATTACTGTATTGGCACCACCTCACACTCCTACGAGGAGGTAGGATAGATCATCAACTTTACCAACACCTTCCACCCCAACCTCAAATTTACCAGGACCATCTTAAACATGTCCCTCCACTTCCTGGACCTCTCCATTACCACCTCTGATGACTGACTAACCACAGACATCTATTACAAGCCCACCAACCCCCACAGTTACCGAGGCTACACGTTCTCCCACCCTACCTCCTGTAAAAAAAGCCATCCCTTATTCCCAATTCCTCTGCCGCATCTGCTCCTAGGATGACCAATTCCACCTCAAAGTTTCAGATGGCCACCTCCTTTCAAGATCGCAACTTCTCTTCCCATATGGTTAACTATGTCCTCCAGCGCATCTCCTCTACTTCACACACGACTGCCCTTGAACCCTACCCCTCCCAACGCAACAAGGACAGAACCCCCTTGGTCCTCACCTTCCCTTCCACCAACCTCCGCATACATCGCATCATTCTCTGATACTTCCGCCACCTCCAAACGGACCCCAGCACCAAAAATATATTTCCCTCCCCACTCCTATCAGTGTTCTGGAGAGACCATCCCAATGCAACTTCCTAGTCAGGTCCACGCCCTCCACTAGCCCACATCCCACTCCTAGCACAGTTTCCTGCCACCGCAGGAAGTGCACAACCTGTATCCACACCACTCCCCTCACCTCCATCCAAGGTTTGAAGGGATCCTTCCACATCCATCAGAAATTTACCTGTACTTTTACCAATATCACTTACTGCATCCGTTGCACCCAATGTGGTCTCCTCTACATCAGGGAGATAGGATGCCATCTTATGGATTGTTTCAGAGAATATCACTGGGATACTCTTACCCACCAACCCTACCGCCCTGTGGCTGAATTTCAACTCCCCATCCCATTCCGGCAAGGACATGCAGGTGCTGGGCTTCCTCCACTGCCAAACCCTTACCACTCAACGCCTGGAGGAAGAACATCTCACCGTATTTGAATGCACGAAACATTCACAATGAAGGTGGACCAAATAACAAAAAACAGTGAGTGAGTGAGTAGAAAATGATTGTGATTACAAAGTATGGCCCTGAAGTGACCAAGACCGGGAACTAGCCTTCCAAAAAGTGTTCAATTTTTATGGTCAGGCGAAAAGGCAAAGGAGGTGGGGTGTTATTTGTAAAAGATAACTTCAATGCAAAAGTGAGGTAGGATACTGTCACAGAAAACGTTTATGCAGAATTAAGAAGCTAGGGAAGCATGTAGCCAAGAAGCAACCAGGAGTAGAAAACATGAATGGGAGAGGTTTGCAGGCCTTCAAATGGTAGCGCTAAGATAAGCAGGAAATTAGAGATGTATGTAGCACGGTTCTTATAATGATTATTTATGATATTGATCTAACATATACAATTGGCAAATCACAATTTTTATTTTTAAGACCTGTACATTTAGGAACCAAGAGAACAGACTAGCTTAGATTTGGTGCAATGAGTAGGAGTTAAATTAACAATCTTGCTTGAGAAGTTCTTTAGGGGGAAACTAATCTATAACATAATAAAATATTACAGCAAATGGCAGAACCCTTAAGAGTTTGATATGTAGGGGGATTGGAGTGTGCAGGTCCACAAATCACAGAAGGTAGCAGCGCAGGTAGATAAGGAGTTGAAAAGGCCTATGGCATGCTTATCTTCATGGAAGGGGCAGAGAGTATAAGACTGGTCAAGTTATGCTGCAGTTTTGGACATACAAACATGGAAAAAAAAAGGCGTAGGATTAGACCATTTGATCCTGCAACATCATTCAATATGACCATGGCTGATCATGCAATCTCAGTATTCCATTCCCACTTTCTCTTCATACATTCACTCCCTCTTGAATATGCATAATAAACTGGTCCCAACAGCTTCTACAGTTTCACAACTCAGTGAAGAAGCTCTTCCTACTCTCAGCCCTGAATGGCTTACCCGCTACTATGACCACTAGTTCTGTACATCCCCAACACCGGGAACATTCTTCCTGCATTGACGGGTCAGTGTGGCCATGATCTATATGGACTTCAGTAAGGCACTCAACAAGTGGACAGGATACTGATGAAGTCATTTAGTATGCTTTCCTTTTACTGATCAGAGCATTGAGTATAGGAGTTGAGAGGTCATGTTGCGGTCCCGGACATCGGTTGGGCCACTTCTGGAATATGCGTGCAATTCTGGTCTCCTTTCTGTCGGAAGTATGTTGTGAAACTTGAAAGGGTTCAAAAAAAAATTACAAGGATGTTGCCAGAATTGGAGGATTTGAGCTTTGGTAGAAGTTGAATAGGCTGGGGCTGTTTTCCCTGGAGTGTCGGAGGCTGAGGGATGACCTTATAAAGGTTTACAAAATCATATGGGGCACGGATAAGATAAATAGACAAGGTCTTTTCCCTGAGTTGGGGCATAGGTTTAGGGTGAGAGGGGAAAAATTTTAAAGGGACCAAAGGGGCAACCTTTTTCAGGCAGAGGGAGTTACATGTAAGGAATGAGTTGCTAGAGGAAGTAGTGGAGGCTAGTACGATTGCAACATTTAAAAGGCATCTGGATGGGTACATGAACAGGAAAGGTTTAGAGGGACTGGCAAGTGGGACTAGATTTGTTTAGGATATCTGGTTGGCATGGATGAGTTTGACCGAAGGGTCTGTTTACTTGCTGTACATCTGTGACTGTATAACTGGACAGGCTAGATGCAGGAAGAATGTTCCTGATGTTGGGGATCACAGGTCTATAGTGATCTAAGATCTAAGTTAAGGTTGCAGAGGCCAGGCCACTTAATATACTTAATCTAGGATACAGGTGTCAAAAAGATATTAGGAAGGTTTGGAAGTGTGGCACCAAGGTGGAGGATCAGCCATTCATGTTGCATGATAGGACCAGATAGACCAAAAACGTATATTTAAAATTTGCATATAAACATCCCCTATTGCAAAGATGCTAAAATTATAGCTAACCTCTTTATCTTCTTGCAAACCCTTAGTCTCCTGTTTGAGAGTGTCCATTACTTTTTTTAACTTCTCTTCTTCCTTTACTTTATTTTGTTCAAGCTGTTCTCTTTTAGCTGCGGCATCTCTGATGGTATTTTCACTATCACCCGGTATACTCTTCAACTCTTCCAACTTAAAAGAAAATTAACAACAGAAACAAAATGATACCAAAAATATTTAGTACCACAGCAGTGATTATTAATAAAAATACTTCACTTTAAAGGATCCATAAATTACAAAATGTTGGAACAATCAAAATTGAGTGACAATTTAGGCAATTACAAGATCATGTTTGAAACACAATTGCATTTGCCAGATATTACTTGTGGAAATTTCCCTGCTTTTTGACAAATTACATTTGAGTTAAAAAAAGTGTGGAAAGGTACAATGTCGCTTCAATGGGTGTAACAGTAGGAGTAATTCACTTGCATTTTCATCATTATTCAAGTAAAACAGACCATCTCCCCAACGTTCTTTATATTTTGAGGGATGGGGGGAAGCTTTATGCTTAGAAACTGATTATATTGAACCGAAAAACAGGCCTTACAATCCAACAAGTCCAGACTGATGTTTCAAGTCTTTTTTTGTTCTTTCTCATGTAACACGAATAGCACAACTATTTCCTTCTCCATTATATCCTGATCTATAAACTTACCTCAACCAGTTTCTATAGTAGAGTTCCACATTTTATCGGTCTTATCGAAATAAAGTACCTCACTATAGCATGGAAACAGGCCATTCGGCCCAACAAGTCCACACCAAAGAGTAACCCGCCCTGACCCATTTCCCGCTGACTATTGCATCACTATGGGCAATTTAGCACAGCCAATCACCTGACCTGCACATCTTTTGGATTGTGGGAGGAAACTGGAGTACCCGGAAGAAACCCACACTGACACAGGGAAAACGTGCAAACTCCACAGAGACAGACAGTCACCCGAGGCTGGAATCGAACCTGGGTTCTGGCGTTGTGAGGCAGTAGTGCTAACCACTGAGCTACCATGATTGATGAGTGTGGGTTTGCATGGTGCTGGATGAATGAATGATACGTACAGTAAAATAGTATTTTACAATAAGATTGAGGAATCTTCCCATGAGCAACTTAGTGGTACACAATAAGCTTTTCCAGATGGGCTAAAATTCTTCAGAAGTTAATCATGGTACGTGGGGGATAAAACAGGAAGACTAACAGTTTTTTAAAAATAATCCAGAGAAAGTATATTCCAATCCAGAGAAAGTATATTTCTGTAAGGGTGAAAGGAAAGGCTGGTAGGTATAGGGAATGCTGGATGACTAAAGACATTGAGGATTTGGTTAAGAAAAAGGAGGAAGCATATGTCAGGTATAGACAGGATAGATCGAGTGAATCCTTAGAAGAGTATAAAGGCAGTAGGAGTATACTTAAGAGGGAAATCAGGAGGGCAAAAAGAGGACATGAGATAGCTTTGGCAAATAGAATTAATGAGAATCCAAAGGGTTTTTACAAATAAGTTAAGGACAAAAGGGTAACTAGGGAGAGAATAAGAGCCCTCAAAGATCAGCAAGGCGGCCTTTGTGTGGAGCCACAGAAAATGGGGGAGATACGAAATGAATAATATAGGGTAAAGGTGGATAAATCTCCAACACCTGATCAGGTGCACCAGAGAACTTTGTGGAAAGCCAGAGAACTGATTGCTGGGCCTCTTGCTGATATTTTTGTATCATCGATAATCATAGGTAAGGTGCTGGAAGACTGGAGGCCGGCAAACATGGGGCCACTGTTCAAGAAGGGCAGTAAAGACAAGTCAGGGAACTATAGACCAGTGAGCCTGACCTCGGTGGTGGGCAAGTTGTTGGAGGGACACGATGTACATGTATTTGGAAAGGCAAGGACTGATTAGGGATAGTCAACGTAGCTTTGTGCGTGGGAAATAATGTCTCACAAACTTGATTGCGTTTTTTAAAGAAGTAACAAAGATGATTGATATGGGCAGACCAGTAGATGTGATCTATATGGACTTCAGTAAGGCGTTCCGACAAGGTTCCCCATGGGAGACTGATTAGCAAGGTTAGATCTCATGGAATACAGGGAGAACTAGCCATTTGGATACAGAACTGGCTCAAAGGTAGAAGACAGAGGGTGGTGGTGGAGGATTGTTTTTCAGACTGGAGGCCTGTGACCAGTGGGACTGCCACAAGGATCGATGCTGGGTCCTCTACTTTTTGTCATTTACGTAAATGATTTGGATGAGAGCATAAGAGGTACAGTTTGTAAGTTTGCAGATGACACCAAAATTGGAGGTATAGTGGACAGCAAAGAGGGTTACCTCAGATTACAACAGGATCTAGACCAGATGGGCCATTGGGCTGAGAAGTGGCAGATGGAGTTTAATTCAGATAAATGCGAGGTGCTGCGTTTTGGGAAAGCAAATCTTAGCATGACTTATACACTTAACGGTAAGGTCCTAGGGAGTATTGCTGAACAAAGAGACCTTGGAGTGCAGATTCATAGCTCCTTGAAAATGGAGTCACAGGTAGATAGGATAGTGAAGGTGGCATTTGGTATGTTTTCCTTTATTGGTCGGAGTATTGAGTACAGGAGTTGGGAGGTCATGTTGCAGATGTACAGGACATTGGTTAGGCCACTGTTGGAATATTGCGTGCAATTCTGGTATCCTTCCTATCGTAGGAATGTTGTGAAACCTGAAAGGGTTCAGAAAAGATTTACAAGGATGTTGCCAGGGTTGGAGGATTTGAGCTATAGGGAGAGGCTGAACAGGCTGGGGCTGTTTTCCTTGGAGCATCAGAGGCTGAGGGGTGACCTTATAGAGGTTTACAAAATTATGAGAGGCATGGATAGGATAAATAGACAAAGTCTTTTCCCTGGGGTCGGGGAGTCCAGAACTAGAGGGCATAGGTTTAGGGGGAAGAGGAGAAAGATACAAAAGAGACCTAAGGGGCAACGTTTTCATGCAGAGGGTGGTGCGTGTATGGAATGAGCTGCGAAAGTGGTGGATGCTGGTACAATTGCAACATTTAAGAGGCATTTGGATGGGTATATGAATAGGAAGGGTTTGGAGGGATATGGTCCGGGTGCTGGCAGGTGGGACATCTGATCGACATGCACGGGTTGGACCGAAAGGTCTGTTTCCATGCTGTACATCTCTATGACTCTATAAGGAAACTGTGCTAGTAATAACCACAAATAGATTATTAGATGATCTTTCCGTGGTCATAATACTTCAATACATTAATAGTTAAAACAACTCAAGAACTCAAAGCAAAATCATAAAGAAGTAGAGTTACTCATGCAAGATATCCAACTTCTGATGCAAATATGGCATTTTTCCATTTGGAAAAGGTTAGACAGATATGGCCAGCGTGACAGCATCATTCAACTTTAAATTACACAACTGATAAAATGTGGAGAAGACTGTTATTCACAAAACTAATACCACCCCAGTCTCAATTAGTATATTCAAATGAACTAAACTTTACCTTCTCTATATCTTTTTGTAGTTGCTTCTGCAGTTTTTTCTCTTTACTCTTTGAATGTTTGAGCTTTTCACGGACTTTGACATCTTGTAAATCAAATTGTGCAAACTCTTCCTTCTTCTCTTCAATGAACTTTGTAATTTTCCCTAGTTTTCTATAAAGAATGCATAGAAGAACTTTCAATTATTCAGTAGACAGATAATATATGAAGAAGGTAGCCTAACAGAGTGGGATTTAAGGGAGGTCGATTCACAATTGATAGGAACAATCACCCATTCGTGGATTTTAAATTTGCAGTTTAACATCTTGCAGGATTTCAAGCTGAACAAGACGGTGTCTTAAAATTTCCACGGTAATATAGAGCAATCTGTAGAAGGAACTATTTTCCTCTTCTTTATTCGGAATGAAGCCACTCAACGTAAGATTAGCTTTAAGTACATGCCAGAAATTGATTTTAGGTCTTATTTTACCTAACATGCCTCAGTAATGTAATCAAAGTAGCTTTGATTTCAAAAACAAATTTAAAATCTATAAATAATTAGCATCTATATAGTGTCCAAGATATGCAAGAAAACATAACCAGATAGTTTCTCAAGCTAGAAAATGGAGATACTAGATTAGAAAGATAAGATGAATGTTAAATATCTGTATAGCTTTAAAAGCAGCAGGGGAAGTCAGAATTCCAGATACTTGGCTTGGATTAAGTTACCAATGATAAGACAATAGGAGCAAGGAATGCACAAGAGTCCAAAGTTGGAGAAACTCAATTTGAGGGTTATAGGAAGATGTGAATAGGAGTCATGGCTCCTGGCTTTTTAGTACAAAATTTTCAATTTCTATTGACTTTTGTGCGGAGATAAATGTTTTGATTTCATTACCAAATGGACAAGACCCAATTTCAAGATTATACTCTTGTTCCAAATTCTTACTGAGATGCTAGTTCCTCTGCACCTACTGTATTAAAACTTGCTGTCACTTTAAACACTATTACATCATGTCAGAGGCCTGGAGACAATTACAGAGGTCAGAATTAGCAAGCCATCAAGCTACTCAAATAAAATAATTGAATGTTTCTATTGAGTCATCAGGGGATCAGAAGTTAACACAGGTTAGCAAACAAAAGTTTTGGGCAAATAGAATTGTGCAGAATAGTACTTTAGCATTTTGTTGAAAAGTATGGCACTGGAAAAGTATAGCAGGTCAGGCAGCATCCAAGCAGCAGGAGAATCATGAGGAATGACGAAGGGCTTGTGTCTGAGATGTCTTTTCTCCTGCTCCTCACACTTTTTGACTCTGATCTCCAGCATCTGCAGTCCACGCTTTGTCCATTAGAATTTTGGTTGAGCTAAAACTTTATATGAATGGTACAGCAATAATTGCTGGCAAATATTGAAGTAAGAGACTATGGTGGTGATAAAGAATGAAAACTGCACAAAAGGCTGCTGCAGAAGATAAAGATGCATGGTGTTACAGGCAATATATTAGCATGGATAGAAGTTTAACTAAGAGAAAGCAAAGAGTGGGGATAAATGAGTGCTTTTCTGGTTGGCAATCACTAGTGGTGTGCCTCAAGGATCAGAGTTGGGACTACAATTATTCACAATTTATGTCAAGGTTTGCAGATGACATTAAGATGAATGGTACAGCAAAGTGTGCTGAGGGACTGAGAGTCTTTGCAAAGGGACCTAGTTTAAGCAATTGGGCAAAGGTCAGGCAGATGGAGTACAGTGTTAATAAATGTGAAGTCATCTATTTTGGTATGAATAATAGTAAAAAGGACAATTTCTTGAATGGTAAAAGAAATTACAGCATGCTGCTGTGCAGAGGGGCCTGAATGTCCTCGTGCATGAATCACAGAAGGTTGGTCTCCAGGTGCAAAAGGTAATGAAGAAGGCAAATGGAATTTTGTCCTTTACTGCTGAAGGGATTGAGTTTAAAATCAGGGAAGTTATTTCACAGCTGTATAGGGTGCTGGTGAGGCCAAATCTGGAGTACTGAGTGCAGTTTTGGTGTCCTTCCTTGAGGAGGCACTAGTACTGGCACTAGAAGGGGTGCAGAGGAGGTTCACCAGGTTGTTTCCACAGTTGAGGGGGTGGCTTTAGATTAGATTACTTAGTGTGGAGACGGCCCTTCGGCCCAACAAGTCCACACCGACCCGCCAAAGCGCAACCCACCCAGACTCATTCCCTTACATTTACCCCTTTACCTAACACTATGGGCAATTTAGCGTGGCCAATTCACCTAACCTGCACATTTTTGGACTGTGGGAGGAAACCATAGCACCCGGAGGAAACCCATGCAGACATGGGGAGAATGTGCAAACTCCACACAGACAGTCGCCTGAGGCGGGAATTGAACCCAGGTCTCTGGCGCTGTGAGGCAGCAGTGCTAACCACTGTGCCACCCTTATGAGGAGAGACTGAGTAGACTCGGAATATATTCATTGGAATTTAGAAGAATGAGGGGAATCATATAGAAACGTATAAAATTATGAAGGGAATAGATAGGATAGAAGTAGAGAGGATGCTTTCACTGGTATACCCTCAAAATTAGGGGAAACAGATTTAGGATGGAATTGAGAAGGAACTTCTTCACCCAGAGGGTTGTGAATTTATCGAATTCCCTGCCCAGTGAAGTAGTTGAGGCCTCCTCAGTAAATGTTTTTAAAGCTAAATAGATAATTTTTTGAACAGCAAAAGAAATTAAGGGTTACGCTGAGTGTACAGGTAAGAGAAGCTGAGAACATAATCTTTTTGAATGGCAGAGTGGGCTCGAAGGGCCAGATGGCTGATTCCTGCTCCTAGTTCTTATGAAGAGAGCTATCAGTAGTAGAAGGGCCAAGGCAGGCCTCAGGTGGTGGTGTTTAATTGGAAGAAATAGTAGCTTATCCAAGACTAAATGTGAGGTAAGTAAACTTGATAGCTCGGGGCAGTGAATGGGAGACAGAGCTGAGAATAGTCATCATGTGGAGTCTGATATCATTCCTCTGGATGACGCTGCCGACAAGTTGAAGAGGAGGGAGAGTCCGGAGTTTATTGGATTGGGAGCATATTCTCTAGCCATGATAACATAAGAGTGGAAACAATGAGATTAGTTATAATGAGCTGATTGAGGAGGATTAGAGGAGGATTGTCAACTGCAGTCAAGACTGCATAAACCACAAAACGAGAAAACATTGTTGTCATAGCAGATAATACGTCTTTAATTCACACCATTTCAGAAGTTTGACTGGAAAGAGCCTGACATGAATGGAGGAAAAAATAAGAAGGAATTCAGAGGTTACAACGTGTTGAAGACCTTGGAGAAGCAGTGAGCAATTTAAAGTGGGCTGTGATTTTGCAAGACCAGAGGGAACAATGGACTTTTGTGGAGTTGGAAGGATTAAAAGGGGCAAAGAGAAAGGATGGTCGCTTGAAAGGTAGGTACAGGTTGAAAACAGAACCATTTAAAAATATTTGTTAGCATAGATGATAAGCAAAGATGCTTGATGGTCGATTCGTAAGTGATCACAATAGCACAAAACAGCTCTTGGATGAAAATAAACTTGTATAGGAAATAAACAGGGATAAGAAAAAGCTTGGTTTGACGGGGTGATGCAGAAGCAAGTTGGCTTAATCATCAAAGGGAAGAAGATCTGCAGAAGCTAATATAACAAACAATGGCATGTTGAAGTCAAGGCTACCACTTTCTACTACTGTTCTACAAAAATGTTAATAATTTTGATGTCTAAATTAATAAGTAAAAAAAAAAACTATAGATACCATGAGAAGTGACAATCTGAAATAAAGCTAGAATACCTAGTTGGCTTGGCAGCATCTGTGGAAAGAAAAGCAGTTGTTTAAGCTCAATGAGCCTTCTACACATACTATAAAAGTATATGCCTTACTTTTCAAGGTGTTTCAAATCATTATTTTTCATTTTTATGTCTTCCACAAGTTTGGCACTTTTGTCACGTGTATCTTGAGTATCTTCATGGATTTTTTGCTTTTGAGCTGCCAGATCAGCTATCCTTTTCTGCACATCATGACTGATGAGGGAAAGAAAAAAAAATCAAAACTTTAAAGCAGAGTCTAGCCTCAACCAAATATCCAACTTCTACACATTTTTAAGATCAGAAACAAAATTAATTGGAAAGATGAAATATTTTGGTAAGAATTTACGAAAAATTGTTTGAAAGTTCAAAAAAAGTAACATATTGAACTGGAGAATAAATGTATTCTTTAGAATTGAAAATTGAACATACATGTAATATTGCAAGACACAATTCCTGTTCTTTACAATCTCATTTTTCAAGAGCAGAAACTCAATTGCATGATTTTTTTCTCCTTCCAAAGCATCCTTTTCTTTTTCCACCATTTTAACTCTATTAAGCTAAAAGAAAAACATGTTTAACAATTCTGTACTTTACACATAGAAAGCAAACTGCCTTGTTGAATGCACGCCACTGTGTAATAAAGATTTTAAAGAAATTGTTAGTAAGTAATCGGTGGCATCAAGGAGTGAAGACAATTTTCTAAGATTACAAAAGGAGGTTGATCAATTGGGTCAAGGAGTGGCAGGTGGAGTTTAATTTAGATAAATATGAGGTGTTACATTTTGGTAAGACAAACCAGGCAGGACTGACAGTTAATGGTAGGGTCCTAGGATGTTATTGTTGAACAGAGAGAACCATGGGTACAGATATATAGTTCCTTGAAGGTGGTGTCACAGGTAGAGAGGGTGGTGAAGATGGTGTTTAGCACATTTGCTCAATTGGTCAGAGCATGGAGTGTGGACATTGGAACCTCATGTTGCAGCTGTGCAAGACACTAGTGAGGCCATTTCTGGAGTATTGCATACGATTCTGTTCACCCTTCTATAGGAAGGATATTATTAACCTGGAAAGGGTGCAAAAAAGATTCACAAGGACATTACCAAGACTGGAGGGTTTTACTTATAAGGAGGCTGGGAATTTATCCTCCTACAGTATAGAAGGCTTGACAGGTGACCTTACAGAGGTTTAATAAAATCATGAGGCATTGATAAGGTGAATAGCTATGGTCTTTTTCCTAGGGTGGGGGAGTTTAAAACTACAGGGCATGGGTTTAAAGGTAAGAGCAGAAAGATTTAAAAGGTACCTGAAAGGCAACCTTTTAACAGAGGGTAGTACGTGTCTGGAACAAACTTCCAGAGCAATTGGTTGAGGGGAGTACAATTACAACATTTAAACAGGGATAAGATTTGGACAGGTATAAGGATAGGAAAGGTTTAGAAGGGTATGGGCCAAATGCAGGCAAGTGGGACTAGTTCAGGTCAGGAAAGCTGGTTGGCAAGGACGAATATGACCAAATGATCTGTTTCTGTGCTGTATGACTATATTTGAATTGATCCAAAATAGTTAAACTAACATACTCCATAGAGGGTTAATGTTACCTGTGCTTTACAAGTATAGAAACAACATTAATCATAAACTATCATGCTAATATTCCATTTTCTAATTGTGAATGAAATATCAGGAAGTTCCCAGATATTGAAGAGTCACCCAAAATTTAAATTTCAGTATTATATCATCTTGAAAAGCACCTCATTAGCAACATTTAACATTGTAATAAGAATTAATTCTACTTTTGGGAATGTTACGTTTCATCATCTACAATTCAAACTGTTGAAGTTACCTTTTCACCTCTCTGTTCATTCAGAATCTCAACTCTGCGACAGAGAATCTGTATTGGTTCTTTCAACCGTCCTGACCCAATTAGGTCTTCTAGATATTCTAACATACCCTCACTGTGTTCATTTTGGCCTTTTGGCTTCATCATGGCAATTTGCTCCACTTCACCCTGAAGACAGAATAAACAGGTCATTACTAAACAGGTTACATATTTTGGAAATTCTAAATCAGTACAACTGAAAGAGGTATTTTGTAGATCATAATTCAGAAACTGCAAAATAATTATACTCAAAGTTCCACAGTGAACAATGTTAAAAGAGATGGTCCCAGCATAAGAACTATGGTTTTAGAAATCCAAATTAAAGTCTCAGGCTTGATGCTTAGTTGCAAATAAGCATTAAAATAAAAAGTTGACCCTCATGTAGGACAGAAATGTTACAGCACAGGAAGAGTCCATTCATCCCATTGTTTTTGCACCTGCTGAATAAACAAGTCACCCATTCTCAACCTTCTTACTAGCACCTCGTCCATTGACTTGCAGGTTACAGAGCTTCAGGCAAGGATCTAAGCTCGTTTTAAAAGGAATTTTGGGTTTCCACTTCCACCACCAAACTGAACAACAAATTACAAACATCCACGACTGATTGGTGAAAGATCTCCAGACCCATCTATTCCTTCTGCTGATCACTTTAAAATCAGTCCTGATTTGTTAACCTCTCTGCTGCCCAGTCCATCCAAGCCCATCATTAACTTTGTACATATCAATAGTTATCCCTCCACCTCCACTACTTTAAGAAAAACAACCCTAGCAATACCTAAACTTTCCTCAAAACTCAATTTTTATGCCCAGGCAATATTTTTTGTAAATCTTGTGTACTCTCTTCACAGTAATTCTGTCCTTTCTCTGATGTACTGACCAGAATTGTAGTCTGAACTTATTTGCCCACACAAATTAAAGTAGTGATAGCTGCCTTCTGCTGCACCCCCCCAAAAAAAATTCCAATAAAAACATGTTTTAATCAATTTCCCAGCCTTAAAAAGAAAAGTTTTCTTGGAAAATAAGTTCGACATTAAAACTGATCATCAGAAAACATGTGAACAAATGGCCAACTTTTGTCTATTTACCTCATTCTCAAGTGATCTGCAGTAATTTGTGCTAAGGGACTTGATATTTCTTTCAGCCAAGCTTTGCTCAAAACTCGACCCAAAAAGCAGCAACAGGCTCCAATAGTGCTAATGTTTAGCCAGAGTATTTGTTTGCGAGGCCCAAGAACCAAGTCCTGTAGTACCTCTTTCCTTGTAGGACTGGGCACATACTGCTATCACAATCACAGTCTTACTGTCTCATACCTTACCAATCACAGTCAACTTACAGGCCAATGAAGTCCCCCACTATAATTAGATTAGATTACCTACAGTGTGGAAACAGGCCCTTTGGCCCAACAAGTCCACACTGACCCTCCGAAGAGTAACCCACCCAGACCAATTTCCCGTTGACTAATGCACCTAACACTATGGGCAATTCACCTGACCTGCGCATCTTTGGACTGTGGGAGGAAACTGGAGCACCTGGAGGAACCCACACAGACACGGGGAGAATGTGCAAACTCCACACAGACAGCTGTCCGAAGCTGGAATCGAACCTGGGTGCTGTGAGGCAGCAGTGCTAACCACTGAGCCGCCCATTAATCTGTGATGTTTAGTGTCCTTCCAGATTCATTCTATTATATCCTTTCCTAGCTGGTGGCCTATACATTACAAGCAACATAACTGCATCCTTTGTATCCTTTAGTCATGCAAATGTTTTCACAATTAAAGAACTTATATCTGTGAACACTTCATTATTAATACTGCTCATTGAAATGACAACTAGAATTAGCTAAATATGCAAGAGGATCAACTTGTTGGATGAATGACTGATTACTTAAAAGGATGATTTCTTTGCAATAATAGACCATGCATACAAAAGTATTGTAGAATCCAAAATGTGCAAGCATCCAGGAAAGTATGACATGAATTATCGGAATTATTTTGAATCTGATTAAAATTAATAAATTCCTGTTGAGATTCGCTTTTAATAGTTTACCATTGACCTTCTAAAGGATACAGCATAAGTCATTTCTCCAATATCTGGGTAACACAAATGTATCATTTTAACTATGCAGTTAAGTTTTGAGGCAAATGTTTTTCATTCAATTTTTTTGGTCACCAGTTAGTTAAAAATCTTACATACAAGTCAACTTCGGTAGAATAATTGTAGCTGTTCTTGAAAATTGAATTCTCAAAAGGGTTATTTCACAAATGCTTTTTCTTAGCAAGGTCAGAAAGGAGTTAAAAAAAAGCACATACTTATTTTAGTTACCCAATTTGTATGTTCGCAACATATCCAACAGATTAAACTGATCAATTTCCATTGACAATCTCCCCAAAATGGCAATTACACTTCATAGGATACAAAGGAATGTCACAAACAAATAGGTATCTGCCCAATAAAAGGTTGAAATGAAGAAGAAAAAAATAACTAAAGCAACTTAACAAGCTTGAGTGAAGTTAAAATGAAGCCTAACTGAATCAGGTTTGACCAGTCACAAGTACACAAAACCCAGTAAAAACCTCAGGTGAAAATTTAATAGTATTCATGAAAATAAACAAAGCTAGGCATGAAGGTAGATGCCCAAACCATTGTCAGGTTCTTAAAAGAAATTTTGCTAATTCAACACAAATTCACAACTTAAAAATTTGCTTTTATTAATGGTTAAAATATGGGCCATCGCAGGCAAGGTCAGCATTTGTTGCTCATCACTGCTTACCCTTTAACTACATGGCCTACTAGGCTATTTCAGAGGACAGTTAGAATGAAGCTACATTTATGTGGGTCTGAAATCACATGAAGGTTAGAACAGGTAAAGCTAACAGATTGCTTTGCTTGAAGGGAATTAGTATTTCACATGGGATTTTAGCAAAATCAAAATTTCATGGTCACAATTACTGAGATTAGTTTTCAATTCCAGATATAAAAATAATTGAACTTAAGTTCCTACCAGCACCACGGTGCTATTACTATTCCACTGTCAGTAACTGTTTACCACCACTTCCCCCTATTGATTATATTATTTTGCATGTATTAATTCTAAAAGAGAGAGAAGTAACACGTTTGACATAAATAAGAGATATGTAAAATGTTATTGTAAATACTAAATAATGTAAGGCTCAATTTCAATTTGGCAGTATCTCTCTAATTTTGTTTGAATTCACAACTAACGCTGTACTCAGCTTCCAGCTCCATCTTGAAGGTGAAGAGGTATTATTCTCTGGATGCAAACAGGGTGCGTGGAAAATAAAATAGAACCAGGCCACTTACCAGTTGCTCCTCTTAATCAAAAGTAGCATTTCCCAGTTTTCATTAAACTGGTACAACATGGCTATACCTATGACTCAAGATTAGCTCTAAATGAATTTACTGCACTTTTATCATTTTTGTAAAAGGCAAAGTTAAAGGTGATTCTCAATTTATAACTAGGAATGACTCAACACACTCTGGGGAGATGTCAAGCTGAAGCATTCTCAGCATTGGGCAGTGTTTAAAAGCCCATTAAAACATGTCAAACAAACAACTCCACCTGCGACCACAGGAAGCTCTCAGTGAGGAGAAACAGAATGTGAGAAATCTTAGTCTTCATTTTCCTACCTAATCAATCACATTTAAGCTCTATTTCTTTTGGATAGAAGTCATTAAAATGTTCCCATTGCTCAAACCCTCTCAACCCCACAACTACAATTCATCCTAGCACTTCCTGCCATTCGCTGCAACATAATTGTTTCAGCCACCAGGACTTCCATCACTAGTTTCTCATTAAAATGCAAACCTTCAAGCTTAACAGCCGCAAAAGTAAAGGGCAGCATCATCACCTCAAAAGGTTCCCACCAAGCTATGCACCATCTTGATTAGGAACTGTATCATTACTGAGTTGAAATCTTCGGTCACCCTTCCAAATCAAACTGCGATTGCAAAATAGATGCAAACAGTTCAACAATTAAGCTCACTAACACCTTCTCAAAGGCAAAGGACATTATGCAATAAACACTAATCTAACCAGTGACATCCCATAAATAAAAAGTTAGAAAGGTTCCAAGACATGGAATCAGCATTGAACACCAGTGCCACCTCCATGTCCCCACCATTGTTTCATAGTAAATGACATGTGAGGGGGTGGAGCAGAGAAATATCAAAACACATTGTACTCATGGTACATGGTTCACAAGCCTTTACTAGTTCACTACAATAGCTTGAAATTCTCACTTTATCCTTTAATGGATGTGGATGGTTTCTTTGAAAATGTATCAAAATAAAATGCCAAAGCCATAAGCATATTCTAACTGGTTTAGAAAATATATTGTTAGTATTTTCCTTTTAACAGCAGAAAATTTTCAGCATATATTTTGCTACTTTATCACTACAGGAAAAGAAACAAAAGTATAAATAACTTTCAATTAGAAAGTTTAAGTGTGCCCTGTGTGTGTGAAAAAGCTCCCAAATCCTATTGCAACATGCAAACCTTTTACAAGGTGGGCATTCACACTTGGTTAGGTCTTCACTGAAATCAGCCATTCATTTCCACCACCAGTAGAAACAGGAATTGGATATAGCCCAAGAGATACTAAGTAGCAGAGACTAGCTTCACTTTTGAGCTGGACCATCAATGCTATTTCACAAGCAATTCATGGAAATATCAACAAGTGTTGATCTCTGTGCCCTTTATTAGAATGGCTTGTTTTAAGAACCAAAAAGTGTTTTTAAACATTCAACGGAATGCCTAACAACAAGTCTGGGTTCAAAATGGACAACCTTATGGTTCTGATCTAGCAGTGCTTTTTGAAGACAGCTTGTACAGCACAAAAAATACTTTTCAGGGGTACTTAACATTCAATCCTACCTTCATGTTCAGTTAAGAAAAAAAAATTGACACTTTGATAATGGAAAGAAAATTCACCTTTTAATACAGATTTTACTAGTAGTCACAGTCAGCACACACACTGGTTTCTATTAATTGCCATCCCTTTTGTCTTATTCTTGGAAAGTCAAAGTAACTGCAGTATACAATCAAAGTTAGTTCAGAATTGGCCAGAATTTTCTGAAATTGCACAGACTGAAGTCTATGCTGTTTTTGCAATCTAATTGAAGGGAGTAATAGCAACATACCAGTGGGAAAACCATGAACTGAAATATACCAAACTTAAAACAAACAAAAAGATTCCACTTCAACTTTAATCAGAACCAATGTAAATTGTGAATTTATCAAATTAACAGGCAAATGGTACTTCAGATACAAAAGGTAAATTTCACTTTAAATAGTTGATAGGCGATTATAAACAAGTATTCATCTCACTCCTTGCATATAGCTATACAATTCCACAACAATGTTCCTCATTCACACAGTGCAGATCAGAAGTCCCATACAACATCAACTTTAACCTTCACATTACATGGGTATGTATGATTATCATCTGCAATATACAAAAACAAATTAGGCCACTCAAACCTGCTCAGCCAATGAATAAGATCATGGTTGATCTCATCACTTCATATCCCTGCCTAACCTTGATAACTTTTCACCCACTTACTTATCAAGAATCTCCCCATCTCTGCCTTAAAAACATTCAAAGGCTCTGCTTCCACTATTTGAGGGGTCCAAACATTCATGAGAAAACTTAAAAGAGTTAAAGAAACCTATCATAAACGAGTGACCTTGATTTTTACAACAGTGATCCCAAGGTCTAGATCTCAGGATCTTGTAATTCTCAAATAATGTCTTTCACATTTCTAACCTCTTGACACTTAAGTATAGACTGTCCAATCCTCTTTCATTAGAGAAGTCACTCAACCCAGCATCTATGTACCTCCTTAAAAAGGGAGAGCAATTCTGTAAACAATACTGCAGACAGCGTGACCAACACACTTTATATATGATACACAAAACTTTCCTCTCTTTATATTCAATTCCCCATTATACGGTAGCAATCTTTAATTACATGCAGTACTTGCAATACTAACCTTTTGTAATTCATGCACTAGGATACCAAATGCCTTTGCAATTTCTCAATTAGACAATATTCTCTCCGTCCATTTTTGCAAGAATAAAAATACATTTTCCCATGATAACCCATTTGATCTTTCCCCATGCTTCTACATCCCTCTGACCTTCAGATCTCTATTCCTGAAATTTGTTTAAAAAAAAACGAACAATGCCCAGCAACCTCTGGGAAATAGCCACCTCTTTAGCATCAAGCTACTCACACAGCTTTCCAGGTTTTATATTTTTGTAGCCAGCATGCACAATATCTCCAAGAGCTCCTGTATCTTTCCTTTTGCCAATCAGAAACTGCGATTTGCTTCTTGTCCTCACATAAATGATGTTCCTCTTTGTTGTTTGCTTTTTCTTGTACCTGCATTTGTGGATAGGTCACATTCACTCACCAGCTTCTGCACTTGTAAGTAATACAGCTTCTATACTAGTTTCTTTTCCATTAATATTGCATCCAGTTTAAGAGTAGGCAGGTTATCACACAAAATCTTCCCACTGTGTAATTTCTGGGTCAAAGATTGTCACGATAGTATTCTGGTTTTGACCACAATTCTGAGAGGAATGGCTTAGATAACTAGCTGCTATATCAATTGCAACGGCAGAAAGATATGATAGCAGGTAGGCAAATATTTGCCAATATGTTACCTTTTGTAGTGAAATGAACAAAATGATTACTTGCACATTTTGACACATCACTAACTCTGTTGAAGATTTAGTAAAGTTAAAGGCATGACTCCAAAATATCAGACAGGGTCCCATTTACAAAGATTTTCACTTTCTCACTCCACTCTTCAGATCAACTTTCTGTATCTTTTTAATCATGTTATCTTCAAGGTTTACTTTTGTAAAAGCTGGTTATCCATTTCTAGTCTATCATATTCTTTGTGGAACATTTTTAATCTTTCACTGGACAAGCTTGTTGAGAGCAAGATCAGCATTTCATTCTGACTGAATTGTCCTCAACGTTCTTGTACCATTGCTCTCCCTCTGATTTAGTTAAGCACACAGTGCAGTAAGGTTTCTAAAAAGGTGCCACAGTTAAGAAACAGGAGTACAGCCCCAAGGTGGGATGATGTGTGACTTGGAAGGTAATTTCAGGTAGTGTTTCTATGCAGCTTTTACCCTTGTCATTTTAAATGGTACAGGCATTAATTTTAAAGTTGCTTTTATTGGGGGTTGTCACAGAAATTTCTGCCACACAACTGTGGCAAGGGAATTCAATATTCAAGATGGTGGACAGTATGCCAATCAAGCAGCACGTTTTGTCAATGGATGATATTGAGCTCAAGGACTGATGGAGTGTACACAATCAACCAGACAATATTCTGGTCATGCTCCTGCCTTGTGTCTTGAACTATTAACCCAGAGGCCACAGGTTTAGAAATGCTATCACAGCAATTATTAGATCACGAAAATGGTGTAACTGCTTACTATTGATCATATTGGTTAAATGGAGAGAGGGTCAAGAGGGAACATGATCAAGTAAACCATTTCACACTGACGTCTGTCTTTGCAGCATCACCCATCACATATCGATCTGAGTGTAGAAGCTGGGAAAGGTTGGAGTAGCAAATTCTTAATTTGTTTCAATGGTTAGGAAGTATGGAACAAATCAGCTTAAGTCAGGTTCCTGACATTGATCAGTTTACATATTCACAATATGTCTAAATCTGTTTGCAAGAATCTACTAAAATTCTAAAACAGGACCCAACCTGCACTCAAATCTGTTTGAAATGGAGCAGCAACATGCACTCCCTTTCCTCGATGTCCCAGTTAAAAAGGATCGGCCATATGTGCTCTCTTACCATCTATCTTGTTTGGTCAACATACAAATTGCGATTTCTGCAGCTCCACATGCCACAAGATCAGCCATATCAGCTGCCTTGTATGTTGTTCACCATGCAAATTTTGGGCTGAAATGGCACATCCAAAGAGTTTTGGAGGTAATGACTAAGTAAATAAATTTCTACTGTATTTTTCACAAACTTGGAAATGGGCAAAAGATTAATTATGTTTGGTCCTGAAAAACACCCAGCTTGGTCTTCTGTGGTAGTCTGGAGTAAGTTATCTCAAAAGTTTGAGCAATAGGTGAAGCTAGCATTTTCAGGCTGCTACTATGCAGTAGCAACACAAATGGCGCTTTCCACTAACAAGATGCTGCACTGAAGTTAAAATGATAGTCTGCTCATCATACAAATGAATAATGTGTTGTGTAAATTTTCACGTTGGCATGATGCTAGGTACGTAGGTGATATGCCCTAATGAGTACTGGATCATATCAAACATTATGTCCTTTCAGTTATTAGCAAAAAGCAAGGTACTGTCTGTACATAAACAGCACATACATGCAAAATTCAAAACAATACACATTAGATTTTAAGGTTTGCATAAAGATTCATAGCTAAGGTGTCGATTGCAGTTGTTGTGAGAATGTTTGTCGAGCTGGGAAGTTGGTTTGCAGATGTTTTGTCCCCTTTCTTAGTGACATCCTGTAGGCAGCCTACTGTGAAGCACTACTGTACTGTGTTGGCTGGAATTTATTTGATTTCATTACCGCTACTTCCGGTAGCTTGTTGCAGTGGTCTATATATCAGACAAGCTATATAGGACAAACATGCAGACAACTAGAGACCCACATTCGTAAATATCAACTAGGGACTAAACGCCACGAACAGTTGTCCATAGTAACTAGACATATACACACACACACACACACACACACACACACACACACACACACACTTGACTGGGACAACACGACAATAATAGGACAAGCCAAACAAAGGACGGTCTGAGAATTTTTAGAAGCATGGCACTCATCCACGGATTCTTCCTTCAAACACATTGACCTATATCCAATATACCGACCACTGCAACAAACAACCGGAACAGACAACCAAAGTAGCAGGAATTAAACCAAATAAATTCCAACTTGCACAGTACAGCAGCACTCCCCATGAGGCTCCACAGCACTGAGGATGTCACCTAGAGGAGACAAAAGGTCTGCAAACCAACTTCCCAGCTCAAATGAACATACCCACAACAATTAGGAGAAAGTGCAGACTGCAGATGCTGGAGATCAGAGTCAAGAGTGGGGTGCTGGAAAAGCACAGCAGGTCAAGCAGCATCCGAGGAGCAGGAGAATCAACAGCTCGGGCATAAGCCCTTCATCAGGGATGAAGGGGGGATAAAAAAAAGTATTTAACATGTTAAACGCAAATGAAATTCAGCATCTAAACGATTTTTCTGCTCTACTAATTTGAAATGATTTCCAAGAATTAGAAATGATTTCCAAAAATCAATACAACTGCATTGTAGCAAACCAATTAACCATCAAAAAGGGTAGTTTCAGTTAGGCGACTACCTTTATCCCACCTGTCTCATATATCCAAATTATTCCCTTGGTGCATTTCCAATAACCCTAGTTCCTAAATCTAGTTTGATCCTTAAAAGTTTCTGATAGAAATACAATTCTGCATTTACAACTTTTATTTGGCAATATTCCACTTCTTGTACATGCTCTAAATACAACAGAGAGGCTTACTTGGATACAATTTGTTCAATGATTCAAAATTTTGAACACTTCTACCACATCTATTCAATTCCTCTTTTTAAAAAGGAAAAATGCAAGGCAATGAATCTTTCAAGTCATTCCCTATGATTTCAGAAATCAGCATCCAAGATATTGTGCATCATTCAATAATAGAATACACCTTTTGAGATGAGCATACCAAAACTGCATAGTACACAACTGCAATCACATCAAGGTCAAACATAATTAGAAGATGCTCTTGAAATTTATGTTATACTTAATGCCATGCACCAAAGCTCATTATTATTAACTGTATGGGGCATAGTTCTGATGTCACGACCATTCACTAAAACCACCACGATCTGCCTGATTTTCTGTAAACAATGTCAAGTTTTCACAAGCTAAAATTGCTCCTCTGCCAAATGTCTAAACCTTGTGCTTTCTTGTTAAATCATATTTGCTATTTTCGCTCCACTATATTCAGATGCCACTACTCCAGATTTGGGTAGAATTGTTTTCTAAAATAATTTGTAACAACATGGGTTGCCAACAAGGTTAACCACCCATACACTATTATTAGGCATATGACAATAACCTGTTGACAATAAATTTTATTGGAAATGTGATTTGTGTAATACACTACATTGAATTAGTGTTGATTCTTTCATTAAAAAAATGTTGATAAGATCTATCACCTCTTCTCTACCTGCTAAATCTGCTTTACCCAAAGAAATCAAATAATTGGTCAAGTACAGCATTTCATTCCTAAAAGCACGTTGATAGGTTCACAACGCTCAAGATGCTGGCTTAGTTTTCTCCAACTACAAACAAGATTCCGTAATCACTTAAGGTTTGACTGGCTGGAAAAAAAAGCCTTCAAGAAAAAAAAGCGATCCCTGAAGTCTTTTGACAGGCGTTTAGTGATCCCTGCAAGTAATCCTTTTAAAACGGCTTTTGACATAAATCACATCTGCACTTGCTTTTTTCGTCTACTGTACAACTAAGTGAACCATCTCAAATGGAAGAATGAGTAGAATTAAATATTAACAAAATGGACTATGTAAGCTATTCAGATAATTTAGGGGCGACACGGTGGCTCAGTGGTTAGCACTGCGGCCTCACAGCGCCAGGGTCCCAGGTTAGATTCCAGCCTTGGGCGACTGTGTGTGGAGTTTGCACATTCTTCCTGTGTCTGCGTAGGTTTCCCCCGGGGTCCTCCGGTCACCTCCCACAGTCCAAAGATGTGCAAGCCAGGTGAATTGACCATGCTAAATTGCCCATTGTGCTAGGTGCATTAGTCAGAGGGAAATGGGTATGTTCTCGTCGGAGGGTCGGTGTGGACTGGTTGGGTCAAAAGGGCCTGTTTCCACACTGTAGGGAATCTAATCTAAAAGAAATCCCTCATTATGGAGAGATTAAGCCACGACTAAACATGAGAAACCAAAATCATAAATACATAGATATTGGCACTTACAAGATTGTTTGAAACTAAATTGTTGAGATTGGGAATTTCTCTGGTTTTACAATCCATTGGCTTTAATTGGCATTAAAGTCAGTTGAGTACAATACTGGGCAGGGTACAAATTTCAAGCTTGTGGGATCCCCACACAGCGTTAATCTAAAAAACTCAATTCTGTCATTTCCAATCAAAAAAAAAATCACAAATTATTTCCTACGAAAGTAAAAGGTGGGGGGTGGGAACAGAAAGAAAAAGGTAAACTAGCAGGATGAGAACACTAAAATAATTACAGCTTTGCTCTAACTAATATAGCACAGTTCTTTCTTTCCATGCTTAATTTCCATTCCCAATAAGAACAATTTTTTGGCACAGTTAAATCATTGTGTAATTATTTGGATATAAGCAGGTTAAAAAAAAGGCATTACCTCAAACCTGCAGGCTCATATGGCTTTGCAGCAATCTTGTAGATACTTTGTGGCCATTCAAAAGCTGGCCGGAAAGATACTACACACATGTAGTGTGCGCAAAGTTTTTTTGAAAATAAAAGGCACTTAAAATAATCTGGCTACACAAAGAAAATTTAGAGGGATTATTGCTTCCACTAGTATATTTTTCATCGAATAGGAAAACATTCTAAAATGGAAGAGCAAGAAAATGAAATGAGAACACAGTAGTTAAAACTTGAAAACACCCATAGTGCTAGGAAAATTCTAACTAGGGGTCTCAAAATTCAGAAGTGTGAAAAATTGTTTAAAATGCTACATTATTTAATTAATGTGAATTTTTTAAAAAGACAAAAAGAGAGGCTATATTCTCAATTACCAATCTTCATACATATTTTGTCGTTGTCATCTAAATCAAATTAAGAATCGGGACAGTACTTTCCTATTGAACACGACCCAGAAAACAATTTAGTGGTTCTTGTGGATGAGAACTGCTGGCACTGGTGTTTTTTAATACTTTTAACATTAATACATATGATGATAGGCTCATCCTAATCTTCACTTTTATGTCAATGTGTAATTATTAAAAAAAAGGCTTTTGATATTTTATATTTTTTTAGCAAATAGTTCGCAAGTAAACACAATTACTTAAGATAGTCTTTTGACAGTGATTTAAGCTGTTATTTTCTTCTGCAACATATACCAAAAAATTCACTAGCCAATCACTGATCCAATGGGCGATTAGACCATGTCACACTGCAGCAGCACAAGTAATATTGGCAATTATCACCACGCCAATATTTACGTGCTGCTAAAATGTAACTGGCATCTTCATTAATCTGTCCACTCATACGGCTCTTGATTAAGAGAGAAATGATAATAAACAAAACAATGAATTAAATAGGACAGTTTTCCTTCTGATTAGCCTTAAATCACTACAGCAGCAAATAATGGCTTGAGTAATGAAAGCAGCCCTGCAAACCATGATGTGCTGCTACAGCAATCTAAGAAAGCAGGAGAATCTTGGATTTATTTCTACAAGCATAGAGTTTCTTTCTCAAAAGAATATTTCAGTGAAGTTAAATATATTCATTACGATCTTGAGACATACCTGAAGAATCAAAAATCTGTTGTGATCCAGATCAATTCCATGGCTACGAAGCAACATTCCCACATCTTTAAATGTTGATTTCTTTCCATTAACATGGTATAGCGATGAATTGTCCTTGTAGGCTGTCCTTGAAACGTAGAAGTTGCTATTTGGAATAACTTCAAAATCATCACCCTCCTTTCATTAAAAGGATTTTTGAAAAGGTGTTTAATAAAGAAAAGCTACAGCAAATAGCTTATTTTACATAGTCACTCAAACAATTGTTTTCAAATGGCTTATCTCAAAAACAGAATTCTTTCTTTCAATGATATTTGTTAAAAGTTGTTTAGATTGACTTAAAAGAAACAAAGTTACACAGATTAGATCAATTCAATGATCTTGGCAATTAAAATTTGAGATGCACAAAAGGTGAGAGATTAAAACTTTTAGCTTTTTAAATTAAATTATAATACATACTCCATGTTTAAATTTCAGTATACCATAGGAAAATTGATTATAATTTAAAGTCAATAATCAGCATATACTTCAGTATTCAAAAATCATTGCAGACTTTTAATGAGCAAATGTGTATGTTGATACATAAACATCAAGCTTCCCCTCAACCTCTCCCAAAATGTAATTTCTTAATAGGGGTCTTAAAAAAAAAAGCCTGTATTACCATTTTCACTGCACTTGGTAGACAAGTGACATTTAAATATCCACATGCTGTCATATGAAAATCAAACTGTGCAGGCAGAAAATTAGATTGTTATATAAAAACCTCCTTTAAAAAAAAATTTTTTGGCAAGAACTTTTCCGCATTGTTTCAGTTTGTATTTTTTTCCAGCATGGCTTCTATTGAGTATATTTCATTAAAAAAAGTGGAACTGACTTGTTTATTTTTCATCACATCTCAGTACCCTTAAATTATATTGTAGGCATTTACTGTATGTAAATGAACACTAATAAAAGTAAGGATACATCAATATATTTTACCCACTGCATCGATACAAAACAGAAAAAGCAAAGCCAATTGGGTCTTCTGATTCAATACATTACTTACAAGCTAAAAAGCCAACACAATTACTTATTTACAATTTGTACTTCCTCACATTCAATACAAACAAAAGTAGCAGGAAGTAAAAAATACTCTAATCATAATCATTTTTAAAATTGTTTTGCCGGTCAAAATACTTGAAGTGCTTAAATAAGGTGAAATGTACTTTTTAAATAAATGATTTCACACATGCAGTATAATTACCTTATCAATGATTTTTTGAAAATGAACTTCCACAGTACAGCTCTGAATATCTTTATGCTCATCAGAATTGTGAATGAGTACAGACAATTTTTTGGAACGAATTTTTTGGGCCCGGTAGCCAAAAACAAATAGCATTGAGTCAATCACGTTTGATTTCCCACTCCCATTTGGTCCAATAATACAAGAAAACCTCTGTACAAAAGAAATAAATACAGAACAGCATAGATATTTTAAAAATATTTTTTCTGGCCATTATTAATGTTATGCACCGTATACTGAAGTTGTAGTCAGCATAAAGTGTGACGTCCAATACTCCCAGCTGTCCATTTACACCAACTCTAAACATTTTTAGCAGTTTTTTTTATTACTTCAGCCACTGCATTTTTGCAGCAGTAAAATGAGATTTATTTTAAAACAACATAAATACAGACATTAAATCTCAAATTTATGTCAATTTTATAATTAAGGGAACTGATAAAGCATTATTTCAGTTTCACATCTCCACCCAAAATGTTAAAAAAAATCTATTTTCTAATACTTTTGGCTGAGAATTTAAGTACAGCATTATATTTAAAGTGAATTTAGGTAACAGTATTTTTTTGTGAACTGTTACCTTGTGGAAAGGACCCAGGATTTGTTCTCCTGCATATGACTTAAAATTCTGGTTCACTATATGAGTTATCATGAGTCGAGGAGCTCCAGGTTCATTGGTCATTGCTGGGGGTGGAGGAGGAGATATGCCAGCTAAAATTTCTTCCAAGCTTCGATTATCTACTGGTTCAATTGGTGATTCTGAGACAACAGAGACAAAAAAATTAAACATGATCCTACCAAGGCAAAATGTTTAGCGTTGCATGTAACATCAGTTTTGTATACCTCAAATCTTTATAAGCCACTTCAGTTCATAATTTGATCTTTTTTCTTAAATGCATATTAGATATCATTTGGTGACACTGTTAATACATAAAAACATGTGCATAGGTATTCAAAAATTACCACAGCTATACAATTACAAAATTACATTCCACAAAAATTAAGACCAGAAACATTTTGTTTCCAGTCTTGTTTTAATAGATCAAAACAATTCCAGACAGATATTTATATCTTTCTTTAAATTATTCATGCTGCAGTCTTGTTGAAAAAAAAATCAATATTTACAATCATGGGCAACACATTTCAAAGAAGTGTACTACGTTTAATTTAATAAATTGAAGTCTATATTTAAAATCCAATGCTTTTGGGGAAGAATGTGCCACAGTAACATATTTTAAATTTACAATTTAAGGATGATATTGATGCTCTGTGACACATTGCCACAGATCACATTTCAGGAACTTAATTTGCATTCATGAAAAAAGTGATCAGAAAAGTACTGTACGGCAGTAATGGCTAGTAAGTAGTCAACTTGCACTAGTTTAATGCTGCTGTTGAAATTTGTACGCCTGCCAAATACTTGCTTTTAGAGTTGCTGCAGCAACAAAATGAAAAAAAAAACAAATTTTATTAAATTTCTAACGCACGTTTTTTGTGAAAAACGAAAATAATAAGATAAAAATTACTCGACTTATGAATTCACGGTTAAAATCTCTTACATCTTCAGCAGCTTCCGAACGCAGTTTTGTATTCCAGACTACAGAAACCCAACCCCTCCCCCCACAATTCACGTACTGTACAAAAACGCGCAAAGGAAAAAAGGGAACACAATGAAAAGAAAACTCAAACCCCATTGCGCTGCAGCGTAAGGGGCAAAAAAAAACTGTCAAAGAAAGAAGCAATCCATTACACGACTGGACATATTTCTTTCAGGGTAAACCCTAGTTATTACATATCTGTGCTGAAAACCGGTAAAAAAAATCTATAGGACAAACTTTCTAGGAACAAGTAATCCGTTGCAATTGTCAATGAAGTTTATGGAGTTCAAATACGATCTTGACAAGTTAAGTTAATGTTGGCTGCTTTCCTCCCACGACTGAATTGAACAACACCCGTTAACTCAAAGTAAAAACACATGAAGAGCATTTGCAAAACGATTACAAACAATTTCGGCGTATAGGCAATTGAATCGGCAACCTGTTTAGCTATACTTTACGCGGTTAAATCCAATTTCAAAACGAACTAAACGGCAGCGATGATCACAACTTCAATTTATTAAAAAGATACAAGAAATGAAATGCGCTAATTTTTAACAATAGAAGTCTTAAAAATACAAATAAAGTGAATCATACACGGACAAAAAGAACTACCTCTTGTAGTTTCATCTAAGTTTGATGCGGTTGCCTTTTGTTGGATATCCATTTCGTTGTCAAACTCATCCAGGGACTCAGATCCCCCCGGACCCAGTTTTGCGCTTTGTTTTGCTGTAGAAGACTTCGTTTTGGCAGGCATGGTTCTATCTAGATTAGGGATTATTATAACAAAAAAAAACTCAAGGCAAATTTAGGCATCCTTTCATTGCCATACAGTTCCTTTCATTCCCATAATGTCCACATCTTTAGACAAGCTTTGATATAAAAATCCAAGTTCGGCTTTTCAACACAAAAGCACCTATTTGGTAAAAAAAAACCATTAATTCCAAATTCATCGCAACCCTACCCAGATTAGGAAAAGTTACTGTACTTTACTGTAAACCAATGCCACATCATGACGTTACAAAAACTGGATCTAAAAAGTCAACCTTACAGATTACACAAAAGATAAACTCACTAGAAAGGACACATCGTTTACTCAAGATGGAACATTTTGATCAAAAGAAAAAAAAGCTATACATAACGACGTATATTTCAGGCAGTCTACGTCACTAAGCTTAAATAGGCGCATGAATAGTCTTTTAAAAAACAAAATTTAACAAGAATCGTGTCTAATATTGGTTTTATGACTTAAATGAAGTAGCTTGAATTTGCAAACTACACCAAAAATAATAAAATAATCAAAACCTCCAATGGGGGGGGGGGGGGGGAAAGAATCGGAAAAAAAAGTCACAAAATGAAAAATACTTAAAATTCCGGTTGAGGTACAAATCACAATTATTTCATGAAAGGGCCAGTTCATATTTGTAAAAAAGTTAAATTTAATACAACATATGGAACTGGGATTTTTTTTAAAAATGCAGTTAGCCACCACTTCCCTGAAACAACATGTTTACAAATTTGTCATGCATCTCATCCCGCTAAAAAAAGATTTCATTTCCACTACATCAATACCTTGGAAACCAATCCGAATCCCGATTTTCCGGCGCCGAATGATGGTGAGTTTTTTTTAAAAAATATTAGGAATATTTTGGGACCACTTTCGCACGGGGAAAATAAAAAATAAAGCAATAAATTCGACAAAAATTCAAGCGCTCACCTCGGACCCAGTCGAAAATGGCGCCGAAAACTAAACTTGACTGAAATTCGTTGAGGGACAAAGCATTGTGGGTAAGCCGGTTTGAAAAAATGGGGTTCATGCCAATTTTTAAAAAGTCAAAATAAAAAATTGATTTCGTCACACGACTGGTTATCTTGGAGGAAGGCCAATAGGGTGATGTGGATCAAGTTAAAAAGCATAAGGTATTTGTCTTTTTCGCCGCGGTTGCCGTGTTGGTTGCCAAGAAGCGGCGCGCGGCGGTCTCGCGAGGCGCCGCGAGACTCCAGTGGGTTTGGAGCCTAACTGATGTGGGAGTTGTGTCCGAGCGAGTTACTGAGGTCTGGTACTTTTTGTACGTTGTCAAGGTAAAAGTTAGCCTTTACTTGCCAACTGGTATTGTCCTTTTAAAAAGAACGTGTGCGACACGACGCTTTTATGTCCAAAAGGGTTACGTCGGGATCATACTTTAAAGATTGTGGGTTTGAGATGGAATGACATCCTGGCCCAATGCTGCTGCTGCCAGGACGAATAGTTGTTGTCGTGTCGTGTCGTATTGTGTTGTGTCAGGGGACCCATTTGGCCTGTTCGGCTCAATCCTGCCATACACCGGTGGGTACTTCAGAACTGTCAGGTAGTGTTTGTTTATGATCGCACGAAATGCCATGTTAAATGCGTGGAACTTATTTATATTTTCAACTGTCGAATGTATCAAGATGGTTTGCAAAGTTTCAACCAAAATGGGGGGTTGAACTCCCATATAGGTACAATCTGGCACCATTGATAACTTTGCCCTGTGGCTGGTTGTGTCCGGATTGTGGGATATAAACCAAGGAAATGCACCTTAGAAAGAGGGTATTCAGTTCTACCTGTCTGTTTTCTTACTGTTTGAATTTTGTAGGTATGAGGTTTTGGAAATGACTGATCTTGCCATGTTGCTTAATTTATGGACTAATATTAAATGAGAGCACCAAGATTTGTCATTGCAGCATACAGACTAATACAGACCTGATTTGTAAGATGTCAAAGAAATTTTATGATGTGCACAGGAGCAGCTTGCTAATTTAAAGTTTGATCATTCTGTCCAAATATTCCTTCAATAAATTATATTATTCCATGTCAAATTTATATCTTTGTTGTACTAAGAAAGTAGTCACATAATTATAATGCTAAGTATAAAACTTTTAATTTGTGGAAAAATGCATTAGCTTTCCAATGGTCATTCTTGACTGCTGGATAAAAAATAATTTGAAAATGTATTAATATTCAGCAATGATATGTAACTGATTACATTTTTATCAATCTGGCAGCCACCGAAAACATTGCAGTTAGTGGAATTGACCATTGCTACTGGAGTTGATTTAATCATTGTGTCTAACTCAATTTCTAAAGAATGAGGCTGAAGACATCGCTCTTGAAGGAACCAAAACATATCCTTTCAATTAATTCATCTTTGTGATTTTTGTAAGGGGCATTAAATTACAAACAAAAGAGAAAAAAATTGGAAGAATGTATAACTTCAGTTAATATTAGTAAATTTTGACTTTCATTTGAAATTTGAGATTACATACACTGTGTGTTTGTATGTGTGTTCCAGACGACTATCAATAGATTTATCATTTACATGTATGTTTTTTAAAGTTACCTTAACTAGAGACAGAATAGAACAATTTGTGTTGATTCTTTGTTTTCAATTTGATAATAAAATAAATAAAATGTCACAATTAATTCTCCATTTCAAATGTGTTATAGTCCTGTCTAAATGGTTTATAGAAGAGTGAGGCATTTTGTAGAGAACATTGCCAAGTATATATGAAGTTAAAACATGGGGATCTACTGCATAAAAGGTAATCTGATTAATGTAATTTTACTTTGTTCGTCACAAAATTAGTCATTTACTAGTCAACTTTGATATTCACTGGTCACCTTGTTAAACAGAATGTAGCTTGAACAAAACATTCATTCTGATAATTATTGTATGCGTTTTTCAGAATTAAGACACCATTAATCATTCTGTTAAAGTTGATGTCAAGCATGTTAACAGCTCCATGTTAGTTGTATCTAATTATATTTTGGATGCCCCAAATTGTTTTGAATTTTATGGTGAATTATTGCAGTTCTAAGTAAAACAAATAACTTATAGCTATCCTAAATTATTTTTAGTGATTTTCTATTTAGATCCAAGATCCTCTTACACCACACTGTAAGTTGTTTTTTAATTGTAAATCTCTGTGTCAATACTTATGTAGTAGGCTGTATATGTAAACATCTTACATTGTAATTGCACCCTACTGTCATTGTTGGAAATGTAACAATACGTGGATGAAGGAATAGATAGCTGTATATCCAAATTTGCTGACAGCATTAAGTTACGTGGCACAGCAAAATGTGAAATGGCATGGAAGGTTGCTAAGAAACATTAACAGATTTGGAAAATTATGGTATAGAGAACTGAGTCAATTGAGATCACGCAAGTTGGACTTTACATACAATACAATATCCTTCCTGCACATGCACCGGACTATTTTCAGAATAGCGAGAAGCTAAGAAATATGGATGAGTGGACAAATTTGGAAGTTCAAATACAGAAATAACTTTTAAAATCTGGGATGGATACAAATGTTAGTTACAAAGGCTAAAGAAATGTTAGCCTTTATTTCAAGAAGAAAGTTATGTTGCAGTTGTATAAAATTTTAGTTGGACCACATTTCAAGTACTGCATTCAGTTCTGGGCACACAACTCTGCATGAACATGTGACCCTGGAAGTAGTGTACCAAACATATACCACAATTGTACTGGGGCTAGTAAGGTTTAATAATGAGGATAGATTGCAGTTCAAGGTTTGCATTCCTTTTGAGTGAATAAGATTCAGGGATGATCTAACTCCGATTTTTAAATCGAAGAAATGATTTTATAGGAGAAACTATTTCCCCTGGCAGAAGTGTCCATAATAAAATAAAGTAGCATCAAAATTAGACCTAAACGTTTCAGGACTTGAAGGGAGATGGGCCATGCAAGCAAGTGGGACTAGGTTAGTTTGGGAAGCTTGGTCAGCATGGAGGAGTTGTATCAAAGGATCCAAATCCATTCTATATGACTGTATGATTCTATGACTGATCCCAGGAAGCACATGTTACACAAATTGTCATGGAAATCTAGATCTCACTCCAAAGCTTTTGAGGCCAGGTAAGCAGAAAATATCTGCCTCCAGATGGATAAATCTTTGTTAACAAAGTATATTAGACAGACAGAATGAAGGTCAGCAAGTCTATCCAGATTCAGAAGGGCATAGAGGAAACAAAAAGCTGTAATGGACAGTTGGATAGGGTACAGAGAGATTGTGTTTGTAAATTAGAATACCCATTGAAGTGGATAAGATCTTGTGTGTTCTCTATTATGATGTATGCAAACAGAAGTAGATCTATTGTATCGAATGATTTTGATTAATCTCGTATGTGTTTGCTTGCCTTAGAATAAAACTATGATGATTCAAATGATGCTGCTGTTCACCTCGTGATAATTTGGTCTGTCTTCATAGAGATTAAAGGAATATGCATGCAAAAGAAAGAAAAATTCAGTATTGTCTTTCATTGTTATATTTTTAGGTCTTGTTTGTGTGCTAATAGATTCAGCATAATGAAAGTCAATGTCCACAAGAAGTTTTTGACCAGACTGCTTACGGAACTACGGGGGCGGGGGGGTTGCATATTAATTGGTAGCCCTCCTCAATGTTTCATTTTCTGAATGCTTTTTTCCTTTCGTGTGATCTAGCTGTCACTGGCAAGGCCAATATTTGTTTCCTTTCCCTAACTGCCTTTGAGTTGAATAGCTTGATGGGTCATTTCAGGGATCAGTTAAAAGTGGATTACATTACTATGGATTTGGAGTTGCCATGTAGGCCAGACCAAGGAAGCATGGTAGATTTCCTTCCCTGATGGACATTAATAAGCTAAATTTTTTTATCACAATCAACAATAGCTTTCAATTTTGTTAATTGAATTTGAATTTCACCAGCTAGTATGGTGGGATTTAAGCCCTTGCCCCAGACCATTAGATTCTATGTCTGGATTACTGGTCCAGTGACATTATCACTGCCACTGTCTCTTTTTGTTTGTGTGAACAAAGCATTATAATTCTAGTATTTATTGTTCTAGTTATAGTTTCTATTTGCTCACACAACTGAATTACGTAAGATCTAAGGCATATAAATAGAGTTCTTTCCAACCAATCTGAGCTGGAGTTTATGTTCAATCTGAGCCCTCTTTCATCGTTCCTCGTTTAAATTTATCAGTATGACTGTCTATTCCTTCCTCCCTGATATACTGGTATAGGCTCCCCTTATATGCATCTGCACTATTCAACTAAACTATTCCTTGTTGTGCCTCACCACTCTTTTTGGAAGAAGAAGCCTCTTTCGAGTTCTGTATTGGATTTGTTAGTGACTTTTATATTATCCTCTCATATTGTCACCCTTTTTAAAAAAAGACAGATTCCGCACAGTAATCCTAACCCTAATCTGATAATCATGTTCCTTGCAATTCTGACTTGAGCTATATAGGTCTTTCCTGCATTTTTTTCAGTACCTATATGTTCTTTCTAAACAGTGGCAAAAATAATTGCATGCAGTACTGTATATATTTTTTATAAATCAGTCTGTTTGGATCTGTTATGATACCCCTACATGCTCATTGCAGCTTGAGGTGGGATTGAACCTGGAGCCTCTGGTTGAAAGTTAGGGAGACTAACTAGAGTTCCAACACCCCTTGAAAAACTCTACTTGTGAGGTGGTCTAACCAAAGTTCAAGGATTAGTTCAATTCCTGACTTTTCAATTCTATCTTTCCATAAGTAAAACAAAGTGCTTGATTTGCTTTGTTTGTGACTTCGATAATCTGTAATGTAACTTTATTGATCACTGTATTAGTACTGCGATCTCTTTGTTCTTCAACCCAATTCAGACTTGTATCTTCCACATAATAAATTATATTCCAATTTTAGTTACTAAAGTGTACCATCATGCATTAATAGGTTAATCATAATTTACAAATTATTTGCCCTCTCCAAGTTTATTAATGTTCTTCTGTAATTTTATTGCAGTTCTTCTCAATATTCCAAAAGTAAGGCCACTTATCCCCACTGCAGTATAGTGTCATATACAAGTTTAGAAATTCTGTTTTTGATTCTAGAATTTCAGTAAAAGTTGTAACAGTGGTGGGCTCAGCCCTGATCCTTGTGCAAATCCCCTTGCCCATTGTTTGCCATCAAGTCTACACTGGTTAAGGTTTATTCACCATGTCTGTTGTTTATAACCTGACTTTAATAGTCTCAAAAATCCAGGTGTGCGATACATCCTCAGCTTCTATTGTTCAGCAACTTTATAACCACCTCAGATAATTCAATAGTAATTCATTGTTGGTAAACAGGAAATCTATTTTCAAAAATCATGGAATTATTCCAGCAGAAAAGGAGGTTGCTTTGCCTGTCATGTCTGTGCTAGCTCAACTTACCTACTGCTACTTCCTTCCTTTCTCTCCATCGTCTGGCACATACTTCCTTTCCAGATAAAAATCCATTTCCCTCTTGAATGAATCAGCTTCCACCATAGTCTGTGGCCATTGCCTCTTTTGCCAGTTACTGTAAATCTGGGGGTTGTTTAACTCAGTCGGCTGGGTGGCTGGTTTGCAATGCAGAGTGATACCAACAGCACCAGTTCAATTCTTCAACTGGCTGCGGTTACCATGAAGTCCCACCTTATCCTCACCCTTCTTATCAGGTGTAGTGACCGTCCGATTAAGCCATACTATAATTGTCTCTTTTTAATGAGAGATTAGCCCTATAGGTGACTTTACCTATCTACCACTAATCTGGGTTTTCTTGTTCTGAATTATTTTTAAAACCCTATCTACTCTGTTCACCGCCTATGATTTTGAATAACTCTTTTAAATCTCCACTCAAACTTTCTTCAAGGATAGCAATTCCTACTTCAATCTAGCTAGTAACTGAAGTTCTTCTTATATGGGATGATTTTTGTAAGTCTTTTCTGCACTCTTCCGAATACCTTCACATCTTTTCTGGAATGTGATGCCCAGAACTACACACTCCTTGAGCTGAGGCTTGTGTTTAAAACAAATGTTTTATACAAGTTTAACATAACTTCCTTGCTTTTGTACATGTATACTTCATTTTAATAAAGCCTAGGCTGCTGCATGCTTTATTAACTGCTGTCTCCACTGACCCTGACACTGTCAATGATTTATACACATATATATCCAGGTCCTTCTGCTCTTGCACATCTTTTAGAAATATTCCCTTTGTTTTTTCATGTTCCTTCTCCCAAAATGCATTGCTTGCCACCTCTCTGCATTAAAGTTCGTTTTGTTCACCTTTCTGTCCATTCCACCAACCTGTCCATGTATATTTTGAAGTCCTACACTATTCTGCTCATACTGCTTTCAAGTTTTTAATTAAGTTTTAAAATTGTACTCTGTGCACCAATATTTGCATTAATATGTCAGGAGTGACAAAGGTCCCGCACCAACCTCTGAGGAACTCAACCATAACTCATCCTCCATTCTGCAAAATGAAATTTCATCACTATTCTCTGATTCCTATCAGTCAGCCAAATTCCTATTCATGCTGCTGTTATCCCTTGTATTCTATGAGCCCAAACTTTGCTTACTTTATTGAATGCCTTCTGGAAGTTCTTGCATACCACATGAATACAGTTACTCTCATCAGCCTTTTCTGTTATTTCATCAAAAATTGGAAAAAAAAAGCATAATTTCAAAGAAGATGGTGTTTTGGCAGTAATTTCACTGGTCAAGTAATCCAGAAATCTGGGTTGAGCCCTAGGGAAATGTAGTTGGTGGAATTTAAATTCAGTTAATGAATTTGAAGCTAAAAGCTAGTTAAACCATTGTTGTTTGTTTGGTTTACTAATATCCTTTTTAAGGAAGAAGCTGGGTCACCGAAATCCTTTTAAAACAAGAACCTATGACTCCAGACTCTCAGTAATGATTTTGACTCTTTAATACCCTTTGATATGGTGTAACAAGCCACTCTGTTGTGTCAAACTGCTCCAAGGTCTAAACCAGGCATTGACCAAGGCACCACAAATAACATCTGCGAATTGAGCCCTGTCAACCCTGTAAAAGATCTTACAAACATCTGGGGGCTTGTGCCAGAATTAAAAGCGTCATCCCACAGGTTAGCTGGACAATATCTTGATAATACATGTATGATATGATTCCTCTATTTTGAAAAGAAATTGGTGGAAGCACCAAGGGTGGCAGGGGCACAGCATGTACTCTGGGTGGGAGTCTTCCATGCCCATTACCAAGAGTGGCTCAGTAACACTACCAGTGGCTGACCTGCCTGACTCCTACAGAATATAGCATTTAGAGTAACTGTGCAGCAGTTACTGAAAGAACTAGATTAGATTACTTACAGTGTGGAAACAGGCCCTTCGGCCCAACAAGTCCACACCGCCCCGCCGAAGCGCAACCCACCCATACCCCTACATCTACCCCTTACCTAACACTACAGGCAATTTAGTATGGCCAATTCACCTGACCTGCACATCTTTGGACTGTGGGAGGGAACCGGAGCACCTGGAGGAAACCCACGCAGACACGGGGAGAATGTGCAAACTCCACACAGTCAGTCGCCTGAGTCGGGAATTGAACCCGGGTCTCAGGCGCTGTGAGGCAGCAGTGCGAACCACTGTGCCATCGTGCCGCCCATTGTGAGAGGGAAAATCTGCTTGACCACATCTTCAATGATCCACTTTCACTGATGCATCTGTCCATGTACACATAGAAGCAATTGCTGAATGATCATTATAAAGTTGAAGTCCTGTCTTCATATTGAGTTGCTGTAGGGTATCTTTAAAACTGGGCATTCATGGAGCATTGGGCATACCTACTTTAAGTGCACCATCTAGGAACAACTCCTCATACTTAAAAATGAGGTGTCGATCTAAGCAACAACATGAAACTATTTACATATTGAATCGTGGAAGCAGCATTCAGTATACAATTACATGATTCCACAGCTAACACATCAGATCTAAGCAGTCCTGTTTCATTAGCTGAGATCAGCTCCTGATCTCATTGCATCCTAGTCCAAACACTGGACAATGAACTGAATGCCAGATTGAGCTAAGAGTGACTGCCATTGCTATCAAGGCAGCATTTGACCTGGTCATGGAGTCAGACAGTACAGAAACTGACCTTTCAGTCCAACCAGTCCATGCCGACCATAATCCCAAATGTGGACATCACTGGTTCTGCCGATATTCCACAAACCAATTTTAAAATAATTAAACATGAACTGCTCTTAAAATAGTGCCACTCCCACATTAGAGATAGATAACTGTTAGTTTAACCTGAGGGTTACCATGCTTCAGGCAAGGGGAGTGATTGAGAAGGAGAGTCCTTCGCTGGTGCAGAAATTGAACCCACGCTGTTGGCACTGCTCACCAGCCAAGTGAGCTAACTGACCCCATATCAATCCATGCTGATTTTCCTTAGTTAAACAACATTTGTCCAAATGCCTGTGTCCGAATTTGTTATTTCGAGAAGCTTTCCCAACACAGAGCATAAATCTACGGCCTTGTGGCTGTGGGGCTTATCTTTGCACCCTATTTTGAACAAAGATTTAAGACTTGTGATTCTCCAGCCCACTGACAACACCCTGAGTCAAAGCAAGATGAGAAAACTTAGGTCAATGCCTCCAAAACATGTTCAGTATCCTTGGATGCTTCTCATCTGCTTCTGGGTCCTTATAAACTCTGCTCAGGCAGCATATCCAATATCACTTTGTTATCAATCTTAAACCCTTTAATTGTCTCAGTGATCAAACTATAACGATCTAATAATCCCTTTTCATTCAAGCTTATCTCTGGTAATCACTTCTGGAAACATGCCTATGGCTCAAGTTAAATTTATAAACTTACTAGTTTCCTGGTTTTAATTTCAGAGTATCACCTGCATAGATACAATTCTAGGGTAGATCTCTGTTTTGCTGAGTGAGGATGGCATTATGATCAGCCTTCCATTCAAGTAATATGTGGTAGACCTGGCTAATTGCATTGATAACTGCAGATTATTTTAAAATTGCATGTAGGTATAGTTTGCTTACAAAACATAGTGAACCAGGTTCAACAAAAGAAATTAATTTTCTTTGAAGTACTCTGGGACATCATAGTGTTGGGAGAGAATTATGTTTCTAGCCCAATCAGAAAGGAGGCACTGCCAGACCTGGTTCTTGAGAATGAGGTGGACCAAATGAATCACGTGTCAGCGGGAGAATATTTAGGCATTTGGGATCATTATTCCATAAAGTTTAGGATAGTAATGGAAAAGGAAAGGGAGCAGCAATTGCTGCAGAAGGCTGTGGAGGCCAAGTCATTGAGTATGTTTTAGACTGACATTGATAGGTTCTTATTTGGTAGGGAAATCAAAACTGTTAAAGAGAAGGCTGAAGAAACATCTTAGCCATGATTGAATGGGCTTGATGGGCCAAATGGCCTAAAACTGGCCCTGTATCTTATGGAAAGGTGCTATACTATATATATGCAAGTTCTTTAAATATCAGGAATTTTGTAACAAACTATACAATAACATAGGAATTCAAAAATTGTTGTTTACATCTATGGAATCTGGCTGAAACACAAATGTAACATTTCAAACATTGCACCTCTCCCTTCAAAAGGGGAGATACTTGTCTAACTTTTGTTATGACATAGGGTAAACCCCTCTGCTAATTTAAACCAGCAACACAGAAAAGATTCACCCCATGCTATCGTCTGTTAAAAGTAGAGAGGCAAAGACTTGTCCCAGAGTTCACTGAAGGAAAAATTAACAACTTTATTCTTTAAGTCCAACAGAGAATATTAACTAACAACTATTTACATGTCCTTTCTCTTAAACCTTTCTTTTACCTTCCACTCTACAATATTTGTCTGATTTTTAAAAAAAATCCAATTAAGATTTCCAAAAAAAAATCATGTTTTAAAACCAGTCAGCTTTGACGAGTTTCCTGTGTAGACTTTTCTCGGTAGATTCTCTCCAGATTGGTTTTGATGCTGTGTGGCACAGACTCCCCACAGAGAGCTCTTGAACTAGCTGCCTACATGTTGGTCTTTTGGCAGTTCTCTCTCAATTGTTCAAAAATGTCCAGTTTTATATCCCAAAACATCGAATCGTTTCATTGGTTTTAATATTATCAAAATATTAAATTCAAACTTGATTGGAATTTGGTATCTTGGGTATTAATTTAAACTGATTGACCGAATTTGAATTTGTTTTTGTCTTGAGACAACCGAGCTACTCTATTGGTGTTGACCATGTATTACATTGTTACCTTATTCAGAACACTTTGTGCTGTGTCAGGCAGCTTTGCTAGCTCTTCAACTCTCTTTTTTAAGGTACAGGAGCTCTACACCTTCATAATACATTCCATGCTTCCTATAATTTCTATCTGTTAGCCACTGCAATTCATAGAAACATAGAATCCTTATCAAGCAGAAAGAGGCCATTCAGCCTATCAAGTCTGCACTAAGCCTCTGAAGAACATCTTACCCAGACTCTCATGCCCACCCAATTCCCATAACCCTGCACTTACCATAGCTAATCTACTTAGCCTGCACATCCCTGAACATTATGGACAATTTTCGCACGGCCAATCTACCTAAATCCCATGTCTTTGGACTGTGGGAGGAAACTGGAGCACCTGTTCACACTGAGATGGAGAGAATGTGCAAACTCCAGACAGTCGCTCAAGGCTGAATTGAATCCACGTCCCTGGTGCTGTGAGGCTGCAGTGCTAACCAGTGAACCATTGTGCTGCCTTGGTCAAGGTGTGAGGTTGGGCAGTGTCGAAAGTTTCCCAACCAACCTGCTCAATGATATTACGTTGAACCTCTTGTGATGAGGCATCGCACCTGTGGTATCTTCTGACCAGTTGGGACTTGAATTTTGCCTACCTCGTCCAAAGATAGGGATGCTACAACTGCTCTATAGGAGCCCTTGAGTTCAGCAGTATATTGATAATTTATCCAAATGGGGAAGATGTCACAGCAAATGCTAATCCGATCGAACCAATCCTCATCCATCAAGAATGGGAACCATGGCCAGTTTTCTATTTTCTAACTTGGTGCAGTGACTCACTGTAGTGTCCCTGTTGCTGCTCACATTAAGATTGACAGCTTAAGTATTCAACAAGCAAGCATTACCTCCAGCAAAGAAAGGGATGAGAACAGACATCTCTCCTAACACCAAAGAAGGTGGAAGACAACCTAGACAGAGAACTTTTCCATTTTTGGTTTAATCCTACAGGAAATAGGAACCACCGGCAAAAGAGCTGAGCCAAAAGGCATTCCCCTGAGTGTAACAGTTAAGGCAGCAATAACAGATGATTGGCTCCAGAGTGGGCTGCCCATGATATGAACAAGTATGCACAAATACATTTTTTAACAATGACAAAACCAGATTTTTTTTTTAACCAGGTCACTCTTTAATGTTTAAGGATGAAACCTGTTACAGTTATGGAAAGCAAAGCAAGCAGTGTGTCACAGCCAGTTCGCTTCTAAGTTGTATGGCCACACCGATTCAGGCTGTCAAAATTGCTGGGATGATCTCCAACACTTTTATTTGAGATGTGAATCAGGAAAGTGGATGAAATGTATCAGTAAGACAATAGGAAGATTTTTCATCGTGACAGACGGTTGCTGTAAGTATCGCAGGATTGCTGGTCACGAGAGTGAAGCTGATGTACTTGCCTTCCTCTCTTAATGCCACAGGGAGAAAGTGAAGATCAGAGTCGAGAGTGTGGTGCTGGAAAAGCACAGCAGGTCAGGCAGCGTCCAAGGAGCAGGAGAATTGACATTTCGGATGTAACCCCTTCATCAAAAATGAAGGGCTTATGCCCAAAACGTTGACTCTCCAGCTCTTTGGATGCTGTCTGACCTGCTTTTCCAGCACCACGCTCTTGACTCTCTTAACACCACAACCAAGCTTGAGCCATCAGTTCAAGTATTAGACGTGTAATACCAACAGCAGTTGAAATGAGCAGGAAGCACTAGAGGGAGAGAAATACAGTTAATTTTTTGAGTACGGTGCAGCTTCTTCAGAACCAACAGAAGCTAATTTCTTGGTTTATTGAGACAATTGATAAGAAACCAAGCTGCAAACTAAGTGTTCTTAAAAAAGATGATGACAAAAGCCAACTGCTTTTGTCAGACAAAGTTCAAATGAGCAACGGCTATGCAAGACAGAAAGAAGAACAGGATGAGCCCAGTCAATATCATGATGAGAGTTTTTTCATTCAACATGGGAAATTGGGATAGAAACTTGCACACAGATAGATGACGCAGTAAAATGCACAATGGATCTGACAAATGTAACTGCTGGGGATGCAATATAACCTTTATTCAAAAAGGCTGATAACCTTGAGGAATTCCAGAAAAGTTGTTGGTTCATGAAGCTCATAGAGATGTACTGTAAGTTTATCCACAGCATCACCAGTGTTCAGTCAAACAAGTATAAATTTGGTTGAAAAGTTCTTTTGAGGAAGTGACCAACTTGATAGATGAAGGAAGGGTTGTAGATGTCATATACATGGACTTTAGGAAGGCGTTTGTTAAGGTTCTCCATTGTAAACTAATGCAGAAAGTGAAGTTACATGGTGTGCAGGATGTCCTAGCTCGGTGGATAAAGAACTGGTTGAGCAACAGGAGACAGTAGTGGTGTTCCACAAGGATCAGTGCTGGGGTCACAGTTGTTTGTAATGTACATAAGTGATCTGGAAGAGGGCATTGTTGGTCTGATCAGTAAGTTTGCAGATGATATGAAGATTGGTGGAGTAGCAGAAAGCATAAGGGACTGTCAAAGAATACATGAGAATATGGGTAGACTGGAGAATTGGCCGGAGAAGTGGCAGACGGAGTTCAAACCAGGCAAATGTAAGGTAATGCATTTTGGGAAGTCTAATTCTAGAGTGAACTATACTGTAAACAGAAGAGTCTTGGGAAAGGTTGAAGCAGAGAGATCTGGGAGTTCAGATCCATTGTACCTTGAAGGTTGCTGCACAGGTGGATAGAGGGTCAAGAATGCATATGGTATGCTTGCCTTCATCAGCCGAGGTATTGAGTGTAAGAGCTGGCAAGTCATGTTAAAATTGTACAAGACTTTGGTTCGGCCACATTTAGAATACTGTCTACAGTTCTGGTCGCCACATTACCAAAAGGATGTGGATGCTTTGGAGAGGGTGCAGAGAAGGTTTACGAGAATGGGCGGCACGGTGGCACAGTGGTTAGCGCTGCTGCCTCACAGTGCCAGAGACCCGGGTTCAATTCCCGACTCAGGCGACTGACTGTGTGGAGTTTGCACGTTCTCCCCGTGTCTGTGTGGGTTTCCTCCGGGTGCTCCGGTTTCCTCCCACAGTCCAAAGATGTGCAGGTCAGGTGAATTGGCCATGCTAAATTGCCTATAGTGTTAGGTAAAAGGGGTAAATGTAGGGGAATGGGTGGGTTGCGCTTCGGCGGGTCAGTGTGGACTTGTTGGGCCGAAGGGCCTGTTTCCACACTGTAAGTAATCTCATCTAAATGTTGCCAGGTATGGAAGGTGCTAGCTATGAAGAGAGGTTAAGTAGGTTAGGATTGTTTTCATTAGAAAAAAGGAGATTGAGGGAGGACCTGATTAAGGTCTACAAAACACTGAATGGGTGAATAGAAATCAGCTTTTTTGCAGAGTTAGAGATTCAGTAAAGAGAGGGCATGCGTTCAAGGTGAGAGGTGAAAAGTTTAAGGGGGATACATGCGGAATGTACTTTACACAGGGGGTGGTAGATGCCTGGAATGTTTAGCCAACAGAGGTGGAGGCAGGTACAGTAGATTCATTTAAGGTGCTCTGGACAGATGTGTGAGTAGGTGGGGAGCAGAGGAATGCAGATGCTTAGGAATTGGGCGATAGGTTTAGACAGTGGATTTGGATTGGCTCAGGCTTAGAGAGCCAAAGGGCCTGTTCTGGGCTGTAAATTTTCTTTGTTGTTGGTTCTCTTTGAAAAATGGGAAGGCATTGATGACTCAGCAGACGGTAAGCAGAAAAAAAGTTTTTGTACTATATAGTGGTTTGACCTAGGAGGCTTTGAAAAATGTCAGGATTAAACACCAGAGAAAAAAAGTTTTTTTTTCTGGTGTTTAATCCTGACATTTTTCAAAGCCTCCTAGGTCAGACCACTATATAGTACAATTTATTTTAACAATACAAATATTTTTCATAAGCAGTTTTATTTTTTGTTTTTTTTTTACATAGAGCACGTTTGTAGACAAATAGGGTTACAATGGGTCATCCTTGGAGATATTGAAAACACCCCCTTAACACTTCCTGTTTATGGGTCGATCCCTTTGGGATGTGACTCATTGGGATTTTTGTTGTAATTGCATTATAATATGAATATTTTCAAGCAAATTCATTTTGTTTGACTGCTCATTTGGAGCCACATTTTCAATTTCTATGAATTGCTTTGGAGCAATTTTCAAAATAATTTTCAACCAAAAATATGCAGAGAAAATATAAGTGAGCCGCTGAAGGTTTTAAATTGCAAGGTGATTAACGGTCTTTTAGTAGATGTGAAGGAACTTGACTAAATCAAGAGTAGACAAGTTATTTGCGCAGCTATTTTTATGCTATTAACAAGATGATTTCAGGTTTTTTATTTTTGATTAACATTGCTTTGAATAATGCTTTTGAATTACCATTTGAATTATGGAATGTTAGTTGCGATCAATATAGAACTTAAGCAAAGCATTCCCCTGCATTATGTAGCAATATACTCTAATGGTAATCTGTCAAAAATGATAGAGAAATATTGCCACATCTACAATATCATTGCCAATTGAAAAAATCTTTCAAATATGTGCAAAAGCCCAAACTTTGGGATATTACACGCAAATTTAAATTTGGCTCACCTTTACTTCAAATTGGCTCAAAATATTTTTACTGTAAATAAAGAAAAAGATGTTTCAATCTTTTTCATTGAAAGTCATGAGCAAAATTTCTGGGCTGAGAATGTTTTCTGGGTTATCAACTAGTGATTTTGAACTTCAAAGTTGATGAAAATTGAGGTAAAATATTGGTAGAGGTACATTTACTTTTCTTCCACCTTTTTTGTTTTCTTTGTTTTCCTTTTTCTGCTGCTTTACCAGTTTCTACCCCATTGATTCATTCATTTTATATTTATTTCTCATAATTAAGTTGGTTGACTATATAGATTTGAGAATGCTTTCATTGTTGCTTATCAGTCAACAGGCAAAAGCTCCTTACTACATTTTTAGCATTCGTCCGCCAATGGGAAAGCGGTTGATTGCTGATCTGCATATCTGGGGCAGATGTCTAAAGTTGTGGGAGTTACTTTATTTCATTGTCAGAGCCAGATAAATCTAGTTAAGAAGCAAAATAAATAAAATATTTTAATCATTTTTATTACTGTTCTAGTTACATTTTCATTGAAATATGGAGGTGAGGGACCAAGTACCCACTGTTCGTGCAGAAACCGGATAAACTTGCATCAATAGAGAATCTTTGACTTGTTTTTAACTTTTAAGTGTTTCACACCGCATATTAAAAAGAAATGAAGTTAAGCTGCAGCTGGAGTATTGCTATTACAAAGGATGAGCAAAAGTCTCATTAAAGATGTTGATTTTAAAAGAGTCAGTAGTTTCAGGAGAGAGTTTGAGAACATTGGGTCCAAGCTGCTGAGAGAATGATTGCCAATAATGAAGCAAAAGTGGGATGGAATACACACTCTGAAGAAGGGAGCATTCAGGAGTAGATCTTCATAAGTTGAAGATGCTTACAAGGGTATTGAAGGGCAAGTCTGTCAAGAGTTTAAATGCAATGATAAGTTTTAATTTTGAGGTGTCTGGTTTCAGGGTTTTTGCAGAGAGGAGTGAGATGACAGGAAGTTGGTGGACTGATTTAAGTCAGGATACAGCAATTGGGAGTATGTTCTGTTTACTTTTTAAACTCCTGATGATTGCAGGAGAAAGGAAAAAAAATTCAGAAGTAGAATTCAAAACAATTAATCTCTTCTTCAGCTTAGAGGAGGGAAAAAAAAGGTTACATTTTAACTCCAAATATGTAATTCAGTGTAAACCATTGTAGTATCTCTAAAATAGAATGAGACAGGGAAACTTTGATGGAGAAACTGAAAGGTGCATAGAGACAACCTTAAGTTATCCTCAAGGTAAAAAAGTGTACATCTTTAATTCATTCTTTAGGTGTGGGCATCATTGGCAAATTCTGTACTTAATGGCCTTCTCTGGTTGCTCTCTACCAAGATGGTATGGGAGGCGGGGTTGCCTTGAATTGTGCCAGGCTGTATGTTTTTGGTGCTCTACGGCATAGCGTTTCAGATTTTTAACTCAGCTGATGATGCAATGGAAATTATACATCTAAGATATGGAGAGACTTAGCAGAGAAAATTACAGGAAATTATGCTATATGTACCTGCTTCTCACATTTTTTCAAGTGGAGATTATAGACTTGAAGGTATTATTTGAAGAAGTAGTAATGAATTTCTGCAGTGTATCTATGGATAAAACATACTGAAGTCATGACCACAATGGATGTTTAGCTGAGTAAATTTTAATTTTTTAAAAAATTCACTCATAGAACATTGGCAATGCTGGCTGGCCAGCATGTGTGAGTTAATAAACAATTGACTATTTTCTAGATGGTGTCAATTTTCACCATTGTTATAGCTGAATCCATCTAGAAAATGAAAGGAATTCCATTACACTCCTACCTTGTAAATAGTGGAAATGTTTTTGGGAGTCATGAAGTGAGCTAATTGTTGCAGAATCCCAAGTTCTGACCTGGTCTTGCAGCCATGCCAGTAATGTGGCTAGTCCAGTAGGTTTTATAGATACATAGCTCATGGTGGACAAACATCTAGGGACGGGAGAAATGCATTCCACTCAGGATTCCTAGGTAGCAATCTCAGTTATATTAGAATGTTTTGAGTTCAACTTACAGTTTGAGATGTGGAATGCACTATTTAGGCTGTTACCTTAGTGTAGAACTGAGGGATTACTCTATTGTGAAAAGTACTGGGTCAAGAAACTTGAAAGGGTTCAGAAAAGATTTACAAGGATGTTGCCAGGGTTGGAGGATTTGAGCTATAGGGAGAGGCTGAACAGGCTGGGGCTGTTTTCCTTGGAGCTCCAGAGGCTGAGGGGTGACCTTATAGAGGTTTATAAAATCATGAAGGGCATGGATAGGATAAATAGACAAAGTTTTTTTCCCTGGGGTGGGGAGTTCCAGAACTAGAGAGCATAGGTCTAGGGTGAGGGGAAAGATTTAAAAGAGACCAAAGGGGCAACTTTTTCAAGCAGAGGGTGGTACGTGTATGGAATGAGCTGCCACAGGAAGTGGTAGAGGCTAGTACAATTGCACCATTTAAAAGGCATTTGGATGGGTATATGAATAGGAAGGGTTTGGAGGGATATGGACAGGTGCTGGCAGATGGGACCAGATTGGAGTGGGAGATCTGGTCGGCAAGAACGAGTTGGACCGAAGGATCTGTTTCCATGCTGTACATCTCTACGACTATGACTCTAAGCATTAAATTGAAACTGCTGTCTTGAGTCAATATAATAGATTCTGTGTCCCTATTTGAAGGAGAACCAAGTAGTTCACATGTCTCTCGACTGACACCACTGAAAAACAAATTATCAGTTTATTTAAATCAATACTGTTAGTAGGACCTTGTGTATCACCTGCCACCTCTGAGTACATAACAACAGTGATTGGATTTCAGAAGAACTACACTGGCTTTAAGCACCTGGGAATTTCTGGAAAATGTGATAAGTGCTGCAAAAATACGAGTAATTCTTTATATCTGCCAGATTTCAATGCATATTTGTTGAAGATCAACAAAGTTGTATCTTGATTAGAGGAGGGGACATAAAATCCACCAGATGGCGCTATATCTACGTAGGTCCCTGGAGAGGTTTATCCAGTAAACAATTGCAATTCGTTGAGTCAAATTAGTCCAGTTTTTAGACAACCAACAATATCAACTAAGGAAAATAAAGAAATGAGAAATCTCTGTTTTCTGAAGATGCAGATAAGTAATAAAGTCCATTTTTGTTCCAGAATTTATCCAGTATATATACATATCCTGCAATCTGTTTTCTATTAGACATGATTTGGATGAATTGCTGTAAATTCTGTCTTACAATTGTGTACTCCACAACCACCTGATGAAGGAGTGGCGCTCTGAAAGCTACCTGCTTCCAATTAAACCTGTTGGACTATAACCTGGTGTTGTGTGATTTGGAACTTCTATTAGACAGTTCTTCTACAATCCAAAGTGTAAACTAAAATACCACTTAGACTTCTGCTGTTTGAAAGTTCACCCTTTTGCTCCTGGAAGGATCTGTATATTGCAAAGTTTACCAGTCATCTGGTGGAAATGCTTCCAAAATGCAATTATACACAGTTTATCTTCAAGGATGGGGATATAAAATAACATGAGGAACTGGAAGCTTTTTTTTAAAAAAATGGTAATTTTTAAAAGAAAATTTGATAATTTGTAAGTGTTCACCCATTTTGAACCAAAAGTTGAATCTGGATTACTTCAAGACAATAGTTATACTGGAGAGTATTGACAGAAATAATGAAATGCATATGGCAACGAGGGCAGGGATTAAATATGGGCACATTGAAAATGTATGTCAGTTACAAATGGAGATTTCAGGAGGAGGGAAATATGAAGCTCAGAAATGGGGCCTAGATTTGTGTATAGCAATTTAGGAAATATTTAAGTTGGAAATAACATAGGAAAAGTTTATCAATTCTCAATTTGAAAGTAGTACCAAATTATCCAGTAATTCTAATAGGAGAAGCATAGACTTCCAAAGAACAGCCAGCAGGAATAGAACATATTGATATATTTCGCCAACTTAGTAATTCCTAGCTTTTATTCTTTGAATTGCTTAAGGAGGCACAGTTGATTTTACTAATAATAGAGAAGGAACGAAGAGTGTGTGCAGATGCAAATAGTTGCTATGCTTGTCTAGATTTGAATGTAAAAGGTAAAAGCGATTGTACTAAATATAAAGTATAGTAACCCCCTGTACCTGTGGTGGATACGTTCCAACAGCTACTGAAACCATTCAGATGGATAGGAGCAAATCCATTCATTTCAATGGGAAATTTGCCTTCCTGGCAACCTCCTGGACCCTGGTTCTAGAAGATTCCCAATAATACGTTCAGGCCGCAGTAAACTGTGGGTAACTGAAACTGAAACAATTCCACGGATATGGGGGTTGTCCTGTATTCAAAATGAACATGCAAGGTGAAGTCTATAAATATTCCTCCATGCACTTTTAGTTTCTAAATGGGAATCAAAAATGAACAATATTACAAATTAATGTGCACTTGTATCTTCATTATCAAAGTATGTCTAGTTGGTTTCCATAGTTAGTCATTGAGATAGACAGCACAGAAACATGCCCTTTGGTCCAACTTGTCCATGCCAAGCAGGCATCCTAAATTAATCTAGTTCAATTGGCCCATATCTCTGTAAACCCTCCCTATTCATGCACCCATCTAGATGCCTTTTAAATGTTGCAATTGTACCAACCTCCACCACTTCCTCTGGCAGTTCATTCCATACACGCACCACCCTCTGCGTGAAAAGGTTGCCTCTTGGGTCTCTTTTATATCTTTCCCCTCTCATCCTAAACCTGTGCCTTCTAGTTCTGGACTCCCCCACCCCAGGGAAAGACCTTGTCTATTTATCTTATCCATGCCCCTTGTGATTTTATAAACCTCTATAAGGTCACCTCAGCCTCCGACACTCGGGGAAAACAACCCCAGCCTATTCAGCCTCTCCGTATAGCTCAAACCCTCCAACTCTGGCAACATTCTTGTAAACCTTTTCTGAACCCTTTCAAGTTTCACAACATCCTTCTTATCGGAGGGAGACCTGAAGTACACACATTATTCCAAAAGTGGCCTAATCAATATTGTGTATTGCTGCAACATGATTTCCCAACTGCCATAGTCAATGCTGTGATCAATATCTGAGCGCATACCATACGCCTTCTTCACTATCCTGTTTTCCTGTGACTCCACTTTCAAGGAGCAATGAACCTGCACTTCAAGGTCCCTTTGTTCAGCAACACTCGCCAGGACCTTACCATTTAAGTGTATAAGTCCTGCTCTGATTTCCCTTTCCAAAATACAGCACCTCACATTCATCTAAATTAAACTGTTCTTTTTGATCTGTGAATCATTTCTAATTCTTTGAAAATCTGAATCCCAAAACTATATAATAATTCAAAAGTGATCACACTAATTTATAGAAGGCAAATCTCCTCCTTTTGCACTTTTTATAATTAGGTACTTATTTAGTTATGCCCACATTTGTGTTACAGAAATGATAATTGAATTGCATTAAGAAAGGTATGTGAAATGAAAAATCTTAACTTGCATTTTATCACTGTCAATCTTATTAATACTTTACACCTGACTAAATACTTTAATGGTTAGCAAAGTTATGTATGGCCCTTATTTATGAACCAATTAAGCAGTAAGGGTTACAGAAGAGATCTGTGAAATTGTATTAGTCTTTGCGAACAGCCAAAGAGACATGCTGTTTGATATGATTCACCAGTATTTGGAACATGCTGTCTACATAACTATCATCACACCAGCTCTGATATTTACCATATTAGTCATTTCTCTTTTTGGCTTGACAGCAGCATCCATTTAATGACAAAAAACACTCATGTTGCTGTTGCATAGTAGCAATGTGAAATAGCTGGCTTCACTTGCTCAAACTTTTGAGAAAACTTACCCTTTCAGGGTGATCTGAGTGGACTGGCACTTTCCAGTACAAAGAGTCATTGAGCCTTTCATGAGTTTGCACAAAATGTGGTGCAACTTGAAAAGCATTGACGAAATATGTCTTTTTTTTCAGCAATATTAAAGTTCTGTGCTTCCAACTGATTATTTGAACGTTAATCTTTCTTAGCATCATCCCAATTTCCACTTCCAGTAAGTATCTTAGTCACCTTATTCACTGGAGCTTATACTTTTGCTATAGTCCCTTAGAAGCTAATAAATTTGTCAAGAGAGAGGAACTTTCCAGTCACCTACAAAACCGATCATACAACAAGGTTTCCTAATTTAAGACTTTCACTGTAAGAAGCTAAAACCAAAATTGACTAAATATTATTTAGTAGGCAATTGATGCATCAAAATACAAAAAGGTATTTCTATTAACTTTTCAGATGACCAAAATCCTCAAGCCATGTCTATACATAATTTCATGCTCTCAACAGAAATGTAGTCTGGTAAATTGAAGAACAAATCTCTCAATTTAAAATGATTTTTTTCCCCCCAACTGGTTTGTTAAGTTCAGCCTTCCAGTGTCTTTTTAAAATCACATCACTTTCAATTAATATTCTGAACATACTAGAACATCCAGGCTGCATGATCGGCTTTTAATACTCATTGTTCTTAAGTCTCAGAGTCCTGCATACCTGTTATCTCTCTGAACAGAAAATAGACTCTTTAAAATCATCCTTCTTGCACAGCTGTAGCTTCTCAACTTTGTCCACCAGTGTCTCACAACTTCATACCATCCCCCATTGTCGGGTTTTCTCATTGAAACAAAATAATTTAAATCATAAGCCTTTTTTCAAATCTTGCAGTCGTAAGACTTTTTTTAAAAAATCCCCATCTTATTTACCTTTTCAATTGTGCTCTTCTAATTTTGCCATGCCTGTGTTAAATCTAGCAACATCTTCCCCTAAACATTCTCTATCTAGCTGTAATTTCCACTACTTGCTCTGCTTATGTTGTCATGGACAAAAATGCTCTAATTACCAAGCCCAACCTTGACCTCTTTCCGTATTACAGTTTAGTAATCTGCAATGCCATCTGATACCATTGGTAATATAGAAGTTGAAGTTACTTTGGCACATTTATTGCAAAGTAGCAATTAAAGTCCTCTATCCTTTATTGAATAGCTTCGAGTCACTTCAGAAGTACTTCAGTAGCTGTCAAATACATTGACACTGTCCTATCCCCCCTAGTCCAGGAACTTCCCACATACGTTCGAGACACCACCCATACCCTCCACTTCCTCCAAGACTTCCGTTTCCCCGGGCCCCAACGCCTCATCTTCACCATGATATCCAATCCCTCTCCATCTCCATCCACCATGACCTGGGCCTTCAAGCCCTCTGTTTCTTCCTCTCCCGACGTCCCCAACAGTACCCTTCCACCGACACACTCATTCGTTTGGCTGAACTGGTCCTCGCCCTTAACAATTTCTTCTTCGAATTCTTCCAGACCAAAGGGCCCCAACTATGTCTGTCTCTTTGTTCGCTACATAGAACAGTCCTATCTTTCGTAGTTATACCGGCACTACTCCCACCTCTTCCTCCATTACATTGATGACTGCATTGGCGCCACCTCGTGCTCCCGCGAGGAGGTTGAGCAATTCATCAACTTCACCAACACATTCCACCCTAACCTTAAATTCACCTGGACCATCACTGATACCTCCCTCCCCTTCCTGGACCCCTCCATCTCCATTAATGACGGCTGACTTGACATTGACATTTTTACAAACCCACCGATTCCCACAGCTACCTGGATTACACCTCTTCCCACCACCCTACCTCCTGCAAAAATGCCCATCCCATATTCCTAATTCCTCCGCCTCCGCTGTATCTGCTCCCCGGAAGACCAGTTCCACCACAGAACACACCAGTTGGCCTCCTTCTTTAGAGACCGCAATTTCCCTTCCCATGTGGTCAAAGATGCCCTCCAACACATCTTGTCCACATCCCGCCCCTCTGCCCTCAAACCCCACCCCTCCAACCGTAACAAGGACAGACTTCGCATAAACCACATCATCCAAAGACATTTCCATCACCTCCAAACGGACCCCACTACCAGGGGCATATTTCCCTCCCCACCCATTTACGCTTTCCACCAAGACCATTCCCTCCGTGACTACCTGGTCAGGTCCATGCCCCCCCTGCAAACAACCCACCCTCCCTTCCTGGCACCCTCCCCTGCCACTGCAGGAATTGCAAAACCTGAGCCCACACCTCCTCCCTCGCCTCCATCCAAGGCCCCAAAGGAGCCTTCCATATCCATCAAAGTTTTACCTGCACATCCGCCAATATAATTTATTGTATCTGTTGCTCCCAATGCGGTCTTCTCTCCATTGGGGAGACTGGACGCCTCCTAGCAGAGCGCTTTAGCGAACATCTCTGGGACATCCGCACCAATCAACTCCACCGCCCTGTGGCCCAATGTTTCAACTCCCCCTCCCACTCTGCTGAGGACATGCAGGTCCTGGGCCTCCTCCACCGCCACTCCCTCACCACTCAATGCCTCATCTTCCACCTCGGAACACTTCAACCCCATGGCACCAGTTTCCTAATTTTCCACCTCCCCCACCTCACCCCAGCTCCAACCTTCCAGCTCAGCACCGCCCTCATGACCTGATCTACCTGCCTATCTTCCTTTCCACCTATCCACTCCACCCTTCTCTCTGACCTATCACCTTCATCCCCACCCCATTCACCCATTGTAGTCTTTGCTACCTTCCCCCACCCTCCTCTCTGACCTATCACCTCCATCCCCACCCCCATTCACCTATTGTACTTTATGCTACTTTCTCCCCACCCCCACCCCCGTCTCATTTATCTCTCCACTCTGCAGGCACCCTGCCTCTATTCCAGATGAAGGGCTTTTGTCTGAAATGTCGATTTTCCTGCTTCTCAGATGCTGCCTGACCTGCTGTGCCTTTCCAGCACCACTCTAATCTAGACTCTGGTTTCCAGCATCTGCAGTCCTTGTTTTTACCCAGTGCTAAATCAGGGTTAATCATTCTTTTTGCATCAATAAAATAAAATATATAATTTTATAATTAATTAATAAAAGGCAGTAATTGCCTTTAAAAGAAATTTGCCTTTCGCTTCATGCAATTTTAATTACTTTAGTGATTCAGCACAGAACAGAAAATTCTTATTATTGTAGGTCAAATTGCAGTCATGTGCTAGAATAACTGTGACAACAGCAAAACAGAATTATATTTTGGCAAACGTGAAAATTCTTGTGCCAAAAAGACATTTAAAAATTATTATTTGAAATATTATCACAACTACTAGGTGCTTTTTTAAGAAAAGAAAGTTAGTATAACTCCCTTGGTGTTGATGAAGTTCAAACTTTTGATAGATTTACCTCCAGCCCAGTTTGTAAGGATGGTGGAAGCCGATTAAGTTTTCAAAAGGAAACTGAGTATGCACTTGATAAGGACAAATTTGCAGCACAATGAGAAAAGAATAATGGAGAAGGAAATAATATGACTGCTCCTTTGAAGTGTTGGCACAGACACTGTGTTGAATGACTTATGTCTGTGTTGTGCAAAATTCTACGCTTCTACTTTGTTCTGACCATATGCAAATTGTAGCTAATTAACTCAATTTCTATTTGATTTGGGCACTGTGAGGCATATAAGGGCTTCATACAAGGATACATACACTGCTTCTACAGAAGGATAAACTGATGCCATTTCTGGGGAATCTCAAAGCCAGCCGAACTCCTTTGCAGAAATAAATCAATGAATAGGGAATGTAATTTTCAGTAAAAGTGGTCAGAGTATTTTTAATACATTAGTGAAGCTATATCTTAATGCTACAAGATCATACTGTTAAAACATCTATATCTGTCCATGATATGTTTTAAAATTATACATTTGTGCAAACATAGATGTGCTTGATTTTATTTTAATCAAACCACATTAATTTATGTAGAGTTAAAATTGGACCCAGCCTACCATAAAATCTTTCTCCTAGTTGTCAATTTTTTTCATTACAATGTGTTAAAAATTGCCAATATGCCTTTAACAATATATTTGCAGTAGTTCACAAATGCAAATGCTGTATAATCTCAGTTGTGTACCATCCTGTTTCTCAGTTGCAGATAAGCTACTTTTCACCAACCAGCTCAGTTTCTGCATCCCATAAACAGCTGTAATTTTTTCGACTTCATTACAAGTCATAAAATTCCTTTTTTATTCAAAATAAACACAATATAGAATTTCATCAGAGACTGAATTATAACTACCTTTGATCCATTTCTTTTGCTATAACCTTATTTCAGTTGAAAGTATCTGCTCATAGTTGCCCCTGTTGTTATGATTTCTGCTGAGATTATTTCTAGACCTTTTGGCTATCATAGGAACAGAAGTAGCACATTCAACCCCTTGAGCCTGTTCCACCATTCAATGGGATGGTTGTTCTGTGGCCTTTCATATGCAAGCCTTTGGCCCATTGGTCTTAATACCATTGCTTCACAAAAATTCATCTCCGATTTAATTTTTAAAAAACCTAACAACTGAAAGAATATAAACGACTTGTATCCTAACTTCCAGAAGGGAACATTTCCCTTTATACTGAAAATATATCACACCTATGGAATTACAGTCTGTTCAACAATCAGTCCAGTTAGACCCAGCTTGCAATAGGCTCCAGTATTCCCTTTTTACTGAGTTGTAACTTTCCATAACTGCATCCAGATGTTTTCTTCACTTTTGTAAGAGTTCTTTAAACCTATTGTCGGCAGTAAAGCAAGTTCCGCTGACTATTCCTCCAGAAATCTTTAGTTTATTGCAGGATGTGCCTCTTTGACTATCATCAAATCACAGAGTTCTAATGATGCAGGAGACCATTTGGCCTAAGATGCCTGTACCAATTCCTCAGACAAGCATCATTTCCAAGTGCCACTCTCACCTTGTTTTTCATACCCTTGCACACCATTTCTGTACAAATAATCATTCAATTCCTTCTTTTTCCTCAATTGAACCTGTGTCCACAACATTTCCAGTCACTGCCTTCCATAGAAGAAAGTGAGGACTACAGATGCTGGAGGTCTGAGTCAAAAAGCTTGGTGCTGGATAAGCACAGCAGGTCAGGCAGCATCCAAGGAGCAGGAGAGTCGACGTTTCAGGCATAAGCCTTTCCATACCCTAATTGTTCACTTTGTGACAAAGATTTTTTCTCACATCGCCCTTGTTTCTTTTGCAAGTCACTTTCAAAATAAAGCAACAAGGGGGGGGGGGGGGGAAGATGAAATATGAGGGTAAGCTAGCTAATAATATAAAAGAAGATTGCAAGAATTTTTAGATATATAAAAAGTAAGAGATGAAGAGTACATTGGACAGCTGGAAAATGAGGCTGGAGAAGTAGTAATGGGGAACAAAGAAATGGCAGAGGAACTGAATAAATACTTTGTATCAGTCTTCATGGTGAAGACAACAAGGCAAATCAGAATTTCGAGAGAATTGGAGGCAGAGGGAGTGTAGTGGTATTGCTATCACTAAGGAAAAGGTGCTGGGGAAGCTGAAAGGTCTGAAGGTGGACAATTCACCTAGACTGGATGAAGCACACCACAGGGTTCTGAAGATTGCTGAGGAGACTGTGGAATCATTGGTGGTGATGTTTCAGGAATCATTGGAATTGAAGAGTTCCAGAAGACTGGAAAATGGCTAATGTTACACCTCTATTTATGAATGGAGGGAGGGAGGCAAATGGGAAATTTAAAGGCCAGAGGGTGGTGGATCTGTAGAATTCATTGCTGTAAAAGGCCGAGTCATTATGTGTATTTAAGACAAGATAAGTAGGTTCTTTGCTAGAAAGGGGATGAAGGGTTGAGAATGGTGTTGAAAAACATATCAGCCATGATTGAGTGGTGGAGCAGACTTGATGGGCTGAATGGCTGAATTCTGCTTCTATATTTTATGGTTTAAATGTATGCTTTTTTAATGTTCCTTTTACAAGCAGAAACCACTTCTCCCTATCTACTTTATCCAGCCCACTGGATAGAAAGTACCTATTTCTTAACACTAGCAGCTTTTTCTATTTTGACCACATAGAACTTCAGTCTGTCTGAAATATTAATTTTTAGGAAAGCCCATAACATGATATCAAAATAGATTCAAGAAATTACTTCTCTCAAAGAGTGTCAAATTTAAGGAAGAGATATGTTGAAGGGTTATGGAGTGTGGGCAGGAAAATGAAGTTGAGGTCGAGATGAGATCAGCCATGATCATATCAAATGGCATACCAGGCTCAAGGGACTGAATTGCCTACTTCTGCACCTAGTCCTTATGTTCTTTATATAGTCTAATTTGTTGGAAGTACAAAGATGGATAGGAAACAAGAGGTGAGAGTACTGATAACCCAAAAAGGCATATAAATAGACTGTTAGTTGGCAGAAATGTGACAGATGGAGTTTGATGTGAGAAAAGATGACGTTATCCATTTTGGCAGAAGAGCAGAAAAGCAGGATATTATTTAAATTGTGAGTGATTGTACAATGCAGCAATACAGAGTGTCTTAAGCATGAACCATAAAAAGTCAGCTTGCAGATTCAGTAAGTAATTAAGAAGGCAAACAATCTTTTATTGTAAGGGAGATGGAGGAAAGCTTTACTGGAACTTTGCAGTGCATTGGTGAGAGTATACTTAGATTTCTGTGTACAGTTTTGGTCAATTTTATTGAGGAGAGGAAGCAGATAGTTGTAAGAAAGCAGGTTGTGCCAGATTAATTTGGTTGGCTATTTTGGTGAAGTAACATGAAAGGTTGATGAAGGGGGAACAATGGAAAGGCTGTTTAACTCTTATTCCACAAGGCTCTAATTTATTAATGTCAGCGTCCATCAGTTGTATTTTCTCAAGGATAAAAATGTCAGTATGGTAAATCATTGCTTTTTTTTTGGACTAGAGGATAAATAAAGATGTTCCCCAAGCACAGTGTAAAGACCATTGCTTTTTTTTTGGAGGTTGGGGAGGAGTAGTTGGGGTGTGAAGGGTAAGTATGGGATCTGCTGAATAATTACTCAGGAGTTAGCCTGTGTATAATTGTCTGAAGTCTCTGATTTAAATTAAAACTTTCATAGGGTTCCAGGTGTCAAGGAATTATCCAGAGGAAGCTACAGTTTGCTCAGAAAATTGCTTCAGAGTCTGCTGCATTAGGGGTTCTACAGGTTTCCCATTTGCAACTCCCATTTATGCTGGAATAACTAATGTGCAAAGATCTGGGCCATTATGTATGAAAGGGTCCTTTCACACTTTGGATTTTGCCTTTGGATTTAAACATCCAAATGTGCAACAGAGAGAAATATCACCTTAGTGTTGTCATTCTACTCTGGAATACTGTCAACAACTGCAAGTAACACTAGAACTTTCTCAAATGCTGTGATTCTTTAATTAAAATTTGAAACATGAGATATTGTACAAAATAATGAAAACCAAGGAATGAGCTTAAGTTTTCAATTTAACCTGAGGGTTCGGATTACATTATAAAGCACTCAATCCATGGTTAACAGAGTCATCTGGTCATCTCACTTAAGTGACTGCTGGTCTTTAATTCTCCATATTTTCATTCATAATTTGAATCTCACTGTTAGGTCAATTTGCAGTGTAATTTGGTACACAGTCGAAATTAAACTTGTTCAGTATTATTAAAACATTTTAATTGAAAGCAGAAGTTTGACAATTTTGAATGCTGCATCCCAAAACAATTACAAATCTAACTTAGCATTTTGCTTGCAAGATCCGCAAGTGAATAAAACAAATCATCTAACAGAAGACAATTTATGGATAATGTGTATGATGTGTTCAGTTGATGCAATCAGTATGACTTCAGCAAGGGATGATCTTGTCTGAACAAACCATATTGAATTTTAAAGGGATGGAATCCTCAATAGGCTGCTGTGAACCTTATGGCTTGTGATCCAAGCTTTGAGCAAATTATTGGCAAAGTTCCTGTAAAGTTTGCAGCATAAACTTAAGACACTATGAATTTATCAAAAATGTTGAAAATGGATAAACAACTGGCTTAAGGCAATAAAGAGGCAACAGGTTTATGGTAAATAGTCAAATGTTGGAAATAAAATTTTAAAATGCAATAAGTTGCATTATAGTTTTGATTACATTGAACACATTATGGTAGTAAGGCTTTGGCTTAATGATAGTATTCTTGAGTCTTAAGGTGAAAGTTTCAACGTCTTGGCAAGTAGCTACTGGAGTTATAACTCTAAAGTTGTGGGGAGATTCTTGAGTCCATGAGATAAGGACATGTGAGAATTTTATTTCTCTAATGTAGATGTAGGGGTTTGTTTTATCATGCTCCTTGCTTTGTATGAATGTGACAACTTGTAAAAAGCTGCTGCCTTTATAGAGATAACCATTTCAATCATGCTATGTCATATGACCATTTAATTCACTGCATCTATTACCACAGAGGTCACCTTTCTTTTGAAATCTACTTCTTTCTCTATCTGTCCTTTTGCAGGGAGGCAGACTCTTGATTCACTTGAAATTAAAATTTCAAATTCCATGCTATGTTATCATGACCTACCTTTTGTCAGGTACTTCCATGGATTTATTCAATTGCATACATACCTTCACCTTTTTGCCTGCCTCCACTAAAACCCTTTATCCCACTCTGACCATTGTCACTCGTGTCGTCGCCTTGTTATGGACTAAGCCAGACCAGTCAAAACATTTTTAAGCAGGCAGCTCAGACCATAACTTTGCAATTTGTTTTGGTAAGTGTACAGTGAAAATTACATGGATTAAGTTAGGTTGACTGCTAGATTTTAAACAGACCAAACTTTATTCAAAAAATTACACAATGAAACACACAGAACAGAATAAAGAACACCTACAGAATTTAGCCTGTCCAACTAGAATTAATTATGCTGTTCCATATATACACAACAGTCCCAATAAGCAAACTCCCTTTAAAAAGCAGTATAAATGGGACACATGCTTACAGGTTGAAATTGAAGGGCAGAAAAGAGAGTGTTTCCACGCAGCTCCCTGTTGAACATCTCACCAGTTCAGGCTGAATGAAAACTGCTCAGCTCAGCTAGAGAGCTGGACACTCCCCTTTTATTATACAGGTCCTTTCTAAAACATGACCACTTTGGCCTGAAGTCTCATCTGTTTACATATAAACAAAAGGCCTCTCAAAGTCCTTTTCATCTCTGTACCAAACCAGACTGATCAGAGCCAGACCCGGTTTATTACCCCTCTGAAAAAAATCAAGGACAGAGTCTCCTTGAGCCAAGGAATAGCTATTGGAAAAAAAAATGGGACTAGCTCCCTTAAAAGGACACCTCCCCCTTTCAAAAAAAATTAACCATCAATACCAAAAGATGGCTTCATCTTTAACCCTTCAAAACACAGTTAGTAGTCTAAACACACACATACACTATATTAATTATAAACATGCAAACATTCACAACTACATGCAAATCCAGGCGACTGCACAACCACTACCGAACGCCTCCGTAATTCATTCAAGACTCAATAATGCATTGGCAATCATATTTTCACAATATGCCACATGCACAATTGTCAAATGATTGGCTGCAACAACAAGCTCCATCTAAACAGTCTAGCCTTTTCACAATTTTTCCACAAATGTCCATGGGTTGTGATCAGTGTATATGATTGTCTCAGATACATTGCTGGTAATATAAACACTGAAATGTTGTAATGCCAACAACCAAGCTTAAAGTATCTTTCTCCACAGTTGAATACTTTAGTTAATGAACGTTCAACTTCCTGGAAAATACTGATTGGTCTTTTTATTCCTTCGTCATCCTCCTGCAGGAGCACCGCACCGACACCCCATCACTGGCATCGATAGCCACTTTGAAAGGCTTCGTGTAGTCCGGTGTGGCAAATACTGGGGCAGTGGTTAACAGTTTTTAGGCTTTCAAATGCCTTTTGACTGTCTGCTGTCCAATAAACCTCTTGCCCTTATTTAATAATTCGGTGAGTGGAGCAGCTACACTGCTAAAGTTCAGCACAAACTTTTGGTGAAATCCACTCAATCCCGGGAACCATATACTGTTTTTTGATTTTTGACGGTGTGGGAAATTCCCCAATTATTTTCGTTTTCATATTCCGTGGGGCCATTTGTCCATGTCCAGGAACATAGCCCAGGAAGGTGACTTGGGGTTTGACAATTTCACTTTTAGCCAGGTTTACTACCAAGCCTGCCTTCCGAAGTCAATCGAACAAGTCCAATAAATGCTGTAAATGTTGCTTCCATGGGTGACTAAAAATCATCAGGTCATCAATGTGCATCACACAATTGGATAAACTGGCAATGAACTTATTAGTTAGTATCTGAAATGTGCCTGGAGCGTTTTTCATACCAAACGGCATGACTTTGAACTGATATAGTCCATTTGGCGTTATGAAAGTGGAAATTGCCTTTGCTCTCTCTGACAGAGGTACTTGCCAGTAGCCTCCGAGCAAGTCCAACTTAGAAGTGTAAGTTGCTTGTCCCACTTTTTCGACACAGTCCTCCAACTGTGGAATTGCATATGCATCAGTCTTTGTAATGGTGTCGACTTTGCGATTGTCCACACATAATCGTTGGGTACCATCTGACTTTGGCACCATGACTATGGGTGAGCTCCAGTCACTGTAAATCATTTTGATTATGCCATCTTGGACCATGCGCTCTATCTCCTGAACCTGTGCCAACTTTAAAGGGTTATTCCTGTAAGGATTAAGCAACATCAGAAAAACATCTCCGATATCTACATCATACCCAATTAGGTTAGTACTTCCCAGTTTATTTCCACATATCTCCCCATGTGATAGTAATAACTCTTGCAGGTCATTTTGATTTTCTTGTGGAAGGTAATTCAATATTTTTTCCCAATTTTTGATAATTTCCTTATTGTCCAATTTGATTTGAGGAATTTCTAATTGAGAATCCTCTGAACTTGGTTCTTCCTTCTGCGCTGTAATCATTCTCCTCTTGCTTTCCTTCCCTATCAAAATACCTTTTGAGCATATTCACATGACACACTCTGTGAAATTTCTTCCTGGCTGGAGTTCTTATCAAGTACTTCAAAATGTGTTGCTACCTGCTGCGCTTTTCCAGCAACACATTTTTAAACTCTGATTTCCAGCATCTGCAGTCCTCACTTTCTCCTAGTTCTTATCAAGTAGTTCACCTCACTCAATTTCTTCTTGATTTGATAAGGTCCACTAAACCTGGCTTTTAAAGACTCATCTGTTACTGGAAGTAACCCCGATACCATATCCCCTTTTGCAAAACTGCGAATTTGTGATTCTTTTTATCCACTTCCTGTTTCATTGTATGTTGTGATGCTTTTAAATGCTGTCTAGCCAACTCTCCAGCTCTATTTAATCATTCTCTAAAATTTGACACATAGTCCAAATGGTGGTCTCTGAATTCTGACTTATTAATTTCTCCTTTATCAACTTTAATGGACTTTTTACTTCATACCCAAAAATTAATTCAAATGGACTGAATTTGGTTGGTTCGTTCGGTGCATCTGTGATCGCAAAAACAACGTATGGAACACCTTTATCCCAATCATCTGGATAATCCTGACCATAAGCCCTCAACATGGTCTTTAGTGTTTGATGCCATCTCTCTAGCGCTCCCTGCGATTGCAGATGGTACACTGTAGATTTGAATTGCTTTATTCCCAAATTATCTATAACCTCCTTGAATAGTTTGGATGTGAAGTTTGATCCTTGATCTGACTGGATCTCTATTGGCAGTTCATATCTAATTTTAAAAAGAAGTAAGTAATTCTTCAACAACCCTTTTGTGTAATGAGATTGCCTCTGGAAATCTAGTCGTCACATCCATTATTGTTAATAAATACTTATTCCCACTTTTTGTTTGAGGTAGGGGACTTATGCAATCAATCAAGACTCTTGAGAAAGGTTCCTCAAAAGCTGGAATAGGTATTAAAGGTGCAGGTTTTATTACTGCATGTGGTTTTCCGATTAGCTGACATGTATGCCATGTCTGACAAAAGTCAACCACATCCTTGTGTAGTCAAGGCCAGTAAAAATGTCTTTGTATTTTACCCTGTGTTTTCCTCTCCCCTAAATGACCTTCAAGTGGTTGCTCATACGCCACTGGCAGCACTTCCTTTCTATACCCTACTGGCAAAACAATCTGATGAATCTCTGCCTATTTTCATTTGCTTGAATGTGTGATGGTCTCTATTTCCTCACTAAGACATCTTTTGTTAAGTAATAACACAAGAATGCATTCACTTTCTTTCTCAGTAAATGCCTTTTGATATAACTGTTTTAACTCCTCATCTTTCTGCTGTAATTCAATCAGCTTAGAGTAAAAAATACTTGCACGTTTACCTATTTGCTCCTTCTCTGTCCCATATCTGATCAAATACAGTTTCAGATAAGACTATGTCAGCTTCCTTATCTGTGCCTTTTGATCTCTCCTGCTTCAGCTTGTGCCTCTGTGATCTTGTGATCACACAATCGGAAAATTCCTGGATAAACATTCTTCATGTCTTCATTTGACTGCGTCTCTATTAGCCTTTCAACTAGAGTAGGCAGCATGCCTACCAGTGAATCAGCTATATCATTTGCCAGGACAAATTCTATTCCTGGAGCTGAGAGTTTGTGCAGTACTCCTACCACAAATTCTCCACTCTTCTCTAGCCTTATAATTGAGCACTTTTTATCTCACCATGAATTCCTGTTACCAGTACCTTTTTCTGGCAATTGTCCCTCAGGAGTGCATATCTCCTGATTCTTCAGCATTACAGACTGAGAGGATCCTGTGCCCCTTAATATTGCTACTCCTGGCCTATGCGAATAAAATTTACTCTTGCATTTTTTTAAAGCACATCTGGCACTTCCTCCTTCAATCTCTGATCATCTTGTACACTCTGAGGCAGTTGTCTAACTTCCCTTGTGCTTTTTGTTATTAGTCCAACAAAACTTCCAGGCTTGTCTGGTTTTCCTACATCTGGCTTTCTTCTAGCCAGCAACACTGACTTTGTGTGTCCCAATTTATTACAATGTAAACACCGGAGCTTTCTAACTTCTTTGTCCCCTCAAGGGTTTCTTTTTTACCCTGCGATAAGTTATCCTTATGATCTTAGCTGAGATCTACCTTGCCCTTTCCACGTGAGGATTTCTCTTTGCCCCAATTTCTATCCCTCATGGACTGAAATTGATTCTGGAAGCCAAACAGAGTTTTATGGACAAACTCATAATCATCAGCCACTTCAGCTGCTAACCTTGCTGTTTTAACTCTCTGCTCTTCCACATGAGTTCACACTACTTCTTCAGGCAGTGAGCTTTTTTGAATTCCAAAATAATTACCTCTCTAACGGCATCATAGGTTTGCTCGATTTTTAAAGCTCTTATCCATTTATTGAAATTACTCTGTTTGATCCTTTCAAACTCAAGATAGGCTTGACCTGGGTCCCTCCCTAGATTCCTGAAATGTTGTTTATAGGCTTCTGGTACAAGCTCATATACATTTAAAATGGTTTTTGTCACCACCTCACGTTCCACAGATACCTCCTCTGATAGGGATGCAAATACCTCACTAGTTCTACCTACAAGTTCCATTTGGATGAACAAAACCCACATTGCTACTTGCCACTGCACTTGTCTAGCCACCTTTTCAAATGAGGTGAAAAAGGCTTCAACATCTTTCTCATCAAATATAAGCAATGTTTGAACATACTTAAACAGTTTCTCACTAGACTTCTGACTACCAGGGCTTAAAAATGTGTTGCTGGAAAAGCGCAGCAGGTCAGGTAGCATCAAAGGAACAGGAGAATAGAGGGAGGAGGAGAGCTTCTTCAAGGAAGGCATCCTTGCAAGAGGATTTGCTCCTCCTCACTCCCTCACTAAGCCTATCCTCAGCTTTTATCTCCAGCATTTTAAGCTGACTTTCCTTTTTAAGTGTCAGTTTTTGATGTTTAAACACATTCCCTTTTCCTTTCTCTGCTCTCTTTCCCTCTTTTCTGCTTTTAATCATAACTCAGACTGTTTTATTTCTTTTGCCTTCTCCTTATCTCTTGCCTCTAACTTAAACTGCTTCATTTGCAATTGAACTTTTGTCATTTCTATAGATCCTGATGGTTTCTCCAGCAAGTTAAAAACTGCTGTAATTATCTCTCCCTTCCTCACAGAACCAGGAAGTTCCAATCCCAGTTTCTCTGCTAATTCTTGAAACTTGGTCTTATTAATTTTTTGCAAGACTTCCAAAGTCACCGCATCCACATCCCAAGCGTTGTCTACTCAACCAAACCAACAGACAAAATAAAGACACTCGCACCTACCACTCGCTACTTAAATCTTGCAAAGAGCCCCTAGTCTGTTACGGATAAGCCATACCGATCAAAACATTTTTAAGCAAGCAGCTCAGACCATAACTTTGCAATTTGTTTCGGTAGTTGTACATTGAAAATTACCCGGATTAGGTTTACTACGAGATTTTAAATCCAACCAAAATTTATTCACAAAATTACACAGTGAAACACAAAGAACAGAATATAGAATGCCTATAGAATTCAGCCTGTTCAACTAGACTTAGTTATGCTGTTCCAAATGTACACAACAGTCCCAATAAGTAAGCTCCCTTTAAAAACCAGTATAAATTGAACACATGCTTACAGGTTGAAGTTGAAGGGCAGAAAGAGAGAGAGAGAGAGAGAGAGAGAGACAGCTGCAATTCTGTACAATTTTACTTTATCACAGAAATTGGAATATCATGTTTTGTAATGTCTTTATGGAAAATTACATTAGAGGTCTTGTATTAGAAATGAGATACTGGAGATCTAAATTTTATATTTTAATTTCTTATGTACATATACGTCTTGCATTTTAACTATATTCTGCAACCATACACTTAATACTGTAAACATATTCACAAACTGCAAATAAAATAATGTTAAAAGTCAAATAATGTAATAAAACTAATGGCAGTGATTATTTGAATGTTGATTTCCCTTAATGAAGATGACACGGTTGCTATAGCTTATTATTTTTCGATTAAAATAAATCCTCTGTTCAATTCTGTAACTTGATTTTAGATTTGGATTGTTACATTCTCTTTATTTGCTTCTGGGCTTTGGGCATTGCTGGCTGGGCCAGCCTTTACTGCCTAACCAGAGTTGCCCTTGAGAAGGTGGTGGTGAGCTGCCTTTTTGAACTGCTGCAGTCCATGTGTTGCAGGTAGATCCACAATGCTGTTAGGGTGGGATTCTTGGATTTTGACCCAGCGACAGTGAAGGAACAGTAATATATTTCCAAGTCAGGATGGTGAGTGGTTTGGAGGGGATCTTACAGGTTGTTGCGTTACCTTGCAATGGATGCCTTGGTCCTTCTAGATGGGAGTGGTTGTAGTTTTGCATGCTGCTGCCTAAGGATCTTCGGTAAATTTCTGCAGTCATCTTGTAGATAGTGCACACTGCTGCTACTGAGCATCAGTAGTGGAGGGGGTGAATGTGATTCTAATCAGGTGGGCTGCTTTGTCCTGGATTGTGTAAAGTTTCTTGTATGTTATTAGAGCTGCATTCATCCAGGCAAGTGGTAGTGTTTCATCACCCTCTTGACTTGTGCCTTGTAGGTTATGGACAGGTTTTTGGGGAGTCAGGAGGTGAGTCTCTTGCTGTAGTATTCCTAGTGTCTGGGATGCTCATATAAGAACTGTTTGTTTATGTGGTGAGTCCAGATGAGTTTTTGGTCAATGATAACACCCCAGATGTTGTTAGTGGAGAATTCAGTAATGGTAATACCATTGAATATCATGGGGCAGTGGTTAAATTGTCTCTTATTGGAGGTGGTCATTGAATGGCATTTGTGTGACACAAATGTCGTTTTCCACTCACCAGCTCAAGCCTGGATATTGGCCAGGCCTTTTTGCATTTGGACATGGACTACATCATCATCCAAGGAGTTGTGATAATCGACAAATATCCCCTGTGACTTCTGACCCTGTGCTGGAGGAAAGGTTATTGATGAAGCAGCTGAAGATAGTTGGGCCTACGACATAACCCTGAGGAGCTCCACCTAAATGACTACCCTCCATCAACCACAGCCATCATCTTATGTGCCAAGTATGACCAGCAGAGTTTGCCTCTTATTTCCCATTGATTCTAGTTCTCTAGGGCTCCTTGATGCAGCACTCAATTAAGTGTGACCTTGATGGCTGAAGGCTGTCACACTCGCCTCCCCTCTGGAATTCAGCTCTTATGGTGGTTTGAACCAAGGCTGTATCCAACCCTCTAACTCGGCACCGACCTCTTGAACTGTCCTACCTGTCCATCTTCTTTCCCACCTATCCACTCCAACCTATCACCTTCATCTACCTATCGCATTCCAAGCTACCTTCCCCCAGCCCCACCCTCCTCCCATTTGTGTCTCAGCCCCCTTGGGCCTCCCCCACATTCCAGATGAAGAGCTTATGCTCGAAACGTCAACTCTCCTGCTCCTCAAATGCTGCATAACTGGCTATGCTTTTCCAGCACCACATATTTTGACCTGAATGACCCGAGTGAAACCCAAATTGGGCATAACTGAGCAGATTATTGCTGAGCACTGTTGAAGACTCCTTCCTTCATTTTACTGATGATTGAGAGTAAACTGGGGCAGTAATTGGCCAAGTTGGGTTTGTGTGTACAGGACATACCTGGGCAATCTTTTTGCATTGTTGGGTAGATGCCAATGTTGCATCTGTACTGGAACAGTTTGGCTGATGGTAAGGCAAGTCCTGGTTCACCAGTCTTCAGTACTATTGCCGGAAAGGTTTCAGGGCCCATAGTCTTTGCAGTATTAAGTATCCAACCATTTTGTGATATCACATGGAGTGAATAGAATTGGTTGAAGACTGGTATCTGTGATGCTGGGGACCACTACAACAAGCTGAGATGGATCATCCACGTGGCACTTTTGGCTGAAAGTTGGTGCAAATTCTTGTGCCTTAACTTGTGCACTGATGTGCTGGGCTCTTCCATCACTGATAATTGGGATATCCTCCAGTCAGTTTAATTGTCTACCACCACTCACGACTGGATGTGATAGGACTGCAGAGCTTAGATTTGATCTATTTGTTGTGGGATTGCTTTGCTCTGTCTGTTAATTGCTGTTTATACCATTTGGCACTAATAGTCCTGTTTGGTAGTTTCACCAGGTTGACCACTCATTTTTGGGTATGCTTGGTTCTGCTTATGGTATGTCCGCCTGTACTCTCCATTGAATTAAGACTGATCCCAGGCTAAATCATAATGGTTGAGTGGGGGATATGCAGGCCATCAGGTTGCATATTCTATTGGAGTATGATTCTGCTGCTATTGATGCCCAACAGAACCTCATGGATGCCCAGTCTTGAGTTGCTAGGTCTGTTTAAAGTCTGTCCCATTTAGCATGACATTGCCTGACAACACAATGGAAGCTATTCTCAATGTGAAGGCAGGACCTCACCTCCACATGCTCTTTATGGTGGCCATTCCAACTGATACAGTCATGGTAGACTAGTGAGGATGATGTCAAATATATTTTGCTCTCTTGTTGGTACCATGACCACCTGCAGCAGACCCAGTCTAGCAGCTTTGTCTTTCCAGACCCACCCAGTTTGAACAATAGTTCTACTGCTGAGCCACGGTTGGTGGTGGACATTGAATACGTTTTGCCATCCTCTGTGCTTCCTCCAAAAGTTATTCAGTGTGAAGGAGTATGGATTCATTAGCCAAGGGAGGATGTTTCCTTGCCAATGTTTAACATGATGCCATGTAAACTCATGGGGTTGAGAGTCAATATTGAGGACTCCCAGGGCAACTCCCTGTTGACTATAAATCACTGAGCCACCACCTCTGCTGTGTCTGTATTACATTTGGGCATTCTTCATTTTCATCAAGCTGAGTGTAAAATTCTAATGGTTGCTGTCACATCTTATCTTGAGGACAGAAAATGGTCTAGTAAAGCAGGATGCTAAATTACCTAAGATGTCATAAATCTTAATTCAAGTTCAATGGTAAAATTGTTTCTTCTCCCTTGACATTCAATAGCATTTCCATCACAAAGTCCCTCATTATCAACATCCAGTACGTTACCATCTACCAGAAACTGAATAAGCTTGATCATATGAATACAATGCTGCAAGAATAACTCCCCTCCTGTCTTCCCAGTACCTATCTACAATCTACAAAGCAGAAGTGCAGATTATGATTGCGTATTCTTTAGTTGCCTGGATGAGTGCAGCTCCAATACTCAAGTAGCTTAACATCATGCAGGACAAACCAACCACTTAATTGGCACACCATGTATCATCTTTCGTGTTTGCTTCCAGTGGCATGTAGGTTTTGGTCTCTGTCTGCAGGGTCTAAAGACTAATTTGTAAATATTTCTGGGTCATGGTGATTTCTTTTAAGAAGAGTACTAGAGGGAGAGCTACCGAAGATGTTTTTATTATCGAAGGCTATTTTTAACCAACGATTAAGAAAAACAGTTGTACATTTGGATTTTTCAGTTAAAATGTCAGAGATTGATTTTTTTTTGTTTCTTCGATTAGCAGAAACACCTATAATTTTGAAGGTGGGGTTTCAATATGGCAGATTTGAAAAAATCGTGGCTGAAAACGTTGCTGTTTTGGAAAAGATTTAACTTCGAACTGTTCATAAATAGGTTCTGAGTAGGTAAGACATTTAATTTATAAGTTCCAGATCAAGTGTTTGGTTCAAACCCTGAAGGGGTTATGTGAAGCTTTGAAAGTCTAAGTTCAGTAGTATGAAATATCAAGGAAGTGACTAGCGGTTTCTGAAGACTAGAGATTAAAGCCACAGCTAACTCAAACCCTGGCATATTAGGGAGTGAAAATCTGTCTGGTATTTGTATAATAAAGATTTACTGTTGGGATTAATGAGATTGTATTTTACTACATATTTTGAAAATTTTAAACAGATGTTACATGTAAATATTTCAGTTCATTTTATCTTCATTCCTTTGTATAATAAACTCAAGATTTATTGTTAAAACCAAATCTGCAGCACTGAGTCCTTATGTTTGAGCGAGAGACTGCCTTGTTAAAACCCGAGAAAAGTATGATCTATCAAGCAAGGTTTCAGTCAGCATTCTGAGTTGTCCAGTAATAACATCAGCTGGGATGATACCATCACCCAGACTCCTTTGACAAGATCTGTGAAAGCAGTGTACTCTACCACCGAGAAGGATAAGCGTAGCAGATGCACAGGAACACCACCACCTATAATTTACCTTCCAAACCATACACCATCCTCACCTGGAACTGTGTGACCCTTCCTTCAATGTCACGGTCAAAATCTTGGAAATTCCCTCTAAATGGCATTGTCGGCATACCTATATGCAATGGACTGCAACAGTTTGAGAAGATAGCTTGGTATCACTTTCTCCAGGCCAATTAAGGGTGGATAATAAATGCCCAGCTGATGGTCCTGTGAACTAAAAAAATAAAACTAGGTTTCCTGAATCACTTGGTCATTGATGGAACTGGGAGTGTAATTTGTTTATCCTTTCTACATAGCGTAAGAGTTTCACCTTTATGGTTTCATGTGTACATTTTTTAAAAATGGTGTATGCTAGATTTATTCTGTAGGATGCTATATTCTAAGTACATGTACTACACCTTTTTTCTTCCAAAGAAAAGTCCAAATTACCAAGATATTTTACATTTTGTTTCTTCTTCGTTAAATGCCTTTAGTTTATGTTTTAGACTCTATCTAAACTGGCATACTGGTAAAAGGTTTCTAGTTCTTTAGTAGTCAATGAAACTCCTTAATACGAGATGGTGTTGATATTTTAATTACCTTGAATTTTCCCAAGTGACTCAGCTGTGTGAAGTAATTTCTTGTATTGAAACTCCCTGAAAAAGTTGCACTAACATTTTTATATTTTGTAGAGAAATAAAAGCTGATATAGTTCCACATAAAGACTAATTTTCATCACTTTGAAATTCTAAGAACAAATAACTGGGGAAATAGCACAGTTGCTTGAATATAGTGAAACTACAGGAAAGGTAAAGCTGTAGAATTGATATTACAAAAAAAAGAAAAGTTTACAGAGGCTATACAGCAACATTTAAATAGTAATGAAATTTCATAAGATCCTCCACAGAAGCATTATCAACCAAAATATACATAGATTCAAATAAAGGTATATTGGGCACAATAATATGCAAATAAGAGTAGGCCACTCAGCCCTTCTAGCCTATTCCACTGTTCAATGAAGTGTTGGCTCGTATGATTTTAACCTCAAATCTACATTTCTGCATGAGCCTGATAATCTTTGATCTGCTTGGTAATCAAGAATATATCTACCTCTGCCTTCAAATATTCTTCTGCATCCACTGCCTTTCGAAGAAGGGAATTCCAGACTCTCAACCCTCTGAGAGAAAAAAAATGCTTCTTCACGTCTGTCTTAAATGGGGACTACTTATTTTTATCTTAAGTGGGGGATCCCTTGTTTGTAACCTAGACTACTAGATGTAAGTTCTCAATCAAGAAATATCCTGTCAACATACAATATTCTTTCTACATGCAGCCGGTCAGGTCCCCTCAGGATCTTACAAGTTTCAATTAAGTCACCTGTGACTCTTCTAAAATTCAAAAAATTGAGGCTTAGCTGTCTAGCCCTTTCTCTTAAGATAATCCACTGATTCTAGTCCAGTGAATCTGAATTGCTTCTAACCCATTAACATCCATCTATGAATATGGTGACTAGTAATGAACATAGTACTCCAGATGTGATTTAACCATTGCTCTGTATCACTGAGGTATAACTTCCCTACTCTTGTATTCAATTCCCCTCACCATAAGTCACAACATTCTAATAGCTTTCCTTATTACATACTAACCTCCTGTGATTCATGATCAAAAACTTGGTAGAAGAGCTAGGTTTTGGGAAACATCATAATGGAAGGAAGAGAAGTGGAGATGTTTAGGAAGTGCATTCTATTTAAGGCATTAAGAACTGAATGTAAGGATATATTTAAGCGGAAGATGAACTGAGGCAGGGACAGAAATGGTTGAAAATATGTGATTGTGAAGGATAGGTGGTCAGGAGCTTCTTAGGGTCATGTTTAAAAATGTCACTGTGTGACATGGCATTACTGGCTGAGCCAGCATTTATTGTCTAACCCTAGTTGCTCTTTGGGAGGTGGTGGTGAGCTGCCTTTTTGAACTGCTGCAGTCCATCTGCTGTAGGTAGATGTACAATGCCATTAGGGAGAGAATACCTGATTTTTGACTCAGTGAGACTGAAGGAGCAGTAGTATAATTCCAAATCAGGATGGTGGGGGCTTGAAGGGGAATTTGTAGGTAATTGTGGCATTCCCAAATATCTGTTGCCCTTGTCCTTCAAGATCATAGTGGCTGTTGACTTGGAAGGTGTTGTCTAAGAATCTTTGAATTTCTGCAGTGCATCTTATTGATGGCACACACTGCTGTTGCTGAGCATCAGTAATGGATGTTTATGGATGTGGTGCCAATCGGAGGACTGCTTTGCTCTGGGTGTTGTCGAACATTTTAAGTGTTGTTGGAGCTGTATTCATTTAGGCAAATGGTGAGTATTCCATCTCACTCCTGGCTTGTGCCTTGTATAGGTTGTCCGGCCTTTAGGAAGGCAGGAGGTGATTTACATGCTGTAATATTTTTAGTCTCTGGTGTGCTCTTGTAGCCACTGTATTTATATGGCAATTCCAGTTGAGTTTCTGAACATCCCCGAGGATGTTGATAGTAAGGGATTTATATGCGACATTAAAGTTGCAAGTGGTCTGGCTCAGTTTCGAGGAGAAATGTAGTGCTTGATTAGGTAAAAGAGTTTGCAGCTTGGACAGAAGATATTGGTCTTCCTGCTGCTTAGTTGGAGAAAGTTTCTGCTCATCCAGCATTATATGATTGGAAAGTAGTATGACAGTTTAGAGATAAGAGGAGTCTGCTGTTATTAGACTGTTGAATGGACCTCTCTAACTTCGAATAATGTTGATTTTGCTTATGTTGATCTTGCTTTGTGGCACCTCTGGTGCATCTGTAACCTTGTATGCCTCGATCTGTCTAAGTACTCTGTGATCGCTATGTCCTTGTTTACTATGATCTGCCTGTACTGCTCGCAAAACAAAACTTTTCACTGTACTTAGGCACGTGTAACTACAATAAATCAAATCATGAGAGATGGTGATGAGGTAGAAGTGGGTTTTTTCAATAGAAACTAATGTTATATTTTCAGATGAATTGGTAGCATGTAGATGAGAAATGGCAAGGGCATGCCACAAGATCAGTGCTGGTGGTTTTACTATTTATATTTTATATTAATGGTTTTGATGAAGGGATAGAGAGTAACGTATCACCATATGCTGACAATACAAAGCTGGTTGTATTCACTTTGGTTAGAAGAGTAATGAGGCATCGGATAAAGAACTGATCATTTAGAACTGAGTTAAGGAGAAGTCTGTAAAACCATGGAAATTTTAACTTTGAAAGATTGTCGGTGTTTTACTATTGATTATATTTGAGGCTGACGGACAGACTTTTGTTATCTCATAAAGTCAAGCAATCTGATTAGTGGGTCGAAAAGTGGAGTTCGAGTTGAAATGAGTTAAAGATCGTATTGAATGGTGGAGTAGATTTGATAAGATGTATAATCTATCCCTGTTTTAGTTCTTACATTCTTCTGAATTCTTACAAAGATAATGGTGCTAATAAGAATTAAGTGGAAAAATAATCAAAATAAAACTAAGTTAAAAGTAGTTGTGATTGTATATCTGCTAGTCTTTTATGCATTGACTGGTTCAACAAATGTTACATATAATGAATTGCTAAACCATGCAAGCCAGACAACTGTCAGGTTTAATTCATGATATGTGCTGAATTATTTGCTTAAGGTTGTAGCAGATTTGCTTAAAATTAACTGTGGCACTCATAAATGAAAGAGCTCAGACTCTGATCAATAGCTAGAAATTGGAGTGTCAATTACCTGATGAAGACAATAACCCTTAGTTGTGATCTTTCATTCAACCTAATAACTTGTTGATCTCACTTGTCAGTGGTGTACTGTAATTGAATACTTGGGTGCCTGTTGAATATCTGATCCCAAACAATGGAACTGTGGTCAATAAAAAGTCTTCCAGAGGAAAGGGAGAAATTTAGTAAGTTAAAGAAAAAAAGTCCTTTTTTTGTTTTCTCTTTCTTTAGGTCCCTGTGCATTTTATTCAATTTTAGATGTTGTAGCAGATTGGCAACTTGCTCTAAAGACTGCACAAATCTAAAGTCCGTCAGCCTTGAGCGAGCCACTAGGTGGCGTATGGGAGCAGATATAATTACTTTTTAAAGCCACTGCTTTAGTTATCTCCTTTGATGAATGGCATCATATGGGAGGTTGAAGTTTTGAATCCACATGATGTTGTGACTTTATGAAAACATATTGAAGCACTGACAAGTTCACCGTGATGCTTCATAATGGAATTAATTTCTTTCAGTGTCTCCCATACTGCGTTAGCATTTTCTTTAATTTTACTGCACATAAAGAACTGGTCAGTTGCGTGGGTTGGACAACAGCAGATGAGTTATATTCATCCGGTGATGATCATCAAATACTGAAGTGGAATTTATTAACAAATGAAACAATACAGGTTGTAAGACTTGCTGAAGAAATCTATCCCATAGACCTACACTGGTTTCCAAAGACCACCGGGGGTAAGAAGCAGATCCAGGCAGAAATATTTGTGCTCACCAGTACTGATGGTAAGTGCTGTTTACATGATAATGCTTTTATAATATGCTTGTTGTGTGAAAACTAAAGTTAATTTTGAGATTTTATTCTTGCAGTGAAATATCCTAATCTGCTTGATTTATCCCGTAGACCTGTGGGCGGCACGGTGGCACAGTGGTTAGCGCTGCTGCCTCACAGCACCAGAGACCCGGGTTCAATTCCCGCCTCAGGCGACTGATTGTGTGGAGTTTGCACATTCTCCCCGTGTCTGTGTGGGTTTCCTCCGGGTGCTCCGGTTTCCTCCCACAGTCCAAAGATGTGCAGGTCAGGTGAATTGGCCATGCTAAATTGCCTGTAGTGTTAGGTAAGGGGTAAATGTAGGGTATGGGTGGGTTGCGCTTCGGCGGGTTGGTGTAATCTAATCTAATCTTATGACAACTCATTATGTGTCTTACATAAAGAGATTGCCAAAAAAAAAAGTATTTCTTACTGTCCAGCTTTTAGTTGTTTAATCCTTCACCTGGTAAGAGATATTGATGAGGAGGAATAAAACCTCATTTTCTCTGCCTAGTATTGCCTTTAAGCATGGAATGACTAGGTGCAGGTTACAAATTTGTCTAATTCTGTGTGCAAGTCTCACAGTTAGCCTCCAAATGGCAGCTAATTAAATCAGTACCAACACTGTTTTCTAGTTCCTACATAACCACTATATGGTTTCTATGGTTAGGTTTGTCAGTTGGTGCAAATGTTTTAAGGTGGGTTCAATGGCTGGATTGAGACCATTAAACTTAGATTGTAAAATATTTGTGACCAGGAGATCTTATAACTTTGTCTTATAAGTTTGGACTTGACTCAATACGATGCAAGTTCCTAATTTTTATGTTCTCATGATATGTTCAAGATATGCCTCATTTTTTGCAGGTTGACTATTGAAAAAGTGTTTGAGTGTTTTCCCATAGAATCATTTTGACAGTTTACTGCTTATTATTCATTGTGCAATCTTGATATTACTAAATATATTAGAATATGGCAAATTGAAAGTAAGGTAACAAGAATTCATTGTAGATACCACCAGGATCAGCCAAGATCAGTAATTTGAAGCATTTATAAGGTGAAGATAATGGATTATGTTTTATTTTACTGAGTGCAAACAGTTGAAATGATTGACTTTTGAGGGACACATTTTTAATGAGTTGAGATTTTTTGCACTGTATCCACTGTACAATTCAGAAGATAAAATTTAAAACTTTTCACATTGAAAAAGTCATATGACTTTGATAAATACAAAGTCCTATTGGTAATGGTGAATTTTGTTGAGAAAATATGACAAGATCGAAAACTGAGATTCTGTAAGTTGAGAGGTGAAAGAATATCGAATTTTATACTCCGGTTTAAGCAGTGAAATTTGAATTTAACTAGTGTGAAGAAGTAAGAAAGAGGATTAATGAGGGCAGAACAGTAGACATGATCTATTTGGACTTTCGTAAGGCGTTCAGCAAGGTTCCCTATGGGACACTGGTTAGCAAGATTAGATCTCATGGAGTACAGAGAGAACTAACCATTTGGATACAGAACTGGCTCAAAGATAGAAGACAGAGGGTGGTGGTGGAGAGTTGTTTTTCAGACTGGAGGCTTGTGACAAGTGGAGTGCCACAAGGATCGGTGCTGGGTTCACTATTTTTTGTCATTTTATATAAATGATTTGGATGTGAACATGGGGGTTAGTTAGTAAGTTTGCAGATGACACCAAAATTGAAGCTGTAGTGACAGCAAAGAAGATTACTTCAGATTACAACGGGATTTGATCAGACAAGCCAATGGACTGAGAAGTGGCAGATGGAGTTTAATTTAGATAAATCTGCATTTTGGAAAAGCAGGACCTATACACTTAATGGTAAGGTTCTAGGAACTGTTGCTGAACAAAGAGACCTTGGAGTGCAAGTTCACAGCTCTTTGAAAGTAGAGTCGCAGGTGGACATGATATTGAAGAAGGTGTTTGGTATGCTTTCCTTTATTGGTCAGAGTATTGGGTACAGGAGTTGGGAAGTCATGTTGAGACTGTATAAGATATTGATTAGGCCACTTTTGGAATATTGTGTGCAATTCTGGTCTCCTTCCTATTGGAAGGTTGTTGTGAAACTTGATCGGGTTCAGAAAAGATGTACAAGGATGTTGCCAGAGTTGGAGAATTTGAGCTACAGGGAGAGGTTGAATAGGCTAGGGCTGTTTTCCCTGCAGCATCAGAGGCTGTGGGGTGACCTTATAGAGGTATTATAAAATCATGAGGGGCATGGATAGGGTAAATTGACAAGGTCTTTTTCCTGGTTCGGGGGAATCAGACGTAGAGGACATAGGTTTAGAGTGAGAGGGGAAAGATATATAAAAGACACCTAAGGGGCAACTTTTTCACACATTGGGTGGTGTGTATTTGGAATGAACTGCCAGAGGAAGTGGTGGAGGCTAGGACAATTGCAACAATTAAAAGGCATCTGGATGGGCATATGAATAGGAAGGGTTTGGAGGGATATGGGCCGGGTGCTGGTAGGTGGGATTAGATTGGGGTGTGATATCTGGTCGGCATGGACGGGTTGGACCTAAGGTTCTGATTCCGTGCTGTACTCGATGAGTAGCTTATTTATGTATAAACATTTCATTATTACCCAAACTTATTTCATTCATATGCAATTCGCTATTCTCCCATAGTCAAGGGATCTGTTCTCAATTGGGGGTGTCGCCACGGTGTCAGTGCCACTATCTGCGCTCAGTCCAGGAGCTTTGACATGGTCAGTTGGTTGTTTGACGCATATTGGTACAGTTTAGAAGTGGGTCATTATCAGTTCTGCATGTTCAATGCAACAGTTCGGTATTACGCATTTGTCAGAGAGCTGCACCGAAAACAGTCAGAGATCTGTGTCATGTATTTAAGTACATATGGGTGGATTGTCACTGTTGGAGTTCAAACATGTGACATATTGATATCACTGGACTCTTAACATACTGTCATTTGATTTGCTGAACCCCCCCAATGACAAAAGACATTGTTGACAGGAAACAACAGAAGTTTTTCTTTTGAGGGAACAAAGCCAAGTGCCACATTTTTCAAAAGGTCAAAATGTGTTGGCAGAGAAATGTAACACTGGCAATAAGTGGGCACAAGCCATAATTGTATGTCTTGATGTCTCCTGCAACGTACAGATGAGAGTCGATGTAGTAGTATGGGAAGACATCCGGTTACCTCTTGCGACCAGTACTTTTCTTCAGTATTTACAAACGAGAGGGACCGTATTGTTGAAGAGGAGAGTATGAAACGGACTGGTAAGCTAGAGGAGATACTTGTTAGGAAGGAAGATGTGTTGGGCATTTTGAAAAACTTGAGGATAGACAAGTCCCCCGGGCCTGACGCGATATATCCTAGGATTATGTGGGAAGCAAGAGAGGAAATTGCAGAGCCGTTGGCAATGATCTTTTCGTCTTCACTGTCAACGGGGCTGGTACCAGGCGACTGGAAAGTGGCGAATGTTGTGCCCCTGTTCAAAAAAGGGAATAGGGATAACCCCGGGAATTACAGGCCAGTTGTCTTACTTCGGTGGTAGGCAAAGTAATGGAAAGGGTACTGAGGGATAGGATTTGCTAGTATCTGGAAAGACACTGCTTGATTAGGGACAGCCAGCATGGATTTGTGAAGGGTAGGTCTTGCCTTACAAATCTTATTGAATTCTTTTGAGGAGGTGACCAAGCATGTGGATGAGGGTAGAGCAGTGGATGTAGTGTACATGGATTTTAGTAAGGCATTTGATAAGGATCCCCATGGTAGGCTTATGCGGAAAGTCAGGAGGCATGGGGTAGTGGGAAATTTGGCCAGTTGGATAGAGAACTGGCTAACCGGTCGAAGTCAGAGAGTGGTGGTAGATGGTAAATATTCAGCTTGGAGCCCAGTTACAAGTGGAGTTCCACAGGGATCAGTTCTGGGTCCTCTGCTATTTGTAATTTTTATTAATGACTTGGAAGAGGGAGTCGAAGAGTGGGTCAGTAAATTTGCAGACGATACGAAGGTTGGTGGAGTTGTGGATAGTGAGGAGGGCTGTTGTCGGCTGCAAAGCTGGGCTGATGAGTGGCAGATGGAGTTCAACCCTGTCAAATGTGAGGTTGTCCATTTTGGAAGGACAAATAAGAATGCGGAATACAGGGTTAACGGTAGGGTTCTTAGTAAGGTGGAGGAGCAGAGGGATCTTTGGGTCTATGTTCATAGCTATTTGAAAGTTGCCACTCAGGTGGATAGAGCTTGTAAGAAGGCCTATGGTGTATTAGCGTTCATTAGCAGAAGGATTGAATTAAAGAGTCTTGAGGTGATGTTGCAGCTCAACAGGACCTTGGTAAGGCCACATTTGGAGTACGGTGTGCAGTTCTGGTCACCTCACTTTAGGAAAGATGTGGAAGCTTTGGAGAGGGTGCAGAGGAGATTTACCAGGATGTTGCCTGGAATGGAGAATAGGTCGTACAAGGATAGGTTGAAAGTGCTAGACCTTTTCTCATTGGAACGGCGAAGGATGAAGGGTGACTTGATAGAGGTTTATAAGATGATCAGGGGAATAGATAAAGTAGACAGTCAGACACTTTTTCCCCGGGTACAGCAGAGTGTTACAAGGGGTCATAAATTTAAGGTGAAGGGTGGAAGGTATAGGGGGGATGTCAGGGGTAGGTTCTTTACCCAGAGAGTGGTGGGGGCATAGAATGCGCTGACTGTGGGAGTGGCAGAGTCAGAATCATTGGTGACCTTTAAGCGGCAATTGGATAGGTACATGGATAGGTGCTTAAGCTAGGACAAATGTTCGGCACAACATCGTGGGCCGAAGGCCCTGTTCTGTGCTGTATTGTTCTATGTTCTATTAATAGTGGATGACGATACTCTATTTGGAGGACACAGGATACTTTAGAAGAGATGGGGGGAGTGGAGTTGACACTGAAGTTTATCACCACCCTGACCTCAACAGGGGGACAGTGCAACGCATTCATTGGCTTGGCAAAGTTGTAGACTGGAGGCTCAGGACGCAATGTTGGAAGGTAAAGATGTAAATGAAACAGTTGAGTGGTAATGTGTAGAAACTGTGAACTGATGGGAGAGTGATTGTAAGGAGAACAGCCAGGTGGACCTCATAGAATTTCAGTTCCCTGATTGACGCTGTTAACCTGGTTCAATCAGGGATCCCTGGCTGACAGATATAAATAGGACTGTTAAAGATTTGTGCACCTTGTGTCTCTCACTGTGTCTCACACCTGCACACACACGCCATGGGTGCTGGGGGAAAAAACTGCGGTAGTGTGGGAAAAAAAAGTTTTTAAAAATAAACTGGAGTGTTCACACTGACAGCTGGCTCTGAGCTAAAAAAAATAAATAAATAGGACTGTAGATCAGTGAGTGAAGAAAATAAACAGGTGTATCAGACATCCTGTTCACTCTGAGAGCTGGCTCTGAGGGAGCTGGATCAGTATCCAGTATAATGCACATGTTAATAATAAGAAAAAAAAGAACAGGAGTGTCACATATCCTTAAAACAAAAGAGTGTCTACACTTGCGCACACACCACAAGGGTGCTGGGGAAGAATAAGCACTACCATTGTTAGATGGTAGTGTGGGGGAAAATAGAAAAAAAAGAAAAAGAAAATCAATAGCACTGTCAAAGATTCCATTCACTTTGAGAGTTTGCTCTGAGGAAACTGGATCAGTGTCAAGGACTCTTCCCACATGTAAACAAACTTGGTGACGGAATTCCAGCCTGTGTGGAGTCACTTCAGTTGGGTTGACAAGGAATGTAAGAAATAAAAGCATATCAGGTTTAGCGGTCATTTAGATTATAGGGCTGAGCCTATGACTCATTCTGGACCAGTGTTGCCCTTCAATTTGCATCCAAATCACAAGTGCGTATCAGAAATGAAAAATAGCTGCCATCGTGCCTAGAGTGGGCAAAGTAAGTGTTTCTTTTTGTCTGTGAATGTCTGTCTCTGCTTATGAGTGATGTGAGGAATTTCAAGGGGCAATTGCATTCATCCGGTACATGCATGGTGCGAGTTAAAGACCTCTGTCATCATTAAAATCCTGTATCTGAAACGCCAGCTGTGATCAATTATGTGGGACACAAATAAAAGCAAAATACTTTGGATGTTGGAAATCTGAAATATAAATGGAAAATGCTGAAGAAACCCAGAACATCTGGCAGCATCATTGGAGAAAGAAACAAAGTTTGCATTTAAAATCCATTATGACCTTTCTTCAGAATGGGATTCACATCTTGACCACAAGCAATCTTGATCATATCAATGCTCTTTAAAAATTGATCTCTGAAGTAGGAATAAGCTGGGGCGGCACGGTGGCACAGTGGTAAGCACTGCTGCCTCACAGCGCTAGAGACCCGGGTTCAATTCCCGCCTCAGGCAACTGTCTGTGTGGAGTTTGCACATTCTCCCTGTGTCTGCGTGGGTTTCCTCCGGGTACTCCGGTTTCCTCCCACAGTCCAAAAATGTGCAGGTTAGGTGAACTGGCCATGCTAAATTGCCCGTAGTGTTATGTGTCGGGGAATGGGTCTGGATGGGTTGTTCTTCGGAGAGTCGGTGTGCACTTGTTGGGCCGAAGGACCTGTTTCCACACTGTAGGTAATCTAATCTAATCTAATCATCGGTGATCTTAAAAGTGTTACTTGTGATTAATCACAAAAACACCAAGGTCTTGTCGGTTGCTCATGGGTAAGCAGCTGATTTCCTCCCAATGTTAACTGTATTTGCTAACGTGCCCTTAAATGCAATGCTGCCCCCTTTATTGAATACTTAACAGGATGACTCTTTATATGCTAAACACTTGCATGGAATGTGAATGCTGACTGCTCAAGTCACAGAGAATTGATCTGTTTCTAGTATTACCAAAACTGATTTCGTTGGAACTTTGACCAATGGATCTGGCAATGGATAATCCGTTGCTGTGGCTGTAACACAACAAAGGCTCAGAGAAATTGAGGTGGACAAAATTCATTTGCAAACCCAGGGCCACTCCAGAGCAGCAAATGGCATCTACATGAAGTTACAACTGAAAGACTCTGGACCTATTGAGGGTCCTATCAGCCTCAATGCCATCTCCCCAAGATGTGTAAAGTACATCAATGCTACATACCGTGGGTGCCCTGGGACACAATCACAAAACTATGCCGTCTGCTGAAGTGAGACATCGGCCTCAGAGTGGGTGGCCATTATATCCCTGTGGTCATCAAGGTGGCAGCTATGTTATGTTATGCTATTGGCTGCTTCTAATGGTCCACTGAGGACCTATGCATTGAGGTTTTCAATGAAGCAATTTGTGCCAGATCGCATCACTTCATCTGTTTTCTCATAAGAAGACCAGTATTATAACCCAGGCTTTGCAATCAAAGCTGGCACAATGGATTGTGCACATGTTGTATTGAGAGCTCAACAAGCTTGCTTTCATCAACAGAAAAGGGTTTGATTCTATCAATGTGCAAATATTCTCTAATCATTGGTAGTCATCTTTTGAAGTCTTTGCCAAGTATCCTGGAAGCTGCCATGATGCCTTTATCCTTGAGAATGCAAATTTTCCTCTCACTTCAAGGGTCATATGCCTTACAAAGCTTGTTTCCCAGTAACCATCCTACTTGTGGTAGTAGTGATTGACCTTGTGGCCAACTAGGCATTAAATGTAATACTGGCAGCAGAAATCAGGCATGGTCCTAGCAATGCCGAATGTGTCTGCCACAGGTGAACACATGATAGTGTGAGTACAGCCCCTAGAGGCCTAATGCATATATAACAAGGTAAGAACTTGGGAGAACTCATGGAAATAAAGGCCCCACGAAACTCCCCAGGACTGACACTTAGTCAACTTTTGGGAATACTTAGTGTTACAAGTACACCAAAAAATAGCTGACTCTGTTGCTAAAGTCAAACTAATGTACAGAGGCCATGACTTCATAACAATTATTATGCCATTGTCAGTGAACTGGTTGAATTTTTAAAATGATTAATCCCATTTGTTCTGTTTATATTTTACTTGACAATGCCAAATTTTGGGAAGATTTTTGTGAGACCATGTCGATGAATCTCTTTTAGCTCATTTGTCCATGTGGTAAAATTGGGAGAAAGTGAGGACTGCAGGTGCAGATCAGAGTCGAGAGTGTGGTGTTGGAAAAGCACAGCAGGTCAGGCAGCATCCGAAGAGCAGGAGAATCAACGTTTCGGCCATAAGCGCTTCCTTCATCAGGAATGAGGCTTGAGAGCTGTGGTCTGAGAGATCAAAGGGAGGGGAGGTGGGGCTGGGAGGGAAGGTAGCTGAGAGTGCGAAAGGTAGATAATGGCTGGGGTGATGGTGATAGGTCAGAGAGGATAGGTGGGAAGGAAGATGAACAGGTAGGATAGGTCATGAGGGCAGTCCAGATCTGGGGTAAGGTGGGGGGAGGGGAAATGAGGAAACTGGTGAAATCCTATGTGGTTTGAGGGTCTCAAGCAGAAGATGAGGCGTTCTCAATCCAGGCATCTGGTGGTTAGGGTTTGGCAATGGAGGAGGCCAACACCCGAATGCCCTTGGTGGAGTGGGAGGGGGAAGTTAAAGTGTTGGGCCACAGGGTGATGGGGTTGCTTCGTGCATGTCCCGGAGATGTACTCTGAAGTGTTATGCATGTAAGCGTCCTGTCTCCCCAATGTAGAGACCACAGCAGGAGCAATAGATACTGTAAATGACATGTGGAAGTGCAGGTAAACCGATGATGGATGTGGAAGGCTCCTTTTCGGCCTTGGATGGAGGTGAGGGGGGAGGTGTGGGCACAGCTTTTGCAATTCTTGTGGTGGCAGGGGAAGGTGCCAGAATGGGAGGGTGGTTTGGTGGTGGGGGGGTGGTTTGGGTGGGGAGTGAGGACCTGACAAGAGAGTCTCTGAGGGAATGGTCTTTATGGAATGCAGATAGGGATGGGGAGGGAAATATATCTCTGGTGCGGTCCGTTTGTAAACAGTGGAAATAGTCGAGGATGATATTATGTATCCGGGGGTTGGTGGGATGGAAGGTGAGGACTGGGGGTTTCTGTCCTTGTTGCAGTTGAAGGGGTGGGGTTCAAGGTGGAAGTGTGGGAAGTAGATGAGATGCTCTGTCCAAAGGTGTTTTACAGTTATGAAAAACAGTTAGCAAGAAATTGCATGAGGGTTATGTGATATAACTTAAAGTATGGATGAATTGGTAAGTTTTGAGGAAGCTTTAATTTGAGTGAGCAAGGTAGCATGCTGGATGGATTTGGAGGAAAAGTAGCAGAGCTAAGATAAGGTAACTGGAAGTTACAGCAGGGAATTGCAAAACTGTGGATGATATGTCCACCTATCAAGATCACGTTTGCTTTAAATACATTGAGTTTGGATGCAACTGATGTATAACCAATTATTAATAATTTTTTTATAGAAGTAATGCATTAATTTTGTAATGTATTTAATTTGCAAAAAGTTGACGAGTAACATTATATATGTTAAAGGCAAATTTCATCTGATTTCAAAAACTGGGCGAGTGGAAAAAAGTGTAGAAGCCCATCGTGGAGCTGTGCTGGCAGGAAGGTGGAATTATGAGGGAACTGCTTTGGTAACAGGTGAGTGAAGTATTATAACAAACAAATTTAACCTATTTGGAATACTGTATCCTTGGGGAAAATGCATAACTGAAAGTATAATTCTTCATTCTGTATCTCCATCCACCATAGAAGTCTATATTTGCTCAAAGGTTTCATGCATTCTGGGGAAACTGGTGCTAAGGATGTAGAAAAACATATTCCTTTTGGGCTCAAATGCTCCACATGCTCCCTGAGCCAGCAATATTTTCCTCATTCTTTTTTTTTCTATAACCAATTTATTTTTTGTTGTTGAAATACAAAGCAAAAGTGCTGGAAAGACTGGACAATTTGGGAGAGAAAAACTGTTAATGGCATTGATACTATTGGTAGTAATTACCCACCCCAGGATAGACAAGAGAGAGTTAGTGGCAGGGGAAGTAAAGGATCATGAAAAATGAATGAAAGAGGCAACATGTCAATTCCAGTAATTCTGGCACAGAAACACTGTTACCAGCACCTATTCTTTGAGATAAATTGAGGATCAGGGTTAAATTTGAAATAGGGTGTTGTCCTGCTACTGCTGAGCTTTTGAGGAGGCCAAGCACTGAGAGGTCAGAGTGGATTGAACTCCAAAGATTCACCAGATGCTGAGTGAAGAAGTTCCTTCTCATCTCAGGGCTTGTTGGGAAGTTGGTGTATGTAAAATTGTAAAATGGAAGAAGGCATTGCGTAGTCTCTTTAAAAGATGGTGTTTTTTTTTCCAGTGCTTAGAGTTAGAATGGATTTCTGAACAGCAGCTTAAAGTGCAGGTGCACAGAAAGCACCCAAATTGAAACATTTTGTGTTGATCAGCCAAGCAGCATTTTTACTAAGCCAACAAATCTTTTCAAATTTAGCCGATCAGTTTAAACCAAGCACTTAGCTACCAAGAACTTATGAAGTTTAAATCTGATGGTTTTGACGACCTAGAAACAATACGATTGTAAGAATTTAATAGGTCATCAAGCTATAAAAGACAAGGGCGTTTGGAGAATCCATGAGAGCCAACTGCCATCTACCAAGCGATAACAACTTTCAACTCTCAGAGAAAGCATCATCTCATTAATAAAGGTACTGCAGCACCCTTTGCTAATATTCCAGACAGTAGAATTCACAGAGACAACATTCCTGACAGAAGAATTGACACAAGAATTCGACAGAGGAATTTTTGATGCAAGAATTGGACGGAGGTGTTTCTGAAGAAGATCAACGAAGAGGGTGCAGAGCATTCCAGTAGATGTATCCTAGCTGTAATTTGGTGAAACTAAATTCTATTGTTTTAGTCTATGTGTGACCATTAGGATTTTATTTTATTCGGGAATACATAATAATTCGAGGGGAACTGTTCACTTTGTTAGTGGTTCTGTTAATCTGTTCACTGTTGGTTAGATAAATAAATTGTTAGTTGTTGATTATAGAGTGAGTGAAGGATTGTATTTCATTTAACCACTCCTTTATAACGGATTCGGGGGGAGAGAGGTAGGTTATACCACTTCTCACACTTCTTTTAGCAGATTGTAAGGCAAGAAGAGCCTCTGTGACTGTTTTTTGATTTTAGTTATCAGGGGGGAGGGGGGTTGACCTCCACTTCATAACAGTGCTAAAAGACCTATACCTCATTTTGACAATAGCCAGGTTTTAGATCCCACAGCCAAGGGGAATGTCTTTGCTGTTGATCTCTAAAAATTTAATGTTTGAATGAGATCACCATTCATTCTTCTAAACTCCAGAGAATGTATGCTCAGTCCGGTTAATCTTTCCATCTTTCTTTGGCAAGTACTTTCCTTTGGTAAGTAGACCAAAATTATACACAATTATCCAGTATGATCTCACCAAGGCACTGTATATTTGCAGTGTCATCTTTAGTCTCAAATTCTGTTGTTAAATGCTAAGATGACACACTTGCAGACAGAACAGAGATGTTAGGTAAAGTGACTACTCATTGTATTTGCTGTCTCCAGTGTTTAAAAAGTCCATTTTGTGGGCTGTAAATGCTGTGTACAGAGTTGGATGAAGTGTAAATAGATCTCTGTTTTATTTGCAAAAGGTACATTAGTCCTGGATGGCAGGGAGACAGCACTGAAAGGGCAGGTGTTACAACTCCTTGTATGGAAATTGCCATAGGATGCAATGGGTGTTGAGCCAAAGTTTTATGGAGGAAATGGCCTTTTAGGAAAGAGCCTGGAAGGAAAGGGGAAGTAAGGATGTCTTTTGCTCAGGGAATCATGCCTGAGGAGATTGAAATGGCAGAGAATGATTCGTATAGACGGGAGTGTGCGAAATGGGATAAATGCTGTCAAGCCTCAGTCTTTAATGGTGGAGAGGAATCCTTGCAGAAACAAAGAAGTAGGTTTCAGAAATAAAAGCAAAAGAAAATCTTTCAGCATCAATGGTAATCTGCTTTTTGAGTTCAAGCTCTTGTTTTAATGGTAGGAAATTTGAATATATTTAACAGATGAGGAATGGAGGTGAGTTGTCCTAGAAAGTAGTGTGAAGAGTACTGAAATTGGGGCAGCTATGGGAGCCAGTGGCTTGTTCCTTGCAACAGATGTTTTGTCAGAAAAAAAAATGATATTGCCCTCTCGCCTTTCGAAGGCAGCAGCTTTCTTATGCCATTCCATTTGCACAGCCCGAGACTTAACTCATGCAGAACTGTGGGACTCCACTGCTCCTATATAAAAATTGGTTGTTCCTTTGCACCCAAGAAGATATTTCGAACAAAAAATCTGGAAGTTGTAACAGTTAGGAGCAAATTACTGCAAATGCTAGAGTCTGTACTGAAAATAAAATATGCTTAAAATCACCAAGTCAGGCAGCATCTATGGAGAGAGAGAGAGAGAGCAGGCTAATGTTTCAAGTCTGGATGACTCTTCTTCAGAGGTCTGCCAGATGCTGCCTGACCTGCTGTGATTCCTCCAGCACTTTTTTTTTTTGTTTTCAGTTGTAACAGTTAGTCTGCCTTCACACTTGTTTACAAGAACAACTGTGAAATCCAGTAAAAGATTATTTGACAATTTTCAGTCTTGTTATAGTACCGTTTTTATAGTTCCCAATGCATGACTGTTTTATGAAAATACTTCAGTTTAGTTTGTTTATGCAGTAATCCCTAAAAGACTCTCCTTCCCTAGCCATTGCAAACCGACCAACTTCGAATTTGATCATCATACAATGGCTACAGGATGACAGTGCTCTTCAATGTTACTTGTTATTACCTTGCTCTACAGTCAGTAATGATTACTGATATATACCTGAGAGTGACTTTGAGTAACTAGAAATATTACATGGTGCGTTAATTAATTGAAACTAAAGGGCTCAGTGGTTAGCACTGTTGTCTCACAGCACCAACGACCCGGGTTCGATTCCTGCCTCGGGTGACTGTCTGCCTGTGTGAAGTTCGCACATTCTCCCCGTGTCTGCGTGGGTTTCCTCTGGGTGCTCTGGCTTCTTCCCACAATCCAAAGATGTGTAGGTTAGGGTGAATTGGCCATACTAAATTGCCCATAGTGTTAGGTGCATTAGTGAGAGGGAAATGGGTCTGGGTGGGTTTCTGTTTGGAGGGCTTGTTGGGCCGAAGGGCCTGTTTCCACACTGTAGGGAATCTAGTCTAAGCCTAAGAACACTTTTAAATCATACAGAAATTCACTTGCAAGTAGAAAATCAATCTGTTTTCTTTTACTTTTGCATCTAATGGAATATTATTTGTACTCCAAAGTTGGTGAAGATGGTCAAATTAAGATTTGGTCCAAAACTGGAATGCTGCGATCCACAATGGTACAACAAGGTAGGTTTTGAATTACAAGATTCTTCTGGATATGTAATTGGCTTTTAGCAGTAGTTCAGCAATGGCAAGGTAACGCTAAATTAAGTGCTACATTTTAAAAATCCAGCACAGGACAGTAGAGTGGTGCTGGAAATGGACAGCAGGTCAGGCAGCATCTGAGGAACCGGAAAATTGACATTTCAGGCAGGAGCCCTTCATCAGGAATCCTGCCCGAAACGTCCATATTCCTGTTCCTCGGATGCTGCCTGATCTGCTGTGCATTTCCAGCACCACTCTAATCTTGACTCTAATCTTGACTCTAATCTCCAGCATCTGCAGTCCTCCTTTCACCTAGTATATTCATGCATTTCAGTATTTAAGCTCTAATTTACTGAAAAATAAAGCACAATTTCCCTGTTCCTACACTTGGGTCAACATTTTTAAAATTTCAAATATATGCTGTATTCATTAATTATCTATAAGTAAAAGCAAAAAGTACTAATACAGTGGAATTGTTACATTCCTCATTACAGCTTTAATTCACTTGCAACAAAAAAGGCATTTTCTAAAAATGAAAGGAATCCACTTACATTCCCATTAAGGCTACAATTGTATCTCAAAACATAACAGACCCTAATTATGTTTTAGCAGAAAGACTTGGGTGGTCTTTTCCTGCAGTGACCATTTTAGTGCATCCCCCAGCGCTTACACCTAGACGTTAGAATTGGTTGAGGTCAATTTTTTGCACTGGAAGACCACCAGGATTCAGGCAGACCAAAGAATGTCTTTCATCGAGTTGATGATCCTCCAGACTCAGGAGATGTTTGTCTTAATGTTTATCTTGGGCAATAGCTCATAGAGCAGAGCCCTGCATCATGAAGGCGTTTGAAGGAGATGTGTGACAGTCTCTTCACCACTGCAATCATCTTGAGGACATTGTGTAGTTGTGCAGAGTCCAAGCATGCATGAAGGATCTGATGAGTAGAGTCCTGTTCACCACCAGCCAAGCTACATCTTTGTGTTTGTTAGAAAGTTTTGGTGATGAGGCGTTCTGCCAAATGACTTTGACAGTGCTTAAGGAACCACCCAATAGGAACCACTTTCTAATTTCCCCACAGGTGACATTGTGTGCTGACTACTGCCTGACAGACTTATGGTCAAAGCCAGGTGATACAGGATTATCCAACTACTTTGTCAAGACTATCCTTTGTAACACTGGAATAGATAGATAGTCAGTTACACTTGATGTTTGTGTACCAAGGATCTACACACAGCTCAGTGCAGCCGCACACAAAGGTAACCATCAGGATGAGGGTGCTGTAGGTACGTTCTTACTGTCCCGCCCCCATCCAGACCTTGTACATGATGTCTTTGCAGACATGGTTCATCTTTAACCTCTAGATGAAGTGAAAGATGGTCTGGGTGATCGCTGCAGCACAGGCTCAGTGATAATTCATCAAGCTCAATTGGTGTGACCTGATGAAGGAGACAATAACTTTGCCACGTAACGAGAAGTATAGTTGGAGGCTGATTCTTCTTGATACGTCTTCCACAGTGCCAATTTGGTATTGGGAGCAGATTGTTTACAAAGCCACTTCTTTTTTTTCTCTTGGATGGTGGACAGTAAGGAAAACAGCGAAAAACATGAATATGTACCCATCCAGATGCATTTTAAATGTTGTAATTGTACCAGCCTCCATCACTTTCTCTGGCAGCTTGTTCCATACATGCACCACCCTCTGCATGAAAAAACTGCCCATAGATCCCTTTTAAATCTTTCCCCTCTCAACATCTTGGAGGTGAACATTTAAACAAAAAAGAATTGGACCAGCTGTATGAATACTGCATCTCCAAGAGCAGGGCAGAGACTGGGAAGTCTGTGGCAAGTAACTCACTGCCTTACTTCCTGAAAACCATGTGCCATCTACAAGTCACATGAAGAACGTGATTGAATACTCCCCACTTGCTTGGACTAATGCAGCTCCAAGAATACTTAAGATGTTTGACGCCATCCAGGACAAAGTAGACCATATGACTGGCACAGAATGCCGCACTTTGCCGATGAAGCCTTAAGGGTATCTTGGAGTATTGCCTCTGTCTACCTGAGGCTCGCCTGCCATTTTGAAACTGGCAGTAGAGTGCCTTCTTGGGGAGTCTTGTGTTGGTCATGTGGACAATGTGCCAATCCTATCGAAGCTAATCAGGAGTGGTCAGTGCTTTGATGATGGGGATGTTGGCATTATCTATGATGCTGGTGTTGGTATATCTGTCTTCCCACAGATTTGCAGGATTTTGCGCAGGCAGCATTGGTGGTGGTATTATAGTGCCTTGAAGTGTCTACTGTAGACAGCCCACTTCTCAGAACCATATTGGAGGGTGGGAACAACTAAGGCACAGTGTTCCACATACTGCATACACATGACTAGCATGGATTTGCCCATAGAAGTTGACTTTCATGTTGAACATAACAAGCATTTATTTAGGAGCTTTAGATGATTTTGACCTATTTGTGAGAATCATAACTCTGTAGTATGTCATAGTGGAGTACATGATGGTGATATATGTAGTAATTTCAATGATTCTACACAACTTCTGTAAGTGATTTCTTATTTTAATCACGGAGCAGAAATTAACTCAAAACATACTTAAGTCTCCTTCTGCTTCTGTCTCAACAGAACTGTTGAATTCCAGTCAGTATTTAAAGCCTTCTGTTATACATTAGCATTCCAAAGTGACAATGTGTTAATTTTTGCATGCTTTTGACATGTGGTTTCATTGAATATGTATTGCTTGCTACTGGCCATAAATTATGTAATAAGAATTATTTGGAGTCTATCATCTTGGGACTTGTCTCTCTCGTTTCTGGTTATGAACCCACAGTATCCACACTGAAACCAGATGTTAAAGGTTTGCCATTGGAATGAACATTGTTTAGTATTTAGAGTGTAATCAGTATAAGGAGGGAAATAAATTGTGCCCCAACAATTTAAACTGTAGTCAGAAAGTATATTAATTTATTCTGTATTCTACTATTGGACTGCTGAAAAATGACATGTTTTGTTGAAGCTTTTCAGCTTCATCAGGATAATCTGCAAGAAATTCCAAATTACAAGTAAGAAACATTTGTACAGTGATGGAAAAATGCAGATTGGGTGGCATGTAGAGTTTTGTCAAGGTGTTGCTCTAAAGAATTCACCAGTTACTTATGACTGACAGTTGACTGCCAAGCTTTGATTAAACAATGCAGGTCAAATCTGATTGCCCTGAGAAATTAACCAATGCTTCTATTAATTAGAGTCCACTTGTCAACCAGTCAGTACTGTCATCCTTTACCCTTCTACGTTGATATTTCTTACAAATGAAAATGTCTTATAAATGCAACATGAAAAATGTTGACAAAAAAGTCTTTTTTTTAGCAAAACTCAGATTCTATACTACCAAATGACTAGTTCTTATAATAGTTGGCTGTAGATATATTTAGCATACGAATGACAATCTTGCAGAAACTGGTTAAAATGTAATTAGTAAACAGGAAATCATCAACTGTCTGGTGGAGGGGGCTTGCCAGCGAAACCCATATCCAGTGCATGAATAAAAGTACTCACAGGTACCTGTGTAAATTGGAGAAAAAATATCATTCTATTACTTAAATTCTATTACATAAATTCATATATTGCAAACTGCTTTATTGAAAAAAAATATTGTTTATTGAGAAGGGAGGGAATATTTCTTGAGCTCAGAGTAACACTTCTGGATATGTAGCTGCTGATGTTCCTGAGGGCTTTCATATCACAGAAGAGAATGTTGGGCTGGATATATAAGCATTTATTTGCTTTTCCACGTTTACCACCTTCATCGAGAAGAGCAGTGCCAGCAATGATTAAACAATCTAGTACTGGAAAAGGACACTTATACAAAGAAATGTCAACTCACTGAGTATCCAGTTTCAACAACATTCAAGAAGTTCTTTTCCATCCAAGATAAAACAGTCAGTTGATTGGCTCTTCATCCAGCTCCTTTCTGCATTGATGCACAGTGACAGCATTATGTACATTCTACAAACTGTACTGCAACAACTCATCAAAGCTCCTTCAAAAGCACCTTTCAAACCCACAACCTTGACCAAGTAAAACTGAGGATAAAGTTGCCATAGTCTTAGATGACCACTTGACTGTCGGTCTCATTAGAGAGAGACGATTGATAGTGAATTTAACCTGAGGTCACCATGCCTCAGGTGAGGGTTGAGGCTGAGAAGGTATGACCTTCATGGTAACTTCAGCCAGTGCCAAATAGAAGGACAACGGTAGCAAACAAATGAGAACACCTACCCACCTGCAAGTTTACCTCCAAGCCAATTAGAACTATGTTACTATTCCTTCACTGTTGTCAAAATTCTGGAACTTCCTTCCTACTTGTGGCTGTCCCAACACACCAAGGACTGCAACAGTTCAAATAGGCATATCACTACAACTCTATGGCAAATAGGGATCCAGAACACATGCTAGCCTTGCCAGCGAAACCCATATCCAGTGCATGAATAAAAGTACTCACAGGTGCCTGTGTGAATTGGAGAAAAAATATCATTCTATTACTTAAATTCTATTACATAAATTCATATATTGCAAACTGTTTTATTGAAAAAAAATATTGTTTATAATTTTTATTTATTCTGATCAACACTTGGAAAGTTCCAAAGGTTTTATGCACCATTTACGCCCAATTCTCACCACAGTTAACTATCCTGAAGCAATGTTCCCTATAGTTTTTTCTTGCTGCTCTGCAGATGTCTGAAGTCCATGCACAGTTGTGCCCAAAGGCACATTGATCATCATGTATGGAGACTTCCAGCAGATGTGCAGGTTTGAGGGTATGTTGTCCTAAAGGGCATCCCTAATGTGTCCTGATCCATAACTGCAGGGTTACTTCAGCTCTCCAAGGGGTTACCTCGGCTATCAAAGAAGTGCAGTAAGAATTGACCTGCTCTTTGCAGGGCTAATATGCACACTGGATTTCAGAGCCCAATTCTGTGGAGGCAGCTGATAATTTAAATGGGACCCGCATGTGTGAACTTTAGCCGGACCCCAATTTAACCCTCATGAAAATAAAAGAGGCTGGTTTGGGGATGAGTGTTGTGATTCTGGACAAATCCAAGTACTTTGCCAGAGCTGTGATGCTATCTGTTCTGGAGAAAATCATAAAACTACTTATAGCAAATTATCTTTGGCTTTGTTAGTTTTATTTTAATTAATGGCTAGAAGGAATGTCTGAGACCATTTAGCCTGTTGCATCCACCCAAACTCTTCACTTGAGTAATCCAAAACAAATTACATTGGCTTGCTGTCTGCAAAATCCTGTATCTACTTCAGTTTTGAATGTTGGCTTTCATTTCCTTTAGTCTGCAATCACTGTGTTAACTTGCATCAAGGAAATCCAATCTGTAACTAATTGTTCAGGTTGAAGAGTGTAGACTTTGATTCACAGACGTGAAGTAGGCTCATAGGTAGCTGATATACTATATGTGGGGTGAGACTACTCTGGCCACAGCCAGAACTCTCAAACATATGCCTTTGTTCTGCTTTATTGGGGTAGCTTGCTGGAAATTAAACTCCACTATTCTCAGTCCTAAAAGAAGTTTAAAGTCAAAAATGTTAAAATACACCAAGTCCCCAATTTACCTGTTTGATGGACTCTGGTAAACTGAAAGCATAGATTAGGTTTCTGTACTTAAAGAATAACTATCTAATACCAATAAACAGTTTCTAAACATAGGTAAATAACGATGAACTGTCAATTTGTAACTCTACTGAATAAAACTCTGACCCTTTTCTAAAACCCTGTCCAGACATGCATACAGTACAGATGCACAAAAAAGGGTGTTATAAATGAAAGGAAAAAAGTACTGAAGAAATAGTTTCATAGCACCAATCCTTAGGATGTGCTAGGGTGTTCTTTAGTTTCCCAAGTCTTTCAGTTTCTTTCACTTCTTCACAGGAGAGACAGAGTGACTGGTTCACAAAAATAAAGTCTCCAGTTTTTTTAAAAATTAAAAACAACAGTGAACAGAAAGCAGCTCGCTTGCTTTAGCGAAGGTATTTTCACTAGAGGGAGAGAGGCATGTTTTTCCAGAGGTGCGGAATGTTGACACCCACAAGCTGTTCAACTACCTAAGAACCAACCAGTTGTCATCAGGCTGATGACCTTTACATCCACAACTGGTTACAATTCTCAAAACAATCAGGAGCCTGTTGGCCGCTGAACTTCACTTTGTGTATTATACACTTATGCTGTCCCATCATGTCCCATCATTGACACCTTCCTCATGCTGCTTGCAAGGCAACAGTGTAAACATAATTTACAATGAGTTTTAGTAGCTTTTTAAAACCATGATGTGGTAGTGCTGGTGTTGGACTGGTGTGGACAAAGTCAAAACTCACATGACACCAGACTATAGTCCAACAATTTATTTGAAACCACAAATAAATGTCATGTGATTTTTGACTTTTAAAACTATAGCAACTCCTTTTCTCAGTCCACAATTAAAAGTCAAGTAAAATAAGAAAGATGCCTTTTACATTTTGTAGATGTTGAACAGGCATTGGGAAATGGGAATTTAGTTACTCACTGCAGAATTCCTAGCCTCTGACCTGCTTTCATATCTGTATAGTTAGTTAACTGGTCCAGTTCAATTTCTGATCACTGGTATCTCCCAGGATGATGTTAGTGAAGGACTGAGCAATAGTACTGCCATTGAACTTTAAGGAATGGTGGTTAGATTCTCTTCTGTTGGAGTTGGTCATTGTCCAGCACTTAATTGATGCAGATGATACTGTCCACTTATCAAACCAAGCCTGGATGTTGGCCAGGTCTTGCTATATGTAGACACAGATTGCCTCAAGATCTGAGGTGTTACAGATGGTAGTAATTTGCGCAGTCATCAGCAACCATTCCCACCTGACCATATGATGGAAGGAAAGTCTTTAACAGTAGCTGAACATGTTTACATCTAGGGCATTACTCTGGAGAACTGTTGTGGTGATGTCCAGAGGCTGAGGTAACACCACAGCCATCTTCCTTTGCGCTAGATATGAATCCAAACAGAGAGGTACCTTTTTCCCACCAAGATTCCAATTACGATGAGTTTTGCTATGTCACCATGACGCACACATTCTGCCTTGATGTCAAGGGCAATCACTGTTACCTCAGTTCTGGAATTGCATTCTTTTGTTCATAATTAGTCCAAGCTGTAATGAGGTCAGGAGCCTTAAAGCCCAAGCAGAATCCAAACTATTTGGCATGCAAATAGTCCTCTGTTTTAGCTCCACCAGATTGTATCCAATCTTAGGTATGCCTGCTTCTGATTCTGTCACACCCTCCTGCATTCCTAACTGAACCATGCTTGATCTCCTAATTTGATGGTAATAATAGATTGAAGCATGTTCCAATAAGGCTTCAGGATTTGGTTGAATCCAATTCTGCTGCTGCAAAGGGCCCACAACATCACATACATGCCCAGCTTTGAGTTGCTAGAATTGATCAAAGTGTGCCCATTTAACACAGTGGAAGGGCATCCTGAATATGAAGCCATGACTTGGTCTCCGCAAGCACAGTCACACCAGTGACCAATGTGAAGAGGAAAAACTCAAGCAAATTTTCCCTCCTGTTGGTTCTCTTGCTGCAGGGCCTGTCCAACAGCTCTGTACTGAAGGTCTCAGCCAATTAGTTCTGTTGTATTTCTACCAAGTCACTTTTGGTGCTGGACATTGCAGGTGGCACCCTCTGTGTTTTTCTTTCAGATCTCCCTCAACATAATGTACTACTGATTCATCAGCCAAGGGTGTTGTGGTAGGTGGTTACCAGGAGGGACTTTTCTTACCTGTGTTTGATCTTTGACTTCAGACCCCATGAAGTCTATGTTGAGGACCCCAGGAGAACTCCTTCCCAGCTATACTACATGGTGTCCCCATATATCTGCAGCCCTTGTCCTTCTAGATGAAAGTGGTCATGTGTTTGGAAGGTGCTGACTAAGGAGATTTGGTGAATTTCTGCAGTTCATGTTGTAGATGACAAACACTGCCTCTACTGAGTGTTCGTGATGGAGGGGGAGTGAATATTTGAGGATGTGGTCCCAATCAAGTGGGCTGCTTTTTCCTGGATTATGTCAAGCCTCTTGAGTGTTGTTGAAGCTGCACCCATCAAGGCAAGTGCGGAGTATTCCATCACACTCATGACTTCTGCCTTGTTGCTGGTGGATAGGCTTTCGGCAGACAGAGGATGAGTTACTTGTAGCAGGATTCCTATCCTCTGTCTTGCTTTTGTAGCCATTGTTTTTATATGGCAAGTCTAGTGCAGTTTCTGGTCAATGGTAATCCCCACAATGTTGTTAGCAGGTATTCTGAGATGGTAATGACTTTGAATATTAAGAGACGATGGTTAGATTCTCTCTTGTTGGAGACATCAACTGGTATCTGTGTGGTTTGAATGTTACTGCAACTATTTATTCCAAGCATGGATATTGTCCAGGTCTTGCTTCATTTGGACATGTAGTGCTTCAGTGTCTGAAGAGTTGCAAATGGTGCAGAACATTTTATAATCATTACCAAACATCCCTAACTCTGACTTTATAAAGAAAGGAAGGTCATTGATGAAGCAGCTGGAGAAGGTTGGACATGGGACACTACCCTGAGTACTCCTGCAGAGATGTCTTGGAACTAAGATAGCTGACCTCTAACAACCACAACCATCCATCTTTGCCAGGTATGACTTAAACCAGTGGAGAGTCTGCTTTGTCCAAGGAAGAGGATATATCCAGGGATGGTGATGGGGGTCGGTCTAGAATATTGTCTGTAACACATGACTTTGTCAGGCGCTTGTTTGTCTCATGAGAGAATGTGAAAAATTTTGGCATAATCATCCAGATATTGGTAAAGAGGACTTTGCAGGATCAACAGGGCTATGTTTCTTGTGATGAGGCAGATGCTAGGAAATTTATTTGGTTTCATTTCTTTTCAACACTTTTTTTTTTCCGTAGTGTATTCCAAACAAGTAGCTTGATTAGCCATTTCAGAAGCAATTAAGATGTAATCACATTGCTGAAGCTCAGGAGACACATGTAGGCCAGGCAAGGTAAGCATCGTTAGACACAAGAAGACTGCAGATGCTGGAATCCAAGATAAACAAGCAGGAGACTGGAAGAACACAACAAGCCAGGTAGCATCAGGAGATGGAGAAGTCAATGTTTCGGGTGTAACTCTTCTTCAGGACTGAGGTTGGGTGTGAGAAGATCTGCAGATAAAAGGGGTGGTAGGGGCAGGGTGGTGAAGAGGGAATAGGTGAAGTCAGGCAGATAGTACGACCTGGTTGGTTAATGGGTGGAATGAATCCGGTAGGCGACTGGAATGAGAGGAAGGGAGGGGGAAAGGTTTGGAAGGGACATTCTTCAATTTTCAAATAACCTCCCTTCCCTTCCCCTGACTCCCTTTCCACCCCCTCCCCCTCCCTTTCACTGCTCCCAGCCTCCTACCAGATTCATTCCTCTCATTTGACCAATCAGGTCATGCCCACTGCCTGTCTTCACCTATTCCCACTTCACCACCCTACCCCTGCCACCCCCTTTATCTGCAGCTCCCCTCACACCCACCCTCCGTCCTGAAGAAGAGTTACACCCAAAACATTGACTTCTTCACCACCTGATGCTGCCTGGCTTGCTGTGTTCTTCCAGTCTCCTGCTTGTCTATCTAAGCATGACCGATTTCCTTGTCAAAAGGACATTAGTGAACCATTTAGATTTACTGACACTGGTTATCTGATCCTGATAAGGCTAGCTGTAATTCCATATTTTATTGAATTGAGACTCCACCAGCTACTACAGTTGATTTTGACTGCATTATTAATACAATGACTTCACCATCCCCCACCTCCCCGGCCATTTGGGGTATGCCAGAAAGCATTGTTTCCTGCAAGATGAATTTACATTTAGGCAAGGTGTTCCAGAGTATCTAATGATTGTGGTCCTATACCCATATAATACTTCAAGACAGCAGGAAAAAAGAATAAAACGTAAATATTCCATAATGTTCTGAGCCTGCTACATTTTGTGCAAAAAATGATATAATTCTGCTGGTAAACATAACTAAAAATACTATAAAACTTTAAAGAAAATATATTGTTTTTGTACCTTAAGATCTATTATTTTTAGGATGTTTTTTGTACAGAGGTACTTTATACAAGTGTTGTCTACAGCAGGTTGTGGTGCTACTTTACTTTCATATATTCCATATATGAAAAGATATTTTAAAAATGTAATCAAGCCACACAAATTAAATCAAGAAGTAGTTACTGTATATATTATATTTATATTTTCTTAGGAACTCCAGTATATTCAGTAGCATGGGGTCCAGATTCTGACAAGATTCTTTACACCTTGGGAAAACAACTGATCATTAAGCCTCTTCAACCAAATGCCAAAGTCCTTCAGGTTTGTACATTTTAGGTTTACAAGATGTTCAAGCTCTCAGTAATATGTAAATAATTCAAATACAATATTAATTAAATGTTCTCTTTGTCTTTGCCTATAATGATTCTGTCTGTTGAACTTCTGGATCAGACATTTCGGATTACAGATTTTTTTTTCATCTTGACAATGAAATTACAATATACTTTGTTAGAACCCTTCCAAAAACTAGACTTTGAAGTTTGCGTCTTTATAAGGGACTATAAAACAGGTCACTATGCAAAAACTGTTCACATTTTAAAGAAAAAACCCTAATTGGAGTGGCAGTCAATATTTACTTTTATCACAAATTAAATAAATGGCTATAAACTTGAACAATGTTTCAACACCAGTTACTGTGGTGCAAAATAACTTTGGCCGCAAGTGCTGTGCACTTCAGCTTGCCTGCTTTGAAATATGACCAATTCTATCTTAATTAATGTGTCAACGAGCAGAAAATAGTCAATTGTTTTGCGAGTGAAATTTAAAAATTCCTAGAAAATGTGCTTGCTTGGAAATGTGTAAAAGTATTTCTACTTTTTTTTTTAAGTGCAAATGGGCAATGTGTACTGAAATATCATAGCACTGATTAAATATTGACATGATTTCACATTAAGCTTTTAACATAAATACTGCCATTGTGTAGCATTTCACAGTGGTTGAATTTTCTTAGTCTCTGAACAAAGTGGGAAATCAAGAGAAAATAAGATGTAATCGAAATTGTTTTTTCTTCAATGCAAGAATTTCAATGTTCAGTTTTGCATTATTATTCCAGTTTGAGCAGGGAATTGAGAACCTTGCCAATGAGTGGTGAGAAGTCAATTTGCATGCATTAATGTCTCATTAATCTGTTTCTCATCTCATTTGTACACTGCTATTTTCCCACGTGGCTGAGTGAGACAGCAATAATTCCTACATGAAAGTCAAAGCAGCTACCGGGCGGTTCCAATTTATCACGTGATTTTTTGGGTATCCACCTTGCCCAACAAACCCCACCAACTCAAGGCAAGGCCTCTGAATTGCAACCATCTATACACATCCATCCACAGGGTTTGACATCTGTCACACATTGGCTTCACTACTTCATCACAACACCTTTCTGACTCATTTAGAATATATCTGTCAACTTCAGTGCTGCACTTCAGAATAAGTCCAAAGTCACCCGATGCCTGATTATAGTTGAACGCGTTTATTTAAAATCACAAGCTTTCGAAGCGCTGCTTCTTCGTCAGTTCACCTGATGAAGGAGCATTGCTCCAAAAGCTTGTAATTGTAAATAAACATTTGGACTATAACCTGGTGTTGTGTGACTTCTGACTTTGACCACCCCAATCAAACACCAGCATCTCCACATCATGGCACTTTGGAATGCATCTGTACTTTTCTTTGTCATGCTGCTGTGGGGCCACTTTGCACCCAGGGTGGGACTGGAGCACATGTCATGTGGTCCATCTCAGGACTCTTTGCTTGCTTTGCTAGCATTCACACACTGTGTTTATTTAGAGCACAGCATCTTCATCTTACCTTGCGTTTTTGTGTTTTGTTGCTCAATTTATGGAGTCAATGTAGTTCTATTTGCCTTGAGTTTAGTGCAGTTACAAAGCCAGGTAGCTTGTTATCTGTGGTGCCACTGATGACAGCATCTCTGAGCTGACAGAGGACTACTCTCTTTAGGCTTTGAGACATATCCATTTAATTGAAACGCATTCAGTATTTTCCACAAAAACTACTGACACATTGCTGTAGATGCAACATTGATGTAGCACAGTGCCATTCAGCAGCTTGTCCTGCACTGCGCTGTTGGAGGTTCTGTCTTTTCTGTGAGAGGTTAACTTCAGGCTCCATTTGCCTGGTTCAGTGAATCTAATAAATCCTACTGTACATTTTTAAGGAAAAAACAGGTGAATTATCTTTGGTGTCTTGGCCAATCTTTATCCCTTCATCATCACAGAAGAAAGATTATCTGGTTGTTATCATGTTGCTGATTGTGGGAGATTGCTTTGCATAAATTAGTTGCTTTTTGCATTTCAAGAGTGACTACGCTTCAAAAAATACTTCATTTGTAGAAGTACTTTAAGATGTTCAGTAACAAATGGTGCAATGTAAATGCCAATATTTCTCCTGATCATTGACCACCGAGTGTGACTGGGTGCAGGCAGATCAGGAGCTTTCCTCATCCACCTTAGCCTAACCAAGGTGCCTATCAACATGTGCAGGGAGCAGGTGTTTTTGGAGATAACTCATCCCCAACTGTTTACCTGTCTTCTGCTCTGCCTACCCCAGGAGATGGTGCCTCTACCAGTATATCCTTTTCTTAAATACAGGACCAAAACATTATGCAGTGCCCCAAGTGCAGCCTTGTCAGCACTTTGTGCAGTTGTAACAAGACCTCCTTGTAATTAAACTCCCAACATCCTAGCAATAAAGTCGATAATTGCATTTGTCTTTCTAATTACTTGTTAGCTTTCTATGTTTCATGCACAAGAACATCTCAATCCTCTGAACTGTACTTTTTTGGGGAGGCTGCACCTGGGACACCACATAGAGTTTTGGTCCTGTATTTAAGAAGAGGATATACTGACAGAGGCACCACCTCCTGAGGTAGGCAGAGCAGAAGATAGGTAAACAGTTGGGCTGAATTAAATAATAATCTGTCTTTTGATTCTGCAAACTAAAGTGCATAAGCTCACACTTTCCTTATATTAAACTCCAACTGTCCAGTTTTTGCCAAAAAATTTGTATTGCTTTTATATGAAATTATTTTTCTGTCTTAGACTTTAACCATTTCAAATGCATGAACTAAATTCAAAGGTCTAAGAAAATCACAAAACCACAATTAATTAAGGAAGAACTTGAAAAAGCAGTTAAAATCCACAAGACCTTTTGTTATCTGAGGGTAGACTATCTTCATGATCTGTTGAATTTGTTACAATATGGCAGTGAACCAATAGGATATTTTGAGGCCCAAATATGATGGCATACTGCATTGCCTGGTAATTCCCAAGTTCACAGAACTGAGCTGATAATGATGTAATCAGACAAATGGGACATCTCCGAAACCAGTGAGATTTGAAAATTGAAAATTAATTAGGAAAGAGTGACAAGGCAGCGTAATTTAAAATTCACAAATTCAATGTGAAATCAGGTACAGAAAGAAAGGTAGGCAGACAAAAAGAAGAAATAGATTAATCACAAGAGTTTTTTAAAAGGGCAAAAAAAAGAAGTAACCATCAAAAATTTGAATAAATCTCCTAAAACGATCTGTGTATTAAAGGATTGAGAGTCTACTTCATAAAAAGTTTGGTTGAAGTCATTAACAATCATCACATTGTCAAAAGTGTACTTACTTTGCTAATTGCTATGCCTAATTTTCTATGGCAAGTTTAGTGTGTAATTAATATGCAAAACCATAACTTGTAAATATCACAGTTTTGCCATTGATGAGGTATTTTTTTCTTTGCTACAAGCAGCCTGCAGAGTTGCACACTAATAACAACATGCACCTTCAGATACCATTTTCAGCAAAACTCGGCCCTTGATTTCTGAGAACAGCAAAGGAATAAGTATGGGATTACCAACACAAATGTTAGTTATTGGAAATAACTGAAACTGCATTAGTATGTTGACATTATTTTAAGCAATGCAGTTTTAACTTACTGTCTCCAGTAGATGGAGTATATAATAACTTGTGTATCTAATGATACTCATTGTCTATAGAAAGCTACCTCAAAGTGACAAGCAAATTATAAATTACTGATGTAGAGAAAGAAAGGTAGGAAGTTGAAGGATTGCAAACGTAGTTGAAGGAAGGATTTTTACCAAGTGTTCAAAAGCTAGGAGAGTGTGCAAAAGTATAGGGATCCAGTGAAGGCAATCCAGAAGGCTTTTGTTTGGTGAGTGAATATGCAATCCCCTGTGGGGAAATTGAAGAATGAAAAGCAACAGGTTTGAAACCAAAATGTACGTTTAGATGATATAAGTGATGTCATGTGAGTTGTTCAGTATAAAGATTTGAAAGCAAGCGCCAAGATCTCAAAGTGAACTAATTAGACCTTGGAGCCACTGGAGCTTGGGCAAAGACAGGATACGGGGATCTACATGAGTCAGTGGGCCGAATCTTTTGAGGCAATCGCGATGAATTGCCACCCTGCTTCATTTTACTTATATTTCCCTGGAGGTACACGTTTCAAGTCTGAAATTTAAATTTAAGAAATTAAGAAATGTGGAATCTACCTGTTCAGGAAGCCTTCCAGTGCAGGGCCAATTCAATAATATAATCAGCCAGAAGTAAAAGCAGGTTTTAGGATCTCCCTCTAACTTTTCCAGGGTATCAATTAAAGTAAGTTGAAGAAAGTAAAATTAAAGTAAACTAACTCAGAGTTGACAACTTGTCCGAAGGGTTCCAAAGCTATTGGAAACTGAAATCTTGTGAACAATTACTGCACATTCAGTGTGTTGGAACCTCCAAGGCATCCCATAATCTGACTTGTCAGGGTCTCTGGCTATCTGAAACTGGAAGATCTCGGCAAGTGTCTTTTAAATGAGTCCTATTGTGAAGGATAGAACTATAGTTAAAGTATTTTGCTGAGGAAAGAAGATATGGGTAGTGATAAATAATATTTTAAAGATGAAAGAAAATGGTCATGATATTGGGTTATATAATGGAAAAGAAACTCACCTTCATAACATAACAGGAGTATCGAGCATGCTCCACCATTCAATGTAATCATGGCAGACTCCATCTCAGTGCCACTTCATCCTGAAAGCCCTTGATGCATCTAATGTCAAGAAATCTTTCTTGGATGTATTCAATGTTTTCACCTCCACAAACTTGTGTGGTAAAGAATGCTGCAAGTTCATCATCTTCCTTGCTGACGCAATTTTTCCTTACTTTCATCTGAAATAGCCTTCCCATATTGACAGACAATGATCCCTGATCTAAATCCTCCCAGATAAGAGAAATCATCCCTGCATCCAATCTGTCAAGTCCTGAGAATATATGTTTTGATGAGATCCCTTCTCATTCTTCTAAACTCCAGTGAATACAAGCCTAGTCAACCTAACCTCTGACAATTCTGACATCCCAAAAATCAAACTGGTGAAACCTTTGCCCACTCCCTTTGTGGCAAGTATATCCTTTTCTTTGGTCAGGAGAACAAAATAGCACATAATACTGCAAATGTGATCTCAAGACCTTATAAAGCTGCAGTAAGACATCCTTGCTTCTGAACTTAAATCCTCTTACAATAAAGGCCAATGTACTGTTTGACTTCCAACCTTACTGCTGCACTTGAATGCATGCTTACAGTGGTTGATTCACAAGGCAACCTAGGCCACTTGTTAATGTACATTAGCATTTCCTAATCTAAAGCCATTTAGCTAATACAAGAACAGAAATAACTGGAGAAACTCAACTGGTCAGACGGTGGGTGGGGATGGATGGGGGAGTAGGGTTGGGGGCAGGCAAGAGAGGGCGGGGTTTGGGGCAGGTGGGGGGCGTGTTGGGAGCAGGCGGGGTTTGCGGTGGGTGGGGGAGGCAGAGTGGGAGCAGACTGGGTTGGGGATGGGCGGGCAGGTGGATGGAGCAGGGTCTCACGCGCAATGTGCCTTTATAGTCTCCTGAACGGGGTGCAGCCTGCACAGAAAACTCCAAGCCCCAAAGGAAACCAATTATCCAAATGAAATAGTGCCCGCCCATCACGTTCGGATAATCGAGGTTCCTATATATATGCTAAAGACTGGAGTGTGGGAAGGGAAAAGAATAACAGATAGGTGGAGATAGAGCTCAGAGAGAGAGAGAGAGAGAGAGAGAGAGAGAGAGAACAATCGTTGGACAAATGAAGGAATGGATAATTGTGAGCAGAGAACAAGAAGCTGGTAATGGAGACCATTAGTGTATAAAAGTAGTTTGGTTGAAATGAAAGTAGACAATGTGGCGACAAAGCCTGGTGTATGGTGATAGGAGAAGGACTTGGAAGAAGGTTCTTAATAAACTTAGTATTGAGTCCTGAGGCTGCAGAGACTGGATGACTGCTTTGTGAAATATCTATGTCCTATTCCAAAAGGAACCCTGCCACTTCAACACAACTCTACTCCCTGACCAAAATCTCAAAAGAGCCTGCTGCAGTACTCCAGCAAAGCTCAGCACCAGCTAGAGGAGCACCATCTCATTTATCGCTTTGGCATCCTGTAGCCTTCAGCATTCAATTTCAAATTCAATAATTTTAGGGCCTGAGCACTTACTTTTATGTCTTTCCTCCACCCCAAACACCAGGCCTCAACATCACATGGGCTGCTTTCACCAGAGCCAACTCACATTTACTTACTAAGGGTCCCCATTAGCTGCTTTCCTTTCTCCCTGGTTCACCATTATCCGATCCTTTGTCTGTCCAGCTGCTGTTCTTGTTCTCTGGACTAAATCTCCATAAATCATTTATTCCTTCCCCTCTCCCTGCTCCATCTTTAGTTCAGGTACCAACATTTTTGTAGTTCCAATCAATCCTAAAGAAGGATCCCTGGGCTTGAAATGTTGACCCTGCTTTCTCTTCACCGACTGTTTGAGTTTGTCCCATTCTTTCTGTTTTTGTTTTCGATTTCCAGCACCTGGAGTTCTTTGTATTTTGTTTAGCATTTAATGATTACCCTACCATTTTGATTTTTCCAACTGAAGTAGTTAACTTCACACTCGCCCATGTTGTACCACCTCTACATTTAACCACTCACTCAACTTGTTTCAATTGCCTTGAAGCCTCTTTACAACCTCTGTACCACTCAAAATTTCACTTAAACTGTTTTGTCAGCAAGTGTGGAATTATTATATTGGATTCCCTCATCTTAATTGTTGATGTACATCTTAAGTAGCTGGGGCCCAAGCTCTGACTGATGCATAATCCCACTACCCACTGACTTCCACCCCAAAGAGAGGCCCATTTATTTCTACTCTATTTGCTATCTGCTAACCAAACCTCAATCTATGCCAATGTATTACTCCCAATCCCATATGCATCCAGCAATTCATCCAACATTTTTATGGCTACCTTTACTATCTCCTTTAATACTCTAGGATGAGGTTTATGAGGTTATGGGAATTTATGAGCTTTCAGTTCCATCAATTTCTCTGGCACTATTTATTTACTCATACTAACTTCGGTCAATTATTATTTCTCATTAGAACCTTGGTTCCCAAGCATTTATGGAAAGTATTTTCTTCTCTGAAGACAGAACAAAAATAATTGTTTGATTGTTTTGCCATTCTCCTTGTTCTCCCTTATCAGTTCTCCTAAATTAAGGGGACCTAAATTCATACATTTGCCTTCACTAGTATTTTTCTTTTTGAATACTTATAGAAGCTTTTACAGTCTGCCTTTATTCTCCTTGCAAGTTTACTCCAATACTCAATTTCTCCCTCTTTACCTCTTGGTTCTCTTTTACTGATTTTTAAACTGGCTCCCATTCATTACATTCACTGCTTTTTCTTACAACTTTATATGAGTCCTCTTTGGATATTAATTTCTTCTGTTAACTCTAGTTGAGCCACCTTTCTGTCATGTTGTTGGTCCAGAAAGGAATGCATAACTGTTGCGATCCATACCTTCATTCCAAAAAGTTTTGCCATTGCCTATCCACTGTCATACCTTTTAATGACAGTGTCTAATTCATCATAGCCAACCCACCTCTCACTTTTAGTTCCAAACAGCACCTAAAGTTCTAAATATATGGACATTTTTTTGACTTGCCAGCTAAGGAGGTTGACATAGTTCAGGCAGGTTCAAGTAAAAGCCAGAAGATTCTGCTTTTCCAACATTTAACTAGAGGTAATTATGATTCATCCAGATTTTAATATTAGATCAGCAGTTATATATTATTGCAGCAGCCTTTGAAACCGTTAAAGGAAGCATGAACATATGTATATCGGAAATGGTAATTCAAGGATAAGGTAATGGTGATGAAGAGAGAAAGATGAAAATTGGAGTAATAGCCACAAAAGTAAAGACTTCATTACAGTTGGTATGAGAAAAACCAGTACACAGCAGTGCTGTAAAAATGGGCAGTGAAGAAGTAATTTCAGTACAGAATAAAATTGATGCACATGGTTGATGATGAAACTGAGAAGTCTGGACTTGTCCTGGGTTCATGGATGACCTTAGGCTAAGATATATATCTGCCATGAAAAGACAATAATAGTACAAATTACAGTGAATAAGTTAGATTGGTAGAGGGCATCCAGGACTTTGTGCACCATTTTCATTCAGGTTTATGGTCTGTGGTTTTGAGATCAAAAGGGTTGTATGAGGGAAGATAGCAATAATAGCATATTGATAGATCTGCTTTGGATAAGGTTGCTAAAGATGGATATGAAATAGTTGTAAATTAATAAAAGTGGCAATGTCATATAGCTTGTAAGTCAAAGGAGTTGCACTTGATATTTTTAATATAGTTAATATAGTTGACTGAATATTGATAAGTGTAATTAAAATCAATTTAAAAATACTGGTTTTAGTTTTTAAAAAGATGTCAGCTGCCTAAATGAGTATGTTGTAAGGCGTCATTTGTTACAATGTGACCAGCTAAATGTTTTTTCTTTTTCTGATCAGGAAAGATCAGTCAATGACTTATCGTTGGCTGACATTTGCATTCAAATCTGGACACAGCAGTCAGTTTATATGTTTGATTAAATCAAAAGGCTATGTTATTTTAGTACACGGATTTATTTTTGAATATCAAAAGTTGTAATGAGTTTGTTTTATTTGAATAATCAAAAATGGCTATCCACCAGATTCTCTGATCTGGATAATCACAAATTTTCAAGAATTGTCTCAATGACAGAAGTATATTTAAAGATTTTTTTTCTCAAAAGTCTCAAGAATATGATTTCCGCCCATTCTTTCTTCATCTTGTATTCCTGATCATAGTGGAAAGCACATGACGGAGTCATTCTGAAGGTTGATTGGAATACGGTGAATGATCTCATCCTTTCCGGTGGCGAGGATTGTAAATACAAGGTTTGTATTCATGTGATTTGTTGCTTTTGAAGCTCAAGTGGAATAACATAGCTATTGAATGTGTGAGGGAATTATTCACAGTTGATAGAATGTTTTCCAAATGGCCTCTCCTACCCTTACCTCTGTACCCTCCCCAATCCTACAAGCGTCTGAGATATCTGTGCACCACAATTTCCACTCTATTGCACATTTCTGATTTTAATTGCTCTGCCATTGATTGTGTCAACAGCTGCTCTTGCTAAAATTCTCTTTGCCTTAACCTCTGTTTCTTACACTAAGTTTATGTCATCTGCTGTAATATCTTGTTATTTCCAGAAGGCATATGAAGAAGTGCCACATCAAAGATAATAGGGGTACCATGTTGGCATGAATAGAAGATTACCTGCTGAACAGGAACCAGGTTAGGCATGAATGGACACATTAGCAAGATGAAATGAGCAATGTGTCTCACAAGAATTGATGCTAGAATCTCAACTATTCACAACTTATATAAATGATTTGGATCAAGGGATGGAAGATATATTTTCTGATGACACAAAGATAGGTGGCACAGTAATTTGTGAAAAGGACATTAAAAAGACTACATAAAGATGTTAATGGGTTAAGTGAGAAGGCAAAGATCTGGCAAGTGGAGTGTAACGTGGGAAAATGTGACATTATCCACTTTGGCAGGAAGAATGAAAAGTAAGCATTTTATTTAATTGTTAAGGAATGGGTGAAAGGTTATCAGAAATGTGGATTTAAGGTTACAGTCTGATGAGCCATGATTTTATTGAATGGTGGAGCAGACTCAAGGGCTGAATGGCTGACTCTTGTTTCTTGCTTTTATATTTGCAAATGGTTTAATGTCAAAATTTGTTTGGTGATGCTGCTATAATGTTGCTTTAGACATTCAGCAGTACAGATGCTATATAAGTGGGGGTTGTTCTGGGTCAGAGAAAATTAAAGGAGCAGAGGTAGCTCAATTTTTCTTTTTAATCAATATATCAAAAATAATTCGGGAGTTTCTCACACACACTGGAAAGTAAGAAGAAAAATCATTCACGCCAATGAACTAATTTGGTAATTTCAAAGTTCATTTTCAATTATGTTACCCTGTCAGCTAAGGTAATTTGTGGTGCAGTGATAGCATCCCTATCTCTGGCTCAGAAGACCTGGGTTCAATCCTACCTTCTCCAGAGGTATATCATTAACATATTTGAAAAATTTAGTTAAAAATATCCACCCTCTTAGGAGAATTCTTAAGTGGACCGTTTTTGGCAGAAGTGAGCAAACTTCTAAATATATTGATGGACTGAATCACAACTAACAATAGATTATGAATAGTTTGCAAGTTGTGCACCATGTTTGCGTCACTTGAAAGTAAGGAAGTTAATCTAAGGATATATAAAAAGGTGCAGCAAAGACAAGAAATCATTAAAGAGGTGGCTGCAACCATATGGTAAGTGAGATGTTCAGCGCAAGAGTTTCATGGTGCAGTTGGGTATGGCTTATTAAATGACAGTCATATATATTTTCATGAGTGAAATGAACAAAGCAGAAAGAGTTGCTGGGGTTAGCATGGCTTTATCCAAGGCCATTCAAACTTAGAAAAGTGGCAGAATAGAAGGAAAAGTGGAAAGTTTATGGATTGCAATAGGAATTGTAATAGGGTTAGGATACCAAAGAGGCGCAAAATGGAAGTTGGTATGGGTGGTGGAAGGAAAGTGTTGTAAGCCAGCAGCCTGAAAAGAGACAGAAAAAGATCAGAAAGAAACGTTAGCTCAAGCTGAGAGTGTCAGCCATGGTCTAGTTGGTAACACTCTATTGCTTTAAAAGATTTTGCTGGTGTAAGTCACACACCCAAGGCCGTGAGCACAAAACCAAAGGCTGATACCCACGCAGGGTTGACTGATTCCTGTATTATCAGATGAGACGTCAAATCACAGAATCTCTGAATTGTTACAGTGCAGGGCAGACTATTTAGCCCACCTTGTCTGCACTGGCTGTCTGAATGTACATCATGATTTATACCATCTTCTTGTCCTTTCCCTGTTAACCTTTCCATTATTTCTATTTAAGTGGCCATTTAGCGCCCTCGTGAAGACTTTGATTGTACCTGCCACCACAATGTCTCCAGGCAGTGCATTCCAGACTCTAACTTCCAAAAAGTTGTTTTTCTCCTTTCGTATTTATTTCTTTTGCAAATGACTTTAAATCTGTGTCTTCTTGTTCTTGACTTGATTACAAGTGCGAACAGTTTCTCTCTGCCTACTTTGTCCAGACCTCTCCTGATTTTGAAAACTTCAATCAAATCTCTTTACCTTCTCCTTTTCAGGGAAAACAATCCTAACTCTCCCATCTATCTTTATAGCTGAAGTTTCTCATCCCTTGAACTATTTTTCTGTGTGTTGTCCAACTTGATTGCATCCTTCCTAAAGCGTGGTACCTAGAACTGTACGCAATAACCTGGAAAAGATTTAACTAGTGGCTTATGCAGGTTCAACATAACCTTCTAACTTTTATATTTTATGCTGCTATTAATAAACCCGAGGATGCTGTATGTTTTATTAACCTCTCTGTACTTGTCCTGCCAAATGTAATGACCTATGCACATATACACCAGGGTTTTTCTGCCCCCACACGCACACTTTATTTTTTACTATTTCTCTATGTACTTTCTATGTACTATGTTTCAGTGTATTGCCTCATACTTCTCCACTCACTCCACCAAATTATCGATGTTCTTTTGATATTCTTCACGCTCTTCCTCTTAGTTTACAATTGTTTCTAAGTTTACCACAAAGTTTGAAGTTATCTCCTGCATCCAATATCTGGATCTTTAATATAAAGAGGAACAACAAGGATCCTATTAATGTTCCAAGAAGGATCAGAAGGCTGAAGTGTTAAAACAGCGGGAGCTTTATTAAGGAGATGTTCACTTTGTAGGCAGCAAGGTTAAAGAGAGGTGTTTATTCTGCCCAAAATGTTTGTTGACATGATCAAACTGTTAAAAGGACAGCCCACTTATTTACATAACTATGCAGCTCCTTTACGTCAGAGGTTCCTGAAATGAAAAAATTCACAATATTTACAATCATATATACAACAGCCAGGAGACAAGACGTTCCGGAGGGCGTCAATTCCTGTGTGGCTATTGGCGCACCTTGGGTATCTGATTATTTTTCTTATTGGCTTTAATCTCTGGTATTTTAGGTACATTAGGAATATTATCTCTTATTGTCTTTTCCTGAGGTAACTGAACATTCGGAGATTTGCACAGTGTTGTGGTACTCTCCACTGGGGTACCCTGCTGCCCCCCACATCCCAGATGCTCCAGTTATTGCTCTATCATCACAAATATCCAGATCTCTATTTGGCACAGGTATTTGTAAATCTTCAATTTATGTTGTCTCAAGCACACTTGTTTTAGTTGCCAAAAATTGATCTGCATGTCTTCTCCAAACAATAACATCTCTCGTCTGTAGAGTATAGGAGACCTGTCCAGTCTGTTCTGCGATGATGGCTGGTACCCACTTCTCACCGGTATTATAATTCCTTACTAACACTTGTCAACCTTTTTGGAAGACGCTGCATTTTGCTTTGTTTTCCTGTTGGGCAGCCTGATTTTGATGTTTAATCCTTGATTTTCAATTTTACTGAGATCTTCTCCATGCTTCCCAGATCCCCATTGAAAACAATGGCATATTTCTTTAGCATTTATGATAGATCAGTCTCAAAATCCAACAGATAATTTACCTCATCCAAATTGAGTTTGATTTTCTCCAACCATTCTTCCCAATAAAGCTAGAAAATTTCCTTTGAGAATTAACAAGGGCAAATCTTAATTCTGACCATATGAACTTGTCATTCACTTTTGTACAACCTGTTAAAGGCTCTGCTTCACCTATATACATTCTTTGTGCAGTTTTTGAGAGTTTGGCATAATATGTCTAAGCTGCTTCTGATAAAAGCAAAGGCGCCATAGCCATAGAGTCATAATGATGTACAGCACAGAAACAGACCCCTCAGTCAAACTCGTCCATGCTGACCAGATATCCCAACCTAATCTAATCCCATTTTCCAGCACTTGGCCCATATCCCTCCAAACCCTTCCTATTCAGATATCCATCCAGATGCCTTTTAAATGCTGTAATTGTACCAACCTCCACCACTTCCTCTGGCAGCTCACATACCACCCTCTGCGTGGAAATATTGCCCCTTAGGTGCTTTGTTAAATTTCTCCCTCTCACCCTAAGTCTATGCCCTCTGGTTCTGGCCTCCCCCACCCCAGAGAAAAGACCTTGTGTATTTATCCAATCTATGCCCCTTATGATCATAAACCACACCATAAGGCTGCTCCCTCAATAGAGAGGTGACTAGTGGCAATTTAACCTGAGGCTCCGGTTAAGTTGGGGAGAAAGGTTATAAAGCAGAGTCCTTCATGGTAACCTCAGCCAATGTAGAAATTGAACCCACACTATTGACATGAGTATGAATCACAAACCAGCCATCCACCTAACTGACCACCTCTCCCTTATGAGAGAGCAGCCCTGCTTCTGATGCACAGGTCAATTAAACCACCACTCCAGTATCCATCTCCATTCTTGCTGGTTTGGCATTCAGTAAAGGAGTGACACAGTATTGGTTGGTGCCACCAGCAATGACCAGTGTATTTAAAAACAGCTCCTCTTGCGAGTATGAGTCTGAGTTTTTGTTGTGTCCTTTTTTTTCGTACCATGTGAATTTTTTCCTTTCTCCTTCCGTTTCTATATTTTTGCTATACTTTCATGTTTCTTCCTTAAACACAGCCTTTCAATGTGCTCTTATATCTGCAGTTTCAGTATACTGTGTTTTTACACCAACAATTTGATGCTACGTGCCATGTTTTTCCAGTTTTGAATCTCCATTGGTGCTTGTTTTTCAACTGCCATTTTGTGATCTCTCTTGCTGGAGCTTAGGTTTTCAGTTCCCTTGGCTGCTAGTTGTATCAAGGCAACTATTTCAAGTGCTATCTTTAAGTCTAGGTTCCTTTTCATCAGTAATTTCTTGTGGTTTGCTTCATATCTTTAAACCATACCAGTCTGTCTCTGATAGCATTATTTAAGTTGGCTCTGAATTCACAGACTTCTGCTAATTTCCTTAAAATTACTATGAATTGGTAGATGGTTTCAAATTTAACTATCAAATTTAAACTGACTGATCTGTTAAACTTGTAAGGCCCTAATATGATATGTCAATATTTCAAAGAAGAGCATGGAAGCTACCCTGTTTGTCCTATGAAATATTCAGTGACCAATATTTATTCATCAATCAAAATCATGAAACTGATTACATCATCATTACCGCATTACTATTTGTGGAAATTGACTTCCATAGTTCTTCTGATGTCTAGTCACCAATGGATTTTACTGGTTGTATTTGTGAATTCTAAACTTTCACCAAACTCGAGTCGTTTTGGTGAAAAATGGTTCTGTAACACTCGAACTATTTCTTCTTAAGCTTTAGAACCTGGTTTCTCTGGCTGTACCAGCCCATTCAAAAAGTTAAAAATTTTCTCCCATAATACTTGGGAATGCAAGGTTAATTATATTTACTTCGTTGCTCCGAAAGCTAGTGTGCTTCCAATTAAACCTGTTGGACTATAACCTGGTGTTGTGATTTTTATCTATATTTGCTTCAGTTTTGTAGCTTCAACAAAATAATGGACTCTCCCTGTGTAATAGTTCCAGCTCTCTCTATCTTCATTTTACGGTCTTAACAGCGCTACAGTTTCCAGCCTTTTTTAAGTGGTTTGGATAAGGCTGACGATAACTGGAACTACTAAGAGGCTTAGACAGCTGTTATGTGATTGGAATTACGCTGAGTCATTCCAGCCTGTTAAAAGCTAAGATCACAGGAAATCAGTAACTGCTGTCTATACCAAATAAGACCAAAACATTCAGGATTGGTCACATGTGTGGATTATTCCAAATAAGGCATACATTTGGCACTTTCTCTAAAGCAGCCCAGAAAATCGTTGATTTTTAGCAAGACTTCGAAGAATAACTCTGCAGGAGGTACCCTACATCAGGAGGCATGGTGAAGACATCAAGCAGAGTTCCAGCCTGGCCAGCTGCCAACTTTTCCAGATAATAATATTTGGAGTTATTTACAGAACCCATGGCAGTGATTGAGATATCTCTAGTAGTTAAAAGCATGTGTTGTTCATTTAATTATTTCAAAAATTAATTGTTATATACAGCTGTAAAGGTCTCCACTGTATATTCATCTATGTATGAACTGTTGCCTCTCCGAGTTGGGCATCAGTGGTAAGACCTGCATAGCATGATGTACCATGAAAACCTTCGTGCTGCCTCACTTCTTCACATTTAGAAAAAAAGGGTTTCTGACACTGCCTATTTCTTCCCAACCACCCCACCTCAAGATATTTCCTTCCATGTAGGGAACTCAGTGTTCCTTCAGGGTAGAGCACTTGGTGAGTTTCTTCTACACTGTTCATCTCTTCTCTGGGGTGAATTCTTATTGTCTTCCCCTTGCCAACTGTGACTGCTTTGGTGTAGCAATGGCATATTTTATTTTCTTCTTAGTACCGACCTGGAGGATCTAAAGACCATTTTTATCCTCATCACCAGTTTTCTACTTGTGATATGTTACAAGAAGTACCTGGAGTCTGAAATGTCAGGAAACGTTAGCAAGGAGGGTTCATTCTACAGCTTAAACTGCTATTTCACCCCCAAGATGGCTGATAACATTACCATGACATAAAATGATCGGACTCTTAAAGTGACAGTACACCATAATTACAGCCACCAAACTCTGACTTCATTACAAACATGCCTCCAGCCTCTATTCCCTGTTATTTAGACAACCTTGTAGCAACATGGAAATTCCATATTTTTTCCGTGAGCTACATCTTTTGTCACAAAGTTGTTGGGAAACAGTGTACCAAATGTCTTTTGGAAGTCCATCTACACTGCATCAACAGCATTATTCACATCAACCTGTTACCTTTCAAAGAACTCCAGCAAGTCAGCTAAACATGGTTTTTCCATAAGAGTTATCCCATGTTTGTCCACGTGTCAGTTGATTCAATCCTGAATTCTAGATGTTGCCGCACTATCAAATTTAAACTGACTGATCTGTTAAACTTGTAAGGCCCTAATATGATATGTCAATATTTCAAAGAAGAGCATGGAAGCTACCCTGTTTGTCCTGTGAAATATTCAGTGACCAATATTTATTCATCAATCAAAATCATGAAACTGATTGCATCATCATTACCGCATTACTATTTGTGGAAATTGACTTCCATATTTCTTTCTTCTGATGTCTAGTCACCAATGGATTTTACTGGCTGTAAAAGATTGAGAGATTCTGAGCTTGCAAAAGGTGCTATAAAAATACAATTCTTTGTTTTTGTGAAATGCACAGTGAAAATTACAAACAGTATAAATAGATCTGACGGAGATTTGTTAAGGTGTATGATCACTTAGAAGCCACCTTGCTAATTACTGTCACTTTGGGGAAGACAATATAAAACACTCCCAAGTTTGAGGGCTGAGTATTAAGTAAACATGCACACAGCTGGATTAAACACTCTGCTCCCAGGCTTCAGCTCAGCCTAACACATGCCTGCCTGAAAATCTGTGATGAGACGTGAAATCAATGGGGAAAGTATAAGGAACTCCGTTTAGGTATACTCATTAGAGATTAATCACGGACATTGACAAGGAGCTTCCTATGCTACCGATTTTATTCCAGACTCGAAGAAAGGTAGAAAGAAAATAAACAAGAAAATGGTTCTGTGACAACCTGAGTTTTATGCCAAAATTAAAATTGTATGTGCATTTTTAAAAAAGGAGTGATTTTTCAACTTGGTTTTTAAATGCTCTGGAATAGCAATTAATACATTGCAGTGACAAATATTGATATCAACAAACAGTATTTATTGCAGGTAATTAGTGTTTTGCCCTCCACTGAAGGACCAGTGAACGTCCCATTCATTTTCCTTCAGAAGTTCTGCCACTTACATGGACAACAACTCCCTTATCTGAGATCAAATGTTGTGGGTGCAGAAACATTATTTGCCCAGGGAAGGGCCTTAATAGCTATTTGCTTTGAGTGCCCCTGTGCCTCTAGACTTGGCCAATGGCATTTGTGAATCAAAGGTTCCCATCTAATGTATTTTGTTAAAATTGAACCTTACCTCCATTGAAATATAATGTGGCAAAAATTGTATTTTGTGTGTATATATCATTTTAAGAGTTTGGATTTCAAAATGTAAATGGGTGTTGATTATTTTTGCAAAGATTTACTTTAAAGAAAAGGTCAGAGTGTCCTTCCAGAACAGTGACCTAATCCAGTATTTGGCTGAAAGTAGGTGACTACAATTCCTTATGGTGTTAATGGAACATTGGCTCTACTGTTAGGTTTAGCACCAAAAAAAAAAATTCAAAGCTTTGTTTACAGTACAGAAGACATTCAGCTAGGCAAGGTTTTTTTCAACTTAGAAGTGAGTTTTACAATTTAGATTAGACGAGACGACTGTTTGTTAGTTTTAGAAGCCAATTTAATTTCTCTCCTAGAATAAAGACTCAGAATGCTACAAGAAATAGGTTACCACCATGGTAATTTGGTGAAATTTCCAAACTAGCAGAGTTTGGTTAGAAATCTACCAATTACCGAAGAGGAAAAGTTAAAGTTCAGGAATAATGCATGTTGGCATATTTGGAAAGGACCCCCCAAATTGTCTATATAGACACTGGGGAAAAAAAGGTGAAAGGAATCTGTTAAGTAGAACACCATAGAACTGAAAAAAGGAATATAATCTTTCTGGACTTGAATCTCTGAAACAGATAGTTGGCAAACCAATTGAAGCTATGTCTTACTAAGATTTTTTGAGATTATTCTAACTGTTGTATATAGTCAGCTTGATTTTCTTTTGATATTTATATTTTTGTTTTAATACACTTCTGTTCTGCTGTAAAAGAAACTTTGCATTCTTATGCAAATATGTCTCCGGGACTAACCATCACATTAATTAACTAAACGTGAAAAACATATGCTCTATTAAGCCAGTTCCATTTTGTGATCTAATTTGTCCAATGGTGCCATCAGCTGTGACTGTAACATGATCAAAAAGATATACTAAATCATTTACTTTGTTTCAGAAATGTTTTCAGAAAACAATGTTTTTTGTCTATTTTTAGGTATGGGATAGTTATGGACGTCTGTTGTATTGCTCTCAGGCACATGACTATCCTATAACATCTGTGGCTTGGGCATCTGATGGACAACTATTTGCTGTTGGATCATTCAACACTCTTCGTCTATGTGATAAAACTGGGGTAGGTAATCTTCTTGTCTCTAAATATGAATAAACTAATAGACAATTGCCATTGGTGTTGTGCAACCATAATTATTAAAGTGTTTAAAAACTTGTAGACCTTAATTCATTTTTTTTCCCAATAATTTTCTTTTTTGCCTTTTTCTCATCAAAGTGTTTACTCTATCCTATGATGCCATTGCATAGATTTTGCTTCATCTGCAATTCATTTTTTGTATCAGAGCTTTGGCAGTATCCATATGTGGCCCCACAATTGGTTCAGTGGTAATGATAAAAATGGGGAGACTAGGCAGATTTTTGTCTTTCTCTTCTGAGGCTAACTAAAGTGATTCATTGAAGAGACAGACCATAAGGGTAATGTTATTTTACTCTATCCTTCCTGATTACATATTGTTTTAAAGCAAGTGGGGTATGCATTCTACCAGTGGTCAGAAACTGCTATCTCTGAAGTAAAGTCTGTAGCAAGCTTGTACACATCTACATATATTGATTTCCCATGCAACATTTTTAAATATCAATAGTATTGCCTCTTTAACATCAAGAATATTCCACAGCAAGTTTAAAGTATTTCAAAAAATTCCAACAAACCAGAAACTGCATCTTTATTGACATTTGTGATGTAACATGCATGGTTTAAATATGTTTTAATCCCATTCATTTTTGGATTTTATTTTGAATTTTTCAGCAGGGGACCTATGGGTTTTCTGTGTGTGTGAAGGTATTTCATGATTAACGTTTCAGTATTTCTGTAGCCTTGGTGACTTCTTTCAAAAAAAGAATATTAGACGGAATCTTCCTACTTCCCATACTTTCTTCTGTAGATTAATGTGAATTTATTTACATTGAAAGATTAATCACGAGTGGGCAAAGTAAACAGCTGTGTGTTAGGCTTTCAGTGTAGAAGGTATTGTTTTATTTTTACTTGGGGAAGCACCCACAACTTGAGAAAAGGTTTTGGATTTCAGTTTGGCAGTTTCGCAGAGACCTTCACGAAGATTGCATATGTTATTAGAACCCTCACACAATTTCCACTTTTTGTTATCACTTTTGGTTTGGTGCTATGAACTGTGAGCTGAGAGTGACCTTTTGGATTTTGAGCAGCAGCTTGTTGCTTAAAAAAAGACAAACAAGCAAACTGATATTTGCTTATGAGGTCAAGCCTGATAAATAATTGCAGGTTGATTCTTGTTCCAAGAATGCTGTAGATGTTTTGGTTTCAGATATACATTGTTCTCAAACAGATGGCAGGTGTTTGAAAGTTAATAGGGGTCCAGTAGGAAGACAACAAGCCTAACAAAGGAAAACCAAAGTTTGAACCGTGTTGGTCAGAAGGATTGTGGCTACAAAAGCTATAGGATGGAGGTTTGATTGTTCCCTGGTTATCTTCTCATTATCAACTTACTGAAAATTTTGAGAATAGAATCTCTGTTACAAGTATTAAATGACTAGTCCTCAGAGCTTAGTGGAAGCCATTTGCATGCATTGGTGTCTTCAGAAACCAAATCCATTGTGCCTGTGATGTTATGAATCTGGAATCTGCTTAAGTGAACAGGCCAATAACATCTCATTTATTTTTTTCTTTTGGTTTATCTCTTAATTATGTCTGTTTGATAGTTTTCTTTGATTCTAGCCCCCATTCACACAAATACAAACTAAGCTTAGATCATAAATCACGAAGGGCATGGATAGGAGAAATAGACAAAGTCTTTTCCCTGAGGTGGGGGATTCCAGAACTAGAGGGCATAGGTTTCAGGTGAGAGGGGAAAGATATAAAAGGGACCTAAGGGGCAACTTTTTCACATAGAGGGTGGTGCATGTATGGAATGAGCTACCAGAGGAGTTGTGGAGGCTGGTACAATTGCAACATATATACCCATCCAGATGCTGTTTATGAACAGGAAAGGTTTGGAGGGATATGGGCCAGGTGCTGGCAAATGGGACTAGATTAAGTTGGGATATTTGGTCGGTATGGACGAGTTGGACCGAAGGGTCTGTTTCCGTACTATACATCTCTGACTCTCTCTATAGACATTGATTAGATTATCACGTTGTTTAACTTTGCTCAGCTAAAACTACTGTATAATTAATAAATTATTAATTTTGTTTAAGCTATAAACCTGGTGTCTGGTACTGGTTATTCAAAAAGCCTGAATAGAAACCATTGGGACCAATTTTGAGAGTCATTGAATGTTTTGATTTTACTATATTGCAAATACAGGGAATGGGGAACTACTTTGAGCTAGTTGGCAGTCTTCATGTCATAAGAGTATAAACAGTTGTTCCTAAAGAAGGGATTTAGGATTAAATTGAGAAATAGGTTACCTGAATGAAAGGAATTTAGTTTAAAATTCCAGACCAGAAGTGCTTGGTTAAAAATTTAAGGGGCTTATTTGAAGATGTGAAGGTCTTTATTCAATTATATGAAGGCTCAAGGAAGAGGATATCAGATTCTCAAGATTGTGAACTGAAGCTAATACTGAGTTAATCCCCATAAGAATGAGAGACAGTGGAATTCTCCTTGATATGAGAACTGTAAAGGTGTGTTTTGGGATTAATGGAGTTGTATTTTACCCGGTGTTTCTAAATCTTTAAACATGTGTTGTATATCTAAAGAGTTTGATTTGTTCTATTTTATTTTCATTTATTTTTCATAATAAACTTCTGTATCATTGTAACAGTATTAAAACCAAATCTGCAATATTGCGTGTTTGTGTTTCAGTGAAAGTCCAGCTTGTTAAAGCCAAAAAAAAGCTATGATCTGTCAAGCCAGATTTCAGTCTGGCTTGTTCAGAATTAACAATAGCTTGAATCATAACAGCTCTTACCAAATGATTATAAATTTCTACGCTGCAAATAATTCTCTGTAATGCTGACTTAGTGGTTGATTCTTTGAGTATTGTTAAAGGGGTGGATGGCCTGTCCTTCACTTCTGAAATTATGGAACAGAAGTGTTCTTCTTAGCTGTCAAAGATGTTTGTATATTGTTCCAAAAGCTAATAGACAACAGTAATGCTTTATGCATGTTTCACACATGAAATCTCCTTCCATTGACTCGGTTACAGCTGGTTGTTATTTTTGTTGTTTCTGTTCTTGACAGTTTTCTGTTGTTTGCTGAATCTGTTGCTTAAATGTCTTTGAAGCCAGTTCTTCAACTTCGTGCAGTCAGTCACCAGTTGTTCATCCATCCATGTTAATGGAAAATGTTTTGTTTCAGGACAGTATTGTAATATCTCATTTGATATCCTGAGCTTTGCAGAATTGTATTTATTTTGTTTAATCTTTGAAGTGAGCAGTACTGGCAAAGCAGTATTTACGGCTTAGAGTCAAACATGTAGTGTCAGACAGGTGTCACAGGTAGATTTAACCAAGTGACAGTACCCAATTCCCTTGTAGGTCATTTGTGATCTAATATGGTTTTTCTAACTAAGTATACAAATGATCAGATTTATTCGTAATACTGAATCATGACTACTAACCTACTGTACCATTCCATTAGATATGTGATGTCTCATCAGCAGAAACTGCATATAATTATCTGAAAGTATCTACTCCTTGAACCCAGACTTCCTTGAGTAAAGTCAATGAAATATTCTGACACTTCCCATCAGTTTTTTGTGTTCCCAGTTCCCATCATATGGTTAATATATGATTATTATAAGAGTCTGGGAAACCAAAATTTCCCAATAACTACCACAATTCTGGATAGTTTATAATTTAAAATGCTTATGTGTGGTCAAGAAAACCAGCCTCCAATTTGATTTGTCCTCTCTAGTTTGTTACACAATTATCACATCAATAGTGCTTCTTCATAATTATTGAAATAACTCCACAGAGGCCAGTATACCATCACCAAGACACCCTACATTTAGATATGAGTAGTCCTTGACTATGGTACTGCCTCATTACAGAGTCAGGCACAAGAGTGTCGGTATCTCCTGATACTTGACAACCCACCAGATTAACATTAAAAATCACACAACACCAGGATATTTTCCAACAGGGTTAATCGGAAGCACACTAGCTTTCGGAGCACCGCTCCTTCATCAGTTAATTAACTTTGTACACCCCAGTCCAACACCGGCATCTCCAAATCATCAGCTGATTAACAGTCTATTCTATGACCTCATTACAGTCACTACAAGTAGAATCTGCACTGTGTCCTCAAAAAGAATCTGATCAATGACATACACTCGTAACATAGGCATGCACTATTAAATTATACAATAGTACATAAATTCCATTTGGGAACTGTCACATGTTTAAACATATAACATAGTTATATGTATTGTCAGGTTACACCCATCAGTTCTAAATAAATAAGGTAATCATTTCTGGTCTTGCAGTTTTGACATGAGAATATTGACAGGCATTGTCTTGGCTGTTTCATTGCCACAGTTGAAAGTTGGATTGTGTTGTTTTGTTTGACTTGCAGTTTCTACCTGATAGTATTAGCATTGGTTATCATTTTCTGTTGAATAGTATGGCACAGAATCAGAGAATTGTTACAGACAAAAGGAAGCCATTCAGCTTACTGCATCCATGTTGGCTCTGCATGGGAGCAATTTACCTAATGTTTAATGTTTCTTGCTTGCCTTCTCCCTGTAGCCCTGCACATTCTTCCTTCTCAGACAAAATACAATTTTCTATGGAATATCTGAAATGAACTTGCACCCACCACGTTGTCACCAGTGTTTTCCAGATCCCAACCACTGACCCTTCATCTGCTAATGCTATAAATATGTGCTCTCTTGCTCTTGATCCTTTCCACAACAAGATCATTTTCCCTTTCTGCTCTTTTCCAGTTCCTCCTGATTTTGAATACCTCTGTCAATCTTCTTTGCACCTTTTCTTCTTTAAGGAGAATAGACCCAATTTCTCCTTCTCCCAACTTCTACAACCTATCCATATAACTGAAACTGTTCATTCCTAGAATTATTCTTCTGAATGTTTTCTGCAGTCTTTTTTAATGTCTTCACATGTTCAAAAAAAAGCTCAGAAATGGATATAATACTCCATTAAGGCCAAAGCAATGTTCTAAATAGTCTTAACATAGCTTCCTTGCTTTTAATTCTCTGCTCCCATTAATAACTGTTGGACGCTGTCTGCTTCATAAACCATTCTGTTAACCTGTCCTACCACCTGTAATAATTTATGCACGTATGCACCATTGTCCCTCGCCTCCTCCACTCCACTTAGAATGAGACAATTATGTGTTATTGTCTTTTCACATCCTTCATGCCCAATGATTTCATGTTCTGTACATTAATTTCATCAATTACTGGACTATCCATTTTTTCCAACTGTCTATTTTCTTTTGAAGTTCGACACCATTCTGCTCACAGTTCTGAATGTTTCAAAGTCATGCATCATCCACAAATTTTAAAATTGTGCTTTATATACCATGGTCTAGGTCATTAATAGGGAAGAACACTCGTTCCTAGGAATTCCACTTCCTCCAGTCTGAAATACAAGCTCTAACCAGTACTCTGTTTCCTGTCATTCAGCCAATTTGTATTCATGTTGCTACTGTCTTTTTATTCCATGAGCTGTAACTTTGGTAATAAGTCTTTTATACAGCACTTAATCAATTATCTTCTAGAAATCTCCATGTACCAGATAAACAGCACCAGCCTCATCAGCCTTCTCAGCCTTCTCAGTTACCTCATCAAAAAACTTCAAGCTTGTTGAACACACTTTGCACTTAACACTTTGCTGGCTTTCCTTAATTAAGTTGCATTTGTCCAATTCCCAAATTAATGTTTGGAGAAGCTACCACACCAAAAAAGTTTAAATATGGTCTGTAAGTTGCTGGGCTTCTCTTCACAACTTGCTTTGAACAAGGATATAGCATTTAAAATTCTGGTAAATGCCTTACCTGCCTCAACTCCTTCAATATTCTTAGATCCCAATTGGATGCCATCCTATCTGGTATTTATTAGATAGCCCTCTAGATCAAAATTAAATCTATGATTTGGATTAGCTTTTCTTTCACCATGACCTGCTGAGCACCACGTTTCTTAGTAAAGACAGATGCAAAATATTCATTTCATACCTCAGCTCTGGTTCCTGCCTCTCTGTAGAAATCCCCTTTTTGGACCCAATTTGATTCTAACTCCTCCTTTTACAATTTACATATTTACAGAGGTTTAGATCCCATTTTATATTAGCTGCTAATTTATTTTCTGCTTATCTGTATTTTTTTCAGTAAAAGCTTTTTTAATTCTGGAATACTGTACAGTTCTGGTCGCCCAGTTATGGGAAGGATATTATTAAGTTGGAGAGGGTTCAGAAGAGATTTGCTTGGATGTTGCTGGAATGGAGGGTTTGAGTTTTATAAATAGAGGCTGGATAGGCTGGGACCTTTTAAACTGGAAAGTAAGAGGTTGAGAAGCAACCTTATAGAAGTTTATAAAAATAATGAGGGCTATAGATAGAATTAATGGTAGTTGTTTTTTTCCCTTGAATGGGGGATTTCAAGACTAGGGGCGCGTTCTTAAGGTGACAGGAGAGAGATGTAAAAAAAAATGAGTGGCAAATTTTTTACACTGAAGGTGATTAGCATGTGGAATGAACTTCCTGAGGAAGTGGTGGATGTGGGTACAATTACAACATTTAAAAGACATTTTGATAAGTATATGAATAGGAAGGGTTTGCAGTGATATGGGCCAGGGGCAGGCAGGTGGGACTAGTTTAGTTTGGGTATATGTTCGGCATGAACTGGTTGGATCAGAAGGTCTGTTTCTATGCTGCGTGACTCGATGTTTGTATGTCTACTCTGAACCTTCTGTATTCTTCCTGCTTCTTGTTATTAATTGTCTGCTTAATATCTGTCAGAAGCATGTACTTTCTCTTTCATCATAATATTTATTTCTTGTCATGCAGGGAGCCTAGAATTTGGTTGTCCTGCTTTTCTACTTTGTGGTAAAATACTTTGTCTTTGTCTGAAGTGTCTCTTCTCTCAAGGCAGTTACTGTTTTGTCTTCTGGTTTGGGCTGGGACAAACTGGAATCATTTTCACCTCATTCAACTTAGCTTTCTTTGATTAGTTATTCTAACTCTGAATTGTTCCTTGTCCTGTTCAACTCCCCAGTAACCTGGAAGCCTGACTTTCCCCATGTTTCAAACCATGCATTCTTCATCATCATCTTCCTAACACTACTCTTGTGGGTGGCACGAGGTTTAATCCAGAGATTGCCAGCTTACTTCAAGTAGAACTTCCTGAGTGAGCATCATCACTCCCAGGAGTATTGCAATGCTGAGTACTTGCTTGACTGTGTGACAAATAACCTGAAGACCCTATAATTCCCACTATCTATGGGATGGTCACCTTATGAGACATACAATTGAGGAAACACTTATCCTGTACCATGCTCTGTAGTGACTTGAGGTGCCAGCAAGCTCAAAAATCCCAAGCCTTGAGTCAAGCACGTGGAGACTCATTCTGTACATGTACTCATCAAAGACAAACAAAATGATCTGAAATTCCTGTATGGCACAGGAATTGCAAGCAACAGGTCATAGGTGCCCATCCATGATATAGAAACACCCTTTTCTCTAGTTAACAATCTCAGTATTGCCATGGTTTAAGCTATGAATTTGAATCCATTCCTCGGACCTTATTAATCCACTTAATATGTTGGCAGCCTGACTAAAATTCTTAGTTTTCTAACTCATGAATTGTAATGCATACCTGAGTGATAATGGTCGACAGAAGTATTGACCAACCATTCACTTATTTGGTTTCATGTGATGTCAGACTTTAATTTTCTTTTGGAGATCTCCTGTTAGTCTCAGTGATATTTCCTCCTCCATTTCTTTTATCCTCACTGTGCATTCCTACTTGTCATGACTTTATTGAGGACAGCATGCCAGTAATTGTGCCTCACTGTTCCACAAGCCATCATAAAATGTATAAAAGCCCGATTAGACCACCAAGATGACTAATATGCCTCACTTACTACTATTCCGGACAAAGGCAATTCACACCAGGTTTTGGTATTAGTAGAAATTAATCCTATTAATTGTAACACATTTAATTTCAACAAATGTCAGAAAAAAATAGATTATTTACTACCATGCAACTTAAGCTATACGCCTTTAAAAGCAACAAATGCACACACATTCAATTGAGATAGACAAAAGACAGATTCTTTGGCACAGATTTTGTGGTGGGGAAAATGTAGACAAGGATCAGAAGTAGAGATCTCCAAGGATAGATTAAATTGTCTCATAGTTCCTTTACATTTCAGCAATGATGACACACTTGTCTGTAGCTGTTCATCACCTCAATCATTAATTTGGTGGACCTAGGTCATTTCTTGTTAGAATTCTTTCTTTTCAGATTTTTAGGTTTTTGTTTGTCTTTCCAGTGTCATCAGGAGAACAGGAGAAAAAATGTTTTTAATTTTCTGTCTCTGGTTGCTCTGCAGCTACAGATTACATGAAACTACAGCTCAGGCAGACTTTTATTCATTCAAAGACTCTTTGCTGCCACTGTGTCTCAGTGTATACCCCCTCATTACTCTGAAAGGCAACATTTTCTAAGTTGCAAAATTCCCCTGCTAATTCAGCTATATAGCAGTTCAATGTCCATTCCAGCTTATGGTCCAAAAAGGGGAAAACAAATCATCCTTTATGTACTGATTTTCTATGATACTCTCTTACATCTCTTTTTTTTATCCCCACTGTGATCTTGACCCTCTTACAGATCTCATAGTGATGTTCTCACCATCGTTGTTATTTCGCTGTGCTCTCACCTCTCCTACTGGTCCCACAGTGACTCTGTCATTTCTCCACTGAGCCCTATTCACTCTCGCTTGTTATTTTTATTCCTACTGGTCTCAAAGTGATACTCTCTCACCTCTTATATAATGCCCACTATGCTCTCACCTATCACACTGGACTCACAATGACTCTTTCACATCACCCTTTGTCTTCATTGTGGACTTAGCTTTCCCACTGGTCTCACAGATACTCTTACAGTCACTGTTGTCCCCTTTGCCTCTTTGTGCACTCAGAGAGACTCTCATTTTTTCCCTCAATCCTTCTTTTATCCACATTGTGCTCTTTTCTCTCCTGCTTAGGGCACCATTCAACAAAATCTTTTTTTTAAACTGTACTATCCACCAGGGTCATTCCATTGGCCTTGCCCTGGTTGTTTCCAATATAAGGAGAGAGATATTAATGTAGAGGGAAGAAAACCAAATCAGTTTGTATCTCGGAAATGTAAAACCTAATAGCCAGTGAATCGATGGCATACCGACTTGAACCTTTCTTGGGAGGCCTACCTTCACCTTCTGTATTTCACAGTGGTAGACTGTGACCTAGCTATTTTGCCAACAGAAGTCTGACCTAAAAATGAAATGTTATGCACGAAGTCTTGCCTACAACTGTGAAAATTGCCACGTCATCAAGTTGTGATATGCTCGATTCTTTCAAACAACCATTTAATGACTTTTTCCAAGTGAGGCAAAACTTTGTTCATTAATGTATCAGACGGTCTTAAATACTTGCTTTCCTGGAGTACCTTTGGTGCTTAACTTTTAGAATGAAAATGACAATGTGATACAGTGCAGAAGTTTTGTTCTTCCTAAAATATAAAGTCTCATCGGCACAGGATTAATTATTAAGGTTTATAACAATTTCTTCATAAAATGTGAAAAAGGAAGGTTTTCATTCGTTCAGCATACATCTGACAAGAGTACTGCACAATCATCCTGTTTCAAGATAAAGATAGAGAAGAAGGCTATTAGTACAGATTCTGGCCTCTTTGCGCAAGGAAGCCCAAAGTTTAAAGATAGTACAAAATGTTTACGGCTCCATGCAAGTTCTAATGGAATTTACAATTTACACTGTTGAAATAACAATCTGTTAGATCAGGAAGAGTAGTTCTCCACAGCCTGTAGTAGAGAATATGTCTCTACTTTTTCTCTGCAGCCCTTGAGAAAATGCTGTAATTGATCAGTGTCTCCTGTACCCTTTACAAATGTTTAGGTTTCCCTTAACGGTGCTATTATCAACTGAAATGTAGCAAGGTATAGAAATTATACACTTAGCACTAACTCCTTCAGTTTAAGTTTTTCCATGCTTTTTACAGCTCAAAATACCATGGAAGTACTTTTGGACAGCACCTGCAACAAGTTTTACTTTAAGATTATTGTGTTAAAGATAAAAAAAAAATTCTGCATTCTGCTCTTCCATGGTGGATGCTTATTGCATGCTGTCATGAGCTGCATACATTATTACTGAGGAACAATGGCAAGAAAGAAAATATGATATAATATAGTCACTGGAAAGCACTTTCAGAATCTGTTTAAAAATTGCAGTAAGAAGATGGATGGCCAGAGTTTTTAGATGGAATTATTGTCCCAGGTTTCTACATTTTATTTGTTCCTAAGCCTCTAAATGCAATGTTTGTGGTTTTCATCCAGTGAACGTTCTGATTTAAATGGATTTTTTTGAACTTACCTGTTTCTGATCAATCATCTCTGGAACTAAGAAACAATTTTTTAAAAAATTAATTATGTTGCAGTTCAGTTGAATGTAATTTTCCTTTGTAAACTACCCTAACAATTTTATTCTACATAGATTATTATAAACTCTGGAAATAAATAATTCAACGTTGAAAGATAATGAACCTTATACCATACCTTAATTATTAACTCAGGAGACAAAGACCACACTCTCTCAAAACTGTGCAGTTGGCTTAGGGAAGATTTCTGAGGCTTGTTTTACATTTATAAATTTTGTTTTGAAAATCTTGATGTAATATGGTGTCAACTAGTTTGGAAACAACTGTGCAGTAATGTTTGTACCTTTGTACAATATTAGAGACATGGTTTCATAATATTTTATTTACAATTAGCATGGAGAATACTAATGTCTGATCTACATACTGATACTTTTGCATGAATATTGAAGTTTCATGTTATTTGATACCAACAAGTCTTAGACTTTTATTTAAAGCAATTTAATGTGTTCAGTTAACTGTAGTAATATTAGTAACTGGTGGGATAAGAATTTGCCAGTTATACCAGTGAAGATTCGACAAAGAACAAAATTTTGTAGAAACAGCAGACGTGGGGGAGAGGAGGTGAGGAGTTGTTGGACAGCTTTGAAATGAAACAAAGAGATGCCTGAGTCAGCAGTGGCAGCAAATGTTCTCCCCAGACAGTAGTGCAGTATGTGAGCTCCACGGGTTGAAAGTTAGATTTAAAACTTTTGCAAGATTGTAAATATGATTTCTACTGACTTAACAATATTGTTGTCTGTTTACTGTAAAATGAGTATCCAGCTAGTTTTATTTTTCCTTGCTGCCAGGGCAACCGTTTTACTGTAAATGTTTCTTGAACTACTTTACTGGAAGGATTTAAATTCACATTCTACAATTAGGAATTTTTCTTGCATGTATTAATAATGTTTAGAATTTTAACAGAAATGGTAATATTGACATTTTTCTGGTAATATTTAATAATATACAAAAAAATTGAAATTTATTGGAAAGTACCTATCTTTTTACAATGATGTTGCATGTATGAACTCCACCACAAGTTGCTGGAGTTCAGAAAAATGACAACAGTCTTCTGTTTTAATGAACTTTTATGTTTCGAAATAGCCAGGGTGGAACCTTTCCAGTTTGAGAAACTGTGGTTTCCCTCCTCCAGTACTCCCATTACAACCCACTCCCCACCATCACCCCCACCCCCACCCCCAACCTCTATCATATTCCCCAGCCACCTCAGACATGGAGAATAGATAAATGACAGTTTCAGACACAATGGGGCCCAGCGAGGCCCTCTGGCAGAGTCATTAGTTTCTAAACCATTAAATCATTACCTTTACAGACAAGGCAAACATGCGTCTGAGAGTGCAACCTATCATCCATGCCAGATTCTTTGTCTGACAGTAGATGTTTTGCCTGAAAATGCCAACCATGTGTAACCCATGGAAATACTGCCAGACTATTAACTCTTAAAATACTTTACTATCATTATACAGGAACAGACAATTCTTGGAAATATACTTACTTATTTATTGTATTGACAGACAATAAAGTTTTGAGAGTTCCGTTCTGCAGTAATCAAAATATTCTGAGAAACACCATTTAAAAAGTCTTTGTTGCAATCCTCTTAGTCTTTTGGGGTTCAAGATTATAACATCAAAAATGCAGGTTTACTATTATTTCATATAGTGATGATATTAATTCCCTATTATTTAACATTTTTATATGCAGTCCATGTTTACCTTATTACGGTGTTTATGGATAACTTTGGGAAATAAAGCATTGTTCCTATTTACTTTCAATGATGTCATTAATCATCTGAAGAAAAGTGTAAACATGGGTAAATTAGCTGCTGTATGTAACCTACAGTGCCCCAACACATCTGTGTTTGCTGGATTTGCTACTTTCCAAGGCTTTATTTTACAGAATTTTTCCAGCAAGTAATGAGACATGCAGCCCATTGTGTCTGTGCTGACTTGCCAAAGAGTAATTCATCTAGCACTGTTCCCCCATCTTATTCCCTGTAGCATTGAACATTCTTTCTTTTCAAATAATGATCCAATTTTGTCTTGAATGCCTTGATTGAATCCACCTCCACTGCACTGAGAAACAACATACTCCAGATGATAACCTGCATAAAAATATTTCCTCAAGTTGCTATTGATTCTTTTGCTAAGCACCTTAAATTTGTGACCTCCAGTTCTTGATCCTTCCATCAAATGGAACAGTTTATCATCATATCTTATGTCCACACCCCTCATGGTTTTGAATATCTCTATTAAATAGCTTTCAACTTTGTCTTCAAACAATCCTGATTGAATCAATCAATTTACCTAACCAGAGTTCCTCAACCATGAACATATTCTTGGGAGGATTGTTTCTGACTCAGTCTTCACAAATATACTACTTTAAACCCATCCTGAATAGTAGTAGAATCCAGTACATTGGAGCACAAAATAAGGTCAAAGCATTTGCAACAGCCTTCGGCCAGATTTGTTGAGTGGATGATCCATCTGTGCCTCCTCAACAGGTCTCCATCAATGCTGATACCAGTCTCTATCCAATTCAATTCAGTCCATGTGATATCAAGAAAGAACTAGAGGCCCTGAATGGTACGAAAGCCATGATAATATTCTGGCAGAAGCACGGAAGACTTAGGTTCATAGAGAGATGTACAGAATGGAAACAGGCCCTTTGGTCCAATACTGACCACGCATTCCAACCCAATTTAGTCCCACCTACCAGCACCCAGCCCATATCCCTCCAAACCCTTCCTATTCATATACTCATCCAAATGTCTTCTAAATGTTGCAATTGTACCAGCCTCCTCCACTTCCTCTGGCAACTCATTCCATACACGTACCAACCTCTGAATGAAAAAGTTGCCCCTTAGGTCTCTTTTATATCTTTCCCCTCTTACCCTAAACCTATGCCCTCTAGTTCTGGACTCCCCCCAGCCCAGGGAAAAGACTTTGTCTATTTATCCTATCCATGCCCCTCATAATTTTGTAAACATCTATAAGGTCACACCTCCACCTCCGACGCTTCATGGAAAACAGCCCCAGCGTGTTCAGCCTCTCCCTGTAGCTCAAATCCTCCAACCCTGGCAACATCCTTGTAAATCTTCTTTGAACCCTTTCAAGTTTCACAACATCCTTCCGATAGGAAAGAGATCAGAATTGCACGTAATATTCCAACACTGGCCGAACCAATGTCCTGTACAGCCGCAACATGACCTCCCAACTCCTATACTCAATACTCTGACCAATAAAGGAAAGCATACCAAACGCAGCCTTCACTATCCTAACTATCTGCGACTCCACTTTCAAGGAGCTATGAACCTACACTCCAAGGTCTCTTTGTTCAGCAACACTCCATAGGACCTTACTATTAAGTGTATAAGTCCTGCCCTGATTTGCTTTCCCAAAATGCAGCACCTCACATTTATCTGAATTAAACTCCATCTGCCACTTCTCGGCCCATTGACCCATCTGGTCAAGATTCTCTTATAATCCGAGGTAACCTTCTTCGCTGTTCACTACACCTCCAATTTTGGTGTCATCTGCAAACTTACTAATTATACCTCTTATGCTTGCATCTAAATCATTTATATAAATGATGAAAAGTAGTGGACCCAGCACCCAATCTTTGTGGCACTCCACTGGTCACAGGCCTCCAGTCTGAAAAACAACCGTCCACCACCACCCTCTGTCTTCTACCTTTGAGCCAGTTCTGTATCCAAATGGCTAGTTCTCCCTGTATTCCATGAGATCTAACCTTGCTAATCAGTCTCCCATGGAGAACCTTGTCGAACGCCTTACTGAAGTCCATATAGATCATATCTACTGCTCTGCCCTCATCAATCTTCCTTGTTACTTCTTCAAAAAACTCAATCAAGTTTGTGAGACACGATTTTCCACGCACAAAGCCATGTTGACTATCCCTAATCAGTCTTTGCCTTTCCACATACATGTACATCCTGTCCCTCAGGACTCCCTCCAACAACTTGCTCACCACCGACGTCAGGTTCACTGGTCTATAATTCCCTGGCTTGTCCTGACCACCCTTCTTAAACAGTGGCACGATGCTAGCCAACTTCCAGTCTTCTGGCACCTCACCTGTGACTATCGATGATACAAACATCTCAACAAGAGGCCCAGCAATCACTTCTCGAGCTTCCCACAGAGTTCTAGGGTACACCTAATCAGGTCCTGGGTATTTAGCCACCTTTATGCGTTTCAAGACATCCAGCACTTCCTCTTCTGTAATATGGATATTTTTCAAGATGTTTCCATCTATTTCCTATACTCTATATCTTCCATGTCCTTTTCCAAAGTAAATACTGATGCAAAATACTCGTTTAATATCTCCCCCATTTTCTGCGGCTCAACAAAAAGGCTGCCTTGCTGATCTTTGAGGTGTCTTATTCTCTCCCTCCGTTACCCTTTTGTCCTTAATGTATTTGTAAAAACCCTTTGGATTCTCCTTAATGCTATTTGCAAACGCTATCTCGTGTCCCTTTTTTTGCCTTCCTGATTTCTCTCTTAAATATACTCCTGCTGCCTTTATACTCTTCTAAGGATTCACTCGATGTATTCTGTTTATACCTGACATATGCTTCCTTCTTTTTCTTAACCAAACCCTCAATTTCTTTAGTTATCCAGCATTTCCTTTACCTACCTCCCTTTCCTTTCACCCTAACAGGAATATACTTTCTCTGGACTCTCGTTATCTATCTCATTTCTGAAGGCTTCCCATTTTTCAGCCGTCCCTTTACCTGTGAACATCTGCACCCAATCAGCTTTTGAAAGTTCTTGCCTAATACTGTCAAAATTGGCCGTTCTCCAATTTAAAACTTCACCTTTTAGATCTGGTCTATCTAATAGAATTATGGTCGCTGGCCCCAAAATGCTCTCCCACTGATACTTCACTCACCTGCCTTGCCTTATTCCCCCAAGAGTAGGTCATGTTTTAGACCTTCTCTCGTAGGTAATCCACATACTGAATCAGAAAATTTTCTTGTACACACTTAACAAATTCCTCTCCATCTAAGCCCTTAACACTATAGCAGTCCCAGTCTTACAGATAGCTGAGATCTCCTTACAAGTTTATTTCTCAATTTCCCTTTGACTATTAGGGGGTCTATAATACAATCCCAATAAGATGATCATGCCTTTCTTATTTCTCAGTTCCGCCCAAATAACTTCCCTGGATGTATTTCTGGGAATATCCTCCCTCAGCAAGTCGTAATGCTATCTCTTATCAGAAATGCCACCCCCAACCTCCTCTCTTGCTTCCCTTTCTATCCTTCCTGTAGCATTTGTATCGTGGAACATTAAGCTGCCAGTCTTGCCCATCCCTGAGCCATATTTCTGTAATTGCTATGATATCCCAGTCCCATGTTCCTAACCATGCCCTGAGTTCATCTACCTTCCCTGTTAGGCCTCTTGCATAGAAATAAATGTAGTTTAATTTATTCGTCCTACCTTGTCCCTGCTTGCCCAGACTCTTTGACTCGCTTCTGTTCTCAACTGTACTAGTCTCAGATTGATCTCTTTCCTCACGATCTCCCTGGGTCCCAGACCCCCACCTTACTAGTTTAAATCCTCCCGAGCAGCTCTAGCAAATCTCCTTGCCTGTATATCAGTCCCCTTCCAATTTAGGTGCAATTTGTCCTTCTTGTACAGGTCACTTTTACCCCAAAACTTGTGCCCCAATTAAGCTGTTCCAGTACTGCTACAATATTGGCATGTACTCAATAATTTGAAAAATTGTACAGGTATCTCTTGTCTCGAAAGCAACACAATTCAACCCAGTCAATTAATATCCCATCAATCTACTGTCAATCATCAAAAAGTGATGGAAGGTATAATCATCCGTGCTAGCAAGCAGCACTTGCTTAATAATAACTTGCTCACTGATGTTCATTTTGGGTTCTGCCAGGGCTATTCATCTCCTCACCACATTCCAGCCTTGGATTAAACATGTACAAAAGATCTGAATTCTACAGGGAATGAGAGAGTGACTGTCCTTGACATCAAGGCACAGTTTGACTCCATATGGCATCAAGAAGCCATCCCTCCTTGAATTTGTTAACAAATAATCAAAAACCGCCAAATAACAAATAACCAAAAATAATCATGAAGGTATCAGATTGTCACGAAAAACCACCCAGTTTATCTTAAATGTGACTCCAATCCTACAGCAAAGTGATTAACTCAAGTGCCCCTGTAATTCGCTCTTGAAGATTTATCTTGGTAGTTGTAACAATTAAGTAAAAAGTGAGAATTGGCAATAATGGTGTTAATAATTTATGAATTTTGCCACTGCAAGGAATCCTAGTCAGAAAGTTGCGGCTAGAAAAGGGTCAAGTGGAGAAATAAAACTAAGATTGGAAATCTGAAACAAAAACAGAAATTACTTGAGAAACTCAGCAGGACTGGCAGCATCTGTGGAGAGAAAACAAAGTAAGCTGAAGAAGAGTCATTAGATGAAAAATGTTAGCTCTGCCTTTTCTCAACAGATGCTGCTAGTCGTACTGAGTTTCTCCAGTTTTCTTGTTTCAAATAGAGAAATCATGAGCCCTGTTTGGCTCGAGCCATTTATATCTCCATCCCCTCATATTGTTTGAATATGGTTCTCAATTTGAAAGACACAAAGTAAGATCAAACTGTTTCATATAGATTTTACAAAATCTCTTTATTCCTTTATTTATAAAGTCCAGCAAAGGTTTGGGTTTAGTATGATGCATTTTATGACCATGGCTTTGTCAGACAGGCTTCCATAATTTAATCAATCATTTTGTCACCATCTCCTTAATTTTAATCCCAGCTTCAGGCAAAATACAATTAGAAACATTCAAAAGACTCAGGCTTTTTTAACAGGAAAATTTACACTTTGCATTAAGTGTTTTAAAAAATATTTTTAAACTGAAATCAACCACACTTGCAAATGTCCATGAGACACTTAACAGAAAATAAAATACTGCTGTTGCTGCAGATCTGAAATATAAACAGCAAACACTGGAAGTAGTCAGGAAATAAACAGCATCTGTAGAGAGAGAGTCAACTTTTCAGGGCCACAGTCTGCACAAGTTCTGACATATTGAATTGATAAAATTAATAAAAAATAAAATGATATTTCATTTAAGTAGCAGAACTGGAGAGAAACAGACTGAATCCCTAATCACTGGAAAGGAAAGGGCGGGAACAAGGTGAACTCAGGAGTTAGGTTTAACTATTACTGACCTTAAGTTTGCCTCTGGTGATGCACAGTACAAAGAGGGAGTAGGAAGTCGGAATGCCATTCATCTTGGAGTTCTCTCCTGTCCCAGCCGATGTGAGGATTATTTGTTTTTTGCACGTTGGCAGGGGTGGAGGTATGTGTACATGCAAGGCTCACTCACATTCTCAGGTTGCACACATGTTCACTCCTCACATGTAACTCTCTCAGTCTTTCTCATGTAAGTTGTCACATAAGCACTCTCACTCCTCACCATACAGGTGACAGAAACTCAAGTTGGGAAAGACCAGTTCAGGCCCTAATACCATCATTTAAATTTACTTTCAATTTTGATTCTGTTTTAATGTTCATACGGCCATTTCAAATAAACAAGGTAGTGGAACTGGAGATATTGTTACAAAGAGCATCACTTACATAACAAAGGTGTTTGATTTTACTTGTTAGTATAGATTTTAAAAATGGCGAGACCAGGAGTGAAAAGAAACAGTAATAGTCCAAAGTAATGGCCCACTTGTTATTTGCAAGCCATCATGTGTGAATAAAAGTGGAATGACATGAAAACCATTGTAATAAATCAGGGAAAAATGTACAAGGTGAAAATATGAAACTCAAAAATTCATAAGATTTGCCTCCATCTTCAATCCATGCTCAGGTGAAGACATTTCAGTTCTCAATGGGGGAGAACAGGCTCTAAAAACAGCATGTGAGTGCTATTGGTGGGCCAGTGACTGCACAGAATGGTACTGTGCAACCAATGATGGACACAGACTACATCAAGTGGAATATACCATACCTGCCAAAAATATGGCAAAATGCTGAAGTAAAAGCTAAATACTGTGGATGCTGGAAATCTGAAATCAAACAGAAAATGCTGGTGAAACTCAGCGGATCTGACAGAATCTATGGAGCATGAAAAACGGAGTTAACGTTTTGTTACTGGACTCAAAATGTTAACTCTTTGTGTCTCCACACTCTCTCTCTACATTTCTCCAGCATTTTCTGTTTTTAAAGCAAACGGTCACTCAGAATTGGGCTGTCACCCCAGGAAAATTGGAACTAAAGCGTTGGAACTATGTCCCGCAACGTAGCACCTCCTGCATGTGTTTGTGAACACAGTGAAATCTGTAGCTGCCACTTGAGATAGGGCCGATCCTGTCCAAGCCTGGTTGTGTGAAGGTATGGGCTCCAGTAATTAGCAGCACATGCTGCCTCCTCCCCCACGATCTGTGTACAGTTCTTACTGTATTCAACCTTCTGACTTATATTGGTGCAATTCATAATATTGAGTTGAAGCCAATTTTTACTTATTTTGCAGAATTCAAGCAAACTGATTTGATTTATCGGTCATCTACCTGTCCAGGCTTAACTTGCACCCACGTACAGGGATAAATGAAAAGTTTATTTTTGGCAAGAATATTGCCAAATACCTTTTTTTAAAAACATTGTCAACTGCAAGAACCACTGAAAAGTTCTGAGTACTGCACGCTCAATGAGATGACCAATTTGTAAAAGAAGGCCTTAAATAGGCTTTAGATACCTAATTTACATATCAAAGGACCTAATGCCTATTTTCAATGTCTGTCTGAAATGAGTTTAAAAAATAAGCACAACAAATTTGAAAGTGGGACGACTGTTTTCAGAGATTGGGTGCAGATCATTGTGCTGCTATACTGATATGTTTGTACTTGTCTTATGCTTGAAAATGAGCAGAGAAACAATAGTTTTTGATGCAGACAGTTGCATGTTCACATTTATGGACAACACAAAATTGGGAAGTAAGTTGTATTAATGACAAGTTACAAATGAATGTAGATACACTAAGTAGGCAAAACAATTATGTCAGATCTGTTTAAAGTCCTTTCAGATCCCTAAATGATAAATCAGAATATAACCTTATTGGTGGTAGATGATGGAAAGGTGCATATCCATGTTGTTATTATACCTGTAAAGAGTATAATATTTAAATGGAAATTCAAAATCCCAGCTTTTTTAGATTAAATTCCCTACAGTGTGGAAACAAGCCCTTCGGCTCAACCAGTCCACACCGACCCTCCAAAGAGTAACCCACCCAGACCCTTTCCCATCTGACTAATGCACCTAACTCTACAGAAAATTGAACTTGTCCAATTCACGTGGCCTGCACATCTTTGGACTGTGGAGGAAACCCACACAGACTCTGAGAGAATGTGCAAACTCCATGCAGACAGTCAACCAAGGCTGGAATCAAACCTGGGACCGTGGTGCTGTGAGGCAGCAGTACTAACCACTTAGCCACCGTGCTCCTTACTAAAACAATGAAGCCACAGGATCCCATAGTTTAAAACAAATGAAATTTTCTATACAGGAATCAAGTACAGCAAGCAATTACTTATACTGCACATTGGAAAGCACAGGCTAAAAGCTTCAACTGAACATTCCCTTCTCAATTTTGACTCCCACATGAAAGTCTTGGTTACTTATTAGGTTCCTGAAGATTATCTATATTCTTGGTCCCAACTCTCAACTTATCCAGAACTGCTTTGTAATATCTGGGACTTGACTAGTCCTGTTCTGGATTACGGCACTCTTTTTTTATTTTGGTCACCAAACCTCAGGCAAGAAATATTAGCTTTATCAGGTGTGTCATTCAAGCTCACCAGAATGATACCAAGGCTAAAAAGGTTAAATTGTGAGGACAGATTGCGTGGTTTGTCTGTATTTTCTTGAATTTAGAAAGTTGAGTGATAATCTACAAGAGGAAGCAGGTAGCCAGACCCAGACAAAGCGGAGGTTAAATCACTGATGGGTGGATGATGCTGTTGTCAGAGGGTCATCAAGAGATCACCCTGTGCACCAATCATCTACCCTAGTGACTCAACTGGCTTCTAGGCAGGTCATTTGCCAACTTTTCTACTAGTAGAATGAAATGGCAGTGAGAATGTGACAAGCATGCTATCCACCACACCATTTGAACAGCCTTCCCATTTCCAATCCCATCGTCAAAGAACCACATGAGATTTAGGACATCATTATCTTTAGCTGGTGTAGTATTCTATTCTATTCTCTTTAGCCAGTGTAGTATTAATGGGGCATTTTAATTTAAACATACATTAGGAGAGACAGACAAGCACCTGTCAGAAAGGTAGTGAATTTCTGAAGTGTGTCTAGAATAGTTTCCTACAGCAATATGTCTTGGATGCACCAGGATAAGCATTTTTAGATTTAGTAATGGGTAATGAGGCAGATTTAATTAGTAACCTAATTGTGTGTGAACATTTACCAATTGAGATCATGGTATGACCAAGTTTAATGTAGCATTTGAAAGTGAAAAGCATGAATCAGTTACTAGAGTTTTAGTTATAGGTAAGGCGGGCTTTAATGTGAATAGACACACTCTTCACAGTAAACTAGAAAAATCTGCAAGTGGATAAAACAAATGAAGAACAGTGGAGAATGATTAATGAAACACTTAACACAATACAAAATCAGTTTATACCTCTGAGAGGGAAAAGCTCCAATTCACAGAAAAAAACACAGCCATGGACAACATAAGAGACAAGGGACAGCATAAAACTAAAAGTAAGGGCTTCAAAAATGCAAAGAGTGACTGAAATCATGCTGAATGGGAAAGCTGCAAAGACCAGCAAAGGGTCAAAAAATAGCTTATAAGAGCTACTAAAAGGATAATGAAATGAAACTTGCCAGTAACATCAAAGTCAATAAGAAGAAATGTTATAGTTACAGAAAGGGAAAGTAGGTAGTCAGAAGAAACGTTGGCCCACTAACAACTGAAGTTGGGGATATTGCCAGTCACTGCAGGAAAATGGCAGACATGTCAAATAATTACTCTGCCTCAATATTACAATACAACTAGAGCATAGCTTGCTGGAAGTCCCAATAAAAGTTAATAGTGGATCAGGAATAGAGACTGAACAAAATTTACGTAAGTAGAAAATTGGTGATGAGGAAATTAATGGAATTAAAGAATGGCAGATTTGACAATTTCCATCTGATGGTGTTAAAGGACGTAGGAAAGCACATTGTAGAGCCCTAACTTTGATCTTCCAGAATTCCTGACATATAGGAGTGGACCCTGTGAATTGGATAATTGCACATGTCTGTCCACTTTTTAAGAAGGATGAAAGATGAAAACCAGGGAATCATGAACCGGTTAGCTTAACATCGGTGGTTGGGAAATGGTTGGAGTCTGTAACCAAGGATGGAATAAACGAACACCTCTATAATTTTCAGTTAATCAGGGAGAGCCTGAATGGATTCATGACAGGTGGGTCATGCCTGACAAACCTCATTGAATTTTTTGAAAAAGTGACTAAGATAGTGCACAGGGAAATGTCTATGGATGTTTTTTATGTGTGCTTCCAGAAGTCATTTGATAAAGTCCCATCTAACAGACTGTTAACTAAGGTAGAAGCCTATGGAATTGTGGGCAAATTACTGACATGGCTGGGAAGTTAGTTGAGTGGCAGGTGCAAAACGTAGGGATAATGTGTAGGTATTCAAGTTGACAGGATGTGACCAGTAGTGTCCCACAAGGATCTTAGGGCTTCAGTTGTTTATATTATTTATTATTGACCTGGATAATGTCATATAAAGTCATATCAAAATTTGCTGATGACATAAAGTTAGGTAGCAGTGTAGGTAGTGTAGATGAGAGCATTAAATTACGAAGACTAAGTGAATGGGCGAAACTGTGGCAGATAGAGTTCAATGTAAGCAAGTGTGAGGTTATCCATTTTGGACCAGGAAAGGATAAATCAGGCTATTTCTAGATGATATGATGTTAAATACAATGGGTGTCCCAAGAGACTTAGGGTTCAGGTGCATATACCTTTAAAATGTCATGAATAGCTGCAAAAAAAAATCAAAATAATCTAATGGAATGCTGACCTTTATATCTAAAAGACTGGAGGATTCAGAAATTATGCTGCAGTTATTCAAAATCAGACGCCACTTGGGGCACTATGAACAGATCTGGGTAGCACATTTTAGTGAGGATATCTCCATCCTAAATGGTTTACCTTGAATCCTCAGATTGGGACCCCCTGGACATACCCACCATCGGTAACATCCTCCCTGCATCTACCCTGTCAGAATTTTATAAGTCTCCTTAAGATCCCAACTCATTTGCCTGAACTTTAGTGAAAACAATCCTAACTTAGTCAATCTCTCCTCATATGTCAGTCCCACCATCCCCAGAATCAGCCTGGTAAATCTTCGCTGCATTCCCTCAAGAGAAAGAGCATCCTTCCTCAGAAAAGGAGACCAAAACTGCACACAGTATTTGAGGTGTGGCCTCACCAAGGCCCTATGTAACTGCAACAACACATCCCTGGTCCTATACTCGAAACCTCTCACAATGAAGGCCAACATACCATTTGCCTTCTTTACCTCTTGCTGCACCTGCATGCTTACTGTTAGCAACTGGTGCACAAGGACACCCAGATCCTGTTTCACATTCTCCTCTCCCAATTTACAGCCATTCAGGTAGTAATTTGCCCTCTTGTTTTTGCTTCCAAAGTGAATAACGTCACATTTATCCAAATTATACTGCATCTGCTACTGATTTGCCCACTCACTTACCAGATGATGGTGAAGGATCTCTGCTTCCTCATCACAATTCACCCTTCCACTCAATTTGGTATCATCTGCAAATTTTGAAATGTTACAGTTTGTTCCCTCATTCAAATCATTAATATATATTGCGAATAGCTGGGGTCCCAGCACCAATCCCCATGGCACCCCACTAGTTACTGCCTGCCAATTTGAAACGGATCCATTAATTCCTACTTTTTGTTTCCTTTCTGCCAGCCAGTTTTCTATCCATCTCAATATGCTCAATCCCATGCACTTTAATCCTGCACAATTATTTCTTCAGTGGGACTTTGTCAAACACTCTGCAAGTCCAAACAGACCACATTGACTGGCTCCCCCTTGTCAACTACTAGCACCATCTTCATAGAATTTCAACAGATTTGTCAAGTATGATTACCCCTTCATAAATCCATGCTGACTCTGCCTGATCCTGCCACTGCTTTCTAAATGCTCCACTATCAAGTCCTTGATAATGGATTTGAGAATTTTTCCCAATACCAATGTTTGGTGAATTTCTGCCGTGCATCTTGTAGCTAGTACACACTGGTGCTACTGAACAGTGGTGGTGGAAGGAGTGGATGCTTATGGATGTAGTATCAATCAAGCCACTCCTTTTTCCTGAATGGTGTCATGCTTCTTGAGTTTTATTGGCTCATACTCATCCAGGCAAGTGGGGAGTATTCCATCACAATCCTGACTTGTGTCTTGTAGATGGTGGACAGGCTTTGGGGTGTCAGGAGGTGAGTTACTCGCTGCAATATTCCTAGTGTCTGACCTGCTTTTGTAGCCGCTGTGTTTATATGGTGATTCTAGTTGAGATTTTGGTCAATGATAACTCCCAGGATATTGATATCCTGATGGGGGTATTCAGTGATGGTAGCACCATTGAATCTCAAGGGGACATGGTTAGATTGTCTCACTGGTGATGGCCGTAGCCTGGCATTTGTGTGGTACGAATGTTACTTATCACTGCACTTTAATGGGAGATTGGGAGACAGATCAATAATACTTTGTATGTCATTCCTAATAAACATGATTATTATTAAACAAGGGAAATCAGTGGTGCTGTGATAGTGTCACCGGACTAATGGTCTAACACCCCAATCTAATGATCTGGGCCCATGGATATGTGGTGATATTTGAATCCAGTACAAAGCCAGCCTAATAGCAACAATTGTTGATTGTTGTAAAAAACCCGTCTGGTTCACTAATGTCCTTCAGAGAAGGAAATTTGCCATCTGGACCCAGTCTGGCCTACATGTGACTCTAGGTCACCAGCAATGTAGTTGACTTGGAATAAAACTCTGAAATGGCCAAGCAAGTCAATCAATTCAAGGACAATTAGGGAGGAAACAAATGCTGTCCTATCTACCACATCCCATGATGTGACAATGTTTTTAAAAATTAAGCTGCTTTCAAGTTCCTGGAGTCTACCCTGTAGATTCATCCACCTCACAATGATTCTCTGCCTGCCTTAAAATATAAATTAATTGGAGAGATGGCACCTCAAAATGAAATGCCCTTTCCTGCATACTTCCCTTTGCAACCAGCTACAGCTTCCAAACTGAAGGTTCTGATTGTCTGTCCAGCTTTGTGAACTCCCTCACCTTAACTGAACAACAAGCTCACCTTCTGGCCACTTCGGAAAAGTTACATTGAATGACCATTTCCACACACTTTATGCTTGTAAATCCTATTAGGCCCTGATGACAAGAAAAATCCTGACCATAATCTTTATCATGCTGAGTGTAATAAATAGTGAGAACAGAAACAGGTGATCTTATTTGAGTTATGAGCATTGTTGAAAATGTTTAGAATTAACACTTCCTTAAAAGGGCTTAAGATCAGCTTTACTTCCATCCTGAAGAGCAGTGAAATAGAGTCCCAATTAAATCTACTTTGGTTGATACTTAAAACAAAAACCTGGTTGAATAGCTGGATTTGTTGCCATTTGTTCTATAGAAATATAAAAAAGGTCAGTAGATTAGATTAGATTACGTACAGTGTGGAAACAGGCCCTTCGGCCCAACAAGTCCACACCGCCCCGCCGAAGCGTAACCCACCCATACCCCTACATCTACATTTACCCCTTACCTAACACTATGGGCAATTTAGCATGGCCAATTCACCTGGCCTGCACATCTTTGGACTGTGGGAGGAAACCGGAGCACCCGGAGGAAACCCACACAGACACGGGGAGAACGTGCAAACTCCACACAGTCAGTCGCCTGAGGCGGGAATTGAACCCGGGTGTCAGGCGCTGTGAGACAGCAGTGCTAACCACTGTGCCACCGCGCCGCCCACAAATCTAATCTAATCTAATCTAATCTAATCTAGATATTGTGGGGAATGTATTAGCTTTTGAGTTGCTGGTGTTATGGACTGAAAAAGCTTAGCGAAACAAATAGTGAAAAATAAAGCATTTGTAACTTTAGATTGCTATCCCGCAGCCTTATAGGACTTGTTCTAGGAATCCTCTGCCATTGCATTGAGACACTGAAGTTTCATGACACCTGGTCAAACATGGGGAAGGAAACCTCCTGCTGAATTCTACCACTATACCCCTTCGTAGGTGAAATTTGAATTCAATAAAAATCTGTAATAAAATGCTGAGCCTAATGGAGACCATGTTATATAGATATACAGCATGGAAACAGACCCTTCAGTCCAATTTGTCCAGGTCAACCAGATATCCTAAATAAATCTAGTCCCATTTGCCAGCACTTGGCCCATATCCCTCTGAACCCTTCCTATTTATAGACCCATACAGATGCCATTTAAATGTTGTAATTGTGCCAGCCTCATCCACTTCCTCTGGCACTTCATTCCATGTACGCACCACACTCTTCCCCTTAGGTCACTTTTAAATCTTTCATCTCTCACCTTAAACGTATTCCCTCTAGTTTTGGACTCTCTCAACCCAGGAAAAGGCCTTGTCTATTTACCTTATCTTTGCCCCTCATGATTTTGTAAATCTCTATAAGGTCACCTGTCAGCTGCTGATGCTCCAGGGAAAAAAGCCCCAGTCTATTCAGCCTCTCCCTAAAGCTCAAACCCTCCAACTCTGGCAACATCCTTGTGTATCTTTTCTGAACCATTTCAAGTTTCACAACATCCTTTCTATAATGGGAAGGCCAGAATTGCATACAGTATTCCAATACCAGCCTAACCAATGTCTGCCACAGCTGCAACATGACCTCACAGCTCCGATACTCAGTGCATTGACCAATAAAGGCAAGCATGCCAAATGTCTTCTTTACTATCCTACCTACCTGCAACTCCACTTTCAAGTAATTATGAACCTGCAGTCCAAGGTCTCTTTGTACAGCCCAGGACTTTCCAAAATGTAGCACCTCACATTTAGTAAAATTAAACTCCATCTGCCACTCCTTGGCCCTTAATCCATCTAATCAAGATCCTGCTGTACTCTGAGGTAACCTTCACTGTCCACTACACCTCCAATTTTGGTGTCATCTGTAAACTTAGTCAACATACCTCCTATGTTTACATCCAAATCACTACTGGTTACAAGCCTCCAATCTGAAAAGCAACCCAGCACCATCACCTTCTTTCTTCTACCTTTGAGCCAGTTCTGTATCCAAATAGTTAGTTCTCCCTCTATTCCATGTGATCTAACCTTTCTAACCAGTCTACCATGAAGGAACCGTGTCAAACGCCTTACTGAAGTCCAAACAGATTACATTCACCACTCTTTCCTCATGAATCCTCTTTGTTACTCCTTCATAAAACTCAATCAAATTAGTGAGACACCATTTCCCACACACAAAGCCATGTTGACTATCCCTAAACAGTCTTTACCTTTCCAAATACATGTAAATCCTGTCCCTCAGGATTCCTTCCAACAACTTCCTATTGGAAGGATGTTGTGAAACTTGAAATGGTTCAGCAAAGATTTACAAGGATGTTGCAAGGGTGGAAGATTTGGGCAATAGGGAGAGGCTGAATAACCTGGGGCTGTTTTCTCTGGAGCGTTGGAGACTGAGGGGTGATCTTATAAAGGTTTAAATATCATGAAGGGCATTGATAGGGTAAATAGTCAAGGTCTTTTCCTTAGGTTGGGGGAGTCCAGAACTAGAGGGCATAGGTTTAGGGTGAGAGGGGAAATCTTTAAAAGGGACCTTAGGGGCAACTTTTTCAGGATGAGGGTGGTGCGTGTATGGAATGAGCTGCCGGAGAAAGTGGTGGAGGCTAGTACAATTACAGCATTTAAAAGGCATCTGCATGGGTATATGAATAGGAAGGGTTTCGAGGGATATGGGCCAAGTGCTGACAAATGGGACTAGATTAGGTTAGGATATCGGGTCGGTATGGACAGGTTGGACAGAAGGGTCTGTTTCTGTGCTGTACTTCTCTATGACTCTAACTATGATGTCAGGCTCACTGGTCTATAATTCCCTGACTTTCCTTACCACCTTTCTTAAATAAAGGCACCATGTTAGCCAACCTCCAGTCATCTGGCACCTCGCCTGTGGCGATTGATGATACAAATAGTTCAGCAAGGGGCCCTGCAATCAGTTCCCTAGCTTCGCACAGAGTCCCAGGATGTTCAGTATTTAGGAAGGACAGGCAAAAATGACAAGGTGGTGGAGTGACATTGCTGGTTAAAGAGGAAATTTACATAATAGTGAGACAGGATATTAGCTCTGACAGTGTGGAGTCTGTATGGGTAAAGTTGAGAAATACCAAGTGTCAAAAACATTAGTGGGTGTCATACATAAACCCCCAAAATGCAATGGTGATGTTGGGACTGGCATTAAACAGGAAATTCGAGATGCATAAGGTAAGGGAATTTGGGTGATTTTAGTCTGGACATAGATTAGGCAAACTAAATTAACCACAATGCCATAGAGGAGGAATTCCTGGGGTGTATACGGATGGTTTTCTTGACCAGTATGTGGAGGGAACAACGAGCGAGCAGGCCATCTTAGACTGTGTACTGTGTAATGAAAAGGTAATCATTGCTAGTCTAGCTGTGCGAGACCCCTTGGGGATGAGCACCCATAACATGATAGAAATTTTTATCAAGATGGAGAATGAGGTCACTGCTTCAGAGACAAGGGTGCTGAATCTTAATAAAGTAAACTATGAAGATATGAGATGTGAGTTTGCCTTGGTGGATTAGGGAGAGTTACTTAAAGGGAAGACAGTGGATAGGCAAAGGCAAACATTCATGGACTGCTTGGGGGAACTGCAGCAACTGTTTATTCCTGTCCGGCACAAATGCAAAATGGGTAAGAGGGCCAATCCATAACTTACAAAAGGAAATTAGAGATAATATCCAATCCATGGCAGAAGCATACAGATTGGCCAAGAAACATAATAGGTCTGAGGATTGGGAGCAGTTTAGAATTCATCGAAGTAGGACCAAGGGATTGATTTAAGAAGGAGAAAATACAGTCCAAAAGTACGCTTGCTGGGAACATAAGGATTGACACTACGAGTTTCTATAAGGTATGTGAAGCGAAAGAGAAAGAGATTGGTGAAGACAAATAAAGGTTCCCTACAGGCAGAAACAGGAGAATGTACAATAGGGGACAACGAAATGGCAGAGCAACTAAATACACTCGGTTCTGATATAACGTTTGTTTCTTCAGTGCAATTTGGATAAAATGGGATTGAAGAATTTCGACCATTAATTGTCAAACACCATCTTTCCTTACCTGTATTGGCTACAATGCGATCCTGGCCCCATTAGTTTAAATCTACTATGTGATTTTCTTGTACCACAGGATCACAGGGGAACGGAACTGTTGCATTATATCAAAATGGACTGTACATACTTTGGTTCTGCCTTCACAAAAGTGGACACAAATTAGATGCTAGAAGTGTTGGAGAATGCAAGATTTAGTGAGAGGGAAGAAGTGAAGGAAATAAATATTGGTACAGAAATGGTGCTGGGAAAATTGATGGGATTCAAGGCAGATAAATCACCAGCTGAAAATGTGTTGCTGGAAAAGCGCAGCAGGTCAGGCAGCATCCAAGGAACAGGAGAATCGATGTTTTGGGCATAAGCCCTTCTTCAGGAATGAGGAAAGTACGTCCAGCAGGCTAAGATAAAAGTTAGGAAGGAGGGCCTTGGGGGAGGGGTGTTGGAAATGCGATAGGTGGAAGGAGGTCAAGGTGAGGGTGATAGGCCGGAGTGGGGTGGGGGCGGAGAGGTCAGGAAGAAGATTGCAGGTTAGGAAGGCGGTGCTGAGTTTGAGGGATTTGACTGAGACAAGGTGGGGGGAGGGGAAATGAGGAAACTGGAGAAATCTGAGTTCATCCCTTGTGGTTGGAGGGTTCCTAGGCGGAAGATGAGGCACTCTTCCTCCAACCGTCGTGTTGCTATGGTCTGGCGATGGAGGAGTCCAAGGACCTGCATGTCCTTGGTGGAGTGGGAGGGGGGGTTGAAGTGTTGAGCTACGGGGTAGTTGGGTTGGTTAGTCCGGGTGTCCCAGAGGTGTTCTCTAAAACGTTCCGCAAGTAGGCGGCCTGTCTCCCCAATATAGAGGAGGCCACATCGGGTGCAGCGGATGCAATAGATGATGTGTGTGGAGGTGCAGGTGAATTTGTGGCGGATATGGAAATATCCCTTGGGGCCTTGGAGGGAAGTAAGGGGGGAGGTGTGGGCGCAAGTTTTGCACTTCTTGCGGTTGCAGGGGAAGGTGCCGGAAGTGGAGGTTGGGTTGGTGGGGGGTGTGGATCTGATGAGGGAGTCACGGAGGGAGTGGTCTTTTCGGAACGCAGATAGGGGAGGGGAGGGAAATATATCCCTGGTGGTGGGGTCCGTTTGGAGGTGGCGGAAATGACGGCGGATGATACGCTGTACATGGAGGTTGGTGGGGTGGTAGGTGAGGACCAGTGAGGTTCTGTCCTGGTGGCGGTTAGAGGGGCGGGACTCAAGGGCGGAGGAGCAGGAAGTGGAAGAGATGCGGTGGAGGGCATCGTCGACCATGTCCGGGGGGGAAATTGCAGTCCTTGATGAAGGAGGCCATCTGGGTTGTATGGTTTTGGAACTGATCCCCCTGGGAGCAGATGCGGCGGAGATGAAGGAATTGGGAATATGGGATGGCGTTTTTACAGGGGGCAGGGTGGAAGGAGGTGTAGTCTAGGTAGCTGTGTGAGTTGGTCGGTTTATAGTAAATTTCCCCCCAGACGTGGTCGATGATGCCCTCCAGGTACACCTGTTCAGGTCCTGGGAATTTACTCACCTTTGTGTGTTTTAAGATGTCCAGCACCTCTCCCTCTGTAATATGGGCATCTTTCAAGATGTCGCTATTCATTTCCTCACATTTGGTATCTTCCATATTCTTCTCCATAGTAAACAGTCATGCAAAATACTAATTTAGTATCTCTCCTGCGATTCCACACATAGGTGTCCCTGCTAATCGTTAAGGGGCCTTATTCTCTCCCTAATTTCCCTTTGTCCTTCATGTATTTGAAGAATCCCTTTGGATTCTCCTTAACGCTAGTTGTCAATGCTATATCACGTCTCCTTTTTGCCTTCCTGATTTCCCTCTTAAGTCCTCCTACTGCCTTTTTACTCTTCAAGGGAACCATTCAATTTCTGCTGTGTGGACCTGACAAATGCTTACTTCTTATTTTTGAATAAAACCTCAATTTCTATCGTCATCCAACATTCCCTGTCAGCCTTGCCCTTCATCCTAACAGGAACAAACTATCCCTGGAGTCTCATGATCTAATTTTTGAAGGCTTCCCATTTTCCAGCCATCCCTTTACCTGTGAACATCGCGCCCCCCCCCCCCACCCCATCAACTTTTGAAAGTTTGTGCCCATTACCATCAAAAATGGTCTTCCTCCAATTTATATCTTTAACTCTTGAGATATAGTCTATCCTTTTTCATAACCCTGTTGATTGATATAAAATCCCATCTGGTTCAATCGTGCTCTTTCAGGAAGGTTATCTGCCATTTTTACCTGGTATGGTCTGCAGGTGAATCTAAACCTGCAACAATTTCGCAGACTCCTTACTACCCCCTAGGCAAATAGGAATGGGCAGTAAATGTCTACAGCAATTTCTACATTCCATGAGCAAATTTTAAAGTATCAGAACTTTTTCATGTTGAGGTAGCACCACAGTGGCATGGGAAAATCTAGAAACTCAAATCTGGGCCATCAACAGCAGCAGACTTATATTGAACCACAGTCTGTAACCTCCCATATCTCCCACTCTTTAGCTACCGTCAGACCAGGCTATCAACTCTTCTTCAATGATAAATATAAATATAGGAGGGCATGTCAGGAGCAGTAGCAGGCGTAACACAAAAGAATATGCCAACCTGATGAAGCTATAACATAGGGCTACTTGCAAGTAGAAGCAGCATTAAGCAATAGAAGTGGAAGCAACATTCAATATTTATAGGGTTAAAGACTCTCGCAAACAACAAAAACAGATGTATTTATTTAGCCTATTTTTCTAATCAACCCATTCAGAGATGTTATTACACAGCACTGGAGCAGGTGGGACTTGAACCTGGGCTTCCTAGTCGAAGGATAGGGACAATACCATTGTACCACAAGAGAGTTGACAGAAACAGGTTAAAACTCTACAGTCTTACCAGGTCCAGATATGAATGCTTGTGGGCAATTAAACGATTAACAAAAGGAGGAGGCTGCACAAATATCCCCATCCACAACAATGGGGAGGCCAGCATATCAGTGCAAACGATGCATTCACATCCATTAGCCAGAGGAGCATAATGGATAATTCATCACCCAGCATAGCAGATACCGATCTTCAACTAATTTAATTAGTTTCATGTGATATCACAAAGCCACTGAAGCATTAGATACTGCATAGGTTATGGGTTATGACAATATTATGGCAATAGTACTGAAGATTTATGCCGAAATCTAGCTGCACCCTTCTAACAAAGCTACTTCAGTATATCTACAACATTGGCATCTACCCAACAATGTGGAAAATTGCAATGGTATGTCTTGGCCACAAAATGTAGAGCAAATCTAACTAGGCAAATTACTGCCCTATCAGTCTACCATAAATCATAAACAGAATGATGGAAGGGTTCATCGACAGTGGTGTCAAGCAACACTTACAAAGGAATAATGTTCAATGCCACTCTGCTCCTGACTTCATGGTTCAATCGTGGATAAAAGACGTGAACTAAGGTAACAATGACTGATCAGAAAAACAATGACAACAGAACACAGGAGCACAAGAATCTGCAAGTTCCCCTTCAGGTTACACACTACCTGCTTTGGAATTACGTCATCATCACTGTTGCTGAATCAAATTCCTGGAACTTAATTCCTCACAGAAGAGAGACATGCACCCAAAAGACTTAGGTAGCTCATCACCACTTTCTTTTCCAGGGCATAAGGAATTGGTAGTAAATGCTGGCCTAGCCAACAATACCCACACCCTATGAACAAATGAAAAACAAAATTAGCTGGAAACTATTTATGACAGAACTGATTCTGCAAAGTTTATGGATGGAATAGTCAATGAATATGATGGATCAAATGGTTATTTTATCTTCAGTTTATTACAAAGAACAAACAGAAGTACAGTACCGGAACAGGCCCTTTGACTCTCCAAGCTTGTGCCAATCATTATGCCCTAACTAAACTAAATAACAAACCTTCTGTTCTTATTCAGTCCATATCTCTCTATTCCCTCCCTATTCATGTAACCATCCAGATATCTCTTAAATGTCAACAACCTGCCTACTTCTATCACTTTTTCTGGTAGTGCATTCCAGGTATCTACCACTTTCTGTGTGAAAAACATCCCTCCTACATCTCCCTTAAACATCCCCCCCTTCACCTTGAACCTGTGCCCCCTTATAAATGAAACTTCAACCCTGGAAAGCTCATATATAATTAAATAAAGGTAGTATTGTATGTCCAGTGGACCTACCTGGACTCAGATCCAAAACAGATGTCTGGTGGGAGGTCCAAATAATAGGCCTTGCAGTTTTAAATGCAAGACACATAATGAAACTGATTCAGATTGTATATTGGATAATGCTAAAATATATTTGGAGTTACTTGGTTTCACTAGATCTCCACCAACACGATACAAGGCTATTGGAATAAATTGCTTATGAGATTTGGAGGTTTGGACCACCCTCAATATTGATAAATCAGTCTCCATGGAAATATTATTTGGCATATCACCAATGTTTTTATAAATTTCACACTGAAGAAAATTATCAGAGCTCTGTCCTTCACCAAGTCTTACTTCAAGCTACACTCGTGGCGAACACCAATTATCAGGAGTAATTAATTATACTTCAGCTCACAGCTGGATAAGTTTAGTTGTGTATCTGAGATAATGGAGAACGTTTTATTTTGTGATGTTCTGGCTGCAGGTCATTTCCTGTTGTTGCACAGGATTCTCCTACAACCTTGAAGTTAAGAACAGCCAGAAACAAATGCTTCACTTTATTTTATGCTGTCTCCCAACTCCTTTCCTACCTTCTATTCATAAAATAAATTTTATTTATCAACTATTGGATAACCCTGTGACCAATTTACTTTGAGAATGTGTATGTAACATAAACATTCATACCTAATATATATTACAGTAAATGTTAAACTTGTTAAATTGTAAATGGAAAATAATATATGTTTGGCAATCTCCAGACTAATTGGTATTTTAGTATTTGTTTTGATGTCATTTTTTTGTTACCGGCTGTGGAAATATTTGCAGTTAATATTTTGAAACTTTCAAAAAGAAGAACAATAATTCTACTTTTGGGTAAAGATATAAATTGAATATTATTGAATTAGGTGCCAATTCTACATCACAGCTGATTTTATTTTCAATGTTAATAGAAGGGATTATTGGACAGCAGTATAATAGTCAGCCAATTCAGTATGACTCATTTTACACTACTATCCAAAGTTAAAGTAATTCCAATAAAGATTTCTAAAGACTTTTTTTAAATGAGCAAATTGATAAAAGTATAACTGAGTCGAACTTGAAGAATTTACATGTTTATTCTAAAATGTCGCCAACCATATACATAGCTGAATCAATCGTACAGAACGTATGTGTTTGAATTGTGTGTTTGGGTGTGAACTGTGTGTCTTGGCTCTTGCATGAAGAAAACTACTCAGTGACAACTGCTAAATTGTTGTACTATTGTATAGAGTTGGATTGTGTGGTGATTTCTGAGAATGCAGCTGGATTTCAACCATTTAACCATTTCAAGTGTTTCATAACCACCATGCACAGAGAGATTATGGAAGAATGGCTTCCGTTTAAGTTGTTTGTTTTAAGCCATGTGCATTCATGCAAGGCAAAGAATAAGGGATAGATAGTGAAGGTGCTTTTGTGAACTTGTTTAGGTGTCATTTTTTGGTCTGTTTAAAATAGCAAGGAATTCTTCATTGTCTCAGAAATGGAAAACTTCACAACAATTATGAAGGCAATTCTTTGATCCCTTTCAATCAGTGAACAGAAGTAGATAAAATTGAGACACAAAAAGACCTAGCAAAAGCCAGGGCTAAGAGATTAGAAAGTTGGGAGACAGTTTCATGACAATTCATTGTGGCTTATTCTTTGTTTTGAGTTTTAAGATGCAATGATTCAATTAGTAGAGATGAATCATAAGTATTAATTATATTTGCATAATTATTAGCTTGTATTTTGTTTGTTTCATTTAGTGTTTATTTGGTCTGCCTTCAATGACATCAAAGAAGCAATTTTTGTGAAGATTTGCAGCTCAGGTTGTGGTTCAGGTTGTAAGTTTGCTCGCTGAGCTGGAAGATTTGTTCTTAGAAATTTTGTTACCATTCTAGGTAACATCATCAGTGAGCCTTTGTTGAAGTGCGGGTGTACTGTCTTGCTTGCTATTTATGTCTTGGTCTGTTGTGGTAGGTGACATCACTTCAGGTTCTTTTTCTGAGGTCGGTAAATGGGTTGGATGCCAGACCTCTAGGAATTCCAGTGTGTATCCTTTGTTTAGCCTGTCTGAGGATAAATGTACTGTCCCAGTCGAAGTGGTGTCCCTCATTGTCTGTGTGTAAGGATACTAGTGATAGTTGGTCGTGTCTTTTAGTGGCTAGTTGGTTCTGTGTATCCTGGTGGTTAATTTCCTGCCAGTCTGTCCGATGTAATATTTGTTGCAGTCCTTGTAGGATATTTTGTATATGTCATTCCTGTAGAAGGAAAACGACACACACAGACTAGATACTGAACTACAGGAGCAATCATCCAACACCCACAAATAAAGAGACCTAAGGGGCAACTTTTTCACGCAGAGGGTGGTACGTGTATGGAATGAGCTACCAAAGGATTTGATGGAGGCTGGTACAATTGCAACATTTAAAAGGCACTTGGATGGGTATATGAATAGGAAGGTTTGGGGGGATATGGGCCGGGCGCTGGCAGGTGGGACTAGATTGGGTTGGGATATCTGGTCGACATAGACGGGTTGGACCGAAGGGTCTGTTTCCATGCTGTACATCTCTATGACTCTAAATGGAACTGCATCAGGATATTATTTAAACAGGTCACAACATACTGCAGCACCCAGGAACTATGAGATGCCAAAGAAAAAAACATATACAACGTATTCAGGAACAATAGTTACCTGATAAGCACTGTCAGCCGATTCTAATGCAACAAACCTAAACAAGAAGATACAACACACCCAGAAACTTGAGCCACATTCCATACATTAAAGACATATCAGAGATGATGACCAGACTATTCAGGGCACTACCAACACACTGAAACAGCTCTTGATGAATCTAAAGTACCCTGTACCAACAAGCAGCAGAACAAACGTAATTTACCCTGCAAGGACTGCAACAAACAATATGTCGGACAGACTGACAGGAAATTAGCCACCAGGATACACAAGATCCAACTAGCAACCAAAAAACATGACCAACTGTCACTAGACAATGAGAGACACCAGTTCGACTGGGACAATACATCTATCCTTGGACAAGCTAAACAAAGGATTGCACAGGAATTCCTAGAGGCCTGGCATTCAAACCGGAACTCCATCAACAAACACGTCAATTTGGATGCAATTTACCGACCTCTCAGAAAAAGAACCGGAAGTGATGCCACCCACGACAATAGACCAAGACATAAATAACCAGCGAGACAGTACACCAGCACTTCAACGAAGGCTCACTGATGATGTTACCTAGCATAGTGATGAAACATCTGAGAACAAATCTTGCAGCTCAGCAAGCAAACTTACAACCTGAACAACATTAAAGAAGCATACATATTTTGAAGATGGGAATATGTAGTTCAACTGCAACATGGTACTATTATTACACCTCCGGGATGTACTATTGCAGAATTAATGCAAGATGAAATTATTCATAAAATAATTATGGAAATGTGTTAACCGAGGAAGTTATACATGATATACTCAGATCCATAACACCCTTTCACTATCATGACTGAAGTGACTCGTTCCTTCAGTAAATGATCTCAGGGAATTAGATCTGTGTAGATTAGATGTCGTGGTATACACTTGTGATGCTGAGTTATTATTTGACTGCATGCCAAACAGTAACTAGAATTTGGAGGTGTCTTTCAAAGAATCTATAACCTACATCCATACAATATGTCTTGGCCATTTACCCAAGCTGCAAACCCGCATGGAGGGAGGGCATGTTCTCAGCAGATTGCTGCACAGAGGAATGTGCTTGCTGAGGTCATAAGCATGTGGATTTCATCACAAATCCACTGGTTAGAGTGATCACCCACTGGAGTGATCAGCTTCAATCTACAGCAATCTGTTACTTTCTGAATTTATCATATTTCAGAGTCAGACCTAGGTAGTCATTGCAGATTTTAAAATTGTTATTGCTGCTCAACAATCTACTTGCATGTGAATCTCTAGACATTCAAGGAAATGCTGAACTGCAAGAAAATGGAGATGCTGACCTGAATATTTTAGCAATCCCTAAAATGAATTCAAGTTGCAGGGTCAAAATCAAAAACTGCTGGAAAAGGTCGGCAGGTGTGGCATCTGTGGAGACAAATTAGTGGTAACATTTTGAGTCCAGTGACCCTTTCTTGGTTCTTCCTTCAGGTCACTGGACCCGAAACATTAAATCTGATTTCTCTCCACAAATGCTGCCAGACCCACTGAGCTTTTCCAGCAATTTCTCTTTTTGTTTCTGATTTCAAGCATCTGCAGTTCTTTTGGTTTTTATGAAGTTATAAGGCTGATTGGGTTACTTCCATCATTACTGGCACCCAGGAAGTTTTTAGCTCACTTCTTTCTTCCAATGGCAAAATGTTCAAAAAGCATGTGGTAAGAAACAGAAAACATTTATATTACAGTATTATGAAAAGGCAACAACAGGGTAAACAAATTTGAACATGGCTGTGCCTCATTTTGTTAGAATAAGGATAGAAGTGAGGAGACATAGCACTGTAATAATGTGTTGTGGGCTTTCACCTGAAGCAGAGCAATATTGGATGGTTGGAAAGAACTGAATCGTGAGTCCTCATGCAAGAAGTTGGTTTGTGAGAATAACAAGTCACTTGTGCTGATGACTAGTTCATTGGTTAATTCAGGCACAAATAAATGCATGGTCAGTTGAAGTTTAAGCAGTTGGTTGAAGATTTTCAAATCAGCCTTGTATCCTGTTGTCTACCTGTGATAGCAACATTTTTCAAAGAAACATTGCTTAAGACAGTACTAATTTTGGCCACATTATACAATAGATTCACCTAGATTAGTCCTGACGTAAACCTTTGGTTAAACAACAGACTGTTGTAAAAGTCAGACAAGTAGCAGCATATGTCATTATGTTTCTTCAGCTGTTGTGCTTTAGTACCTCATGGAACAAAAGAACTGTGTCACCATTGGATGTCTGCAAATTACAGCAGTTATTTATTCAGTGTACTAGTCCCTTGATCTAACAATGGTGCTATGGAATGGCATTAAATCATAAATAATTACTAACAAACACAATTCTGAATCTCTGTATCCATGGAGTGGAATCCAGTTGATTCATGAAAGGATGACATTGTAGAAGGCATCATGATCATTTATTTGCCATTTAGAGTGTCCTGTGGTTTGAGGAATCCAAGCAGATGGTAAAAGGGTTGGCATTTTGAATTGTTACCATGGGAAAATTGATGAAATCATTGGTTCATGGAAACCAGGCAGCTATTACTTGCATGAAAGAGCGGCTTCAGATTAGGAAATGATGACATATACTTAGAACTGGGAAAGACATAATGGAGGATACTTACAGAATCACCCCAAGCTTTGAAAATTGTTGTATCTGCATTCTAATTTAATTTAACCATATTCAGGTTAGATTATTATGCTAATATAAATAGCATGAATATGAAACAGACAAGATTGTTTTCTTCTATACGTTCCACTTCCTCCATATGCTTAAAATACATAAAAAGAATGATCACTTCTATATGGAAAGCACACAGTAAAATGGATACAGCTGTCAGACTGGGTGTAGTTATAACAACCTAGGAATAAGTTCAGATTTAGCAACACAATACATCCACAGATAATCACTGATCTTGCACTCAATTGAAAATGCAGTCAGTCAAGTAACTACTCATGAATATTTTTAGAAAAGGAATTCACAGCAGTCCTATGGATGACAAATATTAATGATTTCATGAATATTAAAGGTCAAAGGAAAGTGATAAAGGACATAAGAAGAACAAACAACTTGAGTATTGCTTTAAAAAAGCATATTTGTAGAAGCTTTTTGTCTTGCATTAATCAGGACATTTTGCAAGAATACCAATAAAGAAAACTAACATGTATACTGCATGAGGGAAGACTGCTGATTGCTTAACAATTGGACTCTGATGGTAGATCTGTTCCTAAGGAAAATAGAGCAGATAATGATGATTGACAGTTGATTGCCAGGCTATGTTTAGATTTTGAACTCGGAGGGTTGACCAGGACAAAGTCCAGAGGAATTAATTAGTGAATAGATGTCATTTATTTTGAGGAATTGCAACAAACACAGTATGTAATTTTTTTTTATCTGTCTACAAAGAACAAACCTCTGTATATTGATATATGTAGCTTCTAGTACACTTAAGTGTGCCACATTGCAACCTTGACTGACAATGTCAAACTGATTCTGGATCATTGGTGCTGAAAGAGCACAGCAGTTCAGGCAGCATCCAAGGAGCAGCGAAATCGATGTTTCGGGCAAAAGCCCTTCATCAGGAATAAAGGCAGTGAGCCTGAAGCGTGGAGAGATAAGCTAGAGGAGGGTGGGGTTGGGGAAAAAGTAGCATAGAGTACAATGGGTGAGTGGGGGAGGGGATGAAGGTGATAGGTCAGGGAGGAGAGGGTGGAGTGGATAGGTGGAAAAAGAGATGGGCAAGTAGGACAAGTCCGGACAAATCATGGGGATAGTGCTGAGCTGGAAGTTTGGAGCTAGGGCGAGGTGGGAGAAGGGGAAATGAGGAAACTGTTGAAGTCCACATTGATGCCCTGGGGTTGAATGGCAGTTGCAGTACAGTGTCAATAAATATGAGGCTATCAACTTTGAGAACAAAGATAGGAATATTTGAATGGCTGTAAATTGAGAGAGGGGAATGTGTCCTGGTACACCAGTTGCTGAGGGTAAGCATGTAGGTGCAGCAGGTTGTGAAGAAGGCAATTGGTATGTTGACCTTCATAGTGACAGGATTTAAGTTCAGGTGGAGGGATATCTTGCTACATCTTATAGAGGTTCATGGTAAGACCATCCCTGAAATATTGCGTGCAAATTTGGTTGCCTTGTCTGCGGAAGGATGTTCTTGCTATTAAAAGAGTGCAGCAAAGTTTACCAGGCTAGGATGGCAGAACTGAAATGTGAGGAGGTGTTGAATTGATTAGGATTCTATTTGTTGGAGTTTAGAAGAGTGAGGGGAGGATCTCATAGAATGCATAAAATTCTAACAGGATTAGGCAGAGAATATACAGTAACAAAGTTCCTGATAACATGGGAATCAAGACCAGGGGTCACAGACTAAGTATATGGGGTAAACCATTTAGGATTGAGATGAGGAGAGACTTCTTCATCCAGAGAATGATGGCCCAGTGAAATTTGCTAACACAGAAAGTAGTCGATTTTAAGGAGGAGTTATGTATAGTACTTGGGGCTAAAGGGATCAAAGGATATAGGGAAAAACATGACCCGACTATTGAGTTGGATGATCATAATGAAATGTGAAGCAGACTCAAAACACTGAATGGCCTACTCCTGCTCCTATTTTCTATGTAAAATTCAGTCCTCACTCTTACCGGAAGTGTCCTGGATTGTCATTGTCTGGAATAAAAACAGAAATTGCTGGAGAAACTCAGGAAGTCTGGCAGCATTTGTACAGACTGACAAACAGAGTTAACATTTTGAGTTCCATTAGACGACTCTATTTCTTGCTGCACAGATACTGCCAGACCTGCTGAGTTTCTCCAGCATTTTCTATTTTTATTTTAGGCTTCCATCAACTGCAGTATTTTACTTCTTTCAAATGGTGTCCTACAGATTGTTTTGTAATTGTAAAAAGACATTGAAAGATATCATTAGCTAAATATCAATAAGATGTTTGTTCACCAGCTCTAATAGATGTTCTGTCTGACTGCTGTTCATTTTTTTAAAGTTTCTATTGATGCCACTCTAACGATATTGTATTAAATGGTAGGGTAATTTGTTATGATGGATTTTGTGCAGAAGGTGATGTGATAGTATCATTCTTTTCACAATGAAAGACAGCAATGTCTCAATTTTTGGAATTTCTCTTTTTTATTTGAGGTGTTGAGTCAACTGTAAGGAGGACAGATGTTACATGGAATTGATTATGATTGTTACCAAAATATATGAAATACTCATGGGAAGAGAAATTATACTGGACTGGCAGTAAAAAAATTGAAACACTCTGTGACCCAGTGCTTGTTCCAGAGCTCCAATTAAGTATAAGACAATTAAGCATTTAGTGTTTTATGAATACTGATAACAGAGAATCTTTAGAATGTTACTTGATTTTCCATTTTGCTTTAATTTTTCAACATGAAATGCCATGCTCCTCAAATTTCTTGCAATAATTTGTGAAAAGCTCTCATAGGGTTTTATTTATCATGCTGTCATTTCTCACTGGAATATATATTCAATACAGTTCATATTGTTTTGTTATGATTTACCATCAAATCTTTTCTTTCCTCTCATGTCACTTTCATTTATGATTTGATGTTCCCATTTTTAACAGGATTTTGGCTTGATGCTCTGAATTTAAAATATCATCAGATCTTTTCCACAGAAAGCACAATTCTCTCATGCATGCACAGAATTTTTCATTATTGATATACATTATACTTAAGTTGAATTAGTTACTTATTAAATATAATACATTGCCATTTGAGGTCACTCGTAAAATGTTAATTTCCTGTCATACATACAAATGCAAATAAAATTATACCATCTTATGATTCCAAAATCAAATCTTATTTTCTGTAACCATTGATCAGTATTATGCTTTGAATTTGTTTGCGATATTTAAATCTTCCATCGCTTGAAAATATGCTGTGCAATACTGCACTACCGCTGAAACACTTACAAATTCCTATTATCTTCAATAGACCAGCAGATAGATGATTTTGATACCCAAGCAATAAACATTTGAATGATAATATCACATGGTATAACAAGTGCTAAAATAATCGCAGGTTGAAGTAAGAAGCCAAAAGTATGACTAGAGAATTACTGTGAAACTGTTTAATCTTGCAATAATGAAAGAGTATTCATCATTTGGACTGGTGAAAATTTGGCTACTGATACCTGAAACTGTGTCAGCAGTCTCTGTTCTCAATATTAGAAGTCTGTGTCAGCACTCTATGCAATCAGTCTTATGGTGCTAAGGATTTACACGGAATTTGGTTTTCAAGCTGCCAAGCAGTTCAGACAGCTATGAGGAGCTAACTAGATCCAGCTGGAGTCCATTGTATAACTGCCTGAAGCACTGATTTATAACCTTACTATCCAAGATCATCATTTCATCCTGCAAACCTCCACTATCAACACTCCCTTCTGACACAGTATGTAAACAGTGGCTAGAGAAATGGGCACATTAGGAAATGGGGGAGGGGTTTCTGCTGAGCTAGAGAGCGTCACATGCCACTGAAGTAATTACTGCCTGAAGAGTTCCAGATCTGACTTGTTCTGCAAAATTGTGTACATTTTTTTCTTCAAATATGTTTCAGGTAAAGGAGCTGAATCGGCAGAATATTGCTGAGAAGGCCATTGGTCTATATGTCAGTAACTCTTCCATAACCTAAAAGATAACTGCAGGACCTGAAATACATAAGCTTTGTTTTTGTTTCATTAAACTCTTGTTCTTTTTATAATGAAGACGCTATATCACAGTATCTAACCATTTTCATTAAAGAAAATAATTTATATTGCACTTAAAATAGTTTATTTGTTGTTTTGTGCCAGAGTTCTTTCATTTATCTGCTGTTGGACAGTTTAACATTTTTTCAATTAACTTATTTAGTACACTTACTTAAAATCGGTGTTCACATATTATAATGCTTCTTCAGTTTTTGCTTGTTATAAAGTGTAGGTTTTTTTTATAAAGAAGAATCTTCGTTGCAACATCAAATATACTCCAAAGTTTTCATGAATATACTTTTTTTCTTTTGAATGTTAATGAAAGGTTGAAAAGAAAGCATCCACGTTTAAAATTTAAGGATTTTTTTTTCCATATGAAACTTCATGATACAAAGAAGGGAGGAATGATGTGTACACTTGTGTTCCGACATTCATAGCTGTTACTATGATATTCTTTTCATCTAATTTTGAAAAAGCAGCAATGATTTAAATCCAGAAACTACATTATGGAAATCTGTGCAGCAAAAGATTTAGCAAGCGATCCCAGTGATCAACATCGTCAACTTAAAACTAGGTTTTCAGAGTTGGTGGAGTTGATTTCCTTTTGCTCAATCCTCCTCTGAGTGCAATTCAGATGGAGCGCTTCCAAAATGCACTCACTAATAATTTTGACTTTGGGTGATATGTGTGTTGTGGCCACGAACCAGGCACATTTAGCACCTGGGACTGGATACACATCCAGTTGGAGGAGGGAATTTGTTTGCTGCTAAGCCCTGTAATAATTTAAAGTAGAAACTATTGATAAGCATTATTTCTGCACAGTTTATTTAAAACGTGCCCACAAACAGTCTAGAGAGAAATTGAACTTGCTATATGAAGAAAAAGTGTTAAATTTATTGGTGTCGCAAATACAGTTCAATAGAGATCTGCTGTGACAAACAGAAAATGTGGAGAAAAAGAGCAGATCAGGTAGCATCAGTGGAGAGAGAAATAGTTAATGTCTCAAGTCCAATATGACTGTTGTTCATGTCTCTCTGCAAGATAGGCATTGGGCAAATAGGAAGGGTATTACTAAACTGGAGAGGGTTCAGAAAAGATTTACCAGGATGATGTCAGGAATAGAGGGTTTGAGATTTTTAGAAAATTGGTCTGGAAAGATTGGGATCTTTTTCACTGGAGCATAGGAAGTTGAGGGGTGACCTTATTGAGATTTATAAAATCATGAGGCGCGTAGATAAGGTTAATGACAAAGGTCTTTTCCCCTTGGTGGGAGAGTTCAAAACTTGGGGGCATAATTCTAAGGTGAGGGGAGAAAGATTTAAAAAGGACATGAGGGACAATTTTTTATAAAGAGTGTGGTTCGTATGTAGAATGAACTGCCAGAAAAAGTGGTGGATTCATGTACAGTTACAACATTTAAAAGATATTTGCATAAGTTCAGGAATAGGAAAGGTTTGGCGGGATCTGGGCAATTGCAGGCAGGTTAGGACTAGTTTAGTTTGGGAACATGGTTTGAGTTGCACTGAAGGGTCTGTTTCCATGCTATATGACTCTGTGTGATATAGAGAATTTTGGAAAGTGTCACAGATCCAGTAATCTCAGCATTGTTGCTTGCTATATTACAAGAAATCCAATTACCTCATTAGAATGAATTACCTTAAAACCAAACTATTATCTGAGATATACACTGTACAATCTAATGCCAAGGTGATCCATACAGGACAGCTCTCTGCCAATTCCTTATTATAAATACCTACATGCTGCATATTTCTGTTAAAACAATTACCAAAGAAGGGTATCCTTAATTACAGATGTAGGTAGCATTAACTCTACCATCACCAGTTAGGTACATTTTGGCTCTGTTTTAGTACGACAGATTAATGTGTAAAAATCAGCACATGATGGATCCTGAAGGTGGACTGTCTACTTTATATCTTTTAAACTCTTTTGAGGCAAAGGTCTTTAAACTCTAGCAAAAGTTTTTTTTTAATAGAGAAGCAGAAGATTTAGGGCAGGTGCAGGGTTTATATGAAATTACTGTTTCCATATGTAGCTCTGATGAAAGGTGACTGATCTAAAACACAGTTGCTTTCTCCACAGAAGTTGCCTCACCTGCTGAGTAGTACCAGTATTTTCTTTGCTTTATTCAGGGTGTTATCACACACAACTGAGCAATTTCCTACCACCGAAATCACCATCCCTTTTCCGATGTTTTCCAATAACTACCACCAGTAATCAAACCCATGTAACAAATCAAATATTTACAAGAAAAGCCCATTATGGGGCAATGCAAGTTCCAGCAAATCTAGTTTTTGATTTAAGTTTCTATCTGTAGTAAATTGCTTTTGTGTTAATGCTTAGTCCACTGCCACTTTTCCAGGACTGTCCACCTTCTGATGTTCTCTCTGATGGTTTTTCTATTTATCTTTCTTACCTGTTTGGTTTTGTTATTTGCTGATCTTCACATGTTTGATCAGGTATTCACCAAAACTTGCTTTGACAGCCACATCTCCTTCTTCTGCAAATGCCTTTGGTTTCTCATGAATTTCAAATGAAACTCCAATCTTTGTGTTTCTGATTGCCCACAGTTACAGGTATCTACCGGGTATTCAGCATGCATTGACCCACCTTCCTGCTGCATCTTGAGATCCACGTGAACCTGTACATGTGCATTTTTGACCTGTTCAGTAGCAAAGACTTATTCTATCTTAAAGCAATCCTGTTTTAAAAATTAATTTTCTCCTATCATGCAATGCTTTAGCCAAAAGCTTCCTGCTATAAATATCTAATTAATGATTCATGTGTTTTAGGAATATAACTTTAAGTTTTGGGAATTGAATCTTTTAATAAAAAGTAAATGGAAAACGTGAGTTTGAGGAACTTTGACAAGGTTCCTCATGGTAAACTAATTAGTAAAGTTAGATCTGATGGGACTCAGGGTGAGCTTGCCAATTGGATGCAAAATTGGCTTGATGGTAGGAAACAGAGGGAGGTGATGGAGAGGTGTTTTTCAGATTGAAGGCCTGTGACCAGCAGTGTTCCACACAGATTGGTACTGGGTCCACTTTTGTTTGTCACTCATATAAACAATTTGGATAAGAATTTAGGAGGCATGGTTAGTAAATTTGCAGATGACGTTCCACAAAGATGGTGTGGTGGACTGTGAAGAAGATGATCCAAAATTACAAAGAGATCTTGGTCAATTAGGTCAGTGGGCTGATGAGTCACGGATGGAGTTTAATTTGGGTAAGTGCAAGATATTACATTTTGTTAAAATAAACAAGGGCAGGACTTATACAATTAATGGTAGGTCCCTGGATAGTGTTGTAGAACAGAGACCTCGGGGTTCAGGTACATAATTCTTTGAAATGTACGTCACAGACAGACTGGGTGGTTAAGAAGGTGTTTAGCGTACTTGCCTTCATTGCTCAGTATTGGAGTTCGGATATCATGTTGAGGTTGTATAAGACATTGATGGGGCTTCTTCTGGAGTAATGTGTGCAGTTCTGCAGAGGGTTCAGAAAGATTTACCAAGATGTTGCTGGGGATTTATTCATTTTCTTTATTCATTTCACAGGATGAGGGCATCACTAGCTAGGCAGCATTTATTGCCCATTCCTAATTGCCCAGAAGGCAGTTAAGAGTCAACCATATTGCTGTGGGTCTGGAGTCACATGTAGGCTAGACCAGGTAAGGATGGCAGCTTCCTTTCCTGAAGGACATTAGCAATCCAGATGGGTTTTTCCAACAATCAACATTGAATTCATGGTCATCATTAGATTCCTAGTTTCAGATTTTTATTGAATTCAAATTTCACTCTCTGCCATTGGCAGGATTCGAACCTGGGTCACCAGAACATTATCGAGGTCTCTGGATTAACAGTTCCGTGATAATACCATTAGGCCTTTTAAAAAGGATAATGAGGGGCAACTTTTTTACACAGAGAGTGGTTCATGTGTTGAGTGGAGGGTTTGAGTTATTAAAAAAAAGGCTGAGACATTTTTCACTGGAGGGTAGGAGTTTGAGGGGTGACCTTAGACAGGTTGATAAAATCATGAGGGACATGGATACGGTGAATAGCAAAGGCCTTTACCCTTGAGTGGGGGAGTTCAAAACAAGGGTGTGTATTTTTAAGGTGAGAGGGGAAAGCTCTAAAAATGATATGAAGGGCAACCTTTTTACACAGAGAATGGTTCATGTTTTGAATGAACTGCAGAGGAAGTGATGGATGCAGGTATAGTTACAACATTTAAAAGACATGAGGATAAGTACATGAAATGGAAAGGTTTAGAGGGTTGTAGGCCAAATGCAGGCAATTGGGACTAGTTTAGTTTGGGAACATGGTTGGCATGGACTAGTCGGACTGAAGGGTCTGTTTCCATACTGTATGACTCAAGAACTGATTCACGGCCCTAAGATAATTACCAATCAAATGATTGTTCATGTTTACTTAAACAAATTAGTGTTAGAGGTATGAAAACAATAAACAACAGGTAGTCCCTTCTTACTTTAACAATGGAGCCAGTGAGTCCGATCAGATTGAGATTGTTCCGATTAGATCTATCAATTATTCACGTGAATTTCAGAATCAAAGGGTACTTTTGACGGTAAAATTAATTAGTTTAAGTCTCTGTCTCAGAACTCGCCGACAGCTCCCAGACATGCTGCCAAATTATGGGAATAGATTGCAGGGAGATTTTGTTTGCATTTAGGTCTTTTTTTTTGTGTGATTTCCCACACACAAAATTGATTGAAATTAGCTTCGGAATAGTTTTGAGACCAGCAGAGAAAGAACCTGCTAGGATCTATGAAACTTTTAAGACCAATGGCAAAGGACTAACTCAAACCAAAGGTTTTTGTAGTTTGGAGTCATTAAGCAAGAACACACTGATGTCCATGCTTGAACTAGGAAGCTTACATTGTGAGATGTTGTAGGACAGATGTTAGTGGAAGGACCCTCAAGAAAGCTCATACCTCACAGAGTAGCGGGAATATTGAGTAGAATCAGGGAACATGGCACACCTTCGTTTGGTCCCAGGGAAAGTGAAGAAACCTTCAGGATCTTGTAAGTACGGGAGAACTCGTGTAAATCAAAAGCAGAATGAGAAGTCATTTATTGATATTTTAAAACTTAAAGTATATGTTTATGAAATATAGTACCAAATTATTTTGCATTTTGTTTAACACCTGTATGGAAAATATTTTTATTTTAAACAAGAATTCTTGAGGTTTGATGCTTTCTGGGAATTTGAAATTCCTTGTAAAGTTATAGGTCTCTACTAAGACTGTGACACTTACATTCAGATGTGAAGGATTGTAAACTTCAACAACTGAAAGTTATCAATGTAACTGTTGATTTTTCTTACCCGTCACTGCCAGTTGTCCACATCATTTTATCTAAATTCACCGCATGGCATATATTCACAATTCCATTCAATCTTCCCTTCTCTGACTCAGAATGTGTTATCATCAAAGGCTTCAGCTTCATCTTCTTACACTCCCACCTCAATGAATATTGAGTGTGCCATTTTTACTTTAGCTTCTGTTCCAATGCGTTCTCTTCCATGACACATTCCTATAATTCTCCCTGTTCCTGGACTCCTCCTTCTACCATCTTACCTTCTTTGGATTTTTTTCATTGAGAACTGCCTGCATGGTATTGGCTGTCTCAATTCCTCTTCTCCTCTTGCCTCTCTAACCTATCTACCTATGAATTTGCTGCACTCCCTTCTCTTATATCCAGTTCTAACATTGTCATTGTGAAGCTTTTGTTGCCTGGCAAACAAACCCGTATCTTGCAAATGAACAAATGCTGATGACCCAACATTTCCTCCTACTTTCCTGTATTATGATCCATTAACAAACATTAAACCTTTCAGTTCTGATGGAAGGACCACAGAAACTCTGATTCTCTCTCCAGAGATATTGCCTGACCTTTTGAGCATTTTTTAGCACTATTGGTCTTGATTTAGATTTTGAGTATTGTCTTTGTAGCTCTTTTCAGTATTCTGTTCTGTTCAATAACACAGTGATCGGTGCAAAGGTTTGCCTAGGTGATGAACTCTATACTTGACTTTCGCAAAGCATTTTTAGCAACAGGTTGGCATGAAGAAAGATTGTTAGTACTTTGGGTTTATTTTGTATTTATAAATGTGAAAAAGAAGCTGTTATAAAGCGCTCAAGTTGTCTCCCAGCAACTCTTGTGACATTACATCACTCACAATTAATCTGCAAATTTTCTCAGATCAAACCAACCAAAAGAGTTTAGTTTACTGCTTAGGTGATTTGCAGAATACAACTTTGCAGAAGTGATCAATTCATAAGAAATAAGAAATAATTGGCCAGAGGATAAGGTCACTTATACAGTAAAACAGATGATGGGTCCTGATATCATTGGTCAGATGAAGAGCAGATGCATGCAAAGAACTCCTAACATCATTTAAATACCTGATGTAGATACTCATCTGATAGCCAGCCATATTGACTGCCTGAGTGACGGTGGGAGCACGCAAAAATCAGCAGAAGACTTCAGCCAGAACAGTGTTCAATGTTCCTACCAGTTAGTATGTGTCAGATTGCAGTTGGGAGATATTGGGGGTGTTTGGCATGATTGAGCTGGTGAAAAGTATTTTGCTGTGACTGGGGATAGTAATAGTGGGAGGGGGAGAGGAGGATGGAGATTGAGTTGCCACAATTATAAGGGGAAGACGTATGAGGTCTTGCCCCAATTGGGGGCTTTAATGGGAGGTATTTTGTAAAAATTGGGAGGCTGTCGCTGGGTTGTCTTCAGATTGTTGTGATGTGAGAGATATCTTGTCAAGAGTGGGAGAGCCAAGGCATTGCTTGATGAAATTGGGCAGTGATTGTCTAGATCTAAGGCTTGCCCTTCTCTGAACTTACCACAAACAGTGGTCCAAGGGAGGCACAAAGTTCCCTTTTCAGACACAGAGATGACTCTCTTGGATCATGAGGAAACAAGAACAACTTGTATGAATTCAGTATAGCACTTGAAAGGTCATAATCCATCTCATGGTGTTTCTGAAGAGAATTTTCAACTTAAATATGAAAAAATATGTTTGGAACTTACTTCTGTTGTCCTATGGATCTGCTCCATAATCATCTTACCTGACAGGGGAGTCAACATTGTCTGTTTCCTTCAACCCACTTAAACCTCAGCTTGAAATTGCAAATCGCGTCCTGATTGCATCATCAGACACAATGAGCATACTTAAAACAGGACCAGCTTCCTTCATATGAATGTCATGCACTTATCACGGGATGACTACCAGAATCTTTTTAATTTCATTCTCAGTGCACTTCATGATTATTGGGGACAGTTAAAATCTCAGCCTGTTCTGTGAAGTTAGTTTTACTCTCATTCTTTTCCACTTCTGTCACAAAACTTGAGTCAACTTCATGCGTGGAAGCAACTGTATTGTGATTCTTGTCAGGTTTAAAAGTGGAAGGGGAACCTTGACTTTCATCTTGCAGCACATTATATTTAAAACAAATATATTTAAAACATTATATTTAAATATATTTAAATATGTAGAAGCATTGGAGGCCAACCTTCTAAGCACATTAAAAAGTAGTTAAACTCATTTCCTTTAATCCAGGGCATAGAAATCAGACACTACTAGCACTATTGCTTTAAAATGGCTAAACAAAAAAGTATCCATTTCCTTCTTAGTCTTAGTTTTCATCAAAATATTGTGTCACACAGTTTATTTTTTTCTTCACCTCACTTTTCTTTGCCTTAACTGCAAATAACTGTTGTTAATTTAAACAATTTCATCTGGAAGGCCCTTGAGATTTTTTCTTTCTCCAGCACAAAATAAATTTGATAATGCATATTGCTTTTTATTCATTTAATCAAGCGTTTTGTAAATTTGAGCTATTCCAGTACCACTATGAATAAATGTGCTTCCTCATGTATAGCGAGTGGCAAGGTCCCACGATAGTTCTCCAGTTTTGCTGAGTGAGCTGATCTCACAGGATGTTATAATTGGCCATGAGATCCCTCAGCTACAAAATGGTAAAAAAAGTTAGAATTTCTTCTGATTGTCCAGTAATCTGTGTTGGAAATTATGTGTATGATTGTTTGGTCAGAATAAAATTAGACTGAGCTCTGCTGTCCTTTCCCAGTGGTCAGGCAGCTCGATGGCACTCACTGTCAGGACTCATTCACAAAGAATAATCATTTCCCTGAGGTAATGAATTCCAATACCAATTAAACCATGTGCCAACATGAACCCATTGTATCAGCAGAGGTTGGCAGAAGATTGAAACCTATTTATCTACAATAGATGTTTAGTAACCCTCATGTTGGTTTTAATTAATTTGATTCTTCTCAGTCGGTGATATATTTGGGAAATTTTGATCCAGTTGAAAGTGGTGAAAGTTCATGTTTTTCTTACTGTCCTTTCAGAACTTGTTGAGACAGTTATACTAAAAAGCTGTTTATAGGCAGCTGTACGAATTCCATTGTGATTTTGACATTATCATAATAGCATGGAATTGGCTTGAAGTCAGATATCCACGATGTTAGTCTCTTTAATGGCTGAATTCTGACTTTTTTTTACTTTTCTGCCAAGTACTTAAAGAGCTAGGCTGTTTCCTGTTTCCTGTCTACTGTAAAAGAAATTAAGTTAAGCAATAATCCAACAGTAGGGTAACGTTCCTTACTCAGAGACCGTTTATTTTTGTTTACATTGTTTTGATACGGAGCAGATGTTTTTCTTCTTGCATCTTTTTTACAACTGCATTTTTAAAGTATATTTTAGTATATTTTAAAGTTAAAAAACTTTAAAATATGTATTTGCAATGTCATGCATTCAGATAACAGATACAGGCAGTGCTTGGGTTGAAAATGGGTTTTGTTCCTGAGACCATTCACAAGTCAATTTATATGCAAGCTGGAACACAATGCAGGACAATATAAAGCAGATTCGTAAGTACAGGAGATGGTCATCTGTCAGTTCTTTAAAGCAATGTGTAGGATCCCATTTATAACTATAAACACTCTTAAGGTAGATGTTTGTAAATTGGGGACTCATTGTATAGGATATTCATTCAAAAGACAATGTCTGCAATTAATTTGAATTTGACAAGAATGTGCACTCATAGAGCAGAATCTTATATGAGCCTGAATGATTTGGGCTATTGCAAGAGAAATGCGGCAGAATCCCACATGAACTCTTGTATCTTGACATTGTGAACAACTTGCTACATCTTTTAACTAAGTTATAGTTACCAAACCAAGATGCTCAGCACTGCTGAATTCCCTATTAACGAGGAGCATTCCTTGTTAACAACCTTATTAACTGCAAATCTCACATCACGAATATGCAACCTCTGATCTTACGACCGACCATGAGCAAACTGGATGCTGAGAATTCTCGGCGTAGAAGTCAGAGCGGATATCTAGCGCCTTCAAATTGCCAATGGCTGAGAAGAATCTCCATGTTAGTCACCATGCGACAATTTCTCAGGGCATGATTCGTGGCCACCTGCTGTGCACAACCCTCATCTAGAGACATTGGTGTCTGACAATTGCCAACTTTTCAGGATCATCATTGTGCCTCCCTGATCCACTTTCAAGTGATGAAGATATATAGACCTGCAATGCAAGGTGCATCGGTAGCTAACATTGAAAGGCTGCTGCAAGGACACTTTGTATGCAGGCATGCACCTCTCATGGATTGAATGAAGCTCCATCTCAGTGCTGCTCACTCACTTAGCACCTATCTAGATGCTCACAACATCCTGCCTTCTATTGCCTTTAAGCGCAGTCACACAACCAGGCAGCTTGCTGGTCAGCGGTGCTCAGTTAAAGGGGTATACATTATGCGGTACATTAAACTCATACCTGCACTGTGCCAGCAGCTTATGTGGCAGACATATTGTATGTGCAGCAAGCAAGCAGCCGTGCCTTAAAGTTTTAGGAGAGTTGTCTACACTGAAGTCTATAAAGACACCAGGGGGTTCTGTCATAGTAAGTCAAAGAAAGCCACTGATTCCAGTCTAGAGGATTGGCTATGTTCAATGGTTTGGTTAGGGCGATCTCGTTCAGGATTTCCATGACTCTGCAGTTTAGGAAGTAGGTTACAATAAGTTCTAATTTTCCAAAACCAGTTTGGTGTTCTCGGGCTAATGTAGTCAGATTCACAGGCTTCAGTCAGGAGTCTAGGCACTTCTCATATGGGGCTGTCCAGTTAGGTTGCTCATGGAGGTGGGCCCAGTCAGTCTGTCACATCTGTCCAGACAAAAGGGAGATGAGACACAAGAATGGTCATTGCTGTGGGAAGGTGACTCAAGAACCTATTCATGGGCATCAGGGGCTGGGGAGTGTGATGGGGACTGACAGGTGTGAAGGATGGGCAATTATGTTTGCAAAGGAGTGAGATATAATATGGATGGGAATGGAGTATTGCAGGAGGAGTTTTGTCCACTGTCAGGGGCAGCCTGGCTTCAGTGGCAGGGGAGAAAGTGTATGACCACACCTGGCATGTTTGTCTCATATGCCAGGGGCTGAAAGGAAGAAAACTGAGGAGTCGCATTTAGATGGATTACATGGAGGCTCAATGAGATGTGAAACCTAAGTGTTTCGTGGGAAAGGGTATCAGGAAGTAGACCTGGATGTCCGGGGCCTCACTATCAAGTAAAGTCAGAGGCTGTAACCTCCTGCCCCAAGTGAGCTCACTGTTGCCTTCCATTTTGCTGGAAATTGAAATTGTGCAATGGGCAATGAAAATGGCAGTGACTCCAACCTGAGTGGGAAGATGATTTTAAGAATATGATATTATTTGGCAGATGTTTGTTGGAACTTTTTATTTTGTTTTGTGAAGTTTTTTAACATACTGAGATATATGTTTTGTAATATATCCAACAGATTTTAAGAAGATGGCATCATTTTGCGGATGATTGCTAGAAATATTGATTTTGTTGCACAAATGTGCTTATCTAACCGAGTGCTGCATTTTAGTATAAAATACAACAAATTTTAAGAATGCATCAGCATTTTGGAGATGTTTGTTCGTGGGTGGCACGGTGGCACAGTGGTTAGCACTGCTGCCTCACAGCGCCAGAGACCCGGGTTCAATTCCCGCCTCAGGCGACTGACTGTGGAGTTTGCACATTCTCCCCGTGTCTGCGTGGGTTTCCTCCGGGTGCTCCGGTTTCCTCCCACAGTCCAAAGATGTGTAGGTCAGGTGAATTGGCCATGCTAAATTGCCTGTAGTGTTAGGTAAGGGGTAAATGTAGGGGTATGGGTGGGTTGTGCTTCGGCGGGTCGATCTGGACTTGTTGGGCTGAAGGGCCTGTTTCCACACTGTAAGTAATCTAATCATTTGATTTTCGTCTACAAAATTGCTAATCTAACTAATTTATGCATTTTAGTAACATATACTAAAGATTTTAAAAACAAGCCAGCATTTTGAAGGTTGTTAGAAATGTTGATCATATTGTGCAAACCTGCTTATCTCACCAAGGTATGCATTTCAGTAAAAAAACTACTGATTTAAGATAATGCCAGCTTTTTGGAGGAGGTTGCAAGGAAGGTTGATTTTAATGTGCAAACGTGTTCCTTCTCTGTGGATGTATATGGGGTCTCTATTGATTCCTCCTCATCTGAACTGTCTTTGTCTCCTGCGTTTGGTGTTACCCGCTGATAACTGCTTCTCTAGACTCTCTGTCCTTTAGCGGCACTTTGTGTGTTTCTCAGTTGTAACAGTTTTGATTTTTTCTGTATTACAGTTGTTTAGCACTCTTACTGCTGCCTGCAGTTCTTTACATTGCTGTTCTAGCCTATCAATATACCAGCATTTTGGAGAAGACTGCAAGGAAGATTGATTTTGATGTGCAAACTTGCTTATCTCGCCAAGATATCAATTTAATATCATATAGAATGAATTTTAAGAACATGCCAGCAATTTGGAGATTTTTGCTGAACTGTATGATTTTGTGATGCTATGTTGCTTATCAGTTGAGTTGTGTTTTAATAACACAAGCAGCAGATTTTAATATCATGTCCAGACTGGAGATCTGTGACCAACCTTGTGTGATAAGAATTGGTGCTGGGTCTACTATTTTTTTCATTCATATAAATTTGGATTTGGATAAGAATATTGGAGATATGATGAAAAAGTTTGTGGATGACACCAAAATTAGTATAGTGGACAGTGAAGAAGGTGACCTAAGAGTACAACAGTCTCTTGATCAACTGGCCAGTGGTCCTAGGAATGGCAAATGGAGTTTAATTTAGATAAATGTGAGGTATTGCATTTCAGTAAGACAAACCAGATCAGGACTTATACAGTTAATGGCAGGGTTCTAGGGAGTGTTGTCAAATAGCCAGACCTAGAAGTGCAGTAATGTAGTTCGTTGAAAGTGGCATCACAGGTAGACAGAATGATGAAGAAGGCATTTGTAATGCTTGCCTTTATCAATCAGAGCATTGAGTGCAGGAGTTGGGACATAATGTTATGGCTGTACAAAACATTGGTAAGGCCACATAAGGAGTACAGTGTACAATTCCGGTGGCCCTGCTATAGGAAGGAAGTTATTAAACTGGAAAGGGTGCAAAATAGAATTACCAGGATGTTACCGGGACTGGAAGGTTTGAGTTATAAAGAGAGGCTAGATAGGTTGGGACGTTTTTTTCCTGGATCGTAGGACACTGAGAGGTGACCTTATATGGGGGAATAGATAAGGTGAATAGTCAAGGTCTTTTTCCCACGTTAGAGAAGTCCAAACCTAAAGGGTATAGTTTCAAGGTGAGAATGGCAAGATTTGAAAGGGATCTGAGGGGCAACTTTTTCATAGAGGGTGCTTCGTATGTTGAGCAATCTGTCAGACGTAATGGTAGAGGCGAGTACAATTGCAATATTTAAAATATATTTGGACAGGTACATGGACAGGAAAGGTTTAGAAGGATATGGGCCAAACACAGGCAAATGGGACTAGTTCAGTTTAGTAAACCTGGTCGACATTGACAAGTTGGGCCGTAGGGTCTGTTTCTGTGTTGTGTGACTGTATAACTATGACTATAATTCCGTGAAGCATCTCGACCTGTGAAGGATGTGGCTGCAAGTTTCACCATAGAAAGGCCTTTTTGTGTTACGAGCATTGTACACAAACCCATCCATTATACAATACACAGATATATAGGCTCTGTAATCCCTGGTAATTCTAATGCATTGATTCCTGGCCCTGACACTGCTGACCACTTAATTGGCAACAACACTTTTCACACAAAGGCCAGGGAAAGATTAGGGATGCTTAACCAAGCGAGGCATTGGTACCAGTGGAACCCACTGCTCTGTTGTACACCTTGTTCCTTTTGCTTCCACTTGCTGGAGCATGCTCTTAACATAGACATCAATCCATGGTACATTCTGTACAGACATGAAGTTAGGTATCATAATGCCATGGTTATATTTGGGACTAGACAGAGACTTAAGAAAACAGATTTATTGCAAAACTGTTAAAATATATGAGCATGTGAGACTTTATATACAGTGCACTGCCACCCAGACCACCAATGTGTCCTCGCAAAATTTTATTTTCTTTCCCTCCCATGACAGCTTAGTGTTGTTCCAGATTCCACGCAGGGGGCAGTCTGCTCAGCAATGAAGTCCAGTACCCTTGGATGTTTAGTTGGACAATTCTAGGGGAGTTTGTGTCATAAATACTCCTAGGTGGAATATTTGCTAGTGCAGTTGGGAAGGGTTTAAACTAAAATGGCAGGGGAATGGGAAACAGAAGAGAGAAAAACAAAAGACAGAATGGGAAATAAGAAAAGTGATAGGCAGTGAATTCAAGGGCAACAATCAAACCTGGCCAGAGTGCTAAATAATGCAAACAGAAATAAAAATGTTAAAAAGACAAGCCTTAAGGACTTATGCCTTAATGCTTGGAGTATTCACAATAAAGTGGATGATTATGAATGAATGATTTTATTGTCAGGTGTATTTTACAGTAAGAATACAATAAAATACAGTGAAAAGCTTTCATTTGTCACCACAATTTGACACCATTTTGAATAATTTAAGTATAATGGGAAATAAATAGCTTAAAGAGACTCCTTCAGTCCTGATTCAGCTTATCACCACCAACAACACTTGCCCCACCATCCTTCCTTCACTGCTTTGACGCCATCCACTCTGTATGCTTTCAATGTTAAAACCGCTGATCCTCAGGTGCAATCTTCTGTCGCTGAGCCAGATACTCCTCTGCCACCGCCTCACCGCCAGAGTCATGTCCTTTGCTGCTGAGCCCATCTCGTCAATGTCACTGTGATGCCCTTCCTCCACTGCTTCACTGCTGCCAGCGCTGTACACAACTAACAACTAAGTTGCTGATCCTCAAGTGCCATCTTTCACTGCTGGGTCTACCTCACAGACGTTGCCTCCACCAATGTAGCAGCCACTGATTTCAATTTCAGGTCCTGTGCTTTCCCCAGAAATGTAAGTAAGGGCTCACTTGAGATCCAACCTGGGCCCACTCTCCTCCCCGTTGGGCTTCATCGAGGTCTGCGCTGGACAAGTTCGAGGTCAGTGCCCTGGGGCAATAAACATCCGCAGTGGGCTCACTCGAGGTCTGCAGTGGGCATACTCAAGATCCGCAGTGGGGTTGCTCGAAGTCCGCAGTGGACTCTCGCCACTGTCAATGCCATCCGAGTTCAGGATAGAAGTAAGAAAACAAAGAAAGAAAGAGAAAGAAAACAAGAAAAGATTAAAAAAAGGTAGATCAGCCCTGTTCTGACGCCATCTTGTTTAGTGGAATTGGTCACGCAAATAGATATAAACGCATAAGATATAGTTGGGATTACAGATGTGGTTTCAAGGTGACCAGGAATGGAAAATTAATGTTCAGGGTATTCAATTTTTGGGAACAACAGACAAAAAGGTGATGAGGTGGCATTGTTGGTTAAAGATTGAATTAACACAATAGTGAGGAAGGATATTACTCCAGTGAAGTGAAATCTGTAGGGGCGGAGCTTAAGAACATAAAGAGGAAGAAAACCGTTGTGGGGGTTGTATACAACCAGAAGTGGTAACGTTGGAGAAAGCATTAGACAGGAAATTAGAGATTCTTACAATAAAGATATAGCTGTAATTATGGGTAACTTTAATTTTTGTATTGATTCGGGCAAATTATATAAGGGTCCTCAACCTAAATAAATTAAACTACAGTGATATGAGGTGTAAGCGAGCTATGGTAAATTGGGAAACATTATTTACAGGGATGACAATGGATAGGCAAAGGCAAACATTGAATGAGTGTATGGAGGAACTGCAACAATCATTAATTTCTGTCTGGCACAAAAATAAAATGGGAAATCTGGCCTGACCATTGGAAATTAAAGATAGTATTAAATTCGAGGAAGGTGTGTACAAATTAGCCAAAGTAAGGCAGCAGACCTAAGGATTGGGAGAAGTTTAGATTTCAGCAAAGGAGGACAAAGAGATTATTAAGAGGGGGAGAACAGATACAAAAATAATCTTGTGGGAAACATACAAACTGATTGTAAAAACTTCTAAACATGATTAAAGAGGAAAAGATTAGTGAAGACAAATGTAGGTCCCTTGCCATCAGAGACAGGGGTAATTGTAAGGGACAACAAAGAGATGGCAGACAATTAGATACATATTTTGGTGCTGTCTTCACATAAGAGGCCACACATAATGTCCCAAAAATGTTGGCGAACATGGTCCAGAGAAGGGAGGAACTGAGGGAAGTCAGTAGTAGTAGAGGAATGGTACTGGAGGTATTGATGTGATTAAAGGCCAATAAATTCCCAGGGCCCAATAATCTCAGTGTATTTAAGGAAGTGATCTTAGAAATAGTGATGCATTGATGGTCATCATTCAATATTCTATAGAATCTGGAACAGTTCCTGTGGATCGGAGGGTTGCGAATGTAACACACAATTTAAAAATGGAGGCAGAGAGAAAACAGAGTTATAGACCAGTTAGTCTGACTTTGGTGGTGAGAAAATGCAACAGTCCATTTTTAACAAGCTGAGAGCAGGATACTTGGAAAACATTGACAAAATCAGACAAAGTCAACATGAATTTAGAAAGGGAAGATATGCTTGACAAATCGACTAGAAACCTTCAAGGATGTAACTAGTATAATTGATAAGTAGGGGTCAGGAGATGTGATTTATTAGGACTTTCAGAAGGCTTGATAAGGTCCCACATATGAGATTAGTGTGTAAAATTAAACTGATGGGATTAGGGGTACTATACTGAATGTGTAGAGAATTGTTTGGCAGACAGGAACAAATGGTTCTTTTTCTGAATGACAGCCAGACTAGTGGGCTACCATAGAGATCAGTGCTTGGACCACAGCTATTTACAATATATATTAATGATTTAGATGAGGGAACTAAATTTAATATCTCCAAGCTTGTAGAGGACACAAAACTGAATGGGAGGATGAACTGTGAGGAGGATGCAGAGATGCTTCAGGTCAGTGAACAGGCAAGGTGAGTGAGTGGGCAAATGATTGACACATAAAGTATAATGTGGTTGAATGTGAGGTTATCCAATATGATAGTAAAAGCAAAAAGGCAGATTATTGCCTGAATAGCAGTGAATGGGAAAAAGGGTGATGCAAGGATTTGGCAGAATGCCTCATCGCCAGAACTTTCCAACAAGCACCAAGACGTGGCTTGGCTGGTGGTGAGAAGGGCTCTGCCTGTGAGATCCTTTATGCACGCCCGGACTCTCTGCCGCACCGCACGCTGCCCTCGAAGTGGCTGCGGGGGGGACGAGACTGTCACACACCTCCTTCTGGAATGTGCCTATGCAGAGGAAGTCTGGAGAGGAATGCAGTGGTGCTTGTCGAGGTTCGTCCCGAGCAGCGCCGTGACGCGGGACTCCGTGCTCTACGGCCTGTTCCCCGGGACTCACACCGAGACGAACATTAACTGCGCCTGGAGGATCATCAACTCGGTGAAGGACGCTCTCTGGGCGGTCCGAAACCTGTTGATCTTCCAGCTGAAGGAGTTGACCCCGACCGAGTGTTGCAGACTGGCACATTCCAAGGTCCAAGACTACGTGTTGAGGGACGCGCTGAAGCTTGGGGCAGCTGCCGCCAAGGCGCGGTGGGGAAAGACCACTGTGTAAGATCGGCCTGCCGAAAGAAGAACAGGGGGCCCATACAGACGTTTTTTTGGGCTCTGCTGATGCCTCAGCCAAATATATGTATATATACAAGATTGAAAAAATGCACAGGATTGTAAAGGACAAGAATAAAGTCGAATCTGTGTTTGTAAATATGGACATATGTATGGCATGATCCAATGTACAGACCATCAAATCATTTATGAATAAAGTATATTTTTGAAATAAAAAAAAAAAGATGCAAGGAGACTAGAGTGTCCTTGTACACCAGTTGCTGAAACTAAGCATGCAGTTGCAGCAGCTGATGAAGCAACTGGTACATTAGCCTTCATAGTGAGAGAATTCAAGTACAGGAGCAGGGGTGTCTGTGCAACTGTACAGTGGCTTTGGTAAGACTATTCCAAGAGTATTGTGTGCAATTTTGATTTCCTTATCTGAGGAAAGATGCTCTGGCTGTTAAGGGGTGCACTAAATATTTACCAGACTGATTCCTGGGATGTCAGGACTGACATTCAAACATTGAATATCTTCAGGGAGAAGTTAGATCTAGTTCTTCGGGTTAAAAGTATCGAAGGTAATGGGGTGAAAGCAGATACAGGTTACTGAGTTTGATAATCAGCCATGATAATAATACAGTATAACACAATACAACGCAACACAAGAACAGGCCCTTCCGCCCATCAATCTTCACTGATTCCTCGTCCTTATTTAGACATGCTACTTTTTGCCCATATGTGGCTTCTATCTCCCCTTTCACCTCCCATTCATGTGTCTATCAAGACATACCATAAACATTGCTAATGTGCCTGCTTCCACCAATTCCACTGGCGACGTGTTCCAGGCACCTACCATGCTCTGTGAAAAGTTTTCCCTGCATTTCTCCCCTAAACTTTCCCTGTATTACCTTGAACCTATGCCCTCTTGTATTTGACTTTTCCATCCTGGGAATAAGCCTCTGACTATCCACCCTATTTATATTTCATAATTTTGTAGACCTCTATCAGGTCACCCCTCAGCCTCCATCTTTCCAATGAAAACAATCCAAGTTTGAATGATGAATGGCCAATCAGGTTCGAAGGGTCAACTGACCTGCTTCTGATCCGAACTTTTAAAATTTTGCTGCGCTGAAGAAATAATTTAATCTTTATTTATTACCCATATATCATGAGCATGAAAACTGCAAGCCAAGGATAATCCTTCTACTTTTTTTATGCTATAGTGGTTTGTCAAACCTCTATATCCATGCAGGTATGTATCGTAATGCTTTGTTCTTTGTTGCTTTTAACATAAGGTTAGTTTGTATGGTGAATATGACATTTATTTCTCATGGCGCTCCATTTGTTGTTCGACTAGTGAGTTTAAAATCCGCAATATTTGTTTCTTGTATTACAAAGCTTTTGTAAATAAGGGAGTAGTTGAAACTCCAGGTAAATCAGGCTCCCTGTTCTTCCAGCTTTCATCCCAAAGACCTAATGAACTTAGTTCAAGTTATTATGAGTTCTTCTGGAACTATTTTCCTGGACCTTGAATCAAATTCCAAAGGATTGAAAAGTATTAAATAGGATCATATCGATACCCAGCATGAGCAAAACCAATGTAGTGTACAAAATCCCATGTAAGGACTGTGCAAAACACTACATAGGACAAACAGGAAGACAGCTACCGATCTGCATCCATGAACACCAACTAGCCACGAAATGACATGACCAGCTATCCTTAGTAGCCACACACTCAGATGACAAGCAACATGAATTCGACTGGGACAACACTACTATTATAGGACAAGCCAAACAGAGAACAGCCAGGGAATTCCTAGAGGCATGGCACTCATCCACAGATTTAATCAATAAGCACATCAATCTGGACCCAATATACCGACAACTGCAACTGACAGCTGGAACTGACAACCGGAAGCGGCAGATTCAAACCACTACAAATGCCGGAGGAAAGATCACAGAAGCGCTTCACAGGAGGCTCCCAAGCACTGAGGATATCACCTAGACAGGGGACGAAACGTCGGCGAACAGAACCACAACAACATAGGATCATATCTTCAAAAAAAAGTAAGGCTGAACTATCGAATTATAGACCTGTGAGACTTAGTTCCACTGATGCCAAAATATTTGAAGTGTTATAATGAATAATACAAGTGAGAATATTACAAGGTATGAGCCAATTTGAGACAGCCAACATGTTTCAAAAGTGAGAAGTCTTGTTTGAATAATTTATCAGATTCCTCTGAGCGATTGGCAGATACGACAACATGAGTGGTGGGACAACAAACCTGATTGATGTCTGGGAGGAATAGACAAGTTCTGGTTAGCAAATCTAATCCTGGGTTATTAGAGATTTATTAATATAATACTGTGGATAATAGTGAAGATAGTGTTATGGACCAGACCAAAGTCCCTCAGAGTATATTAAGATAGCCTAGACCCTAACTTATTCTTATTTTAAAGGTTAGTGTAAGGCATTGCATTCCAAATGCAATTCGATTGATCAAACTACTTGACTCTAAGCAAAACACATTTTACTTTTACACTGCAGTTAAAATATAGACAAAATAAAAAGAAAAGAAAAGAATTTCAGCAAGGCATTCGATAAGGTTCCCCACAGTAGGCTTTTGTATGAAATGCGGAGGAATGGGATTGTGAGAGATGTAGCAGTTTGGATCAATAATTTGCTTGCTGAAAGAAGACAGAGGGTGGTGGTTGATGGAATGTTCATCTTGGAGTCCAGTTACTAGTGGTGTACCTCAAGGGTCGGTGTTGGGTCCACTGCTGTTCGTCATTTTTATAAACAACCTGGATGAGGGCATAGAAGGGTGGGTTAGTAAATTTGCAGACAACACTAAGGTCGGTGGAGTTGTGGATAGTGACGAAGGATGTTGTAGGTTACAGAGAGTCACAGATAAGCTGCAGAGCTGGGCTGAGAGGTGGCAAATGGAGTTTAATGCGGACAAATGTGAGGTGATTCACTTTGGTCGGAGTAACCGGAATGCAAAGTACTGGGCTAATGGTAAAATTCTAGGTAGTGTAGATGAGCAGAAAGATCTCAGTGGCCATGTACACAGATCCTTGAAAGTTGCCACCCATGTTGACAGGGTTGTTAAGAAGGCATACAGTGTTTTAGCTTTCATTAATAGAGGGATCGAGTTCCAGAACCATGAGGTTATGCTGCAGCTGTACAAAACTCTGGTGCGACCTCACTTGGAGTATTGTGTACAGTTCTGGTCACCGCATTATTAGAAGGATGTGGAAGCTTTGGAAAGGGTGCAGAGGAGATTTGCTAGGATGTTGTCTGGTAGGGAGGGAAGGTCTTATGAGGAAAGGCTGAGGGACTTGAGGTTGTTTTCGTTGGAGAGAAGAAGGTTGAGAGCTGACTTAATAGAGATATATAATATAATCAGAGGGGTAGGTAGGGTGGACAGGGAGAGCCTTTTTCCAAGCATGGTGACAGCAAGCATGAGGGGGCATAGCTGTAAATTGAGGGGTGATAGATATAGGACAGATGTCAGAGGTAGTTTCTTTGCTCAGAGAGTAGTAAGGGTATGGAATGCTTTGCCTGCAACGATAGTAGATTCGCCAACTTTAAGTACATTTAAGTCGTCATTGGACAAGCATATGGACGTACATGGAATAGTGTAGGTTAGATGGGGTTCAGATTGGTATGACAGGTCGGCGCAACATCAAGGGCCGAAGGGCCTGTACTGCGCTGTAATGTTCTATGTTCTATGTAACTGTACTCTATCGAAATGCTTAACAAAATAATATATATTAACTACTACTAATTAACTGTTCCAAGATAGTAAAATCCTATTAACACACCCTTGGCAAAAGCAAATTCAGTAAAATTGATTGTCTCACATACAATTTGAGCAACCGGCAGAGAATCCCAGCTTTTAACTGTGACACAGAGAGGAATAAGAGCTTCCAATGCACCTTCAAGACCTCAGCAACTGCAGAAAGCTAAAATTAAAATTCCTGGTTCTGTGCGAGCTCGAACCCACCCATGCAGGCTGCTTCTGCTGTTTTGTTAAAATAAAACCCCAAGGCCTCACAAGCTGTTAATTTTATTGGCTTTGAGCAGACTGCTCTCCAATTCTGTCTCAACCTTTCTGCATAAAATAAAACAGAGCAAAATACATCTCTCAAAGCCATAGTATTATCACACTAGGAAGAATTTGATCTATTACCTGCAATTATTGCTATGAGCAGAAGGTTCCCCTCCCTGAACAGTGTGGGCAATGGTAAGAAAGATGGAAAAATACTGCATGAATGAAATAAATCAGAATATCAATGTGATAAGTACTTTTCCACTTTCCCCTTAAACTTGAAATGGCAACTTCAAAATTTCACTATAGAATGAAAACTATCTTATTTCCATGCATATGCACTTCATTAATAACCTAACTTGGCTTATTTGTGAGCCACTTCCAACACTCCTGTCCTTCAGTGAGAAACTAAATGGCACAATTTCCTGACATGTAAATTTGAGTGGGTACCTGATAGTTGCAGTTCATTGATTCCTTCTCTGAGCTATATAATCCAACTGTGTCTTTAGACTGCCCCCGCATGTTCCATAGCCATCACCATCCTCAATAATTTGTCTCTGCATGTTGGCATTGGCAAACCACTGCCTCACCACATTATCTTACCACCTCTCAGACCAATTCGCATATCACTTCTGTTTTCAACACTTTACCTTGGAACTGAGGGACACCTACGACTTGGATGTTTCTGCTAGGTTACTTTGTGCACAGGGATACAATGCATCTCATGCATCTACAAAGGATGTGACGTATGGCTTTTAGCTTGCCTTCTCCATGCTCATTCACTTTTTGCTTACATGGAGTCTGTCAGCCTCCGTGTCTTGTATTCCTTTTTAGCACACAGGGTCTTCAATGCTCAGTTATAAGCTACCAACCTCTGTGGCTTGCATTGCTTTTTTAATGCAGAAAGAAAGACAGGCATCTTGTCATGGTGGGAAGCACTGAACAGTCAAGGGTGTGAATATAGATCTGTATAACACTGGGCTATATCAGCATCACACTTGCAGCAAACACCTTCAGCTTACACGGCAAGCACACTCTTGTGCTTCAACCAAATGGCCATGTTTGAAAGTTAAAGGGAATTGTTTTTTTTTCCATTTCTGGCTTCCTCTGATAAGTGATATTGTTTCTTTAGTCTCCAAACCTCCTCCTGCCTATGCTACTTCAGCTTCCTTGCTAAGTCACTATTAAAATAAAATTGAAGTCCTACTGTCATGATATTCACCCAATTTAAATAAATGTATGAGGCTTTTGCTTATTTTATATTCTTTTATCAACCTATTCAGAAATGTTATTACACACCTCTGGTGCATGTGGGACTTGTGGTGCATTTTGTATTTGCCAACTTCTGTTGGTTCAAATCAGAACTGACCAGTGTGATATTTGTGGGTAGAAGAATGCTGCCACCACATCTCTTTCCTTGAGTGTATCAAAGGATCTAGTTAATTACGAGTCTTAACAGGAAGAGGATCTTGTTTTAACAAAATGTGTTTATTGCATGATAATAACTAGGCACAAGTTACATTAGTTCGTTAGACATGATTACAAGACTGAGGTGACATGTAGATAAAGGTTATCATTCCATCAGATCATAAGACGTTCTGCCTTATCCTCATTCAAGACAATCATTGTCAGATTGGCTGGAGCTTAATGCAGTCTCTACCATTAACCTTGTCAGAATCATAATCTTACACAACAACCAGAGTCTGATAAGTAACCTGCTAGTTTATAACTCCCAACCTGTTAAATTTCATAAAGTGGAAAAACTTAAAATTGAACTATTGGTTACTCATGTCAATAAGATCTCCCAGATCATTTACTCACAAGCAAAAACAGGATAAAAAACCCAAAACTCATTTTTTCACTCTGTAAAACTTTTTTTTCTTGCAGTTAAAATCCAACCTTGTTGCTTGTAATGATGTACATCCTTATCTAATGGAAACAATGCTAGTTTTAGATAAATTAAACAGGTCTAACTTTAGGTTATTGTCTATGATATAGATGCATTCAGAGAAAGTAACATGTTATATTTGTTCTTAGCAGAACAATCAAAAAGCATTGTAGAGTAAATTATAGTATAGGTATTCTTCTATAACACACTGGTTATGTCCTTGTGCAACTCCATGTTACAGAAAAATAGCACTTTAGAAACAGCGCTTAAAGTGTTGGGGATGTAATCGCATTGCAGCCAACACACGTTTTAAACATTTGTGCTTTAGAAACAGTATCCCCAATTTGTCAGTCGCATTGCAGCAAATTCGTGTGAATGAAACACACATTATAACAGAACGACCTGTACAGAATTATTTTACTTGATCATAAACTATAGTTCTTAAAATGCTGTTCAAGAAACACACTGCAGAGTAAACATATCTAATGGACATCTGCTAAAGTACTTTTCATTGAAAAAACCATATCCATTTGAATAGTCTGCTGAGCAACCACAGTTATTATAAGGATTCCACAATTAGTGATGCTTTTGAAATCAGTCTTGGTTCACTTATTTATTAAGGATGTTATTTTGGAAGCTTTTTCCTGTCCAGAACAATGTTACTTTGACAATATAAATAGTCTGTGGCAGAGAAAGAGTTAAGTTTAAAATCTCCCAGAAGCTTAGTAGCTGCCATCTACCTACATGTGCACAATGCTGATTCCCTTAGTCAAAGGTCATCAGATAAATGTCAGCTGTATTTGTGGTGCAAGAATACGTGGAGGCATAGAGAAATGTAAACAAAAGAAAGCTACTGTTTCATTCCCTCAGACAAGCTTTTAAGAGGGCCTAAAGGAATTCAATTTGTTCAAAAAGTTCCAGAAAAGTTCAGATGCCTCATTAATGAAAATGAAAGATCATAACTGTTGATTGTACAGTAACACTTCACAGCACGGTGTTCTTTTTGTGGGAGAGTGCAAAAGTACATTAGATTCTGAGTTTGGTAATTATTTTGGTGAAGTTATTGACTAAATTATATGCAAAGATTGAAATTATAGCAGGAGATGACACATCAACATTACACATTGCACATGATTATTCCACCGACACTCTCATTCATCTGGCTGAACTGGTCCTCACCCTTAATTTCTCCTTCGAATCCTCCCACTTCCTCCAGACCAAAGGGATAGCCATATGGGGCCCAACTATGCCTGTCTCTTTGTTGGCTACGTAGAATAGTCCATCTTCCGCAGTTACACCGTCACCACTCCCCACCTTTTCCTCCGCTACATTGATGACTCCATTGGCGACACTTCATGCTCCCGCGAGGAGGTTGAGCAGATCATCAACTTCACCAACACATTCCACCTCGACCTTAAATTCACCTGGACCACGTCAGACACCTCCTTCCCCTTCTTGGACCTCTCCATCTCCATTAATGATGCCCGACTTGACACTGACATTTTTTACAAACCCATCGACAGCTACCTGGATTACACCTCTTCCCACCCTACCTCCTGCAAAAATGTCATCCCGTATTCCCAAATCCTTTGCCTCTGCCGTATCTGCTCCCAGGATGACCAGTTCCACCACAGAACACACTAGATAGCCTCTTTCTTTAGAGACCGCAATTTCCCTTCCCACATGGTTAAAGATGCCCTCCAATGCATCTCGTCCATATCCCGCCCCTCCGCCCTCAAACCCCACCCCTCCAACCGTAACAAGGACAGAACCCCCCTGGTGCTCACCTTCCACCCTACCAATCTTTGCATAAACCACATCATCCAACGACATTTCCACCACCTCCAAACGGACCCCACCACCATGGGATATATTTCCCTCCCCACCCATTTCCACTTTCCGCAAAGACAGTTCCCTCCGTGACTACCTGGTCAGGTCCTAGCACCTTTCTGGCACCCTCCCCTGCCACTGCGGAATTGCAAAACCTGCGCCCACACCTCCTCCCTCACCTCCATCCAAGCTCTCAAAGGAGCCTTCCACATCCATCAAAGTTTTATGTGCACATCCACCAATATCATTTATTGTATCCGTTGCTCCTGATATGGTCTCCTCTACATTGGGGAGACTGGACGCCTCCTAGAAGAGCGCTTTAGGGAACATCTCTGGGACACCCGCACCAATCAACCCCACCGCCCTGTGGCCCAACGTTTCAACTTCCCCTCCCACTCTGCCAAGGACATGCAGGTCCTGAGCCTCCTCCACTGCTGCTCCCTCACCACCCGATGCCTGGAGGAAGAACGCCTCATCTTCCGCCTCGGAACACTTCAACCCCATGGCATCAATGTGAATTTTACCAGTTTTGTCATTTCCCCTTCCCCACCTCACCCCAGCTCCAGCCTTCCAGCTCAGCACCGCCCTCATGACCTGATCTATCTGCCTGTCTTCCTTTCCACCTATCCACTCCACCCTCCTCTCTAACCTATCACCTTCATCCCCACCCCCATTCACTCATTGTACTCTTTGCAACCTTTCCCCACCCTCCTCTCTGACCTATCACCTCCATCCCCACACCAATTCACCTATTATACTCTTACGTTACTTACTCCCCACCCCCCACCCTCCTCTCATTTATCCCTCCACTCTGCAGGCACCCTTGCCTCTATGCCTGATGAAGGGCTTTTGCCTGAAACGTCGATTTTCCTGCTCCTCGGATGCTGCCTGATCGGCTGTGCTTTTCCAGCACCACTCTAATCTAGACTCTGGGTTCCAGCATCTGCAGTCCTTGTTTTTACCTACATGATTATTCATGTCTTCCGATGGGAAGATAGCCATTGTAGCACCGTCACATTGGGACCATGCAGATGTCCCAATGTAGTTGACCCCCTGGGAAGTTGAATCTTCCAATGATCAATTATCAGTATCTGGAAGCCTCCAATAAAGTGCCCAATAAAGTCAGAATCAGATGCTTTGGCGTTGTTCCAACTTTCCAACTGTCTTAGTTAGGTCATCCAAAGAAGGTTAGAGGGATTGAATCCTTCTTTGACTCCTGGGTAGGTATTAAACTGACTACCCCAATGCACAATATCCTCTCTCTGATCCACCCACCAGTATCTCACTGCCAACACCACCATCCCCCATCCTGCTGATACTCCCAAAAAGATGCTTGTAGTTTCAACACCATGCCACATCACTGCTAGCTGGTTAGATCCTGGTCTGGACTGCAATGCCTCAGCTGGATAAGCTTCCTAGCCTGGAAGATCATATAGTTCTATAGAGAGCTCCTTCAAAGATAAGAATTTTTTTTGTCTTAGCTGGTCAGAAAAAGGGTTTCTGATCCTCATCAGTAGATCTGAGTTAATAATAGTTACTATATTATTCCACTTCTGTACGTATAATATTGGCTTCTATCACTGCTACTCATCAACCTGATATTCCAAATATCTTTCAACTAAAAATAAATGCATTTGAACTATATAAAAATAAAAAGTGTTTGGAGAAATTCAGCAGCTCTTGCAGCATCTGTGGAGAGAGAAGCAGAGTTAGTGTTTCAAGTCTTTGAATATCAAGGAGATGAAAGATTGTCGGGGATATGCAGGAATGTGGAGTTGAAGTTAAAATCAGATCAACCTGATCTTACTGAATGGTGGAGCAGGCTCGAAAGTCTGAGTGGCCAACTTTTGTTACTTATTTGTATTTTCACACATCTAATATGGCTCTCTTCAGAACAGGACTCAAAAGGTTAACTGTTACTTTCTCCACAGATGCTGCCAGATATGCTGAGTCCCTCCAAAGTTTTCTGCTTTTATTTCAGATTTCCAGCATCCACAGTATTTTTTAGTCTATTAAAAGCATACTTGGATTTAAGAAGATGATTTAAATGAAATAGGTTGGGCTGTTTTCCCTGGAACGTCAGTGGCTGAGGGGTGACCTTATAGAGATTTATAAAATCATGAGAGACATGGATAGGATCAATAGACAAAGGCTTTTCCCAGGGGTGGAGAAGTCCAGAACTAGAGGGCATAGCTCTTTAGGGTGAGAGAGGAAAGGTATAAAAAGAGACCTAAGGGGCAACATTTTCACGCAGAGGGTGGTATGGAATGAGCTGCCAAAGGAAGTGGTGGAGGCTAGTACAATTGCAACACTTAAAAGGCATCTAGATGGGTATATGAATATGAAGGGTTTGGAGGGATATAGGCTGAGTGCTGGCAAGTGGGATTGGGTAGGGATATCTGGTCAACATGCATGAGTTGGACCGAAGGGTCTGCTTCCAAGCTGTACATCTTTATGACTCTGTGATTGCCTATTTCTAACAATTGCACTGTTTAACGTAACATCAAATCTGGTAAATTAACAATTACCAGAAATGTTTACAAATGTAAGAATAGAATGTGGTTGTAAGATTGTACACTGAGGAAGGGAGTAACCTTATTTATGCTACACTTAACAGAGTGAACTTGTTTAGAAAATCTGTGGTTTGAGGAATATGCATTAATAGGCTCACCTAAACAAGCACTTAATCTTTGCTGAAAGAATAAGCATACTGTCAATTTTTTTTGCTTTGCACTCATCAGGACAGAAGCAAGAATACCAGATTTCAAAGGCAACAAGAAGTTGTATGAGGAAAGGAATTGTCTGTCTTGATGATAATGATGATGAGTGCAAGATAAAAAGCTTCGACAGCATGCGTCTTTTTAAAGCAATATTCAAGTTCTGTACCAATTGACTGTATGCATACTAAGTCGTTAATAAGTGTTTTCAATGTAAAAACCAATGTAGATACCATGTAAAAACAGAAAAGAATTTTATGTGATAAAAGGAAACTGCTCGCAATGTTAGCTGGCATGGGGGCTAGCTAGGGAACTTGAATGCTCAGTCATGTGATAGAAACAAAGTCAATGGAGCAGGACATCAGTTTCCCAACAGGAGTTTAGAGACCATGACAGAGAAGAGAAGTTAGGGCGAGTCACAGGCTGAGAGCATCCTGTTGATGATTCGTGCCATAGTACATTGCGAGTAGATATCATCTAGAACCTTGATCAAGTGGATGGCACTGTCCCGAATGGTGCTGAGCTTCCTGAATGTTGTTGGGGTTGCAACCATCCAGGTAAATGGAGACTACCCTTGACTTTAGTCTGTTATCTTGTTAGGCCTAAAGTGACAAGATGTGAACCACCCATTGGTCAGCATCCAAGCTCTAACTTAGTCTTGTTGCCACAATATTGGTATGGCTGGTTCAATTAAGCTTCTAGGCAGCTCTGATCCCTGAGGTGTAGATTTTTGGACGACCGTTCTCTTCAAGATCCTGTAAAGATAGTTGAGCCTTGTCTTGCTCATTATAGTTATAATGTCACTCTTACTTGACTCTATTTGTGGCACTTTTTACAGATATACAATCCTTTATCCGAAATCATCGGGGCCAGATGTTTTTAGGAATTTAGCATTTTTCGGATTTTGTAACAAATATAGCGCCCCCTGTAGGATCCAGGGCAGCACCCCGTAATCAAGCATCAATACAGCAGCAAATACTCACACTAAGTGGGATAAATAAAGATTAGAAATACTACTACAGTTTATTTATAGAGTGATATGGTGATAAATGAAATACATAGACCATAAATACTCAACATTCCAAGAAAAACATTCGGTAAAACTTAAACATACACAGCTTCAGCACTATGGCAGATAGCATTTTTCAAGACTTCTTCAAGTGTCATCTGTCTCATTAACATAGGTTCCTGTCTAAATAATCTCTCTTTACTTGAGTGAATTGTCATAATCTCTTGCTCACTGATAAATGAACGTCGTTCAAGGCCAGCAATTCACTGATCACACACTTTCACCATATCGGGGATTTTTTCAATTGTGTTCAGAAAGTCATCATCACCATCACTACTATCCTCAGGCTTATCTGTATTTAACACTATTTCAGCAATTTTCCCATCACTCAAGGAATGCAAGACAGATGCATCATTGTCAATGTTCAGCATTTCTTCAATGTCAGCTTCCTGTAATTTATTCACACTTTCGTCCGATAAACTTTGTGCATAAGTTACAAGGTTTGCTATCATCCTTTTGTCATCAGTGACACAAAATCCTTCAAAGTCTTCATCTGTAGGTTAATTTACATCAAACGTGGACACAGTCTGTACCAATCATTTGTTAATGTTGATTTATCAATATCCTTCCAAGCATCAGCAACTGCGTAAATAGCATCCTTAACACTAAACTCTTTCAGGAAGTCTTGGATTCCTACCCCTCTGTTTACTGCAGCAACATACAGTATAAAAATAGTCTTTATACTTGCTCTTCATGGAGTGTAAAGTTCCTTGGTCGCAAGGCTGTAATACAGATGTCACATTAGGGAGCAAGTAAATGCTGAAAGCATTACTTTTCCCAAGAAGTTCGGCACAGGAATGTGCAGAGGAGTTGTCCGGAAACAGTAAAATTTTACAGTTTTCTTCCAGTCCAGCATGCTTGCAATGAGCCCATGCCACTGGTACGAAGTGGTTACTGAACCAGTTGGAAAAAAATTTCTTGGGTTACCTACGCTTTCTTGTTTACATAATAAAGCACAGGTAAATTGTGTACACCTTTCAGACATCTCGGATGTTTGCTTTTTCCAATCACTGCCAACTTCACCTTGTGTATGCCTACAGTGTTGGCGCACCCAAGAATAGTTCACCTGTCCTTAATGTCCTTAAAACCTGTTCGTGCTCTCTCATCAGCCATTGTTAATGTTTTTCTAGGGACATAGTGCCAGTAGAGAGCTGTTTCATCAGCATTGTAAATTTGTTCAGGACAAAGGCTTTCGTTAGATATTATCTTGACAAATTCGTCAATATAATTTTCAGCTGTTTCATGGTCAGTAGAAGCCTTTTCACCACAGATTTTCAGATATTTTACACCATTACACTTCTTAAATTTCTGCAGTCAACCTTCTGAATATTGACATTCGCCTTCAATGGTCAGTTCTTTATGATATTTTCTAGCTTGCTTCATGACCAACAAGCCAGTTAGTGGCATCCATTCACTTCTTCGTTGTCGAATCCCACCATCAACAAAAAAATTTGCCCTATGCAGTGTTTTCCTATTTTTCATTAGTTATGGTCAACACTGTTACCATAAAACATCAGTAACTTGTCTTTCTGTTTTTTTAAATCATATGCAGTGGTAGTTCCGACACCATAATCTTCAGTAAGACACCTCACAGACACACCACAAACAATCTTCTGCAATAAGTCCACTTTCTGCATTATTGACAATGCCAAATGCCTCCTTTTATTTTCATTATTGTTACACATAGGTGTATCTGCAGTTCTTTTTGGCATTTTCACCGTGAAATTAAACACAATTAAAGACAGTGAAAAAATACACAATTGACACTTGCCAGTGCTGCACCATGCTGCCATGTGGGTCGAGTGGGTGTGAACTTTGCATGCAAAACAAACCTTGTTATGCAGACACGACTGACTCTCTACAGTCCACAAAAAAACCTGCATTAACATATTGTTACCTTTTTTGTAAATGAAATATCAATTAGATACCTAAGCAATTGATTTTCCCTGAAACATTTTAAATAAAATGTAATATTGTCTTATTGTTACAGTGGTCTTATGCACTTGAAAAGCCAAATACAGGAAGTGTATTCAACATTGCTTGGTCCGTTGATGGCACTCAAATAGCTGGAGCTTGTGGTAATGGCCATGTGATCTTTGCCCATATCATAGAACAGCATTGGGAATGGAAGAACTTTGAAATTACATTGACCAAACGAAGATCAATGCAGGTATAGTCCTTTAAAAATCAAATCTAAATAATAAAAGGGAGTTCTTTTTGACTTTTAGAGAAATGAATGAATATGTACTTAAGGAAAAAGCTTGATTTCATTGGCAGCATTGTAGGGGCAATCTTTTGCACTTCAAAAGCTTTGCATTAAAAAGGTCCAAATAAATGTGTGGATATTGTGATCCTTGTTTTCCGAATGTTTATTCTATCAAGCACCATATTTCTGTTCTGGATATTTGTTTTAGAGATTTTTTTTAATAATGATGTAAAATTGTTTTGCATGCATTTCATGATAATTTTTATGTAATAGGAATAGAAAAATTACAAAGTAAAAATCATTTTCATAAGTTTTGCACACAATAACTTTGAAATGAACAGAGGGTGAGTTTAGTTATATAGCTGTATCAAAGAAATGCTATCAGGACTGGCATGACAAAACCAAATGCTCTCCTTCTGTGGTGTACGCAAGGCCCGGATTCCAATCATTAATTTTTAAATCTGCAGAGCTCAGGTTTAATTTCAGTTACATAGCCATAATTTATATATGGGTTTGATGAAGTGAGGTGAGAGGAGGCTCAAATGGAGCATAAACACCAGCATAGGGGCTATAGGCATAGACCTCTGTTGCAGAATTTGTGTCCTTCTTCCTATCATTCCATGATTTAATAAAATGTGAAAAGAAATTAACACCATATAACAATAGATTTGGGGTGGCATGGTGGCTCAGCGGTTAGCATGGCTGCCTCGCATTGCCAGGGACCCGGGGTTCAATTCCACCCTCAGTCGATTGTCTATTCTCCCCATGTCTGCGTGGGTTTCCTCTGGGTGCTATAGTTTCCTCATACCTTCCAAAGATGTGCAGTTTGGGTGGATCGGCCATGCTGAATTGCCTATAATGTCTAAGGATGTGCTGGCTAGGTAATTAGCCATGGAAAATGTAGAGTTACAGGGATAGGGTAGTTGGGGGGATCTAGGTGAGTTGCTCTTTGGAGGGTCAGTGTGGCTTGAGTGGCCTGTTTCCACACTGTAGGGATTCTATGATTCTATAACAGCGCTTCATGCCACTTGGGATACTAATCAAAATATGAACAGGCTTATCCAAGGATTTTCTCTTGAGATTCAAAAGGAGTTAAAATACATCTATTGGCTAGGTACTATGTCATTCTCTCTGACAGATTGCAGTCCAGCAATTTTGGCTGCCACAGAAATAAAGGAGCTAATCAGAAATGCAGCACAATTTGTATTTCTGGCTATTCCCTGCAACTGATTTCTCTTGAGTAGTTTGCTTAGAAAGATATCCACTGAAAAATGCATCCCCCTGAAGAGAGAAAGCCATATGTATGGCCTGGAATTGTCAATGGGACAGAATCTGTGATATAAATGTTCAAAATATAAAATATTTTTGAATTTAATAGTTACTCTATAGATATAGATAAATTGCTCTTCAGAGATTTGCCTCCGCAGTTAACTAAAGTGACCACAAAAGTGTCTATTCTACAGATAATTTAAAGTAGTGGAAAAGCCAACAAAAAGGAAATATTTTTTGTGTGGTCATGCTACATCCAGCAGTCAATCTAAGCACATTCACCCTGATTTTAAAAAAGTCACAATTTACCAAGTATATGCATTTAACAAAATCAAATAAAAACGTTGATCAGTTACAAATTGACTGTATAGTGCTTAATGCAGTTGAAATTGACCACAGCTTCTACTGAGTCACAGACTCCTCCCAACTCTATTTTAATCTTGTGACATTATGCTCTGACAACACTAGTTGTAAGTCATTCAAACAATTCAGTGATTTCTAATTTGATTTTGGTTTTGTCAGAAACACATGTGAAACAAAGAATGAATTTACTGAAATGTAGGAAAAAGAGTAGGCCTTATGTATTTCAATTTCACTGTGGCTCTCTGTCAATTTTAAGCGTTATGGAAAGAGTCATTATTTTAGTTATTGGAGACACATCCCTTGAAGAACAATACTTTGTAAATAAAGAGTAGGAAAATATGTTTTAAAGTAATTAATTTTAATTATGTTTTCTAACAGGTGCGAAATGTGTTGAATGATGCACTTGATGTTTTAGAATTCCGTGACCGGGTAATAAAGGCGTCATTATCCCATGAGCATTTAGTGGTTGTGACCTCACTGCAGTGTTATGTGTATAGGTTAGTAAAATCTTTTCTTTGAAAATATGCAGCATCCTTTGCCAAGTGGATTTTGGATATCTTGTCAATTTCATTTACAGCAAATTTATACCTTTGTAGTTTTATTATATGATAATAATGCAAAGAAGATGTGTAATAATCTACTTTAATAGAATCAGAGTTATTTTTGGCTCCATTCCTCTTAAAAAAAACACATTAAGCCAAATCTTTTAAAGTGAGTTTAACTTTAGTTGGATAAATGTTATCTATCAAATGAGTTACATACGCTGGTTTCTTTACTAATCGTAACCTTGTATATGTATAAATGTATATAGTGTGCATTCCCTGTTTATTGTGTTTTGTTTCAGTACAAAAAATTGGAATACTCCACTGGTGTTTGACTTAAAAGAAGGTACTGTTAGTTTAGTTCTACAGGCAGAGAGGTAAGAGATTAGCATTTATTTATTTATATATACATATTCTAAATTAAATATAACTTTCACATACATAAGCAGGATTTTTATTTGTAGTTTGAATCTCAGTCAATTATGTGAAATGACTTTAGAATGTAGAAAAATGCAATTACTATAATGCAAGCAATTAGCTAAACATTGATACGTTATCTTACCAATAAAGACTTAAATATTATGTAAATTATTTTTGAAAGATTTTAATCTTAAAATGATTGGATAGAGTCTTACATTTATGTTATCCCTTAACATTTGATTTATGATTCAAGAAAATGTTATTTGGTGTTTCATTTTCTCAGAATATTCATAAAGTAACTGGTTGCTGCAGTTTGAATCACAGACAGTGCATTTCTTAGTTCAAAATAACTTTGGGAAAGGACTACAAACATAATCGTTAGACTATGCTCCTACTCAAGAAAATATGCTTGCCACTGAGATAAAGGGTTAACTTTTCTCATTTACAGTTGAATTGTATGGCAAATTAGTTTCTCAACATCACCTCTACCATGGTGCAAGACAAGTCATCTTGCATGATATTCTTCTTTTCAGCTTACAAGTTATGCCAGCGAGATTTTCGATGCTTTACTTGTTAAATCTTGTGATGAGTGAGGTGAAAGTGCTTGCTGCTGCTGGCACCTTTTGGCTTTCACACCTCTGTCACCACATCTAAAGCCCAGCTGTGCACCAATTCAGATGCTGCAATCTAGGAATGGCCTCTCTCACTACTGCTTATGCCTAAACTTTGAAAATATGGCATAAAAGTAAAACAAGATTGCTCCCTAATTCCTGGAGAATGATGCTGTCTCAATGTTGTAGGGAGGAACTTCCAGGATTTTGATCCAATGACACTGAAAAATTGGTGATATCTTTTCAAGACTGAATGATGATTAGCTTGTAGGGAAACTTCCAGATGGTGGTGTTCCATGAGAAATTGAAGTTCCCTGCACTCATTACATTCTCTATCATAGCCACTTTGAATGCTTCTGTCAAGTGGTGTTCAACATGTAGGAATACTGATTCCTTAGCTAAGGGTGGGGATGGTACATAATAATTAGCAAGAGATTTCCTTCCCCATGTTTGACCTGATGCCATGAGACTAAATGAGGTTGGGAGTCAATTTGAGGAGTTCAAGGCACTCACTTCTTGTCTGTATACCTCTGGTGGACCTGTCATATTGGTGGGATATCATGCACCCTGGAATGGTAACAGTGTTGTCTAAGGCATGGTGTGTGAGGTATGATGCCATGAGTATGACTATACCAGGCTGTTATGTGACTAACCTGAAAGACAACTTTCTCAATTATTGCACTGCCTCCCAGATGTTGGTCAGGAGAACTTTGCAGGATGAACAGGGCTGAGTTTACCATTGCCATTTTCAGTGCCTAGTTCAATGCTAGGTGGTCCATCCATTGTCATTCCTTTATCTGAAGTTTTTTTAGCAGTTTGTTACAACTGAGTGGCTTGCTACACCAATTCAGAGGACATTTAAGTGTCAGCTATGTTGTTGTTGGTCTTGAGTCACATGCAGGCCAAATCGGGTGAGGGCTGCAGAATTCCTTCCCTAAAGGCATTTGTGAACCAGGTGGTCTTTATGTCAACCATAGTCATTAGATGTTTAATTCCAGATGTCAGAGAATTCCAATTTCATCACCTATCATGGTAGGATTAAAACCCAGGTACCTGGAACATTTCCTTGATCTTTAGAGTGCCAACTTAGCGACAGTAAGAATACATCATTACCTCCGTCCTTCATATTCCTTTTTGTATTACTGTCCAGGAGCCCTAATGATCTTTTAGTCTCACCAGTTTTGGTTGAGCCCCTGAACATAACAATCAATATACCCCCTTTACCTCCAGAGCTCAAAACTCTGGAGATTCCTACTCCCTTGTTAGCCCTAAACCATCCCCATGAGAGTTCAGAGTAACCACAACCTGCTTCAAACCCAACTTTGAGAACTCTCAGAACCCTCCCATTCATTGTGAGCTCCCATTCTGGCAACTTGCATGGGCCCCTAACACAGTGCCCATTCCCTCAGTGACAAGTACAAAATAACCCATCTAGGCTTGGGAATTCCTTGTTCAAAATTCCATGGACTGCTAACTGATTATTATTGAGCAACACGGATCCACATATTCTGGTAGAGCATTGTTTGTGACCAACCTCTGGACTGTAATCAGACAATCCCCTTGACTTCCCCCTAAGCACTCTTCTCATATGACTCTCACACTCAAGTGTAGCACATGCAATGTGTTTGGCAAGTGAGCTGCTGGCACCTGCTGCAGCTAGGATGTTGATATTGCACTGTGGCATACACGGAAATGTCCACCTCTTGAATGACTGACACATTTGCTCATCTATGCACCCCCTCCTTTCTCTTCTACACTGGTTAGCACTGCTGCCTCACAGCGCCAGAGACCCGGGTTCAATTCCTGCCTCAGGCAACTGACTGTGTGGAGTTTGCACATTCTCCCCGTGTCTGCGTGGGTTTCCTCCGGGTGCTCCGGTTTCCTCCCACAGTCCAAAGATGTGCAGGGCAGGTGAATTGGCCATGCTAAATTATCCGTAGCGTTAGGTAAGGGGTAGATGTAGAGGTATGGGTGGGTTGCGCTTCAGCGGGGCGGTGTGGACTTGTTGGGCCGAAGGGCCTGTTTCCACACTGTAAGTAATCTAATCTAATCTAAAACACCCTAAATGGCAACCTGAAACTCAGCACACAAGAACTTGTGTGATTGAGAAAAAAGCCACATCACCCACAAATGCTAAATGCCTCCAAGTAAGACTCAAAGTCAATTTGCACTGAAAAGCAAGTGAAAACTCATAAAACGCCTATCTCCATGTCAGCACAAAACCATCCTGTCTGGATCCATGAGCTGCCTGGCTGACCCCAAGCACAAAATGACTTGACAAAAAAACCTCCAAAAACTGAGAACAAGCTTGATCCTGTTATGAGGCTAGTACTTTACTGGTACTGAGTTGCGTGGATGAAGGATTGAGGAGAACAGTAGCCATACATTATGCATGGACCTTGTGCTGAAGAAGCTGTTCCATGTAAAGAGAAGATAGAAGTCCAGCACAGGCATTCCACGAGATGCAATGGACAATGAGAGACCAGTCACCAGTTATCTACTCTGATTTACCTGCTAAGTTTTAGCACTGTTAAGGTTCACGTGGAAGATAGGAAAATTGGAAATGCAACATTAAGATGGTGAATTGAGGCACTAATAGGATGCAAATGCATGTAAGTAATTCTGTCATTAAAGGGTAGGATTCTAAGCTTTGCATTTAAGGCTTGAAGGGAAGATTGAACAAGTTGTTTTTGTTGTCAAGAATAAGTTTTTCTTTCATTCTCACCCTATTTAGTCACTTTCCTAGCCATGACTCTCACTGCATCAGATTGTGGAAATTTCTACCCAGAGAATCTAATGAGAAAGCAGCTTACAAAATAGTAGAATTAATAAAACATCTTTAAAAACTTAATTGTGGCATGTTGTAACTCATTAGCCCGAATTTATAGTTTGGCTGAAAACATCAATTAGATGTTACTTTTCAAAATGCCCAAAACTTCTGTAACTTTATTTATCACATTCAATTCAGAGATGTGAAAATGATAATATAAAATGAAAATTATTCTATATTTTCATATATTTAATGTTAAAAAATTTCAAATAATTCTGATTGTTTTCACTAACCTCTTCACTGTGCATTTATTTGTTCAGACATTTTCTGCTGCTTGACGGAGCAGGGATTTATTTGTATTCGTATGAGGGTCGCCTTATTTCTTCTCCAAAGTTTCCAGGGATGAGAACTGACATACTGAGCTCACAGACCATCTCACTGAGCAATGATACAATTGCAGTGAGAGATAAGACTGATGATAAAGGTATTATGGAGAAGTTCCTATTTTGGCAAAGAAATGCCAACTTACTTGATTCCATTATTGTTTTGTACAAACAAAATGCATTATACAGCGTTAGTCTTTTATGTAGCATGTGTACATGCAAAATGTCGTCCCATCCCCAATACACATACCATAAATTATACAATCCTAAGGAATCTAAATATTCTGCAGTTACTATAGTCAAAATAGATTTTTATGCAAAGTCAAAGCTTTACAACTGATGAATATTGTAGAAAATGGAAATTTTTCTTTCCCCTTTGAAACTATCTGTGCTGTTAGGTGGCACGGTGGCTCAATGGTTAGCACTGCTGCTTCACTATTCCAGGGACTAAGGTTTGATTTTATCCTTGGGTGACTGTCTGTGTGGAGTTTGTACATTCTCCCCGTATTTCCTCCCACAGTCCAGTGATGTGCACGTTATGTGGATTGGCTCTGCTAAATTGCACATAGTGTCCTGGGATGTGCAGGATAAGTGGATTAGCCAAGGTAACTGTGGGGTTATAGGGATAGGGTGGGTCTGGGAGGAATGTTCTTTGAAGGATCATTGTGGACTCAATGGGTTGAATGGCCTGCTTCTACACTTTGGGGGATTCTGTGAGCTAGGAGGAAGTGAGGACTGCGGATGCTGAAGAGTCAGAGTTCAAAAGTGTGGAGCTGGAAAAAGCACACCAGGTCAGACAGTGTTCAAGGAGCAGGAGACTCAACGTTTTGGCATAGGCCTTTCATTAGGAATGTGGAAGAGTGAAGGGGGCTGAGAGATAAATAGGGGGGTGAGGGTGGAGCTGTAGGGAAGGTAGCTGGGATGGCAGTAGGTGGATCCAGGTGGGGGAGGGGTGATTGTGATAGGTTGATGGGGAAGGTGGTGTGGATAGGTGGGAAAGAAGATGGACAGGTAGGTCAGGTCAAGAGGGCGGTGGCTAGTTGGAGAGTTGGATCTGGGATGAGGTGGGGGAGATAGGTGGGGGATGAGATTTGAAAACTGTTGAGGTCAGTGTTGATGCTTAGTTTTGGCTTAGGGTCTTCCTCCACCGCCAAGTCAAAGACACCTGCCAACTGAAGGAAGAACATCTCATCTTCTGCCTCAACAGCATCAACATTGACCTCACCAGTTTCCAAATCTCCCCAACCCTGCCACCTCATCCCAGATCCAACCCTCCAACTCGGAACGCCCTCTTGACCTGACCTACCTGCCCATCTTCCTTCACACCTATCCACTCCAATTTCCCCACCAACCAATCACAATTACCCCCCCCACCTGCATTCACCTATTGCCATCCCACTTAACTTCCCCACAGCCCCACTGCCAGCCTCCTATTTATCTCTCATACCCTTTCCCTTCCACATTCTATGAGTTAGAATAATGTCTTTACCTCCTTTGTTTGTATGATTTTAAGCCTTATTATAATCAACCCAGTTAAATTGGGTGTCTCTTTAATCACTATGCATTTAATATTTTTCTTATCACTGGGGTTTCAGCTTGCATGATTCATATTCTGCAATTACTCTTCCTTCCTTCATTTTAGCAACTATTTTAGAGAGTGGAACTATGCCCAGAAATATCCTTTTCTTCACTAAGATTATAAATATATAAGAATATTCTCCTTTATAAGTCAGGGGAACAAATCAATCAGTTAAGATGCATAACTAGGCATCTACACTGGCAAAGTATACTACAGAGTGAAGATACGGCAGCAACACCTATGATTCTAGCATTTCATCATAATTTGGGAATATAATAAGTTAAAATAGAAAATTTACAGCCATGACAATGAACATACTATGTGACCATAAATTTGAGTAGGGTTATAATGTTAAATAGTGAAAGATTTTTGCTAGTGATGAATGAATCAGGAACAAAATGTGTGATTAGATTTAGTACTAAAAGCCTAAAGGAAGACGGTAGAACATAAGAAAGTAAGAAATAGCAGCAGGAGTTGGCCAGTTTGTTCCTTGAGCCCGTTGTGCCATTCAGTAAGATAATTGCTGGTCTGATCTTGGCCTTAAATCCATTTTCCTATCTTTGCCACATTAATCTTCACTCTGTAATTCAAAGACAGACTACCTAATTAGGCCTTGAATGTATGTAATATTTGAGTGTACAATGCTTCTTAAAGTTGAGAATTCCAAAAATTCATGAAGAAAATATTCCTCCGTATCTGTTCCAAGTGTTGTTCACTGTCTGACCCAGGGATCTCACCTCCAATCTTTGAAACATAAAGGTCATGTCCCCACCCTGTCCCTCCCACTCAAACATTCCTGGGATTAGGACAGCACTGGATTAAGTCCAGAGCAAAGGTTTCCTTATAAAATAGAAAAGTAAAAGTTTTCCCGACTTGAACTAAATTGAAAATCCGGTGACTCTGGAAATTCCAAACAACAAATGAACAAACAATAATGGCATTTCTTGACTCTGCCCCTATCAGCTACTCTTGACGCTGGATACCAAGGGGTCAAAATGTGGAATAAATATTTCTTGAAAAAATAAAAGCACCTATGGCTCTTCCAGGAGGTCAAAAATTCAAACAAAGGTAAAATAAGACAGCCCTGTTCTTGGGGCACCAACCCGAAACAAACACAACTCAAAGGCAAAATAGAAACAAAAAGATTTACTAAATCAAAATGTTATTGTTCAGGTTTATGGTGCCCCCAGTCCCCATGGCACCCATTGGTCACGAAAGGCCTTGACTGTACCGGTGAGCACCATGTGCACCCACTCCAGGGACCCGAATACAGCAGGGACCTCTCCTCATCCACTTCTCTAGTTGATGTATACTTTCTTTCTCACAAGCCACCTCTCCACTGCTCTTCTAGGTACTGTTGACTGCTTGGATCAGAGTTCACCTCTCAACATTGTCTAATTTTCTCTTAAATGAAGCAATCCTCACTGCCTTGATCACTTTGATAATAACTGACTATGTAAAGAAATGTCCTTTAACCTCTATACTCGGTCTCAGTCACAATTTTCCTTTGATGATCCTTCATCCCATGCAAAAGAAATCAGCCTAAACAATCTATTTTCGACCTTTTTAAAATGCCATTAAATCTTCATAATGATAGGCCTACAAGCCAGGGAGGAACATGTCCCAATTTGCAATTTATTTATGAAAACTAGTTTTATTTTCCAATAGAAATGTTTATGAAATTTTGAATTGATCAAATAAATGTTACCAATTTTCCTTTGGAGGAAAATCTGGTTTGCGTTATTAAACAAAGTTTCACCTTACTAGGTTATTATTCAACACTATTTACAGGGTTTACTGGATAAGATATATGGGTAAATTTTACTTTGGCAACCTGTGACTAGTGGAGTACCACAAGGATCAGTGCAAATGCTTGGCAACTTAAACTCAAGATTAATCACTGCTAAAAAGAGACTGCATGTAATGTATCTAAGTTTACCAATGATGCAAAGCCTGGTGGGAGTATGAGCTGTGAAGAGGACATAAAATAGGCTGCAAACAGAAATGTATTGATTAAGTGAATTATTAAAAAGACACTTTATATGGACTTAAGCTGGAGGACTTAAGTTTTAAAGGATTGTGGAAATAGCTTTTTATCAAATTTTGTGGAAGTATCTGGAATGGTGTGATTAGTGGCTTGACTGTTCATGCCAGAGCAAAAGACTCCAGAACATTCTAAGCTTTATCTTTTTGCCTTCAGTAACCCTATGACCAAAATGCTTTTTTTTCAGGAAGCAAATGAATCTATTTTTTCACCTTTAAGTCATCTATGTATGTTAAACATGTATAGCATCTTTATTGAATAAATTTGCTTTGTATGGTAACCATTAATTGTGTTTAATAAGGAACCTGGTTGATAGATCTTGTTGTAGATAAGATATAGATAATACTTATTTGACCATCTTGGTAACAGAAAAAATATTTTTCTGTTTTATGTTGACCCATGGGGTAATGAAACTGGAACAACAGTGTACTTCTCTAGCCTTGGTTATAACATAAAAGTGTAGGCTCACAGTGACATATCCAATCAGCACTAATAATTATAAAGAATTAAAGGAAATAAAAGGTTCATTGTGCATTATTAAATCAAAGTGATTTCGCCAGTCTCTAAGACTACTCTGGCAAAGGAAGATTTATCCTCAAATAATTTTTAAAGAATAACTGAGGTTAGGCGAATTAAATTGACTTAGAAGTTAGGGTTAGAGTTAAAAGTACAGCCTAAGAAAGCACATATAATTGAAGTAATAGCACAACATTGGACATTGAAAGATCAACAATGCAAAGCAGATGGTGAGACTATTGAGTTAGCAAGCATTCAATTACAGATGGAGCAGCTTGAAATAGAAAAGGAAGTGGAAATTTTTAAAAATCTTGAACTTGAGAGAAAAGAAGGCGAATGAGTATTTCGGAACTTGGAAAAAGTAAGTGAAAGAGCATTTCAGATAAAGGCCTCTTACTCTGGGGAATATTCTTACAATGGATGATATAAGTTTAATACAACACCCAGTAGGATGCAGTTTAAATTTGTGGAAAATCTATGAAAGGAGCACTGAGGCATTTTTCTATTTTTATTGAAAAGATCGCTAAAATGATGATATGGCCGAAAGAAAACTAGTCATTGCTCATGCAAAAGAGGCTGATTGGAAGAGTGCATAAAGTTTTGTGCCATGCTTTCTGAGCAAGGTTCTGTAGATTATCAGGTGTCAACAAAGCTTATTCTTGGTGCATTGAGTATTTTGTTCCTGATACTCATAGGTAGAAGTTTTGGAAATCTGTAAGCAAGCTGTACAAACTTGTAAAGAGTTTGAGAGGGTAAAACAACTTGGAGTGTTAGATGTGGGCATTAAAATAGAGGCTAATTATGCGACCCTTTGGGAAGTAACCTCTTGGAAGAAATTAAAAATTCACTCCATCCATTCGGAGCAAACTCACGTAGAAAACCTGAAGGTTGTGACATCAAGATAGGCTGCTGAGCTGGTTGACAATTAAAATCTGATCCACAAATCCAAACCTTTTTTCTATCCAAACCCCTGAAAGATAGAAGGTAAAACAAAGGTAAGTAGACACGGTTGGGAAGAGACAGATTTCCTCCTCACGCCAAAACGGAAAGTGCTGCAAATGAACATGATATCCGATGGCCCACATTTTTCCATTGTCACAATATGGGACACCTTTATGCAGATTGCTGGAAGCTGCGGAGCAGATCTGGGGAAAGTACTGAAAGTCAGTTACCCAGTTGGCTAGAGGGCAAGTTTGTAATGCAGAGTGATGCCAACAGCTTGTGTTCAGTTCCCACACTGGTTAAGGTTACAATGAAGGACTCTTATTCTCAGCCTGAGGCATGGTGACCCTCAGGTTAAACTACCACCAGTCATCTGTCTCAAATGAGACAACAGCCCTATGGTCTGGTAAGACTATGGTGACTGTATTTTGCCTTTACTCACAGGGAATAATTTTTCAGGATTGAAGGTTGCAGCTTCTACAGTAATAACAGAAAGACCAAATGAAGCAAAGTGAAGGAAACAGAGACTTTTCAGGAAAGGGCTCCTGGGATTTTTTCTTCATGCACAGTGATGCAAGCAGAAGCTAAATAAATCCTATCATTAGAGATCAGATTGTTTCCAAAGTCAGATATTTGGTTATCTGGTGCTTTATTTGAGGATTTGGATAATCCAAAGGAAAAGCATAATAAGGCTTCTTCGACAAGGTTCAGCAAGCAGTCCAGAATTATATAAGGTATCCCAATTGACTCAAACTGAAGTTGAAACTGAAAACATTCGAGAATGCTGCAACATGAGAAATGGGACTTTGATGAGAAAGTGGAGATCTCCTCACAAACCAGTGATAAAGAGTAAATGGTGGTTTAACTGATCATCCACATATCACCAAGAAATATTAAAATATGTTATGTTCACTGGAAGCTACAGTGCAAATCAGGGTACAGAAGGCTATAGCAGAGAAAAAAGCCTTGATGGAAAGCACAACAAAGCAGTTTGTAGCTCTGAAATTCTGATGGGTGGAATGTGGGAGCATGGAGCATATTTTTACTGGCCATGTCTTTACAAAAGCTTGCTGCAGTTTTATAAAATGTGCCACAACTGTCAGATGATGGGAAAAACATGTCAAACAGCCCAATTGACCCCTTTAATTCCCATACTAGTTTTTGAGGAACAATTTAATAGGGCATTGGTGGATTTTGTTGGACCCCTACAAAAAACAAAATTAGTACGTCATTATATCTTTGCTATCACGGATATGGCTGTTCAATTCCCAGAGGCCATACTCTTAAGAACAATCACTGCTGAAGTGGTGCCATGGAAGTTAGCCCAGTTTTTTACTCTGTAGATTGAATGGAAATCTGGTGAGATCAAGACTTCGATATCATGTCTATTTTTCAAGAGATTATGTGTAGTCTGGATACAACACAGTTTAAGTCTTCAACATACTGCTCACAGATGCAAGGTGATAAACAGGGCATAAATATTCCCATTATATGAATACTTGAAGTTATTTTGTTTGCCACTCAGGATTTACCTAATGAGTCATTTTAGAGCCATAGAGTCACAGAGATGTACAGCATGGAAACAGACCCTTCGGTCCAACCCGTCCATGCCAACCAGATATGCCACCCAATCTAGTCCCACCTGCCAGCACCCAGCCCATATCCCTCCAAACCTTTCCTATTCATATACCCATCCAAATGTCTCTTAAATTGGGTGGCACAGTGGTTAGCACTGCTGCATCACAGCGCCAGAGACCTGGGTTCAATTCCTGCCTCAGGCAACTGTCTGTGTGGAGTTTGCACATTCTCCCCGTGTCTGCGTGGGTTTCCACCGGGTGCTCTGGTTTCCTCCCACAGTCCAAAAATGTGCAAGTTAGGTGAATTGGCCATGCTAAATTGCCCGTAGTGTTAGGTGAAGGGGTAAATGTAGGAGAATGGGTCTGGGTGGGTTGCTCTTCAGAGGGTCGGTGTGGACTTGTTTCCACACTGTAAGTAATCTAATCTAATCTAAAAAAAAAGTTTCAATTGTACCAGCCTCTACCACTTCCTCTGGCAGCTCATTCCATACCCCTACCACCCTCTGTGTGAAAAAGTTACCCCATAAGTCTCTTTTATATCTTTCCTCTCTCACCCTAAACCTATGCCCTCTAGTTCTGGACTCCCCGACACCAGAAAAAAGATTTTGCCTATTTACCCTATCCATGCCCCTCATAATTTTGTAAACCTCTATAAGGTCACCCCTCAGCCTTCGACGCTCCAGGGAAAACAGCCCCAGCCTGTTCAGCCTCTCCCTATAGTTCAAATCCTCCAAACCTGGCAACATTCTTGTAAATCTTTTCTGAACCCTTTCAAGTTTCACAACATCTTTCCGATAGGAAGGAGACCAGAATTGAATGCAGTATTCCAACAGTGGCCTAACCAATGTCTTGTACACTTGTACAGCCGCAACATGACTTCCCAACTCCTGCCCTCAGTATTCTGACCAATAAAGGAAAGCATACCAAACACCTTCTTCGCTATCCTACCTGCCTGCAACTCCACTTTCAAGGAGCTATGAACTTCCACTTCAAGTTCTCTTTGTTCAGCAACACTCCCTAGGAATTTACCATTAAGTGTATACGTCCTGCTAAGATTGGCTTTCCCAAAATGCAGCACCTCACATTTATCTAAATTAAACTCCATCTGCCACTTCTCAGCCCATTGGCCCATCTGATCATGATCCCATTGTAACCTTTGCTGTCCACTACACCTCCAATTTTGGTGTCATCTGCAAACTTACTAACTATACCTCTTATGCTCACATCCAAATCATTTATATAAATGACAAAAAGAAGTGGGCTCAGCACCGATCTTTATGGCACCCCACTGGTCACAGGCCTCCAGTCTGAAAAACAACCCTCCACCATCACCCTCTGTCTTCTACTTTTGACCCAATTCTGTATTCAAATGGCTAGTTCTCCCTGTATTCCATGAGATCTAACCTTGCTAACCAGTCTCCAATGGGGAAACTTGTCGAACGCCTTATTGAAATTCATATAGATCACATCTACCACTCTGCCCTCATCAATCCTCTTTGTTACTTCTTCAAAAAACTCAATCAAGTTTGTGAGACATGACTTCCCATGCACAAAACTATGTTGACTATTCATAATCAGTCCTTGCCTTTCCAAATACATGTACATCCTGTCCCTCAGGATTCCTTCCAACAACTTGCCCACCACCGACGTCAGATTCACTGGTCTGTAGTTCCTGGCTTGTCCTTACCACCTCTCTTAAACAGTGGCAGCACGTTTGCCAACCTCCAGTCCTCAGACACTTCACCTGTGACTATCGATAATACAAATATCTCAGCGAGAGGCCCAGCAATCACTTCCCTAGCTTCCCACAAAGTTCGAGGGTACACCTGATCAGGTCCTGGGGATTTATCCACTTTTATGCATTTCAAGACATCCACCACTTCCTCCTCTGAAATATGGACATTTTTCAAGGTGTCACCATCTATTTCCCTACATTCTATATCTTCCATGTCCTTTTCCACAGTAAATACTGATGCAAAATACACGTTTAGTATCTCCCTCATTTCCTACGGCTCCACACAAAGGCCGCCTTGCTGATCTTTGAGGGGCCCTATTCTCTCCCTAGTTACCTCTTTGTCCTTAATGTATTTGTCAAAACCCTTTGGATTCTCCTTAATTCTATTTCCCAAAGCTACCTCATGTCCCCTTCTTGCCCTCCTGATTTCTCTCTTAAGTATATTCCTACTGCCTTTATAACCTTCAAAGGATTTACTCAATCTACCGTGTCTATACCCGACATATGCTTCCTTCTTTTGCTTAACCAATGCCTCAATTTTTTTAGTCATCCAGCATTCCCGATACCTACCAGCCTTTCCTTTCACTCTAACAGGAATATACTGTCTCTGGACTGTCATTATCTCATTTCTGAAGGCTTCCTATTTTCCAGTCGTCCCTTTACCTGCAAATATCTGCCCCCAATCAGCTTTTGAAAGTTCTTGTCTCATACCGTCAAATTTGGCCTTTCTCCAATTTAGAACATTAACTTTTACATCTTGTCTATCCTGTTCCATCACTATCTTAAAACTAATAGAATTATGGTCACTGGCCCCAAAGTGCTCTCTCACTGACACCTCAATGACCTGCCCTGCCTTATTTCCCAAGTGTAGGTCAGGTTTGCATCTTGTTGGTGCATCCACATATTGAATCAGAAAATTTTCTTGTACACACTTAACAAATTCCTCTCCATCTAAACCCTTAACACTATGGCAGTCCCAGTCTATGTTTGGAAAGTTAAAATCCCATTCTATAACCACCCTATTATTCTTATAGATAACTGAGATCTTACAAATCTGTTTCTCAATTTCCCTCTGTCTATTAGGGAGTCTATAATACAATTCCAGTAACTTATTTCTCAGTTCCCAGATAACTTCCCTGGATGTATTTCTGGGAATATCCTCCCTCAGTACAGCGTTAATGCTATCTTATCAAAAACATCACTCCCTCTTCTCTCTTGCCTCCCTTTCTGACCTTCCTGTAGCATTTGTATCCTGGAACATTAAGCTACCAGTCCTGTCCATCCCTGAGCCATGTTTCTGTAATTGCTATGATATCCCAGTCCCATGTTCCTAACCAAACCCTGAGTTCATCTGCCTTCCCTGCTCCCCCACCCCCCTTTCATTGAAATAAATGCAGTTTAATTTATCACTCCTACCTTGTTGTCTGCTTTGCCCCTGTCTGCCCTGACTGTTTGACCCGCTTCTGTTCTCAACTGTGCCAGTCTTAGATTGATCTCTTTCCTCGCTATCTCCCTGGGTCCTACCCCCACCACACACACACACACCCCCCACCCCCTACCCACCTAACTATTTTAAATCCTAGCAAATCCTAGCTTTAGCAAATTTCCATACCAGTATATATTTTCTCCTTCCATTTTAGGTGCAAACAGTCCTTCTGGTACAGGTCACTTCTACCCCAAAAGAGCTTCTAATGATCCAAAAATGTGAATCCTTCTCAAATACACCAGCTCCTCAGCCATGCATTCATCTGCTCTATCCTCCTATCCCTACCCTCACTAGCTCATAGTGCCGGGAGTAATCCAGATGTTACTACTCTTGAGGACCTCTGTTTTAAATTCCTGTCTAACTCTCTGTAATCTCCCTTCAGAATCTCAACCTTTTCCCTTCCTATGTTGTTGGTTCCAATGTGTACAATAACCACCTGCTGGGCCCTCTCCCCCTTGAGAACATTCTCACCCGCTCTGAGACATCCTTGATCCTGGCACCAGGGAAGCAAAACACCATTCTGATTTTTCACTCCTGGCCACAGAAACATCTGTCTGTACCTTGGACTAGAGAGTCCCTTAACACAATCGACCTCTTGGAACCCGACGCACCCCTCATTGTATTACAGCCAGTATCAATACCAGAAACTTGACTGTTCGTGCTACATTCCCCTCAGAATCCATCACCTCCTACATTTTCCAAAACAGCATACTTGTTTGAAATTGGGATAGCCACAGAAGACTCATGCACTACCTACCTACCTCTCTTCCCTTTCCTGGAGTTAACCCATCTATGTGACTGTGTCTGCGACTTTTCCCATTCCCATAACTGCCATCCATCACAATCCTTTGCTCTTGTAAATTTCTCTTTGCCTCCGTGTCTCCAACCGATCCATTCCATCTGATAGGATTCGCAACCAACAGCATTTATAGCAGATATAATCCTCAGTAACCTGTAAACTCTCCCTAAACTCCGACATCTAACAAGAAGAGCATATCACTCTACCAAAGGCCATTTTTGCTCCTTCACAATCTACAGACCCAGAAAATAGCACCATCTTATTCCTCTACAAAACACTGCTCCACATTAAGTTAATAGTTATGGCTTATATTTTAAGTTTATTCAAGAGACATATCTCAGTAAAACATATTATAAAGAAAAAAACTCACTCTAAGGCCACACTTAAATATTCACTTATCTGTTTCTGTGCTGTGACTTCTCCCAAACAGCTTCCTCCAAGATTAGTTGTGAATTTCAATGCTTGTTAATTTTCCCAGATGCACTCTGATAGCGATACATGAATTCAAACAGCTAAGGCAGTAACTGTGCAGGTTCACTGCTGTGTCAGTTTCTTTCTCTCTCTCTCTCTCTCTCTGTCTCTCCTGCACTGACCTCACCATGTGCTTCCTTTGTCTGTTCCTCTCCCTTTATTTGCAAAGGAAAGTTTCTTCCTTTATTATCTTGTAATATATTTATGGTATATAATGTATAATATATTTATCCTTGCAAGTACATTAATTAATTCATCACCATATATTTTGTGATCTTGTTTCAGTAATCTATCTTATTGATGCAATCTCTGGAAAGCCCCTTGGTGATGGAAAACCTCTTGTTCACAAGGTATTTTGTTGTGATAAATAGAAATAGCTCACCCAGGCTTTATTATTGTATTGTTCTATTTTGTTCACATAAAAATGATATTATACCAAGTAACACTGTTCAACAAATAAAGGTCAAGAGGTTAGTGAGGAACAAAGTATCATTGATGTATACAGTGGTGTAACTTTACAGAATATATCTGCAATGAAACAAAGGACACAGGAACAGAAGCCATTCGGCTTGTGAAGACTGGTCCGTCATTCAATGAAATCATGATTGATCTGGTTGTACTATCAAATCCATTTTCTGGTTTCCCATCTTTAAACCTTGACTCCCTTTGTCGATCAAAAATCTCTCAAATTCTGCTTTGAATAAATTCAATAACTCCGCCTGTATTGCTTTTAGTGAAGAGCTTTGAGAGAAAAAAATGTTTTCATCTTCATCTTAAAAGGGTGATCTCTTCTTCATAAATTGCATCCCCTAGTTTTAGTTGAAAAGGGTGGCATTGGCAAAGCACAGCAGGTCAGGCAGCATCCAAAGAGCAGATGAGTCAATGTTTCGGGCATAAGTCCTTCATCCCTCGTGGTCTTCCAAAGGAAAATACATGTCAGGATTTTCCATTTTCGATAAAGATTTCCCTCACGCTGGAAAGTTGGTGAGACATCTGACATGTCATTTCAGAGTAATGCCCTCCATAGCTTCCTCCAATCAGGTAGTTTGTAGGGCGCCAGCAGGTCTTTCTCTGAAATGAAGTCTCTGGAAGTTGAAATGCTGCCCACTGTCAGCTGTTGGCCAGTGAAAAGCCAGCAGCTCTTGCACTCAGCAGCACCACCATGAAGGCCATGGCTACTACGAGGGGAGATCTGCCGACACGGGGACCAAAGGGCCAACTAAATGCTTTTTGGTAGAATGGGAAGAGGTTTTGAGGATTGCGGAACATGGGGAGAAATGGGCCAGAACAGTCAGATGCAAGTGCAAGGGAGTAGCATTCAACAACAACCGATTAGGTCTATGTTTAATCCTTCAATCATGCACAGATCAGTGCAGATCGATGGACCTCCTATTAACCACCTCCAAGCTTGTGTCCTATTAATGATAGCAGGCTGGCTATTTTTTCTGCTGGCCCAATTAGTTGATAGCTATAATGCCTCAGTGTAATTACAGCCAGAGTGCTGTTAGGGCTGGAGTTCCATGATTTTGACCTAGTTTGAATGAAGGAAGAGTGATATATTTCCCAGTCAGGATAATGTATCATTTGGAGGTAGATGTGCAGGTTGTTGTGTTCCCATGTTTTTCTATCGTGTCCAGCTAGATGGTAAGGTTGTGAATTTGGTTGTTGTTCTCTAAAGAGTTTGAGTAATTAAAGCAGTGTATTTTATAGATGATACACAGTGCTGCTATTTTACAACAGTAGTGGTGGGGACTAAATGTTGAAAGTGGTAATGGGGTGTCAATTAAGTGGGATGCTTTGTCCTAAATATTGCCAAGCTTCTTGAGTAGATTTAAAGCTGCACTCATCCAAGCAGATGGAACATATTCCATCACATTCTTAACTTTTAACTGTCTTCTATTGAAACTATGAGTGGCATTAAATTTGCACCTGTAAAACCAATCTGCCTTTTTAAGCAACTTCCAAGACATTTTGGTCTAAATTTTCCCTTTAAAGTCAATAACAATGCATCAGGAAAATTACCAGCTCTGCAAACAAGAAAGTGGCCTAGTTGGTTAAATTTTCTTTCTGGTAGGATGGGGGTGTTTTATTGGAATTAGACTGGAAGAATTCAGAGACAACCACTGAGGCAATTGGTTGTGGAGATGGCCTGTGGGAAAGAACATTTTGGTGATCTAATTGTGAAATTAAACCATCCACCACAAATCCTATCAGACAATCTTCAGGCCTATAGAGTCATGGAGATATACAGCATGAAACAGACCCTTCAGTTCATGCCATTAGATATCCTAAATTAATCTCGTCCCATTTGCCAGCATTTGGCCCATATCTATGAAAACTCTTATGCACACATTTAAATGTTATAATTGTACTAGCCTCCACCACTTCCTCTGCAGCTCATTCTATAAACGCACTACCCTCTGCATGAATAAGTTGCATCTTAGGTCCCTATTAAATCTTTCCCCTCTCACCTTAAACCTATGCAGTCTAGTTTTGGACTTGCCCACCTTGGGGAAAAGATCTTGTCTATTACCCTATCCATGCCCTTCATGATTTTATAAATCTCCATAAGATCACCCCTCAGCCTCCAACAGTGAAAATTTTCTGAACCCTTTCAAGGTTCATAACATCCTTCCTATAGCAGGGAGACCAGAATTGCACACAATATTCCAAAAGTAACCAATTCCTGTAGGGCCGCAACATGACTTCCCAACTCCTATACTCAATGCACTGACCAATAAAGGCAAGCATACCAAATGCCTTCTTCTCTATCCTATCTACCTGCGACTACACTTTCAAGGAACTATGAACCTGCACTCTAAGCTCTCTGTTCAGCAACACACCTCTGGATCTTTCTATTAAGTATATAAGTCCTGCTCTGGTTTGCCTTTCCAAACTGCAGCGCCTCACGTTTTCTGAAATTAAATTCTGTCTGCCACTCCTTAGCCCATGTGACCATCTCATCAAGATCCCATTGTAATCTGAGGTAACCTCCTTTGCTATCCACTATAGCTCCAATTTTGGCATCATCTGCAAACTTACTAACCATTCCTCCTACAATTTATATAAAATGATGAGAAGCAGTGGACCCAGCACCGATCTTATGGCACACCACTGGGCACAAGCCTCCAGTCTGAAAAGCGAGCTCCACCACTATCCTCTGTCTTCTACCTTCAAGCCAGTGCTGTATCCAAATGGCTAGTTCTCCCTGTATTCCGTGTGATTTAACCTTACTAACCAGTCTACCAGAAGGAACCTTGTCGAACGCCTTACTGAAGTCCATATAGATCACATCCATCACTCTGTCATCATCAATCCTCTTTCTTGCTTCTTCAAAAAACTCAGTCAAGTTTGTGAGACATGATTTCCCACGTACAAAGCCATGTTGACTACCCCTATTCAATCCTTGCCTTTCCAAATACATGTACATCCTGTCCCTCAGGATTCCTTCCAACGACTTGCCCACCACCAATGTCAGGCCCACTGTTCTATAGTTCCCTGACTTTGCTTTACAACCTTCCTTAAATAAGGCACATCAGCCAACCTCCAGTCTTCCGGCACCTCTCCTGTGGCTATCAATGATACAAATATCTCAGCAAGAGGCCCAGCAATCACTTCCCTAGCTTCCCAGAGAATTCGAGGGTACACCTCATCAGGTCCTGGGAATTTATCCACCTTTATGTGTTTTAAGATATCCAGCACCTCCTCCTCTGTAATATGGGCATTTTTCTAAGATGTCACCATCTATTTCCTCACATTTGTATCTTTCATGTCCTTCTCCACAGTAAACACTGATGCAAAATACTCGTTTAGTATCTGCCCCATTTTATGCGGTTCCACACATAGGATGCCTTGCTGATCTTTGAGAGGTCCTATTCTCTCCCGAGTTACCCTTTTCTATTGAATGTATTTATAAAATCCCTTTGGATTCCCCTTCACCCTATTTGCCAAAGCCCCCTTTTTGCCCTCCTGATTTCTCTCTTATGTAGACTCCTACTGCCTTTATACTCTAAGAATTCACTTGATCTCTGCTGTCTATACCTGACCTATGCTTCCTTCTTTTTCTGAACCAAAACCTCAATTTGTTTAGTCATCCAGCATTCCCTACACTTACCAGCCTTGTTTTTCACCATAACAGGAACATACTTTCTCTGGACTCCCCTTATCTCATTTCTGAAGGTTTCCCATTTTCAAGCTATCCCTCTACCTACAAACAATCACCCCAACCAAAGTTTAGATTAGATTCCCTCCAGTGTGGAAACAAACCCTTTGGCCCACCAAGTGCACACTGACCTTCCGAAAACTAATCCACTCTGATCCATTCCCCTACTCCCTACTAATGCACCTATCACTATGGGCAATTTAGCATGGCCAATTCACCTGGCCTGCATACCTTTGGACTGTGGGAAGAAACCGGAGCACCCAGAGGAAATCCACGCAGACACAAGGAGAATGTGCAAACTCCACACAGACAGTTGCCCAAGGTAGGAATTGAACCCGGGTCCCAGGCACTGTGAGGCAGCAGTGCTTAACCACTGAGCCACTATGCCGCCCCGTCAAAATAATTCTTGCCTAATAGCATCAAAATTGACCTTCCTCCAATTTAGAACTTTAACTTTTAGATCCTGTCTATCCTTTGCCATCACTATTTTAGAATTATGGTCGCTGGCCCCAAAGTGCTCCTCCACTGACACCTCAGTCACTTGCCTTGCCTTATTTGCCATGGGTAGGTCAAGTTTTGCACCTTCTCTAGTAGGTACATCCACATACTGAATCAGAAAGTTTTCTTGGACATACTTAACAAATTCCTCTCTATCTATCTAAACTCTCTATCTATGGCAATCCCAGTCTATGTTTGGAAAGTTAAAATCCCCTACCATTACTACCCTATTATTCTTATAAATAACTGAGATCTCCTACAAATTTGTTTCTCAATTTTCCACTGACTACTGAGGTGTAGTACAATCCCAATAAGGTGATCATCTCTTTCTTATTTCTCAGTTCCACCCAAATAACTTCCCTGGATGTATTCCCAGCAAGTACAGTTGTAATGTTATCCCTTATCAAAATGCCACTTTCCCTCGTCTCTTACCCTTCCTTTCTATCCTTCCTGTAGCAATTATAAACTGGAACATTAAGCTGCCAGTCCTGTCCATCCCTGAGCCATGTCTCTGTATTTGCTATGATAACACAGTCCCATGTTCCTAACCATGCCCTGAGTTCATCTGCCTTCCCTGTTAGGCCTCTTGCATTGAAATAAATGCAATTTAATTTATCAGTCCTAACTCGTTCTCTGCCTTGTTCCTGCCTGACCTGACTGTTTGACTTACTCCTTTTCTCAACTGTACCAGTCTCAGTTTGATCTCTTTTCTCACTATTTTCCTGAGTCCCACGCCCCCACCTTACTAGTTTAAATCATCCTGAGCAGTTCCAGCAAATCTCCCTGCCAGTTTATTAGTCCCCTCCAATTCAGGTGTAACCTGTCCTTTTTATACAGGTCACTTCTATCCTAAAAGAGATTCCAATGATCCAAAACTATGAACCCTTCTCCCCTGCACCAGCTCCTCAGGCACTTATTCATCTGCTCTATCCTCCTATTCCTACCCTCACTAGCTCGGAGCACCGAATGTAATTCAGATATTACTACCCTCAATGTAATTCAGATATTACTACCTCTTTTTAAATTCATGCCTAACCTCCTGTATTCTCTCTTCAGGATCTCATTCATTTTCCTTCCTTTGTCATTAGTTTCAATGCGTACAACAACCTCCTGCTGGCCCCGCTCTTCTTTGAGAGTAATGTGCTCTCTCTCTGAGATATCTTTGATCCTGGCACTTGGAGGCAACACACCATTCTGATTTCTCACTGTTGGCTGCAGAAACTTCTGCCTGTGCCTCTTGGCTAAAGAGTCCCTATCACAATTGAATGCTTGGAACCTGACGTAACTCTCGTTACATTACCCAGTTTCAGTACCAGAAACTAGGCTCTTTAATGTATTTATAACATCCCTTTGGATTTTCCTGAACTCTTTTCACCAAAGCTATTTCGTATCCCCTTTTTGACCTCCTGATTTCCCTCTTATATCCACTCCTAAAGCCTTTATACTCTAAGGATTCACTCGATCTCTGCTGTTTATACCTGACATATGTTTCCTTCATTTTCTTAACCAAAACCTCAATTTCTCTAGTCATCCAGCATTCCCGAAACCTACCAGCCTTGCCTTTCACCATAACAGGAACATACTGTCTCTGGACTCTGGTTATCTCATTTTTGACAGCTTCCCATTTTCCAGCTATTCCTTTACCTGTGAACATCCATCCCTAGTCAACTTTTTAAAATTCCTGCCTAACACTATAAAGAAAAGGCCTTTCTCCAATTTAATTTTAGATCCTGTCTATCCATTTCCATCATTATTTTAAAACTAATAGAATTATGGTCGCTGAACCCAAAGTGCTGCCCCCACTGACACCTCAGTCACCTGCCCTCCTTATTTTTCAAATTTCGGTCAAGTTTTGCACCTTCTCTAGTAGGTACAACCACATACTGAATCTGAAAAGTTTCTTGTTCACACTTAACAAATTCCTGTAGATCTAAACCCTTAACACTATGGCAGTCCCAGTCTAAGTTTGGAAAGTTAAAATTCCCTACCATAACCACCCGATTATTTTTAAAGGTAACTGATCTCCTTGCAAATTTGTTTCTCAATTTTCTGCTGATTATTGGGGATCTATAGTACAATCCTAATAAGGTGATCAAACCTTTCCTATTTCTCAGTTCCACCCCAAATACCTTCCCTGGACATATTCTCAGGAATAACCTCCGTAAGTACAGTCATGATGTTATCCCTAATCAAAAATGCCAACACACCCCTCCCTCCCCCGAACAAAATTCTCTCCTTCCTTTAGCATTTGTATCCTGGAACATTTAGCTGTCAGTCCTGTCCAACCATGAGCCATGTCTCTGTAATTGCAATGATATCCTAGTCACGTGTCCACAACCATGCCCTGAGTTCATCTGCCTTCCCTGTTCAGCCTCTTATATTGAAATAAATGCAGTTTAATTTATCAGTTCTACCTCATTGTCTGCTTTGTTCCTGCCTGCCCTAACTGTTTGACGTGCTCCTTTTCCCAACTGTACTAGTCTCAGACTGATCTTTTTCCTCAGTATCTGTCTGGGTCCCCACCCACCCCTGCATCTTACTGGTTTAAATCCTCCTGAGTGGCTCTACCTAGTCTGTCGCCAGTATGTTAGTTCCCTTCCAATTCAGGTGCAATGCATCCTTCTTATACAGATCACTTCTACCCCAGAAGAGACTCCAATGATCCAAAAGTGTGAATCCTTCTTCCCTGCACCAGCTCCTCAGCCACACATTCACCTGCTGTATCCTCTCATTCCTACCCTTACTACCTCATGGCACTATGAGTAATCCAGATATTACTACTTTCAAGGATCTCCTCTTTAAATTCCTGCCTAACTTCCTATATTCTCTGCTCAGAATCTCATCCTTTTCTCTTCCTATGTTGTTAGTTTCAATATGTACAACAACCTCCTGCTGGTCCTTCTCCCCTTTGAGAATATTCTTCACCCTCTCTGAGATATCCTTGATCCTGGCACTAGGGAGGCAACACACCATTCTGATTTCTCGCTGTCAGCTGCAGAAACGTCTGTCTGGACTTCTGACTAGAGAGTCCCCTATCACAAACTATCGTTTGGAACTTGGCATGCCCCTCATTACATTAGAGCCAGTCTTGGTAGCAGAAACCTGGTTGTCCATGCTACTTTCCTGAGAGTCCATCACCCCCTCCATTTTCCAAAACAGCATACTTGTCTGAGATGGGTATAGCCACAGAATACTCCTGCATGACCTGCTTCCCTCTTCTACCTTTCCTGGAGGTGGCCCATCGACCATCTATCTGCAGTTTTTCTTCCTTCCTACAACTGCTATCCATCACACCCCCTAACTTCTGTAATTTCTTCATTGCCTCTAACGGGCTCTCCAACCAATGCTATAAGATTCGCAATCAAACACACTTCCTGCAGAAATAATCGTCATAATATGGAAACTCTCCCTAATCTCCCACATCCGACAGGAAGAGCCCATCACTCTACCAAAGGCCATCTTTGCACCTTAGTAATTTGCAGACCCAGAAAATAGCACAGTCTTACTGCTCTAAAAACCGTTGCTCTAGGCTAACTTAGTACCTATGTTTTAGATTTTTAAAATTTAATCAAAAGACATATCTCAATAAAACATATAAACAAAAAAACATTCTACTCAGTATTGGAGATTTACAAAAAAAATGATGAGGTCACAATTAAAACTGTCCACTTAGCTGCTGCCCTGCTCTGAGCTCTCCCACATTGGTTTCTTCAAGATCAGCTTTCGTATCAACTAACTGAATTTCGCGGTTTGTTAATTTTTCTTAGATGAACTCTGATGTCCAGAGGTACTTGAAATCAAACAGCAGAGGGAGTGGCTGTGCAGATTCACTGCTGGGTCTGATAGCAGTGTAGGTTTCTTTCTCCGTTTGAATCACTTCCCATGTGGTCACTGCTTTTGCCTCTCTTCCTCCTTAAGCTGCCGTTGTTTTGATCATTTTTTTCCCAAAGTTCCAAAACAATGCAACAGCTTTTAAAACAGTAATTACTGCTGCTAGAATTCAAGGAAATCAGCTTCAATACTGAAAATATCTCAAAAAAGGAGCAGCTCTTATAGCCACAATGTTTTCCCGTCCTCCATCTTGGATGACCCAGAATCCATATGTCTACAGGCAGATGAAATGGAAAGTTTTTTTTTGTTTTATCGCTACAGGGAGTTGTTCCAAAAAAAACCTAACAAATTCAAATGCCTTGAAAGCTTTAGAGTTCCCTTGAGACATTAATAGTTCCAATGTGCTTGATAATTGTAGTGAGTTCATCTAGGTTTTAAGCATTCCAGCATACAAATTAGGAGGAGGTACGAACCACTTGGCTCCTCAGCTTGCTCCACCATAACATCATGGCCAATCTGATCACACTACATTCTCAATAGCCTTTCACTGTCTTACTTATCAAGAATCAATATATCTCTGCCTTAAACCTATTCAAAGATTCTGCTTCCACCACTTTTTGAGGAAGAGAGTTCCAAAGACTCATGGTACTGTGTGAGAAAAAGAACAATTCTCATCATCTTTGTCTTAAATGAACATTCCCTTAGTTTTAAACAGTCACTGTTAATTCTAGATTTTCCCAAAAAGAGACATTTGCCCTAACAGGACCCCTAATGATCTTTTTTGTTTCAATCAAGTTAACTCTTACACTCTACCAGGTACAAGTCTGATCTTCTTCTCACAAGATATAAGTTTAGTAAACCTTTCAATGTATTTTCATCCCTCTTTAAATAGGGAGACCAATACACTGCACAGTACTGTAAATGTAGTCTCACCAATTCTCTATATAATTGAAGCATGACCCACCCTATTTTCGTATTCAATTCCAGTCATTTTAGACATTAACTTTCTGTTGGGTTTCCTGATTTGCTTTGTATACCTGCATACTAACCTTTTGCGATTTATGCATTAGCATACCCAGATACTTTTGGATGTCACAGCTCTGCAATCTCTCATCATTTAAACATGCTTTTACTTGTTCTTCCTGCTGAAATGGATAATTTCAGCTGCTCCCACATTATACTGCATTTGACAGACCTCTGCCTATTCACTCAATCTGGCAATATTCTTTTGTATCTTCCTTCGGTCCTCATCACAAGTTACTTTCTCAACTATATTTGCGTCATCCATAAATTTAACATCCATACTGTAGGTTCCCTCATCAATATCATTTGTAAAAATTGCAAACAGTGAGGCCATAGTACTGATCTTGATGGCACACCACACATTACATCTGTAATAAAACAAAGAACTGCAGATGCTGGAAATCTGAAAGATAAACAAAATGCTGGCAAAGCTCAGCAGTCTGCCAGCACTTGTGGGGAGAAAGCAAAGTTAACATTTCGAGTCTGGTGATTCTTTGCTCACATCTTGCTGAGCAGAAGCTGATACATTTATGTTATTCTGTCTCTTGTAACAAGGTGTTCTTCTACCTATGTTACCCCTACACCATGAGCATTTATTTTCCGCAATAATCTTTGTTGTGGGACTTTGTCAATGCACATTTATCTCTAACTTTCACCATCCCAGAGGGCTTCTAACCTCTCAAAAAGGCTACCCTACTTTTCAAAATAAGTGGCAGCATTAAATTATCTCTTGAAATGTTTAAAAACCACATCATGATTTGGATATCTCAGCAGTGAAAATTGGGTCTGTTTGAAGGCGGATACATTTTACCATGTATAGCTGTCTGTGTAGACCACGGTTGAGCAAAGTATGACCTGCCACGCCCCAATCACTGGTTAAAAACGGTAGGTGACGCACTTTTAGGGTTTTGTGGGGGTGGGAGGTGGGGGTGTTGGTGCAGGCAGGACTACTGCAGTCAAGGCTCTGGCACTATGTTGACTTAGCTGTCTTTCTCTTTGTGAAAATTCAGGTCATTCTCTCTGTCTATCTAGAAATCACAAATAGAAGTCATCTGATTTTCTGAAATCCATTTTGATTGGGCACTGTGCCCATTATTCTATACTGCTTTATACATAAAATGTACAGTATCAACTAACTAAGTATCTTTATAGTGTTATGTAACCATTATTCTTAAACAATGGGAAACTGGCATGCCAATTGCAATATTCAGCTGCAGGTACGGCTCCTTTGTTCTGTCAACTGCTCTAAAGTGTTCAATCCCAGCCCAGGATCTGGCCTCATTATTTATATCTGGTTTGACATTACCATGAGATGAAAATTCCAAAGCGAGTTCCACATTTCTAGGCATAGTTGCCAGCACCCCTAATTTTCCAATCCTGTTGGCCTTACTGGATTCTCTGCTTCCTTTGTTGCTGACTCCTGCCTCAGGCTGACGTATGATGGCTACCCTCTGCTTTACTTTCATACCTTCCCTTTCTAGTCATCTTGAGTGTCCTACATTAGCCACAGAGCACATCACCCCCATATCACCATTTGCCCCCCTTCCCTGGTAACAGTGTCCCAGTGCCACCTTGGCCATTGATACTCTTCTATCTTATTGATTGTTTTTCACTCACCGGTTAGGGCAGGTTACTGAAAAGGGAACTGCCTCACTCTCAGCTTTTCCTTTATGCTTCTTTCTTCCTTTTCCCAATACTGATTGGAACACCTAGTTTGGAGGTGCCGGTGTTGAACTGGGGTGTACAAAGTTAAAAATCACACAACAGATCCAACAGGTTTATTTGAAAGCACTGGTTTCAGAGTGCTGCTGCTTCATCAGGTGATTGTGTAGTATAAGATCATAAGACAGTTTTTTAAAATTAATTTCTGGACCAGGTTTCACCATTAGCAAGTTATTTAGTTACTGGCATGTTTTTTCAGTACTTGATAAGACTGGTTTTGATCTGTTGCATATTTCACTGCCCCAATTTAACTTATTTCACCCAATTGACTTGATTCACTTTAATGCGTCTGTTACATAATGGCATACAAAGCCTCTTGTACCACACAACAAGATAATTCCTTAGAATGGTGCATGAGCTAAGAATTTGTCTGCACGTCTGCAACTTGCCTTTTCATTTGCAAGTGACTCAATTTAAAAATAACCAGCAGCTAGCTTTAACTTAGGTAAAAAAAACAGATGGCATACAATGTTTAAATGCAGATAAAGATAAAGGATACTGTAAAGATGAAATTCAGTTCAATCCTTTGAGATGGCATTGCAGGCCCATCAGTTTGTAGTTGAAGTGCTAATCGTCTGGAATGAAGAGTTGAAGTTGAAGATTGTATTCAGAATCTGCCATGGATTCTATGTTGAACAATCAAGTGAGTCATAGTTGGAGCATCTTAAGGGAATGGGTGAGGGTTGTTTTTACTTAACTGGTTCTGCCAGCACACCATGTTCATAAAACCGCATTGTGATAAAAGAGGAAGCAGAACTTCTTCAAAAAAGTATTTTAACCTAATTATATTTGAATGCTGTAGCCCTAAATTTTGCAACCATCTTTAATGCAAGGGTAGTAGGAAATCTCCTTAAGTTCAGAGCATTGGTGATTTCAATGCCATCTCTATTAGCAAACACTGTAATGTGGAGGAATGACAAAACATCTTTGGATACCAATTTACAACTTTTTGCCTGAAGTTACAGTCTGATTTACCCTATAATAACAGTGATTGCTATTAACTTCACTGTTATTATGACAGCCAAAATGTCTACAACAGTAAATGTGTCTGTTCACAATCATTTTTTTATTTGCTTGCTTAAGTATATATTGCTGTCAGAGGTTTTGATTGAACACAGAGTATAGACAGTGTTACAGCCTAAGGGAAAGTTGCAACAATCCTAAAGATCTATGGCAGTGAACTGGGACAAATTGCAAACAAGAAAAGGGTGCACAGTATGTTGAAACTCTGGTGTTAATTGTATGAGTTATTGTTTTCCTGAGATATATATCCTAAACACTATGAAATGTACAACTTCAACAATAATGTAAGAAATGTTATTTAAACGGCTGAAGTACTGCTCGTAACATTTAAGTTTCAAGTGTCTGCAGTGCTTGCTTATTCATTAAACTAATGTTTTAGAAAGATTGGATATTGCAATACTAATTCAGTTTTCACGTTGCTAATTAAAATAAGCCAGTAGAACTGTGCCAAATGTGCATAAGTTCATTGTTTGTTTAGTGACATAGGAGATAGTGATTTTGCTTTGGTTTGATTTCACAAAGCCAAATTTGAAGTTTATTGTTAAAAGGTTGATTTAGCAGCAAAATGACAGGAAAGAACCAGTAGAAGAGTCAGCTAGAAGGCAGTGGCAGTGTATTTAATTGTGTATTAAATCCACAAAAAGTAAGAGCTCCTCTCTTTGTTACCTTTCAAAATTCTGTTGAGATATTGATTTATTTCAGATCTTATATATTTTTGACATAGGTACCACAGTTTGGTAAATGAATTTGACAGCTCATTTGCACTCTTCGACCTAACCTTTGATAGCTAAGTCTTTAAATTGGTAAACCCAGAGAAATTAGTTCCACATTCTCAGTGGGGAGAAGAGAATAAGAACACATGCTTGTGTCATGTGTGGGGGTGGATGAGATTGAGTGAGGGGATATTTTGCATGCAATAATGAGAGTATTAGAACATAAGCCTTGGTTGAAGTGGTGCAGTAAAACAGGCAGAGTGAGTGTAAGGTTGTAGTAAGTGGTTAGTACTGTTGCCTCACAATGCCAGGGGCCCAGTTCGATTCCAGCTTTGGATGACTCTGTGTGGAGTTTCCACAATCTCCCTGTGTTTGCATGGGTTTCCTCTTGGTGTTGCAGTTTCCTCCCATAGTCCAATGATATGGAGGTTAGGTGGATTAGTCATGCTAAATTGTCCTGTGTCGTCGAGGCATGTGGATTAGATATGGTAAATATGAAATTACCAGGCTCGGGGTCTGGCTGGGATGCTGTAGAGTGTGCCAGTGTGGACTCGATGGGCCAAATGGCCTCTTTCCATACTGTAGGGATTCTGTGTTTCTCAAATAGTGGCTGTTATCCCAGAAAAGGTCATTAACTTCATTCCTACACAGTTGTAGATGGCTAAGATTGCAGTGACCCAGCCCAGCTGAATCTATACTGTGGCCTGTACTGCCAGTCCTGGGGAAGTGGGGAGCCTTCTCTGTATCATCCTATCGACCTTGACTTCCAGGTCCCTGTCCACAAAGCAAGATGGCAAATTCCCCTATCCTCTTTCCCTTCCATCTTTCAAATGTCAGTCACCATACAAGGTAGTTTTGGACAGTCAGCACTTATTTGGGTGCACAATGACTTTTTAAAGATGGCGTGGGCTCCAGGGATATTGGTCTATTCCAGGGTATCACAGGAATGGCAAATTCTTCCAGATGTGGTGAGTGGTTAGGATCAATCAAGCATCAAATGAGCATACTGTCATAGGGACATACTTAATGAGGTAAGTTTGTGATGGTATGGTGAGAAATATCGCTGGGCCTTGAAGAGTAAAACCATTGTGAAACTTGACAAAATTGACACACGGTCAAAATGTGATAAGATTCAGCCCCTAGTCTGATTAATTGTGTTTTCTCTGTTTTTATTTATTCAACAGTGGTTAGTAGCATTAAGAGAATTGACATGACAATACAATCCCACCAGGGTGAGCTGAATTCACAAATTAAAGGCTAAAATGACACATTACTGAAGCATTCTGGACTAATGGGCTTATCCATTCTATTGGTAGTTCAGCTGCTTTGTACTATGAACTCAGCAACTCCTTGAGATTACTTCTGCTTGTCATCAGCTCTCATTGTTTTAAAAAAAGGACAAAAGTAGACAGAAAAAATTTTGAAAGTTAATCATAATTCTTTACAACACTTAATTTTTAACTTTGCATCTTGGAGGTGGATCCCATTGGCTGGAGATCAAATTTGAAGGCCAATTTATCAGACCTTTGAGGCCAATGTATATAAGGATTGGCAAAGATAAACATATTACACATTTCATTGTCAAGCTAAACGTTTGACAACGTTTAGCGACAAATTATTTCATTATGTAACAAGTAACTCAATCTCTTAAAACAAGATAACATAACTGCTGCACTCTAGTGGTTCAATTCAAATAAGTTTAAAAACTTCTCTTTCCATCATCACTTTCTCATTAAAATAAACCCAAAAGAACTGCGGGTGTTGGAAATCAGAAACTAAAACAGAAATTGCTGGAAAAACTCAGTAGGTATGGCAGCATCAGTGGAGAGAAATCAGAGTTAATGTTTCGGCTCCAGTGACTCTTCTTCAGAACTGATGATGGCTGGGAAACTGTTTGTTTTTATGCAGAAGATAAGGTGGTGGGAGGAGGTTAGGAGTGATAGGTGAGGTAAGATAGGTGAGTATAGAGTCCAAAGAGAGAGAAGAACAGTGGACAGACAAAGGGGTGGAGAACAGTCAGCCTGGGAGAATGAATAGCTTTTAATGGGGACAATTAATAGCTAACAATGGATTATGTGTAATAGCAGACCACATGATAACAAGGACTTGTATGTGTGGTTTGGGATAAAGATATTGGAGAAGGTACCTCTGGCACTAAAGTTATTGAACTCAATATTGAGTCCAGAAAGCAGTAGAGATACCAAATGGAAAATGAGGTGCTGGTCTTCCAGCTTGTGCTGAGCTTCACTGAAACAGTGCTGCAACTCTGAGGCGGAGATGCTAGCCAGGGAACACAGTGATGTGTTAAAGTGGTAAACCTGGAAGCTCAGGGTCTTTTTTGCGGACAGAATGTAAGTGTTCTGCAAAGCAGTCACCCAGTCTATGCTTCATTTCACCAATATAGAGGATACCATATTGAGAGCAGCGAATGCAGTAGATTGGATTGAGTGAAGTGCAGAAAAAATGCTGCTTAACGTGAAAGGTACATTTGGGCCCTTGGATACTGAAGAAGGAGAAAGTAAATGGGTAGATCTTATACCTTCTGCAGTTATAGGGAAAGTGCGGTGGCCCTGTGGGGGGTTGTTGAGTGTGAAAGAGGAGTGGACTAGAGTGTTCTTGAGGGAGTGGTCCCTGCAGAAGGCTGATAAGAGAAGGGAGGGGAATATGTGTCTGGTGGTGGCACCCCACTGGAGGTGATGGAAATGGTGACTAATGATCCTCTGGATGTGGATGCTGGTGGGATGGTAGATGAAGATAAGGGGGACTCTATTGTGGTTGTGGGAGGGAAGAGAGGAATGAGGGCTGAAGTGCAAGAGATGGATTGAAACTAGCTGAGGGCCCTGTCAACTATGAAGCTGGGGAATCCTCGGTTGAGGAAGAAGGTGATCCCCTCATTGAAGTTGGCATCATCAAAACAGATGCATCGGAGATGGAGGAACTGGGAGAATGGAATAGAGTCTTTACAGGAAGGTGGGTGTGAGGATGTATAGTCAAGTTAACTGTGGGACTAGGTCAATTTGTCAATAACAACTCATTATTAGCCAGTAATACTTCCCATTATCATGTATTCATTCTCCCAGGCTGACCATTATCCAGTCCTTTGTCCAACTGTTCTTCTCTCTCGGGTTCTATCTCCACCTATCGTTTACTCCTTACCACCTCCCCTCATCCACACTCCGCATAAAAACAACAATTTCCTAGCTATAATCAGGTTTGAAGAAGGGTGTCTGGACCAGAAATGTTAACTCTGATTTCTCTCCACAGATGCTGCCAGACCTGCTGAGTTTTTCCAGCAATTTCTGTTTTTATCACTTTCTCATTTTCTTTTAAGTTGTATTTTATTTGACTTTTCTTGTTATTCAAGTTTAATATTTCTGAGCAATATCCCCTTCCACTAAATTTGAACTTATCATAGGTTTTCACATGATTCAGATGGTTCATTTAGTTTGGATTACAACCTAGTAACATATGGGTATTAATCTAATTTTATGAAGGGGTTTTAAAATTAATTAGGCCAGTCTTTCTGGAACCATAGCTTTAAAATTTGTATATGTCAGACGAGCAGGTGGCTATAATGAGCCATGAAGTGTAAATGGAGGTTTGTTTGTACTGTGTGGGTTTACAATATGTTAGAGAAAACATTAAGCCATTAACTGTCGCAGAACCGGGGATGAGCAGGTTGTTTTTAAAAGCTGATTAGATTCGATTCCCTACAGTGTGGAAACAAATCTACACCAATTTTCCGAAGAGTAAGCCATCCTGCTCTGACTAATGTACCTAACACTATGGACAATTTAGCATGGCCAATTCACCTGGCCTGCACATTTTTGGAATGTAGGAGGAAACTGGAGCACGCGGAGGAAACCCACCTAAAAAGTTTTTAGGTTCACCTCAAAGGAGAGCTTGCTGAGTTCAAATGCAGGTTTAGTTTCTCCCGTAAAGGAGGTGGTTTAGTACAGTAAAAGGAATAAGTTACCTCAGTAAAAGATTTTCGTTTGTGAAACTTTCAGACTAGTTGTTGTTTGGTGAGAACCTAATTTGGTTGTTCAAAACTAAGCAAATCTAAGCTCTCAGTTATGCATGCATTCATGGAAAAGGTTCAAAGCCCACAGAACAGGAACTGAGAAGAAGCTATGATGTACAGATTATACAGGGAAGGAAATTTTCTCTGGATTTTGATTAACTGTGATTTAGGGAGTACATGGGAGTTTATTTTTCCATGCATTGTGGCATCTTTTAAACAGTTTAGTTTAAATGTAATTTAGTTTTACTTGTTTTGAGTTTTTTGATAAATGTAATCTGTAGCCTTTTGGTCTTGTTTCCATGAAAGACCATGATGTCTTTAAAAAACATCAGTCGTTCTGGAATCTGACTTATCCAGTAGTAATATCAGCTGGAATTGTAACAGGGTTCACCTCTTGTATCTGCTGTGTAATTAACAGTTAGTTACCTGCATTGCTTGTTACAGATAGAAGTGATGGAGGTTGCACTAGATCAATTTGGCTCACAAAATGAAAGAAAAGTTGCCATCATTGATAAAAATCGAGATCTGTACATTGCTTCAGTGCGTAGATTTGGGAAAGAACAAAAAATCATCAAAATTGGTAGGTATTATTTTCAATTGAAATTGGTCTAACCTTAAAATTGCATCTTTCTGTAGTTCCTCTCCTTTCTCCTATCATGTATTCCCAAGCTAATCTTGCTGTTAAGACTCTCCTCCTGTTCTCGCAACTATATTCCCATTAAATTATTGGCAATCAACTTCTCTTCCTCTCTTCTTTATTAGCTAATATAATGATCAGTTTTCTCTCTTCAGATATTGTTCTTTAAATCTGCCTCCATTACTCTCCTTGAAAAAAGTCAAGCTTTAACCTCTCTGACCTTGCAAGTTACCCACCCTCAACCTCCTGTTACTCTCCAAAGTCGATAAATGTGTTGTTACCTAAATCCATCTGCTTCTTTCATGAAAACGTTATGTCTGAATTCTTCCAGACAAGTTTCTACTCTCACTGCTGCACTAAAACATTTTTAATCAAAGTCACAAATGGTATCTAGGTTATCCTTCTCAACTTGTCTGACATGTTTGACAAAGGGATTTTGCTCCAACACCTCTCCACCTCATCTGGTTTGGTGGTGAACTAAAGTTTAATCTGCTTGAAAGTGCTGTCCATGGCCCAGGAGACGCATCACTGGGGCACAATGTGTAATACTTTTGTTCATTGGTTGTAAAATTACAGGAGCTCGGAAAGTCAGTGTTGGCAACCCTGTATGAGATAGCTTGTGCAGACTAACATACATACTTGAATCAAGATAAACATGCTAAAATTGAAATAAATACTGGTTATTGAAAAAGAAACAAACAAAGTTTTAACTAAGGTATTTTTATTTTATTTCAGGTACAATGGTGCATTCTATAGCTTGGAATGATAAGATCAATATATTATGTGGGATGCAGAATACGCATTTTGTAGTTTGGTATTATCCTAACACAATCTATGTGGACAAAGAACTACTGTCCAAAACTGTTTTTGAAAAAGATGCAAGGTAGAACTATTCTCTGTTAAATTCAAAGGATAATTTTTTTCTCTGTATTTTAAACGGAAATTGCAAGTGTTATGTTAATCCATGCCAATCTTAACTCACAAATTTACCAAGAGAAATTTAAGAAGTGATATTATTTATGAAGTAATATACTTAGGAAGTTTTGAGCTAAAAGTTTCTGCAATATAGAGAATTTTCTAATGTGTTTGTTTGGAATTTACATGACATTTTGCTGTCTGTTATTCAAGTATACATTGTTATGATCCTCATGGAGGTCAATAGTTTTTAAAAAGACAGTGACTGACTAGAAAAATCATGTAATGAGATTTTAAGTTTTAAGATGTTACTATAACAATCTAATAGCAACATTGACCAAACACTATTTCCTTTGGGCAACTTGTGTTCTAAACTGTAGAAAAGTTCACTATTTCACTTTTAAAATGACCAAACATTCCACTCAATGGTTACACATTTCTCTGCCACTTAAGTGGGCAATACTAAAGCTATACTCAACTCTCAAAGTCATGTTTCTTTTTACCATTTTCCCCAAGGTGACCTTGGGTATCCCTCCCTCTTGCTAAAGTAGGCAAATATTCCAGCCTTATTTAAATCCTCATGCTCTTCTACATTTTGCATGGTGAACATTAAATTGACTGCCTTGATCTCTGCCTGGTCTTAGCTGTCTGTCCATTTCTCTCTTTCTCACAGACTCACTGACTGTTGCACTCATAAGATACAAGAGCAGAAATAGGCCATTCAGACCATCAAATGTGCTCCACCATTAAATCATGGCTGATATATTTCTCAATCCCATTTTCCTGCCTTCTTTCTGTAACCCCTGATCCCCATACTAATCAAGAACTTGCCTATTTCTGTCTTAAAGATATTCAGTGACTTGGCCTCCACAGCCCCCTGTGGCAATGGATTCCACAAATTCACCACCCTCTGAAGCAATTCCTCCTCATCTCAGTTCTAAAGGTTTGTCCCTTCACTCTGAAGCTGTGCCCTCAGATCCTGGTCTCTTCTTCAAGTGAAAACACACTCTCCACATCCACTCTATCCGTTCCTCTGACCATTCTGCGGTGCTGGAAAGGCACAGCAGGTCAGGCAACATTCGAGGAGCAGGAGAATCGACATTTCGTCTGAGCTGTGCTGACTCTCAGGATAAACCACTACCAGTTATGGTTGTGTGTGTGTCTCTCTCTCTCTCTCTCTCTCTCAAATGAGTGAACAGTAGGACTATGATGAATTTTATTCAAAGCCAAACATTCAATTGTCAATCTATGCTTTCCGTCCAGTTTCAGGACTGGCCAAATGGGCAAATTATTGTAAAAATTGTCCTGCACAAAATCTCTCTTTTCCAAAAGTTCTTTAATTATTTCCTCATTGGCTGCATTTGCTCCTGGTTTAGTAATGTACAACTAGTGATGATAATTGTTTTTGGCAGGAATTACCATGAAATCTATTTCAATCTGTTTATGTTTCCTTACCATGATGTAAACATCAGCCATTGACTAGTCTGGAGAGATGTATTTTACAGCTGCTATTGAGATTGTGTGTGTAAGCAAGTGTCCCTGGAAAGCATCCTTTCTCTTCCCTTATAGTTAGCTAATGATAAGTTTCGTTGAGAGGTCAACAACATCTAACATCTAACTTAAAATATTAGTTCCTAAAATTGTTACTTCATTGTTTGGATATACCCAAAAACATACAGAGACCATCACATTTCCTATCTTCAATAATTGGGCTTCACTCTGTCTATCTCTACTTGACGTCTTCACCTGCATGTACATTATGTACACAAGTTCTCTTGTGGTGGCTAGTGTTTTTCTTCTATTCATTTGTGGGATGTGGGCATCACTGTCTGGCCAGCATTTATTGCCTGGTCCTAGTTGCCCTTGTGAAGGTGCTGCCTTCTTGAACCGCTGCAGTCCACCTGCTGTGAGTTGACCCACAATGCCATCAGGGAGGGAATTCCAGGATTTTGACCCATGACAATGAAGAAATGGCGATATATTTCCAAGTCAGGATGGTGTCTGGCTTGGAAGGGAACTTGAAAGTGGTGGTGTTTCCACATTGCTGCCCTTGTCCTTCTAGATGGAAGTGATCGTGAGTGTGGAACGTCCTACCTGAGAATTTTTGGTGAATTTCTGCAGTGCCAATTAGCATTCGCTGATGGAGACTGTGGCTAACAACTTACACCTATCTGTCTTTCCAATACTTTGTTTACTTCTCCAGATGGAGACCAGACTTCCTTACTTATTTTACCCAAAACCTTTCTATTCTTATTTATCAAGAATTTGATAAGTAATACTTTGGTTTCCCCACTCTCTTTTTCTAGTATGTCATGACTGAAGTTTAATTCAATTTGACAGTTCTATCCTTCCCCCCTCATCTCCATCCAAGGCCCCAAAGGAGCCTTCCACATCCATCAAATGTTCACCTGCACTTCCACAAATGTCATTTATTGTATCTGTTCCTCCCGATGCGGTCTCCTTTACATTGGAGAGACTAGACACCTTCTCGCAGGGCGTTTTAGGGAGCATCTCCGGGACACCCGCATCAATCAACCTCACCGCCCCAAGGCCAAAAATTTCAACTTCCTCTCCCACTTTGCTGAGGAGGTGCAGGTCCTGGGCCTCCTTCACCTCCACTCTATCACCGCCTGGCGCCTGGAGGAAGAACGCTTCATCTTCCAACTCAGAACACTTCAACCCCAGGGCATCAATGTGGACTTCACCAGTTTCCTCATCCCCCCCCCCCCCCCCCCCCACACCTTATCCCAGTTCCAACCTGCCAGCTCAGCACCATCCTCGTGACCTGTCTTACCTGCCAATCTTCCTTCCCACCTATCTGCTCCACCCTCCTCTCCAACCTATCCCTTTCATCCTCACCTCCATCCACCTATTGCACTTTTAGCTACCTTCTCCCCAGCCTCACCCCCCTCCCATTTATCTCTCCACCCCAAAGGCTCCCAGCCTCATTCCTGATGAAGGGTTCCTCACTGAAACGTTAATTTTCCTGCTCCTCGGATGCTGTCTGACCTGCTGTGCTTTTCCAGCACCACTCTGATCTCCAGCAGCTGCAGTCCTCACTTTTGCCGATCTTACAGGAAACCTACCTCTCCCAACTTTGCCTGCTAATCATTCTTAATTCCTGTGGGAAAGCTATGGCCATTCATTATTTCGCCTAGTTTATCCTGAGAACAATACTAACCTTGATAACCAAAGAATCATGATCCTGGCACTGCACAGACTTCAGTTACTTCACCTCCAGACTTAGTAATTGGTTTGGATCCTTAAATCAGCCTGCCAGACCCCAGTCCTAAATGCCAACCTCTCTATCTTATGGATAGTAAAGTAAACGTACTCACCTGTCATCTGATATGAAAATTCAAACAAATTATTGTGCCTCAAGGGTTCTCCTGATTACATTTATTTTTGCTTTAAAAAAAGGACCTCTGTCAAGCTTGGATGAGTCAAGGAATCAAAGCTTTTCTCTGAGCAGAAGCAAGTTAGAGGATATTAGTTATCCAAAGAACTTGTCAATAATGCAGCACAGGCGCATACTTACAGTTTCCAGTTTCATACAGGTTCATATTATCTCAACCTTCAGCTTTGGATCTGCCAGTTTCCATGGTGACTCAACTATCTTATCTGGCCTTCAGTTTTCCAGCTCTCTTTTCTCAGTGTAGCAATAAATAATACAATTATTTATTGTAGCAATAAATATTAATACAACTGCTGCATAACATTCCAAAAACCACCCTTGATCAGGTATTCTGTCATACAGGAAGAAATCAAGTATATCGAGAGCACTCATTTCAAGACTATCGTGCATTTCAGCACATTGGAAGATCATTGTGATTGTTAGAGATCGGCCATCTCAGCTCAAGGATATGTCTGTGGGTGTTCCCCAGCATAGTGTCCTAGGCCCAACCATCTTCAGCTGTTTCATCAATGACCCTCCCACCATTATAAGGTCAGAAGTTGGCTGATGATTGCACAATGTTCAGCACCATTTGTGATTCCTCAGACACTGAAGCAGTCCATGTTCTAATGGCACAAGATCTGGACAATATCTAAGCTTTGGCTGACAAGTAGCAAGTAACATTCACACCACACAAACCCTAACACTAACCCATCACAGGAAATGACCATCTCCAATAAGAGACATTCTGACCATCACCCCTTGATATTCAATGGTGTTGCCATCAATGATTTTCCACTATCAATATCCTTGAGGTTACCGTTGACCAGAAACTTAACTGTACTCGCCAAGTAAACACAGTGGCTACAAGAGCACGTCAGAGCCGTGAGCAACTCCCCTCCAGAGTCCCCAGAGCCTGTGCACCATTTACAAAGCATAAGTCAGGAGTGTGATGGAATTCTCCCCATTTGGCTGGATGAGAGCAGTTCCATTCAAAAAGCTTGCCATCATCCAGGACAAAGCAGCCCACTGTGGGCGGCATGGTGGCACAGTGGTTAGCACTGCTGCCTCACAGCGCCAGAGACCCGGGTTCAATTCCCGCCTCAGGCGACTGACTGTGTGGAGTTTGCACGTTCTCCCCGTGTCTGCGTGGGTTTCCTCCGGGTGCTCCGGTTTCCTCCCACAGTCCAAAGATGTGCAGGTCAGGTGAATTGGCCATGCTAAATTGCCCGTAGTGTTAGGTAAGGGGTAGATGTAGGGGTATGGGTGGGTTGCGCTTCGGCGGGGCGGTGTGGACTTGTTGGGCCGAAGGGCCTGTTTCCACACTGTAAGTAATCTAATCTAATCTTGACTGGCACCACATCCACAAACATCTACTCCATCCACCACCCTTGGTCAGAAGCAACAATATATGCTAACTACAAATGCACTGCAGAACTTCACCAAACATCCTGAGACAGCTTCTTCCAAACCAACTACCGCTTTCATTAAGCAGGACAAAGTCAGCAGTTATAAGACATAGGAGCAGAAATTAGGTCATGCAGCCCATCGAGTCTGATGGCTGTTAAGTTTCTCAACCCCATTCTCCCACTTTCTCCCCATAACCCTTGATCCCCTTGATACTGAAGAACCTATCTATCTCAGTCATGTATATACTCATTGACCTGGCCTCCACAACCTTCTGTGGCAATGAATCCATGAGAACACCACCATCTGCAAGTTCCCATTCAAGTTACTCACCATCTGACTTGCTTCAAGAAGGCAGCTTACTGCCACTTTCCAAAGGGCAACTAAGGACAGGCAATAAATGTTGGCCAGCCAGTGATTCCTAAGTCCCACAAGTGAATTTTTTTAAAAAACTAATAATATTAACCACTTTGTCCCTACTTCAGATATGGATATCATGTATCTTTTTTCCAGCAAAACAACCTGGCATCTTTCACAATCAATTGATCCAGCTTTTTGTCAGGTGGAACTTACAACAGTTTGCATGACCCTCAATGCTCCATTTTACCCTAATTTAAAATCCCAAAACATAACAATATTGCCAACTTAATATTTGTATGATGTTTGTATACTAAAACACAGCATACTACATTATGTCTTTAAGTATTTAAATCTATAGGGGATTTGTTTTGTTTCACAGTGAATTTGGTAAAAGTCCGCAGATTGTGAACTATGTGGGAAACCAGGTTACAGTCAGAAGAGCTAATGGCTCACTGATATATACAAGCATATCACCATATCCTGCTATTCTGCATGAATATGTCAGTGCCTCACGATGGGATGATGCTGTTCGCCTGTGTCGTTTTGTTAAGGTACTTTTAAAAATGTTTTGATGTAAGCTAATTTGTGAAACAGTTATTCATTGTAGGAAATAAATACTTATGTTCAGTTTATCCTAAAGTAACATTTTATTCACAGGGGGATGCTTATTGCAAATAATGTTAAAATATAAACCGTAGTAATCAAAGTCCACTTAAAAAGCAAATGGTGTATGGAAAAAATGAATATCTTATTGTTTTTCTTCAAAATCTTTGTTAATACATGGTATGTAAATCATAACTCTCAATTCTCAGTTAAAGGCACATCCACCAAAATATTACTGTTGCAGTTTATAATTAGTAAGAATATAGAAACTCCACAAAATGTCATATAGTAAAAGTAACTTCTGACTTTGACAGCTAGTGGTAGCGGATCAGCTGTCTGATACATACCGACACAAGTTTCTTTCCATTGAAATCTGACACATGCCTAATTGGATTTTTTTTCAGTTTCCTGCCCACACCCAAATTGAAACTTACCCCCAGTGTTTACTAATGCATCTGTGTATCTATTATTGTATCTGTTCTTCTTGTAATGCAACCTGTTAATCACATCCTGATTGTATTGGACATACTTTCTCACCACTGTGTAGGATACATTGGATATATGGCTTGAACGTTCCAATCTGGTTTGAAGTCCCTGTTTCTGATGAGAAAAGAAGTTACTCACTTATCTATGGTTGAGTTTCCTAAGTGAACCTCCAGGGCACCTGAAGCAATGAATTTCAGTCCAGGAATCTACATAAACAGAGGCAGCAGAGTGGATTAGCACTGAAACCATATCTCTCTTTTATAGTGCTAGCTGCCATATTCCATGGTGTAAAGGTCTTAAAATCACTACATCACTTCCTGAGAGAGGATAAGTGTGTAAAGTAAATGGATGTGTAAGATAGCAAGTGAGGGGGGTGGTAGGCTGCCAACTGGGCGGAGGAAGCAGTTAGATTATCTAATGCATGAATAGGTACAGGCGGCAAATGAGCAAGGACTGTAGGGTGCCAGATGGATAGAGTCACATGTGGGTGAAACTTATAATTGCTAAGTGGGTGAATGGGATTGGCTATCTGAAGGGTTTGAATGGTAGATGGTAGTTAAGTGGTTAAGGACTTGATGTGGGTCAGGATGCTGTTGGGTCTACCTATGGGCTCATATTCAAGGCAAGTCAGGAATTGAGTTGGGGGTTAATGAGGAGTTGATATTGTTTCCTTGGGATGTTGAGGTGGGAAGGAATCAGGAGATAGGTGGCAGTTTGGGGTTGAAATTGAGTATCTGTTAGGTGTTAGAGGGGGATCTTTGTGGGGAGGGGGGTTGTGTTCGCTGTCGAGTTGGGGGAAAAGTGCTATTTTGTCGCTGGCCAGAAGTTAAATCAGAATTTAACCCATCTTGCCCTTCATGGCTAAATATTAAGATAAGAGAGTCAGATTGCTGTGTTGTGTGGTGTGCAAAAACAACTTTCAGAAAGAAATCTGTAGAATGACAAAAAATCAAAAAATGCTGCATCAGACAATAGGAGGAAATAAGAAATTAATCATTTAGAGACTGCATAGAAGCCATTACATCAGCAGGATTCAAACTGAATGTATATTTTGTATGAAAATGTATTATATTCTTTTTATCTTGTGAACTTGGATTTTAAGTTTGAGGTTTTTGGTTTTCAGGGCTTCCAAGGTCTGATTTTGAAAAGAGAAGGGTGAAGGAAAAATAATTTGAAACAACGAGCTAAAGACAACTATTCTGAGACTTCATGTAACTTAAGTTAAATGATTTAGCAAGCCACCTGGTGTTGTGGTAATTGCTGCTCTTTATGATCTACAGCATTACAGATAAGACAACAGACTATATACCCACACCAGCAGAAGCACAGTTTTAGTTTGGAAATCTTCAGGTTACCAAAGGGGAAAGAAATCTTGAGCTGCTTTAACAATCTCAAAGTAGCCAGGTTCAGAGAAAAGACAATGTGTTAGCCTGTCTATATATCTTGGAAAGAGTCAAAAAAATCACATCTGGTGAAAGTACACAAGTCACAGAAAGGAAATGCTTACAGTTTCATCAGTTGAATAAGAATTTTAAAGTGAAGATGAGAGTGATGTTTCACTGAGGTTTATCTGTAAGGGTATTAAGTGAAAGTGAGGACTGCAGATGCTGGAAACCAGAGTTTAGATCAGAGTGGTGCCTGAAAAGCACAGCAGGTCAGGCAGCATCTGAGGAGCAGGAAAATCGATGTTTCAGGCAAAAGCCCTTCATCAGGAATTCCTAATGAAGGGCTTTTGCCCGAAAGGTTGATTTTCCTGCTCCTCAGATGCTGCCTGTAAAGGATATTGCCTAGTAAAAAGGTTTAATCATTATTTTTGCTGTTTCTGATAAGATCTTTCCAAATTGTCTGTTTGACCTATACTCGAGCTTATTTTCTTTCACATAATAAATTTACTTTCTTTTGTTAAAAGTACATTGACAACCTCATGTAAGTATGTTCAGTGACTGAACCACCACAGTAACCAAATTGCAAAACTAAAACTAATGGTTTACCAAGCTAGATTTCACTCTGGAATCTGACTTCTCCAGTATTATCACCATTGGAATCATAACAATTCATGCATTTAACAAATTATATGTCCATTAATATATTCAGTTTAAATTAGGATATTTAGTTATTAATTGAAAGACTCTGAAATTCTAAAACCATGCAAAAGTGGAACATGGATGGATCACCAGTAAGGGATGCAAATTTAAGGGATACATTGTTGCTCGGGATTCTATCCTGAACAGTGTGTCCAATAAATTGCAAGAGATTCATCAGTTAATCTACATTAATTAAGGAGGTATACCTGGGGGAGTTCACAGTTTACTACAGGAATTCTGCTCAGTACAAATCATAAGGCCTCATCTGACCTTGCAGCTCAGGTTCCACTGGGGCTCAGGACCTGAGAAAAAGAACAGAATTTGGCTAAAGAATATTGAGCCTGCTTTGCTATTCAGTTAGATTACAACTGGATGTCTACATCAATTTAACTTTTGCATCCTATTCTCACATTTCTTCAATTCCTTTAAAAGCCCAAAAGTCTTATCAACCTTATGAATGCACTCATTAAATTACAATCTACATTCCATTGAGAAAGAGAATCACCTTAAATTCACAATTCTCAAGAGTGATGAAAGTTCTCCACAGCTCATATCTAAATGGAGGATTTCTCCTCCCTCAGGATCAGTAAAGCAACACAATTTTTCTTCAGTAATACCTTCAGCAATGATTAGATATCTGTGCCCTTCACCTGGGATAGCACAAAGAGGCAACCCAAAATCTGTTGTTGGATCAGTGCAACAGCAGTGAAACACTATTTTTGGTGGACATGCACATGATCTTATCTGTGAGATTCGAAATAGGGTCTGTAGCCTTTGCTTTTGACAGATAGAAGTAACACTGTACAGATAGAGTTGCATCATAACATTTCAGGCTCTAAAACATAAACAAAGTTAAAGATTTGTTACAGAAGAAGTAATAGTAATGAATACATTGCTTAAATGTAGAACCAAAGCTTGCCTAGAAATAAAGCAAGGTGATAAATTAGATGATAAATTTTGTCCTGGGCAACAGAAACATAGACGTGAGAACTTACATGGAGAAGGTTGGCACAAATGTATGTGATTTTTAAATATATTTTGCAAATATACAGACATGAAGAAGGAATGACAGTTTTTTGTTCCACCCTAATATACTTTTATTTAAGTTGCATTTTGAAAGTAAACAAAAATGTTAGTGATACTTGCATCTTCTCATTTTTTTGTTATTTGGTTGAAGTATTATTCAGTGTTGAAACTTGAATTTATATATTCTTAATCATTTATTTTAAAATGATTTATTAATTGACGGTATGTAGGTATCAGTGGAAAGGCCAATTTTTATTGCCTGTTCCAAATTGCCCTTGAAAGGATGATGCCATTTATATATTGAAAATATCCCACAGAACCATTAGGTTGGGAGTTCTCAGATTTTGATCAAGTAATGATAAAGGAATAGCAATATATTTCCAAATCAGGTGTGAAACTCAAAGGGGAGCATGGAACCATGTTGGAGAAAGCGTGCATGTTGCTTCCATGCACTTTGAAGGTGATAATTAACCTGAAATTGTCAACATCCTGTAACATTCTTGTAAGTCCTTTTATTATTTTGAGATTGCTAAAACACAAACTCAGCTGTTCTCAATTATAGTTGCAATAACAATATGTAAATTATCCTAAATTCTCCCGAATTAGTACTGGGAGTTCACGGGCAGCTGCTGTGGGAAGTGGAAGAATGTGATTTAAGCAATACCCTTTTCATTTAGGACAACAACATACTGTGACATAAATCCCTAATTTAGTGTCCACTACCATAACAATTTACCACATGTAAAGTATTATAGCATAAATCTAATCATGACAATTGTTTGACCTGTTTTAATTCTATTCATAAGCATATCTTTGTTCCATATTAATGTAGTTGGATTTCAAATATCTACAATTCAAAGCTATCTATAACAGAATAAGTAAAATAAAAGAACAACAGCATGAACAGATTATTTGGCTGTTTCTTATTAGCAACAGGACAATATTGGTATTATCCTACCCATGATGCTGTTGACATTTAAAAAAAATGTCAAGATGTGCAAGGAAAAACTACTGAAGAACAATGCTAATTACAATATTGCATGTGTCTATGTTATCCCTTACCTAATTGCTTTATATGCTGCATCAGTTGTTCAGTGTGTAAATTTTTTCCTAATCTACAGTTTTTTCAGAGCTCTCTCAATATAACTTGTATATCTGATTTATTTGTTTACTGTTGTTGCAACTTTCTTTCATTAAATTACCTCTTTCAATTTTGCTCTTCTTTCTGCCATTTAGACAACTACACCTGATGAGGTGAGTTTGCTTATGTCTGAAAGTAGATTTACTTTGCCTAGATTTACTAGTTATTTCATGACTATGCTGCATTGTGATATTTGTTTTCTTTTTATTTTCTTTCATTTATATCAAAGCAGTTTTTCAAATGATGCAACTTTCCAGTTTTCTAGAATAATTATTAAAGTGCTCCTTTACAGACATCAGACTCTACAAGATTCAGAATTAGCTTTTATATATTAATTTTATATCGTAGCTTTGAAACTACATGCATGGTTTACAAGTTAGAAGTTAAATTACTCTATGGTACATTATGCATAACATTAGTCAAGTAAAGTGCTTTGGAAGCTTGCAGAAGCACTGCTTCAACATTGTGTTTCTTTGGAGTTCTCTCCATTCCCACCCTCCGAATATCTCCAAACTATATTCTGAACAATAATTATTTGGGAGGGTAATATAAATTGTAAACTATTAATTGAATTCAGGTAGTCTTAATTACTGCTGTATGTATCAGTGCATTCTCCATTAAAGAATCCTAAACATCTCCTAAAGAAACAATGTTTTAAATCCCTGAAGGAGCAGTAGGTAATGGATATAACTGTTGGCTAAAGTGAAATTAGTCAAACTATGGGAAATTAGGCATTGTTTTAAATAATACCAGAGAATGTTCAACATATTTCCACACAATTCCAAGCAACATAGTTAAAGCTTGATACCCACATAACACCAAGAAAAATATAACTTTCCTTCTCTAAATGATAGAAAGCTGTTGACTATCTGAAATATTCAGCAATATTAGTGTTTACATGATTTTGGTAAGATATTGGTATGAAATGAAAATTGAACCTGGTTACCATGCACCTGGAAGTAATTACAAGGCAGTAATCTAATTTAGTTGTCATAATGAAACCATAAGCCATGAGAGAATGTTGGGAAATCATCTGAAACTCAACATTAGTTTTGTAGCTTTAAAGTCATTCCCAGATATCAATATATTTTAAAATGTCTATTTGTTATGATGTATGGTCTTTTTGATTCATTTTCTGCTGGCAATATCAATATGAATGATTAGAATCAAAGCATTAAGAATTATTGCAAATTTATCAGGGAATTAGCTGCTGTTGATGATTGTTGTGTCTTGACGTTCTTTCACTGAATATTAGCAAAAGACTACAGAGGTTCCTAAAAACTTATGAGTTACATTTTCCTCTCAGCTCTCTTGTATGGGTGCAAATAATTTTGGGTGATGAAACAATGCAGAAAATAACAAATGCACAACTTACTTTACACTTTGATTTCTTGTGAGTTGACTTTAATGAGAAAGAGGATCAAACTGCTGAGAATTCATTCACCTTCATTTTACATTAGAACATAGAACATAGAACATAGAACATAGAACAATACAGCACAAAACAGGCCCTTCGGCCCACGATGTTGTGCCGAACTTCTATCCTAGATTAAGCACCCATCCATGTACCTATCCAAATGCCGCTTAAAGGTCGCCAATGAATCTGACTCTACCACTCCCTCGGGCAGCGCATTCCATGCCCCCACCACTCTCTGGGTAAAGAACCCACCCCTGACATCTCCCCTATACCTTCCACCCTTCACCTTAAATTTATGTCCCCTTGTAACACTCTGTTGTACCCGGGGAAAAAGTTTCTGACTGTCTACTCTATATATTTCTCTGATCATCTTATAAACCTCTATCAAGTCACCCCTCATCCTTCGCCGTTCCAACGAGAAAAGGCCGAGATCTCTCAACCTATCCTCGTACGACCTACTCTCCATTCCAGGCAACATTCTGGTAAATCTTCTCTGCACCCTCTCCAAAGCTTCCACATCTTTCCTAAAGTGAGGCGACCAGAACTGCACACAGTACTCCAAATGTGGCCTAACCAAAGTCCTGTACAGCTGCAACATCACCTCACGACTCTTGAATTCAATCCCTCTGCTAATGAACGATAATACTCCATAGGCCTTCTTACAAACTCTATCCACCTGAGTGGCAACCTTCAAAGATCTATGTACATAGACCCCAAGATCCCTCTGTTCCTCCACCTGACCAAGAACCCTACCATTAACCCTGTATTCCGCATTCTTATTTGTTCTTCCAAAATGGACAACCTCACACTTGGCAGGGTTGAACTCCATCTGCCACTCCTCAGCCCAGCTCTGCATCATATCTAAGTCCCTCTGCAGCCGACAACAGCCCTCCTCACTGTCCACAACTCCACCTATCTTTGTATCATCTGCAAATTTACTGACCCACCCTTCGACTCCCTCATCTAAGTCATTAATAAAAATTACAAACAGCAGAGGACCCAGAACTGATCCCTGCGGAATTCTCTCCTAAGATATATTTCAAATCCACTGACTTTATTTTAGGGGTGTCTTTCTATAACTTTTCCAAAGGTTCATCTTTATTTTCATCAATTATTTTACCCTGTCAAATCCAAATGCTTACATTTTTAATGTGGACTTCTTGGTATGTTGGTCACCTTGGCACACTTACCCTACTGTATTTCGATAGCACTGGGCCTGTTTGTTATCAGGTGATTCAGTGGTCATCCTTGTCAGCAAGCAAGTAGGGCCTGCTAAATTACTGTAAATTTACCTTTACAGATCCCCTTTACTGTACAGTAAAATTGTATACCACAATGATCTCCTCAGACTGCCCATTAAAATTATAGCCGTGATCTTGTGTATATCTTAGGAGTTCACTTTACATTTCAAAACTACAACCTGAGACAGCCTGATTCTCTTGATGCCTTGCAGAAGCCCCCATGAATTTGGCAACGGTTGGTGCACCACATAAGGAAGCACTGAGCCAGTGCTTCAGTCCACTACCACCCCCTATATGTCAGACAGCTAGTTAAAAACACATACCTCCTACCCTCCCCAAGAAAGTTTATCTACTTTTTGTAAGACTGTGAAACCATTGCAATGATAATTGAACAGGATTTACTGAGGGCATGTGCTACACCTAATTGGATAACCTCACAAGTGACGAAGAAGAATGTCTTCCACTGCCTATTTAATTGGTATTAAATGTTGACTTTTAAGTTCAGCTTTTTCTTATTACACTAAATGTGTATGCTGAACTAGCTGATTATGTTCCTGTGAAGTCATGCACTAGGAAGACAACAACTGAACAAATGTATTTTGGTTTGTTTACATTCTACACAATGTAAGTAACTTACAAATACTGCAATCCTTTTATGGTCTTCTCTTCACTCAAATAAAATCTGATGATAGATAATAAGGGGAAATACATAAACTGTTAGCATAATTTTACTTTTTGTAACATTTTTGGAGTTCTATCCACTCTAAAATTGGACACTAATAATTTCAAACTATAGAATGCAGACAGAATAATAGACCCCCATCTGACAGAGACGCCAGCATAATGAGTTTTATATCCCTGTTAATTATGTTTTTTTTTGGTTTGTTTATTTGACCAAAATGTCAGCGTCAACTATATTTCTTGGATGTAGCTAATAGATCTGTAGTAAAACTAGATTATTTTTAATGGAGATAGGATCAGTGGTTATTGAGAAAATTAGTCAACTGACAGAATAACTCCAGTAATCATTAGCTAGTCTTTAGAGCTGTTGAAAGCTTAATGTAGCTGGTTTTCTGAGAGTAGCTTTGTGCATTGACTCCTTTGTAATGTTGCAAAATAGTAATTTTTAAAAAAATGTTTGCTAAGAAATATTTTGCTGAAAATCTGCCACACTTCACAACAGTAATATTTAACAACTGAAGCAATGACTGCACAGAGGGTTTTAAAGGGAATTTAATTTAAATTATGAGGTCAAGTAAGGTACCTGTGACACAAATCAAGTTAATTTAGCTCCACATTGGGCCTATTTATTTAGAGATTCAAACGGTGGATTGAATTTTTAACATTTGAGAGATGTATAATGACGATAGTCAAAATAAGATCATATAGCCATTTTTTTAACATCCGATTTCCCCTAATCTTGAGTGCAGATAGAATACACTGGTCGGTTAAAAGAGTCTGTTGAATTTAGCTAGCAGCCCACCTCCATTTCCCAAACAGGAATGGGGAAAGTAAGTGGAACTCCAAACTGAAATAGCCTGCATCTTTTTTTTTACATGCAAAAGGAAACAGGGACGAATGCTGCTTCATCTGGTGGCTGACATATGCCAAATCCCCACAATACTGGGGAAACTTGTCACAGGCAGACCTTCAGGTCGAAAGTCTTTTAAATAATCTACAGACATTAAAGATAGATGTCTTGAGATCTTTTCTAGTCACTTGGTTGTAATTTATCTGTAGTCTGTAGCCATTTATGCTTTTGGAAATATTTTATGCTAGTAGTTGCCAGTTTGAACTATAGAATCATAAAAGTAACGCAGCACAGAAGGGAACTATTTGGTGCATCTTGTCCATGCTGATCCAAAGACTCCCAAATGTTCTTTCTAATCCCATCTTCTTGCACACAGCCCATAGCTTTGCAACTTACACTACTTAAGGTGCAAATCCCAGCACTTTTTTAAAGAGTTTAGGGTCTCTGTTTTCAGTACCAATTCAGGTGAATTCAAGACACCCACACCTTCTGCATAAAATAGTTTTTCCTCACATCTCCTCCAATCTTTCTGCCACTTAGCTTGAATCTATAACCCCTGGTTTTTTTGAACTGTCCGCTAAAGAAAACAGGTTCCTCCTGTCTACTCTATCTCTCCTCCTTACAGTTCCACAAACTGCAATCATGCCACCCCTCAGCCTCCTCTGTTCCAACAAAAACAACCCCAACCTCTCCAATCTGTCCTCATAGCTACAATTCTCCAGCCCTGGCAACATTCTAGTAAATCTTCTTGATCTCTGTCCAGAGCAATTACATCCTTCCTGTAATGTGGTGACCAGAACTACACACAGCATTTGAGTTGTGGCCTCATCAATGCCTTATATAATTTTATCATTATATCTTACTTTATTCTGTACCTCTGTTAATGAAGGAGAACACTCCATATGCCACCCTTACAACCTTATTTATCTGTACTGTTCCCTTAGGGACCTGTGCACTTGTATGCAAAGTCCTCTCACTTCATCTACCCCTCTCAGTATATTTCCATTTATTGTGTAAGCCCTTTTACTGATTGACCTCCCTAAATATATGACCTTACACTTATCAGAGTTGAACTCCATCTGCCACTTACCTGCTCACTCCTCCAACCCATCTATAACATTTTGGAGCTTACAGTTATCTTTTACACTATCCACTACATGGCCCATTTTTGTGTCGTCTGCAAATTTCACAAAGGTGCCCTCATATTTGAGTCCACATCATTAATGTATGAAAGAAACGGCACGGGTCCCAACACCAGTCTTGTGGAAAACTGCTTGAAACAGTTTTCCATTTGAAAGGGCAACCATCAATCATTGCCTTTTGTTTGCTGTTATTAAGCTAACTTTGGATCCAATTTGACACATTATCCTGTATCCCATGGGCTTTTATGTTTTTGACCAGTCTGCCACATGGGACCTTGTCAAAATGCCCTAATAAAATCAATATCGACCACGATCATTGTACAACTCTCATTAATCCTCCTTGTCACTTCCTGAAAGAATTCAATCAAATTTGTAAGGCATGGCCTTCCTTTATCCCCATTACCAAAGTAAGACTAACTAACCTGTAATTGATTTGGATTTGCTTTTGATTCCTTTTTAAACAGCAAACCACTTTTGTTTTCCTCCAGTCCTCTGACACTGCATCTGCTCTTTCCTCCCTATCCTCTTTCAACATCCTTGGGAACAATCCATCCGGCCTGTCGACTTATCCATGTTCAAGAATTCTAACTCCTCTAACACTTCCTCTCGTGTTACGATTATTTTGAATATTTCACACTGCTCCTCGTGGATTACTATATCCATATTATCCCTCTTCTTTGTGAATATAGAGACAAAAAGTTCATTTAAAATTCTTCTCAGACCCTCCACAGGTTCTCACACAAGTTCCCACTTTCATTTCTGATAATACCCACTTTTACCTTTACTATCCTTTCGCTCTTTATATACTGGTAAAACATCTTTTGGTTTTATTGTGTCTTGCTTGCTAATATATTTTCATGTCTTCTCTTTGAGTTCCTTTTTTCTTTTTTTATTTGATCCCTGCACTTTTATGCTCTTGGCTATCTGCAATGTTGAGTTTTTTATGATTATCATAAGCTTCCTTTTCTGTTTAATCTTCCCCTATACTTTCTAGTCAACTATAGGGGAGTCTTGATTTGGCAGTACCATTCTTATGTTTGGAGGGGCATGTCTTCTTTGTGCCTGAAGGATCTCACGTTTTAGTGCCTCCCACTGATTTATCCTTTAGCAGTCCTGTTTAGTCCACCTTTGCCAAATCACTTCTTGGTTTTGTAAAATTTTCCTTCCCTCGGTTAAAACTTTTACTCCTGATTTATCTGTGTCCTTTTCCATAATAACACTAAATCTAACTGAAATGAGATCACTATCTCTGATATGGTCGCCCCAACATCACTTCACCCACTGGCCCATCTTTATTTCTCAAACTAAATCCAGAATTGTATCTCCTGTCATTGGGCTTGTCATTTATTGTCTTTTTAAAAATTTCTGGATGCAGTATATGAACCTTTCACCCTCAATCGCCCTTATATTGTTTAGAACTCAGTTTATATTGGGACAGTTAAAGCCTTCTACTGTTATTGCCCTCTTATTCCTACAGGCAGACATCTGTCTACATATATGATTTTCTATCTCCCTCTCACAATTTGGGGTTTTGTGGTATACTGCTAGTGGTGTGACTGCCTCTTTTTTATTCCTAAACTCAACTCATAATGCCTCATTTGTTAACCTGTTTAGTATATCATTCCTTCTTACAACTGCAATGGGTTCTTTAACCAATACTGTTACCCTGCCTCTTTTATACAGTTACAATGTTTAAAAGACATTTAGATAAGTGCATGAATAAGAAATGTTTGGTGGGATATGGGCCAAGTGCAGGCAGGTGGGACTAGTTTAGTTTGGAATTATGGTCAGTGTGGACTGGTTGGACCAAAGGATTTGTATCCATGCTGTATGACACTCCAACAAAGCTAGCAAAAAACTGCGAGGATATTTGTCCCAGCTCTGTCCAAGTGCAACCCGTCAGGCTTGTACAGGTCCCACTTTCCTCAGAAACGTCATAATATAGACCTCTCTGGTACACCATTTCTCCAGCCATGCAATCATCTGATCTGTCTGCTTATTACTGCACTCGACAGCAGTTATTTTCATACACCGAATTGATATTTGGAAGAAGAAGACACAGTGAAACATGACGAGTAAATCAAACTACTTAGACATGTTCCATGCCCCCTTGCTGGCATTATCACTCCAGCATCTGCAAATTAAGATGAAATTTTCTTGTTTTACTAGTTGACCTAATGAAGACTCCTCAGAGGAGGCAGCATTATTATCCTCTGTGTGATAGCTGCAAGTTTGTTTACTGGGGTAGAAAATCCTACAAAAATACTCTGTACATTACATGCTGTACATGGTATTGTGTGAAAGAAAACATACTAGATTAAAAGCCCACAGTACCACAATAGTGGCACCCTAAAACGTCTACCTGTGGGGTCTTGTGTTCTCCAATTCTGAGTCAACAGAAAAAGAATTTAGGGCCTTGCTACCACATAGCTGCAACAACCAGAGGTTTGCACAAGTAGGGCTTGAATGGTCAGTAATAGCTTGAAACCTAGGTGCTGCTTCTTGCAGACATACTGTAAAATTCACCTGTGGAATGGTGCCATGGAATGGCACAAGGTCAGCCCTCCTCTCATACACCTCATACAACACTTAATTCAACCATTTAAACCACTGGGAACTGTATACAGAATTCTGTCTTTCTCGTGGCTTATCTACGTGAAGATTTGAAAATCTTATTTCCTTTTATGTTTAATGGTTATTTGTATAATTCGATATAATTCCAGTTGCGAAACTGAAACCTGCTTGAATTTTGAGCAAGTGGGGATTATTAAAGAGCCATTTCAGTTAAGATTTCAATGATTGATGTATGCTGGTAAAGTGAATATATAGGCACTGCCATGCTTACATAGAGAGAAAGTGGTGGCACTATCACCAGGATTGTTACATTATTGTTCCAAATAATTTTTCTTCGGTAAGCATTTCTTCTGTGGACTAAATGTAGCAAATTATCAACTGTTCTTTATAAATACTAGTTGACCTATTGGACCATTAGACCAAAGTTGTGGTGTTGATTTTTACTTTGAATGGGAGCTGTTAGTACCGTTGATCATATGGCTATCAGAGATTGCTTTCTGAGATTATCATTTAGCATAATTAGTATCCAGTGATGCTGCGCTGAAAACATTTCTTATGAAGGGCACAGTGAAGTACAAGCCACTTAAAAAAATGCCAGATGATCCACACATAACAGGAAGATCAGGTTGTTGCAGCAGAAGCAGCAGTAGTGCTGTACAGTCCCAGATTGTTGCCATAGATATTCCTACACCTTCTAGAACTTTCCCCATGGGCCATTTGGAAGAAGACTTCAAGTATGCCCGTGTTTCTTGAAATGTTAATGGAAAGGAGCCCTCAATTGGGAGAAGCAAATTGTGCACTCCTTTCCCAGCCTTCTACGCTTATTATAATTTCCGAATTGTTGTAACTCTTCTCCCCTAAATCATTATTGCATTTGGCACTGTTCCAATTTCAGTATAGAAGTAGCTAATGCAGTGCTAAGAAATTGACACAAACAAAGTTCTTTTCAATCAAGGGATTTTGGTAGCTAAATTTTCATTGGTCTAATCAATGTAGGAACTTGTGGAAATCGGTTTGGTGTATCACACCCATCGGAAAGCACCAATAAAGCCCTGTACTATTGTACCAAAATGGGCTTTGCAGTCCTTTTACTTGAAGGATTATGGTAGCTGAATTTTAATAAGCCTAATAAACTCAAGAGGTCATGACAATCATTTTGATATATCACACTCCATATCAGAAACCTCTAGTAGAACTCCCAAAAAAATGTGTCTCACACATACATACAACTCATCTATTTATAGCAGATGTTTAAGAATTTGCTCCAACGTCTGCTGAAGCAGGAATATGATATAGCATTGCTGCAGTGTAGTTATCAAATCAGCTTGTCTCCGACCTATAACCATGCAGGATTTCCTGAAGCAATCAGTATTATCCAACAGTAGAAGGAAGACAAAATTAGTGCTCAGATCAACCACAAAATAAGATTATATTAGTCTTAAGGGTAATTATGTTGGTGTGAATTTATTATATGCATGGTTATAGGTAATTAATTTTAGAATAAGAAGTTGAACTCCATAAATGTATTTCTGTGATGGAAAATGTTATGTCCATTACTTGCTTTTTCAGGATGTGAAGGTGCCAGTGTTGGACTGGGGTGGACAAAGTGAAAAATCACACAACACCAGGTTATAATCCAACAGGTTTATTTGGAAGTACAAGCTTTCAGAGCGCTGCTCCTTTTTCAGTTGGACTAACAACCTGACGAAGGAGCAGCTCTCCGAAACCTCTAAATAAATCTGTTTGATTATAATCTGGTGTTGTGTTATTTTTAACTTGGCTTTTTCAGATTCATTTGTGGATATGGGTATTCTGGCTAGAAGAGCATTTATTACCCTTGCCTAGTTGCCCTTGAGAAGGTGGTGGTGAACTGCCTTCTTTAACCACTATAGACCATGTACAATAGGTAGATCTGCGATGTTGGTAGGGATTAAATTCCAGGATTTTGACCCAACAACAGTCAAGGAACAGTGATATATTTCCAGGCAGGATGGTGAGAGGTTTGGAGGAGAACTTGCAGGTGGTGGTGTTCCAATCTATCTACTGCCCTTGTCCTTCTAGGTGGAAGTGATCATGGGTTTGGAAGGTGCTTTCTCAGGGTCTTTGGCAAATTTCTTCAATGCATCTTATGAATGGTACATACTGCTGCTGCAGAGCATCAGTGGTGGAGGGACTGAATGTTTGTAGGTGTGGTACCAATCAAGTGGGATGGTGTCAAGGTTATGGAGCTGCACTCAACCAGGTAAGTGAGGAGTAATCCTTTACACTTCTGACTTGTGCCTTATAGATGGTGGACAGACTTTGGGGAGTCAGGAGATTAGTTACATACTGCAGTATTCCTAGCCTCTGGTCCGCCGTTGTAGCCACTTTATTTTTACAGCAAGTCTAGTTCAGTTTCTGGTCAATGATATCCCCCCAGGATGTTGGTGGTGGGAAATATTATAGGGCAGTGGGTGGATTGTCTCTTATTGGAGATGCTCATTGCATGGCATTTGTATGGTGCAAATGTTACTTGTCACTTTTCAGCCCAAACCTGGATATTGTCAGGTCTTGTAACATTTTGGACATGGACTACTTCAGTATCTGAGGAGTTGTGATTGGGTGCTGAATAGCAGTGTAGCTTTCCCAATAACTCAACAAAATTATCCACTGTACGGATGAGCCAACAGACCAGCAAATATGTAACCAATAGTAAATAGTGCTGAATTACTCAAAGATAATCAGTGGAGTGAAAAGGATCCCACAGTTGATACTTGAATGCCAAGGTGGAAAACATATGCTGGGGTTCAGACTCCTGACTACTTACCAGTCATCCATGCTGCAACCCATATTTCATGGGTATAACTTTAAATAGTTAATGTTCCTATTGTAGAACACTTGTTGCTATTCACAAGTAAAGTACAATCTACTTAATTGTGGAACAAACTTTAATTTGCTATAAGGTGTCAGTATCATAGAGGGGTTTGGAGGAAGGAGAGGAGAAAAATATTGGTGAGATATAAAATCATTTTAATAAATGCTTTACTATTATGCTTCAACTTCAATTGTTATGACCAGATGAAAAGGGATTGAATATTTTACTCTTGTTCCATTCCCCATTTGATTGCAGCATATGTTTTGATTTGTTAAGAAGGATGCTGGATTGTCCTGACTTTATGTTCACTAAAATAATTAATCCCAAACAGCTCTTATGTTAGTTTCATTGCTAAAGCTACACAGGTAAAAACATTTAGAACGTTTCTTTAAAAAACTACAAATATATTCTGCTTCCCACTATTGCATACAAGCATGTAAAAAGAGATACAACTTTACACAATATTGAATGTTAAATTTGGGTAAGGTGCAGATCAAATAAATATATAGGCAAAAACAGATTCACTGATTGCATTCAGATGATTTAGTTCTTACAGATGCAATTGTTTTTTTAACTGGAGCTAATATATATTCCCTTTGCTCCTAGAACCATTGTTGTAGAAAATCCACCACCTTTTTATTGGAAATTCTCTGTCTGCTATAGGTATATAGACACTTTCTTGCCACAAAACAATGATCAGAATTTGGATGTAAAATGGAAGTGAGAGAGAGAGAGACAACACAGCCACCATGTTGCAGCAATATCAATCTCTGTCTGTAATTCCAAATCCAGCATTAATATTGACAAAGAGATAGGAAATAAAATCTCTCTCCACCTTAATCAATAACAATTCAAATAAATCATGTGTGAATCCCAATAGAAAGCTGTTAATCAGTGTCTGAGGCTTATATTTGGCATTGTTGTAGGCTTTAAGTCTTGAATGATTCATCTCTTGGTAAGATTGGAAGAAGCTGTTTATACCTCCATGGATGCCATTGTGCGTATTGGCATCTCCGTAGACTTTGCATCTCTGTGGGGTAGAATAGGGTTTCACAGTTGCGAATTAGTTTTAGCCACTTACATTTCAATCAATGGTCTGTTTTCAGGTTAAAAACTGCCTTTTAAAAATCCAGCATATGAGAACAATTAACGCCAAATTTTCATTTTACAGTGAGAAAGTTAAGACTCTATGGGTACCAATTAGTTTGAAAATATATAAAGGGCATAGACATTTGTGGTGAATCTGCATGATCATTATGAAGACCTGTGTGAATAATAATCATGAACAAAAACATAGAAGCACAATATAATCCTATGAAAAAAGTTGTTAATCTAGTTCAAAATTACAACCCAAAATATTTTCAATGTGTGTGAACTAAGCCTAATGCTATTTTTCTTTCCACAAACAGGAACAAGCAATGTGGTCATGCCTTGCTGCCATGGCAATTGCACACAAAGATCTAATGACAGCGGAGGTTGCTTATGCAGCAATTGGCGAGGTATTTAATTAATTGTTTTTTTCTTTTTAAATCACATCTTTGTGATTAATCCTTCCAGTGTAATACAGGTTTGCATTTTTATGTTCATAGAATCAAAAGTAGATTTTCCGTGCCTTTCAAAGATTGTGGTTAGGTACCAGGAAGCTGTTGCCACAATTTAGATTAGATTAGATTACTTACAGTGTGGAAACAGGCCCTTCGGCCCAACAAGTCCACTCCGCCCCGCCAAAGCGTAACCCACCCATACCCCTACATCTACATCTACCCCTTACCTAACACTACGGGCAATTTAGCATGGCCAATTCACCTGACCTGCACATCTTTGGACTGTGGGAGGAAACCGGAGCACCCGGAGGAAACCCACGCAGACACAGGGAGAACGTGCAAACTCCACACAGTCAGTCGCCTGAGGCAGGAATTGAACCCGGGTCTCCGGCGCTGTGAGGCAGCAGTGCTAACCACTGTGCCACCGTGCCGCCCACTTAATTCAAGTTTCACCAGCAACCATGGTGAGGTTTGAACCGGTGTCCCCAAAGCGTAAGCCTCATTAAGCTAGTGTCATTACCACCTCACCATCTCCCCCTAATTAATGACAATTCTACCAGTTGACTCCTCCATATTGTGGCAATTGTTTCAAAATCCCTGAAGACTCATGAAAACCTCTTTTCATAAAAATAGCATCAAAAATGTTATTACAATATGGGGGATACTTAATTTTGAAAATGATACAACTGGTTGAAAAACTGGTTAAAAAAATTCTGATATAAATGCAACTCTGGCAATTATTTAATGATATTTTCTGGATTATTCTTAAAATCAGATAATCTGATTATTTGCTTTCAGCTCATTACCTTTTGGCTAGAGAAGTCATGTGCCTTCTGGAAGCCACGTTGTAAGACAGAATAACCTTCTTTATTAAATATATAATAACAATACATTTAAGATAACAGGCAAACCTGAAATCACCCACTTTTCACCTAAAATGGATAGAACAGAGTACATTCTAAACAGAAAGGTAGGAGCAGTGGAGGTCCAAAGAAACACATCATTAATTAAATCGACAGATACAAGAATAATCAAAAGAGCTGATGGAATGCTGACTTTTATACAAGTCATGCTCAACACAACAAAGTTAGACTGCTCCTGGAATACTTTTAGCATTTCTGAACAGTACATGTGAGGAAAGATAGAATGATTGCGAGATGATACCTAGACTCCAAGTGTTATCTCAAGGAGAGATTGCATTAGCATTGTGCTTTGCAGAAGATTAAAGTGTGATTTGATTGAACGTTTTAAGATGTCAAGGGGAACACGGATTTCAGAGTCAACAGTTAGGAGGAATGTCTAAAAATTCTAAGACCTTTGAGGAGTAACATTAAGAAAGATGTTGAAACACAAATGATGGCAGTGGTTTGGAGTTCGACAAATGGTAATTGATGCTGTATCAATTGAAATTTTTAAGTCTTGGATCAAAAAGATTTTTGTTTATTTTTATTGCAAAAATATACTTCATTCTTCCAAAATTAACTTTATGTACATACACAGGTACTAATGAAGTTCTGTACAGCCTTTGTATATAAAGAAAACAAAATGTAACATTCCCTGCAGTTGCAAAAACATTTTGAGGCCAAGAAAAGGTCTGATAACTGAATTGGCCATTATTTAACTTTGGCAGAAAGATGTGCCTTGGTGGCAGCTGCCTCAAACTTTGTTGCGCCCCTCAGTGCATAGTCCTGGACCTTGGAATGGGCCAATCTGCAACATTTGATCAGGGTCGACATTTACACTGGAAGACCAACAGGTTTCAAGCAGACTAATGAGCATCTTTCATTGATTTGATGGTCCTTCAGGCGCAGTCAATGTTTGTCTCGGTGTGCATTCCAGGAACAGCCTGTGTAGCACGGAGTCCTGTGTCACAGACTCTTTAGGCCTTCTTGACAAAGGCACTTTCTGGAAGGAGATGAGTGACAGTCCCTTCACCAGCACAGTTGCTTTGAGGACAGTGTGCAGTGGCACACAGAGACCAGACATACATGAAGGATCTACCAGCCAAGCTACATTTTGGTGCTTGTTGGAAGCTTCTGGCATTGAGGTCTGCTCAAGGAATCATGTGACAGGATCCATGTTGTCCTTTTCCCACAGGGTCTTGAGGACACTACGTACTGACCATTTCCTAATGATTATGTAGTTAAAGATGTTTTCTTTACAAACTTTTCCATTAAGGACAGGTGATTCAGAGGCCAGACCCATCCTTTGTAACACCGGAGACAAGTACAACCTCAGTACGTAGTAACACTTGGTGTTTCCATATTGACAGCCTACACACAGCTTGATGCAGCCACACACAAAGATGGCCATCAGATGACAGCGATGTAGGTACATCTTGCCATCCTTCTCCAAAGCTTTGTACATAATGTCCCTGTGGGCATAGTCCATTTTTGACCTCCTGTTGAAATGGAATATAAATTGGATGACTGTAAAGGCGCAGGTTCAGGGAATGGGCCAGATCTGAGCCACATGCAGAAACATTGACAGTACCCCATAATGGAGAAGGAGTATTGCCCAGTTCCTATCTCACCTTGGCAAAATGCTTCTCCCAAATTTTTGCGCATGCCCAGTCCCCTCTGAACTATATTTCCAGCACCTTCAAATATTCTGCCTGGTGGTGAGGAAGATAAAGGATCTGTTAACCCAGTTCCCAAAGATCATGGTCTTGGCCTAGCCCCGATTTACCTTGGCTGCAGAGGCCAGTTCAGACTGATAGCAGATGCTCATGAGTCTGCAATCAGGGCTAGGCCACGACCACGTTGTTTGGAAACTGGGTTAACCCATCCTTTATCTTCTCACCATCAGGACAGATTACCTGAAGGTGCTGGGAATATGGTTGAGAGGGGACAGGGCATGCACAAAAATTTGGGAGGAGCATATCACCAAGGTGAGAAAGGAACTGGGCATGATTCCTTCTCCCTTGCAGGATCTAAGCAGAAAGTAGCAATGTCATCCATGTGCAGATTTTAAGGAATATGAACAAACCTTTGAATAATGGAATAGAGTTGAGAGGCTAAATGACTTACTCCAGTGTTTCTAAGGTTGTTTTGTAGAAATAAACTTTGTAAATGCATGTAAATGAAAAATGAAGTTCAAAATCTTCCATTAAACAAAACAAAAAATAAATACATTGCAGAGATGTTTTGAGGCAACCTTACCACTTGGCCGGAATCTCTGGTTTCCTTCCTCACCACAGATTAAATGGCCTTAGAAGATGCATTATAGCCCAGCCAAAAAGGATGATTATCAATCTTTAAGACCTTTCAATATGTCTATGGCTGGTGATAAGAACAGGAAAGTTTCCTAGTCAGCCAGAAATCCATATTGTAGCTGCAGCACAATAGCCTTCTCATATAAAAAAATATCTTGTGTACATTGTTGGTATGAGCAAGTGCCATAGTCATTCTGTGGGACTGCCATACAAAATGAATGGTGTAGTGATTGGGACCAGGTGGACCTAACTGACTCTGAGGTCCTTAATTGGGGTTGCTAACCTAGGCCAATGAGGGAAGCCTTGGCTGATCAATATAAACAGGAGATTTAGAATCCCCTCAGTTCTGGGGACTGACTCACCACAGAAAATGTATTGTGCATAAGTAAATAAAGAGTGACTTGGTGATGGGATACTGTCCTCTGTGCAATTATTTCAAATGGTAATTAGCTCAAATTGAAAAAAATTATTTTGTTTTAAATTCATAGATTGATAAAGTGCAGTACATCAACTTTATCAAGGATTTACCCTCAAAAGAGTCACGCATGGCACACCTGCTGCTACTTACTGGAAATGTGCAGGATGCCGAGGGAATTTTAATCCAGGCGGGCCTTATTTACCAAGCTATCCAAGTAAATATTAATCTCTTCAATTGGGATAGGTAAGCAAATCAAACATGTTCTGCACCAGTTAAAAGTGCAGTGTGTAACTGCTTACTACATAGATAGAAGAGAACACTAGAGGTCAGTGTTGCTAAATGTTCATTATTATACTATCATTGCTCTAAAATAATTTCTTTGTTTATTTACCAAAATCATGTGATAATCAAGTCAGAACAAAATATTTGTCCAATGATATCTGCCAGTCTTATTTGTTCACTGTACTGTCTCTTTGTAAGTAATAGTTTGTTCTAAATTGAGGATGGAATTGCCAAACCAATGATTCATCTATTTTTATTTATTAATGGTTTAAAACATTTAATGAGTTATAACACACCATTTTTAAGGCAAATTCACTGTGTCTCTCCATCTCGTGCAGTATCTCTGAAGCGAGAACAGGCTGTCCACTGATGTCTTTCATTGCTTTTCTGTGATTAGCTCTCAAGAAATGGTCTATTTTGGCCCAAATACTTGTCCTTTGATTTGTCTTCAGACAAACCATTTGGCTTTAACTCAGCGCCATCTCATGTAACATAACTGAATCATGTGGATAGTTTTAACAGTATGATGTTTTATTGAGGCACCATTAAGTCAGCTAATATTTGCAATCCATAACAATGTTTTATGTCTAAAATTGTTCATTTTTAAGAGGCATAGAGTGGAATCTTTTAAGGGCCATGTGGGCAATGGTGAAAAATGTGACCTATTGACAGAAAGTCCAGCTATTCCTATCTTGACATCGGGAGCAAGTGTCTCCATCTTTTAAATAGGTTCTCACTCAGGTGAGATTCTCACAAGGCAGCAACATGTTGTTGATTGAGTGAGGATTATTGCTCGTTAACTACAGATCTTGCTTTGTTAATACGTTGTTTTCTAACATATCTATTACCATGAAAAAATTGGATGCTAAGAATTCTTGACATTGAAGTCAGTCATTGTCGCATCGAACATGTGCCAGCATGTAAGAATCCTCATGGTACAACTCCAATTCACTTAGCAGAAACTGCTGAACTTCAGTGCTGCATCTTGGGCCACAGTGGCAACTATCATTATAATGCTGCAACAAGGACATTTTGCGCTAAGGGACACAAACCCAGTTCATGAACTGAAACAGGCTGCATCTCCAGCCTGTTCAGTTGCTTTCATAGTGCTCAATCACTTTAACCTTATCTGTGTGCTTAAGCATCTCTGCCATACCTTGCCCTTCAGCTACAGCTACCTGGCTAACAGTACTGCTGGATTGCTGTGCCACTTATTGGAAGCTTGTTATGATTGCCAGCAGTACTCAGTCACATCAGGGGATATAGTCTTCAGTCAGGGAGCTCAGCGTTCTAAGTCAAAAGCAGCCTGTAATGCCCCAGTCAAGAGGCTTGGACACAGTCAGTCAGCTGCTCAGAGCAACTCGAGTGAGGATGCAGGAACATAAGATGTAGAAGTAAAAATCTGCTCTACCATTCAATTGTACCATGTCCGATCTAATAATCCTTAACTCCGTTTTCCTGCCTTCTCCCCATCACACCTATACAGTGTATTCAACTTTGAGTATACTGAGCAATGCAGCCTCAACAGTCCTCAATGATAAAGAATTCTAGAGTCATGTCACAAGTGCCAGGCAATGGCAAGACAAAATCTAACCATTGCCCTTTGACATTGAATGGCATTAACCTCGCTGATTCTCTGACTATCAACATCCTGGACATTGCCATTGACCAGAAACTGAACCAGGTTAGCCACATAAATATTGTGGCTACTAGAGCAAGTCAGAGGCTAGGAATCCTGTAATGTGTAATTCACCTCCTCACTCCCTGAAGCCTTGCCACCAACTTCAAGGCACAAGCCAGGAGTGTGATGGAATATCCCTCTGTACTCCTCACAATACTCAAGAAGCTTACCACCATTCAAGACAAAGCAGCCTGGTAAATTGGAACTACATCAACAAACATCCAGTCCCTCCACCACCAACATTCAGTGGTATCAATGTTTACCAGCCACGAATGCACTGCAGAAATCCACCAAGGAGCCAGTGACAGCATCTTCCAAATTCACAACCACTATCATATAGAAGAACAGGGCATCATCTGAAAGTTCCTCTCCCAAACCACTGACAATTCAGACGTGGAAACATATAATCATTCCTTCAGTATTACTGAGTCAAAGTTTTGGAATTCCCTTCCTAACAACATTGCAGGTGTACTTACATCAAATGGACTACAGAGACTCAAGAAAACAGGTCATCCGTACCTTCTCAAGGACAACTTAGAAAGGGCAATGAATGCAGGCTCAACAAGGGAAATCCAAGTACCACGAGTGAATAAACAACTCCAGTGTTACCCCAAAGGGTTTGTAGAAAAATAAGTAGAATCTTGATCAACACGTTCTTCACTTGTTACAAGAGCTCACAGTGATAGATCTTACCAACTAGTTATTCTGTAATTGTCATAAAATTTTAATAATGCTTTTAATTTTTAATTAATGAAACATATTTTCATTTCTTAGCAATATCAGTTATCTCTAATAGTTTATTTCACACAGAAGCATTGTATGACATACAACTTCTTCCATATAAAATGAAATTTATAAGTTTCAAATAATGCCATAATTGCTGAGAAATCTGATCCATATAATCCTCACGGGGTCTCTTCACAAGATAACATCAGTATTTCCTAATTAGTCAGTTTATGCAATTTCATTCCTACATCCTATTTAACTGACAAAATCTTTGGCTGCAAATCAGCATTCTCAACAAGTAATATTGTAGAATGTTGTCATTAATTCAAATTAAAGCATGGCAAGAAATGACTTTGTCCAATCATCATGAGCTCTGTAAGTCAGTTCTGATATAATGTGATAGTCTGTTCTCGTAAGATCTCGCGTTATAAGAAAATGACACAAGAGTGGCACCATTTAAACAATGGGACCGGTATCACATCATAGCCAATACAGGTGAGGAAAATTCATGTTCTGCAAACAATGGTCTAAATTCTTAAATTGCATTAAAGCCAATTTGTGTTGAGGAAATGTGTGTTATAGCACAACCAACTGTATCCTAACCTGATCACCACCTAAAGAATAATTAACAAACACAACATATGAATCAGATACCAACTTTATTTAAACTATAAATCATTGGTTATCATTTATTTTGCTTTAACTCATGTTTCTTAAGATATTTAGAAAATATTCTTTACTTTTGATTGGCACGGTGGCTCAGTGGTTAGCACTGCTGCCTCACAGCACCAGGTCCCAGGTTCGATTCCAGCCTCGGGTCTGTTTGGAGTTTGCACATTCTCCCAGTGTTTGCGTGAGCTTCCTCCGGGTGCTTCCGTTTCCTCCCACAGTCCAAAGATGTGAAGGTCAGGTGAATTGGCCATGCTAAATTGCCCATAGTGTTAGGTGCATTAGTCAATGGTGGGTTACTGTTCGGAGGGTCGTTATGGACCTGTTGGGCCGAAGGGCCTGTTTCCATACTGTAGGGAATCTAATCTAAACAAAAATTTTCTACAAATAACTATTGTAGGTATAGACCAATTTTCAGTCCTGAGAAAGGAATTTGAAAAAGAAGATAGAAAAATAATTCTTACGTATATCTATTTGTACTTGGTTTTATCAGTACAATGTGCCATATACCTGTACTGGTCATCTGTATTCAAGTTTTTCATTCCTTTCCAAAAATAGAGCGCTGGAGCTGGCTGTAAAATATAAGACCCACGTTGATACTGTCCTAGCTTACAGGAAGAAATTTTTGAAGGATTTCCAAAAAGAAGAAACCAGCAAGAGATTTTTACAGTATGCAGAAGGGGTATGTAACTAGAAAAACAAATGTTGTCAAGTGTATTCTTCTAGGACAGGGGAGCCTGAGGTGCAATGGTAGTGCTCCCACCTCTGATCCAGACACATTTTTAAGTCCCATCTGCCCCACAAATGTATTATAACATCTCTGAACAAATTGATTAGAAAATATCCATTCTTCCAGATGAGAGCTGATCAACTCAAATTGGAACATAAGGGCAGATTTATAGATCCCATCTAAATGGGTCTGGCATATATAGTTGTCATGATCTGTTCTCATTCAACTTCTTAGAACAATTAATTTGAACACTTGCAAACCAGTAATTTACCTATAAATCAAGGAAAATGTAATTCGTAACTTAAATCTAATTTGCCAGTCGGTTGCTAATTTTGTATTAGAGGTTACACCATTGATAGTGGAGGAAGGAGTGCATATCCCTTGCAAAATAATTCAGAAATAGATTCAAGTCTGTGCATTTAGGTTGTAATATTAGCATTAGCACTAAATAAATTCTGTTTCTCTTTAGAACTTGATTAGTGAGTGCTTAAGAAGAAAATGTAATAGTTGATTTTCTTTGTCCCTTCTGTTTTTCTCTCAGTCCTATTTCTTCCCCAATACCTCAATAAGTTTTTGTACATACTTAAACATAACATGTTCTTCCTGAGTTATATTTTTGACCTAGACTGTTCAGTCAGACTGTTTGCTTGCCTGACCCATAGGAGAGCCTGCAACTATTGATTTACTCCACATTTCAGCTATCATGGATCAGAAGCCCAGTACAATTAAGAGTCTGTGGCCAACCAGAGAGATGTTCATTAGTGCAATTTGGTCACTCAATGAGAGGTGTGGGAAATAGGGTGTTGGGGTTTGATCAATCAAGGGCAAGGTCAGCTGACTCAGGAAAGGAAAGTTAAGAGGCCTCTGGGTATCAAGATCTGTGGGTGTTGGGCTATGGGGTTGGAAATTGCAGCTTAGGTGAGGAGGAATGATCAGCTTCAGACATTGATTTTTTTGGAGGAAGGTCACGGGGTAGTGATTAAATGCAGAAATTCTGGCCTTGCACCTGAAATGAAAGAAATTACAATGAACACTTTTGCATCCTGAATTTGCAAGCCCTTATCCTGCGAGATCCATACTAAGGGAAACCAGCCAGAAGAAATTAATGTCTAGAACTTGGATGCCATTATTCTGTTTGAGGTTGCACCAACCTCCTTGGATTGGATTAGTCACCCATTCACCTATTAGCTTCAATTAATGATGAAAATATATGGATTTGGGTCAGGAAACAGTTTCTGAAATTTTAGATATTTTCTAATCAACCTGTTCAGGGATTCTGTTAGATATCTCTGAAACAAGTGACACTTGAAATCAGACCTTCTGGCTCAGAGATAGGGACATCACCACTGCAATCCCTGCAACCAAACCAAACTCACCCTGTTTAAATTTCCATCCTGTGTCTCAGTGAGGACTCTTTGATGTGATTCACTTGCCTTGCTTACACATGCTGCAGGTTACTTGTATAGTTCAAGTCAACTCAAAGACCATGAAATCTCCAGGGGCAACTGTCAAACAATGAAGGCTGAGTACCCTACCCTGAGTTACAGTAGATACAATGTAAATGCACTCTGATAACTTGCCCAGGCCTGTGAATAAATGTCATTTTATTTGTTGAAAGTAATTAGCGCTTCTTTGTGGCATGGTGGCTCAGTGGTTAGCACTGCTGCCTCACAGTGCCAGGGACCCAGCCTCAGATGACTGTGGAGTTTGTACATTCTCCCTGTGTCTGCATGGGTTTCCTTCAGGTATTCAAATTTCCCCACATTCCAGAGATATGCTGGTTAGGTGAATTGACCAAGCTAAATTGCCCATAGTGTTCAGGGATGTGTAGGTTATGTGTGTTAGTTAGGGATAAGATGTAGAATAATAGGATATGGAATGGATCTGAATGGGTTACTCTTTGGAGAGTCAGTGTGGACATGTTGGGCCAAAAGGCCTGTTTCCACACTGTAAGGATTCTTAAGTTCTTGTCAGATAGGGAAGTAGCTTGTTATTTCCCATTTGTTTAGTATGTTGCACAGGTGTGGGAAATAGCCCAGGGTTTTGGTGTGAGGCCAAGAAGCATTCAGACTTTTGCCAGCACTGTAAAATAAGAAAAGTTCTAATTTTTTTTTAAGAGGCCCTCCGGTGTCCCTTTTTGGACTCCTGATTATGTCACTGCCACCAGGAATTAGCATTGGTGAGAATTTGCATAGAATATCAAATTTAATTGAAATCCTTGACTTATACTGTTTTCTATCTTTATTACCTTATACAGGTAGAAGTTAATTGGGAGAAAATTCAAGCCAAAATTGAAATGGAAATTTCAAAGGAACGAGAGCGTGCAGCCACCAATACAAATTTAAATTCAACTGGATCCAGAAATACACATGTAAACCGGTAATTTAAGGCTCAGGATTGACAACTTTAGATGGACTATACATGGACTTTACATAACAGACCGTTAATGTTAAAGATTTTCTACCTTTTGTTTATGGCTGAAGGAAACATTTGGAAGATTTTGGGATTGAAAGTTAAAATAAAGTTCAGTAAATTTATTTTTTATCACAGTACAATAAACAAATATTTTTCAAGTAATGTCATTTATTTGCTATTGAAAGTATATTTAACGTACTTTTCAAACAATTGTGGTTTTTTCTTCTGTATTAAATACAATGTAGAATTAATTTAGTTTGAAATAATCAATTTCAAAGGTTTGTGTTATAGTTCCAATCCCCTTAATAAATGTTCTTAATTTATGTTAATTGTAATAAATAACAATTAAATAATGTAATTTGTAGATGTTTTTCATTGTGCACGATGTTGGAAACAGGATGACAGAGGAACCTTGATTATCCAAAGGATACGGGTGGGGAGTTTTTTTGTTCAGTTAATTGAATTCGGAATAATCAAATGCCAATAACATAGTTTAGCCAAGCATCGGGATCTTGCTGGATAATCCGATATTCGGATAATTGAATGCCGGATAATCGAGGTCCTAGATTCTAGAGTAAGAAAATCCTTGTCTGGGTTTATTGGTCAACAAATATTTATACTTAACATTCCATTGGTCAAGTATGGCATGTTACACAAGTTCAACACATGTGCATTGTCCTTCCAAGGATCCTGGAACTTCTTGGCTCCTTGAACCTCTTCTCTTGACTCACAATGTATCTCAAGGTTTTAACTAACTTAATTTAATTCTAAATATCTGCAAAATTCCTTGGCAACTTTAAGAACTTCAACTCTAATTTCCCACCTTAATTTATTTGCTATAGTAATAGCTACTTGTTCAATGATTCTTTGTCTCTCTACAATTGTTGCCAAGTGCTCATTGCTAAAAGCAGCTTCATAACAAAGGCTGTTTAGTTTTATTTTATCTTAAAGCAGTTTAATTAGTCTAATATCTATGCTTGAATTTCTTATGGTAAATCTCAAGATATACCTAGATTTCCTTCAGCAAATAACTTAGCTGACCTATATCTGGATTTTTTTTAATACCAAATCCTTAACCTATGACAGTTAGCCATCTATTGATAATGCACATGGTAAATGCCACTACTAATTCCTAACTTCTTACTACTAGCAAGAGTCCCATAAATGCCTTGTTGAATAGTGCTATTCCCTGGCTAATGTTTTATTTTTTATACACATTTTTGCATTCTTTTTATGTCCCCTTGGGCGCATACTTTCCTGCATATCTTTTTGTCATTTGCAAATCTAAATAATCATTCTGTATTTTCAGAAATATCACCTTAATTGTCTCGCATTACTTCTTGATATATTCCCTCGCCATGTATTCTAGTTCACTTCAGCTAGCTCAACTTGCATAACCACATATTGGTCCTTATTAAATTTTAGAATACTAGTTTTGGATCGACTCTTGTCCCTTTCAAACTGAATATAAAATTCGATCATTGTGTGGTTGCTCTAATTTAGTGGTGCCTTTACTTTGAGGTCATTAATCTTGTTACATTAAACATTATCAGGTAGAGTATAATGTTAGTATATTTCAAGTCTAATATCGCTGGTCTGTTCCAAAATGTACTCATCTAAGAACCCATTGAAAGCGTTCTATGAATACCTCATCCAGATTATCATTACCAATTGTATTTTTCCAGATTATATTTTGAAATCATCCATGACTAGTTCAGTTTCTAACACCAGCACCCAATATTTATTCTCTATCTCATATCACATTGTGTATACAATTAGGGAAGCTGCCGATCATCTCTACTAGTAATTTCTATCCCATACTATTCCTCATCTCCACCCAAACTGATTCTACGTTCTGATCTGACTGACTGCCACCTGATTACAATTCTATCAGTGGCCCACTACACCTAATTGATAACCAATTTTTAGTTGCTATATCTGTTTGAAATGTATCCCATTTAGCACAGTGGTGTTACACAAGAGGGTGGAGAGGATGTCATCAGTAATGCAAAGATATCATCAGTGAAATTAGCAAATGCATTGACTATGAGAGCACAATTAAAATCGACATTCAGAAAAAGATAAAGTCCATGGGAGACTTGTTTTGATAACTGGAGGGAACCATTGCTTTTCTTAATTTAGTATCTTTATGCAACTATCGCAGGTTATCTTTTTCTGTAATATTTATTGTTAATGTCACACTGTTTTCACAAAATTAAGAGATGTGAAGTGTTATTTGTATTTCAATAGTATGTTTATTAACACTTTTATGGGATTGTAGAGTAGTACTTTTCAAAAGATTTGTGAATGGGGATTTCTTTTCTTAGCGGTTTCATTCGTTCTGTACCATTCAGCCCTTTAAGCATGGTCTGCCATTCAATATGATCATGGTTGATCATTCAACTCAATACCCTGTTCCTGCTTTCTCGCTTGATCCTTTAGTCCTAAGGAGTATATCGAAAGCCTTCTTGAAATCATTCAAAACCTTGCTGTTTATGGGTCTTGCAGTAGCTGCCACATTTCTCTTCATTTGCAACAATTGCAACACTTCACATTGGCTCAACAATGTTTGAGACTTCCTGTAATCATAAAAGATGCTCTGAAAATTCAGGATATGGAGATGCCAGTGTTGGACTGGGGTGTACAATGTTAAAAATCACACAACACCATGTTATAGTCCAACAGGTTTAATTGGAAGCACTAGCTTTCAGAGCTCTGTTCCTCCATCAGGTGGTTGACAACCCCCTGGTGAAGGAGCAGCGCTCCAAAAGCTAGTGCTTCCAATTAAACCTGTTGGACTATAACCTGGTGTTGTGTGATTTTTAACTGAAAATTCAGGTCTTTTTCTGCCACCCGCAATGATATGATTAATGATTGAGCGAGTATAAACTAAGTTCTTGTTGCATGCTTTTCTTTATTTTAGAATGCATGCATTCGTCCACTTATGCACTAACATTTTCATCAGATTGAAGAAAACCTAAAAATTCTCAGATTATTTAAACTCAATAAGACAACACCTATTTTCAAAAAAATTAATTGAGACAGACTCTTAAATGTATGTCAGATGCAGTATTGATCTGCTGACTACGTTAATCAACTCGCCACTTGTTTGTTGCCAAAATAATGTCACAGCAAATGCTTTTAAAGATTTTTCCCTGTACTTTTAAATTAGATTAGGTGTCTTGCATGATGATGACAGTAATGTAGAATTGAATGTTTTTCCAATTATTGCATAATGTGTCCGTATCATTCACTGATGTTCTAAGCATAAGCACAGATGTTCACGGAATTGTTACAGTTCAGAAGAAGGTAGTTAAGCCCTTTTTTTTCATTTGTTCATTGGATATGGCTCAAATCTAATTGCCCTGGAAGAAATGATGATGAACTGCCTTCTTGAAGTGCTGTCGTCCTTGGAGGGTATGGGCAGTACTGTTAGAAAGCGAGATCCAGGATTTTGATCTGGTGACAGAGAAGGAATGGTCCCAAGGCAGAATGATGTGAAGCCTAAAGGGGAATTTGCAGATGGTAGTGTTCCCATGCAGCTGCTGCACTTGTCTTTCTAAATGTTAGAGTTTGTTGGTTTGGAAGGTGCTGTCAAAGGAGCCTTGTCAAATTCCTGCATTATATCTTGTCGATGGAACACACTGCAGCCACCATGCCTTAGTGTTGAGGTGATGTTGGAAGTGATGGATGGCATGCTAATCAAGTGGGTTGCTTTGTTCTGGATGTTTTCAACCTACTTGAACCTTGCTGGAAGTGTATTGATTCAGGAAGGTGGAGAGCTTTCCATCATATTCTGGATTTATACATATTGGAGAGTCAATAGGCATTGTGGAAACAGGGTGAATTACTCAGTGCTGAATTCTAAGCCTCTGACTTGCTCTTACAATCACGGTATTTCTATGGCTAGTCAGTTCAGTTTCTGGCCATTGTAATCCCCAGGATGTTGATCGTGGGGAACTCAGCAATTGCAAGGACATTGAACAGATTCTCTAGTCAGAAATTATCATTGCTTCAGACCTATGTTGTGCAAATGTTACTTGCCTCTTAACAGCCCAAAGCTAAAGTGAGGACTGCAGATGCTGGAGATCAAGAGTAGAGAGTGTGGTCTGGAAAAGCACAGCTTGTTAGGCAGCATCAGAGATGCTGGAAATGCTTTTCCAGCACCACACTCTCAACTCTTATTAGCCCAAGCCCGGAGTTGTCCAGGTCTTGTTGTTTGTGGACAAGAACACCTTCAGTATCTGGGGATTCACCAATGGTACTGAATGCTGTTCTGTCATCAGTGAATATCCCCAATTCTGACATTATAATGGAAACATTATTGATCAAGCAGATGAGGATGTTTGAGCTTAAAAGTCTAATGTTGAGAAACTCCTACAGATATGCCCTGGGACTCAGATGAACAACTTCCAACAGCTACTTATAACATCTTTTGTGTTAGCATGATTCCAACCAGTGGAGAACATTCCCCTGATTTCCATGGACTCCAGTTTCATGATGGCTCCTTCATGCCATACTCAACCAAATGCTGCCTTGCTGTCAAGGTCAGTCACTTTTGTCCATATTTGGACCAAGGCTTTTCTGGAGTTTAGTAATCCTAATGGAACACAAACTGAGTGTCAGTGAGCAGTTTATTCTTTTCCAGATGTAACTTAATCACACTGACAACCCTTTGCATCATTTCACTGATGAATTAATATAGACCGATGGCTTAGTAATTGGTCAGGTTGGATTTGTCCTGCTTTTTGTGCACAGGTTGTAACTGAAGTTTTCCACATTGTTGGGTAGATGCTAGTGCTGTAGCTGTATTAGAGTTTGACTAGGAGCACAGCTAATTCTGTAACCCAAATCTTTAGTACTATTGGAAGAATGCTGTAAGGACCCACAGCCTTTGCAGTATCCATTACCTCCACCTGTTTTTTGATATCATGTGAAGTGAATCAGATTGGTTGAAGACTGAATTCTGTTATGCTAGAAACTTCAGATGGAGGCTGAAATGGATCAATTCTCTCAGCACTCCTGACTGAAGATAGATGCAGTCTTGACATTTGTACTAATGGTGGCAAGTTACCCATCATTGAGGATGGTGTGATTCATGGAGCTTTCTTCTCCAGTTTTTTTTGTCCAACACTGTTCACAACTGGATGTGACAGGACTGCAAAGCTCATATCTGCCGCACTGGTTATGGAATTGCTTACCTTTCTCTATCCCGTACTGTTTATGCTGCTCTCGTCATGCTGTATTCTTTGTTTGAACCAGGGTTGGTCTACTAGCCTAATGATAATGATAGAGTGGCAGATAAAAGAGACATGCACAAAAGAGCTGAACTGAAGAGGTAAAAAATGAGAATGTGTTTGACACCGGAAGGTATTTGTAATCAAGGAGTGCAAGCAAAACTGAAGTCAATCTGAATCAGACAGAAAGCTCTCCATTAGTTGGAGCCACATCTAGCACAAAGGAAGATGGTTGTGATTTTGGGTATCAGAGGACAGTAATCGCAGCCCTGGAGCAACCCTGCAAGAGTTCCTCAGGTAGTGTGCCAGCCCAAGCTCTGACAGTTGCTTCAATGATCTTTCCTTAAACATGAGATAAGCAGTGCGGATCTTCACTTTGATTGCAGTATTCAGTATCATTTGTGATTCCTCAGATGCTGAAGCAGTCCACGTCCATGTGCAGCAGGACCTGGACAGCATTCAGGCTTGAGAAAGGAAAAAAATGTCATATTTATATCACACAAGTGCTAGTTAAGGACTATCTTCCACATGCAGACGCTATTTTCTCTTCACTTTCAATAGCATTATCGTCACTAAATCCCTCACTGTCAACGTCCTGAGGGTTACATTGTTTGGAAGTGTCTCATCAGTGACACTCACAGCCAAGAATAGATATGAAAATTAATGTTGACCTCACTAGGAACAATCATGTGATGCTAGGATTAGGTTTGGCTATGATATGGCTATGATATGTTGTATTGCATATCAACAATTGCAAAGCACCTTGCTCCTCTAATCACTCTTAATTTTATATTTCCCACAAGACATCTCTATGATCTCGCTGAAGGATGAGGTAAATTATTTGCCATTAATTTGTGATGAACTATAAGCAGTCTCCCATGACTACTCCAGTAAATGTGCCAATGGAAGAATTAAAATGGTGCAGTGATAGATGACACCTGATACCAATAAGCTACACACGGGATCAAAGGTTGAACATTACTCCGTTCCACACTTGTGGAAATAAAAGAGGAACTAACTGGATGTAAAGCTGGAGTTGTTGAACAGCTGCCATTCATAGAAACTTTTCAAATTTTAACAGGTCTGAAAATCTGGTAATTTATATAAATTTGTTTTGTACAGAACATCAATTTGCAAATATTGACCTTGATATTTTCAATCCCGTATCTCAGTCATGATGTGCTATACATAGAGATACATGAAATAGTGTTTAGCTTCATACTGTGATGAAGTAGATCACCTGATCATTGTAAAACCCAATCTGTTATTAAATTTTGTTTTATAGCAGTCCTGTGCAGCACCTTGACATGTCTTACACTGTTAGCGGTGCTATATAAATACAAGGTTTCGATTGCATTCTACCTGTTTACCATCAAGCAGCCAGTTGAAACATTATGGGAATATGTTATCTCTGGTTGGCAAAGTGATGAATAAAAAATTATATATAGTTATTATTTTTCACTGTATGGCATTTAGAAAAAATGGTATGAGAGACTTCAGATTAAGTCTTTCAGCCATTGAGACTACAGCCTGGGGAGAGATCTTTAAAGTTGGATATAAAAGTGAGAGAAATAAATTTTATTTTTTTATTAAGAGAAATGGCAGTGTCTGAATCCTCATTGGACAACATGTCTTCTTTAAAGATGAGAGTGATTTGATTACATGTAGCTTGAGAAATTATATAAAAATGCACAAACAATAGCCACTGTAACCTTTTCTATCATTCAACTTTCAACTATTGCATGTGTTAGGACTCTTGACCTTCCCTTTGAAAGAAGCCACAATTATATTGATTGAAGCCATGGAAGCATTTTGCATTCACCTGAGGACTAAATGATTGTTGCAAAAATCATTATTTTGGAGCTGAGAATTTAAGCATTTATATTGTGAAGTATTAGCTCTCAGAATTATTCACAATAAATATTTTTTAAATTTCCAAAAATTTTTGAGAAACTGTAGACTTTCTGCTTTGCTGCATGTGACGATGCTGTCACTTTAAGAAGGTTATTTTGTCCTTGGTTTTTTTTGTAGAAGAGAGGTCGTAAAAGCAGAGGTGCTGAAGAGTCTAGTTTAACAATGGAAGGGGAGTGGCCAATTCTCCCAGTTCAGGTTTTTTCTAGTATTTTTGCTATAGCAGTTACAAGATGTGAGGGTCTAGGGGGGTCGCAAGTTTCAGTAAAGAATTCCTCTGACTTTCTTCTGAGATCCCTCTCTGGAAGTTGTTCCTTCCTACCTATAAGAACCTTTGTTTGAGTTTACATTTTTTTTGCCAATGGGTATGTTTATGAGATGTTACTATACTGGAACAGTTAATTAGTAATAGTTACTGTATTGGGACGGTTAAGTATTCCAACAGTAAAGTTACTCAAAATTCTGCTTTCTTTTGTTCCTGTTTCAACTGTAGTGTTTAAATAAATTATTTTGCTTAAAGTTGAGTGGTTTGACCATTTTAATCCTTACCAGCTTTCTTAAATATTGGCACCACGTTAGCCAACTTCCAATCTTCCGGCAACTCACCAGTGACTATCGATGATAAAAATATTTCAGCATGTGGCCCAGTAATTACTTCTCTAGCTTCCCACAGTTGCATCTGGAATACCCACTTCATATCTGCCTTTAAAATAAGAAAATGTTAGGGTCTAGGCTACCTTCTTAAAATATTTTGAGGGGGACTGGCCTGGTCCATAAAACACATGCAGATATATATTTTGTATTATTAACTGTATATGCCAACAAAAACAAACACTTTACCAAAATATACTTAGGTAATTGCCTTCAGTTGTGAATATTGTCAATTTTGTCACACTTCCAACTACTTTTTGTACCACTCAGCATATTTACAGCAAGTAAATGGAAGAATGTGAATATGAATAATTTTAAATCCATCGCTTAAACTTATTTTACTGACATTCTTGAAATATCCAAGCATTTGTTTGACAGTTTATGGGTCATGAGACTACATTCAAATTATTTGTTATCCTTTACCCTTATATGACTTCTACATTGTAAAATTTGACATGTACAGCATGAGTAGTCTCCAAAACTAGCGATATTTCACAATGACACAAGTCGATGTGACATCTACTGTGCACCTGCTATGGTAAAAGGTGCCACATTATGAAATTAAACTTTTATCCCTTGACAGTAATCAATAGTAGATCAAAACATACTTAATTGTTCTTCATTCGATGAGCTCAATTTATGATAGCTGCAAACGCAAATTTTCCCATTGGAGAGAATCAAGAAAAGAAACATCCTTGTGCGTTCAGAGAATAGTTATTGCACAGAAGAAAGCCATTTAGCCAATCGTGCCTGCACCAGTTATATTACCTAGTGCCAAACTCCTGTAATGTGAATCCAAAGGAATTTTATAATTACATTAAGGACAAAAAGGTAACTAGAGAGAGCATAGGGCCCCTCAAAGATCAGCAAGGCAGCCTATGTGTGGAACTGTAGGAGATGATGGAGATACCAAACAAGTATTTTGCATCAGTGTTTCCTGTGGAAAAGGACATGGAAGATAAAAATGTGAGAAAATAGATGGTGACATCTTGAAAAATGTCCATATGACAGAGGAGGTGGTGCTGGAAATCTTAAAACACAAAGGTGGATAAATCCCCACGACCTGATCAGGTGTACCCAAGAACTCTGTGGGAAGCTAGAGAAGTAATTACTGGGCCACATGCTGAAATATTTTTATCATCGATAGTCACTGGTGAGCTGCTGGAAGATTGGAGGTTGGCTAACATAGTGCCAATATTCAAGAAAGCTGGTAAGGAAAAGCCAAAGAACTATAGACTGGTGTGAGTCTGACGTTGGTGGTGGGCAAGTTGTTGGAGGGAATCTTGAAGGATAGGATTTACATGCATTTGGAAAGTCAAAGACTGATTAGGGATAGTCAGTCAACACGGCTTTGTGCATGGGAAATCATGTCTCACAAACTTGATTGAGAGTTTTTTGAAGAAGTAACAAATGAGGGCAGAGAGGTGGACATGATCTTTATGGACTTCAGCAAGACATTCAACAAGGTTCATCACGGTAGACTGATTAGCAAGGTTAGATCACATGGAATACAGGGAGAACTAGCCATTTGGATACAGAACTGGCTCAAAGGTAGAAGGTCGTGGTGGAGAGTTGCTTTTCAGACTGGAGGCCTGTGACCAACGGTGTTGCACAAGGATTATGCTGGGTCCAGTGTGTTTTGTTAATGATTTGGATGTGAACATAGGAGGTATAGTTAGTAAATTTGCAGATGACACCAAAATTGGAAGAGTGGTGGATAACGAAGAAGGTTATCTCAGAGTACAATGGGATCTTGATCAGATGGGTCAATGGGACAAGAAGTGGCAGATAAAGTTTAGTTTAGATAAATGATAGGTGTTGCATTTTGGAAAGGCAAATCAGGACAGGACTCATACACTTAATGGTAAGGTCCTGGGGAGTGTTGCTGAACACAGACCTTGGAGTGCAGGTTTATAGTTCCTTGAAAGTGGGCTAGCAGATGGATAGGATTGTGAAGAAGGCATTTGATCTGCTTTCCTTTATTGGTCAGAGCATTGAGAATGGAGTTGGGAGATTATGTTGCAGCTGTGCAGGGCATTGGTTAGTCCACTTTTGGGAAATTGTGTACATTTCTGGTCTCCCTCCTATAGGAAGGATGTTGTGAAACTTGAAAGGGTTCAGAAAAGGTTTACAAGTATGTTGGAGGATTTGAGCTAGAGGGAGAGGCTGAATAGGCTGGGGCTGTTTTCCCTGAAGCATCAGAGGCTGAGGGGTGACCTTACAGAGGTTTATGAAATCATGAAGGGCATGGGTAGAGTAAATAGATAAGGTTTTTTCCCTGGGGTGGAGGAGTCCAGAACTAGAGGACATAGAGTCATAGAGAAATACAGCATGGAAACAGACCCTTCGGTCCAACTGGTCTATACCGAACAAATATCCTAACCTAAACTAGTCCCATTTGCCAGCACTTGGCTCATTCCTCTATACTCATCCTATTCATATACCCTTCCAAATGCCTTTTAAAATGCTGCAATTTGTACCAGGTTCCACCACTTCCTCTGACAGCTCATTCCATACATGCGCCACCCTCTGCATGAAAAGTTGCCAACTTTGGTCCATTTTATATCTTTCACCGCTCATCCTAAACCTATGCCTTCTAGTTCTGGACCCCACCACTCCAGGGAAAAGACTTTGTCTATTTACCCTAGCCATGCCCCTCATGATTTTATAAACCTCTATAAAAGGTGGCCCCCTCAGCTTCTCCATATAGCTCAATTCCTCCAACCCTGGCAACATCCTTGTAAATCTTTTCTGAACCCTTTCAAGATTCACAACATCCTTCCAATGGAAAGAAGACCAGAATTGCACACAATATTCCAAAAAATGATCTAATCGATGTCCTGTACAGCCGCAACATGACTTCCCAACTCATATACTCAATGCTCCGACCATTAAAGGAAAGCATACCAAACATCATCTTCACTATCCTATCGACCTACAAGGTTTAGGGTGAGCAAGGAAAGATACAAATGGGACCTAAGAGGCAACTTCTTCACGCAGAGTGTGACACGTGTGTGGAATGAGCTACCAGAGGTGGTGGTGGTGGAGGCTGGTACAATTACAGCATTTTAAAGGCATCTGGGTGCATATGAATAAGAAGGGTTTAGAGAGTTATGGGCAAAGTGCTGGTAAATGGGAGTAGATTAATTTAGGATATCTGGACGGCATGGGACAAGTTGGACCGAGAGGTCCATTTCTGTGCTGCACATCTCTATGACTCTATGGCTGTATTTCCCCATTTTCCTGGATATTTGTGGATCATGTGACATAATTCTGATACTTTCTGGTAATACTAAATAATAATTATTTCTCTACTGAAAGAAAATTCATTCTTCTTGACATGTGATAATAGCCCCTCCATCTTGTTAACCCAGCCCTTGAAACTTACTCATGGAACATTTTTGCTGTGTACTTCTTATATTGGATTTTATCCTGTTAATGCTTTATACACTTGTGTAATAAATAAATTAAACACTATTTATTTACTTAAGTTATTATTGAAGCAGAACATGGATTAATATTTTCCAGTATCCTTATTTTTTCGTAGTTTTCAACAAAGAGTAACACATTTCCATAAATAAATAAATTGAAGATAATGCACCTAGGGCCTGAACATTAAATATTAAAGGAACATTCTAACTGTACTTAGATCATTTTAAAGATGGTAAGTGGAGCTCACTATCATTTGAAACACCAGATGCATAAAACTATAACAATTTAAAGTATAGGACTTAATTTGAATGTCAATCACAATGATTAAATGAACCAATGAAGCAAGAGTTTACTTTTCTTTGTAAACATACTAAAGCTGAATCTATTTGAGAACGAAAAAAGTTATTCATTCACTCAAGTAATCAAAAATACATGCATAGATCTTCATTTTCTGTATCATATACTGTAAAGAAATGCAATTAATTGTCCATTTAGGTGTTAAACTTTGTTTGAGGGACTCAGTGACTGACTAGATTAAAATTATAGCTTTTCAACTAAATCCAGCCCAGACAGTGGAGATAAATGTTTCCTTTCTGTGATTACATTTATACCTGGAAATAATTTAGACATTCTCAAATTGTTTCTTGTAAGTTAAACCTGCAGTTTTGAATTGCATAATTCAGCACAAATTGACACTATCTTCCAGAAAAACCGTAGGGATGGTGGCTGTTGCAAATCAAAAGTGTGTTACAAATGGATTTGTGAAATATATCACACTCAGCTAATGCTGGGTTAAAGGCACAACAGTAAGGAGTAAGGAGAAAGCTATATTCTGCATTTGGCCTATGGTTCTACCTGAGCTAGGTTGTTTAATCCTGGCACAAGTCCCAACTCTAGAGCACTTAATTTCTTAGTCCTCCCAGAAACCCTAAATGAAATCAGACGTCTCTTTCCTCAGTAGTCAGCACTAGACATAGCTGGCTATCGCCGTTCACTTCCAGTAGGATGATTCAGAGCCCTTTAGTTTCCCAATAGTTCATCACTCATCTTAAAGAGCGCAACTGTCTTATAATTTATATCTATATGCTCTTTAAAATGTTATATTGAGTCATTGCAAAAAACTTGACAAACACTTTTGTTGTGAAATTGAAGATGAATTTTCATTTACTTTAAAAAATAAAGACATCACTGGAAAAAATTAATATTTTATAGTTACAGGATGCCCACTTATTGTTGCAAAGTAAACATGGGGCGTCTGACAGTGATAATTCAAAATTTGTTGGTCCAAATGTTGGTGGACACTTTCATTTCTTAGATCATAAAGTGTTTTCTTTAGTGCTTAGACTTCAATAAACAAGCACCCAAATTAATTCAAAACCTGAAATAACTCAAATTCACACATTGCGTATGTACCATGGCTTGAAATATTTTTACTTGTTTTGTCCTTCACTGACTTTACAGAAAGCACGTTCAAGTATTTGTCTTTACCTGATGATGAATATTTTGTTACATTACCAGGATAAGTTATATTTGGTTTAACTGTATATATGGTATATTGTGTATCAAAATAATTTGCTCTACAGTTTGATAGATTTTAACATGTTGACGCCAAGGTTCATAGACAGCCTAGACAAAACTTGTACTTGGAATGAGACATCTCTAGCTAATATTATTTACTTCAAAAGAAATGTTATTGAATTATTCTGTGAGAGATCTGCACTCTGGTACCAAGATGAAATATTTCAGAAGGCTTCAACCCAAGTTTCAAGTACTTTCGGCAACAGGAAATTGGGGTTTGAGATTCTGTCTCTTTTTAAGACTATTACAACTGGATTTGCCTGTTTTATACTGCTGGTCTAAACACTACTTAGACTCCGAAAGCTAGGATGAACAAAGTTTTCATTTGCTGGTTTTAAGCTGCAAACTCATTGATCATTCAAAGAATAGGCACCTGTTTATTACTATGGAGTGAACAGAGTTGAGACCACCTGATCCGAACACATTGTCCAATATTGGATGTAACATAGACTAATATTTACTGTTTATTCTGGACTGGGTCTAAAGCCAATTATTAAGCCAGTTTATAAAATCAAAACATGACTGTGACATTAACTCCATCTCAAAATTCTGAAGGAACAGATATCCTTTTGAATAGTTTTCATAATCGCCATAATTATTAATTTTCATTCAAGAAATTGTTATTGTGTATTTAATAAGATCATCAGTCTTGATCCAGTTAGTTTCTATTGTCTGTATTTCTAGCATTTTCCTATCTGAACAGGTATTCTGATGTTATTATGGACGGCACGGTGGCACAGTGGTTAGCACTGTTGCTTCACAGTACCAGAGACCCGGGTTCAATGCCTGCCTCAGATGACTGACTGTGTGGAGTTTGCACGTTCTCCCTGTGTCTGCGTGGGTTTCCTCTGGGTGCTCTGGTTTCCTCCCACAGTCCAAAGATATGCAGGTCAGGTGAATTGGCCATGTTAAATTGCCCCTCGTGTTAAGTAAGGGGTAAATGTCGGGTTGTGCTTCGGCGAGTCGGTGTGGACTTGTTGGGCCAAAGGGCCTGTTTCCACACCGTAATGTAATCTAATCTAATTTCTTTGTTGCAAAGCATATACACCAAAGTGTAAAGGTATAAATACTTTTCTGTGAAGTTTTCAGAAAAAATATGAAGTGTGTTCATTTATATTTTGCTTATATATACTTGCAATATTAAAAAAGAAACCGTATTGAAATAAGTATTTTTTGTAATTCCTTGTAGTTGAAAAGATGCCAATTATTTTTGTAAGCAAACCAAGAGGGAAAGTCATTAGTTTGTAACAAATATATTAACATTTATTGTTTTTATTCTTCAGTGACATGGAAATGAATATCACCAACATCCATAGGTATTTAATATGCTTAATACCATAAATTAAGTGATAGCTTTCTCACCTCTGTCAAAAGGTTCAATTTCCATTCCAGACATTTAAGCACATAGTCCAGATTAATACTTCTGTGCAGTACTGAGGAAGAGTTGTACTCATGAAGGTGCATTCTTTCTCATGAGGTGTTGAATTAAGGTCCTGTATGTCTCTCAGGTGGATAAAACTGAGCCCATACCATGATTCAAAGGAGTAGTGGGCAGCTCTAACTGTGCCCAAACTTTATCCCTCAACCAAAACCCATACTGTTTATCCCTCACCCAGTATCACAAAGAGAGCTTAACTAGTCACTATTGCATTGTTATTTATGGAATTTTAATATGAGCAAATTAGGTGCTATGTTTTCCTATGTGATGTCAGTGACTACATTCCAAATGCTTCTTATTGCCTATAAAGCACTTTGAGACCTCCTGAACACAGGAGCCCAAAGCAATAGAAGTTATTCTAACATTCACTGGAATGAAGTGACAGATGGAATGAAATGAGGCATGAACTAATTTCTAAACAGGGAAAGGAAGCAAAGAAGGATTCAGGAGTCCTAATTCAGGATTCTCATAAAGTAAACATGGAGGTTTAGTTGGCAGTTAGAAGGGCAAATGCAAGGTTAGCACTCATTTCAAAAGGTACTAGAATACAAGAGCAGAGATGTATAAGGCTCTGGTCAGACCACATTTGAAATATTGTGAACAGTTTTGGGCCCCATATCTAAGGAAGGATATGCTGGCTTTGAAGCAGGTGCAAGTGGAGGTTCGCAAAAATGATCCTGGGGATGAAGGGCTTGTCGTATGAGGAGTTGTTGAAGACTCCAGGTTTGTACTTGAAGTTCAGAAGGATGAGGGGGATCTAATTGAAACTTAAAAGAATACTGAGAGGCTTGAACAGAGTAGATGTGAAGAAGACATTTTTGCGACTAGGAGAGACTAGGACATAGTCATTTTGCTCTGAGGCTATCCTTAGGAACTGAGATGAGGAGGAATTTCTTTAGGTATAGTGTAGTTAATCTGTGGGTGGAACGTGTTGCTGCAGAGGTCTGTGGAGGCCAAGTTACTGAGTGCATTTAAGTCAGACATAGCTAGATTCTTAATTGGCAATGGGATCAAGGGTAAGGGGAGAAAACAGGAAAATTAGATTGAGAAACATATTGGTCATGACCAAATGATGGAGCAGATATGATGGGCAGAATGGCCTAATGCTATTCATATAATTTATGGTCTTAATATGTTTTAGGTAACATTTTTGTTGTTTTATTTTAAATATGCTCAGGATTTTAAAAGCTTTTTCTCTTTTAAAGTGATTTTTTTTGTGCAGAATGCCTGAGAGGAAAAAAATGTTTTCCATCAGATTATTTCTATAGAAATGGTCTTCTAAAAATACAAGTGTATGCAAAATTTAGTTCCCAAAGATTTAAACCTAAAGCTTACATAATATTGGTGAAAGGATTTTATGCTGATTTATGAATTGATTTGTAACAGGGACCAGTTGTAAATCAAGTTACATTATCAATTAAAGAGAGAGATTCAAAAGGAGTAATTCAACATTCATTTCATTTGAGAAATATTTTGATTTTCTATTTTCTATTTACAGTTATAATTCCAGGTTTTCAGACAAGATGTCTAATGTTTAATAGTTTTATATCTGTTACCAAAAGTATTATTGGTGATAATGTTGATTTAATACCATCCATAGAACCTCAAATACTGATCTTAATGTGCTATAATGAAGAATATCCAAATAGTGCAGTCATATTGTATCAGTTCAATTAGACTGGATTAGATTCCCTCCAGTGTGGAAACTGGCCCTTCGGCCCAACAAATCCACACCGACCCTCCGAAGAGTAACCCTTTGAAAAATTTAACATAAAAGTAAATTCAGTTGACTCGATGGATTATTGCTCATGTAAAATAAGGTCAAGGAGGCCAATTAGATTTTAGTGACACCACCTATTGTAAAGCAAGTAAATTTTGCAGTTACTATTTGGAGAGATTGTACGCACTCTGCAAGTTACATCAGGTGGAAACATGACAACAAGCCTTGCCCACCTGCAGCATTGCAGAACAATCATGTGTTGCATTTACATTGTTCCTTATTAATCAGGTCGAAGCTTCTTGAGAAATATATCTACCAGTTCACGAGCAACCATTTCCCAAGAATCAGGTGCGATATAGTTCGGGAATTTTCAATGATCAAAACGCAAAGAAACCGCGAGATCAGAAAAGCTTGCTTTCTACTAGCCCAACAGTCATTTAATACAATAATAATTGCATTGTTTTGGGGTAATTCCAACAATGCTTTTTTCTTGCAAAATGTTCGTGAGCACCGTAAATTCTCTTACCCGAACCTTCCAAATCTTAATTTGCACCAATAAAGCCAAATGTGGTAAATATTTTTACATTACAAGATATCTTTTGGCAGTTGACCTCCTTGCATAGCGCTAATTGATAGTCACTTTATAGCCCTGATTCACCCTAGACATGTGAACGTTATTAGTCTAACTCCATTGGTGATATGAACATTTAGCTGACAAAAAGACACTGTAATAGTGTTTAATAGTATATTTTGATACAATTTGCCCAGACTACTTTTAAAAGTAGAGCAGATGTAAAATGATAAACGCTCCCAATAGTTTACACGATAGTCTCAGCGCCACCTCAAAACAATTTTTGTTGTTAAAACTTTGATCCATCTCAGACTTCCCTGATCACCAGTAAGCAGGAAAAAAAAACATATAATATATCGGTTTTAAAACGGATAAGTCCCCCAAACGGTCAGGAATAATATTCCGCAGGTTTCAACAGACTCCAACGATATACTTTCATAAGCCTCTGAATCTGGAAGAAACACGCATCATTGTTGGGCTGGAGACTGCGTGTGAATTTCACAATTTGACCTTGCGTCCGTTTCCGAGAGCGATGACCTGCGATCAGCTGAAACTGGAGTGCCTGTGCTTTCTATACTGTCCCTGCTGTGCATGAACTCTTCATAGCTTGGCAAATCTTTTACTTCTTCGTATGATGGTGGTGACCGAGGCGTAGTGCAGGCATGTGGAGAAATCACATGTAATTCCTGATCAGTAAGTCGGTCCAGCAAAGAGTTGTCCGAGGCATAATTCAGGTTCTCGCTGAACAAAGAAGATGATGTGTCTGTTCGGTAGCGCCGAGGTTGCGGACAGATGATGCGTTGTAGGAAATATCCGATGACAAACAGTACACACAATATAAAAATCCCCGAAAGTTTTCTTAAGATCCAGCTTATGCTATCAAGAAAAGAGTGAATGGGAAGCTTGCAGCAGCGAATATACTGATGTGTGTCGTTTCCAAAGAGACAACATCCCTCGTGTAGTCCGCATAATAAATCCCCGCATTTGCCGCTTCCTTGACTGAAACTCAAAACAATTAATAGTAATAATAGATTTTGTATATATGACTGAAAAAACATCACTTGGATCCTTAAGTTCTTGATCTGGTACCAAATACCTAGCAGTTACTCTCGAAGAGCATAGAGGATCTCAATTCTTAACATCAGACTTCTGTCTATCGTGCTGTCAAAACATGATAAAATGCGGGTCAGTGGGACCAATGAAGAAATTTGTTATATACATATATTAAAGTAGGTGGAAAAAAAACAGGGCAGTTGATTTCCAAAACAGAAAATAATTTCACATATTTCTGAAATCAAACCTTTTACGCAGATTATTTTCTGTATCTTTTATTCATTCCTCCAAATCTTCCCTGTTCCTCGTTGCTCTGTCTCCGTATGTCACTGACCGTTCCATCACGTTCTCCAGCAGCTTTGCTGACATTTACTGATCCAGAATCTCAGCGGCGATTTCCCACGCCTTTATCTGTTTTCCATGAGTGTTAATAATGCAAGTTCCTCAGTCACCTTGACTACCCTTAAATGTTCGTTTTACTCAGAAGTCTGCAATAGTTCTCAATTCTAATTAAAATTTCATGAGAAAACTCAATTTAATGGCAGTCTTAATGCAACTCATCTTCCATTAGGACCTTGGATCAGTATTGGATATTGACATAGCATTTCCAACCACATTTTTGGCTGAGTTCCATTTCAGTATAAGTCAGGTAATTCGTCCAATCTCCATCATTTATGTTGCATTGATTCGGATTCTTTGCTTTAATGAGTATCAGTCTTAAATATTAAAAAAGCTTAACTTTAACTTTAGCAACCTGAACTGCATTTTTTAAAACATTTTGAGCCTTCTTAGTAAGCAGAAACTGAATAGATCTTTGTAACCTGTCCAAGAAATTGGTCTCTAAAAATATTGGAAATGACTTTTTGCCAAATGTACAATTGAGCAGATCATACATAATTGAAAATTGCAACTAAATATATGTTATACATACTTTTCAGAAACAGGATTTGCACAGCTTTCCAAAACGATGGAAACTATTTTAAAAAAACAAGTGCAGTCATTTCCTGTAGAAAATTTAAATAATGTGAATTTTGCAAACAGTGAAATGGATTAGAATATCCTGAGCAACTATTTCGCTGAAATAATGGTGTCTACAACTTTTAAACGATTCTGTTTAAAATTATTAATGGCACAGGATATACATAGTTAAGTGTCATTGGGGGTGCGTGTATGGAATGAGCTGCCAGAGGAAGTGGAGGAGGCTGGTATAATTACAACATTTAAAAGGCATCTGGAGGAGTATATGAATACGAAGTGTTTAGAGGGATATGGGCCAAATGTTGGCAGTTGGGATTAGATTAATTTAGGGTATCTGGTCGGACCGAAGGGTCTGTTTACGCGCTGTACATCTCTATGACTCTATCAGGCAAGTTTCTAAGTATAATTTGTAAAATTAACAGATCACTAGAACAAAAAATACTGACTGAGATCAGAGAATCCTGTGAATGAACGGCCACTGGCCTTGAAACTGGCTGCCAGACTTGCTGAGTGCCTTCAGCACGTTCTGTTTTTGTTTCGGATTTCCAGCATCCGCAGGTTTTTGCATTTTTAAAAAAAAACAGATCAACTGAACCTCGCAATGTATTTCCATATCTACTTTTAAATGGCTAAATGGTTTTGTCAATTAAACTTTATAAATGTCAAGATAAATGTTCATTTACAATGGTAAGATAATGCCATGAAAATTGTAAAACAAAACTATAATAATGGGGAAATCCAAATAATCACCAGGAACCAAAGGAAATTACGTATGTTTCACATAAGCTTTATGCAGCAAAACAAAGTATTGTTTTCACTGATTGCACTCAAAGCAGTTCTATAATGTCGCCGCACATTTAGTGTTTGGTGGTTAGAAGTTTTACAGCAAGCAAGCAGTAGCATGATGTAATTGCAAATTAAGTAACTGCTATAACTTGGATTTTGAAGGTATTTTTTAAACGTCCCCTGGAACCGCACCTGATATTTAATTATTCCAAAGCTGTAGCTTTTGATCAACCCTCTGTCCTTGCAATTATCTCTGAATTAAAAATTGTCGAAATTGACATAGACTTGTTTGCATACCTCACTCAAATCTCTTCAAAATGTTACATTTATCGTACAACCCACAAGCAGACTAAATCGACTAATACATAAAATGAATACTTTATTGGAAACTAATAATATATTAAGATCCACTAGCATAGGGCCAGGGGTGGAAATTGTGCGGATGCAGATCACAGGTGAGCCAGGATCCCAACGCTGGCCTGGTACAAGTGTACAAGTCACATCATGGTCCAAAAGGTGTTGGGATTACTGCTGGGTAACTTGTTGGGAGAAATAAATATTCATGCCTCTCTTTGCCCACAGGCATTGCTATGAAGCCTTTACATCCTGGATTCAGCCCGTCTCCCTGTCTATAAACTATTGACTTTCTGAGGCCTTAGAACCGCAGCTGTGTGTTTACAAATACTATGATGGGTAAAATGAAGGCATAGGTTTCTTACAGTACATATATATTCGATGGTCCGAATTGCCTGCTTTCACACTGTCGGGATTCTATGATTTAAAATAATCTCAGTGACGTTCAATTCTTTGAAAAGTAGTGATATCACAAATTTAGTCTCATTGTTGCATGGTTGCCTTACATTGCATCAATAAAACATACTGATCTTTTTTTGTTTATACTATGTGTCGGCAACATAATGCAACTAGATTAGAGTGGTGCTGGAAAAGCACAGCAGATCCGACACAGAGGAGCAGGAAAATCGACGTTTCGAGCCAAAGCCCTCCATCAGGAAAGGTTTTACCCAAAACGTCGATTTTCCTGCTCCTCGGATGCTGCCTAACCTGCTGTGCATTTCCAGCACCACTCTAAACTAGACTCTGATCTCCAGCATCTGCAGTCCTCACTTTCGCCTGACATAATGCGCATCTGTTCACAACTTTATTGTTCTTATTCAGAATAATTCCACTTACCAGGAAGCTTCTCTGTTCTAGATATTCAATAATATTGACTGGGGTCATGTACTTCAGTCTTGCACCATGTTGAAGTTTTTATATTGATATTTTAAATTGATAAAAAGGCCAGTGGAATTCAGAAGAAATCAGGATGGCATCATTTTGATACTTCATTGGAATTTCTTCAACGTTGCTCATTGACTTTGAGAACAGCATGGAGTTAAATAGTCCAAATTGTGGACTAGGACTTGACATATTTATTACACATTGTAATATTTCTACTTATGTTGTTCAAGCAGATTGAAGTACCTAATGCTTGTACAGCATTGGAAGTGTCAAAGACTGTGTCATATTTGGGAGACTTACAGCTACAATATTTCCTTTGCATTACTACATCATTATAATTCTGCCCAGTTCTTCATTTCTTACCATCTTCCCAAAAAATACTTCCAGTCTTTCTATCTGCCCAACTACTGTGATCTATGCCACTCCCTTCCTTGCTCTTCCTTTCCCATCATGAAACTGGAAAATATTATAACTGCTAATTTATTCCTTGTTTGGATCCTTCTCAGTCTTCTTTGCTCCATGGTCTAATCTAATTCTTACAATGTTCCTTTTATCATTGATATTTTATGACTAAAAGGAAATGTATCAGTGTTCCTTCAGTGTCAACCTGGAATTCCCTCAAGGGCATTGTAGGTCTACCTTTAGAAGATGGACAGCAGTGGTTCAAGGAGAGCAAGTAGGAATGGGCAACAAATGCTGGTCTAGCTAGCAACGCTCATGAATGTTCTTTTTAAAAATTGCAATATTGTATATATGGCAAAATTAACCATTTCTCAGCAAGAATATGTAAAGATAATTTCTGTGGTCATTAATTGTAAGGCTCCCCTATTAAGATGAAACAACAGTCTACAAGTTAAACATGGTGTATAAATATCTTAGTTTGTGAATGCATGATTTTGTCTATATGTTAATTACTCAGCTTGTTTGTATTCCCAATTTCTCCGCCTCCGCCGTATCTGCTCCCAGGAGGACCAGTTCCACCATAGAACACACCAGATGGCCTCCTTCTTTAGAGACTGCAATTTCCCTTCCCACATGGTTAAAGATGCCCTCCAACGCATCTCGTCTACATCCCGCACCTCCGCCCTCAGACCCCACCCCTCCAACCGTAACAAGGACAGAACGCCACTGGTGCTCACCTTCCACCCTACCAACCTTCGCATAAACCAAATCATCCACTGACATTTCCACCACCTCCAAAAAGACCCCACTACCAGGGATATATTTCCCTCCCCACCCCTTTCCGCCTTCCGCAAAGACCATTCCCTCCGTGACTACCTGGTCAGGTCCACACCCCCCCTACGACCCACCCTCCCATTCTGGCACTTTCCCCTGCCACCACAGGAACTGTAAAACCTGTGCCCACACCTCCTCCCTCACCTCTATCCAAAGCCCTAAAGGAGCCTTCCACATCCATCAAAGTTCCACCTGCATATCCACTAATATCATTTATTGTATCCGTTGCTCCCGATGTGGTCTCCTCTACATTGGGGAGACTGGGTGCCTCCTAGCAGAGCGCTTTAGGGAACATCTCCGAGACACTCGCACCAATCAACCAAACCGCCCCGTGGCCCAACATTTCAACTCCCCCTCCCACTCTGCCGAGGACATGGAGGTCCTGGGCCTCCTTCACCGCCGCTCCCTCACCACCAGACGCCTGGAGGAAGAACGCCTCATCTTCCGCCTCGGAACACTTCAACCCCAGGGCATCAATGTGGACTTCAACAGCTTCCTCATTTCCCCTTCCCCCACCTCATCCTAGTTTCAAACTTCCAGCTCAGTAACTGTCTCCTTGACTTGTCCGGACTTGTCCGACCTGCCTATCTTCTTTTCCACCTATCCACTCCACCCTCTCCTCCTTGACCTATCACCTTCATCTCCTCCCCCACTCACCCATTGTACTCTATGCTACTCTCTCCCCACCCCCACCCTCCTCTAGCTTATCTCTCCACGCTTCAGGCTCACTGCCTTTATTCCTGATGAAGGGCTTTTGCCCGAAACGTCGATTTCGCTGCTCATTGGATGCTGCCTGAACTGCTGTGCTCTTCCAGCACCACTAATCCAGTAGTTGTTTGTAGAGATGTTTATTAAAGCTCATTAATGACCCAGTTACAACATTCATGATTACTAGTAAACTTTTTCTGAGACCCTAAATTCTCAATTTACATCTTTGCTACAATAATGTGGTTCTGAATATTACTGGCAACTAAAAGGAAATTGAATTGAACTATTCTGCAAGCTATTTACTAATTTTCCTCTGCAGCATCACACATAAGATACACTATGGATCTCATTTTGAGTTACACAAAGTTCATCTTCTGAATTCTGAAATATATTTAGGGAGTTTGTTAGAATTATTTTAAAAATGAACACAATTCATTTATTCTAACTGCTTCACTATATCAAATGCTGCAAACTTAATTTGAAAATATACTAATTGTTTGATTTATGTGAACTTAACATTAATTCTGGAATTGTTTCACAATTAAATGTTTGTTGGAAAATGCATTTACTATTTGAGGACTAAATCAAATAAATATTATTGATTACAATGAGGCAGAAATCACATTGAAGTGCATACACTGTACACCAAGCCACCACTCAATTGCTGCATTTTCAACAATGCTATAAAAAGATAGCTCTAATTCAAAGTAGATGCCCAGTCGTCGAATCACAGATTTTAACTCAAACTGGGAAACAGTACGTCTAATATTGCTTTTTGCATGCAGTTTTGAAAGTGTAATTAAGAGAAATAGTCAACAGGCATCCATGCAAAGAATGAACGATTTATAGTCGGAGGTATCCGTCCTGCATCGATCGATAAAGTGCTTTTGATCGCTTTTTGTAGTTAAACAAAGGGAGATTAGCATTAATACTACCTATGGATTGCTCCTTTGGATATTTATAGTATGTCAGTCCCAGAAGAGCAGTTTAGAGCTAATAGTATAGCCCAGCATTAGCGCAAATTAATTCATTGCCAAGAAGTGGTCTTTCCTAAGTTTCGCTACCATACAAAGGCGAAAGCTTTGAAAATCTTGAATTAAATCTCACTTTTTAAAACCCTGGCCTTAAAGTGAGTTAACAGTTGAAAGAGAGTTTGGGATGCTGAATTAGAAGAACCTCAGAAATCACAATCTGTTGGACTGTAATTTAAGTGTGCAGGGATAGAATTTGGTCCTAACCTACTTTCCACGAGTAGGTTAAAAAAGGAAGGGGAAGTAATGTGCTGTTCACTGCTCCATGGAGTTAGATGGATAAAACGTCGTCATTGAATCAAAATAAAACTGGGTTATGAAATAATAAAACGGAAGAGAACAATGTGACAGATTCGGTCATGTGGAATACTTTACAAAAGCAATTTAAAAGACGATGTAGAGTTAATTTAAATTCTATGGTAAACTGGCTGCATATCCAATTTGTTTACCAGATCACGGAGCATTGCAATCTTCTCTCTCTGGTCTGTCTTTGCGCCTTCTTTCATAGCTCACTCTGTTGCCGATGTAACTATTCAGGCAGCGAGACCAAGGGAATTTTGTTGAACTCAAGACACTAGAGAACAAGTGAAATAAAATGTTCTACACACCGAGCAGCCTACAATATCCCTGAAGAGTGTTTCAAAATAATTCACATGCAATGTCATTATGTTAAAGTACAGTGGCTGTGGTTTTTCGGCTAAAAGTCCACTCATTTTTGCAAGATCACAAACAGAAATGCCGTGAATAGCCAGCTAATCAGCTTTTGATGGTATTGTTTGAGAGGGGAATGTTGAGCAAATTACTGCGAGACCTCCTGGTTTAATTTCAAATAATGGGATCCTTAACATCCAATTAAAAACTTTTCATACAGGTTTACCATCTCCTTCAAAGGATGACACCTCCAACAGCAAAAACATTCCTTTCTCGTTGCACGGAATATCAGCATTGATTAATAATTAAAGATAATTAAACTGGCGATGACATAAATTAGAAAGAAATTACTATATTTAATATGCAAAATTAGTGATCTGGCTTTATTAGATTCGATTCCCTACAGTATGGAAACAGGCCCTTCGGCCCAATAAGTCCGTAACCGAAGAGTAACCCACACAGAACCAAACCCCTACCTATATTTACCCCCGACTAATGCACCGAACCTACACGTCCCGGCCACACAATTAAAGTATGGTCAGTTCACCTGACTTGCTGAATCTTTGAACTGGGAGAGGAAACCGGAGCAAACTCCACACAGACACCGGGAGTGTGTGCAAACTCCACACAGACAGTCGCTCGAGGCGGGAATCAAACTCAGGTTCCTAGCGCTGTGAGGCAGTAGTGCTAATCACTGAACCACCGTGCCGTCCAAATAAAGAGAATGTTACCAAGATAACCTTTTGCTGTGTGATGAATTACTTAATTGTCGAAAGACATCTGTAATATTCCATTGGTAGCAAGTGGACAGGACAAGAATACTTTTTTCAATATATCTAACCCGGGTAATTAAAGCTGAGTTCTGTCGTAATTGTATCAGTGAAGAGCCGCCCAGTTTGTCCCCTTATTGTACACTGTCAATTACATTGCAATGTGCTATGGATCGTTAATTATTCAACCCCAAATTGTAGCAACACACAGGCACGCCAAAGCTTTTATAAAAAACAAAACTTCGGTTTTAAATTGGGACAGAAGTAGATAACCACGTCTCCGGTTAATCTGATTATTTATCCGAGCTCGTAAACAGTTAATTTCTTGTATTAAACATACATGAAGAGCCAGAGCAAAAGGCGAATTCCAGATGACACACAGCTGTTTAACATGTTTGAGCTGGCCATTGATGGTGCGCTGAAATAACTCAGTAAAGTCTGGATCCATAAAAACTGATTCATTGGTAACCTATAAGTGATGAAAAACATCACCGAACACCAATTGCCAGACAATTAATTCGCCTATAGAGTGTAGCAATCTTTCGAACTGGTGGGCATAGTCAAGATAATGCATCTTTCGCACAGTAGATACGAAAGCTGTTTGTACAGCAGCCCCACTTTGTTAAAGTCTAGTAATATGTTTAGAGTTTTTAATATATATGAAATGCATTTCAACTGGAATACACTGGAAATCTGTTTTAATTTTTTTCCCTCAGAGGGATTCCACTGAGAATAGGAAGAATTCTACTTTGAACCGAATAAAAAAAAGAAAAATAACCTTACACATTCAGCTGCTATGTTTTTACAATATTATCTCAATTTGGTTTTAAAAAAAGACGAAGCATTGAGTTATCCGCGATTTTACCTCTTCTCTTTCCCCTCCGCTTTTAAGATTCCTGCACACAACAGGGAAATCAAACGTGGGGGCGTGACAGCGCTGAGAATCATCCTTTAGAAGGGAATCACGTGAAATTGATCAATCAGTGTAGGATCCAGCTCCTTGCTGTGGGATGACAGGACCTTATCTGTGCTGACAGTGAACATGTGTCGAATTGCTAGCACCAATTAAAATTCCATTCTTTCGAAGGAACCTGCACATAAATCAATTGCATTTACAATCAAAACGATGGTGCAAATCCATGCGTCATTGGTGTTCGAAGATTATGGAAGGGATTTTGTGATATGGCAGGTGTCACAACTCATTGGGCGGTGCGCTGCTATTCCGGCGGTGATAACAGTGTAAAGAAAAAGTACACAATTCACCCAAAAGATAGATCCAGTCTAACAGAAAAAAACAGCAGCAAGTTTTTCTACTTGACAAAAACTACCAGCTATTTCAAATAAATAGATTCTGACCACAGGTAAATTAAGAACAGTTGACAAATAATTGCATGGTTAACTCCTCCTGATCTCCCAACTACTGTACTCAATACTCTGACCAATAAAGGAAAGCATACCAACTGCCTTCTTCACTATCCTATCTACATGTGACTCCACTTCCATGGAGCTATGAACCTGTACTCCACGGTCTCTTTGTCAGCAACACTCCCTAGGACCTTACCATTAAATGTATAAGTCCCGCTAAGATTTACTTTCCCAAAATGCAGCACTTCACATTTATCTGAATTAAACTCCAAATGCCACTTCTCAGCCCATGGGCCCATCTGGTCCAGATACTGTTGTAATCTGAAGTAACTCTCTTCGCTGTCCACTACACCTCCAATTTTGGTGTCATCTGCAAACTTACTAACTGTAGCTCTTATGCTAGCATCCAAGTCATTTATGTAAATGAGAAAAAGTAGAAGACTCAACATCAATCCTTGTGGCACTCCACTGGTCACAGGCCTCCAGTCTGAAAAACAACCCTCTACTACCACCCTCTGTCTTCTACCTTTGAGCCAGTTCGGGTATCCAAATGGCGAGTTCTCCCTGTATTCCATGAGATCTAACCTTGCTAATCAGTCTCACATGGGGAATCTTGTCGAACACCTTACTGAAGTCCATATAGATCACATCTACTGCTCTGCCCTCATCAATCTTCTTTTTTACTTCTTCAAAAAACTCAATCATGTTTGTGAGACATGATTTCCCACACACAAAGCCATGTTGACTATCCCGAATCAGTCCTTGCCTTTCCAAATACATGTACATCCTGTCCCTCAAGATTCCCTCCAACAACTTGCCCACCACCGAGGTCAGGCTCACTGGTCTATAGTTCCCTGGCTTGTCTTTACTGCCCTTCTTAAACAGTGGCACCACATTTGCTAACCTCCAGTCTTCCGGCACCTCACCTGTGACTATCGATGTTATAAATATCTCAGCAAGAAGCCCAGCAATCACTTTTCTAGCCTCACACATAGTTCTCGGGTACACCTGATCAGGTCCTGGGGATTTATCCACTTTTAACCGTTTCAAGACATCCAGCACTTCCTCCTCTGTAATCTGGACATTTTGCAAGATGCCACCGTCTATTTCCCTACAGTCTATATCTTCCATATCCTTTTCCACAGTAAATACTGATGCAAAATATTCATTTAGTACCTCCCCCATTTTTTGTGGCTCCAAAAAAAGCCCGCCTTGCTGATCTTTGAGGGACCCTATTCTCTCCCTAGTTACCCTTTTGTCCTTAATATATTTGTAAAACCCCTTTGGATCCTCCTTAATTCTATTTGCCAAAGCTACCTCATGTCCCCATTTTGCCCTCCTCATTTCCCTGAGAATCCATCACCTCCTACATTTTCCAAAACAGAGTACTTGTTTGAAATGCAGATAGCCACAGAAGATTCCTGCACTGCCTGCCTACCTCTCCTACCTTTCCTGGAATTAACCCATCTATGTGACTGTATCTGTGACTCTTCTCCCTTTTTATAACTGCCATCTATCACACCCCCTTGCTCTTTTAAATTTCTCATTGCCTCCAACTGTCACTCCAACTGATCCATTTGATCTGACAGGATTCGCAACCAACAGCATGTATTGCAGATATAATCCTCAGTAACACGTAAACTCTCCCTAAACTCCCACGTCTGATAAGAAGAGCATACCACTCTATTGAGGGCTATTTTTGCTTCGTTCAATCTGCAGACCCAGAAAATATCACCATCTTGTTCCTCTACAAAACATTGCTCCAGGTTAACTTATATTTTTAAGTTTAATCAAGAGACATAGCTCAACAAAACAAATAATCAAGAAAGAACCCACTCTAATCACTACTGCAGACTTACTGTAAGGCCATGCTTAAATATTCACTTATCTGCTTCTGTGCTGTGACCTCTCCCAAACAGGTTCCTTCAAGATCAGTTGTGCATTTCACTGTTTTTAAAAATTTTCCTAGATGCACTCTTATCCAGCGATACATGAATTCAACAGCAAAGGCAGTAACTGCTCAGGTTCACTTCTCCATCAGTTAGCAGTTTGGGTTTCCTTCTCTCTCTCTCTCTCTCTCTCTCTCTCTCTCTCTCTCCCCCTCTCTCCTGCACTGACCTGAACATGTATTGCCTTTATCTGCCCCTCTCCCCTTTAAAAGTGTCATTGTTTGATCTTTTTTTTCTCCAAAGTTCCAGCATATAAAACAGTAATTGCTGCTCCTGGAATTCGAGAAAAACACCTCCAACACCTAAAATACCTCAAAAAAGGAGCTGCCTGTTACAGCCAGAAATTGTTCCTGTCCTCCATCTTGAATTATCCAGAATCCTTGTCCTCTGGTGAATGTTTCAGCATTTGCCACTATTTGGATCATAAAACCTGGCCCATCATTAAATTCAAAAACAGAAAGATGATGGTGCATCAGGTCTATCTTTATGCTGCTTCAATTGTTATTCCAATAACTTGTTGCTTCTCAAGTTACTCATCCACTTTTGTCATGAACAATTCAAGCTATTAACTTCTAATATTCTCAGGTGAATTATTCCAATAATTTGCAACCATCTCAGTAAATCAATGACCACTATATCCCATTGGAATGTACCTATTTAGTTTAAAGCATGTTCATTCTCTTGTCCAACTATCTGTTGGCTAATACTAATAGCTCTTTTAATCCTGTGCAACTCTAGATATCTTAACTAGTTCTCTTCGCCTTCTTATTCAAGCTTCCATTTATCCCAGTTTTCATGGCTTTCCCTGTGAACTTACTTATCTTACTAACTCTTTTACCCACAAATCCATGTTGAGTTAGAATTATTCTGTAGTGTCAGTTCTAGAGAAAGTCAATACATTGATGGGAAAGGGCAGTGAGTTCTGACCAATGTTTGAATACTCTAGCGCACTATTCCCTCTCACCATCGTTCTTCTAACTATTCCATTGTATGTGGGATAGCTTACAAATACTGACTTGATGGCTTGTGGAAAGCTATTGTGAGACTGAATTCCCTTCCCAAATCTGTTTTGTGCAGTATTTTCCCCATTAATCGTGTTGTTTTTCTCCCTTTTTGTTGTTTTGACAGAAACAGTACTTATTTATCCACTTCCAAATGCAAAATAAGACATTTGTTAAAGGATGGACTATTAATCTTGGTTTCTCTGAAATTCTTACTGATCCCAAAAGCACTACTTCTTCTGTTGCCATTGACTTTGCAATTAGACCTTTTACATTTACATACAATCTTTTCCACATCCTTATTTCTGCCCTTTTCCTGTTTGAATTCTTCTTATGCTGCTTTGTCCTTGTCTTCCAATCTTTCCTGCACAACACCATGTTTTTTATAATTTATTCTCCCATTTAACTTTGTCTGCCTATCCTGTCCCTTGGCATCCCATTGTCCTAACTTAAAGATAATTCCACCATTTTTTTGTACATTGGTCCCTTTTAGAGGCCCATGCAGTCAGTACAAACCATCCTTTTCCAAGATAACTTAACTCTTGCTCCCTCTACCATATTTTCAGTGAAACAGATTGTTGTCATATTAGGCTGCTTCTCCCTACATCAACTGGCATCTGCAGACTATTTCAGAGAAGACAATTTTTCCTTACATTCTTCTATTACTGCAGAATCTCCAGAATACATCTTGCCATGTTGTGGCTTTCAATATAGATCACAGTAAACGTTACCTCTCCACACTCCATCAAGAACTATCCTCATGAAGATGAAGAAAATCCTACTCTTTTTTGTGATCAGATAATGTTTCCCATCACTACTTGTCAACATTACTCAAAAAACTATCTTCAGTATGTCTGAGAAACTGAACATTGGCAGTAAACCATCAAGATTTGTTATGGTGAATCGAGCTTTTCTTTATGGAATACCTAACAAACTTGCATCGCAACTGGAAGTTAAATATAGCACGGTGTATGAAACACAGAAGATATTCTACTAATTGACTTATGTTTTCTGTACTATAAAAGGCATTGAATTATAAGTTCTAATCCACACTGTTCCTTCCTCAGTTAATTGCAACCTCATTCATGGCAACTCACAGCTTAATTGAAAGATTTAAATTTGAGGAGTACATAAATAGAACAACTCAACACCAGTCCTCATGCCTCAAAGCAGGAGAAATAATTCTTTACCCAGCCCAGTCAGTGACCTTCTTCCCTTTGCACTTAAATTAAGGTGTTGTATTCAATCTCAGAAAAGAAGAATCAAATCATACAAATACTTCAATCTGTTTAAACTATTTTATCCAGAAGAAACTATTTTCTGTTTCAAAACAAAAACAGGCTCCTCTCAGTTCCAATCACACACAACTTGGCTTCATAAAAAACGAAATTTGGTCAATCATTTGAACTTGCCAATTAGCATCACATTTTTGGTTCATTTATTGCTTCTACTCAGCATAAGCCATAAAATGTCTCAGAAATATAAGCCAGCAGTCATGTTCACTTCCATCTAAAACTTTTACTGCAACCATTTATCATATCCCAATGAGCATAATGCCCCATCACATCTCTATCCTCTTTCAGTTCTGAGGAAGAATGCTATTTAACCTGAAAGGTTTACTCTGTTTTTCTCTACACCAGTATTGTATTGCCTGATCCAGTGAGAATTTCCAACACTGTGTGTTTTTATTTAAACTGTTCATTCTCCTACTTTAAGGAGAATTATCTGCGAAGCGTTCTATTATGTTAGCTATTCATTATTATTTAACATAGTCTCAATTACAAATGTGAAACTTTGTTTAAAGCTTTCTGAAAGGCTAAGTCTATTTTTATAAATTAGCAATTCATGTACATACACAACTAATAATATATTTAATAAAAACCCTTTTTACTGAGCTTATATTTACTGTACTTTCTAATTTTATTAGATTGACATATTTCAGTTATAGGTGCTGTGTTTTGCAGGTGTTAACAAGATGACGTTTTGTAAATTGTTCCAAGCTGTTCAAATCCGAATCTTGAATTTCATCAACATGCAATGTTAAACATAAATTAGTTTTTGTTGCAGTTGTGTTAAAATTGTTGAACAGGAAATTCTTGAAGGCTTGAAATTTTATTTCCCAGTGTCCATATTGTTCCCTTAAAAACATTTGGTAAATATAAGCAGCACCCATCAAGACAGATTTTTGCTTTGATTCTCAATTTTGTTCAGATAAAAGAGCTTTGTGCATAAATGGCTCATGCATTTTCATGAAAATCTCTACCTGAAATAAATGGGTTTAAGATGAAATGTTAAAATTGAAAAATGCAAAGCCTAGACTATCATGATTTGTTGTCCCACTAGTAATGATCATTTGATTTGTAACTGATAGTTAAAAGGATCAAGAAAACTTTGATGAAGTGTAAATTTTATCTTCCACTTGTCACATTCATGAGCATTGGTTTAGTTTCCTGTATTTTAAAACCAGAGGATCTGGTAAAGAAATTTGATTAGTTCCTTTAGTTTGAAAATCTAATATCTCTGTGCAATGTTTCATTTATCAAAAGTGAATGTTAGAACTTGCGGTTCTGCTTGATGCAGTAACCATGTGGTAATTTGGATACTTTTTCAGATTTTTTTTGTGTTTTCTGTAAGCATAGAAAGTGAGTTGATGCCAACTTCTGATTGCAAGAAGTGCAGAGTTCCTTGTGAAGCTATTGCTAGGCTTGTTCAATGAGAACATTCTATTATATTCACACAAATAATAATCATAGAAGCAATTCAGTTTACAATAAATGGATTCAGTTGTTAATATCTTTATACTTAACTATGACAAGAAAATCTACTCATTATTTGATTTGTAGAAGAGAATTTTTTTTAAAATGACTGGATTAGAAAGAATAGGAAGGATGTCTGACATTAATGTTCCTATATATCACTTAATCGCTGGGTAAAATTGAAGTGTACTGATTATCACTTAATACAAACCTTCTGCTGGTTATGTATCAATGATTATAATTCTAATGCAATGCCAGAACAATTTCTGCCATTTTCAGTAGATGCAAACATAATTTTAAAATGTTTCTCTAGTGTAAACAGTTAAAAAGTGTGAATATTCTATTTCATTTGTTGGCTCTCAGGGTGGTGGTGATGGTGTGTGTGTGTGTGTGTGTGTGTGTAGAGTTGGGCTGGGGGGGTGGGGTCATTAATGGGTTGGGAGTGAGGTGGTGGCAAGATGGGATATTGATGGTGTCAGGAAAGTACAGTTTGCCATAAATGCTATAAATCTTTCAGCATTAAATTACAATCTTTCTTAAGTGTAGGAATAATTGCATCTCATTGTTACCAAACAATATTTTATTCATAAGATATGGGTTGTTTTATAATTATATAATTTAGTTTTATTTGTCAAATGTTTCTTCACATGGTCTTTAGTACTTTCTACTTCGTCATGTTTTTGAAAAGCACCCCTTAAGTTAAGTCAGAGGACAATGCTTCGGTGACATTGACAAGTCACATTGGACATGTAGGAAAAGTCTTAAACACATTGGCCATTTTGGGCTTGTATATTAATTTATTTCAAGAGTGTACCAAAAATCCAGTTTCTTTGCTGTTGTTTTAAAGATGACTTGAAAGAAAGACAAACATATTACATTAATTGAACTTTTGCATTCAATTATATTTGAAATAAATTTAATTATTTACTCTAATCAATAAATCTAATTACACCACTTTAGCTGTGTAAATCAGTCCCAAATCATAATAGCACTATAAAAGAATATTTATACATCCAGAAAAGCTGAGGTCTGGATCTGCAATTATTGAATGGACTGCTCCACAGGGAAACACTGTTGCTGCCTGGCTGACGTGGCAACTGTGAAAATATAATTATCATTTCAACAGTTGCCAGATTACATGAATGATAAAATCATTTTATATGCAACATGAGTGCATTTTTACTGTAGCTGTCAGCTCTCAGTGTCAGCCATGGCTCAGTACATAGCACTTTCCTCTTCCTCTGAGTCAGAATTTTGAGGATTCAAGTCCCACTCCAGAGACCTGAATGGAAAGAAACTAGACTCACAGCTAAATCCAGTATTAAGAAAATGTTACATTGTTGAATATGCTATCCTTTGGAAGAAATGTGAAGTTGAGGCCACCCTTTCAGGTGTGTATAATAAGATCCCATAGCACTGTTTTGAAGAAGAGGAGTTCCAGTTAATATTTGTCCTTTGACCAACATTGCTAAAACAGAATTTGCTCACAGCCACATTGCTGTTTGTAGGAGCTTGCTCTTGGCAACTTGGCAGTCAATTTATCTCCTTTAAAAAAGTACTTAATTGGCTGCAAAGCAATTTGGAACATTCTGAGGTTCTGAAAGATGTTAATGACAGATAAATACACATATTTTCTTTCCAACTGCATTTAAATTTCCAAGTAAGGATTATAATAGATTTTGTTGTTAACTAATATGAATGAGTAATGAGACTTGTTGATGATACAACAATGTTGCTTTGTGATACCACACTGGATAATAATAGTAAACTTGCCATCTGTAAGTTTGTCGCATGTTAAAATGTTACATCAGTGAAGATTTTTATTAAGCATGGTAAAATTTTTATATTTATCACAGCAGAATTTCACAGGACTATGCAGTATTGGAATGCAATACAAATTGCCCTCTCATGCATGAATATTGTTATGAAGATGTGGGTGTACTGTACCTTTAAGAAAGTTAAAAGCTAATAGAACTACCTGACAGCACCAAGTGTTTTGAATAAGATACAATGTAACATATGGTTCAGCTGCTGGGGTAGCAAGGATTGCTGGTTGCCTGGAGACAAAAATAGATTCAATTTAGGCCAATCAGTTTAAATTATACCCCAAAAATACCAAATTCCAATTAAGTTTGAATTAACTATATTTACAATCTTAAAAGGCAATGACACAATCCCATGCTTTGGGGTATATAACCGAGGAAAATTGAACAGTTGTTAGGAGAACTGCCAAGCCACCAGCATGTAGAGACTGTCCAAAAATAGCTCTCTTAAAGATACCTTGGGGGATCCAAGATGGCGGCGATCTGAGATCACACTGCAGAGCTTCGCATTGCAGCAGGAGCAGGATGGTCCTTTAACCCACCCAACCCAGGTCATCAGGATTTCTTGGGGCATTAGAAAGATTGTGGAGCCCCAAGAAATGTTTAAAAATTGACTTACCTGTATTTTCAGCTGTCCAGAAATGCCTAAAAAGGGAGGAGGAGCATCCGAGGCTGGGTCTGCAGCTCAGCCTGCAGCAGCCTCAGAGCCAATTACTCTCCAGGACCTGTGAACCAGCTCTCGAAATCTCGTGAGATGCTGGGGAAACAGATTGAAGAGAAGCTGGCTCCAGTCTCTCTCATGCTGCAGAAGGATGAGCAGCAGCTGGGAGACCTGGAGAAGAGGATGGATGAGGTGGAGCACAGGGTCACAGTGGTGGAAGGTGATGCTCATTCATTCAAGGATGAGATCCAAGCCCTGAAGACGCAGGTTCATAATTTGCATGACCAAGTGGATGATCTTGAAAACAGGGGCAGGAGAAAAAACATTCGGATCATCGGTCTGCCTGAGGGTAAGGAAAGTGAGCGGCCTGCGGAATTTGTTGAAGATTGGCTTCCGAAATTCCTTGACTTGGAGACTGGCATGAGAGCATTGAAGATAGAGAGGGCTCACCGGGTTGCAGTGTGGAGGTCAGGTCTGGGTCAACGCCCTCGTCCTTTCCTGGTGCGGTTCCATCATTACCGGGATAAGGAAAGAGTCATGGAGGCTTCCAGACTCCAGGGGAAGGATCCAAAGGCGCTAATTTATGAGGGGTCTAAGATCATGTTTTTTCAGGACTTCTCAGCGGCGGTGATCCAGAAACGAAAAACATATGATGGTGTCAAGAGAAGACTGAAGGAGCTTGGGATTCAGTACTCCCTGAGATATCCGGCAGTGCTTCGGATCACCTTAGATGGATCCATGCATCTCTTTGACACATCGGAGAAGGCAAGAGACTTTGTGGACAAACTAACCTAATTTAAACAATTGTAGTATGTATAAATATCGTTGTTTGGGTATGCATTTATCATTCTGTAAAAGAAATGGAGGAAATCCAGTTGGAGCTTTGTTTTTCCCCTTTTATTTCCTCTATTGATAATAATTTGGTTCAAACTATATCTGGCGGTGGTTAAGATGTACATTTTAAATTTCTAAGATAGGACATACCAAAGGATGGGTGGGGTATTTATTCCCCCCTTTTTTTAAATAAAAGAATGTTTTTTTATTCATATTGATATTCGATGGGGTGTTTATTCTTTTTAGCTTGTGCTTGCGATGCGGCTCTAGCTGGGAGAAGTGAAGGTGGTTGAGATGGTTAGATGCCTATTTATGGGCAGTTCGGGATGGGTAGTTGCCCCCTCCAGGCAGGGGGTGAGTTCCCCTACTCAGCGCTATTGGCGCTTTATATGTTGGTTTGTTTTCTGGTTTTCTGGTTTTTATTTTTAATAATTTTGTATGTTTGTTAAATGTAGTGGTTTTAGTTTATGTAGTTTTTATATTTGGGCTAAGGCTCAGCAATTTGTGATTCGGGTTCCTCCTGTCTGGAATTTAAATGTGATTGCAGAAGATTATGGCTAATGATTTGATTAAATGGTGTACCTGGACTATCAAGGGAAGTCACTCACCAATTAAGAGGAAGAAGGTACTCTTGAGTCTTAGAAAGGAGAAGGTGGATATTGCTTTGTTATAGTAGACACATTTGGATGACAAGGAGCATCTGAAATTACAGCAGAATGGCTTTGACCGAGTTTATTTTTCATCATTTAATACCAGAAGTAGGGGAGTAGCTATATTGGTTCAGAAAAATCTCTCATTTAAATTGTTGGAATGTGTTAAAGACACATACGGGAGGTTTGTAATTCTTAAAGCCTTGATAAATGGGGAAGAATATGGTATTTTAAATGTTTATTGTCTTCAAGCTCATCCTCTTAAATTCTTGGTAGATGCTTTTTCTAAACTGATAAGTCTCAAGTCTCGGCACATCATTATAGGGTGAGATTTTAACTGCCTCATGGACCCCACAGTAGACAGGTTGCCTAAAGGTCCCTCGATACCCACTACACAAACCAAACAGTTATTGGGTTTGTGTGGGGAATTAGGGTTGGTGGACGTCTGGAGGTGTCTCCACCCTACAGGTAGGGATTTCATGTTTTTCTCCAATCTGCACAGACAGATGTCACAGGAGGATTGATTTTTTTCTGACCCCTATGGTAACCCTGGATCTGGTGGCATCCTGTACAATTGGTAATATTACCATCTCTGATCATGCTCCAGTATACCTTATGATTAAGACTAAGGACGTTACAGCGGGTTCAAGGTACTGGCGAATGGACCCCTTTATTCTCATGGACAGTAAGTTTGTGGAGTATTTCTCTAGGGAATTTTGGGCATTCCTAGACATCAACATAGGCTCAGTTGATAACTCATCTGTTCTCTGGGAAACTGCCAAAGCTTATGCCAGGGGGTTAGTTATTTCATATTCCACCAGTAGGAAGCGGCAGAAGGGTGAGCAGCAATGTCTCCTTGAAGCACAGTTGAACGCAGCCGAGAAGGCCTGCTTTGACAGACCCTCGTTGGTCAAACTAAAGAGAATTACTGCACTGTGGTCTGCATTAAATTCCGTGCTAACGCAGATGGCAAAGAAGGAGCTGGCTTTTGCAAAGCAAAGGTTATACGAGCATGGTGACAAGCCAGGCAAATACTTAGCATACCTTGCCAGAAATAGAAGTGCCCCACAAACCATTACAGCGATTAGGGAAGGGTCTGGGAACCTAACATGTGAGTCTAAAAAGATTAATGTGGCATTCCAGAGATTCTACTCTAAGTTATTTCAGTCTGAGGATTGTGAATAGGGGCAGGCCAAAATGGAATCCTTTTTTAGAGATCTGACGCTCCCGGGTGTGACTCCCAAACAACAGTCCTTTCTCAATACCCCATTATCAGAGCAAGAAGTGCAGGAAGCTGTGAGGCAGCTTCAGAGTGGAAAGGTACCTGGTCCTGATGGACTTCCCAGTGAATTCTATAAGGAATTTATAAGTATATGGTTAGGCCCGATGCTGAATATGTTTAATGATTCATACTGTCATGATTGTCTCCCACCATCTCTGAGAGAGGCCAATATTTCACTTATCCTTAAAAAAGGGAAGGATTCAGAAGACTGTGCTTCATACAGGCCCATCTCGCTCTTAAATGTGGACTTTAAGATCCTCTCTAAGGCTCTCGTGTTAAGACTGGAGACTGTGTTACCCTCTATTATTAAAGAGGATCAGATGGGCTTCATAAAGGGTTGCAGATCCTCCAATAACGTTAGGAGGCTGCTTAACGTAACTCAAGCATGCCAACAGCAGTCAATACAGGGATTGGTGATTTCTTTAGATGCAGAGAAGGCATTTAACCAAGTTGAGTGGCCGTACCTTTTCTATACTCTAGACCGGTTTGGTCTGGGCGAAGTTTTCATAAGATGGGTAAAGATTCTCTACAGTGTACCTTCGCGGTGGTCATTACCAATGGGGTACGATCAAGCAACTTTAATATTTCTAGGGACAGCCGGCAGGGCTGTCCCCTTTCACCATTACTTTTTACGTTGGTGATTGAACCGTTGGCAGAGGCCATTCGTGGGGATCTCAATATATTAGCTCCAGAAGTGGGGTCAAAATTACATAAGATCTCGCTGTATGCAGATGATGTTCTAATTTTCTTGACAAATCTAGCAGTTTCAGTGCCTTGCCTGATACAATGCATTCATGCGTTTGGTGCTTTTTTGGAGTATAAGATTAATTTTGCTAAATCAGAGGTTATGCCTATGAGTGGTCTTACGAAAGAGTTGGCTCTTGAGAGTGACTATAGATTCCCATTTAGGTGGTCACAGGGAGGTTTGTGTATTTGGGCATATTCATTACTCCAGTTCTGGACTGGCTGTTCAAAGCCAATTATTTGAAAAAGTTAAACAAGATCTCTAAAGATGGGAGGCACTTCCAGTCTCGTGGTTGGGTCAGATAGTGCTTATTAAGATGAATATTCTCCCTCGTTTGCTATACCCTAGACGGATGCTCCCCCTGATTTTCAATAAACAAACACTCAGGAGACTGAACAGTTGGTTCAGCTCCTTTATCTGGCACTGTAAACGGCCCCTTATTAAATTAGCCAAACTGCAGTTGCCTCACAGAATGGGGGGAGTAGACCTTTCGGACATTAAAAATTACCAATTAAGCTCGCTTTTGACCCACGTAAGTGATTGGGTTTGTGGGGACCCTCTTTCAATCGAAGATATCCAGATATCGAAGCCTCCCAGGCAAGATGCCCCCTTACCAGTTTGCTGTTTTTGGACAAGGTGAGGACAGTTAGGGAATATTGCCATAACCCAATAGTCATCAACACTGTTAAAGCATGGAGGGCAATTCGGCAGAGGGAAGGTAATATTGGCAAAACATCTTTGTTTACACCTTTAGTGGGTATTCTGGGTTTTCAACCGGGTATGATAGATTCAGGATTTAAACGTTGGGCAGCTAGGGGTATATCTTGCATGGGTGATTTATTTGAGGGAGATGGTAATGGTGTCCTTCGATCAGTTAGTACGGAAGTACGAGTTACCTAATAGAGACCTCCTCCGTTTTTTTCAAGTTAGGGATTATATTTAAAAAAAACACACTTTTGACTGATCCCTACAAATCTGACATAGAAAGAGGGGTACTAAGGGCTTAGAGTACACTCTCTGTCAGTACTCTATATCACCAATTGGGAGGTGCCACCTCAGATGAGTCTGATCAACTCTGCAAGATGTGGGAAAGAGAGCTGGGTGTTGAAGTTTCCTCAGAGGATTGGGAGGATATTTGGGAGAATGCAAGGAAGATATCAATTTGCAATAGGACCCATGCTTTACAGTTGAAGATTCTCCACAGGGTCCACTTAGCCCCAGACCATTTGTCAAAATTTAAACCAGGGGTATCTTCAGCATGCCCCAAGTGCAAGGTCTGTACGGGTACTCTTACCCATTGTCTTTGGTCTTGTGACAGATTTCAAACATATTGGAGTGCTGTGGTGGGTGCAATGGAGAGGATTTTAGGTATAGGAGAAGGACCCTATTTCTCTCCTTTTGGGCTGACCCATTGTATTTCCTGCAGACGCACATAAGAAAAAACTTTTCAATATTCTTACGTTCCATGCAAGGAAGAAGATCTTTCTAGGTTGGATATCTGAAAACCCCCCAGGCATGTTGGGTTGGCGGAAGATTGTTATGGGGCATATTCCCCTGGATTTTCTTACAAATATGGTACACCAGAAAACTGAGAATTTTTACAAGACATGACAACCCTTTTTGAAATACCTGGACACAGATTTATCTGCCACACTAACAAGGGCTTTTATATAGCCGTAACGATTGTGTTTCATGAGTCCAATATCCAGGGAGGAGGAACTGTGAATGTATGAGTGTTTTGTTTGGCTGGGCTGAGTTATTACTATTTATTTATTTGTTGTTAGGTATTTATTTACTTAGTTAAATAGCTAGTTTTGTTTTTTTAAATTTTATACTTCTCTATATATGTTTATACATTCATATAGGAGGGTGAGTTGGGGAACTTTTTTTATTATTTGGTTTAGTTTTGTACTATTTTTGTACTGTTTTGAATTGCATTGTTTTGTATTTGTTGTAATATTTAAACATCTATTTTTTCTTAATAAAAATAAATTTAAAAACAAAACCTTAAACAATTAGTGATCTGTGAAAGAAGAAGAAAAGAAGACTGAAGAAAAGAAGTTTTGACATCTGGCTGGTTTTGAATATTGAATTTTTGGTCAACCTTAATCGGGGGGTTTTATTGGACTCGTATTATAGAAGGTGAAGGTAAAAGATACGTTAGAGGAAGGAGCTGTAAATAGTTGTTGATTAATTGTTCTCTGTCATACTTTAAGAAATAAGGCTATTAATCTTTACTTTAAATAGTTCTTGGCCTCTCAAATTTTCACAGAATACTGCATGGGATAAATCTTTTCTGTGTTGCTGGTTTAAATTAAGCCAGAGGGTTTACCCCAAGTTGTAACAATATAAATTACACAATTATACACAAAAATTGAGGTTTACTTGATACAAAAATTCCACTGATTTGCAGGAAACAAATTAGCTTGACACAAATTAGGAAGTGAGTCTAGAGAATTAAAATGGGAAATAGGGTGATGGCAGATGAATCGTGCAGGTATTTTGCATTGAACTTTATGAAAGAGGATACAAGTAGCATCCCAGAAACAGCTAAAAAGTAGGAAATGGGATGGAGGGAGGAACTCAAGACAATTGCAATCACAGTCATACTAAAATTACAGTTTAGTATAGTTGTCGATGCAGTGAGACATGGAATACTCTGACAAGGAGAGCACTAGAATGCATATGCATAAATATTTGGCATGTTGGAACTTATACCAATGAATGCAGCACAGTCCATGCCGCACAAATATCACAGGAGATTATAAAACTGTAGGATTATGAAACCGTTGTCTCCCCATCTCCCATTGTCTACCAAGAAAGGCATTGTTGCATGTAAAAGCCTGTTGGCAAATAGCTAAATGCATTGTGGAGGAAATCCGTACCTTTGTGCAGCCTGGATTGTCTTTGTGAGCAGTAGCCTGCAGATAACATGTTCAAAGTTACCTGTGATTACTTCTGCTTCACAAAGTTAACTAATTTCAATCTGTAATGACCAATGATATAGTGAAGATAGTTTGTGGCCAGCATTTGTATACCTCACAGTTAGTTATTGCATGCATTTCACATGTCGGTACAATGATTACAGATGTCTTTAACTTGTACTCTGTAATTGCCTGATTAATGCATTTCCCTTGAAGGGCCTTGCATTGCTCAAAAGTACATTCTCAAGCAGAAATCACTTATTCTGCTGGTTCTGTGTGTCGTCACAGTCATTTTCCATTTCCATTGGACACATGAAGATGGAAAGCAATGCAGGTCACACTTGGAAAACTCTCAGGCTCAGCCTAATACAAAAGAACAAAGAGAAATACAGCACAGGAACAGGCCCTTCAGCCCTCCAAGCCTGAGCTGATCATCATGCTAACTAAACTGAAAGAAAACCTTCTGCCCTTATTCAGTCCATATCCCTGTTTATCCTTCCCTATTCATTTAACCATCCAAATGTCTCTTAAATGTCACCAATGTCCCTGCTTCCACCACCTCTTCTGGCAGTGTGTTTCAGGCTCCTACCACTGTCTGTGTGAAAAACATCCTTCGCACATCTCCCTTAAACTTTCCCCCTCTCACTTTGAACCTGTCACTCCTTGTAATTGAAACTTCAACCATGGGAAAAAGCCTCTGACTATCCACCCTAGTCTGCCTCTCATAATTTTGTAGACTGCTATCAGGTCTCTTCTCAGCCACCATCTTTCCAGTGAAAATTGTCCTAGTCTTTTTAACCTTTCCTCATAGTCAATGCCCTCAAGACCAGGCAACATCTTGGTGAACCTTCTCTGCACTCTCTCCAAAGACTTTCATGTCCTACTGGTAGTGCTGTGACCAAAACTGTGCACAATATTTCAAATACAGTCTAACAAGGGTGAATAATTCGTGGTAGGTGAGAATGCAGAGAAGTCAGATCATCTTTGGTCTATTGATTAGAAAAGCATGCTTAATTGCATGACTGGTCTAGCTTTGTTCCTAATTTGTATGTTTGTAAAAGTATGGAACCTACTGTTCAATGACCATTGTTTTAATTCCATTTCTTTTTCATCGTGAGTGGCTACCACATATTTCAGAATCTAAAGTGTCACAATTGAAGTATAATGCATATGTATTTGAGCCAGTACTAACAAAGGATATGACATCTATCTAGTAAGATATCAGTATCTTCTTTATTTCTCTACAGTTGAGGTTCTGGTTTGGTATGTCAAAAGAAAAAGGCAAAGTCAAAAAGGAGTCACCATAGTCCCAAAGGGCAGCTGGTGTTGAGTTTAAACTTAGGGTTACCATACCTCAGGCAAGAGGGGAGGTCAAGAAGGTGGGACCTTCACGGTGACCTCAACTGGTGCAGGAATTGAACCCATGCTATTAGTTCAGTTGCTGGACAGTTGGTTTCATGTATATAGCAAAATACAAGTAAAAATGTGCGTCTAATCTATAAAAGTGAAAGTATACAATCAAAGTGTTCACTAAATATGATAAAATGACTGTTTTATCAAAAAATTGAAACAGGAATGCTTTCAGTACAAGAATACTATTGCAGTTTGAGTTAAAATGTGAGCACTTTCTACCTGAATGCATTATGAGGTATCTTCCCCTCAAAGACCATAGTTACTCAAGAAGGTAGCTCCCTCCCACCCTTAAAAAGAAGAACTTGGAAAGGACAATAAATGTTTCCTCACAATTTCTACATTGCAAGGAAATATTTCTAAAGGTGCAAGTTTATCCAACCAATGTCTCCACAGCTTTGCCTCCTCTGCCATTGAAACCCCAATCACTCAGTCCTTATTTCTTACGTTATGGTGTGCCTTGCATGAATTTTGGGGGCTCCAATGGTTGGATGAAGTTGTTTTTGTGCTGTTGCTTTATTGATGGATACATCCTAATTCAGTACATCAAAACTTAGTGACTCGATGTTTTTACAAGATATGAACATGGATTTAATCTTTGTGCATGGCTCCAAAACAGCATAATATACAACCATTAGGGCAACAAAGTAAAAAGCTTGTCCATACTCCTCTGCTCCCATTAACCTAATTGAAAGGCACTGATTAATTCATCAGTAGCTCAGAACCAATGATGGATCACTCCTTTTTTGAATTTAACCTTTGTGTTTTTTTCCCTTGTTTCACAGAATATGAACATTGCTATTCATCCCTTAAGTAGATGTCAGCAAACCGCTACAGTCAATCCTGTAATTCCAATGCTGTTTTCAAGATTTTGGCCCAGCAATTGTGAAAGAACATTACAAATAATGGATGGTTCAGAAATAAGATTGGGTTTCACAGTAGAGTTAGAGTATGCTTACTATTTACATTGAGATTGCTATTTCATTTCAATTTTGTATAGCCAATGATATACTAACAATTCATTAACAAACTTGAATTTTGTTCAGCAACGTGGGAGGACCAGTAATAACCGGTTCTCTAATATTTGATATAATTTTCTAGAAAGTCTATTTGTTCAACATGATTGCTTAAGTAGCATGATTATTGTGTAAATTATATATTCACATCATTAAGAGTAGGGTTAGGTTCTCCTGTAGATCTTGACTTTAGCATATCTGCTATTTGTTGTGTTTTGCATTTATATCCATTACTGTGTAGCTACTTATTGATATGTTATTTGTTTATCCATCAACATGAGACAGATGCTAAACATCTAATGATTTTTGTTCTTATTTTGATAAATATTGCCTGGTCATGAATTTTAAAGCATTAAAGGTTGGATGCAGTCAGTCTATATTAAAAAGTTAGACTTATCTATATTTATTATTTGCTTCTGATCCGTGATATTTAGTAAAATGAAGAGCAAAATGCAAAAAGAACTTGAACTTTTGCTATGCTCAGAAACAAAAATATTCTGTTTTTAAAAACATATTAATTTGAGAGACAGCAAACTGCCCTGAGGTATTGAGCACTTTTTCAACATGAATTATTCCTAGGACAAGCTTAGGATTAGTTGAAGCGCAGAAGCAAATTACTGAAGATTCTGGAATCTGTACTGAAAACAACAAATGCTGTAAATCAGATGATCAGACAGCATCCAGGAGAGAGAGCAAGCTAACGTTTCACGTTTAGATGACTCTTCATCAGAGCTGAAGTGAAGTGCGGAGGGGTCAGCATTAATGCTATAGTTGGAGGGTGGAGGGTGGTGGCAGTGGTGGGGTGTAGGATGCTTGTGGAGAAAAGATGTTGATAGTTCATATTAAGAAATCGGAAAGTGGGAATGGCAGAACATCGGTGTGACTAACAGCCAATCAGGAAAGAACAGATAGCCTTATTTGAGTGGAGGTGGGGGGGGGGGGGGGGGGGGGGGGGGGGCAGGGTGGGGAGAGTGTGGAGGGTAGATAGGACATGATGACAGAGAATGTAACAGGTAAAGCTAAAATAAAGGGAAGGAATGGAAGTGGTTTCACAGTTTGAAAGTGTTGAACTCAATATTAAGTCCAGAAGGCTGTAAAGTGCCTAGTCTGAGGATGAAATGTTGTTCTTCCTGTTTGCGCTGTGATTCACTGGAACACTGCAACGTATCGAGTTCAGACAAGTGGGAATGTGAGCAGGACACTGTTTTGAAATGACCAGTTACAGAAAGATCGGGGTCATGCTTCTGCACAGACTGGAGCTGTTCTGCAAAGCAGTCTCCCAGTTTCCATTTGGTTTCTCCAACATAGAGTAGGTCACATGGATGCAGCAAATATAATCCACAAGATTGGAGGAGGTACAGGTGAAATGCTGCCTCACCTGAAAAGACCGTTTAGGCCCTTGGATTGTGAGCAAGGTGGAGGTAAAGGGGCAGGTGCTGCACCTTCTGCGGTCGTTCTCTCCATTCCACGACCTGCTTCCTGCAGCACATTCCCGTGTAACCACCCCAGTCCACTCCACAACCACCAATACTGCCATTCTTGGTTACATGGGAAAGTGCCGTGGGAAGGGCGGGTGGTGATGTTGGTGGTTGTGTGTCGGATTAGGTTGGTTACATGGGAAATAAATCAAAATACTGTTAGGAAGACAGCTGCTATGAAATTATGTTATCTGAAACAGAAAACAAAATAGTAAAATATTTTATGGGAATGGCATTAAACAAAGGAAGGGATAGGACTATTACAGATTAGACAGAGTAATGCATTAAATAATGATGGTGTGATGGCAGAAACATTAAATAATCATTTATCTTCAATATTTAGCAGAGAGACACTATAGGTGGACATGACTTTGAATGGTGAAATAAGTAAGAAGTGTTTTTAATTTTGTTTTAAATTGATATATTAAATAAACTAGTAAAACTCATGGGCATCATTGACAAAAGAGAGTAAAGTTCCTGGTCCAGGTGGATTATATCCATACATTTTAAATCAACCTCAGATGAGATAATACAGGCACCACCACACATACATAATAATCTTTCTGGGAAAGGTAGCATACAAAAAAAAATGTAAAGAAGAAATGAAAACGATTATCATGAATATTCAGCATGGAGTTTTATGGGAAAACTTGCTTGACCAACCTTATTGACTTTTTTGAGGGGTATAGACAATGCGGATGCAGTGGATTTAAGTTATCTGGATTTTCAATGGGTCTTCAGTAAGGTGCCCCATAATAGACTAATGGAAAAGATTTCCAAATTGATAGCTGGAGGATAATGGTTTTAGGAGAATACTTTTACAGAATGAGCAAATAAATGACAAATGAAGTTCAATGCAGATAAAAGTGAGTCGGAACATTTTTGCAGGTAGAATAAGGAGGGAATTTGGTCCTTGGAAAATGTAAATCTATCTGGGGAAAAGGAACATGGGGCATGAAAGGCCATGTGGATGGGATTGAGCAAATTAGGTTGTCTGGTTTAGCATGGTTGGAGTTTGGGGAATGTATGAATGGGAGGGGATTGAATCAAAATTAAAGAGAGAAAACATTTTGTTTATAGTTACAGGAATCTAAATCAATTAAATGATAGAGCAGACCAATATTCAGAAAAGTAGAATGCTTTTATGAATGTTTACATTGCACATAATCATATAAAAATAAACATTTCGCAGATGTCCCTTTGCTACTGACCAAGAGAAATCCATAAGGGATCTACTAAGATGTTAGTGTGCCATTGATTTGAATGCAGCATTAAAATTCAAATGTAATAGGATATAATGGAAGTTTCAAATTGTACCAAACAATTGGCAACTTGGTGCTTTTGATCCACTTTGTGTTTATACATAATTAATTCCATTTAAAAGTCATTAGACTTCTACATGATCAGTCTAGCCATAATTGTGATTCCAGAGTGAATATGTGGATGAACTTGTCAGGGGGCTGAAGTGATGCATTGGAGATATTGATTAATGTAAAGTTACTGATTAACCTGGATTTTCTGACTCTGATTGAAACTTTTACTGGGGTCCCCTTCTATACTGGGCGAAAGTGAGGACTGCAGATGCTGGAACATTAGAGTCAAGATTAGGGTGGTGCTGGAAATACACAGCAGGTCAGGCAACATCCGAGGAGCAGGAAAATTGACATTTCGAGCAGGAGCCTTTCATCCTGATGAAGGGCTCCTGCCCAAAACATGGATTTTCCTGTTCCATTAATGCTGCCTGACCTGCTGTGCATTTCCAGCACCACTCTAATCTTGACTCCCCTCCTATACTATCAGCCTCAGTAGTTCTTTCAGTATTTTTACCAGTATTTTTGCATTTAAGCATTTTTTTCTGACAATCAATAGAGCCAACATAAAAATATATTAAGGATGGACGTGATTGTTTGTCAAAATGTAACCTTCTAAACAAGAATTGAGTCTGGATGTAGCCAATCATTGGGAGATGAAATACATTACTGAATACCCAAATTCAGCTACAGTACTCTAAGCTTGCATTTGACTCCTTTAGGACAGGTCTCATGCCAGTGAGAAAAATGAGATAATAAAGTGCTCATAGCATTGTTCTTATCCACAATGAGGTGGCTGGTGATGAGTTAAATTGTCAGTGGTCTGGAAGAAGAAGTAAAACTCTAACTTGGCAAATAGTGAGAAGTAGGAACATATCTTCAAAAGAGTATTTGAGTTTCTGAAATTAGAATCACCCAGGTACAAATATTGAGATGACCTTAATTTATTCTTTTACATTGAATTTGTTTCTTTGACAATAGTAAACCAATAATAACAATGTCACTACTTTCATGCCTTTTTCTAGTCTGCATTATTCCAGTGTAGTTGGTAGGTTATTGATTCAATGATACACCAGACTGGAGGTTTGATGCTTTGTTTTGCTGAATTATTTGTGGATTCTATTGCTAATGGAAGGGGTGAACTGGCTCACTCTTGTTATCGCTCCATTAATACATATGATGATCTGGCACTTACATTGTGATTGTGGTCAGCTAAGTAGTGTGGCACTCTTTTTGGAGCTGGGCTTACTTTGTTTACAACCAAGGAAGTCAACAGGGATCAAAAATAGAAATTGCTGAAGAAACTCAACTTGTCTGGCAGCATCTGTGGAGAAAAAGCAGAGCCAGGTTTCGGGTCCAGTGATCCTTCATTTGAATTAAGTCACTGGGGATTCTAGTATTTTATGTAAGTTACAGTCAGGAAATATGATACTTACATTTCAGTTGTTGAAGGCCCAAACTCTGGAATTCCCTCACTACATCTCTCTGCCTCTCTAGCTCACTTTTCTTTTTGAAGTTATTTCTTAAAATCTACTTCTCTGACCAAGCTCATCTGATCTAATATCTCTTTTAAGGCTCAGTGTTATATATACGATAGAAAGCATTCTATCTGGATGCATCATGGCTTGGGTACAGCAACTGCTCTGCCCAGGACTGTAAGAAATTCCAGACAGTCCAGAGCATCACGCAAGCCAACCTCCCATCCATGGGCTCCATGTACACTTTTCACTGCCATGGAAAGGCAGCCAACATCAAAGACCCCTCCCCCCCTAGCTTTACTCTCTTCCAACCTCTTCTGTCAGGCAGAAGCCACAAAAACATAAACACATGTACCAACCGTTCAAGAATAGCCTCTTCCCTGCTGTTATTAGACTTTTGAATGAACCTCTCAAATTTCAAATCCAATGTTGATATTGTTTTTTTGTGCACCTTCTGAACAACTATAACTTTGTATGCCTTGCTCTGTTCAACCACCCAATGATCTGTCTATCCTTGTATGTTATGATCTGCATGTACTGCACACAAAACAAAACTTGTCACTGTACTTAGGTACATGTGACAATAATAAATCAAATCAAATACTGCTGTTGCAAAGTAGACTAGAACATTTCAGTGTGTTAAAGATGCTATATAAATATAAATTGTTGTTTTAAATCTAGAATTCCTTGAAAATGGCAACACTTCCATTGTGACGTAAATATTGCATCCACCTATGGCTTCTAGAGGGAGATACACAAAAGTTTTTTGGACCTGCTTATTTGTGTATTAATGAATATAAGTGTGAAATGTATGTAGCTAAAATGTCTAGAAAGTTCTGTGATGGGGTCACAATGCTAGTGTCCCTACCTCTGATCCAGGAGGCCTGGATTCAAGTCCTACCTGCTCCAAACATGTGTCATGTAATCTCTGAACGGCTAGTTGAGAAATATCTAGAAAGTTTTCTGCCATCTTTAAAATTTTTCAACTGTAATTCCTCTGCTGCAAACTGGAGGACCAACACATAAATGAACAATAATTCCTGATTATTTCCTGTTGATTTCTAATAACTTTACAGCATTAATAAGCCATGTATTTATTTGAATAGGATCAAACAGAACAATCAGATCCCAGAAACCAGCAAAGGACCTGGCACTAAGCCAGAGAGAAACAAGATTCCATTCAGAATTCTAACCCCTCCAGGATGGAATTCAATATGTGAGATATAGGCATGAACAGAGTGTGGCTTTTGCCTGAAACGTCAATTTTCCTGCTCCTCGGATGCTGCCTCACCTGCTGTGCTTTTCCAGCACCGCTCTAATCTAAATTCTGCAGTCCTCACTTTTGCCTACAGGGTGTATAATACCAAGTTACTGAGAATTTCTGTGGGGATGTGACACTGGCACTTTCATCTGTCTTCCTCACCTCCAGAGCTGAAAAGCAGTGTCAGCAAGAGTTCCACATCCTGAACATGACAGGTAAGGTATTGCACTAAAAACTAATCCCTATTTAACACTCTCAGATCTAAGCATCCTTTGTGTGCTTGAGACAACACTACTGCAAGTTCATATTACTGCAGATTAATGGGACATTCAAGCTCAGCATCTTGCACAATGTCTACCCCAATTGTCTTACAGAAAAACACTAAACACCTTCCCTAAGTTTCAATAACCTCACACCTGCACATATTTTGCTTTACTTTTCCTGCTCAGCACACACTTCGTCACTTTTCCAGTCTTATCTTTATTTTGCTGTCACCTTCAGTACAATTGGCAGACAATGTCTTCTGTAAGCAGGGCGTTGCCAAAATGAAGTCCCTCATACTGGTATCTTAGTGAGGCGCCACATTAACAACCATCCACTCCCTCCTCTGTCTTCTTAATCTCAAGGGGGTGTTGCAAACCACTCATAGCTTCCAGCTTTTCTTTCTGTAGAATTACCACTCCAGCAGAACAGAGCGTAACCAAGCTGCTGAGGAGCAAGCAGCTGCCAGATGAGGACATGAACAGTTAACCATCTCTTGCAATCCCTTTCTTGGATTACAACTAAGAAAAGCATGAAAGTTGATGCTTAGGAAGTGCTAGACTTACTTCCAAGGAACCCTGACACTAGTAGGGGCTGCAAGTTGGGTTAGGGCATGCATTAAAAACAAACATAAAATTAAGAAGCAGTCAGGAAAGAACAAGAGGCCAAGATTAGAGGAGCAATGTAGAAAGATTGTAAGGTGCAGATATAGGGAGAGGTGAGTCCAAGAATTCTTCTGAAGGTTGGAATCAATATCTACTATTGGGACTGCATTGTTTCTGGATTGTACTGGGTTTAAGTGTCAGGCCTGGCTCTGCAGTAAAGCTCTCAGCTCTGAGTCAAGAGGTTATTGGATCATGTCCCACTACAGTGAGTTGAGCATGGTATCTAGAGTGGTTACAGATGCTGCCACTTTCTGAGCTGGGTGAATGTAGAAGAGCTAATGAAATAAAACGGAGAGCTTTTTCCTTGTGTACCATCCTATAATTTTCCCTGAACTTAAAGTGTTGTCTGGTTATCATCATATTGCCATTTGTGCAGCTTTCGTGTATCCAAATTAGCTGCCATGTTTCCAATATTACAAAAGTGACAATTCTTTCCTTTGTTGTGAAGCTTTGGGACATCCCAATATTATGAAAGTTGCCATCTAGATGAATACAAGTTCCTTAATTTTTTTTGATTCAATTGCTGAATGTTCTGTCTCCCTTCCTGAAGCTTCATTGCTGATGTACTGAATGGTTAAAAAGACCCAAATCAATGAACTGGAACGACAGCCGACATACTTCAATATGTCGCTTTTCAGAATGAGAAAAGATTTATATCTGATAAGGATAATTAAGAACTGAGTAACATGAGAACTGTTATCATACACCAAGAAATGTGATGCTGCCCTTTAAAATTGGAGGCCAGACCTGTAATATTAAAAACATTTACAATACAAATGCTAGTTCCCCCATTTAGTGTAATGTCAGTACAGAAAGCTGTTCTCTATTAGAGCCAGACAGCAACATGATATTCTAGGAAAGCTCCAACAGAATATTAGATAAAGTAATGAAAGCATGCCGAGAAACAAAACACGATAATGATTTTTAAAAATATAAATAAGTAATGAGAAATGCCACAGACTGGCTCGATCTATCCCAGCTTGGGTTCCTTTACCATCACCTACCCCCATTCAAGTCAGTCTGATTCTCTCAGTTCTTCAGGTACTGATTTAGCCTGGTCAATGATTTCATAGTTCCAATAGCCCTCCAATCAAATCGTTAAGTGAGGGGCAAAACAATCTTAGCAGATCTAATGTGATGGATCCACCTGATCCAGAACTTGATCCAGTTCGCACTGAATATGCATCTGTCCCGAATCTGCAGCAGTCGTCATGCAGACAGCAGCAAAATCCACAGGGAATTTTATTTTCATGCCTGTCCCGAACTTACTAGTACACTCGCATCAACGAAGTGTCCCATGTCTGCTCCAACTCTGCAAATTATTGTGTCATGCAGGACCTTTCTATGGCCTGGTAGCATATCAGATAGTGCATTTTCCACTTTTTATATTACTGGTTAACCTGCTTTGGTATTTCTGAAATGAAATATACCTTGACTGTTAGTAAATAGATTATGGGTGGGAGAGAGACTTGTAATTCTATCCAGAACTTCCATCTTGTAACCATTTTGTGTTATGATTTAATGAAATAAATCACAGACTTTACTTAAGAATTCTCTGGCGTTAAAAATGGTATTTGTATTTTTAAAAAATTGTCAAAGGCAGCAAACACAACTTCAAAATTAAGGTCAGGTATGCTCCAAGCAGAGGTGCCATAGGTTGGGTAAATGCTCACCAACATCTGAAAATAAACACGATGCACCCAGAGAAATGTCAGGCCTTTGTAGAGAATCATCTTTATTCTAAGTTTAAGTTGACCTGAAGTTTTTAGAGAGGGTGGAGGAAAGGTTTATTAAAATGGTTCCAGCAAAGTGGGACTTGTCAGTATAATTCTGAGAAAATGGGAGTGTTCTTTTCAGAGAAGAGATGACTTTTAATGAGTTGCTGAGAGATCATTTGGTGTGTAGGATGAATGATGAAACTATGCAAAAACGCCCATTAGCTGAAGCCCAACTGGACCTCAAAGAGGCACTACAACTGACTTTGTCCTTAGATGTTTCTCCCAGGTGGGCTTAAGCCAAAAAAGAGAAAATATACGTTTTAGGCACCCCAAGTGATCTACTTGGACCACAAAGTCAACAGGTTACACCTGTTGGAGGATGAAGTGAAGGCGATTAGAGGTGGCCTGACTGTCATGTTTGTACTGGAATTTGGGCTTTTCCTTGGGCTGGTGAACTACTACAGAAAGTTTATACATAACTTGACCTCCATCCTGACAACTTTGCACAGGGTCAACATTGGAAATGGTCGCATAGCCAAACTATAGCTTTCAGAGAAGTGAAGAAACAGCTGTCATCTCCAAGGTTTTGGCACAGTATGATCCCAGAAAGATCTGGTATTGACATGCAATGTCTCCTCATACAGCATTGGGTAGCTCATTGGTGGCTCAATGGAGAGGAACACCTATTAGCGTATGCATCCAGGACTTTGGCTAATGCAAAGGGTAAATATGCCCAGATAGAGAAGGAAGGTTTGGTGATCATATCCGGAGCTGAAAAGGTGTTGCTGGAAAAGCGCAGCAGGTCAGGCAGCATCCAAGGAGCAGGAGAATCAACGTTTCGGCATGAGCCCGTCTTCAAGAATGAGGAAAGTGTGCCAAGCAGGCTAAGATAAAAGGTAGGGAGGAGGGACTTGTGGGAGGGGCGTAGGAAATGCGATAGGTGGAAGGAGGTTAAGGTGAGGGTGATAAGGTGAGGGTGATAGGCTGGAGTGGGGGGTGGAGGCGGAGAGGTCAGGAAGAAGATTGCAGGTTAGTAAGGTGGTGCTGAGTTCGAGAGTTGGGACTGAGACAAGGTGGGGGGAGGGGAAATGAGGAAACTGGAGAAATCTGAGTTCATCCCTTGTGGTTGGAGGGTTCCTAGGCAGAAGATAAGGCGCTCTTCCTCCAGCCATCGTGTTGTTATGGTCTGGCGATGGAGGAGTCCAAGGACCTGCATGTCCTTGGTGGAGTGGGAGGGGGAGTTGGAGTGTTGAGCCATGGGGTGGTTGGATTGGTTGGTCCGAGTGTCCTAGAAATGTTCTCTGAAACGTTCCGAAAGTAGGCTGCCGACCTGATCATATCTGGAGTCAGGAAATCCCATCATTACATTTACAACTTAAAAATACGGGGTAGACCATTTAGGACAGAGATGAGGAGAAACTACTTCACCCAGAGAGTGGTGGCTGTGTGGAATGCTCTGCCCCAGAGGGCAGTGGAGGCCCAGTCTCTGGATTCATTTAAGAAAGAATTGGATAGAGCTCTTAAAGATAGTGGAGTCAAGGTTTATGGAGATAAGGCTGGAAAAGGATACTGATTGGGAATGATCAGCCATGATCATATTGAATGGCGGTGCAGGCTCGAAGGGCTGAATGGCCTACTCCTGCATCTATTGTCTATTGTCTATTGTCTATTGTCAGACATAAACTACAGATGTAAATGTATTGTAATAATGGACCACAAACCCTTGCTATGTCTAACTAAAGAGGACAAGGCAGTGCCACCCATAGCTTCAGGCTGAATTCAGTGGTGGACTGTAATACTCAGTGTACACAATTACAAGTTGGAACACCATTCAGGAGGAGACTTCTATCACCCTCACCCTCACCTCCTTCCACCTATTGTATTTCCAGCGCCCCTCCTCCAAATTCCCTCCCCCCTACCCTTTATCTCAGCCTGCTTGGCACACCAGCCTCATTCCTGTAGAAGGGCTTATGCCCGAAACGTCAATTCTCCTGCTCCTCGGATGCTGCCTAGCCTGCTGTGTTTTTCCAGCACTACATTTTCAACACAGGAGGCCAAGTAGCAAATGTGGATGCTTTGAGCCATCTCCCACTGACAGTTACACTGCTGGTGTACTGCCATTGGAACAGACTGTAATGGTTTTAAATTTTCTGGACGCACTTCCAGTCATAGCTGACAATATCACATCTTGGATGTAGAAAGATCTGGTCCTGGCAAGACTGAAACATGATGGTGGTAAATGGGGGAAACTGAAGTGCCATCATAAACAGAATTGAAACCTTTTTGGACCCGGAGAGACCAGATCGCAGTAGAGGGTGGCATATTATTATGGGGAGCGAGAGTGATTGCCCCGAGCAAAGGTCACCACCAGATACTGGCTGAGTTCCACCAGGAACATCCAGGGGTTTCCAAAATGAAGATGTTGGTGAGACATTATGTCAGGTGGCCAGGATTGGATCAGACATAGCTGCATTGGTGGGCAGTGCCCAGAGCGCCAACAAGGACAGATATCACCATCAACAGCTCCCCCACATTTGTGGAAATGGCTGGGTAAACCCTGGAATCGGTTACACATTGACTTTGCAGGTCCTTTCATAAGCTCAATGTTCTTAGTTACTGTGGACTCCCACTCAAGATGGCTGGACAGACATAGAGTCTAGTCATCAAACACGGGATAATAATAACAAAACTGCATGCACCTTTTGTAATACACAGACTCCCAGAAGTGTTGATCCCATTTACCAGCAGGGAGCTTGATTATTTCATGAAGTCAAATGGTATTTGACATGTAAGGACTGTTCCATACCATCCATCGCCTAATGGCCTGGCAGAAAGACCCATCCAAACTTTGAAGGCAGGCTTAAAGAAACAGCCTACAGCTTCACTAGTTACCAAACTGTCCCAGCTCCTATTTGATTATAGGATCACTCCTCACGCAACTCCAGCAGAGTTGATAATCAGAAGAAGACTCTGCATCAAGTCAAAGTTGATCCTCCCTGATCTGCAGGTGAAACAACACCAGGAACACCAGGACACTAGACTCCATAGATGAGAGAGACAGTTTACTTCAGGGGATGAAGTTTAATGTAGGAACCACAGGAATGGCCCTGTGTGAATAAGAGGCATAGAGGCTTAGAGTATAGAGCTGTACAGCATGGAAACAGACCCTTCAGTCCAACCCGTTCATACCAACCAGATATCCTAACTTAATCATGGTCGACATGAAGTCAAGTCCGATGATGTATAAAGTTCAGGTAGGTGCAATGGCCCTGAACAAGCACATGGATCAGATGAAGGACACAAACTTGCAAACAGTGTGAGAGTAAAACATGTCTGGCTCCTCGACAGCCTTTCTGACTGTTCTGAAACCCCTGGGTTCTCCCACTACATCAAACATTGCAGACACCTCGGAATGTGAGATGGACCTTGCTGATGTTAACGCATCGCACCTTTGCTGCCTGAAGAGGTGAATGAATTTCTTTTAAGATGCTCTGTGCAGAAGAGGCAAGCTCCTGTGCATTACATGCCCTCCCCCCGTATCAAAGATAGAGTTGGCAGAACCTGACCTGGGGCTAAAATGCCCCAAGAGGAGCTGCAAAAAAAAAGAGGAACTGGCCTATGTTCTCAGACTCAGGGGGGCAGGGACGTAGTGACTGTAATGAGTTCAGCTCTGTGGACTCATTGTATATGAGTTCCCTGACTGGGGCTGTTAATCTGGTCCAATCAAGGAGCCCTGGCTGACAGATAAGAACAGGAGTGTCAGAGCTGGTTCTGAAGGAGCTGGGTCAGAGTCAAGGGTTCTCCATGTCTAAATAGAGGGTGACTTGGTGTCAGAATACTGGCCTCAATAAGTTATTTCGGGTTCAGTGTAGGCTCTCAGGGCAATTTTCAGTGACATAATATTGGGTTATACTCGCAGTCAATTGACAATACACAGATTAAAATTTATTGTGTTTAATGATAAACTTGTTTTCAGCAGTATAAATCAAACAGTGCTGAATTACCACTGCTAAATACTTCCAGGAATATTTTAATACAAAAAAAGATGTTTTTTTTCAAGGAATTTGAATACTGATAGTAACACCAGCATTTGTTGCTCATGGCAAATAAAACATCTGACTAACTATGCCAGTTTATGGATGATTTTAAGTTTGCAATTATGTCAATGAGTTTGAGTAGAAGTTGAGCAAAGCAAGTTCAATTCTGAGTCATAATAAACTCAGAAAAGGGAGAGACAGCAGCCAGCACTTAAAGAGGATTACATTTTAAGGATGACTTCTTACCCGAGTTATTTGCCTGAACCCCTCCAAACAAACTTAATTTTCAGCATATCATCTCTTTGGGTGGTAACCTGTTTGAATATATGACATTTTCATGCATGCTGTATATCCTTTAAATGTAACATTCAGAATGGGTAAACCTTCTTATTAGCTCTAAATTTCTACTTGAGTTCCTATTAATTCAAATTTATAATTCTTAAGAATGCTAAGGGGTGTCCGAGAATAGGCAAGAACAATTGATTTACATTCTACCTTTTATGTTATGCTTTTGTTCTGCCTTTTTAATGTTGATGCAAATCAAACAAACCTTCCAATTTTCAGTATTCACAATGCGGAATCTATGAATCTCGTGAGTGAAACATTGTTGAACTACTTAGGTTATCAACATTGTTAATTAAATTCTGGTGGATGTAGCCAGTAAGGAGGTACTGGGCTGGAAAATATTGAAAAGCGCTGTTAAAAATAACTTTAATGGAACTGAAACAGAAGTCTCCCAGGGGTTAGGTGGAAGTATGCTATGCAACTTAATGGCTCTCTGTTTCCAACCCTCTGATAATAAACTACATCTGTGATCAAATAGGTCTGCCATTTCCACAGCAACCTCAGTTTCTCTGCATAAAGAATTGTCTAAGTTACTTAATAGTTCAAGTGATCTAATTTTCAAAATCATTTGTTCTTTATGATTTCTTGTTTTAAATGGAAATATCTTGTGATTATTTTTTAAAGTATTTGTAGAGATAAGTATCCAGATATTAGTAATGTTTTGTCAGTTGCCTGCTAATGTTTAGATACAGCAATACTAGCTGCAACCAAATTGGTTATTAAAGATAGTGATTTCCAGGTTCTTAGGCTTTTTTAAGGGAGGTTTTCTCAAGGTACTGCAGACAGCAATTGAAGCACATCTGATTAATGGTAATCACACAGCAGTTCCCAAATACTGGAGTGGCCTGCACATATGTTGGTTATTAATCAAACATAGAGCTGACATAAATGGGTTTCACAATTCAGTAAGCCCAGCAAGCTGATAGTGCAAGCCATCATTTCAAGGGGATAAATTATATGAAGGCTATGAGAGTTGGCCTCAATAATCCAACATAATCAGGATGAGGTTAGGGGCTAATTCAGTTGCAAATATCCACCCACCAATATGCATTAGAATTCTGCAGAAGTGGAAAACACTGGCTAACAAATTCAAAGTTATGTCTGTTTTATCCTAACTTCTTTTAGGTATTTTGTAACTTGATGTGTTCAGTAATAATGTGTTCATTTTACAATCTAAAGCAAATTTTAAATGTTTTTTAAGGCACATATGTCGGCAAATGTGTGCGATTGAGTTTTATGCTGATAAATTGTGGTTTGCCACTCTAAAGAACAAAGAAATCAATTCTCTGTAGAATAACTCTGAAACTTTGATCTTCAACTACAGCACCGAGTGTAGAGAAACACAAAGACCTTTGGTGCATGTCCATAGATCCCTAATGATAGTTGCACAGGTAGATAAGATGGTCAAGAAGACATATAAGAAACTCGCCTTTACCAGCTGAGGCATAGAGAAAAGAAGTTGAAGATTATGCTGAAATATTTTAAGATGCTAAATAAGTCACAACTGAAGTATTGCATGCAGTTATAGTCATCATATTACAGGAAAAATATGATTACCTAGCGTGGTAGAGAAGAGATTTGTACATTTGTTGCTTCGGCTGGAGAATGTTAGTCAGGAAGAAAAAAAATGATAGAGTCAGTTTTTTTGGGATACTTAATTCAACAGTATCAAAATTATGAAGGGAACGGTGACTAGATAGGAAAATCATAGTTCCCTTGGTCAAGGGGTCCATAACCAGGCACAACGATTGGGCTTTATTAATCAAGCATAAAGTACAACAGCGAGGAGAATTGTTGAACTTCTGTAGGTTAAGACTTTAACATAAGCTGAAATAATGCACCCAGTTCTGGGCACCACACTTTAGGAAGGATGTAAAGGCACTGGAGATATTGTAGAATAAGATTCAGGACAATGACGCCAGGATGAGGAATTTTGGTTATGAAAACATTTTAGAGGCAGTAGGACTTTTTTTTTGGAGATAAAAAGGCTGAAAGGTGATTTGATGTAGGTGTGCAAAATCATGAGAAGTCTGGACTGAGTAGATAGGGAAAACTGTTACTATGTGTGAAAGGACTGAGAACATGAGGGCACAGCTTTAAATTAATTGGTTAAAAAAAGCAAAAGCATCATGAAGAAAACATTTTTCATGCAGTGAGTGATGAAGATTTGGAATACATTACTGGAGAATGTGGACGAGGCAGGTTCAAGTGAAGTTTTCAAAAGGGCATTAGCCTATTAACTAAAAAGGAAGGCTGCACAAGGAGATGTCAGCAGAATGGCACTAAATAAGTTGCTCATTCGGAGGGTTGGAGCAGACACAATGGGCCATATGGCCTCATTCTGATCTCTACCAATTCTACGATTCTGTAACATTGATGCTGACAACTGGGAGAAAGTCACCAACAGTTATGATCTCTGGATGCTCTGTTTAGAGGGGAAAGGAATGAGGTAAGCAGAGACTGAAAGCCTAACTGACTGAGAAAACGTTCAAGGAAAAACAGAGGCTGATTGGTGACTCCTTCATTATCTCAATTCACTCTCTGCTTTGCCAGAAAGTGCGTCAGAGACTGCCTGAGTGCAGCAGCAGTCTTAGATTGCTCTGTAGAAACAATGAAGAAACCATGGTGAGACCTGAAATTTCCATCTAACATAGTTGTTTTTATCAATACTAATTTGTAATATTCAACTCTATTCATAGATTTTATAAAATGTAATGATATAGGATATATCATTAAATGTCTTTTTAATACATGAGTAGAGTTAAATATTACAAATTAGCATTGATTGAGAAAACTGGAGTCCACTCCATTCCAGTTCAACACCGACACCCCCACATCATGTCTGTGCACTGTTCAATGAGACACAACACAGCTGAATTAAGTCCATCAATATCTAAGTTGGTTTTAATCTGTTCAAAATAAGCTATCACTGCAATTTAATAGTGTTTTAAAGGTAATGACTAACCTTTTCTTCATATAAAACGCTAAACTGTATTTCATGTGATTTATAAGTCTCCACAAAGAATGTTGTCTATTTTATGCATTTTCTTTATTTTCCTGTTTGTTCTAACTTCTTACATCACACAGAATTCCATTGAATTCTAAGATTAATGATTTGTTCATTCCAGAGGTCATTTTAGTGAACGGTAATATACACTGTAAGGTATTTGAAGCACAGCATTCTGAGATAAACATGCCCCAGATATACAATATTGTAATACATTAATACTAATTTATTTTTGCTTGGCATTAAGTGTAGGAGGATTGTTCTTCTTAGCTGATTTGCACTGTGAACATTTTCTATTATATCACATTTTTGTTTGGTATTTTTTACACAGAGAAAAACACAATGCAACAGTCAAACATTTGAGCTGAGCTCAAGCGCAGATATCATCAATTATTGCTTACTTTAGTCAAAATATATTGCATCATTGTGTAAGTCAGCACTTTCCATGTGTGTCTTGTCTATAATAGCACTGTAGTTATGCACTACTGATTAACAGCATTGCAGAATATGATACCGACCCAGCAAAGCGAAGTAAAACCAACAAATCTCAGATTAGTGTGGAGTCAGCAAAACAGTTCAGTATCGTGACAGTGAGACATAGTACAGAGGTCGGGTCCCAACATTTCACTTTAAGTAGGGTGATAACCTTTTCAAATGACAATCCAAGTGTACTCCTCTCAACAGGCACTCTGACGTTCCCTGTTCTGCTCTCCAATTTTCCTGGGCTACCAATTAATGGAGAGATCGCCTTATAAACAGAAGAATCTTGTCATGTAGCTTTATCTTAATTCTGGCTAATAATTTACAAATGGTCCTTTTGACTTTGGTAGTAGGGAATAGGTGTTAATTAATATTGGTCACCTGGAAGAGTCCATAATTGATTCTTAAATGTAGACACCCTTCCTGATCTGTGGGGTCAGACCGCGTATATATTTGTATATTTGCAAGATTAAATATGCAAGACTGAGTTTTTTGCTGACAAAATATGAAATTGAATATGAAATCAGAAAAGAAAATATTTTGTTTATAAATTTTAACTTTGGAGTATGGCTGTGGAGAGACTTAAACTGGATGGTATAGGGAGAGAACTGAGAAAATCTGATTTTATTAGCTGTGGTAGAGATTTTTCTCCTGTCATTTTGCAGAAAGAATGAAACCTGAATTCTATCAAAACTATTTACATTGATAAATTATAAAACTATAACATTGAATGGCATGATGTTCACCTTTGAATATTTTCAGTTCCCTAATGCACTGACCAAGTGACAGTTTTGTGTCAGTGGTTTCAAGCATACCAAAAATTGATTTTTCACACATTCAACTACCTTCCAAATAAATTAGACAAAAGACCAAATCTGTGTCTTAGAACCTGTTATCCAAAACAGCTAAAGTAGGCAATGAAAACCTTCTTATTGAGGTGTAGACCAGCAGAGAGGTAGATGCAGAGTGTGTCATCTGTTGCAAAGATATGCAGCTTCTATGCAACATTTGGTTGTCACATGCACAGAAGATAGTGGCTAGTTGTAAGACTACAATGCTGATCAATGGGTAAGATATTATGCAATTGCAACTGTCCATGCAGACCTCCTGTGAATGGTACCAAAGATTCAGCAGATATCAAACAATGGAATGGGTGCTTGTTAGCCCCAACAATATCTTAGAATTAGAATCCCTACAGTGTGGAAACAGGCCCTTCGGCCCAACAAGTCCACACCGACCTTCCAAAGAGTATCCCACCCAGACCCATTCCCCTGCACTTACCCCTGACTATGCACCCAACTTACACATCCCTGAACACTATGGGCAATTCACCTGACCTGCACATCTTTGGATTGTGGGAGGAAACCGGAGCACCTCGAGGAAACCCACGCAGACACGAGGAGCATGTGCAAACTCTACATAGTCGCCCGAGGCCAGAAAAAAACTTGGGTCCCTCTGCTATAAGGCAGCAGTGCTGCCCAAAAAAAACCTTTATCCCAATTCGCTGTTTCCTGCCCATAAGCCAATTCTCTCTCCATTGCATATAACATGGGCTCATATCATATGACTTAACCTTTGTGAGGTACCTTGTTGAATGCCTTCTGCAAATGCAACTACAACACACCTGTTGGTTCCCCTCTATCCACTCTGGTTGCGATTTCATCAAAAAATTCAAATAGATTAGTCAGACACAATTTCATTTCAGGAAGCCGTGCGGACACAGGTTGATCACATTATGATTTTCCAAATGTTCTGCTATTGCTTCTTTAATAATTGATTGCAATAGTTTTCGAACAATAGATGTTAGCCAAATTAGCCTGTAGTTACCCACTTTTCACCTTCCTTCCTTTTTGAATAGGGGTGCCATGTTAGCAGTTTTCCAAATTCTCTGTTACTTCCCCAGAATCCAAGGTCTTCTGGAAAATTGCAACCAGTGCTTCCACTATCCCGATTGCTACCTCTTTTAGGATCCTAGGATGCAAGCCATCAGGGCCAGCTGATGGAGTTGCCTTTAGTCCCATTAGTGTGTCTAATATTACGTCTTTAGTAGCGACAACGGTACTCAATTCACCTCCCATATTCTTTACAATTAAATGGGATGTTTGAAGTATCTTCCATTCTAAAACCCGGATGTAAAGTGTCATTTAATTCCTCTGCCATTTTCTTGCTCCCCATAACTATCTCTCCAGATTCATTTTCTAAGCAGCTTATCTCTTCTTTTTTATATATCTAAAGAAGCTGCTATTGTCAGTTTTCTATATTCCTTGCTAGTTTGCCCTCGTATTTTAATTTTCTCTATCTTTTTAGTCCTCTTCTACAGGATTCTGAATTCATCCCAATCTTTGGGCCTATCACTGACTTTGGCCTCCTTAAATGCTTTTCTCCATCACCAACCACTCTCCCCGCCCCACCCCCCGCCCCCAAACTTAATACTTAACTTCCTTGGTTAACCATGGTTGGTTTATCCCTCTCAGAATCTTTCCTTCTTAATGGAGTATTTTTGCTGATGATTTACCCCCTTTAAAATGTCTGACACTGCATGCTTATAGTCATTCCTGCAAATCTATCTACCCAGTTCACTTTGGCTAAATTTATCATCATTTTTTCATTGTAATTCACTTTTAAGTTAAACACAATTGTTTCTGATTCAAGTTTTTCATTCTTGAACTGAGTATTATATTCTATCATGCTATGATCACTAACTCTTAGGGGATTTTTTAATCTGAAGTCATCTATTAAACCTACCTCATAACCAGTTACCAGATTCAAGGCAGCTTGCTCTCTGGTTGGCTCCATAATAGATTCCTAGAACAATATGTCTCTAATATGGTCTATATAGGTTGCATTCATATTTGCTATTTCACAACATATTTCAGCCGACTGCATTTGGTCCATAACTGAAATTTATCCCACTTTAACTGCCTTTAATTGTTGCATTTCACATCACTCCTTCAATGTGTGTATGTCGGCAAAGTAATTGAGTTTGTCAACTTATATTTGGTCAAATTGATCAAGTCCATAAGAACTAGTAAATTTGTCAACACGTGATCTCCTGCAAGAAAAACTGGGCTCTAAGAATGGAATGCCTTGAAACTGCACAAGCCACAGAATGAGGAAATCACAGAATAATGGAAGAAAGAACTAGCTGTGGAAACATCTGAAGGAATAGGCGACAGAAGCATGTGGGGACATGTTCACCTTATCATCTGACATCAGGGGCTGATCTTAGAAACTGACATTTTGGCTGGTGGTTAAATCCTATAGCTGGAGAGAAAGCCTAGGACCAACACTCATAGAAGCAGCTATGGGTCAGGGACCCAGTGACAGAACACAATGTCTGCAATCCATCCTGATCCTGGGATTACCTTATTCTTCATTGTTGCTTGCCATTTTTCAATTGATCCCATTTTAAACCTTGCAAAAAAACTATTGATGGATTCAATTGTCTTTTGAAAGTTTGCAAAGGTTTTATAACTGTTGATCTAGTGACTCAGCCACACTCCTTTAATTGTAGCTATTGTATCTATTCATTTGATTTTCACTAATACCATTACTAGAGGCCTACCAGGTGTCTGAATTTGCAGCTACTGCTGTGAATATACAAATGAGCAAAATCTGATTAAAACTGGCTTAGACTGTAGTAAACAGAACATTCTGTTTGGGATGTTAACTGACCGTTTTGATGAAGTAATTTGTGAAATAGCCTCATCTCAAAGTCACTGTGAAGCATGTTGGAGCATCTCTAGCTTAATAAAATCTCCATTTAATGCAGGGATTGTTGTTATCTGGCTGGAAAATAGTTGGGAAATTATTCATATTGCATTCATCTAGAATATGCAGCAACCAAACGTTTTGCAGGATAGAATGTCTTAAAATGCACCATAGTTAAGTTAGTAACTTTATGTTCTCACAGAAAATGCTATTCAGTGCTATATGGCTTTCTGTTGTCACTGGTAATTGCTTTGCAATATGTTTAAACATGTTTTATTTTCAAGTCTCCTTTTCTAAAATGACTGTAATTACTGCCTTCATAGTTTGACTATGATTGTAACATCATCGAATTACCCTTGAAAGTAGATATGAAAAACAAAGTAAGAGCAGGAGTAGGCCATTCAGCCCTTCAAGCTTGCACTGTTACAGAATCATAGATTCATAGAGATGTACAGCATGGAAACAGACCCTTCAGTCCAACTTGTCCACGCCAACTAGATATCCTAAATTAATCTAGATCCATTTGCCAGCATTTGGCCCATTTCCCTCTAACCCTTCCTATTCACATACCCATCCAGATGTCTTTTAAATATTGTAATTGTACCAGCCTCCAACACTTCCTCTGGCAGCTCATTCCATACATGCACCACCCTCTGTGTGAGAATGTTACCTCTTAGATCACTTTTATATCTTTCTCCTCTTACCTTAAACCGATGCCCTCAAGTTCTGGACGCCCCCACCACAGGGGAAAGGCCCTATTCACCCTATCCATGCCCCTCATGATTTTATAAACCTCTATGAGGTCACCTCTCAGCCTCCGACTCTCCTGGGAAAAGCATCCCAGCCTATTCAGCCTCTCCCTGTAGCTGAAATCCTCTAACCCTGGCAACACCATCTAAATCTTTTCGGAACCATTCCAAGTTTCACAACATCCTTCCCATAGGAAGGAAACAAGAATTGCACACAATATTTCAAAAGTGGCCTAACCAATGTCCTGTACAGCCACAACATGACCTCCCAACTTCTTTACTCAATGCACTGACCAATAAAGGCAAGCATACCAAATGCCTTCTTCACTATCCTATCTGACTGACTTTACTTTCAAGGAACTATGAACCTGCCCTCCAAAGTCTCTTTGTTCAGCAACACTCCCCAGGACTTGACCATTAAGTGACTCCTGCCCTGATATGCCATTCCAAATTGCAGAACCTCACAAATTAAACTCTGTCTGCCACTCGCCCATCTGATCAAGATCCCGTTGTACTCTGAGGTAACCTTTTTTGCTGTCCAATAAACCTCCAATTATGGTCTGCAAACTTACTAACTATACCTCCTATGTTCACATCCAAATCATTTATATAAATGACAAAAAGCAGTGGACCCAGCACCAATCCTTGTGGCACACCGCTGGTCACAGGCCTCCAGTCTGAAAAACAACCCTCCCTCCACCACCACCCTTTGTCCTCTACCTTCAAGCCAGTTCTGTATCCAAATGGCTAGTTCTATTTGTATTCCATGTACTCTTACCTTGCTAACCAGCCTAATGAGAAACCTTGTTGAATGCCTTTCTGAATTTGATTTAGATCCCATCCATCACTCATTTCATTTAATCAGATTGTGGCTGATCTGATTGCTCCACATTCCTGCCTTTCTTACCACAGATTCATCTTTGACTTAAAGAGATTTAAGGGCTCTGTGTGCACTGCATTTCAAGGAAGTAGATTCCAAAGGCTCTGCTGCTGTCTATGAGAAAAAAACATACTCTTGAACTCTTTAATTGGCAAACAGTGACTCTTAATTCTAGATTCACCCACAAGAGAAACATCCTTTCCACACATACACACCCTGTCAAGACCCCTCTAGGTCTTATAAGTTTCATCCAAACGTCCAAATGAAACAAGAAGACTATAAGCAGCATTTGTATCAATGCCAAAATGTGTACTGCAAATGAGTCTGCATTAGCAGATTGTTTGTAGCTTGACCTTTCCTTGCATGGGTACATAGTGTTTTCCTGGAGTTCACTTTGAAACTTATATGTTTGTATATTCTGCTGCAGGCATTTTGGAGTTCATTGGATTAAAAAGAGTATAAAAAGTATAAATCCCATCTTCAAAACTACAAATGAGGGATAAGCCGTCCAGTTCTGGACCTGAAACCTTTGCTTTCCATGGGTGAAAGTATAATAAGTGATAAATAAGCCACGAATCAATCCAAAATTGTCAACATAGATGTAGGGTTGGCAAGTATGCTTCACTTATTCTTTCAACAATATGGTGCGATTAAAAAATAAGGGGTAGACAAGTCCCTTCATCACCTCATCCTTCCCTAACAACGTAGGTTTTCACAGTCTTAAATTCCTCTGAGATACTTGTACCTCTCCAGTTCCTGCCTCTGCATATTCCCTAATTTAATGTGACACCACCGTTAGTGGTACCTTGTTTTCAGTTGCTTAAGCCCAAGGTAAAGGATTCCCACTCTAAGTCTGTTTGCCTCTCTACCTGACTTATCTTTTAAGATATTATATAGAACCTACCTCTTAAACCTGCCTTAAAACCCAATGGCAATGTCCTAAATATTGTATGGGAATGCTCCTATGAAGTATATTGATGTGATTCACTATATTTAAGGTACTAAATCAATGCAAGTTGTTCTCTACCAAAATGTCAGGACAGCATTCAACACTATATCAACTAACAGTTTAGTATAAGAGCTCCATGCACAACATACATAGTGTAGGTACAGATGCTGAACATTCAACTCCTCAAGCCTACTCCACCACTTGGTAAGATCAGGGCTGATCTGTTTTTGTTTCAAATTCTCCATTCCCATCTATTGCTGATAACTATCAGTCGCCCTGCCTATCAAGAGTCTGTCTCCCTTAAAATGATAGATGGGAGTGTATGTAAATGGATGTCTCAAATGGTTGGTTGGTAGGCCATGTAGTGTTACAGCTGGCAATCACTAATTTTTCCAATTTATATTTTCATCTCATTTCTGTTCTGCTTTTGTGTTTTATGTTAGAAAAGCTATTTTGAATTCTCGCTCTGTGAGCATTAATTTAAACTTAAAAATGATTCAATTAAGTCAAAATTAATCAATTACATAATCATATGTTATTAACTATAGTCCTGGGCCCTGTTCCCAAGAACTTTTTCTTGTGTGCATTGTATCCACAGCTGTTGCTGTTGGACTGAACTTTGTACTTAATTTGATGTTCAGCTGCAAACAATATTTGTTTTCTATTGTTTAAAAGAAGAGAAAGTGGCCTGGCTGTATTTACCATGATGATCATCAGATTACATACCAGGCCAATAAATAACCTTGCGCAAAAACTGCTTAATGAGATGGAGTTTGATTGATGGCATATGAAGGATGCTTCAAGGATGTGTAAACAGCCTGACTTCTGTAAAATTTTCAGCATTTGCAAAGGTTATGAAAGAAGTTTATAAACATTCATGGTTGTTCGGGCTTTCCCAAAATAAAAGCCTCAATAGATTGAAAGGGAGCCAGAAATTTGACTGATAAAGAACATCATTCCAACATACACCACCGCAGCTGGCTGGTCCAGAGTCAACCAATGAAGACTTTGGCGGAAGTGGCATCAACAATGTGACGTACTGGAGAGTCCAGCCTCATGAAAGGATATTGAGAGACTTGGTGTTGTTTGTGCCAAGATTTGTTTTACTGTTTTAAGGATTTGGCCTGGTCAGATTAATTTGGAGTTACTTTACCATTTTGGATTGTGGATAAACCAATTTGGGGTGACTGTTTCTGCTATAATAAAGTTACATTTCTCCATATAAATATATACAAAGTTCTTTCTCTGCTTTCAAGAAAGTTATCTTTCCTTCTTCCTTCCTTTTATGTTGTACTATCACTTATGACATAATTGTTTTTTGTAATCATTATATTATTATCATTATATTCAACAAAGCTGTTGTCTTAATATATAATTGGGTATTGTCACCCAATCTTGAAACATCCTGAACACAATATTAAACCTATGTGAGACTCCACAGGGACTCTCACACTACAGAGGTAACAACGAGTAATAATGCATAGACAAGTGTCTAGTTGGCACTTAGTTATCAGTGGAATACCACATGGTTAATAGTTGGAGGCATTACTTAAGGTTTTTACAAATGATTTAAAGGAAAATATTATTAAAAATTGTGGGATAATACTAATGAATATACATTTAAGAGGATTTTAAGATCTTTCAGTGTATTGAAAAATGATAAATAAGCTTCAATACAGGACAAATTAAAATGAGGAGATTTGTCAGGGGGCAGGTTGATGCAAATTATGCACTGAATGAAAATGTATTTGAGGAGATGGATCTTGAAGTGGACAGGCCACTAAAACCATTATCACAATGTTCACCAACTGTTAAAAAGTAAAGAGAATGCTGGAATATATAGGAAGTACAAATCTGGCAAGGTCACTTGGCTGTGATAAGACCACATCTGGAGTACTGCACACAGTTTTGGTCTCCCTATGTCAAAAAAATATCAGTTATTGGAAGTGGTCCAGAGAACAGCTGTACAGCTGATTAAGGGGATGAGATTTGCAGAAAGATTAAATACCTTGTCCTTTCTCTTTTGAAAGGGAGAACTGTGATGAAGTATTACTAAAATGTTTAATATTATGAAAGGCTATTTAAAGTTAGATCCAAGTAAGCTTTTCTGCCATTTGCAGGATTTAACTGTAAGGGATCATATTTACTTTTGAATAAATAATGTGGATAGGCAGACTATTTCATTTGAAGATCTTCTCATGCTGAAACGGTTAGTCTGGCATTGGTTTGGAATAATGAAGAAAGCTGAAGGTGGAAAGATCAAAGTGGGAATGGGAGAGCAAGTTAAATTGGTAAGCCACAAGGAGATCCAAATCACATTTATGGACAGAAACGTCTAAGCCAAGAGAGAAATGCCACAACCTACATTTGCTCCTCCTAAGGTAAAGAAGACAACATTATTAATGGTGAAATTGACATACTGGATTAGAGGACATACATGTAGGTTGCTTTCTTATAAGGAAGAAGTCTTTGCAGACCTGGGTAATGCTATGGAAATTGGTGATAATCAGATGTTTCTTTTTTATTTTTATGCAAAGTCATGGTGGTCAGTGGATAAGCAAAGTAATTTTGCAAGCAGTAACCAAGTCAGACAAAGGGGACAGCAGATAGAGTTGGTGGTTGAAATCATATACACGGTGATAGAAAAGGCAATTAAAGATGTGATTTCTAGCAATTAGGATGAAAAATGAGTACCAAGTGGATATTATGAGAACACAATGTGTTGGTGAAAACAGAATCCTGCACTTTTATTTACTATCAAGAAAATATGTTGACAGAAGGCAAGGGATACTTTGGAAGCTCTGTGCAGAAAATTGGTGCATCATTTAATGAGTAGGTAGCAATATGAAAATTCAAGTTTATAACAAATTGAGTGGATAGCAATGTCATTCAAGTGATAATGGCTTTGGAATTAGTATGTGCAGCATTCATTATAAGGAGTAGGAGATCTAGTGAGGAGACGCTTGGTCTAAACTTGATTTGGCTTTTGTGATCTCTGCTACTTTCTTGCCCATATTCCCTACTTGGCTTCCAATTTCACCGCAAGGAGTCATCTGTGAGCAACATTTTTTCACCAACCTCAGTATTTATTTTCATTCTCTGTGGTCTTTTAGTGCCTTTTCATTTCCTTGTTGAGCTGATCTTTATTTTCATTTCTTTAAAAGGTTTTCATAAAATCTGTTTGTGGCAATAAAATCCATTAACTGTATCCTTGTGATAGAAGTCAGCAGTCCTGAATCCACCGTTGCCTGCTGTTCTTGTTCCCAGGCCTATAAGAAGGGTTTGCTTAACTTCCAGTTTCCAGTCTGACCAAAACAAAGAACCTTTCTTTTCTCTTTTTAGAAGCTGAGGATTGACTTGCTCTGCATTTATGGCATTTTCAGTTTCAATATGTTGTATGTGTATCTGGGAGTTGATTAGCTCAATTGGCCAAATGGCTAGCGTGTGGTTCAAAATAGCTCCAACAACAGGGGTTCAAGTCCTGCTCTAGCTGAGGTAGGCTTGGGAACCTACCTCCTTGTCCCGTCCTTGAGAATAGAATTCAATGAAAGTCTGCCATAAAGGACAGTTCTCAATAAAACATCAGTGGATAATGAGATGATGAAACTACCTTTTGATCGAAGATAAATAGAATGGTTAATTAAAGCTCCATGTTTTTCCATTCAGAAATGTTGCTATCCACCAAATGGCATTATCTAAATGTAAATTCAGATAAGGCTTTGCAAGGCAAAGAGCACAGAGCTAAGAATCAGTGCTATATTATTGTTGTCCTACCCCTAGTTGTGCTGCCATCTTGCAAAGTACAGTGCAGAGTTTGTTAAACTATACAACACAGAATTTCTCATGAAATATAAATTGGCGTGCGTTTTCAAGCAATTGCTTCACAAATATGCAGAATTCACTGGGGATAAAAGTGAGATAAATAAATCTTTTTCCATATTTTCTTCAGCCAATTATTCATGGAAAAATATAAGAGGCTTATCTTCCATTAAAAATCAAACACCTGTCCCCTGTGAAGAATATGTTTGAACCTCAGGGATGGAATTTCATTCATTTGTGTCAATTATCTCAGTGTGATCTGAATGAAGTGAACTAAACCAGCACAAAAGATCAGGGAATTACACCAAAAGTCACCAACGCGGATTTCACATGAGCTTTTAAGCTAGTTCAAGATTCAACTTGACTAAATCAGGCCAATGACAAAACTGACCACAACTCCAAACCAAAGTTGGGTGATTCTCCCGGTTCGATCATGCTGTTCGAGTTGTTGCTAAATGCCTTAAGGGCACTATTATGTATGTAGTTGGAGATGCTGCCCCTTTTACAGAGCTAGTCAGGTAGCCTGGAGGGATCAGAGTTTGTGACCAGTCTAGACTCACCTGTGGGGGTGTAAGCACCATCAGCAAAATGTTCCCACATTTACCATGTGCATAATTCCTGGTTGCAAAGGAAACACCAACCAAACAACTGACGACAAGAATGGGATTTGGGCCACAAACTGCGTGAAAACGATGTTTTGCCTGTTGTCGGGAGGAAGTGTCACCCAGACTCTGGAAATGGCATGGGATCAAGGAGGTAATGTCAAGGGAAGAGGTCGCGGACCACCTGGTCACCACATCTCACCAACAGGAGAGATCCTTCAGAATACCGAGCTGGTCCAGATGGGTGCAGTTGTGTCGGCGAAGTCAGGTGTCTCTGAGCCAGATTTGGCCATACCCAGGAGGAGACAACATGGCAACAATAGCCAATCAGAAAGGGACATACCTGCAGAACAACAGGTGCTTTCTGAAGTCCACGAAACTACACTGAACAAGAATACAGTCTTCTAGGCGTCAAGATTAAAGTGATGCTGGAAAAGCACAGCAGGTCGGACAGCATCGGAGGAGCAGGAAAATCAGCATTCCTGATAAAGGGAATTATAAAGTTATTTTCAGTGATTTTAAATAAAGTTGCCTATAGTTCAATGACTGGGCATGAGTGTATGGTAATTTTTGGAAGTAAAACCATTTCTTGCTGTGTTCATAAGACCATACCAGTTTGTCACTCTTAAATATTTGAAGAAATGTTTCAAATTTAACCATTATACTGCATTCCATTGCACAACTGCACTGGTGTATTGAAGATTATATGTGTGTGCTTATTTACTTAATTGTAGTGAAAACTTGAGCTATCATCAGAATAGTACACTTTTTGTGAGTGCACTTTGGGCAATTTCCTGATGGTGCACAAAGTGGAAACCCTACTTGGTAGAGCTGATGACACTAACTTGTTACAACTGGTTGTGTAGTTGTTGCACCACAAAAGGTTGTTACATTTGTTAAAAGATTATTTCAACGAGCCAACACGCACTGCAGCACAGAGGAACTGCGCAGAGTAGAGGAAAATCACCTATTCCGTGTATTCAAAAAGAATGGGTACCCAATGAACACAGTCCACTAATTTCTCAGCAGCAAATCCAAGCAAGCAGACAAAACACATCCAGAAACCCTAGCCACTCTCCCCTACATCAAAGACATCTCGGAAATGACTGCCAGATTACTCAGACCCCTTGGCATCATGGTAGCCCACAAACCCACCAACACACTAAAACAGCAGCTAATGAACTTGAAAGATCTTATACAGATAATGAGCAAAACTAACGTCATTTACAAAATACTGTGCAAGGACTGTAACAAACTCTGTTTGGACAAACCAGCAGAAAATTAGCCACCAGGATACATGAACACCAACTAGCCACAAAAAGACATGACCCTCTCTCACTAGTATCCTCACATACGGATGAGGAAGGACACCACTTCAACTGGGACAACACATCCATCCTAGGACCTGCCAAACGAAGACATGCACAAGAATTCCTAGAATCTTGGCACTTCAACCAGAACTGTATCAACAAACACATCGAGTTAGGCCCCATCTACCACCCCCTGACAAAAGGAACAGGAAGTGACTTCACCACAGGAAGTAACATCACCACAGGAAATGGCATCACCAACCCAAAGAAACCCAAACATATAAATAGAAAGCAGGAATTTTCAGCATTGCCTTGCATGAGGTCCACTGAAGCTGTTACCTAGTAAGGTAATGGAACATCTGGAAATGTGCCTTTCAGCTCAGTGAGCAAAACCTCAACCTGAGCTACAAACTCGCTAGTTCTTTAAATGTCTGGAAGACAAGGTCATCGGTGTTATATGGTCACAGGAAGTTAGCCACAGGTGCTCCTCCAACTGAACTTGCTTCCTGGCTGATTAGAGATCATGAGTTAATCTCTAAAACAATATCCTGATAGATCTGTAATATCAGCCAAATATCCATTCTAAATAGTAATTCCTCTAGGTTACAATTTTCCACTGTCATTGCCAATGGATTAAAGAAATCCCCTTTTATTCTTTTTTGTACTTATGTTTGAACTGTGATATAAGTTATATGAAGAATGGCACACAGGGAAATGTACTTATGTTTCGAGGTGAGAAAGGTCATGGTTGCAGTTATTGCAGTCAGTTCTATACGCCACTCAACATTTGGGTGACATTAACAATATTAAAGGCCTTGGAGCAGATCTAACTGTGTCTTTGGTCATAGCAACTGGAGAGACCCAGGAAAATGGGGGCGTAAACTTGAAAAAAGTTCATACTCTCAAATATATTTGATGGAATGTTTGCTGCAGGTCAAGGATTCACAGCAAGCAGTAATTGTAGATAATTCTCATAAAATGCATGAAAAGATGATCATGATATAATTCAATTTACATCCAACTCAAAGGTCAACTTTTTATTCTGTTTACTGCCAATTATTTCTGGAAACTATTAGAGTCTCACTCTTTTTCTCAGGAATCTTTTAAGTGCCACTGATGGCAAATTAATGAATCATCTTCCAAGATGGATGCTTCCTGATGGACCCTGCTGAAAATTGGCTCAGCCAACAGGGAGTACTGAGGCTGAGCAATAAACTCATGCTTTTTGGAAGTCAGTTAATCTGTGTTAAAATATGAAACAGAATATTTTTATGGGAAAAGGAACATCTGTTTTTGCACTTAGTAATTCACCAGCTTGATCTGATATTATGAGAGTAATTAAGACAAAAAGAATTGAGGCAAAGGTGAGGATTTATTGACCTATTTAGATGAACTTTTAAACAGCACAATAGGGAAAGTGCCCCACTGTGTTGGTAATGTTGTTAACATAATTCTAAACTTCCTATAATTATTACTTTTCATATAATTATAAATGTACTTGTTCAATATGCACCTCCAAATATACTAAATGTAACAACCAGAAGATATTCATCAAATCTATTTCAGATATTGGTAATGTTTAAAGAATCAGACAAATCTTCCAGTTTACTGAATATAAATAGAAGAGATTCAGATCTAATAGAGCTGTCAAAACTAATTATCAATTTTATACATACTTTATACATTAGCCACACGGGTCTTCATTTAACAAGAAAAAACATCTCGTCTCACAGATCACAACAATTAACTGTCATTCAAACAAAGGCAATCTACGCAGGTAGAATAGTCATCTCCCAACAGTGGGATTTGACTTGCCTCCATATCCCACTCCAAATGGGATAGACTATTGGTAACTTGAACAGAAAGGCTAAGGCATTTTCAATGTCCTGATTTCCCAATCTGACCCTTCCTCCCCAACTGTGTCCATTAAACCCATAGTCACCATTAAATCCTGGTTGAGCCACCAGTGGGCAGGAGTCCTGTGTCTGGCTGTTACTACCACTCACTATGTTAGCAACAGTTTTCCTGACATCAGGAATCAGATGTGGGTACTGTTACCCAATTCTCCCAGTCCCCTGTCATCATGCCCATTCTTGCAAGCCCCATTAACCTCCACTCATTTATGCAAATACCTGACAATTAAGAATGAACACTAGATTCCAGCCTATTTTCCTATTGTGCCTCATTACTCTTACCAAGGGCACTTGCTAGTTGTTCCTAGGTTAATGGTGAGAAATGCTTTGAAACCTTTAGATAGATGAAGAGAACTGAATAAAACCTACAATACAGCAGTAGGAACCCATTTTCTTGACGAATGAAATATTTAAGCACTCAAAGTCATTTAATATAAGCAAATTGTTCTACTGTGACCCTGAGGAGATATATTGAATGTCTTGCCTCCAATCATACAACATTCATGAAGCTTTCCCAATGTAACTCTTGATTAATCTGTGGCTGGTAATGTAATTAATACATCATTTCAAATTCTATCAAGTGCACCATTTAACCATCCAAAAATCATTATGAAAGCTATTCTGTAAGTTTACATTTTTACAGATATGCTATTGGGCATTTAGATTATTTCCAATTGAAGATGTTATGCAGTAAGGTACGCAGTGACTAATGTTGGGAAAATAAAGTGATATATTTTCTCCCAATGCACCTGAACACAGGGTCACTGCCTCAGGATTAGGGGTTAATCATTTTAGAATCATAGAGTCATAGAGATGTATAACACAGAAACAGACCGTTCAGTCCAACTTGTCCATGCTGACCAGATATCTCAACCCAATCTAATCCCACCTGCCAGCACCTGGCCCATATTCCTCCAAACCCTTCCTATTCATATACCCATCCAGATGCTTTTTAAATATTGCAGTTGTACTAGTCTCTATCATTTCCTCTGGCAGCCCATTCCACACACGCATCACCCTCTGCGTGAAAAAGTTGCCCCTTTGGTCTCTTTTATATCTTTCCCCTCTCACCCTAAACCTATGCCCTCTAGACTCTGGGCTCCCCCACCCCAGGGCAAATACTTTGTCTATTTATCCTATTCATGCCCCCTATGATATTATAAACCTCTATATTTTGGATTGACAAGAAGAAAAATTTCTTCACTTAGATGGTTGTTAATCTTTGAAATTATCTACCCAATGTATTTTGGCTGCTTCATTGATGAGTATATTTAAGACTCTTCCTTAAGAGAATATTTAGGACAGATTCTATTTTCTCTTAGGCAATAAAAGATGCAGGGAAAAAACTATATAGAAAATACTCAGTAGGTTTGACAGCATTTGTCAAAGGGGGAGATGAATGGAGTTAATGTTTTGAGTTGAATATGACTTTTCCTCAGAGCCTTGAAGGGATGTGGAGAGTGTAAGAAAGTGGACTAGATTTAATACACTTGTGGATGCTAAGGACAGTGATGGAGAAATTCAAGAAGTACTGACCACAATATCCCAATCCTCCTTAGATCCTGGAAAAGCGTCAGATAATGGGAGAATTATTACATTCTTATTCCATGGTAGATCTAGAGAAGAAAATCAGATTGGAGGAAGGGTCAAACTTTTAAAGACACCAATTTAAAATGATTTGGCAATCAGACTGGAAGAGACATGAGGATTTTCTTTTCTATGCATGAGTAGCTAGGATTTAGAATGCACTACCTGAGTGGGCGGCACAGTGGCATAGTGGTTAGCACTACTGCCTCACAGCGCCAGAGACCTGGGTTCAATTCCTGCCTCAGGCAACTCTCTGTGTGGAGTTTGCACATTCTCCCTGTGTCTGCGTGGGTTTCCTCCGGGTACTCCAGTTTCCTCCCACAATCCAAAAATGTGTAAGTTAGGTGAATTGGCCATGCTAAAATGTCTGTAGTGAAGGGGTAAATGTAAGGGAATGGGTCTGGGTGGTTTGCGCTTCGGTGTGGACTTGTTGGGCCAAAGGGCCTGTTTCCACACTAAATAATCTAATCTAACCTGAGATTGTAGGATGCCAGTGCGGTGAAGTCTGAGCAGACAGAGCAAAGCAGGAAATGTGCAGCAAGACAGTCACTCAGAGACAGTGACAGCTTCATGTAGCTCTGTCTTCCTTGACAGACACAAGTTACTGGCAATAACTGAACCTGAAGGAAGTTACATGTGACTAATTTTTGCACTGTTATTTTTAAGTATTATTAATGTATTTGCAGCAAATGTAATAGAGGCAAATTCAATCAGGGCTTTCGAAAGAGAATTGGATAAGCACTCAAAGAGAAAAAAAATTGAGGTCTACAGAAAAAGGGCAACAAAGCAGCACTAGCTGAGTTACTATGGTAGAGAACTAGCATAGAGTTTAGGGACCAAATGGCAGTACTGCAGCCATTCTAAGATTCTAGTTCTTTCAAACAACAGCATCACTAATTCAATTGAAAAAGAAAGCTGGCATCCTGCAAAGTCCAATGTAAAGAATATAGGTAATGTCTGAAAGTCAGTTAAACTAAAATTGTACAAACTTACCTGTTAAGTAATACAAGCACAGGAAGCAGACCAACTATTTCTGCAATTAAGTGCAACCTTTAATGATCTAAACTCATTCTGGGATTAAACTAATGAAGCTTAGACTATTGTAGTTCATAATGTTCAAGAATAACATCAGACAAAATAACATTAAAGTTTTTTCATCAATGGTAACCTGGTGACATTAAGTTGCCCATGTTATTTGATTAAGTTGCCAAGTGCACTTCTACTCTGTGATGTAATTTACTTCTTGCAATTTTAATGGTATCGATTAAATTGTTTCGCTTAAAATAAATGACAAAGAGCCTTTTATGATGTAGCACCACCACCACAAAGCTGAAATTATTTAATATACCAAACGTAGCAATTGGAGAGTTTGTTGTAGGTACTTAAATTTATAAATGTTATATGTTAAGGGAAAGAATGCGCATTGTTATATCATAGAATAATGGAAATCTGTATTAAAAATCCAATTTATAGTAGTCCAATAAATTATTAAAGACAATAACCCAAAGAATGGAAGCAGTTTGAAAATAGAAGTTAGGAAATGGGTGAACTGAGCCCTGTGATGCTAGAGAAACTATTCTAGCAGAGGGGATGGTCATCACAAACCACAGTAACAGTTGAATCTGAATGAGCTTCATTGTCTTATGTACTCACGTGAGTACAGTGAAAAGTTTACAAGTCACCACTTACAGCACCATCTTAGGGAAAAAGGTAGCAGATTCTTGAGTATAAATACTTAGGGAAAAAACAGAAAAGTAAATAAATTAAAAGTCCAAAATTACAGACATTCAAAAGTACAAAATCATAGAAATAAATTTGAAAATTAAAGAAATAAAAAGTCCAGAATAACAGTCCTTCCACGATAGCATGCACCCAATATAAAATAGTTCATATTTTTACAGTTATCATTTGTACTGCATTGTCTGTTTTGAAAGTGTTGGACGGCTGGAACCAAAATTTTATCTCTATTCTCTCAAAAGTATGTGATGTCAAATGAGCTTTCAAAAGAAATCCTGAAAGAATGGCACACTGCTGCCCCCTACAGTTCACTGGTTACAAAGGAGCAACTTTCTGCTAGCTTATGTATGTCTTATTAAATCAAGTTTTCCATTTTTTGAGATTTGAAAGAAGGAAAAGTTAGTTTGCATTTATATTTCATGCATTTGTAGCTACCATGTAAATGACTAGGTTGCCCAAAAGTTGCACCTCAATCTCGACCTCGATCCGAGGACATCTCTGCAGGAGTTCCAGAGTTCCTCTGGTTGATTGTTGACTTTGTTGGAGATGATCCAACACATTTGTGATGCACATGTAAATGACAGCTTATTAGCCTAAGCCTGAATGTTGACTCTTGCTGCATATGCACATGTACAGGGCACAGCTTCAGTAACTGAGAAGTGTCAGATTGTACTGAGCACTGTGTATTCATCATTTAAAAATAGTTGGGTTTGGGACATCAACCAGAGAAACTGTGGAACTCCTGCAGAGATGTCCTCAGATCGAGATTGGAAACCTTTATCCCCGAGGCAGTATCTGTTAGTTATAATCAAACTGGGCCTAAAATCCTTCAATCCCAGGCTTTTCAGAGCCTGGGTCCTTTACAACCTGTCTGAAAAAAAAGCCAAGGACAGCATAACCTTGTTAAAGGATGAGCATTGTCACAGAGTGAAGTGATGGCCCTTTAGAACAGAAATGCGAAGGAGTTTCTTCAGCGGGAAGATGGTGACTCTGTGGAACTCATTGCTGCAGAAGGCTGTGGGGAACAAGTCATTGAGTATACTTAAGACCGAGATAGAGGCTCTTGATTAGTAAGGGAATCAAGGGAGATGGGTGAAGGCAGGAGAATGATGTTGAGAAATATATCAACCATGATTGAATGATGGAATGGATTTGATGTGCTCAATGGCCTAAGTCTGCTCCTGTATCTTATGGTAAAAACAATGACTGCAGATGCTGAAAACCAAATACTGGATTAGTGGTGCTGGAAGAGCACAGCAGTTCAGGTAGCATCCAACGAGCAGCGAAATCAACATTTCGGGCAAAAGCACATTCCTGATGAAGGGCTTTTGCCCGAAACGTTGATTTCGCTGCTCGTTGGATGCTGCCTGAACTGTTGTGCTCTTCCAGCACCACTAATCCAGTATCCTGTCTCTTATGGCCCTATGGGCTCTGTGATTTTCATGGTACTGAAGAACATGTTTAACTATGTGCAGGACTAGAGTTTGGACATGTGATTCATCAGCATGGATCAGAATGCCTTTATTGCACACCTACATGGTGAATTCACAAAACAGAGTCAAACCTTTGAGTCCATTGACCAATAAGACAGAAGATGCCAGGCCTGTTGAGTTTCTCCATCATTTTCTGCTTTTGTTGTAGAAGCCAAATACTTGCTAGGAATCTTTGCATTGGTCATGGTATATCTTTGACATGAAGACACTTGATAAATGGGACTCTTGCTGTGAGACAAAGTTAAGAGGTAGCAATGGGCACTTGCCAGCATACTATCAGTCAATGGATAGTTGTCATAGGTTCATGATTTGCTGTAAGAAATCCAAGTTCAGTATTAGACTATCCACAATTAAGGTTAAGAGAAAAAGTGAAGGTAAAAGGTTTTTGTAGGAAGCCTCTTTTATTGTATAGTATTCTATAGTAGCTAGAGAGAAAGCAAGGAGAAACGTTCAGGAAGTAGCTTTGGGAATGCATTAAAGGTAAACTGGGAATTCACTTCTTCACACTGCAATGAATTTTTGCAAGTATATTAGAGTTATGTTGACTAAATTAGAACCTTGAAGTACATCATAAGTCAAGACATCAGGTTCAAAACATCAAAGTAAAAAAACAGAATTCTTGAGATCCACTGATTGACAAACTGAAATGCATTGAACTTGTGTATTGTGCCATGTTTCAGCTAGTGGAATCTTAAATGTTATTCTTTTTTATTCAATAAATCCTGTTAGTTTACATTCTAAATAAATTATTGTCCTTTCTGTCACTGAAACTATTGCTCACAAGAATTTTCTTACTTTAGCGTTTAGTATAAGATCCAAAGCCCAACCACAGTCAGTATGAACAGACCACATAATACAAATCTCAATACATATGGTTAATAATATATGCAGCCATAATTATCTGCAGCTTTCCATTTTTTACAACCCTAATCCTTTGTAAAATCTCTCCATAGGCTTCACAGAACTCTCATTTATGCATTCTACTATGAATATTACAGCATCAACATATTTCAATCTTGAAAAATGTCAATACACGTTAGGTTATTTTTGATTAAATTCTAGTTTATGAACTGAAAAGGAATGGCATTTCAATAGTCACTGCCCACAGAAATGACTTTGCAGCAACAGTTTGTTTTGACATCACAGTCACTCTGGCAGCACACCAAAAAAAAAATCAGAGATGCTTTTAATGACCATTAGCTTTAAAATTCAAAATGCATTTGTTCAATATTTTTAAACACCGTTCCTCTATTCCTGAACTCCAAACACAATTTAAAATCTCAGGCTCATTAACTACTTTCTTCATCACAATTTAAATCATTCTATTGTGCTTAGTGCATGTTTCTTTCATGAACTAGTTCATAAATTATGCTCCATTATTTTAACCTTCCACTTTAAAAGTATTTGTCCCATACACACATCAGAGAAAAAGGCAGGAGTAGACAATCAATGTGATCATGCTATTCTTTTGCCTCAGAGCCACTTTCCCATCTTCACGATAAAGATCAAAACTCTGTTCTGCCCGAACCTTGAATATACTCAGTAGTCAGTTGACCACAAGATTCACAAAGGTCATAAGTGAAGAAATTTCTCAGCTCAGTTGCAAATGATCGAGTTATTCTGAAACTGTGCTCCTGTGTTCTAGATTCCCTAACTAGAATTAAAACCATCAGCTTCTATCCTGTCAAGCCTCTTCAGGATTTTGTATAGGAGATATTATATAATAACATTGTATACTAAATTGGAGATTAGAACTGCTCACAATATTTCAGATGTAGTTTAATCAAAACCATTTAGAATTGTAAACAAAAAAACAGAAGAATTGCAGATGCTAAAAATTAGAAACAAAAACAAAATCAGAAATTGCTGTCAAACCTCAGCAGGTCTGGCAGCATCTGTGGAGAGAAATCAGAGTTAACATTTAGTGTCCAGTGACCCTTCTACAGAACAGTTCTGTTTTTGTTTATTTCCTTTAGAATTGTACCATTTTTGAGTGAGTAGCAATTGTCAGATATTTTTACATGTCAATGAATATTGAATTGAATTAAATTGGCTTCATTGTCATGAATATTACCACTGTCTACCAAATTACTCTATTTCCAACTTGCATTTGGCTTCTTAGCTTATTAGCAATATGGTTGAAACCCAAGAAACAAATGAATTAAAAAATTGCCAAGTGAAAATGTGACCTGTATTTACAGCTAATGCCTTTTGTTGGGAGTGTTTTGACCCAGCAACGCTGAAGGAATAGCTTCAAGTCAGGATGGCATGCAGCCTGGAGTGGAACTTGAAGGTGGTGTTCCCAGACAACTGCTGCCTCTGTCCTTCTAGCTAGTGGGAGTTACAGGTTTGGAAGGTGCTGTAGAAGCAGGCTTGTGAGTATGTGCCCTGCATCTTGCACATGGTGTGCGTGTCTGCCACTGTGTGCTGGTGGTAAATTGAGGGAGCATTTAAGATGTTGCAATCAAAAGCGCCACTTAGTCCTGGACGGTGTTTAACTTCTTCGACTGCACTAATCCAGGCTAGCAGAGAATGTTTTTTTTGTGTGTCATGACATACCTGGGTAATTTCCATATTATTGGTAAGATGCCAGCATTGTAACTGAACTGAAACAACTTAGATAGGCATGTGGCAAATTCTGGAGCACGTGTTTTGTTTTTATTGCTGGAATATTATTAAAGTTCATAGTCTGCAGTATTCAGTGCCTTCAACCATTTTCTGAGATCAGCTGGATGAATCAAATTGATTGAACACTGGTATCTGTGATGTGGGTACTTCAAGATGAGGCACTGGCATAATGCTAATGTCACTGGACTAACAACTCAGAACTCCAATTTAATGCTCTGGGGACATGGGGTTCAAATTCCACCATGGAAGATGGTGAAATTTGAATTCAGTATAAATCTGGAATGAAAAACAGAGCTGGCCTAATGACTACCATGAATCCATTATTGATTGGCATAAATCACATCTCATTTACTAATGTCCTTCAGGGAGGGAAAACTGCCATCCTTACTTGGTCTAGATGATATGTGACTCTTAACTGGGAGTTGGGAAAGATGAGTAGTGCTGGCCCAGTCAGTGATTCCCACATTCTGAGAATAAATTAAAGAAATGATATATATAAATCCTTTGGAAAAGGACACTGAGTGTAATGTTTCTAAGTTAGCTGATGACACTAAATTGAGTGGAAAGATAATCTGTGCAGAGGATATGGAGGATCTGCAGAGAGATTTAGATAGGTTATGTAAGTGGCAAGGGTCTGGCAGATGGAGTACAATGCTGGTAAATGTGAGGTTATCCACTTTGGAACTAAAAATAATAGGTCAGAATATTACTTAAATGCTGTTGTGCAGACGGACTTAGGTGTGCTCGTACATGAATTGTTAAAAGTTGATTCGAGGATGCAACAGGTTATCAGGAAGGCAAACAGAATATTGACTTTCATTACTAGAAGGATTGAATTAAGAAGAGGGAGGTTTTGCTGCTGTTGTATAAGGTGTTGGTGAGGTTGCATCTGGAGTATTGTGCTCACTTTTTGTCTCCTTACTTGAGGAAGGATATACTGGCTTTGGAGGCAATGCAGAGGAGGTTCACCAGGTTGATTCTGGAGATGAGGGGGTTACCCTATGAGAAGAGGTTGAGCTGCCTGGGACTGTACTCGCTGGAATTTAAAAGAATGGGAGGGGATCTTATACAAGTGTGTAAAAGTATGAAAGGGTTAAAGATAGAGACGGGCAAGTTGTTTTTGTTGGTGGGTGAGACTAAGCTGGGGACATTGCTTCTAGATTAGGGGGAGTAGATTTAGCACAGAGATGAGGAGACACTGCTTCTCCCAGAGAGTAGTGAATCTATGGAATTCCCTGCCAAGGAAGCAAGAGAAGCAGCTTCATTAAATATATTCAAGACACAGTTGGATGGGTTTTTTGCATGTTAGGGGAATTAAGGGTTATGGGGATAATGCAGGTAGGAGGAGCTGAGACAATGGATAGATCAGCCATGATCTTAATGAATGGCGGAGCAGGCTCGACGGGCCAAATGGCCTACTCCTGCTTCTATTACTATGAAACTATGAAATAATATATCAACCGCTCAGCACTGCTGGCTGAAGATCATTACAAATCTTCAGACATCACTGAGGATAGAGATATGTGGAGCCTGCTCCTCCTATTGGTTTTTTAATTTTCCAAAATCATTCCTAACTGGATATAGTAGTATTATGGAGTCCTTGAAATGCTCCATTGGTTGTGGGATTGTTTAGCTCTGTCTGCCACATGCTGCTATTCTTGTTTGGCGTGCAAGTAATCCTGTGTTGAAGCTTTGCGAGATTTTTAGATATGCCTAACACTGGTCTTTGCATGCTCTCCAACATTCTTCATCGAATCAGGAGTTTGATGATTTCAGTCGAGTGGGGAATATGCAGGACCTTCAGGTTACAGTTTGTGATTGAACTCAATGCTTTTGTACCTGGTGGCACATAATGCCTCATGAAGACCAATTTTGAGTTACCAGATCTCTGCAAACTGAATGCCATTTGACACTGTGATAGTGCCACACAACATAGAGTCATTGAGTCATTGACATATACAGCATGGAAACAGACCCTTCGGTCCAACTCGTCCATGCCAACCAGATGTCTCAACACAATCTAGTCCTGTTTGTCAGCACTTGGCCCAAATCTCTCTAAATCCCTCCTATTCATTTACCCATCCAGATGCATTTTGATGAGACTCCCTACTCAAATGATTAGACTCCCTACAGTGTGGAAACAGGCCCTTCGGCCCAACCAGTCCACACTCACCCAGTGTAACCCACCCAGACCCATTTCCCTCTGACTAATGCATCTAATATGGGCAATTTAGTGTGGCCAATTCACTTGATCTGCACATCTTTGGACTGTGGGAGGAAACCGGAGCACCCGGAGGAAACCCACACAGACACGGGGAGAACGTGCAAACTCCACATAGAGGCTGGAATCGAACCTGGGACTCTGTTGCTGTGAGGCAGCAGTGCAAATGACTGAGCCACCGTGCCGCCCCTAAATGTTGTGATTGTACAAGCCTCCACCACTTCCTCTGGCAGCTCATTCCATACACGTACCACCCTCTGCGTGAAACAGTTGCCCCTTAGGGCCCTTTTGTATCTTTCCCCTCTCACCCTAAATCTATGTTCTCTAGTTCTGGACTCCCCCACCCCAGGGAAAAGACTATGTCTATTTACCCTGTCCATTCCCCATATGATTTTATAAAACTCTAAAAGGTCACCCCTCAGCCACTGATGCTCCAGGGAAAGCAGCTCCAGCCTATTCAGCCTCTCCTGATAGCTCAAATCCTCCCACCCTGGCAACATCCTTGTAACCCTTTTGAACCCTTTTAAGCTTCACAACATCCTTCCGATGGGAAGGAGACCAATATTCCAAAAGTGGCCTAACAAATATCCTGTACAGTCGCAACACAACTTCCCAATTCCTACAATCAGTGCTCTGACCAATAAAGGAAAGCATACCAAACACCTTCTTCATGATCTTATCTGCCTACAACTCTACTTTCAAGGAGTTATGAACCTGCACTTCAAGGGACTCAGCAACACTCCCTAGGAGTTTTCCATTAAATGTATAACTCCTGCTAAGATTTGCTTTCCCAAAGTGCAGCACCTCGTATTTACCGAAATTAGACCTGCCACTCCTCAGCGAATCTGATCAAAATCCTGTTGTAATCTGAGCTAACTTTCTTTGCTGTCCACTACACCTCCAATTTTGGTGTCATCTACAAACTTACTAACCATACCTCCTATTTTCACATCTTAATCATTTATATAAATGATGAAAAGTAGTGGACCCAGCTCCGATCCTTGTGGCTCTCAACTGGTCACAGGCCTCCAGTCTGAAAAACAACCCTCCACTACCACCCTCTGTCTTCTACCTTCGAGTTAGTTCTGTATACAAATGGCTAGTTCTCCCTGTATTCCATGAGATCTAACCACGCTAATCAGTCTCCCATAGGGAACCTTGCCTAATGCCTTCCTGAAGTCCATATAGATCACGTCCACCGCTCTGCCTTCATCAATACTTTTTGTAACTATTTCAAAAAACTCAACCAAGTTCACAAGACATGATTTCCCACAAAAAGCCATGTTGACTATCCCTAATCAGTCCTTGCCTTTCTAAATATGTGTAAATCCTGTCCCTCAGGATTGCCTCCAACAACTTGCCCACTAATGATGTCAGGCTCACCAGTCTGTAGTTCCCTGGTTTATCCTTACCACCTTTCTTAAATAGTGATACCACATTTGCCAATCTCCAACTTCTGGCATCTCACCCGTGATACAAATAGCTCAGCAAGGGGCCCAGCAATTACTTCCCTGGCTTCCCACAGAGTTCTAGGGTACGCCTGATCACATCCTGGGGATTTATCCACCTTTATGCTTTTCAATACATTCAGCACTTTCTCCTCTGTAATATGGACAATTTTCAAGATGTCACCATCTATTTCCCTACATTCTATATTTTCCATGTCCTTCTCCATAGTAAACACTGATGTAAGGTACTCATTTAGTATCTCCTCCATCTCCTGCGGTTCAAAACAAAGGCTGCCTTGTTGATCTTTGAGGGGCTCTCCCTAGTTTCCCCTTTGTCCTTAATGTATTTGTAAAATCCCTTTGGATTCTCCTGAACCCTATTGGCTGAAGCTATCTCATGTCCATTTTTTGTCCACCAGGTTTCCATTTTAAGAATACTCCGACTGCCTTTATGCTCTTCTAAATATTCACTTGATCTATTCTGTCTATACCTGACATATGCTTCCTTCTTTTTCTTAACCAAGCCCTCGATTTCTGTCGTCAATCCAGCATTCCCTATACCTACCAGCCTTTCCTTTCACCCTAACAGGAACATACTGTCTCTGGACTCTCGTTATCTCATTTCTGAAGGCTTCCCATTTTCCAGCCATTCATTTACCTGCGAACATCCGCACTCAATCAGCTTGATCTGGTCTATCCTTTTCCATCACTATTTTAAAACTAATAGAATTTTGGTCTCTGGCCTCAAAGTGCTCCCCCACTGACACCTCACTCACCTGCCCTGCCTTATTTCCCAAGAGTAGGTCAGGTTTTGCACCTTCTATAGTAGGTACATCCACATACTGACTCAGAAAATTTTCTTGTACATATCTAACAAATTCCTCTCCATCTTAACCCTTAATACTATGGCAGTCCCAGTCTATGTTTGGAAAGTTAAAATCCCTTACCATAACCATCCTATTATTCTTACAGATAACTGAAATCTCCTTACAAATTTGTTTCTCAATTTCCCGCTGATGATTAGGGAGGCTATATAACAATCTCAATAACGTGATCATCCCTTTCTTATTTCTCAGTTCCACCAAAATAACTTTCCTGAATGAATACTTGGGAATATCCTCCCTCAGCACAGCTGTAATGCTATCCCTTATCAAAAATGCCACACCCCCTCCTCTCTTGCCTCCCCCCCCTTTCTATTCTTCCTGTAGCATTTGTATCCTGGAACATTAAGATGCCAGTCCTATCCATCCCTGAGCCATGTTTCTGTAATTGCTATGATATCCCAGTCCGATGTTCCTAATGATGCCCTGAGTTCATCTGCCTTCCCTGTTCGGCCTCTTGTATTGAAATAAATACAGTTTAACTCATCACTCATGCCTTGTTCTCTGCTTTGTCCCTGCCTGCCCTGGCTTTTGACTCACTTCTTTTCTCAACTGTACCAGTCTCAGATCGATCTCTTTCCTCAGTATCTCTCTGGGTCCCACTCCCTCACCTTACTAGTTTAAATTCTCCCAAGCAGCTCTAGTAAATCTCCCTGCCAGTATATTAGTCCCTTTCCAATTTAGGTGCAATCATTCTTCTTGTACAGGTCACTTCTACCCCAGAAGAGATTCCAATGATCCAAAAATGTGAATCCTTCTCCCATACACCAGCTCCTTAGCCATGCATTCATCTGCACTATACTCCTAATCCTATCCTCATTAGCTTGTAGCACAGGGAGTAATCCAAATATTACTATCCTTGAGGACCTCCTTTTTAAACTCCTGCCTAACTCTCTATAATCTTTCTCCAGAATCTCATCATTTTCCCTTCCTATGTTGTTTTTACCAATGTGTACAATGTCCTCCTGCTGGTCCCTCTCTCACCTTTGAGAACATTCTGCACCCTCTCTGAGACGTTCTTGATCCTGTTACCAGGGAGGCAACACACCATTCTGATGTTTTGTTACTGCTTGCACAACCGTCTATCTGTGTCTCTGACTAGACAGTCCCCTAATACAATCAATCACTTGGAAACCAATGTACCCCTCATTACATTACAGCCTGTCTTGATACCAGAAACTTGGCTGTTCATGAATCCCCTGAGAATTCATAACCCCGACATTTTCCGAAACAGCATTCTTGTTTGAAATGGGGATAGCCACAGAAAATTCCTGTACTACCGGCCTACCTCTCCTACCTTTCCCGGAGTTAACGCATCTCTGTGACTGTCTCTGCAGTTTTTCTCCCTTCCGATAACTGCTGTCCATCATACCCCCTTGCTCTCGTAAATTCAAAATTGCCTCTAACTTTCACTCCAACTAATCCATTTGATCTGATAGGATTTGCAACACAGAGAGTCATAGAGATGTATAGCATGGAAACAGACCCTTTAGTCCAACCCGTCCATGCTGACCATATACCCCAACCCAATCTAGTCCCACCTGCCAGCACCCGGCCCATATCCCTCCAAACCCTTCCTATTCATATACCCATCCAAATGCCTTTTAAATGTTGCAATTGTACCAGCCTCCACCACTTCCTCTGGCAGCTCATTCCATACACGTACCACCCTCTGCGTGAAAGAGTTGCCCCTTAGGTCTCTCCTATAGCTTTTCCCTCTCACCCTAAACCTATGCCCTCTAGTTCTGGACTCCCCGACCCCAGGAAAAAGACTTTGCCTATTTATCCTATCCATGGCCCTCATAATTTTGTAAATCTCTATAAGGTCACCCCTCAGCCTCCAACGCCCCAGAGAAAACAGCCCCAGCCTGTTAAGCCTCTCCCGATAGCTCAAATCCTCCAACCTGGCAACATCCTTGTAAATCTTTTCTGAACCCTTTCAAGTTTCACAACATCTTTCCGATAGGAAGGAGACCAGAATTGCACGCAATATTCCAACAATGGCCTAACCAATGTCCTGTACAGCTACAACATGACCTCCAACTCCTGTACTCAATACTCTGACCAATAAAGGAAAGCATACCAAACACCATCTTCACTATCCTATCTACCTGTGACTCCACTTTCATGGACAACTAATGACATTTGTTGCAGACATAATCCTCAGTAACACGTAAACTCTCTTGAAACTCCCACATCTGACATAAAGTGAATATCCATTTTTGCTCCTTCCAATCTACAGACCCAGAAAATGGCACCACCTCATTGCTCTACAAAACACTGCTCCAAGCTAACTTAATACTTATGGCTTATATTTTAAAAATTTAATCAAGAGACAGATCTCAATAAAACATATAATTAAGAAATAATCCACTCTACTCACTATTGTAGATTTACAGCATGTTGGAGGATATCCTCAATGTGAAGGTTTCTTTGTCCATTTTGGACCTGATAACATGAGAATTCATAGGAATATCAGTTAGATTTAAGGACTCTCGAAGGTATTCTCTCCTGATTGTATGCCACAGTGCTACTACCTCTGGTGGGCCTGTCCTGTTGCTGAGTATGACAATGTCAGGCTGTTGCTTCACAGGTCTGTGGGACAGCTCTTTCAATTTTGACACAAGCCCCAAACTTGTGTCAAAAGCCCTGGTAAGCAGGGTTATGTGTGCCATAGTTGTTTTTGGTACTCAAGCGAGGGTCCCAGGTTCGATTCCAGCCTTGGGCAACTGTCTGTGTGGAGTTTGCACATTCTCCCTGTGTCCGCGTGGGTTTCCTCCCACAGTCCAAAGATCTGCAGGTCAGGTGGAGTGGCCATGTTAAATTACTCATAGTGTTAGGTGCATTAATCAGAGGGAAATGGATCTGGGTGGGTTACTCTTCGGATGGTCAGTGTGGACGTGTTGGGCTGAAGGGTCTGTTTCGACACAGTAGGGAATCTAATCTACTCTGGTTAAATTCCTTATTGACTTTTTCAAAGTGGTGTGATATAACTAAATTGATCGCTAAACTATTTCAAGAGGATTTTAAAGAGTTTGTTATGACCACTTGAAACAGACTGATTGACTTCTCTCCTTTTAGATCTCTCACAGTTGGTTGCAAGCAATATTTTCATTTCTGGGTTATCGCACTTCAATTAAAATATAACTAACCTGATTAAGATGAAGATACCAGATTACAAGATTCTCTTGACTGAGAATAAAAGGAATTTTATTCCCTACTGTTGTTGAGAAAAAATATTCACCAAAACATGATATCAAAATTACAGGTAATAAACTTAAAAAGAGAAAGGGCTCATGAGGGTGCCCATAAACATGGGAGGATGAAGACTGTTCAATTTAAAGTTTAAGAGTCCTTCAAATGTGAGAGTGAAACCTGAGCCCCTACCATTTAGCTGCTGTCTTCTATTCTCATCAGTGGCAAACCTTGGAGATAACGTGATCTCTCTGTGCACAGTGGTTTTTCCAAGTTGCCTTCTCACCAGTGCTAGTTTATAAGATTCAGAGAGAGAAGGGGGGATGTGAAATAACTCCACAGAGGTGGTATCCCGTCACCAAAGCATCCTTTATTTACATGTGCATAGTACTTGACACTGGTCTGGCTTCGCAAAATTGAGGATTGCAGATGCTGGAGATCAGTGTCAAAATTAGAGTGGTGCTGGAAAAGCACAACAGGCAGGATCTGAGGAGCAGGAAAATCAACATTTCGGGCAGGAGCCCTTCATCAAGAATCTTCCCTGATGAAGGCTCTTGCCTGAAATGTCGATTTTCCTGCATCTCAGATGCTGCCTGACCTGCTGTGCTTTTCCAGCACCACTCTAATCCTGACACTGGTCCAGCTTCTTCAGAGCCAGCTTTCAGAGTGAACAGAATCTCTGACAGTCCTGTTTATATACATAAGCTTGGGCTCGCAGGCTGAACCAGATTAACAGCCACAAGCATATTCTATGAGGTCCACCTGGCTGACCTCATTACAGGAATGTGCTGGCAGACAACAAGCTGGTTTGAAGTGTGTTTACTTCAACGCCAGAAGTATCCGAAATAAGGTAGGTGAGCTTGCAGCATGGATAGGTACCTGGGACTTTGATGTTGTGGCCATTTCGCAGTCATGGATCAAGCAGGGTGAGGAATGGATGTTGCAGGTTCCAGGGGTTAGATCTTCCATTAAGAACAGGCAAGGCAATAAAAGCAGGGAGGCCTTGTTAGTCAAGGACAATATAACAGTGGCTGGAAGAACTTTAGACGAGGACCCGTCTACTAAGGTAGTGTTGGCTGAGGTTAGAAACAGGAGAGGAGAGGTCACACTGCTTGGAGTTTTTTAGAGGCCTCCGCAGAGTTCCAGGGAGGTGAAAGAGAGGATTGGCAAAATTATTCTGGGTAGGAGTGAAAAGAATAGGGTGGTCATTATAGGGGACTTTAACTTCCCCAACATTGACTGGAAATGCTATAACTCTAGTACATCAGATGGATCAGTTTTTGTCCAATGTGTACAGAAGGGTTTCCTGACACAGTATGTGAAAGGGCTGACCAGAATGGAGGTCACACTGGATCTGGTGCTTGGTAATGAACCAGGCCAGGTGTTTGATTTAGTTGTAGGTGAACACTTTGGAGAGAGTGACCATAATTCAGTTACGTTTAGTTTAGCGATGGAAAGGGATGCCACAGGTCAAGAGTTATTGATGGGGCAAAGACACTTATAATGCGATTAGGCAAGAATTAGGATGCATAGAATGGGGTAGCAAAATGCAGGCGATGCAGAAATGTGAAGCTGGTTTAAGGAACTGTTATTGTGTGCCCTTAATAGGTATGTCCCTGCCAGGCAGGGAGGAAGTGATAAGGTAAGGGAACCGTGATTTACTACAGAAATTGCATCTCTTGTTAAGCAGAAGACGGAGGCTTATGTGTTGATGAGGCAAGATGGTTCAGATGAGGTGTTGGAGAGTTTCGGATCAGCTGGGAAGGATTTAAAAAGAGAGTTAAGAAGAGCAAAGAGAGGACATGAGCAGTTTTTAGCAAATAAAATAAAGGAGAACCCTAAAGCTTTCTATAGGTATGTGAGGAATAAAAGGAGAACTAGGGTAGGAATAGGGCCAGTCAAAGACATAAATGGGAAGTTGAAGCTGGACCCTGTGGAGATCGGAGAGGTGCTAAATGAACATTTCTTATCAGTTTTCACTCAGGAAAAGGAGAATATTGTAGAGGAGAAGAATGAGGTTTGAGATATTAGACTAGAAAGGATCAAGGTTAGTTCCGAACAGGTGTTATCAATTCTAGAAGGAGTGAAAGTAGACAAGTCCCCTGGGCCAGATAGGATTTATCTGAGGATTCTCTGAGAAGCTCGGGAGGAGATAGCAGAGCCATTGACTTTGATATTTGAGTCATCATTGTATACAGGTTTAGTACAGAGGACTAAGGATTGCAAAAATGTTATGCCCTTGTTCAAGAAGGGCAGTAGAGATGATCTAGATAATTATAGACCGGTGAGCCTTACTTCTGTTATAGGAAAGGTTTTGGAAAGGATTATAAGAGATAGGATTTATAATCATCCAGCAAGCAACACTTTGATTTCAGAGAGTCAACATGGTTTCGTCAAGGGCAGGTCATGTCTTACAAACCTCATTGGGTTTTTTGAGAAGGTGACCAAGCATGTCGATGAGGGTAGGGCAGTTGACGTGGTATACATGGACTTCAGTAAAGCTTTTGACAAGGTTCCACATGGTAGGCTGTTAGAGAAAATGTAGAGGCATGGGATTGAGGATGACTTAGCAGTTTTGATTAGAAACTAACTTTCTGATAGAAGGCAGCGAGTGGTGGTTGATGGAAAGTATTCAGCCTGAAGTCCGGTTACTAGTGGTGTGCCACAAGGGTCTGTTATGGGACCACTGCTTTTGTCATTTTTATAAATGACTTAGACACAGGTATAGGTGGATGGATTAGTAAATTTGCAGATGACACTAAAGTCGGTGGAGTAGTGGACAGTTTGGAAGAAGGTTGCAGGGGGACTTGGATAAACTACAGAATTGGGCTGAGAGGTGGCAAATGGAGTTCAATGCAGCTAAATGTGAGGTGGTGCATTTTGGAAAGAATAACAAGAAGGCAGAGCACTGGATCAATGGAAAGATTCTTGGTAGTGTGGATGTGCAGAGGGATCTTGGAGTCCATGTACATAGATCCCTGAAAGTTGCCACCCAGTTTGATAGTGCTGTTAAGAAGGCATACAGTGTGTTAGATTTCATTAGTAGAGGGATTGAGTTCCAAAACCGGGAATATTAGGCTGCAACTATACAAAATGCTAGTGCGGCCACACTTTGAATATTGTGTACAGCTCTGGTCACCATATTTTGGGAAGGATGTAGAAGCATTGGAAAATGTGCAGGGGAGATTTACCAGGATGTTGCCTGGTCTGGAGGGAAGTTCTTATTCGGAAAGGCTGAGAGGCTTGGGTCTGTTCTCATTGGAAAGAAGAAAGCTAAGCGAGGATTTGTTAGAGATATACAAGATGATCAGAGGATTAGATAGGGTAGACAGTGAAAGTCTTTTTCCTAGGATAATGATGTCAGCTTGAATGAGGGGGCATAACTACAAATTGAGGGGTGATAGATTTAAGACAGATGTCAGAGGCAGGTTCTTTACTCAGAGAGTGGTAAGGGTGTGGAATGCCCTGCCTGCCAATGTAGTTAACTCAGTCACATTAGGGAGATTTAAACAATCCTTGGATAAGCACATGGATGATGGATAGTGAAGGGGGGGCCAACTGAGCATAGTTCACAGGTCGGTGCAACATCGAGGGCCGAAGGGCCTGTTCTGTGCTGTATTGTTCTATGTTCTATTACAATCACTACAGGGGGAGATTTCAGTGTCCTTGCTGTTATCAATCTATGAGAAAGTGAAGTCTGCAGAGGCTGGAGATCAGAGTTTAAAAGTATGGCGCTGGAAAAGCACAGCAGGCCAGGCAGCAGCCAAGGAGCAGGAGAATTAATGTTTCGATCATTGTTATTAATCTATGTTGTGCTTTTTTCCTGCTGTTGATACATCGTCCCTTTGTAGATTCTTGTGTCTGTGTCATCATTTCATTCCAAGTTAGATCGCTGTAGCTACCTTTATTCTCTTAATTTATCTTCCAAGTGTGATTAAGACAAGAGATACAAATTTCTTGTTGACTCAATAACTTTCAGTTACTCGTGATTAAAATGGTAACATGAAATTCATTGATTATGTATCTTCCATTTGGAATACCTAGGCTTATCGATTGATCATAACAGCCACTTTAGGTCAGTATTGTACTTTTAAAACTTTTTTTTAGTTTATAAAAGTCTCAGACATTGAAGAGAAATTGTGAATGTGGAGTCGCAGGTGGACAGGTTAGTGAAGAAGGGGTTTGGTATGCTTGCCTTTATTGGTCAGTGCATTGAATATAGGAGTTGGGAGGTCATGTTACAGCTCTACAAGATGTTAGTTCGGCCACTTTTGGAATATTGCATTCTGTTCTGATGTCTTTGCTTTAGGAAGGATGTAGTGAAACTTGAAAGAGTTCAGAAAAGATTTACAAAGATGTTGCCAGGGTTGGTGGGTTTAACTATAGGGACAAGCTGCATAGGCTGGAGCTATTTTCCCTGGAGTGGTGAAGGCTGAGGGTTGACCTTATAGAGGATTGTAAAATCTTGACGAGTATAGATAAGGTAGGGGAGTCCAAAACTAGAGGGTATAGGTTAAAGGTGGGAGGGGAAAGACTTAAAAGGAGTCTAAGGGCCAGAGGGTGGTACGTGTATGGAATGAGCTGCCAGAGGAAATGGTGGAGGCTGGTACAACTCCAATATTTAAAAGCCATCAGGATGGGTATATAAATAGGAAGGGTTTAGAAAGATATGGGCCAAATGCTGGCGAATGGGACCAGCTTTAACTAGGATATCTGTGCAGCAAGGACGAGAGGGACAGAAGGGTCTATTTCTGTGCTGTACATCATCTCTATAACTCAATGAGTTAAGCTTGTTTCCCCAGATTGCCAGACCAATGACATTATCACATTACCACTTACTCCCAAAATTAATACATGAAATGAAAACATTAAATGAAATTATATTGACTATGAATTATTTTGTTTTATACTAATTGATAGGACAGTCCATTTGTTTAATTCATCTTTTTTATGTTGAAATTGCTCAGATTTTAATGGTTGATAACTATTATCAACAACCTTTTGTAAAAATACTTGCCTTAAATTACAATGGGCAAAATCAAAACAAAAAGTCCTAGGGAGTGTTGCTGAACAAAGAGACCTTGGAGTGCAAGTTCATGGCTCCTTGAAAGTGGATTTGCAGGTAGATAGGATAGTGAAGAAGGTGTTTGGTATGCTTTCCTTTATCGGTCAGAGTATTGAGTACAGGAGTTGGGAGGTCATGTTGCAGCTGTACAGGATATTGGTTAGGCCACTGTTGAAATATTGTGTGCAATTCTGGTCGCCTTCCTATCGGAAAGATGTTGTAAAACTTGAAAGGGTTCAGAAAAGATTTATAAGGATGTTGCCAGGGTTGGAGGTTTTGAGCTCAAGGGAGAGGTTGAATCAGCTGGGGCTGTTTTCCCTGGAGCATCGGAGGCTGAGGGGGTGACCTGATAGAGGTTTATAAAATCGTGAGGGACATAGATAGGATAAGTAGACTGGTGAGGGAATAGAGGGCATAGAGGACAAAGATTTAGAGTGAAAGGGGAAATATATAAAATGAACCAAGGATGGTGCATGTATGGAATGAGCTGCCAGAGGAAGTTGTGGATGCTAATACAATTGCAACATTTAAAAGGCATCTGTGTGGGTGTATGAATAGGAAGGGTTCAGAGTGATATGCGCCAAGGGCTGACAAATGGGACTAATTAGGTTGGGATATCTGGTCGGCATGAATAAGTTGGACTAAAGAGTCTGTTTCCATGCTGTACATTTCTATGACTCTATAAACCAAAATCAATTAAAATCACACAAGATTTTATTATATTTATGAAGGTAATAATACTGTTTATCTAAAATACAGAGAAAACATACTATGACATCTGGTAATGTTGATTTCAGCTTAGTAGTACCTAAATTGTTGGGTGAAATTTACTGCCATTTAGAACATAAATAAATCCACAAATTTGCATTCTTTCGTCTTTTGTGTGTACAGACAGAGTTATGTTAATTTTGCAAGCTTGGTGGAAATAACTCGGGAGCTGTGAGAATACTTATTGCAGGTAATGAGGTATAAATGTAAAACATGCATTTACATTTTAATGGAGATAACATTTCAAAAGTACTTAACTCGCTGTAAAACATTTGAGATGTCCAGAACCTACGGAAGGCGCTATTTAAAAAACAATTTTTCTTATTTTAAGACATGTAACTGCAGAACACAATTCTATGCCATTTCTGTACCAACAATTATATGGACCTTTATAATTTAGGGAGAACATGAAATTTTGGAAGAATATATTCATCCTTCATCACATTTGAAGCTTAAAGTTTTCCCCTTAGTTAACTATGTCTATACTTATTAAAATCCTTTTCAAATTCAGACATTTATCCAATTGCCTTTTCAAGAAGTTAATCATCAACTTTATATTTTCAGGGACTGTTATTTTACAGATCTACTATTCAATGGATCACAAAAACTGTTTTGAGGCATTCTCAGCAGAGATGACATCAGTTATTAAATCAAACATGAAACCATGAAACCAATAGCCAGAACACTGTGTGACCTGAAAATAGCCACAAAGCTAATTCAAAAGTGTGATAGGTAGTTGATCTTATTGAATGGCTGAGTGGCTCAAGAGGCCAAATAGCTCAATAATTTTCATCTTTGATTTGTAACACCTTACAGAAGGATGAAACCATAAACGTAATCTCCCATTGTGCCAAACATATCATCAAATATATGCATTTTTTTCTGTCTTGGGTATCTCCACAGGATAGGAGATGGACACATTCCCAAGTATATTCTGTATGACAAGGTAGGTGGAACCAAAAGAACAGTACAGTGACCAAAGTATCTCTTCAAAAATGCTTGAAGGGGTAACAATGAAGAACCTAAATATTGATTTGTTTTACACATGGAGATACTCGCCAACTATAGAGGAAAATGGCAACATTGTTTGTGGAGAAAGTGAGGACCGCAGATGCTAGAGATCAGAGTCGAGAGTGTGGTGCTGGAAAATCACAGCAGGTCAGGCTGTATCTGAGAAGCAGGAGAATTGACGTGTTGGGCATTAGCCCTTCATCAGGAATGAGGCTGGGGGCCTGAGAGATAAATGGGAGGGGGGGTGGGGCTGGGGGAAGGATAGCTGAGAATGCAATAGGTTTTTGCTCCCAGATGAATGAGTTTGATACACGTTGTAACATTGAACATTTCTTCCGCTGCCTCCGCCTCCGGGCCCACTTTTTCAATCAAGACTCAGACCCACCCACTGAGGGACCTTCTCTCTCCTCCAATACACCTCACCCAGCTGACACTCCGTATTGGCCTTCTACCCACCCTTGACCTCTTCATTTCTAACTGTTGCTGTGACATAGACCGCCTCAACCTGTCCACTCTCTTCACTCACTCCAACCTCTCACTTTCGTAACATGTAGCCTTCCACCCCATCCGCTCCAACTCCACCATCACCATCAAACCAGCAGACAAGGCAGGGTGCTGTGATAGTTTGGCACACCTACCTCTATACAGCTGAAGCCAGGCACCAACTCGCAGACACCTACTGCCCCCTCAACCACGACCTCACTTCCCATCACCAAACCATCTTCTCCCAGACCATCCATAACCTCATCACCTCAGGGGATCTCCCATCTACAGCCTCCAAACTCATAATCCAGCAACCCCACACTACCCGATTCTACTTCCGACCGAAGATTCACAAACCTGACTTCCCTGGTTGACCCATTGTCTCAGCCAGCTTCTGTCCCACTGAACTCATCTCTGCATACCTTGGCACCATCCTGTTCCCCTTAGTCCAGGAACTCCCCGCCTACGTTCGGGAGACCACCCATGCCATTCACTTCCTCCAAGACTTTAGTTTCCCCAGCCCCCTATGCTTGATCTTCACCATGGAAACCAGCCCCTGTAAATATCTATCCACATGATGAAGGCCTCCAAGCCCTTCCTTTCTTCCTCTCACATCGTTCCAACCAGTACCCTTCCACTGACACCCTCATCCTCCTGGCTGAACTGGTCCTCACCCTTAGCAACTTCTCCTTCCAATTCTCCAAATTCCTCCAAACCAAAGGGGTAGCCATGGGCACCCTCATGGTCCATGCCTCTTCGTCAGGTATGTGGAACAGTCTATGTTCTGCAGCTACACAGGCACCATCCCTCACCTTTTCCTCCGCTACATTGATGACTGTATTGGCGCTACCTCGTGCTCCCACGAGGAGGTTGAAAAGTTCATCCACTTCACGAATACCTTCCAACCTGACCTCAAATTCACCTGGATCATCTCAAACACCTCTCTCCCCATCCTGGACCTCTACATCTCCATCTCGGACGACTGACTAATCACGGATATCTACTACAAACCCATGGACTCTGACAACTACATGGACTACACCTCCTCCCATCCTGCCTCCTGTAAAAACGTCATCCCTTATTCCCAATTCCTCTGCCTCTGCTTCATCTGCTCCCAGGGCGACCAGTTCCACCAAAGAACATCCCAGATGGCCTCCTTCTTCAGGGACCGCAATTTCCCCTCCCACATGGTCGACGATGCTCTCTAGCACATCTCCTCCACTTCCTGTACCTCTGCTCTCAAACCCCACCCCTCCTAATACAACAAAGACAGAAAACCCCTGGTCCTCACCTTCCACCCCACCAATCACTGTATCATCCTCTGCCACTTCTGTCACCTACAAACAGACCCCACCACTAGGGATATATTTCCCTCCTCACCCCTATCAGCATTCTGAAGAGACCATTCCCTTCCTGACTCTCTTTTCAGATCCACTTCCCCCACCAGCCCTCATGCCACTCCCAGCACCGTCCCTGCCACTGCAGGAAGTGCAAAACCCGTACCCACACCTCCCCCCCTCACCTCCATCTGAAATTTATCTGTACCTCCACTAATGTCATCTACTGTATCCGTTGCACCTGATGTGGTCTCCTCTACGTTGGGGAGACAGGATGCCAACTTGCGGATCATTCCAGAGAACATCTCTGGGACACCTGCACCAACCAACCCCACCGCCCCATGGCTGATCACCTCAACTCCCGTCCCATTCCACCAGGGACATGCAAGTACTGGGCCTCCTCCATCGCCAAAACCTTATCACCTGACCCCTGGAGGAAGAATCCCTCATCTTCCACCTTGGGACCGTGTAACCACACGGGATTAATGCAGATTTCACCATTTCCTCATTTCCTCTCCCCCGCCTTATACCAGTCCCAAGCCTCCAAATCAGCTCTGCCCTCTTGACCTGTCCATTGTCTTTCCCATCTCCGACTTATCACCTTCTCCCCCACCTTCATCTATTGCAATCTCAGCTACCTTACCCCTGGCCCCACCCCCTCCCATTTATCTCTCAGCCTCCTGGTCTACAAGCTTCATTCCTGATAAAGGGCTTATGCCCAAATTGTCGACTCTCCTGCTCCTGGGATGCTACCTGACCTGCTGTGCTTTCCCAGCACCACACTCCCAACATTTTCTGTGCGTTTGGCAACACGTGTCCTTACAGTAAATAGTAAGTCACAATGAAACTGGATAACTACTTCACAAGCAGAAGTCATGTCAGGACCTCCCTTTTGTGGACTTGTGTCTTCAGCCATCAGCAAAAGTGTAGTGTGTGAAACCAACTTCTTGCTCATGGATTTGCTGAATCTTCATCATTTTGTGTAAATGGAAAGATCCCAATGACAATGTCTGTGGGGAAATAATTACTTTGCAATCTTAATTTTGTAAGTTGGGCTCCTTTGGAGGGGAGTGGTGGGGGGAGTGATGCGATATGTTGGTGGAATGGAGACTAGAAAGTCAGCTGTTTGTCCGATATCATCATGATTATGTTATACTGCACTAGTAAGCCAGGAGCCTAGACTCCTGACCTAGAAATGTAACCCCACCATGCAGCTGAGAAATTTAAATTCACTAGTTAGCCTGTTGGTCCATTGGATCAAAACTCCGGTTAATTGACAAATGGTGCACTCTTTTTCAGCTTTTTGCACATCAATCATGTCAAAATGGTCAATTTTCCCTTCCTTAAACCATTCCTGCATTTGACATTGTCCCAAGTGCTGTACCTTTATTCAGAGGTTTATGCTAGCTGAATTTAAATTAGCCTAATCAACTCAGGGAGTCATGATGACCATTTTGGTGTGTCACATTTTACATCAGAAAGCTCCACAAAAAACATGCCTCATACATACACAGACATCCAACCCATCCATTTATAGTAAATTAAGGAAATGAACCTGAAATCAAAGGTAATTATCAGTCGAGGTGACCATGCTACTACCAGACTGGGTTAAAAACAAATAACCAATTTCTTTACTAATTTCTTTCAGGAAAAGAAAACTATTATCCTTACCTAATCTTCTATTGATAACTCCAAAACCTTAGCAATGTGATTGCCTGTGAACTGCCCTCTAAAATTGCCTACCAACTCACTCATTTTTTTTCAAGAACATAACTTACCCCAACCTTGTCAAAATGAATGATGTGAACTGTAAATTAATGGAAACAAACAAGCTCTGCTCTGAAATTTCTTATTAATTGTGGAAAGGAATATGGGTGAGATGCCCAATAGGTGGACAAACTATAATTGCCTGTTTAGTGACACCAACAAACTTGAATTTTACCCCTTTTATAAGCATTAATCAGGCACATCAGGAACCTACCTCAATCATGCAGAATGTAAGTAGTAATTTAGGAGAAGTAACCATGCTGACATTTACAGTATGAATTAGATTATACAATCTGCTGCACATTTTCCTGTTTTAGTATATTTATGCAAAATTTCTCTCATAAACATCCCCTGAGTGATGCTGATACAAATAACAGATTTCCCCTCATGTGACCTGTGGCAACTTAGGCTTACAATATTTTTAGTAATCACTATATCTTCATTTTATTTTTAGTTATGTATTTTAACTTCAACTTTCTAGTGGGCATGAAATATCACTTCTGTTTTTCTGCATTATTTATTAGACTATCCAGTTTTGCAGGATTATCATCAAGTCCTTTAAGATCAATTTATTTTAACTTGCTTGGTTTTGGTTTTGTTTGATACTAGCATCCCTCAATAACCATCACTTTGAAGAAAATAAACAGGATAAGGGTGCAGACCGTTAGCTCCTTTATAATGTCAAAGATCTATTCTTGGCCTGCTCCTGTTCATTATTTACATTTTGCTCTTCAGCAACATCCTGTGAAGGTACAGTGTTATGCTTCACTGAGGGTAACATGTTCAAACTCAAGTCCACTACTCTTGGAGTCATCATTGAAGGTAAAGATTTTATCAAGGTATACAAAATGCAGCTCAAAGGTCCCTGTCCGCAGGGTTCTTTTCACCTGGAGCTCGCTGTTCTCTGATTTCTTTTCTCCAGACACTTTTGCTTCTTGCAGGAGGCATTGACTGACCTGTTCACAAATTACAATGTCTCCTACTTTTGATTAAAAGCCACAGCTTATGGCAACAGGTGAGGGAAAATAAGATTTAATCTATTTAGGTTTTTCTTACTGCAGCGACAGAGTGTGTGTGTGTGTGAGAGAGAGAGAGAGAGACCACTTCACTTTGTGAAGGTCCGAAAGTCTCTCATAGTTGTTGTTGGCAGGCACAAGACCTTTGTAATCAACAATTGGTCACCAATCCAAAGATCAGTTGGCTACTTGTTGCCAGCAGTTACACATTGTACCCACCCCTAGCTGTCAGCATTCTGCAGGATGAACAAGCAAGTGTTAGTTGCTAAAAGAACTCCGGATCAGAATTGATGATCTGGAACCTGAGCTTCAAACTCTGCAGCTCATCTGGGGGAGGGGGGTGGGGGGGGGGGGGGGGGGGGTGGGGGGGGCAGAGTTACCTGGACACTTTGTTTCAGGGGGCAGTCACACAAGTAGATTAAATAATTCAAATTCAGTAAGTGTTCAGGGACAACAGGGTGTGAGTGCAAGTGAAACAGGAAGGGGGATTCTGAGTTCAGGAGTGCAGGAGCCTCAGCCCTTGATCTTGTCCAACAGGTATGAGATTCTTGTTCCCTGTATGGATGAGGGAAAGGGCTGTGGACAGGCTAAGCCAGCTGACCATGGCATAATGGTGCAGAAGGCCATTCAAGAGGGGGAAGCAAAAAGACAAGTAGTTGTTATAGGGGATTCAATACTTAGGGGGACAGATAGTATCCTTTGCGAGCCGGATCGGGAGTCCCCCATGGTGTCTTGCCCGCCCAGAGCCAGGATGCAGAATATCTCCGACTGGCTTGAAAGGATATTGGAGTGGGAGGGAGAGGATCCAGTCGTTGTGGTCCACGTTGGAACTAACAACATAGGCAAAGCTAGGGTGGAGGACCTGTTTGGGGATTATCAAGTACTAGGGAGGAAATTGAAGTACAGGTCCTCAAGGGTCATAATCTCCAGATTACTGCCCAAGCCACGTACCAATTGGCATAAGGATAAGAACACTAGGGAAGTAAACATGTGGCTAGGGATTCGTGTGGGAAAGAGGGATTCCATTTCATGGGGCATTGTCATCAGTTTTGGAACCGGGGGGATCTGTACTGATGGGACAGTCTCCACCTGAACCGATCTGGAACCAATGTTCTAGTGAAAAGGATAAATAGGGTGGTCAGTAGGACTTTAAACTTCTGAGCTGGGGGGGAAGGGAAAGTGAAAGCGACAACAAGTATGGAGTTAAATGGAAAGATAAACAGGAGGATAGCATGTGTGCAGGTGGGTTTAAGCTCAAGGCAGACTAGGAATGCAGCAAAAAGGAAGGATAACTTAGGACACCTTACAATTTCCAATATCTCTAATAATGATAAGAAAGTTAACATTAAGGCACTTTACCTGAATGCTCATAGTATTCGTAACAAAGTAAATGAATTAACAGCACAAATCAATGATTATGATGTGGTAGGCATCACAGAGGCGTGATTGCAGGGGGTTCAGGACTGGTGGTTAAACATCCAAGGATTTACAACTTATCAAAAAGACAGGGAGGTGGGCAGAGGGGGTGGGATTGCCTTGTTAGCTAAGAATGAAATTAAATCCTGAATGACATAGGGTCAGATGATGTGTAGTCTGTGTGGGTGGAGTTGAGGAACTACATAGACTAACAAACCATAACAGGAATTATGTACAGACCTTCCAGCAGTGGTCAGGACCAGGGTCGAAAAATGTACCAGGAAATAGATAGGCATGTGAGAAAGGCAAGGTCATGGTGATCATGGGGGACTTCAATATGCAGGTGGACTGGGTGAATAATGTTGGTGGTGGATCCAAAGAAAGGGAATTCATGGAATTCTTACAGGATGGCTTTTTGGAACATCTTGTGATGGAGCCCACCAGGCTATTCTGGACTTAGAGAAGAAAGTGAGGACTGCAGATGCTGGAGATCAGAGCTGAAAATGTGTTGCTGGAAAAGCGCAGCAGGTCAGGCAGCATCCAAGGAGCAGGAGAATCGACGTTTCGGGCATCAGCCCTTCTTCAGGACTTAGTGTGATGTAATGAGCCAGGCTTTATAATAGATCTTAAGGTAAGGAACACCTAAGAGGCAGTGATCATAATATGATAAAGTTCAGTCTGCAGTTTGAAAGAGAGAAGGCAAAATTAGACGTAATGGTGTTACAGTTAAATAAAGGTAATTACAGGGGCATGAGAGAGGAACTGATGAAAATTGACTGGAAGCAGAGCCTAGTGGGGAAGACAGTAGAGTTTCTGGATGTAATTGAGGACACAGTACAGAGGTTCATCCCAAAGAAAAGAAAGATTATCTGGTGGGGGGGGGGGAGAGGGGGAGGAGGGGGGAGGGGGGATTAGACAGCCATGGCTGACAAAGGAAGTTAGGAAATGTATCAAAGAAAAACAGGGAGCCTATAAAGTGGCCTAGAGCACTGGGAAATCTGAAGACTGGGAAGGCTACAAAAACAAACAGAGGATAACAAAGAGAGAAGTAAGGAAGGAGAGGATCAAATATGAAGGTAAGCTAGCCCGTAATATTAGAAATGATAGCAAAAATTTATTTCAATATATAAGAAACAAACAAGAGGCAAAAGTAGAGATTTGGCCGTGCCAAATTGATGCTGAAAGGCTAGTGATGACAGATAAGCTGAAGAACTTAATAAGTACTTTGTGTCAGTCTTCACAGTGGAAGACATGAGTAATATCCCAACAACTAAGGAGAGTCAGGGGCAGAGTTGAGTATGGTAGCCATTACAAAAGAGAAAGTGCTTTAAAAGCTAAGAGGTCTAAAAATCGATAAAGCTCCTGGCCCCAACGGGCTACATTTTAGAGTTCTGAGGGACATGGCTGACACCTGAGGAGGCCTGGTTGTGATCTTTCAAAAATCACTAGAGTCAGAGAAAGTCCTAGATAATTGGAAAATTGTTGTTGTTCAAGAAAGGATCAAGACAATAGATGGAAAATTATAAGCTGATTAGCCTAACCTCAATTATTGGTAAAATTCTAGAATCCATCGTTATGGATGAGATTTCTAAATTCTTGGAAGTGCAGGGTGGGATTAGAACAAGTCAGCATGGATTTAGTAAAGTGAGGTTGTGCCTGACAAACCTGTTAGAATTCTTTGAAGATGTAGCAAGTAGGTTAGACCAGGATACCCAGTGGATGTTATCTACCTAGACTTCCACAAGGCCTTTGATAAGGTGCCTCACGGGAGGCTGCTGAGTAAAGTGGGGGTCCATGGTGTTTGAGGTGAGCTACTGGCATGGATTGAGGATTGGCTGTCTGACAGAAGCCAGAGAGTTGGGATAAAAGATTCTTTCTCGGAATGTCAGCCGGTAACAAGTGGTATCCCACAGGGTTCAATGTTGGGGCTGCAGCTGTTCACTTTATATATTAATGATCTGGATGAAGGGACTGGGGACATTCTGGTGAAGTTCGCCGATGATATGAAGTTAGGTGGATGGGCAGGTAGTACTGAGGAGATGGGGAGGCTGCAGAAAGATTTAGACAGTTTATAAGAGTGGTCCAGGAAATGGTTAATGAATTTCAATGTGAGCAAATGCGAGGTCTTGCACTTTGGAAAAAAGAATACAGGCGTGGACTATTTTCTAAATGATGAGAAATTTCATAAAGCCTAGGTACAAAGGTGTCTGGGAGCGCTAGTCCAGGATTCTCTAAAGGTTAACTTGCAAGTTGTGTCCGTGATTAAGAAAGTGAATGTATTGTTGTCATTTATCTCAAGAGGGTTGGAATATAAAAGCAGCGATGTGCTTCTGAGACTTTATAAAGCTCTATTTAGGCCCTATTTGGAATACTGTGTCCAATTTTGGGCCCCACACCTTAGGAAGACATACTTGCACTGGACTGTGTCCAATGGAGATTCACCCAGATGATCCCTGGAATGGTAGGCCTCACATACGATGAACAGCTAAGGATCCTGGGATGTTAGTCATTAGAGTTTAGAAGGTCGAGGGGAGATCTAATAAAAACTTATAAGATAATGGCTTAGAAAGGGTGGATGCTGGGAAAGTTGTTTCCATTAGGCGGGGAGACTAGCACCCATGGGCACAGCCTTAGAATTAGAGGGGGTCAATTTAGAATGGAAATGTGGAAACATTTCTTCAGCCAGAGAGTGGTGGGCCTGTAGAATTCATTGCCATGGAGCGTAGTGTAGGCCGGGATGTTAAATATCTTCAAGGCAGAGGTTGATAAGTTCTTGATCTCACAAGGAATTAAGGGCTACAGGGAGAGTGTGGGCAAGTGGAATTGAAATGTCCATCAACCATGATTAAATGGCGGAATGGACTCGATGGGCTGAGTGGCCTTACTTCCACTCCTATGTCTTATGGTCTATGGACTCCATATTAGTGACATCTCTATTGCAGTCTGCTTCCACCATAAAAGACAGTCCCCCATTTCAGCTCATTTTCTGCTGAAATCCTCAGTTATGCCTTCATACTAGATTCAGCTACACCAAAGCAGCCTCGTCTCCCTTATTCCTCCTTCTGTCTCCTTGAGGTCATCCAAAACTCTGGCTTCAAAGCTCTTTGGAATGTAGTTTTGGCGTGGCATGATATTAGCCATTGAACTGGATAATATCCATGCCGACAGTTGTTATACTTGTGAACTTTATGATTGCCTTGCATACCTTATGCAATTTTCTTTGATTCATTTGGCAATTTTCACTGTTGTCTCAGACTTTATACTTTTATGGAAATAGTGTAACAATGTGTGGTGCTGAACTTTCCAATCATTTTTGATGAAGCTGAATTTTTAATTCATGAATTGAGGACTATTGCCATTTGTCACAATGTCTAGAATGCTGTAATGACTAATGTGCAAGACTTATACACTTAATGGTAAGTTTCTAGGGAGCATTGCTGAACAAAGAGACCTTGGAGCACAGGTTCAGAGCTCCTTGAAAGTAGAGTCACAGGTAGGTAGGATGGTGAAGAAGGTGTTTGGTACGCTTTCCTTTATTGGTCAGAGTATTGAGTACAGGAGTTGAGAGGTCACGTTGCGGCTGTACAGGACATTGGTTAGGCCACTGTTGGAATATTGCGTGCAATACTTATCTCCTTCCTATCGAAGGATGTTGTGAAACTTGAACAGGTTCAGAAAAGATTTACAAGGATGTTGCCAGGGTTCGAGGATTTGAGCTGTTGGGAGAAGTTGAATAGGCTGGGGCTGTTTTCCCTGGAGCATCGGAGGCTGAGGAGTAAACTTATAAAGGTTTATAAAATCATGAGGGGCATGGATAAGATAAATAGACAAAGTCTTGTCCCTAGGGTGGGCAAGTCCAGAACTAGAGGGCATAGGTTTAGGGTGAGAGGGGAAAGATATAAAACAGATCTAAGGAGCAACTGTTTCAAGCAGAGGGTGGTGCATGTGTGGAATGGGCTGCCAGAGGAAGTGGTGGAGGCTGGTACAACATTTAAAAGGCATCTGAATGAGTATATAAATAGGAATGGTTTGGAGGCATATGGGCCGGGTGTTGGCAGGTGGGACTAGATTGGGTTGGGATATCTGGTTGGCATGGATACATTGGACTGAAGGGTCTGTTTCTGTGCTGTACACCTCTTTGACTCTGCGTTCTGTCAGGCATTCTATAATCTCATTGGTAGTCAGCTGCCTTAACTTCCAGGAGTTAGAATAGTAGTTGTTGGCAATGAGATAACTAGTTCCTGTGAGAATGAAAGGATTACTTCAAGCTTCATCCATGGCTTGTTTGAGATGTCACATTTCGAAAGCAGGTCTTTAGCTCGCTTAGCTTAGTATTTGTTGCAAGAACAATACTAGCTGCTGTGGTCCTCAATCTCATTGGTCATCATTGACCAATAGATCACTTTGTTTACCTTCCTTGATGGCTTGTATGGATGTGCTTCATCATCTGTTTCCTCACTGCTGAAGGGATAATGGCTTGTTTTCCTTTTTACAAGATTCAAAGTGGCTGTGACTTCATCACGGTATAATAAATATTTTCTCATCACAACAGGTGTGTCCTTCATAATTTCAGGCATATTGTGCTGAATTTCAATGAATTCTGTAAACTTCACATTCTATTTTTTGAATTCTCAAGTTCTCATAGGCAGTGCTGCTCTCAGCAACATGGCAGCTCGATACAGCTACTTTTCTTGCTTGTATGCAACTTCAAAATTATGTCTCTGTAAAATGAAGTAACATTTTTTGGAAAAGCTTTTGGAGCAGGTGGAGGTAGTGTTGAAGAAAGCTCTCGAGACTCGGACCTTGCGAACTGATTAGTTTATTACACGATATATCATGGGGAATTCACCGTCCTAACTGTGGCTCAGTGTTATTCCAAAGTACATCAGGATACTACAGGATTATATAGAGAAAACAGCTAGGAGCTGACCATTAATTACACAGTTGGGCATGCTTACAAGTTGGTACTAAATTAGAGGTTGGTCATTAAGTTCAAAACTAAAGCACTATTATGCATTCCACAAGTGGACAGATCAAGTGGTATCACCACCTGCTCTAGTTATACAGATTGCTAATACCAAGCGGAGATATCCCTAATTAGCTGAATGACCGTGAAGAGGCAATAACTAGAGAAGGAAGGGGACTAATTGGAAAGTCTATGTCAGCTTGACTAGTTCTACAGCCTGCGCTGATCATTCAGCAAAGGGAGGAGACACTATCTTGAGAAGGAAGATAAGGACAACCTTTCACATTACCTCATAGTAAGGAATGCATAGCCAGCAAAGTTCTGGCTGGGGACACAAAATGGAACTCTCAGCCAAATCAGGAAAATGGCTTCCAGGCAAATAATGTTAACTTTTCCCCAACAGGTAGTCTGAGCAAGATGTTTTGAAGTCTGGTGAGATTTGATGATCTCTTTGTTCCTTCCAAACAGATATTGATTAAAATGCTCCCAAGTAAAGACAACAGCCAGGCAGTCTTTCTCAATCTGTGTATTCACAGATTCACATTAAGGCCAGGAAGCAGATGCAAGTTTTCCTTGCTGTATAAGGGTTGCTCTAAGTCCTCCTCATTGGAAACTCTCTGCAAGGTAACCTCACCGATGATATTGGTAACCTCAG